>NC_141563.1:26110358-27372143 GCF_036417535.1 Chlamydotis macqueenii
GCCTGTCCCACCCCCAGGCTTCCCCTCCTAAACACTGTGGGTAAGCAAGGTCTCGTGGTGTACCCTGGGTTTGGGGAGAGGAGGGAAGTGAGGAGTACTTCAACAGCTGAGTTCTGTGTGGCTCTGAAAGTGTTAATTAACACACAGTCCATGGCCTGTCTGCGAGATATCAGTCAGACATAAAAAGTCTATAGGTAAACAAATAAATGCAGATACCATTCCCAGGCAGTTGGTAGATGTGCATCTCCATACCTGCAGCCAGGAGAGGCCAGAAACCAGTTGGTAATGACCTTCCAATTCCAGTTAAGTGTTGTGAGAGAAAAAAAAAAAAAAGACAAAAAGAGAAAGACATTAACGTTTTTGTTTTCCTGCATTCCCAGTGCATTCCTGTTCTTCCTCCACAGCTGCCAGCCAGCAGTGGGGAAAGACAGCCTGTCAGTGTTTTCCTGAGACGTGGCCTTCAGTCAGAAAGCATTGTGTGACTGGGCTGGTCCTCTCCTCCTTTTTCTCTTGCATATAAAGATGGGAATGCTGAAGGTACTGGATTCAGTTGTAAGTAAATTGTAGAGATCAATGACCTGTGATACATGTTATCAAACTAGCTAATCTGATGGGCTAACTCCCAGTGGGTCTGTGTTATGGTCTGTCCCAGACCAGTGAGACCAGGTAGTCCAAATAGCTGCTACCAAAGGGGCAAGTGCTATAGAAAGCCTCTCCTTCTCCCTCATGGCAGAGCAGGGATCCGCGTCCCTTCCTTTCTCTTGATCTGATCTGGGCAAACTGATGTGCTGCGTAATGTCAAGAAACCAGATCAGCAAAGCTACTGTGAGATCTTGTTTCATTGCTTCTCCGAGGAGTGGTGGGTGACAGCCTAGAACAGAGCTGTTCTGATTTAAAATATAAAGACAGCCAGATTATTACTGAGGGGTACGCAAGGGAAGGATGGGAGGCAATGCACCCATGCTGAGTGATGGGAAACTGTAGTTAGATTTAAGGAAAAATGTGTTTGTGGTGAGGATGGTTAAACACTGTAATGATCCCAGAGGAGCTGTGGATCCTCCCTCCTTGGCAGAATCCAGCACTTGAGTGCATGGAGCCTTGAGCTACTCACTCTGACTTTGAGGTTAACTCCTCTTTAAGCAGGTGGTTGGACCAGGTGACTTCACAAGGTCCCATCCCACCTGAATTATTCTGTGATTCTAAGAGTGAAAATTGTCACTATTGACACAAACCCTCGCAGTCTAGACAAGCCCAAGCAGGTTTGAATGCTTACAGAGGAAAAGATTATATTCCCAGAACACTTTCAGACACAAGGAACCATGGAGGCACACTTCAGTGGAAGTCTGCCTCTCAAAGAATTTGTTTAATAGATGTTAATGTAACACTAAGAAATAATGCCCGTAGAGGTCACACCTTATTTTGTTCTCCAGCCAGTTGTTTTGTTTTGCTCCCTGACCTTCTTCTGAGCAAATAAAAATTAAAATGGCTAAATTTTAAAAAGTAACATGGAAATGCAGTACTGTAGCTTGATTTTTGGTCGCATTTTCCTGCATTCTGGTTTGTGCTGTTGTGGGGTTTTTGCTAACTTTGACTCACAACTTGTGTGCTCAATTTTGGTCAAGCAGCAGAAGGTTGCAGACCTTGCACTTCTCCAAGTTTGTGTTTTCTTAGTCCAAAATCTCAACCTAACCTACAAACCTGCTGTTTACTAGACTCACCCGTTTGCTGGTAAGGAGATAAGGCGCCTCTGTGCCTGGAGAAGGAAAGGCAGGAGGAAGTAGTGCTGAGCACTGAGCTGCTTTGCGTAGGCCAGGGAAATGTTTCCAGGCTCAATGTCTTCTCACCCCTCTACTTTGAAAGTGACTTGTGACATCCACAGCTTCTCAAGGACTTGTGTCCTGGGCACATGTGGCTGTGCGAACCATGAGAGGCATCTGCTGCCTCGTGCAAAATCAAACTGGTTCCCAGCAGGCACAAATCAGCATGCTCAACCACAGCTCTTTTTTTTTTGCTTTTTTTTTTTTTTTCTTCCCCCTCTAACTGATGCTTTCTGATTGTCCTGGCTCCAGCCAGGAGCTGTAGATCTCCCACGGGCCTCCAGACAAGTGTACCCTCTGGAGCCTGGGTTTGTGTCCCAGCCCACTCCCTGCCCGGGCAATTCAAGCACCAGTGCAGGGAAAGAGCGCGGTGCGCAATGGGTCCCGGGCCTGCAAACCTGCGGTGGTTAGAGACTTCCTGGACACGTGCTGGCAGCTGGCAGCCTGCCCTGAGCCTCGTCCAAAGTGACCTCATGCTCCATCACAGCCGGGGAGTGACTCAGGAGGAGCTTGGCCTGACACTGTCAGGCAGTGTCTGGTCCGGACACCCCCACACTATTGTCCTCCCTCTCCCCCCACCCCACGTTAGCTTGCTCCAAGGGGAGAGGGATTTTGAACATTCACAGGTAGCAATCCATAAGAGGATGCAGCCTGTGGCAAGTGCCTGAAGTCAGGGAGAGCTGTGGGAGGACAGATCCTCAGTGTGTGTGGAGCTTCCATGCGTGGAGATCACAAATTGTCCCCACCTGTCTGTAATGAGCCCAGGCTGAGCTTTGTGTCCTGCAGAGCAGGGCACAAAACTAAACAGAGTGTGTCTGGCATGGGCTGATGGGCTTCTGGAGAGCCATTTCTAGCAGGGAGAAGTGACACAGCTCTGACACAGGAGATCTGCATCTGTTCCTGTCCCCACCACAGGCTCGTGTGGGACTCTGAGCAGTTTGTGTGTGTGTGTCCGTGATGGCTGAGGGTGCGTCATCCTGTCTGGGAGGTGACCAGGGAGGCAGTTCATGTGTCACAGGGGTCTGTCCCGTGTCTGAAGGGCTCAGCCATACCCGAGATGCTCCCGTGCTGTCCTCCCCAGGACCTCTCCTTGCTTTGGGTGTGCTGGATGGCCCCTCTGGTGCTGTGGGACCAGCTGGAGCACTCACGTGCCAGGGTGGGATGTTACTTGAGAGAAGTGCAAGTGGTTTCAATTCTTGGTGTAAAACTGTACCCAGAGAAGTATTGAGGAGGGGCAGGATGCTGGGGAGGTGATGAGCCTGGGAAGCCAGGCTGCAGGTTGAGACAAAGCTCCATGCTGAGGGGAACCCAGCTAAGCACAGCACCGCAGAGCCTGCCTCCACCCCACAGCCACTGCTGCTCTTCCCCTGCTCCCTGCCAGTGGTGAAGAGCTTCAGGGAGCAGCTGGAGCAGAGAGAAGAGTGAAATCGCGAGGTGCCAGGTCCCAGCTGTTTGGGGGCTCTTTCCAGGGAAATGCTGAGACCACTGGAGAAGCAACTATCATGTTTCTGTAAGGGGCTTGAGAGGGGGGACTGCCGGTGGTGCAGGGGTAGGGACAGGGCTGAGGACAAGCAGCAAGGGCAGCTCTTGCTCTTCCAGCAACTGGAGTGGAAGGGTTAAGCCCTGGTCCTGACCCCCACCTCCCGCTGTCATTCTGGGCAGCAGAGCCAGTTGGTGACAAGAGGCTGATGCTGATGAGGGAGCATGTGAAGCTGGAGCTGTGAATGGGGCTTTATCCCAGGAGGGACCTGCCTCTGCTCTGTCCCTGCCCGGTTGCCAGCACCAGCTGCAGGCAGAGCCCTGCGGGCAGCCATGTGCCAGTAGCCTCTGAGCGGGGCTGGGGGGGCAGGAGACTAGCCCTTGAGGCAGACTGAGGTCCACGCACTGCATGGAGGTCTCCTGCGAAGATGTGCATGGCTGGTCTGTGCTCCACCACATGGGGTTTTTGTGAGGGAAGCCGGGGAAGGTTTGCAGGCCAACCTGGAGCAACCAAGGTCCAGGGTTTGGCGGGGGATTGTTTGGTAGAGGGGAGCAGGGTCTCTGTTTAATGATATCTTCTCTCCTTGACTCTTTCAGATGAAAGACACAGGAAAGGAAGGACGCAGTCCTGATTGTTCCCTTATGGTGCTGCTCTGGGGATGCTCCACCATGTCGTGCAGCCCTGCCTGGAGGGTGGGCTCAGCCCCAGCACATGGACCATAGCTCTCCAGGTGGCACATATGCAGAAGGGAACACCACTAGGCTCCAAGGAATAAGACAGAGGCATCCCCGCTTGAGAAATGCAGCTGCCTTCGCAACCACTGCTGCCTTGACCCTCCACCTCGCTGTAAGTGTGAATTTCACAGAATTCATCTGTGAAACCACCCCACCGTGCCCTCCCCACACAGCCGCACACCATGCCGGAGCTGGCAGAGCTGAGCAGCCCTCGAACCCCTGCGGACGCAGACCACATCCAGAGGAATATCTTGGAGGAGCATGTGGAGCTCTGGTGGTTCCAGGACCCCAAGAAGTCCATTCTGTGCTACGGGATGGCAGTGGTGCTGATCCTGGCCTGCGGGATCGGGGGCATCATCCTGCTGTACAGCACTAGCAGCCGGTCTGGGGAGTGGCGGCTGGCCGTGGGCACCACGCTCTGCCTCCTGGCCCTGCTCGTGCTGCTGAAGCAGCTGTTGAGCTCTGCAATCCAGGACATGAACTGCATCCGCAGCCGGGATCAGATCGAGCTCCTGAAGAGCGGAGGCTTCTCGGACTGCCTGGTGCTGCTGCTCAGCGCCCTGGTGCTGGTGGTCTGCGGGGTTGTGCTCACCATCCTCTCCACCACGACCATGCAGCTCAGCCCTGCTCGGCCGCTGGCCAGCATGTTCACCAGTGGGGTTGTCCTTCTGACTGCTGGCAGTGCCATCCTCCTCTGCCTGCTGCTCTACCTGCTCTGCATCTCCTGCCACCAGGCTGCTCCTCGGAGCCTGGAGGCCGGCGAGATCCGTGTCTTCACCATTTCCGGCCGCCTCGCTGCAAACAGGCGGCTGCCTCCCACCTCCAGCATGGCCAACCTGATTTGACCCAGGACACCCCTCTCTGAGCCTCACTGGAGACAGCCTGTCAGCAGGGCTTGTGCCAGCCTTTCCCCAAGGAAGGGCAAGCGTTGTGGTGTGCCTTGTGCTTCTTTCGGAGATGACTGGCATTTGCGTTGCCCCAGGCTGATGGCACAGCAGAGGCTTGGGGCGCCTGGACAGGCTCTGTGACCTGCTGCATTAGGAGCACAGCGCTGACCTGCTTGGCATTTTATCTCTACAAAGCTTCCTGCTTCCTGCAACAGTGGCTGTGACCGGCTGTGACCTCTGTCACAGAGTTAAGGTGAGCCTGCCCTGTACCCCTGGGGACCCCAGTATTTGCTTAATTCCTGCAGTTCCCAGGGCTGTGTCGTGCGCTCTCCTGGCAGGAGAGGCTGCGCCTGCGGATGGTGTAAAACCACCCTGTGCTCTGTGCAGAGCTGCCAGCTCAGACCCCTGTCCCAGCTGGCACCAGCGCTTCGTGCCTCTGAGCTCATGAAGGTGGGCACACACTGAGCATGCTGTGATGCCCTGTGTCAGGTGTCCCCTCCCTCCCAGGCTGCAGGACCCCTAAGCAAATTAGAGCCTCTAGCAGCTGACGAATGGCAGGAAATACTCCTTGTGTTGCAGCTCAAGTGAAGGGAACTTGAGGGGAGGTACGGCTGCAAGGACTGCTCTGGAGAAAGCAACTGTGTGTCTGTGGGAGGGAGCGTGGGATTTGTGTGGGATTCTGTGTGCCAGAGCTCCCAGATGGCTGGACCTCACATGAAATGTGATCCAGTGCCAGGATCTGTTCCAATATTACCTTTTCGCAGCCCACCATCTGCTGTGGTTTATCATAGGGGTGATCAAAGGGTGTCGGTGTCAGGGCCCTGACGGGTTATCAGTGCTGGATTGTGTGTTGGGGCTCTGCTGTCCCACCAGTGCGCTCCAGCCATGAGAGCCACAAGCAGCAAGCTGCAGTTGCTGGGAGATGGTGATGGGATGCCTGAATCTTGGGGCTGGGGCTGCTGCCCTGCAAGGCCAGTGTGAGGAGGGAGTTCGTCTGACAGGAGTTTCCCAAGCAGAGACACCTCTGCTGCCACAGGAGAGCTGGAGCTCATCCCAGTCCCTGCTGGGAGCCTGCCCAGCACCGTGGCATTCCCGCACTCTTTGTCTCACAAATGCTGTAGCTGCTGTGGGGCAGAAAAGTTCTGCTCCCACTTGGGCCTTACCTGGAGATTTTTGGTGGTTTTATCTCTACAAGTTGTCAATCACTGAGGTGCCTCTCCCAGAGGCAGACTAAAAACTCACCCCCGGGGAGCTTTTCCTGTGACTTGAGGCTAATTTACCTGTCAAAAATCTCATCCATAGACCTGCACATCATTTCCCTGTCCTTAGACACAGATCCTAACCTCCTAGCAAAGCTGCTCTTGTGCAGTCCTCTCTTCCTCTTCATCTTCCTGTGTGCTCCTGTCTCCCCCTCACCTGAGCTGCTCTGCCCCAGCTGTTATTTTTGCTCATTATTTGCTAAGTTCCCTCTGCAATGGAACAAGATCGAGGTATTATTTTTTGGTGCCTGATAGCCAATTTATTTGGAAGAGGACAATAGCTCATTCCCTCAGTACCAGCACGACTTGCTGTCTGTGTTACGCCTGGAGGCAGTGTCAGAGTTCAGCACCAGTGAATCCCAGCAGGTATATGCTGGACGATGAGGACTTCATCCCTTTGCAGCTCCAAAGCACACCGCCCCGATGCACTCAGATTGTGTGAGGGCACTTCTGTATTCATCCACTCTGCCCTGCTCCTGTTGGCTTTCCTTCCACCAAAGCCTTGTATTATTTTCCCAAAGTATGGGAACATATTTCGGCTTTTCTTTTCTGGATCTTCACTACTTCTACATTTTCCTCTGCCACTTTCACATCATCCGTAGATTTTATTAAACTGCTGTTTCCTCCTCTCTCTGCATCACTTCCCTTAATCTGCCCAGGAGTTCAGAGAGTGTTACTAAGCTCAGGTCCTTCTGTGCTAAACCCTCTGCAAAGCAAAGAGCTGTCCTTCCCCTCCGGGCTGTTTGACCCCGAGTCCAGCAGGGACCCCTGTGCACACACAGGGAGGGACAGGCCAGAGCTGGACAGGTTTGCACCATCACGGTTACTGCTGCTCTGCACGTCTGTGTTGGTGCAAGTGCAGTTACGTCAAGATGCACTGCCTTTGCCTGCACCAGTGCTTTAGCCGTTACTCCCAGCTCCCCCCGCCTGCACGTGTGGGCAGGCCGCAGCTGCCTGCACACCAGCTGTTTTGCACATCTGGTCATTTCTGTGACGATGCATGACTGTGCTCAGCTCACAGCTCCATGCTGCGTGTGTATCAATGGGAATCCTCCTCTCCAGAGCCCCTTCAAAATGTGCCCCAAGTGCCCATGAACTGTGCCACAAAAGGATGCTGAAGGGGCTGTGGCAGCAGCCCGAGGACCTAACGGCTACGAGCAGGCTGTCTCAGGATGGGGTTTGGGTGTCCGGCTGCCCCGACGGCTAGCCTGCGCTGCCCCAGCCGCTGGCTCACCTCTGCAGCAGCAGTGTGGGTTTCTTCCTTTCTCAGTTCCTGTGTTGTGCCCTGAAACATGTAATAAAGTGTTGCACAAGTTGCCTGTGTGGAAGGCTGATGGTTGAGTGACAGCCTTTCTGTGGAGCGGGAGGTGGCAGGGCTGTGCAGAGCTGGGCTCTGCTCAGGCTGAGCTTGGGGCAGAACTCACGACAGCCCAGGGTCCCTCTTGCGGCTGTGGTTTGGGCTCATCAGCTAGCGTGGCAATGCCACCACAGGCCCCCCAAATGCATGTACTTGTTTCCGATGTATGACTCCTACCTCCAGATGCACCTACTTGTCCCTCTGCTTAAGGACCCAGACATAGGAGGTCCTCCTTACCACCGCTTTGTCAACGCAAGATCTTGCCGTGTCCCTGAAAGCAGCTCACGGGATGCATGCAAAGGCTCCTGAATGTGTCAGTGCCAGCTGGTTTGTTCACAGAGAAGCTGTTTTGCCCTGCGGTAGGGCCAAACCTCCAGCCTCGCAGCGGCGGATGCTGCCTGCAGCGAGCACGGAACCAGTCTGCCTGCATACCTGCTGCTGCTCCCGTCCACTGGCCTCAACCACGGTCCTTCCGCAGCTTCCTGGGGGGACACCTCCTTGAGAAGGCTCCTCCTTTTTGGCTCTGACCCCCTCGTATTCCCAGCTCTGACGTCTCTATTAAGACATTGCTGAGACCAAAAGTAACATACTGCATCTAGCACGAGTTCATGGGAGTGAAAAGCATATTGAAAAGCCCATAAAATACCTTCCAAAAGGTAACTGAAATACATTTTCTCAGTCCTCAGTTTTAAGTCTCCTATCTTACCAGAAAGATGTTAGAAATTTCCAAAAATGACAGCACGTATTGTGTTTTCACAGCTAGCTGTTAAGATGAGCCCAGAAGGCAAAACATGAGGCAGCAACTGCAAAAGTAAAGCTCAGTTTAGAAATACAGCATTCAAGAGCAGAAACTGGCAGACCACTCAAACAAGCCAGCAGGTTTTCCTCCTCCTCCTGGCGTCAAACTGCCCGTTCCCTCTCTGGAAAGTGCTTTAAGTCACTGGCCTGTATCACAGATCCAATGCCCGAGCCAGTTGTCCCCTTTGGTTTACATTCTCTGACACGTATTATTTACTTTTGTATGCACTGTGCTCTATAAATAACTTAGTAAGCAGAGAAATAAAAAGGCAGTTTACAGTGAAATGGAGGTTTGAAGGAGATGGGGGAATTAGCCGTGTGGCAGGGCTGCAAGAAATGCCCTGATGATGCTTCATGCTCCGGAGCACTGGAGAGATTCCCAGCTATCAGGGACGGTAACAGAGATTCCCAGGCTGTCATCAGGGATGGTAAGGACCGGGCTGTGCCCTGGGGTATTTTCCCAGCCGGATGGTACTAGACTTGTGAATCACTTACTAAGGAGGGCGAATGCCTCTGCTGCTTCCTGCTTTTAACTCCATCGTGACCCACGCAGGCATGACCGACTACAGCAGAAAAAAAGTGGAGTTACCGATGTCTCACGTGCTGTTTATCACACCACAAAGACGACAGGAATGTAAAAATTATAATGTATGTACATATAACTCTATGGTTAGATAAACAGACAGGACTCTGTAATGCGTGCGGGGGACAGGGCTGCCGCCCCAGTGCACGTGCCCGCCTGACGCCACAACCGGCGCTCCCAATGAGTTTGCTCAGCTCTGCAGAGCTGACATGGGAAAGGTAAGTGCCTTTCTAGCACGTCTTTCTGGAGAGGGAAGAGAGAAAACCGGGAAGGAACACAGCGGGAAGCAACAACGGAGAGACGTGCACAGAAACCCTGTGACAACACACCTGTGCTGCCTGTGCCAGATCAGGTAACAGATTTGTTTCCACAAGAGCAGTCGTTGTGCCGCAGATCTGTACTGTCACCGGTGCAGTTAACGAGGAACATAACTGTGGTCCTTGAAAGCATATGCAAAAAAAAAAGCCGCACCCCAGCTGTGGGGCTGGGGGTCTCCTCCCGGGAGCACCGCTGGGAGAACCCCAACAAACCATCGTAGGCAGAGGCAGGGTTAAATCATGCTTTAATCACACTCTGGAGTGACAACACACTGAGGGACAGAGCAGGGCTGGGTCTGCCACCCTGGGGCAGCAGGGCCAGTGCCCAAGACCCCACAGGGAGCACCAGGGCAGGCTCCTCTTCCCTCTCTCCAGCCTGTCCCAGGCGTGAAAGGCACCATCTCCTTTATCCCCAGCATCCGAGCAGGGCCAGCAGCGCAGCAGCGGGTGCCAGTGCAGCCCCTCCGGCATCGTGCTGGGGCACCCTGGGACTGGCTACCTTCAGCCTCCATCGGCATTCCCAGCCCACCCCTTCTCTGCCCTCCTCTCTGCTCCTTTCCTTCTGCCCCCAGCCCCGTGGGCCCAAAAGCCAAGGGCAGGTGGGAAAGGGCAGGAAGGGAGTGGAGGTGGGGGGACAATGAGAAGCCACAGCAGTGGTGGCTGGGCCGCAGGCTCAGATGGAGAGATGGGCGTCCCGCTCCTCTTCCTCCGGCAGCTGCTCGCTTGGCTGGATGTAGTTGTCCTCGATGAAGCCGTCGTCATCCTCAGCTTGCAGGTCAGCAGGACCAGGCATGTGGTGGCTCTCGCTGTCCCCCTGGCCTGAGGAGCCCCTGTCCCAGCCGCTGCCGTCCTCCATGGGGCTCCCTCCAATCGAGCTGGTTTCAGGCAGTGGACGGTGGCGGTAGCTGGCGAAGTTCTTGTGGAAGAGCTTGCACTTGGCAGCCAGCGCAATCAGGATGGAGATGCCGATTGCTGCCACCAGGAAGCCCACCAGGTATGGCCAGCTCCTTCCCCCTTTCCCAGAGGGCGGTGTGGTGGCTGTGGTGCAGGAAAGGCGTGTTAGGGCATGATGGGTCAGCCTGCGGCATACCCAGCGCTCCTCAGCAGCCAGCCCCATGCATGCCTGCGGCGTGCAGCCGGCACTGGATTGCTTTTGTTAGGAGCAATATAAATGCTCTTCACTGAGAGCTCTCTCATGAGCACTGTGGGGACAACTGCCAGATGGCTGTCTGGTGCCCGTCACCACGGAGTCTGCGTTCTCTGTGGCTCTGTGGCATCTGCTAACTTCTCTGTTGCAAAGCCAGCAAACACCTCCAAGTGGTGGCCATCCTCCCCACCAAGCCAGTGCTTGAGGCCACCCTCCCCACCCAGCCACTGCACCAGTGGTGACCAGGCAGCCTGAGCCCCTGGGACTGCAGCGCAGAGCAGGGGTCCCCACCTGTGGTCACCCCTGGGGTGATGGAAGGCGGGAGGGGGCTAGAGCTTACAGACGCCCCCATGGCTACACAACTTACTGTTGCTGTGGGTCACTGTGATCTGCTGCACCGTGCTGACTCCTCGAGGAAACCGCTGCTTCACCTGGCAGCCCAGGTCCAGGGAATCCAGAGCTGTGACCTCCTGGCCCTGCAGCCTCGGGGGTGATGCACAGGTCACCTGCAAAGCTGGGAGACACACGGGCTAAGGTAGGACAGGGGATCTTTGCCCATCCCCTCCCCAGTTTAGGGAAGGTGTTTCCTGCTTGCCTCCTGGGTTGATGGGACACATTGCAAGGTGCTCCTGCCTCTGCCCTCCAGCATCACTGGTCCTCAGGACATTGAAAAGCACAAGCAAAGAAAAAATTCCCTGACTAAGGAACCATGCAAGTGTGTGACCATGGTTAAGAGCCTCCTTTTAGCTGGATAATGCCAAATTCACTGATAGAAAACCCACTGTCGCAGGGCTGCTCTTGCCTGGGAGCTGCACTCAGAGGGTTGGAACCTGATCTGGCTCCACCGGAGGAGCTGCCACGGCTCAGCAGCTTTTGAAAATGTGGTCACTCCACGTAGGAGGTGGATTTAGGGGCTGAACTGTACATGCAGCCCCTTTCCCAGAAGAGTGGCTAAATTATCTTATCTGTTGCTCCTAGAAATCTTTGATACCACGTGTAACCACAAGTGAGGAACTGACACGTTTCACTTCTGTGTCCCTCAGCAGGGTGGGAGAGGTTTCTGGAGAGCCATCTGAGAGCCTGCCCAGGGGTCGGATCAAAAGGATTGAGCGGGACCCCCTGCACCCAGGGTTCCTCCTGCCCAACGCCTCTCCTTCCACCCGCCCCATGCACTCACCTTGCCTGCGCTGTAGCCACCGCTGCAGAGGGTGCGCGGTGCAGTTGCAGACCCA
Source organism: Chlamydotis macqueenii (assembly GCF_036417535.1). Taxonomy (NCBI): domain Eukaryota; kingdom Metazoa; phylum Chordata; class Aves; order Otidiformes; family Otididae; genus Chlamydotis; species Chlamydotis macqueenii. The sequence goes on from NC_141563.1 coordinate 26,121,970, forward strand.
GGGGTTCCCTTCCAGTCGGACCTGCGGGACTGCCTCCAATAGCTGCAGGCTCAACGTGTCCACAGCAACCAGTGCATTGTGCTGCAGGTCCAGGTGGAAAAGAGCCTTCAGCGGCAGGAAGAAAGGGACCTCAAGCTCTTGCAGATTGTTATTTCTTAGGAGCAGTGTGTGCAAGTTTCCCAAGCCTTTGAAAGCGTCCGTGTCGAGGTAGGCGATGCTGCAGCTGCTGAGGTCCAGCAAACGCAGTGCCCTGAGGTTGGAGAAGACTGCGGGGCCCAGCGTCAGCAGGGCATTGCTAGAGATGTTGAGGGAGCGCAGGGAAGGGAAATGCAGCAAGAGAGTCCCGTGATGGGGCATGACCAAGGAGTTGAAGGAGAGATCCAAACCAGTGATGTTGCTTGGAAGGGAACTTGGAGCGCGCAGGAGGCTCTTCCCGCTGCAGTCGGCCCATCCCTGGGAAAAGAGCTGCGGTCTGAGATGGGTTCTCCGTGCTGGGGAGGATGTCTAGACTGAGACTCCCCAGAAATTCAAATGTCTTAATTAATTACCCTTGCAGACTTTAAAGAAGCAAAGACACAAATAGGTGTAAAAAACATGAGCTGCCAGGTTTGGTGTGGGTCAGGATAAATGGAGAAAGATGAGCAGGACAGCCCAGGACTGAGAGCAGCAAACTGAAGAAGGAGGAGCAGAGAGCCATGGGGGGACACCCAGACAGAGGGGGTGGGTGTGAAAGGACCAGGATGTCACCTTCCTGTCCCCCCTCTTCCAGAGCAGTTGCCATCTGGACTCAGCTCAAAAAACACCTTCTTCTTCCTCCCCCACATCCCCACCTCCAGGCCTGGGAGCTCTTGTCTGACACAAGGGCATCCTCCCAGCCGGGGCAGGGAAGCAGGCAAGACCCCTGCCCACTGCGAGGGCAGGCAGGCAGCCGCAGCTGGCCAGGCTGCGGAGTGGTGTACACCTGCAGCAGGCACCCGTGTCAGGAGCTGCTCCCCAGGGCCTGTGCAGGACGCTGTACCCATGCCTCCAGCCCTCCCATGTCTCTGAGGATACACTGCAAGTGACAGCAGCTTGGCGCAGGCTGGCGCTCTCTAGCCTAGTAAATAAAAGAGACCACGGACCACTCGCTGTCCCAAAAAGGCAGCAGTGCATGCTGGATGGATCGATCAGCCCAGGTGGATGGATATAGTCTTTTCTCCCTCCTAAAATTCAAACTGGTTTTGGGGAGCGTTCCTCAGCACGTGTTACTCCTGCCTGGGCTTTATGTGGGAGAGGGCCAGCTGCCCAAACTGAAGCTGCCAGAGGGCAGGTTGACAATTTAACAGCTTGACTGGGCAGTCATGGGCTCCTGTTCGATGCCGTGTTTGGGCCTCACAGGCAGAGATGCTGTACTGGAAGTTTGCTGCCGTTCGTAGTCCCGGGTTTCCAGGTCTGGCTGCTGTCCAGCTTGCCGCCCTTTTCGTGTCTTTGCCTCTTGACCACCTCTCCTTTCGTCCTCCTGTTCCCCTAAATTTCCTGCCATCCCTGCTCACTAGAGAAACAGCTGTGCCCTTATAAACCTGGGCTGGGAGGATGGGGTTAGAACGGGGCCAAGCTGTGGGGGCACGGCACAGCTCCTGTCCCAAGCTCAGGCAGGGCTGGGCTCGAGAATGCTGGGGAAAACACCACCAATATTTTGAGGGCGTATCTGAGAGCTCGGTGGGCAGCGCTGCGCTGCGCCATCCACCCGCGACAGCCGCTTTCCCTGCCTCCTCCCAGCTGCCGCGCGGCCCAGCCAAGCTGCTGGCTGCGACGCCGGGCCGGGCGGGATGGGTTGGTTGTATTTCCTGCTCCTCACCAGGCGCTCAGGGATCCTGACCCCACGGTTGGCCTGACCTGGCTCAGTCACTGCGTCGCTGCGCATGGGAAAAGGGAGCGGCTGGGCGACCCTCGGGGATGTGCCTTGCTGCTGCTCGCCATGCGGCACCCCTCATGGACAGCCATGTTATGGCCGCAGCCAAGAGACCCCCCCCCCAGAGTCAGAAATGCCATGGCTCCTAGTGCTTCAAGCCATGCGGAGCAGGAGCTGCCTGCCGGCACCCGCTGCCCTCCAGGCACACAGTGCCGACACCCCATCTGTGCTGGCAGGACCAGGAGCGGGGTGGGCCCTGCCTGCCCCTGCCGCTGCCCATGCCAGAGCCCCCTCAGCCCCCCTACCTGGTGGTCCAGGCTGCAGGGGTGTCCCATCACCACCGACCAGGCGCAGAGGAGGCTGCAGACCCCTAGCAGGCAGGCAGGAGCCATTTGGCTCCAGGAAACTGCTGGGCAGAAAAACAACTCTCAGGGAAAGCTGGGAATCCGGCAGAGCCGGCCGTGCTAGGCGAGGTGTGGCCGCCGCCACAAGACCTGGGGCCTCCACTGAGCCCCCACGCCCCGGCCGCACGGCCCCGCAGACCACCAGCACCTGGGACCCAGCCCGGCTGCTGCCACAGCCCCACTCCCTCCCACTGGCCGCGCACGGGTGAAAGGTGGTAGCACCAGTTACACATTAACAGCCGCGCCTCGCCAACTCCTACCCGCCGCCTCCTGCAACGGGTGACGGGGGGACTGCCAGCATCTTGCCTGGTGGGTGGTGGGGTGCTGTGGGGACCACCTCAGTGGGAACGGAGCACCGGGAGGTGCTGGGGGGCCAGAAGAGAAGGGGGTCATTTCTGTGGCACCCTCCCCTATACGGCCGTGCTCAAAGAGAGCCCAGCCCCGGTGTGGTGCCAGCCACTGTGCCCCAGCTCCATGCACCCAGGGCAAGGGGCACGCAGAAGCCTCTGCTGAGGAAACTGCATCTGAGGCAGCAGGAAAGTGTCCTGTAAGAAAATAAAAATCTCAGTGGGATGCAGGTGGGAAGGTGTATAAAATGTGCAGTAAAGAGGCATCCTGGGCCCAGCAGGGGCTAAGGAGTGTTAGCTTTCCGGCATCGGGGAGTCACTAATAAAAAGTTGACTTCCCTGAGCAGCCCCCAGGGCTCCTCTGAAGGTCCCAGAGGATGGGGGTGCCCCAACACCTCCAGCACCCCCTGCTCAGACCCACCACTCCTCAGTTGTGCTCCCTGCCAGCCACGCTGTGGAGTCAGTGAAAATCTGGGAAATTATGACAAGGCAGCATCTTTCAGGTGTTTGCTGGAACACGGGTGGGACATGCTCCCATGCCCATGGGTGCTGGGACGGGTGAGCAGGTGAGGGCTGCCGGAGCCGCAGCCTGGGCAGGGGAGGTGCTGGCAGCGCCCGCTCCCGGCTTTGCCTCTGCAGCAGGAGGGGGCCCTGAGCTCTCTTCCCGGCTCCCTGCTCTCTGCTTCCCGCTCCCCATTCCTGCTCCTACTCAGCAGCAGGAAGGCGCCTGCCAACAAGAGCACTGCGGCTCTGCAGTTTCCACCACGACGCCGGCTGGGACAGGGCGGCCCCACTTCCCCCAGCTGCCAAGGGGCTCTGCGCGTCCCACCCTATCCTCAGGGACAGGGCTTCCCAGCAGCCTGTCCTTCATCCTGCAAGCCTGTGGTGGATGCCAACGCAGCCAAGCAGCTGCCTGCTCCCCAGCTGCCCTGCCGATGCAACCGGGCTGGGGATGCTCAACCACCCCGCTCCCCGGCTGCTCTTATGCCTGGCAGCAGCAGCAGCCCTTAACCTGGCCCTTGCAGGGCCTCCCCAGGACCCACTGTGCGCGTAAAAGAAAACAAATAGCCAGAAAAGCAGGGCTAGAAAATGTTGCTGCTGCGGCCCGGCCCATCGGTGGATTCGCAGGGCGTTTGTGTTTCCTATCAGGAAGCGTATCGGTGCGTTATGGTTTCTGGCATGTGGTGCCGTGCATTAGAATGTGCGAATGATAACAAAAAGGGGTATTTTTGTCACTCTTTTTTTTTTAGACTGTTGTGATTCAGCAAAATAGTTGAGATCTGTGAATTCAGCAGAAATTCAGGTGCTTTCAGTGTGCTGTGGGTCGGGCAGCTGGAGCTTTCCGTACTACAGGAGAACAAGTGCGGCGAGCTCCTTTGGCTGGGCTCAGCTGCACCCAGCTCCCCAGTTCCTCCTCTGGAGATACATAAACTTAAACTGGAGCTGTGGGGTCCTGGTTGGGTCTCTCCACAAAACGTCCCAGAGAGATCTGCAGAGATAGACACCTCTTATCCAGGTGTTCCTGGAAAAAATGCAAGGGGACAAATCAGCTTGCATCAGATCCCTTGATGAATCCCTGAGATCTCCTGAGCATCACTTGGCGTGGAGAGCTGACTCCAAATGGCTCCCATTCCCCAAAACAGCAAAGCAGCGCACTGGTTCCCCTTGGGCAGTAAGAAGAGCCGTGCTGTGCTAGCTGGGGGAGCACGCTGCAGGGCCTGCAGTTGCAAAGCCTTCCCATAAAGCGTGTTTGCTCTGTGTAAATCATGCTGTCCTCAAGCGGATCCTCGCGTCGGAGGGCATTTCAGAGAGAGCATCACAGCTCGTGGCTGTGTGTGCTGCCAGGGGAGTGCAGAACCAGCTGCTTCCCCAGGCACAGCACAAGTAAACACGCGGTGGCATGATGGCAATTATGGTTCTCAGCGTGCCTGGCCTCTACAGGCAGGGAACTAGGGGAAAAAGCAATTTATTTATCTATTTGTGTATCTATCTCCTTTCTCCAGCTGTACTGAGTGCACAGATGAGTCCCTGACCCAACCCGCTTGCAAAGGAGCTTGGGGTTGGCCAGGCAAATGGGGATGTGGGGCTCCCCAGGAGGGCACCCACAGCAGGAGGGACCAGCATCGGCTGCCCAGCCCCTCGCCTATGCACAGCCCGTGGCAGAGCACCGTGCTTAGGCTTCCAGGCAAATGGGGGCAGCTGCATCTGGAATCCATATTTTTGGGTACCTCTCCATCCCTCCTGTTGTGGGGTGGCTGAGTGGCTGCGCTGGGGGACCCCCTGCCCGCTGCCAGCCCTCCCTTAGCGCGCCATGGGTACCGCGCGGCCCCAGAGCACGCTGTAAATAGTCGGAAGTGATGAATCGATTTCCCCTTCCTTTCCATGTGTGCTTTAGATTTCTGACCGGATACGGCATGGGCTCGGGACACACCAAAACATGAGGCTCGTTCTCTGGCAGCCCTGGCTTTCACATGGGAACAGCTCGGTTTGTGAAGCAGTGTGAGGTTTGGCGGGTGAAGTTTTTGGTGATTTCCTAGGGAATGACTTTTGTTTGCCAGGCAAAGAGCCCGGAGCCCACCCGAGCCCAGGGCAGCCTTGCAGGAGGGCTGGGTGTGGGACCTCTGGGACTGGGGGCGCAGGGGGGCTGTGCTGTGCCGTAGCTGTGCCAAAGCCTGTGCCAATGCTGTGCATGGGAACGTGCTCAGGGAAAGCCAGGCTTTCTGCTGCTTTCTGCTTCGTCCCAGACAAGTTCATCGCAACATGGAGGGTCTCCTCTCCTCCCATGTAGGCTGGCTGGCTTTTTGTCACCCTGCCTGTGCTCCTGCTCAGCCCCTTTCAACTGGGACGGTGGCCTTGCGACAGGCTGCTGCAGGTGTGAGCCAGGCCCTGGCACAACACGGAGCCCAGGTGGGGCTGCGCCTCAGTGCCTCGGCTCGTGGCGGCGGGAGGCCAAGGTGTCACGAGGTGTGTACAGCCTCAGCGTTGCCACATGCCGTTTGCTGGAGGAGAGCCTGTGTGAGGCAGCTCCCACCGGCTCCTGGAGTCAGAGCCGTCTCCGAACAATGGGTGGAGAGCAGGAAACGCCGCATGGGAAACAGGATTTGGCTCCGCCGCCGCCGCCAGCCGCGGCCCCTTGGCCCCTTTCCTTTCCCTGCTCCAGAGAGCCCTTCCCACAGCCATCGGCCACGGGGCTGTGCCGAGGGGACAGGGATGCTGCCGCCTGGGCAGGCTGGGGCATGAGACCCTCTCCGCAGCGGCCAAGGAGGGAGGTCGGGACACCTCCTGGTTGGGCTAGGGGCTCAGCATGGTTTGGGGAGTCCTGAGCACACAGCCCTAGCCCTGGAGGGGTGGGCGCCTGCTCCCCAGGAGAGCTGCCACCAGGCAGGGGACCTCAGTGACCTCTTCGCCACCAAGTCCCGCTTCTGAACAACTGGGTGGCCACCAAGCAAACGGGGACAGGAGCATCTTCCTTGTGCCCAGGCTATGAGCCAGAGGAGGTGGTCCTGGCTGCTCCAGATGCCAAGCAGCAGGGCAGAGGTGAAATGGGGGGTGCGGGCAGGGAGCAGGGGTCCTGAGCTGTCGCTTACATGGAGCTCCTAGGCAGCTGTGGCCTCCAGCTCTGACTCTCGTGGCTGGAACATGCTGGAGATTTTCTGACCTCTGCCAGATTCGGGACCCGCTCCAAGGACATGGGACTCCAGGTCTATCTTCTGCTTCTCCTCCCCCGGCTGGCAGGTAAATCACCCCTTTCCCTCTGCCCTAAGGAGCAGCCCCTGCCCCAGGGAGGCTTGGTGGGACAAGGCAGCTGTGGGAGCTCAGTGGCGCCATCAGAGCAGGGTTTGGAGGGAGAAAACATCCCTTTGTGATCGGCCATTTGGAGACCTCAGAGGCCAGCAGTGCCCTCCCTGGCATGGGGCTGGGGCGCGAGCAGCTGCAGGAGGAGAGGGGCCTCGAGACCCCCGTCCTGCTGCACGTTTGGCTCATGGAAAGGGGCCAAGCCCATGGGGATCTCCAAAAGGAGTGTGGAAATGCCCACCATGCCATCCTGATGGGTCTGCACCCGACATGGCTGTGCCCTGGTGCAGCTCCTGGGCTGGGGTGGGAGTCCTGGAAAACGTCCTGGAAAGGGGGTGACATCTGGGAGGGGGTCTGGCCCTGAGGCAGCACTAAGACAGCGGTGGCCCTGTCCGACCATGACAGACCCTCATCTCTCCCACCCCAGGGGCTATTCTGGACATCACCCTGATTGCCAATGTGCAGAGCCTGTCCCACTCCGACTTCTTCCTTTCCTGTGTCATGGGGGAGCGCGATGTGAGCTACCTGCAGATCGAGCGGGAGAACAAGATCGTGATGACGCACCCCAAGACAGGCTTCCAAAACTACCGCAACCGCAGCAACCACGTCCAGGCCAGGGGCTTCTCCATGGCCGACCTGGTGGGGATCCTCTACTGCCTGGGGCGCACCCCGACCGAGCAGGCCCAGGTGGTCTACGTGCACAACAGCCACAATGGTGAGCAACTGGGGAGGGCAGCAGGCAGCCCCTCGCCTGCCAGACGGGTCCGCGTGGGAGCTACCTACCCTGTACTTTGCAATCCTGGCACCAGCTGGTGTGGCAAGGGGACAGTTGTGACCCATGGGCTACGTTTGGGGTCTGCTCGCTCCCATGGGGTGGACAGGGGAGGGATGTTCAGCTGGAGGAGTGTGGCCAAGCCCCATAGAGGGTTGCAGGGACAGACAGCAGTGCAGGCAGCTGGCTGGGCTGGGAATGGTGCCCGGCAGCAGGGCAAGGTCCAAGAGGAAGCCGAGTGCCCTTGGAGGAGGTGGTGGGTCTGGAAATCATTAACCAGGGCAGGGGGCAGCCCGTGGGAGCTGTGCCAGCCTCGTGCCCCAGCCACGGGCTCCCGGGAAGGAGGTAGAGCTGAGGAGCGTCTCCAGCAGCCTCCCTGGGCACTTGGTGAGCACCATGCTGCAGCAGCACATCACCGCTCCGGCGGTGGGTTCTCCATGAGAGGCACTGCTGGGGCACACCACAGCCAAGAGCGGTCCTGGGCTCTTGTCTTCTGCTCCCATTTTGGGCCATATAAGCCAAAAGGCCCCCCCCAGGCTGGCCCGCAGTGGGGATACTGCTCAGGGCAGTGCTCTCCCACACTGCCCACCTGACCTCCGCTCCCCCCGGTGCTTGAGAACTGCAAAACTATTAGGACTGAAATTTTCTGTGATAGTTGTTTGCCTCAGGATGCTGTCTGGCTTTTATTTATAACATTCTGGCTAAAACAGTCGACCTTTTGCTAAGCATGAGACAAGGGGGATGCAAGTTCCCCTGCCTAAAGGCAGCTTTAGCATACTGTTTTGAGCAGCTCTGGTATCTCCAAGCTGGGGAACAGAGGCTGCCGGTAGGGTCTGAGCATTTCCCAAGGAGCAGGGACCAGCCTGCGTCCTCAGACCCAAAAATGGCAGCAGTGCTATTGGAATCAGAGCCGGGCAGTCTGGGCAAGCAGAACGGCACAGAGGCGCTGAGGGAGGAAGGCAGAGGCAATGGGAGATGGCACGGGGGACACGGCCAGCAGTGGGGGGTTGAGGAGTGAGGCAGGGGGCTCTGCACCCCCAGATGCCCCCCTGTATAAGTCCCAGGGGAGGTGGCAGCTCTGAGGTTCTGTTGGGACAATGAGGCATCCCATGGTGGGGGGTCCCAGGTAGCCCCCCTGCTCCTGGGTCGCTGTCGCCGGGCCAAAACACTGCTGTGGAGGAGCTGGTCAGTATCCAGGCCCAAGCTCCTGGGGGAGTGAAAAGTGCCAAAAAAGTGGCTTTTTTCCAAGTGCCAAACAAGCTGCTGTTGCTCAGTTTAGTTTATAGAAGGAGAAGAAAAAAAAAAAATAATTGGAAGCTGGGTTAAGGGAAAAAGTAACCAAAATATTACAATTTTTTCAGGGGGAGGGAGGGCTGTGTACAGAACCCGCTGGGAAGGTCAGCGCGTATGGTCTCTCCTGTTCAGCCAAAGAACGCACCAAAGCCGGCCAGGGTGATGAAGCAGTGGATTGGGAGTGCTGCTAGAGGAAAGCTGGCGTCTCCCAAAAGGTCATGCATGAAGAGGAACACAGGAAGGATGATAAACTTTGGAAAATTTGCTGTAAAAACACAGTAAAACAGACTAAAAAGGTCATAAGGAGCAGTTTTGGAAGGGTTTAAACTTGGCAATGACCTATTTTTTAAAATGGCCCCAGAGAGGCCATCACAGAAAAAACAAAATTCTTTTATTTTTGCATCCATGCGCGCTATCGAGAAGCTGGGGTAACTTCTAATGGGATCTGCCTAAAACCAGCGCTGATAGCAGGAAACAGGCAATAAACAGCTAAAGGCAGCGGCGCAACGTGGCCAGGCTGGGCTTGCCATGAGCAGGGCTGTGCTGCTGCCTGTGGGGGGTGAGCGGAGAGCCAGGGGACACCAGCCTTTCCTAAAAGATTTCTAGTTCAGGAGTTACAGGTCTGTAAACCCAAACTGGAACCAGGCAAGTTAGTAGAAACTGTTATGCAGAGCAGAATTTGTGGTGATGTGGTACCTGAGGAAGAGGCAGCATGAGTTTGCAGTGGGAGGGTCTCCGGGCAGCAGCGTTGAGGGTGCTGTGGATCAGCCAGTTGACACTGTCTGCTTGGATTCCTGGAGAAAATTGGGAAAATTCCCTTTCGGAGGGTCTGTGGGAGCAACTCTTCACCAGGGGGATAAATTTATCCATGCAAAGATAAATAACTGACTAGAAGAAAGGGAGCAAGAATATGAGTTTGTGGTTGTTATCACGTGGGGAAGCCCCCGGCGGTGTGGCACAGGGTCTCTGCGGGGACCTGCACCACCAGTTGTGGTTTCAAACAGCTGAACAAGCAGCAGTGCCGGCTGCTGCCCCTGAGCTGCCTGGAGAGCCAGGGGAGATGGACGAGCTCTGCGAGGGGCTGCAGACACTGCGGGGTGGTGATGGAGTGATGGGTGAAATTCGGTGCAGGTCAATGCAAAGCACTGCGTTTGGGGATCCCCAGGGGACAGGTTGGGCTCTCACTCCAGCGAGTGAGACAGGGGCCGCATCTGTGTGCACTTTACAAGGGACTGCAAAGTCTGCGGTAGAAAGATCCCAACTAGAGAGACAGGTGGGAGGCGATTCTGGGGAATTACCGGGACGCGTGACCTGCGGTGCTCTTCCCTGGGCGTCTGTAGCGTGTGCTGCTTCCTCCTGGCCGCCCCTGGCCTCACCAGGGCAGGACTCGGGGCTGGATGTGCCTTAGCTCCAACCTGGCGTGGCTGCTCTTAGCGTGTGCCAGGCGGCGTGCTGGCAGGCTCCCTGAGTCAGTGCCCGCCTGTGCCCTCTTTTGTGTCTGTCCTGGCACGCCCAGGGCTTGGTTTCCCAGGCCTTAACGTATTTATAGCCCCTTTTGCTCTCAAAGCTGGGCCCTTGGCTGACTCACATTAACACTCTGAGAGTTCATTGCTGCTGCACGCCCCAGCATCTGGGAAATCAGGAAAACAACCACGACAAGGCCACTGGTCCCGTGGGCTGGCGTGCAGCCCTCCGCACGCCTGCTTCCTCTCACCGCCCCTCGCCTGCCCCTGCTGTCGCTGCCTGCAGCTGCTCTGCGCCTCCCGAGCCATCAGCAAGTGGGGTGGATTTGTCATAGTTGTCATCTCCCAGGCTGCCGCCACCAGCATCCCGCGCTGGGCTGGGGCTGGCAGGCTGGCCAGAGGGCAGGGTGCCCAATCCCACGCCTCGGTGTCTGCCAACGGGGGCTGGAGGGGCCAGGAAGGGAGCGCCTGTCCCTGCAGAGGCTCAGGGGGGTCCCAGCTCCCACATGGGATCATGACAGGTGCTGGGCTGCGCCAGGGCTGTGTTCTGGGGTGGCTAGTCTGGGGACGCCAGCGCTGCCCTTGGCTCTGAGTGCCTTGGAGGGTGGCTGCTGCTCAGCCTGCTCCTCGTCCTCCTCCTCTGCAGCCCACCTCTTCCCGGTGAAGGCCACACAGTCTGTGAATATTGCCGAGCCGGCCACCTTCTCTGCCAGGGTCCTCAAGAGGAAAGAAACAGACGTCATGTGGAAAAGAAATGGCAAGTGGCCCTGAGAGTGGGCACAGGGCTGGGGTTGGGATACTGGGGGTGCTGTGGGGCCCCTGGTCACCTTTTGCCCCCTTGCAGGCACCTACTACCAGACCACAGACCGGGGTGAGGTGCAGGGCGATCTCGTTACCCTGACACTCCCCAATGTCAGCGTGAGCGAAAACGGCGTCTACAGTGCCACCTTCATGGGGGACAGCCCTCTGTGGAGTGCCTTCTACCGCCTGATCGTGAGAGGTGAGCAGGGCCCTGGCTCCCCGGGATGCTGGGACAGGCAGCCCTAACCTGTCCACCAGCCTGGTGCCACCCTGAGCCCCCTCCGCTCTCTCCGCAGCCTGCCCCGCGAAGAAATGGGGACCATCCTGTGAGAAGGACTGTCCCGACTGCCTGAATGGCGGCGTCTGCCACGACCACGTTGGCGAATGCATCTGCCCCCCCGGGTTCATGGGCACCCGCTGTGAGCGAGGTAGGTGCCTGGCTGCCCAGCAGCGGGAGCTGTGCCCAGTGCTTGCATAGGGGCCCCGCTGCACCCTCTGCACCATGGCCAGAAACTCCATGTGCATCCTCAGTGCCTCCCTGCTCTCAGTGCCCCCTGTTTCTGGAGCAGGGCTGGACTATCCACCTTCTCAGCAGGAGAAGGTGGATAGTGCCTGCTAGGGGTGGTGATACGGGACTTGGGACACCCAAGCTGACACTGTGCCGTGCACAAGCACTGCATGGGTGAGGGCACACCACGCTTGTTTTTCCAGCCTGCAGGGAAGGCCAGTTTGGCCGCAACTGCCAGGAGACCTGTCAGAGAGCCCAGGGCTGCAGGGGGCTGAGCTTCTGCCTGCCGGACCCCTACGGCTGCTCCTGCGCCTCGGGCTGGAGTGGCTCCCGCTGCAGCCAAGGTACGGGGACCTGAGCGTCCATTGGCTCCCCATCCAGCCCGGGCTTCCTCCTGGGCTCTGCTCTCCAGCAGCAGCGGCACCCATGCAAACCTCTGCCAGCCCGAGGGTCGGCATGGGCTGAGCAGTGCTGCTGCCTTCAAGGTCCCACACCATGGCTGGGGGTAAAAGCAAGCTCTCCTCTTCCTGCAGCCTGTCCCCCGGGATACTATGGCCCCGACTGCGCCCTGGGATGTGCCTGCCGAAATGGGGGCAGCTGTAACCGCTTCAGTGGCTGTGTCTGCCAGGCGGGCTGGCACGGGCAGCACTGTGAGAAGTCAGGTGAGGCTGGCGTGGGGCTGCAGTGGGTTTCTGTCCCCTACCCTTGGGTGGGCTCTGGCTCCTTCCTCACCAGTGACTGGGGGGGGCATTGGCTACTGGCCTTGCAAGCTGGCTCGGCGGCCCCACTTGCCTGTGGAAATAGCCCCCAACCCTATGGAAACCAGGGCACTGCAAGGGGAGCATCTAGTCTGCCCCCTGGGATTAGCCATGCCAAGAGCATTGCTGAGCCCAGCACGTGGGATGGGGATCAGGGCTGGACCACAGCATCTGGCACCGGCCCCCTGGCACCAGGGTCTGGCTGCAGATGGGACTGCAGAAAGGTGCCAGCCTCTTTTGTGCCTGGGGAGGCACGGGGCCAGCCCTAATGCCAGCTTCTATGTGCCAGATCGGTTCCCTCAGATCATCCAACTGGCCTCGGAGCTGGAGTTCAACCTGGGCTCAGAGCCCATCGTCAGCTGCGTGGCTACCGGCAACCCACTGCCTGTCAGTGAAAGCGTGGAGCTACGCAAGGCTGACGGCACCATGCTCAAGGTGCTGCCCCCGTGCCCTTGCCCCACCACCATCCCCGTATTGCCAGCTCCCTCAGAAAGACCCATCTCCCCTCTGGTCTGCTGGGCAGTGCCAGGCTGGCACGGGGAGCTGGATGGCTGAGCCAGGAGGCTGACAGCACCTTCTGTGCCCGCAGCTCATCAAAGCCATCATCGAGCCGGGGCAGATCACCTGCGAGTTTCAGGTGCAGCGCCTGACAAAGGCGGACACAGGGCTCTGGGAGTGCCGAGTCTCCACAACTGGGGGCCAGGACAGCCGGAAAGTAAAGGTCAACATCCGAGGTGAGGAAAGGGTGGTGGCGTGAGTGGCACGAGCCGAGGTTGCTGGGGGATGCTGATTGCACAATGTGACAATTCCAAACCCCTCACACTGGACTGGGTGCTACCCATCATGTGCTGCAGAGCCAGCAGACAGGTTTGGGTGGTGATAAAAGAGTTCCCTGACAAAGCTGGAAGGAGCCACAAGGTGGTGGATGTACCCACGCTCTCATCCTCATTTCTCCCAGCCCCACTGGTGTCATTCCCTCCTTCTTTCCCAAGAGCCACCAGCACCCCTGAGCCCTCCTCAGCTGCTGGCCAAGCAGAGCCGCCAGCTCGTGGTGTCACCTGTGGACTGCTTCTCTGGTGATGGACCCATCACCTCTGTCAAACTGCTGTACAAGCCCAAGGACGACAACTCAGCGTGGTCATCTATTGTGGGTATGTATCTGCCGGGGGGGTGGGAGGCACAGGTAGAACCAGGGCTGAAAGGGACAAGTAGTCTGGGGGTCTGGGATGGGCAGAGGTCTCCATTCTGGGATCCCCATGGTGATGCCAAGGAGGATGCCAGTGGCAGAGCAGATTGTGGGTCATGGGCATGGCTTTCACATGTCCTCTTGGTCGACAGTCGACAACAGCGAGAACATCACCCTCATGAACCTCCGGCCAGTGACTGCCTACATTGTCAAGGTGCAGCTGAGCCGGCCAGGGGACGGTGGGGAGGGCAGCAAGGGGCCCGAGGCCATCATGGTGACTGACTGCCTTGGTGAGCCTCCATCTCCCTCACCCTGACCCTAACAATGACCCTACTCCTAACCCTGCACAGTGCAGGGTCTGCAAAGCCCCAGGGCTGATGTGCCATGAAGTTTTGCTGCCTTGTTGTTCACAGAGCCCACAGTCAAGCCTGTGATCGAAGGCTGGTCCATAGAGGAGAAAAACACACTTCACGTCAACTGGAAACTGCCAAGTAACCACGAGCCGGCACACGGGTTCATCGTCCACCTCTTCGACTCCGCAAAGCGGCTGGTCTGTGAGAAAAACATCACATCCATCTCTGTGCTCTCTGCCCGCATCAGGGACCTGGAGTTCAACAAGGAGTACGGGCTGGAGGTGCTGGTGTACCACTGCACCAGCCTGGGGCCCCCCTCCGACCTCTACAAGGTCATGATCAACAGCAAAGGTGGGTCCAGTGGAGCACAGGGAATTATTACAGGGAATTACAGTGATAAATCAGCCTTTACAACACCCTGTAGCAACAAGTTCCTTGATATAATTATACTTTACGTGAAAAAAAATTATTTCCTTTTGGTTCACTTTAACTCTGTTGCCTGGTAATTTTGCTGCATGGTCACTAGGGCTTGGGGAGACCTGCAGTCCCTCCTGTGTGTGCACACACACATGCACGCAGCTCCCCACGTGGGTGGGAGACCATGGGGAGGTGGACCATCAACCTGACCAACCTTTCTGGCAGCCAAGGGGGAAAGAGTCCGCAAGGCTTTGGTGAGGCTCAGTGCTGGCTGGTATGTGTTGGGAGGGCTGGTGGGCCTCAGGCTTTGAGGATGTGAGGTTTTCTCTGTTTGGTGCTTGTAAGAGCTTTGTGTGACTCAGTGATTTGGGATTGGGCATGTGGGCAGGCTGGAGATGGCTCAGAGAGGTGGTGGGAACACTGTATATGAGAGAGGGTTGAAGAAAGAAAATATCCCAAGGGCTAGACAGACATCTATCTTGACGGTCCCTGAGAGTAGGAGCATTTGGGGGTACAGTCCTACCTCACTGTTGTGCCTTGCGAGCAGCTTCACATCCTCCTGCACTTCCTCCAAGCAGGGGCTGGAGGCCCCTGAGGTCCCTCACACCGCTTTCGTTGCCATTGCCATCCACAGGGTCTGGTCCTCGCAGCAGCATTCAGCAGTGCCAGGAGCCCTGTCCTGGGACTGACGCTGTCCTCTCCTTCTCCCAGGGCCCTCCTCCCCGCGGTCACTCTCAGCAGAGTCTGTGTCCGACACTGCCGTCAGGCTCTCCTGGCAGGTCCCCGAATACCCCAACGGCGGCATCACCAAGTACATCGTGGAGCTGCAGCAGGTGGGGGGCACCAGCGAGCCCCAGTGGATCGACACTGACAGTGGCGCCGAGACCACCAAGATCGTTGGGGGCCTCAACACCAGCACCAGCTACCAGTTTCGCGTCCGTGCCAACTCCCACGTCCCGGGGGAATGGAGCCAGCCCGTGAAAGCCAAGACCTTGGGGGATGGTGAGAGGGGTGTCCCAGCAGGCAGGGGGCTCACGGCTCTGCTAGAGCTTGGGCTCAGCATCCGGGTCAGCAAAGAAGGACCAAAGTGCTCGTGGTAACCTCAGAGACTGGCTCTGAAGCAGCAGCCCAAGCCCAAAATGCTTGTGGGTGTCTTCAGAAATCCTAATACTCTTAGTCCTGATGAGGCAGGGGTGGCATGGTGACAGCGCGGCACCCACAGAGTGGCTCTGCCTTGGCCAGAGGGTGACACAGTGCACCAGGGGCTACAGAAGCAGGGCAGAGCCACCACGGGAGGAGCTGCTGGCTGGACCCAGAGCTGGCTGAAGGTCCAGCAACTGGCGAGTTTGGTGGCAGGGCCTGAGCAGTGACACCCTCACTCCTGTGCCACCGTGACACCAGGGGCTCAGGTTGTGGAGGGGTGGAGGGGTTCTAGGATGCTGGGAGAGGGCTGCCATCTTGGTGCTTGGCCACCTATGCGACCTGGGCAGGGCTCGGTCATGGACCATCCCTCTTTTTGGCAGGAGCGCTGAGCGTGCCACCCAGCCTCGGCAGCCAGAGCACGGAGCAGGGGGGAATAGACCAGCAGTTGCTCTTGGCCATCGTTGGCTCCGTGTCTGTCACCTGCCTCACCATCCTCTTTGCCCTCCTGGCGCTTTTCCTCATTAAGAAGAATTTTTTCCACCGGCGCCGCACCTTTACGTACCAATCTGGCTCGGTGAGTGCTGCCTGCCCCGCCAGGACCGTGTCCCCAGCTCCCCACGTCCCAGCCCGATCCAGGTCACGATCTCTAGCCTCCAGTCCGGATGCAGCCAGACCTCACTTCCACGTGGAGAGGGTGCGGAGCCCGCCCTTGCCCACGACACCTGCCCTGCCGGGACTGCCGCATGGGCAGAGGGGTGCCCGGTGCCTCTAACCTCACCCGCTCCTGTCTGCAGGGAGAAGAGACCATCCTGCAGTTCAACTCGGGGACCCTGACCCTGACACGCCGGCCCAAGCCGCAGCCCGAGCCCCTCAGCTACCCTATCCTGGAGTGGGAAGACATCAAGTTTGAGGACATGATCGGGGAGGGCAACTTTGGGCAGGTCATCAGGGCCATGATCAAAAAGGATGGCCTGAAAATGAACGCAGCCATCAAGATGCTGAAAGGTGAGCATGGGGGGAGGCAGCAGGGTAGGCTGGGATCCGCAGCTGCATCCTGGGCCATGCTTGGGGCTGAGGAGAGGCAGGAGGAATTGGCAGAGGAGCAGAGGATGGGCCCTTGTAGGACTGAGGTGTCCATCCCTCCTTTTCTTCCAGAGTTTGCTTCGGAGAACGACCATCGGGACTTTGCCGGGGAGCTGGAAGTACTGTGCAAACTGGGCCATCACCCCAACATCATCAACTTGCTGGGTGCCTGCGAGAACAAGGGTAAGGGCTGTCCCCCTCTCCCCAGCCCCATAGCCCCTGCCTGGCTGTGCATTCCTCTTTGCTGGGGAGAGCCCCATGAGCCAATTCTCCTGCCCCCCAGGCTACCTGTATATCGCCATTGAGTATGCTCCCTACGGAAACCTCCTTGACTTTCTCCGCAAAAGCCGAGTCTTAGAGACAGACCCGGCCTTTGCCAAGGAGCATGGCACTGCCTCCACCCTCACCTCCCAGCAGCTCCTCCAGTTTGCTTCAGATGTGGCCAAAGGGATGCAGTACCTGAGCGAGAAGCAGGTACTTCCCCAGCAAGCCCTTCAGAGCATCCTTCCCCCAGGGGCCTGGGGACTCCCCATCAAGGCACAAGACCCCTGGGGCCAGCAGGAGGGACAGCGTGACTCCTGCTGACTGCTGGCCCCTTTCAGTTCATTCACAGGGACCTGGCAGCCAGGAATATCCTGGTGGGAGAAAACCTGGCCTCCAAGATCGCTGACTTTGGCCTCTCCAGAGGGGAGGAGGTCTATGTGAAGAAGACGATGGTGAGGCAGCAGCAAAGCATCTCCATGGGGCCTGCACCAATACAGTTGGCGGGACCCCCATTGTCAGTGGGAATGAACCACCGTGCTGGGACCAGCTGGGTCACGGCTGCCCTCCATTTGTGGGGCATCCACCTCCCACTGACTGTCACTCTCTGTTTCCCCAGGGCCGCTTGCCGGTTCGCTGGATGGCCATCGAGTCCCTGAACTACAGCGTGTACACCACCAAGAGCGATGTGTAAGTCCTGCAGGCAGGGGCACTGGGGCTGGAGCATGGCCACAGCCACCTCCATCTCCCTCTGGGCATTTTGCTCTGGGTGCTGCAAGGGCAGCAGGTGATGCTGATGCATCTCCCTGGGGAGCTGCTGCCTCAGCCCAAGCCCTGGTTGCCGGCTCCACTCCGGGCTTCGCCCTGTGCCCATCAGCGGGGCATGGCTATGGGCTCCATCACAACCTTGCCTCCTGCCCTTTCAGGTGGTCGTTCGGCGTCCTGCTCTGGGAGATCGTCAGCTTGGGTAAGGCTCTTCTGTGTCCCCTGACTCCACTTGAGTCCCTGCAGCTCTGGTCCTCCTGCAGCCCCAGAGGGAACACCCTGGGGACCGTCCCCACCGCAGCCAGCTGTGTGTCTCTGGCTGCAGGGGGGACTCCATACTGCGGGATGACGTGTGCTGAGCTCTATGAGAAGCTGCCCCAGGGCTACCGCATGGAGAAGCCGCGCAACTGCGATGACGAGGTGTAAGTGGGCAGAGAGCCCCGGCTGATGGTGGCACCCATGTTCTCCTGACCCCACTGCCCTATGGGGCTCCCACCATCTTGCAGTAGCTCCTGCCTTGTTCCCCTCTGTGCTGTGGCTGAGGGATGAGCTGGGGTCCCACACCCCAAGCAACCTTCCTGGGCTTTACTTTCCCCCCTGCTTCCCACCATCTCCCACAAACAGCTTTTCTGCTCCCTCTCCCCCTGTGCACGCTGAGCCGCTCTCTGCCCCCAGGTACGAGCTGATGCGGCAGTGCTGGCGCGACCGCCCCTACGAGCGCCCACCCTTTGCCCAAATCTCCATGCAGCTCATCCGCATGCTGGAGGCCAGGAAGGTGAGTGGTGAGGGCTCAGCGGGAGTGATGCCCGCCCTGCAGGGGGGTTGTCCAAATGCTGGAGCATCCCTTGGGCTCGGGGGAAGACATCCAGCAGCAGAACTTGTGTGACCCCAGCTTGTATGGGGGTAACCCTAGCATCACTTTTTTGGGTGTGGGGAGCCCCATGGCCCCCTCTCAGGGCACAGCCTGTCAGCGGAGATGGGAGGTGGATGGGGACACTGTCACAACCAGCTCCTGACTGGCGTTCCCCCACAGGCCTACGTGAACATGGCTCTGTTCGAGAACTTCACCTACGCTGGGATTGATGCCACCGCCGAGGAGGCGTGAAGCTGCGCTGGCACCGTGCAGAGGGGCAATGCTGGCCCCAGCCTGCTGGGACAGTGCTGTGGGGATGAGGGGCTGCTCATCCCACTCTGAGGCCAGCGGCCAAATACCAGTGCCCCTTCCTGAGAGCGCCTTCCCCGCAGCAGGACTGTGCCATCCCCTCCCTGCCTGCCCTCCCAGTGATGGCAGTGATGCTGCCATCGACACGGCCCCGTGCTGCTGGGGGACAAAGCTAGGGTGGCCCCCAAGGGCAAGCAGTAGCAGGGTGTTTGCAGCAGAGTGGACAGGAGAGGGGCTCTCTCAGGAGCCAGGGTGCTGCCGCTTGAGCCCATGGACACAAATGCCCAAGCTTTGGGGTTACAGTGGCAGCAGCAAACCAGCGTGCTCAACCCAGCGGGCTGCTGCCTGCCCGCAGCTCTCAGCATGCTCTGGGCCTGGAGTGGTGCCAGCGGGCCTGTGAGCATCACTGCCAGCGTGGGTCCAGACGGGGCCACCCTGGCCGGTGCAAAGGGACAGTGTTGGCTGTACACAGCCTCCAGCTCTGCGGTAACCCTTTGGAGGTGCCAGCTCTGCCTTACGGACAATAAACATAGTGCAACAGGCAGCCGGGTCCAGAGGAGGGAAGATGGCAACCCAGCTCTGCCACACTGACGGCACCGGAGAACAGGATGCAGGGCCCCAATGGTCTGCTGCTGTGGTGGGCACTCCTTGGAATGCTGTCCCTGTTGGGGTCTTCTGATGATCTCCAGGGATGCCTCAGCACCCTCAGACAAGCCTCAGGTCTCGTCGTGCCATGGGAATGGGTTTTCTTAATATCCAACTGGGATCTTCCCCCACTGCAATGTAAGACTTTTTGTCCTGTCCCCCAGAGGTAGGGAGAACAGACTATGTCCTTCCTCTGCGCAGCCACTTCTCTTGCCCCTTCTGGGCAAGAGTCTTTTTTCCCCAGGTGTTTCAACCCTGTCAATACCATTTTGATTTCCCATTCTGGCCTCCAGTGCTCTTTGGTATCAACTGCAGCTGTTAGTAAGCAGCCTCTCTGCCTCATCACTGAGGTCCCCACTGAACCAGCCGGAGGGACTGGCCCTTGGAGGCAGCCGGACACATGCCACTGCCTCTGCACCTCCTCCGCTGTCGGCCAGGAACGGCATCTGAGGCAGCATCACCAGCCCTGCTCAAATCAAGGGCTTTCTGCTTTTTGCCTCCCTGACGGCAAAGCCCAGTAGCCGGATGGAGAAGGAAGTGGGACTGGTTTGACTGTGACAAATTGCTGCTGGCTGTTCCCGTCTCCCCTCAGTGTCCACGGTGCTGTCTCCAGCTGCAGGGCAAGGAGAAGCCAACCCACCCTTGGTGCTGTGGGGATGCGTGTGTGAGCAGCTCCCCTCGCCCTGGCTGATGCTCCCTGCGCTGTGGTGCTGCGTCCTGGCAGAGTGGGACACCCCTCCAGCAGCCTGTGCTGAGCAGCTGCGGTCGATTGGCACAAGGTTGTGCATGCCTGCGGGACCCCACCATGGTGGCCCTGCTCCTCCACCAGCCCCACTGGCACCTCTGTGGGCCCTGCCCATGTCCCCTGTGCCCGCAGCTCTCCTCCCGGCACAGCCATGGGGATGGTGTTGCTGGGTCGTGCAGAGCAGACCCAGTGCATCCCAGTGCCAGGCAGAACAGGGTGGGATGGAGCCAAAGCAACCATCCCATGTCCCACGTTCCCACATGCCTGCAGCCCCCAACAGCCTGCCCTGCCCTGCACAGGGGCCTCTCTGCTTTCTCAGGGGTTGTTTTTCTTCCTACCCCAGCCTCCCGGCGTGCTGGCAGCCACAAGGGCAGGACGTGTCACCTATCTGATAGGAGCACTCTCTCTCTTGGCACTGCGGCCGGTGGCGGAGGGGCTGCGGTGTGGTGGTTTTGGGCACAGGGAAGTGCCGGCGATGGGGCAGGGGGAGCCTCCAGCCAGGCTTCCTGAGCTGCACAGCCGCCACTTCCCAGATAAAGGTACCGTCCAGAGGAGCTGCAGCAGCTCCCAGGGTGCTGGGAAGGGCCAAGCGCGGCACGTGCGGCCCCGGCACACGGGTTGCAGGATGGCAGCCTGCCTGCGCCGGGGCTGGCTGCTCTCGCTGCTCCCTGCTGTCCTGCTCAGCCTCCACAGCCCGCCATCAGTCCCTGAGCCAGTGACATCCCAAGGTAGGTCCTTGGGGCCATTTTCTCCCCCAAAGGATGGGTCAGAATGGAGCTGGCATGCCGGGTGCGGGCAGCGAGCACCCCACAGCAGCCAAAACCTGCAGGGTTGGGGAGGGGACATTCCAGGAGGGGGTGTGGGGGTTGTTCAGGGTGAGCGATGGAGCACCTTTCTCACTCGTGGGACACGCTGGGGTGCCCAGAGCAAAGGGACATCCCTGCTCTCTACAGGGAGGACCTGGCAGCACCTGGGTGCCCTTTTGGGTTGGCAGCCTGGGGCTCCCAGTCCCACACAGATAGTGGGAGACTCCCTGCTCATCAAGAGTTCTGGCAGTTACAATGATGAGGGTCTGAGCAAAATTCGAGCTAATGTCTGGTGGCTCAGCTCTGCACCACGGGTAATGCAGCGGCACTGCCAGGCTGATCCCAATGCTCCCGCTCCAGCTTTGCTGCCCTGCCAAGCATCCTTGGCTCAGCCGCTACCTGCCCCCAGCCTGACTCACTGCGTGCACCTGGCAGAGCCAATTCCCAGCTTTCTCACAGTTTCACACTTGTCCATGCTTTCCTTGAGCCCCTCCTCAGCCCTTTTAACACCTTCTATAAGACCATAAAAAGCATTAACTGAACAAAATCCTGTCGATCTCCTGCTTGTCTCTCCAATCCCACCCCAGGTCTGGCCACGGCAGGCTTGGAAGCACATTTTGAGTCGCCCTCGCAGGGGCAGTGGGAGTAAGGTCGAGGTTGGGCTCATCCTCCCTCTGCCCACAGCCTCTGCGACATTGCCCTGACCCGAGCCCACCGCCCAGAGTGCTGCCTGAGCGTGGCTGATGTGGGCTGCAGACCTGTGTGGCCACCCTTCCTAGGAAACGGCCTGCGCCCAGCAAAGATGCTCCAGTAGCCCACAGGACCAGTGTGGCCTCCTGCCGATGACACAGGTCCCTGTGCCACCGGGCTGCTGGGACCTGGCCACCCCATCCCCTGGTGCTGGGAGCTGGAGGGGGTGACAGAGCCAGGGTGCGACCTGGGGGGGGATCAACAGGGTGCAAAAAGGGAAGAGCAGGTGGGGGAGGATGTGGTCTGTGGGGAGGGCACATGGGCTAGGGAGGAAGGCAACCCAGGGCAGGGAAAGGAGGAACAGGGCTGGGGCGGTCAGGGCAAGGGAAGGGACAGGGCAAGCAGAGGGACACCAAGAAGGTGGCGAGGACATTTGAGGACTGTCCCTTATTCTTTGCCCGGGGTGCGCTCAACTGGCAGCACAGGGGGTGGGTAGCGGAGAACAGATGCACTCAGCACATTGAGTAGGGCCAGGCACTGGCAGGGGCTTTGTTGAGGGGCCCTGCAGCCCCTGGGGAAGGGGACACATCCCAGGAGGAAGAGGAGGAGGGCTGGAGCATATCCCAGGGCAGAGGCACTGGGGGAGAAGGGAGTGCTGGAGCAATGCTGGGGGCAGCAAGGCCGCCCCCGTGCTTCGCACATCTGCATCTTGGGGCTGTGCCCTCATCCCTGACAACAGGGACAGGTGCCCACTGCTGCCTGGGATGGAGATCCTGCAGGATGCGATGCTCCGGTTCACCCCTGCAATGACAGGGAGGGTGGCTTGCTGAGTGAGGCAGAGAAATCCACAGCCCCCTAGGCAGTCGCTGGGCTGGGGTTTGAGCATTCCCACCCCCCTTGCTGAGGACCACACGCCCCTATGCCAGCCTGAGGCCTGTTCCCTCTTCCAGGGCGCTGCTCCTCCTTATCTCACTTCCGCGCACCTTCCGGCATGAGCAGGGCAGGGGTGCTTCCCCCCGATCGCCGGGCCCTGAGCCCCCCTCCAACCACAGGGCTATTTCGGGATGTTTGTTTGTCCCAAAGGACCCCGTGTGCTGAGCATGGGGGGAGTGGTGGGGCTGGCCGGCAGGAAGCCCTGTCACCAGCCAGGACCCCAGTGTGAGCCAGCAGCCAGCATGTGCGCCATGTCCCTTCCCTCTGTGCCAGGCTGGTGGAGGGCACCTGCACTATGGCCATGGCCATGGCCGTGCTCACACTGCCCTGGTGCTTGTGCAGCCTGGCCTCAGGGGCAAGCTGGCCAGCGGGCATGGGGCAGGGGGACACAGGTGGGATGCAGGGAGGTTGTTGTGCCCGGGGGCTTCTTCATCTCCACACTCCTCCCAGACGCTGCGCTGCTCGCAGGGGTGCCTGAGGACATCCTCTGCTTCTCCCGCTCCTTCGAGGACCTCACCTGCTTCTGGGATGAGGAGGAGGAGGAGGTAGCGAGCAGGATGTGCCACTTCTACTACTGGTACAGCAGGTAGGAGGTGGTGGGGACACAGCCCAGCCTCCCTCTTGCCCACCCAGAGAGCAGCAGGGTTGGGGTGCCACAGCTCTCCGCACCATCCTGGTGGCTCCCAGCTGCAAGGAAAGATGGTAGAGAGCCCACAGGAGCTACACAGCAGCCACCGCACACCCTGGGGCAGGGCTGGGAGCTTGGCTGGCCCTCAGTCCCATGGGGATGGTGCCCTGCAGTGGATGGGGACACAGGGAAGGAGCTGGTGATAATGAGGTCTCAATGCTGTGCCCCAGGTCCCCTCTCTTCCAGCCTGGTCATGGGCAGGAGGCATGGGGTGCTGCAGGACCCCACTCTTCATTCCTCAGGGACTTGCCCACGGCGTGTGCGGTCTCCATGTGGCGCCACAGGGCTGGCGGGACGCGGTATGTCTGTGTCTTCCCTGGACAGGATGTGCGGCTCTTCATCCAGCTCCACCTCCGTGTCCTGGATGCCACCACCAACCAGACCAAGTACTGGCGGGAGCTCAGCGTGGACGCAGTGGGTGAGTCCCTCCCACTGGGCAAGACCCCTGTGACACCAGGACAGTCCCCAGGCCTGAGTCGCCCTTCTGCCTGCTGTGGGGGCTGGCAACACCCTGTGCCCTGCATGCCAAGTGTCCCTCGGCAGGACCAGGGGGTGCCCAGACGGGGGCTGCCCCAGAAGGGCAAACACCCCGGCACATCCCCCACAGGTCTCATCGCCCCTCCAGTGAACATCACAGCCCGCTGGGCTGGGGCTGCGGGGCAGCTCTGTGTGTCGTGGCAGCCACCACTCGCCGACTACCTGAACTTCTTCCTCTACGAGGTGCAGTGCTGCCCTGCCAGCTCCCCAGAGATGCCCTGCAGCACCGCGTTGGACCCTTCCAGTCAGCCAGACATCAGCACCGACGTACCCACAGCCGGGGCAGCTGCAGCCTCCCCAGGAGCAGGGCAGGTACACAGAGAGGCCAGAGGTGGGCAGGGGAATTTGGGGGCTGCAGCAGCTCCCCAGCTTGGCCCCTCTCCCGTAGGGGCTGGTCCAAGCCAACACCCAGGTGGTCCTCCGGGACCTGTCGCCGGGGGTGAGATACCACATCCATGTGCGCAGCAAGCCCGACGGCACCTCCATGGATGGCGTCTGGGGGCCCTGGTCACAGGCAGTGGCTGCAGAGACACCCCGCTCCTCCGGTGAGCGGCCATCCCCATCACCGGGGTGCCAGGCACAGCGGGGAGGCACCCGTGCCTGGTGCTGTGAGGGGTGGGGGTCCTGGGGCAGGTTGAGGGGGCCAGGGGGAAGCAGCCCCCTCCCTGCCCTGGCTCTCACCTGCCCAGGAGACATCGGGCTGCACTGCAGCACCCCTGACCTGCGGCACGTGCGCTGCGAGTGGAGCTGGGACCCTGCAGAGCCCCACTGCTCCCACCAGCTCTTCTACAGGCCACCTCCAAGTGGGGCTGGCACAAGGTAAGAGGCACAGCGGGGATGTGGCACTCAGGCAGGGGGGCAGCACATGCCAGTGGCCTCCAGCCCTGCTCTGTCCCACATCCCACGCTGTGTCCCACATCCCACGCTGTGCCACCTGGCCCTGTGCTCTGCTCTGCCCTACCAGCATCGACCTCGTACCTCCCCACCACCACCACTCCTGGCCATACCACCCGTCCGACTATGGGCAGCGCTGTTTTTCCTGGCCCAGTGCAGGAGGAGGGAGGCAGTGCTGGCTGCGGGGACAGGGTGGCCCCAGAGCAGGACTGGCAGCAGGCGAGGGCTGCGGGGCTGCCATGGTGGGGCTGACTGGCTCCCCACTCAGCAGGGAAGATGCGTGGCAGCGGTGCAAGGAGGTGAGCGTGGGGATGCAGGGCACCCACATCTGCACCTTCCAGCCCAGGTCTGGCAGCGCCATCTCCATCCTGGTGAACATCACCCGGCCCCATGTGCCACCCACACTCAGCTACTTCAAGGAGCCCTTCTGGCTGCACCAGGCTGGTGGGTCCCAGCACCACCGCAGCCCCTGCCCATGCCTGGCTGGTGGGGGACACAATGTCCCATGTCCCATTCCACAGCAGCAACGTGTCTCCATCCCCAACAGTGCTCACAGACGCCCCACAGCTCGTGCAGGCAATGGTGTTGCAGGGCCAGCTGAGCCTGCAGTGGCTGCCGCCCTTGGAGGCGCTGGCAGAGCAGCTGGAATACCAAGTCCGCTATGCTGTGGAGAACAGCCATGACTGGAAGGTATGGCACGGCCAGGACTCCCCTGAGCAGCCCTGCCCAGCGCCGCTGCCAGCACATGGCCCACATGGGGTCAGGCAGGACAGACTTGCGCGCCAGCGCTGCCCCTTGGCAGTCCCACAGCAGCCATCGTCTCCAGCTCAGCTTTGCCCTGCAGGTCCTGCAGGTCCCGCGGGCAGCCAGGAAAGAAGTCCTGGACTTACGGCCAGGCGCCCGCTACCATGCCCAGGTGCGGGCCCAGCCCAGCGGGCCGTGGTACCAGGGCAGCTGGAGTGCCTGGTCCAAACCTGTCGTGGTTGACGCCATGGCCGATGCAGGTAAGGGGCAACGCAGGAGCAGAGGCTGTGGCCAGAGGATGGCTGAGGGCAGGAGACGGAGTGCTGGAATTGGGACGGGGAGTGCTGGGCAGAGGGTGACAGGGCTGCAAAGGGCTCAACGCTGGTGGGTTCCAGTGCTGCTCCTCCCACGCAGGCTGGATCATCCCGAGTGTCACGGTGGTGCCGCTGCTCTTCACCGGGGTGCTCCTGGGGCTGCGGTGCACCTTCCCCTCCCTCTACAGGTAAGGGCTGTGCCTGGGGCAGCTGGGGGAGCCCACACCCGGCCTGTGCCCCCTGCCCGGGGGCATCAGGGCACCCCAGGGCTGGGGTTTGTCCTTCGACGCCCCCTTCCCCGCACCCAGCAACGTGAGGCAGAAGCTCTGGCCCCCCGTCCCCGACCTGCACCGCGCACTGGGCAGCTTCCTCCAGGAGAGCAGCAAGCACGGCCAGGTGAGGGGCCGGGGCGGGGCCCGCCGCGGCTGAGCCCCACCCCCCGGGCCCCACTCACCGCTGCCTCCTCGGTGTCCCCCCAGGCCAACGCCTTCTACAAGCAGCCGCCGGAGGAGGCCGTCCTGCCCTGCCTGCTGGAGGTGCTGCCCGGCCCGCGGGGGGAGGCGAGCCCTCCCCCGCCGGCGGAGCACGATGCCGGCCGGCTGCCCAGCACCGACATCGCCAACCAGTCCTACCTGCTCATGAGCGGCTGGGAGCCGCGGCCCCTGCCCTGACATAAACGAGACGCGCAACCACCCGGCCTCCTCCCTCCTTCGCGACGCCCCGGCCCCGGCCGAAAGCGGAGCGGCACAGCCCTCCGGCCCCGGTCCCCAACCGCCCGCCCATTGCCGGCACCCGCCACCGCCCGGCGGGGAGAGCCCCGCCAATCGCGACGCGGCGCGAGGCGGTCGCCATGGCAGCGCGCGGCTGTTGGGTTTGAAACGGCCAATGAGCGGAGCGGCCGCGCGGGGTTTAAATGCTGCGGTCGGGTCGGGGCTGCGCGAGCCTCAACCGTGGAGCGGAGGTGAGGGGCAGTGGGGTCGCTGACGGGCGGGGAGGGCCCGGGGGGAGCCCGAGGGGCGGCCGGGGAGGTGGGGGGCGCGCCCTGAGGCGAAGCGGACGCTGAGAGAGACCCTAGTGGCGAAGGGGCCGTTGGGGCGAGGAGGGGGGACGCTGTGGTGGAGCGGAGCGGCTGGGGGCGAGAGGAGTGACCCGTGGCGGAGGGGCCGGGGGCGGGAGGGAGTGCCCCGTGGTGCGGCATGCCCTGAGGAGCGGCCCAGGGGGAACCCAGCGGAGGAGGGCTGCAGCCGGCCATCGTTCCCTGCGCAGGGCCCCGCTGACGCCGCCCGCAGCGCCATGGCGCAGTTCGTCTTCGAGGTGGACCTGCACGGGCTGCTGAAGCTGGACACGCCGATCCCTAACGCGCCGCCCGCGCGGTGGCAGCGCAAGGTCAAGGAGAGCGGCGGCCCCGGGCCCAGCCCCGCCGCCGGCCCGTCGCCCATGAAGCCGGCCAATCGCTCCCACAGCTCCAGCAAGACGCCGTCCCGAACACCCGGTGAGCGGCGGCGACCGGCGGCATCGGTTGGGCTGGCGGGGGAGCGTCGCCCGGGCCGCTTGCCTGGAGCCGCAGGGCCCTGGGCTGCGTGCCAGGCTGTCCCGGGTGGCCTGCTGGTCAGGCAGGAGGAGGTGGGCTACGCTGCCTGGCTCCTGGGAGCCACCCGCCCCTCTCCGCCCCTCTCCTCCCCAGCGGGAGGCGGGCAGAGCTCTGTGCACTGGGTGAACTGCTGATCCCCCAGCTGAGCCTTGCTGGCACAGCTGTGTGTGGGGACAAGTGTGGGCAGGGCTGTCTGCTGACTGCTTTATGTCCTGTAACGGTATTTTTGCATCCTCCTCTTATCTGTGAACTCTGGAACTGTTGCACTAGGCTCAAGAAGCTGCCTCCTGGCAGTCCCTAACCAGAGCTTAGTGCAATTATATGGAGAGGGGGACAAACACAAAAATGAGTTAGTTGTGACTGGATGGCATGAGCTCTCAGAGTCCTGCTTGTCTGGAACTTATCTGGTAGCTGTGATGTGTAAGAGTGCTGGGTTTGCTGTCTCTTGAAAGCTTGAATACAGGCTGTTCAATAGCTGTAAAACAATATTTACATGTGTGAATGCAGGTAAATCAGGATCCAAAATCCAGAGCACCCCAACAAAGGCTGGGGGGGATCGCTACATTCCCAACCGCAGCACTATGCAGATGGAGATGGCCAATTTCCTCCTAACCAAAGAGAATGACCCTGCTGAGGAGTCCCCTACCAAGAAGGTGAGCATGCTGCCAAATTACAATTACTACAGTGATCACTACCCAACACAGTCCTTCCTGGCCTTTTACAAAGAAGTAAACTATAAGTTCTATCAGGTGGGCATGTGGGGCTGGACAGCCCCCATCATTGCTTCCAGCTCTGGGCTTCAGGAGCCTGGGCTGAGGTGGAAGCTGTAGGGCCTGCAAATAGAACAGGTACACAACTGCTACACAGGAGCATGAGCATAGCTGCTCTGTAGGGATGTTTCCTGAGGCACAGGGAAGAATGTGGAGACTTAAACCTCTGTGTCTGCTCACTGTAGCCTATGTTGCTTCTGGGACCAAATTTCAACTTGGGGCTAATGAGGCTTTAAAATATAGCAGGCTACAGAGACACAAAGCTGTGAGCCTGTGCATAGTGAAACTGCTGGTGGTAGCTATTCTAGGACAATGCCTACATGGGGATCTATTCTGGACTGCGTATGATGTGTTCTGAAATCTGTTTATGAAGCATTTAGTCCCTTCTGGCCGTGGCTTTTCCCACTGGCAGTGGGACATGGAATTTGCCACTCCTGTGTATGAAAATGGGAGCAGGACAGTGTGCCAATGTCTGAGGAAAAACTACTTTGAGCTGCCTGTCTGTAGCTGATTCCCACAGCACAGCTGTACACCTGATTCTAGGAGAAGGGAGCTTAGGTATATGCTCTGCCAGCCACAGTTTTGAGTGCAGCATGGGCTTTGTGTTTCAAATGCATCTCACTGAGGATGGTTTATCTCTGCAGGAGCAACAGAAAGCCTGGGCAGTAAATCTGAATGGCTTTGATATAGAAGAAGCAAAGATCCTCCGCCTCAGTGGAAAGCCACAGAATGCTCCAGAAGGTATGATGCAGGGTCTGTGTGAGGTGACTCAGCTGGACAGATCTGGGCAGGGCAACAGCAAAACAGAGGCCCTGTGTGCGGACACAGGAGAGATCAACAGGCTTCTCCTCAGAGCTCCTGTGCACACTGGAGTCTCCCTCCTTAGGTTTCCTGAGTTTGAGGAGCTGTGTAAGAGCTACAGTGAATATATTTACAAAAGTTTAAATGACTGCCAGTTGCTCACTTGTACTGCAGGTGGCAAACCTTCCTCAAGTCTGCAAAAGCTTCAAACTCTCTGCGCTGCTCTTCGTAACTTAACTCTCACTAAACATAATAGGATACAGAAAATAAAGTGCTTGACAGTTAAACTTGTTCCTGTGAATTAGGGAATCGCTGTGGTTCAGCAGTTAATACTGCAAGTGATGTTAGCACACTGTGCTCTTCTGAGTGCGTCTCTTCTCTCAGGACTTAATTTTCAGTGGAAGGGATTTCTAGTCGGGTGAGCAGTGCTCAGCTGGGAGGAAACAGTAACTCAGGTTAACAAATCTGTTCCTCTGCATGCAGGCTATCAGAATAACCTGAAAGTGCTCTACAGTCAGAAAACGACACCTGGATCCAGCAGGAAAAATGGCAGATACATTCCCTCAATGCCAGACCGGATTCTGGATGCGCCAGAGATCCGCAATGACTATTGTAAGTAGGCTGCAATGCTGAGTGCTGGGCATTGAGATCATTCCGCACTGGAGTGCGGCTCCTAGGACAGTGCAGCTCTAACTGGGCTGTTTCAGTATGTTAAGCACCCAGGCTGACACAGACCACTTCTGGAGTGTTCCTGTGGAGCTTTATAGGAACAGTGGTCCAAAGTGCTGTGTAAGTGATTTGGATCAGGGCTACCTGACCCTGTTAGCTGACCATGGTGACCCAGAAGGCTGCCCTGTACCTGTGTGTGTACACACAGCCCTGGTGCAGATGGAAGATCTGGCATCACACTGGTGAAGGGCAGGGCTCTCTCTCCAATGTGACCTGCATTGCTCTTCCAATTTATAGATCTGAATCTCATCGACTGGAGCTCTCAAAACTTCCTGGCGGTGGCTCTGGACAACTCTGTCTATCTGTGGAATCACACCTCTGGGGAGATTATCCAGCTGCTACAGATGGAGCACCCAGATGATTACATTTCCTCTGTGTCATGGATTAAAGAAGGAAACTACCTTGCTGTTGGCACAAGTAATGCTGAGGTCCAGGTGAGTGCAGGAGTAAAGCTAGAGGTGTGTCTAGGGATTGCTGGAGCTGTGGGGCCTTGGGACAAAGGCTTGGCTGGCACAAGAAGGATGAAATGCACTCTGGCTTGTCTTGACTGGTGTGGAGTGGAAATGCCCACACCCAGCCATGGCCAGTGACCAACTGCAGCAGCAAGGCAGAGTTTGGTTTTGGGGTTTTCTGACACCTGGAGTTAACTTTCTGTTTTGTAGGCGTGAGATAAAAATTGATCTCTGCTCCCAGATTGACAAGGTTGAATGCCAGAACCTGTGCAGTGAGGTTCCTAGGGCAAAGCAAACATGGCTGGGTTTCCTCATCCCCTTTATTGCTCTGCCTCTCTAGCTTTGGGACATACAGCACAGGAAACGCCTCCGAAATATGACCAGCCATTCTTCCCGGGTGGGGTCCCTCAGCTGGAACAGCTACATCCTCTCCAGGTAAAGCAGTGGGTCGGGGTGGGTGAAGGGCAGTGTCCAGCTGTTGCAGATTCCTACCTTGGATCTGAGTGGTGCAAGTTAGGGATGGCACAGAGGAGATTCTGTCCTGGCTTGGGATTCTTACTCAGCCTGTTCTGTTGGGACTGTGGGGGGGAAGACCTCTCTCCTCTATTACTGTTTGTGCTGAAGTTGTGAAAAGCTTCCGTGGCTGCTTTGCTTATGCCAAAAGGCCAGTGATGCTGCTAACACCAGCTGAAACCCAGTGGCAGGTCTGGCAGACTTGCAACAGCACAGAAATGTATTTCAGTGAAAATGTGCCAGCCTGACCCTGCAAGCCTTCTCTCTGCAGTGGGGCACGGACTGGCCACATCCACCACCATGATGTCAGGGTGGCTGAGCATCACGTAGCCACACTTGCTGGCCACACACAGGAGGTGTGTGGACTCAAGTGGTCTCTAGATGGCCGATACCTGGCCAGCGGTGGCAATGACAACCTGGTGAACGTCTGGCCGTGTACCCAGGGGGACAGTGGAGACTTTGCTCCCATACAGACCTTCACTCAGCACCAGGGTGCTGTCAAGGTGAGTGCAGGGCTGCTGTGGGTGAGGTGCAGGTGCACATCTGTCTGCAAGGCAGGCAGCACTAGCTCTGCACAGGTTGCTTGTCTTAGAATTAACCCTTTCTTTCAGGCTGTGGCATGGTGTCCATGGCAGTCAAATGTTCTAGCCACTGGAGGTGGAACCAGTGACAGACACATTCGCATCTGGAATGTGTGTTCTGGCACCTGCCTCAGTGCTGTCGATGCCCATTCCCAGGTGAGATATGAACATCAGTTTGGTGACAAACACCTGCTGGTGGGACACCTATCCAGAGCTGCTGGCTCCTGAGGCCCAGAGGCATGGGAAAGGAAGGAACCATGTTCATCTCTGGGTGGTGAGCATCAGCACAAGCAGCTTGTCTTACCTCCATTACTGTCTCTTCCCAGGTCTGTTCTATTGTGTGGTCAACAAACTACAAGGAGTTCATTTCAGGCCATGGCTTTGCACAGAATCAGCTGGTGATATGGAAGTATCCAACAATGGCCAAGGTCACTGAGCTGCGAGGTAGGCTGGGCCCTTTGCCTGGGAAAGGGAAGGCTGCTAGGGGCAGATGTAATCCTTGGTTTGAGCAGACTGGGGGTCTAGCCTGGAGCATCACTGATGCAAAAGGTGTCCAGCAGCATTCTGCTAGAGGGAGGCACTTCTGTGGGCTACTGAAGAAACACTGTTGCTCCAAATGCATGCCTAGGGTGTAAATTCATGCTGCTGCAGCATGGTGTGGGGACAGCTAAGCAAGCTGGTGGGCCTCATGGGGCATATGGGAGCAAACTTGGCCATTGTTGTAGAGGGACCAGGGCAGGCGGTAGTTAGCCCACCCCTCACTGCACACCTCCTCCTCAGGTCACACAGCCAGAGTCTTGAACATGACTATAAGCCCTGATGGTGCAACAGTGGCCTCAGCAGCTGCTGATGAAACGCTGCGGCTCTGGCGCTGTTTTGAGATGGACCCCATAAAGAAGAAGGAGAGAGAGAAGGCAAACAGTGCTAAAAGCAGCATCATTCACCAGGGCATCCGATGAGTGCACAGGGCTGTTGTGGGGAGTGGGGAAACTTGGCTTACACACTGTACAGTATTTTAAATGTTAATAAACTGCTTTAATCTGACTCTTTTAATGGAGTCTGATGGAGGAAAAGGCTGTGGCTTGCAGAACCAAGCCACTCCTCCCCAAGGTTTGGGATCAGGGCAAGTGGTGGAGCTCTTGTTCTTTAAGGCCAGTGTGCAGGCACTCTAAGCTTAGCACAGCCCTGAAGTCTTGGGAGAAGGATGCTGTACTTCTGTATCTGCCCCAGCAAAGGCACCTGTGTCACCTGTCACATCTCAATGCTGACCACAAGTGCAGTTCCATCAGAGGGGCTGTGGCTTGCATGTACCCACAAGGGGACAAGCTGTAGCACTGAAAAAGCCTGGACAGGGGCTCTCTGCTTGCAGCAGTAACTGCTCTCCAAGGGAAGCAAATGTCTAGCCTGTGTCTGTAGAAGTCTACACAAGCTCTACCAGGAAACCCCAGCTTTCTTTGCAACTCTTAACTTTCATAAACCACAACTATGGAGCAGCCTGGCCTGCAGCTGGACACTGGTTGTGTTTTGGTTCTGGTAAGAGGAAGGGAAGTGTGAAGGGACAAAGGGGGCTTCTATATCACTGTCTGTGCTCTGTCTTTTTAGAAGAAAGGGCTAGCACCTGGGTGACATCCTTTCCCTCCATCCCTGATGGGAGTGAGTCAAAACTAACCTCTCCCAGGGCTCCAGCCCTACAGTGGGGCTAGAAGGAAGAACCCCCTGACTTACCTCAACATCCACAGTGTAGTGAACCAGCTCTAAACTAGCCCCTGTCTAAGGGAGGGCCCTCTGCCCAGCTGCTGCATGCTTTGGTACCAGCTGTGGTGCAGAGGAGCCTCAGGTAAAAGCACAGCATGTCTTGCATCCCCAGCTTCTGCTGTGTCCTGCCTCTTGGCAGGCAACCACCAGCAGCGATCACCTCAGCCAGAGCAGGCTGGAGACTTGTTTTTGGGTGGCTGAGCTGTAGTGGTGCCTGCACACAGTAGTTAGTCTTGTTCTGTTACAGGCAGCCAACACTGCCTGCTCTTACAGGGCGAGGGTAGAATAGCTATTTTTGCAATGAATTTAGTACTGAACTTAGGGGCCAAATGCTACTGGGAAAAAAAGGAGGGAGCAGGGGCTGGAAACACAGCAACAGCTGTAATTGCCAGAAAGGGGCTGGCAATGGCATGAAGCCTGATGCAAAACAAAAGGTTAGTTTACATTGCCACAGCCAGCTTGGATGTCACACAAGTGACTCTCAAAGCACCATCAACTTGGTACATGGCCCTTAATCATGCACTCTTCCAGCAGCCCTGATCCCTGTCCTCCTCTCCTGCTGAGAGCAGGACCCAGTGCCATGCTGAGGCTGCATGCAGGGAAGCAGGGCTCAGCTGACATTTGGCAGGGCTTGACTCCCCAGCACTTGGAAACATGGTTTGTTTGTTTCTTTTTTTCCCCAGGCTCAATTGTACTCATGCAAGTTGCAGGGAGCGTATTTGAGCCTTTACCTGAGCAAGAGCCAGCAGAGCCACGCTGCTCTGTAGGTTGGAGCCGTGGTGTCTGAGGCAGTGGGGCTGCACCAGACCCATCCAGCCTGTCCTTCCACTGCACCAGGACAGCCAGGGGCTGCCAGGGACACTGCACAGCTGATCAGCAGCTCAACAAAGCCTGTGCTTCCCATCAGCCCATGATTAGCTGAGGGTGGATTATTAACTGTTTTCCCCTTCCTCTCAGCACAGTATCATGCTGTACCTGGCACCAGGCTCCTGTTCTGCCTCCTGAGCTTTAAGCCAGCTGGAGCCTTCAAAAGTGTGCAGCGCGGGCACCAACTTGCACTGTGCCACAGCCAGCCAGTGCACACCCACCCCCCCCACCTACCAGAGCAGCTCTACACCTACTGCTGATACAGGGCAGGGGGTGGGGGGGGGGCACAGTCTCAAAACCAGCTTGCAGCAGCTGAGCCCAGCACCTTCCCAGCAGTGCTATTGGCACATCTCCCTTTGGCCACTTTGGGACGAGCAAGGGAGGATGAGAAATCTTTCCTCCCTCTTCAGAAGCAAATCCCAGGACAGCAGCTGGACCTAATGGGGCAGGAACCCACACATGCCCCCTCTGGTTCTTCCCCAGTGCTGTGTTGCTGTTGTAGGAGCCCTTGTCCCACACGCCTGCAGGCTGATGCTGGGAGATGTGCTAGGTGGTTCCTGACCCTGGAAGGAACGCTGTACATGCCCAATAGCTGGTGTAGTGTCCTCACTCCCATGTAATAGTAGGTTGTTTTTCTCAGAGCCGATCTTGCTGCTCTTCTTAGCACAGACCCACCCCCAGAAGCTGTGCATTACACATCCCTTGAAAGTCCTCTGATCACTACTGCAAGGTGATGGTACTGTACTAACTTCCTTCAGCCCCATACTGGTCCTCCTGCCCTGGAGCAAGGAGGAGCAGAGGAAGGAGCTGGGCACTGACCCAGCAGGCCCAGGAAGTGCTGCCATATAAGGTGTGAATTCAGTTCAGAGCAGCAGCCTAGACCAACCCTGACAGGGTACAAACCACCAAGTGCTGTGGCCAGCCCATGGAAAGATCACAGCTAACAGGAACAATTGGAGGAAGGGAGAGCACAGCACACAAAGGGAAGAGCTTGCTTTAAAATGCCACGCATAAGTAGTTTAAAGTATTGTTACTATTTTGGGCAAAAGCAAAGACAGTCCTGTCTATACTGAGAGCCAGCTGGGAGGGAGGAGGAGATCAGATGGGAAAAGCTCCATCTCAGCTAGACTGACGCCTACAAGTCCCGAAGTGGAGACTTCAGAGCGCTGAACTGATGTTACACACCCTTCTGCTGGGACCAGAACTCTCTGCCAGTCTGCACCCACAGAGAAGCAGCAACAACTGGGAGAACACTACACAGTCCATCAGCCTGATCCCATTTCAGGGCTCCATACAGAGCAGGGCACTGAGCCCACATGCATATTGGTCACACTAGTTAGCACCTCTGAAGAGGTTTTCCTACATTTCAGAACATGGGTTTGAGGGCTGCAGCAGCTCACGTGGGATCAGCAAAGCTTTCTCTCACACAAAGCTCTATCCTATGGCTTCAGTTGGACACCCACTAAAGCCTTTCCACACCCCAGCCAGACTTACAGTTAAACTCAGCTTCTGCAGGCCTACTTGGCCTAGCCAGCCACCTAGCCTTCTTCCCAAGCTTGAGTCAGCACCTAGGTGGCCCGCTCCACTCAGGAGGGGCCCAGTCACCAGGTGATGGGGAAGTCAGCACTGCATCCCAACAGTGCTGAAGGGAAGCCAGACTACCTCAGGTGGCAGAGAGGACAGAGCCCAACCAGGCAAGATGCACTTCTGTAGCAAGAACAAGGCTGCAAGACAAGCTTTCCCTCTGACCAACCTGCACAGATCCACACTGCAGGGCCATTCACAGATGGCAGCAGCTTTGGCTTCAGCAGATGCTGAAAGCAAGAATGCTGCTTCCCCATCACCTGGGTTTCCAGGGTCTCTACTCCCTGCTCTGCCATTCCTCAGCTCCCCAGGATTTCTAAAAAGCAGCAGCTCCTCCTGGGCAGCTGGCCCAGGTCCCAGCCCACACCCATGTTCCACCCCAGCCATTCTTTCACAGGGCGGAGCCACTTTCACAACAGGAGCCTTGACACATTTCCTGCCCTGAGCACCTCTCTACCAAAGCACTTGGAAATAATTTGCCATCTGCTTCATCAGCACACTGCTATCACTCTCTCTCCCCTCAACACAAAAACTTGCTACAGCAGCTGCTTCTCCCAGCCCTGCCTACAACCACACTGGGCAGGACCTGGAATAGCTTCTGAACACAGCAAGCCAGGAAAAACAAGAGGGCAGAGCCATTTCTCCTTCTGTTTGTTTATTTGTGATAGAAGAGCAGCCCAATCTGACAGGGCCTGGCTCCTTCACCTCATCAACAAGGCCACCAGCATGGTTTTGGTTACAGCCAGAGCAGGTGATGGATACCAGGCCCAGGAGAGCTGCTGTACTACCCTGCTGTAGGCAGAGTACACCTTCACCCAGGCCCAGTCAGATCCACAGAGGCAAGAGGTGCTCACTGTCACACTACTGCAGGGCATGCTACAACCATCCTCCGCTGTGCTCACACCAGGCCAGAGCAGGGCTGGTCCCAAGCTGGAGAGCCCAGGCATTGATTCTAGGGGCAATTATTGCTCAAGTCTTGAGTTTGCAGGAATGGAATCAGTCCAAGGCAAGGCTGAGCTTGGCCTCCCCCACTCTGGAGCAAGCCACCAGCTGCCATACAGGATCACGTAAGTGTGGCTAAACACACACACACCAAGCACCCAGCCCAGGCACAGAAAGTCAAGGCAACCTGGGCTTATTGTGTGGGGGAGGCATTTCAGGCTGTCACAACCCCTGCTATGCACCAGGCACAGGGCATGTGTACTGTACTGGGCAGGTGTGGGCCCTCAAGTCCCACACACACTGCCCCTACATTCTCCACAGCCACACCTGAGCACAGACACACCAAAGCTGGACCCCCGCACCTGGGCACACAGGGACCAGGAGGGACATGCAGCACTGTGGCATGGAACAAGGTGGCACAAGGCATGGTAGAGCAGGAGCGCTCACGCTTGAGCTGGCAGCAGCAAGCAACCAGGGACAAGTCTGCTGATCCACACAGGCTCTCATGAGACAGGGAAGAGGAGAGGGCACCAGGACAGGGACCGGTCTCTTCTTTTGGTCCTACTCAGAAGGAAATGGCCTCCAGGCAGAAGGGCCAGATGTAGGCACTTGGGGGAAGTTCCTTTGGAAACACTGGAATGGGACTGCAGCCCCACAGCTGTGATGCACGCAGCTGCCTCTCTGCTCAGCAACACTAAGAAACAGCACAAGCCCTCCCAGGAGCAGGAGAAGTTGCCCATGGCTGCTCAGAGCAGAGGGGCTGGACATGCAGACAGAGGACAGCAGGGCTGGGCACAGGGGTACAACAGTCTTTAGGCACTTGACTTGGCTAGTGGCACCCAGGAGCAGGGGAACAGGTCCCAGCTGCCTCTGCCCCGGGGCTCTCATTGGCTCTGGGAGGGTCTTGCCCTCTAGTTGGCTTTGACCTTGCCGTTGGTGACAGTGCCATTCTCATGGATGCTGCTACCATTGTGCTGGACTGCTTGCTGAGCCACCCTGGGCAACCGTTTGCCCTTGGTGTAGGACTGGTACCAAAAGTTGGAGAACAGGATGAAGAAGATGGTCCCATAAATCCAGATGAGGTGGATGAAGATGGGGAACTGGTACTGGCAGCTGGGCATGAAGTAATACTGGGAGATGTGGACAGAGACAATCACGAACTGCGCCTGGGAGCAAGTCAGAGCAGGGACAAGTTATTAATTGGAGCAGGATCAGGGATCCCACTAGAGACCTTCCTTCTAGGTGAGACCTTCCTTTCCCAGTCCATATAAGAGGTCCTTATGGAAGGGGCAGATACAAGTCTCAAGGCAGCATATGCCTCTCACCCTCCCAACACAGCTGCAGCCCAGGGGCAGCAGGCTGAGCAGCACCCACACCCTAACCAGGCTGGTAGGGCTATCAGAGGCCCAGAGTGGGCCAGGGCTGCTAGAAACCCAGAGCAAGAAGCTGCAGAAGAGACACTACAGCTGCTGGCTGCACCTTTCACAGGTACAGGGGCTGGCCTGCCCGTCGTATCAGAGGCAGAGCACATGCTCTGCTCCACAGCACAGACTCACCAGCTGGATGGCTGTGATGTGCTTCTTCCACCACAGGTACTTCTGAAAGGCAGGTCCTGCTGCTGAGAGCCCGTAGTAGAAGTACATGACAACGTGCACCATGGAATTGATCATGGCATGAAATGAGCCCATTCCCCCTGTTAACACAGATTTTCATTAGGATAAGTCAATCCTCCACAGCAGTTAGCACTACAAGGAGCTCCTAGGAGCCCAGCAGGGCTGAAAAACCCTTCTCAGCATGCTGGGGCTAACCTCACCCTTTCCTTAAGCTGTGCACTCCCACAGTTTCCATCTTACCTGGACCAAACTTTGCTCCCCACCACCAGCTCCAAGGTAGAACAGAGTGGTGGAAGAGGTGCAGGAATGTGACCTGTTCATTCTTCTTCCGCAGGACAAAGATCACCTGCAATGAGAGCCCAACAGCATCAAAACCTGCAGCCCTGAGAGCAGCTAGAGCAGATGGGGCCACTATTTCATGGTGTCTGATCTCAGCCATGCTTCCACTCGCAGCTCATGGCCACCACATATTAGGTCACCCCACAGCTTCTAGAGCTATAATATTCCAAGAGTAACTTCTGCAACAGCCTAGAGTGGCCTCCTTGGCAGCGAGGCCAGACAGAAGCACTGCCAGGTCAGACTGGAAGGGCTCAAGAAAGTACGTACCACAAGTACACCAGGCCCCAACTCCCTGCCCAGAAAGCAGTGACAAGGGCTCCTCTGTAATTCACTCACCGTGTCTGTCAGTTCAATGAACTTGGAGAAGACAAAGAGCCAAGCAACACTGACCATCTGTAACAGAACAGGTTAACATTAGTGACCCACCTCAACCTGAACATTCCCCATGAGCAAGGGTCTCCATTCAGTAACCCTGGGGTGAAACAGAGCCAGAGACTGCAAGTTTTCTGCCTCAGGAGAGGCAGATAGCTGTGACCTTGCTTTCTAAACAAATGCTAAACAAAGGCTACCCCCACTTATCAGGAGAGGGACAAGAACTCACCCTGAGGGCCTTGGGATCCTGTGAGAAGTCCACAGGGTCACATCGCCAGGTGTACCCAGTAAGCCACCCTGCCATCAGGAACTGCAACAAGAGCATCATCAGGGTGAGGGCCAACACACCACCCACTGCACTTCTCAAGCCCTGCAGAGAAGGGCAGGGAACAGTCCGCAAAAGGGCTGCCCATCACCCCTGCAGCTTGCATGGACTGCTTTGTATACACACACAAAGCCTACTGCTGACAACTCACCTCATAGACTATGTAAAGTGAGAGTCCCACCAGAAAGAAGTTGTATAGCACCATGAACTTCTTCAGGTTTAAAGGTTTTCTGTTGGCCATTAGCCGGGGACCCAAGGATAGTACAAAGTAGACATATGCCAGAAGGATGCCCATCACAAGGAACGGGGACTGCATCAGTGGATAGTCAGCAATGCGAGGGTCTGCAGAGAGAGCCACGGTGCAGAGCAGTTAGCATCCTCACCCCAATCTGCTGCCAGCAACGCTACTGCCAGAGTAGAGGCAAGGACACGGCAACCTTGTTCTCCTAGGACGGGAGTGCAGATATGGGGGCAGTTTAGGAGCACAGGCTGGTAGAGCCAGCTTAACTCAGTAAGGTACAGCCTTAAGCCATGCTGCAGGGCAGCCTGGAGCACAGGCCCTGAGGCAAGACAGCCTCATATCAGGCAGCCCCCCAAAAAACCCAGAGCTGCATCTATGTCAGGGTAGAGGCAGGATGCAGCTAGACCCAGACTGCTCCCAGAGCAGAGCCCTGCAGCTGGGTAGAGCCACTCACCTGCTTTCTTCATGAAGTCCTGATACATGGTCACGATCCCCTCCATGGTGGTGGCAGTATCTCTGTGGAGAGAGGAAGAGCAGATCAGGTTGATGTTTTCCCAGTAGGGCAGCCTGCAAAGCACAGCCCTGCAGATGAGCAAATTTCAAGCACAGCTTGAGGTTCAGTGATGTATCTGGCCAGCATTGCTCTCAGCTGATTACACACCAGCATCCACTTTGCCGTTGCACCACACACTCCCCACTTCTCCTCACTGAGCTTGGCCCTGTCTCCCCAGCTCTGCTGGGAACCCCATCACCAGTCCTTCCAAGCCAGAACCCTAGGAAATCTTCCAGCCTTAGCACTGTATCTCCCACCTCTTAGTCTTTCTCCTTCTGTACAGGCTCCAGCACTATCACCCACGATCACTATGATGTTGCCACCAGCCTTGCCACCCATACCCACCCAGCACGCTGCTCTGCCTGACCAAGGTGCAAGGGAGATGCAAAGCTAGCCCACACTCTCCACAGAGCAGTGCCTTTCTGACCTGCTTTGGGCTCCTGCCCACTGATCCCCACGAGGAGCAACACAGCATGACTGGTAGACCCACTGCATGAGGAAGGAAAACTATCAGTTCAGAAACCAACACCAGTTTCTGGTCTCAGAGTTCCTGGTTCCACATCCTTGCTCAAAATCCTCCTGACAAGAGCTTCTACCCCATAACCCAGGACCTCAGAGGCTAGGTGCATCCTATTTGGCAACAACACTTCCAGTCCCCTTCCAAACACAGGACAGTATCCCCAGTTAGGGGAGAAAGCCACAGGAAAAGGATAGAGGGCTACAGGGAGGACTGGCACTCCCCACACTTGCTCAGCCTGTGAGCACATACCAGACAGTGATCCAGCCAGACACTCTCCAGAAGAGCAGGAAGGGCTCAGGCTCTTGCTGCTGCAGGCAAGTTTGAAACACCCTCACCACACTCCCCAGCCTCTGCCCAACCCAAAGGACACCAGAGCAGCATGAAGGGAGGCAGTGCACAAGCCCAGCCTCACCTGACTCACCCACCTGTGAGGGAGTAATTCCCCAAGGCTGCTACCAGACACTCCACCTACCCCTTCCTCCAGGAAGATGCACAAGAATCACTGCCCACACACAGGCCTGAGGAAACAGGTCCCCAATCCAGTCTCTCCAGGAGGTTTATTGCTGTCACCACCAGGAAGCACACAGCCTTTCCCAGACCAGCAGCTGGGAGGCTGAAGCCAGAGAAACCTTCTTCCCAGTAAAGGTCCCAGTTGGGGGAGCACCCTGCAGCCACTGCCACCTCAAGCCCTCAGACAGCATCAGCATCACTCCCTCAGCTTTGCTCAGCAAAGTGCTCCTTGTTCTAGCTGGGACTCAGGCAGGACA
This sequence comes from Chlamydotis macqueenii, assembly GCF_036417535.1. Taxonomy (NCBI): domain Eukaryota; kingdom Metazoa; phylum Chordata; class Aves; order Otidiformes; family Otididae; genus Chlamydotis; species Chlamydotis macqueenii. The sequence continues at coordinate 26,162,683 of NC_141563.1, forward strand.
GCAGCAAACACTACTGTGCATGCAGTATTCACCAAGCACCTATGTGACAGACTTCACTGGCAGCAATCTTAACAAGGGCCTGGCACACACCATCCTGGCTCACCGTTCTCTGCAAATCACTTCAGTGCAGCAACAGTGTTGGCTCTGTGCCTGCCTGCTCCTACCCTGTGTGCTCCTCTAAACTAAGGAGTGCCACACAACTTGTCTCTAACAGCAGTGGGGTGGAACAGGTCTCCCTCTTCTCCCACAGTACTTACTCCTCCAAGCAAGACTCCAGAGCAGCCTGCACAGCCATGCACCCCAGGGACAGAACCCAAGAAGTTTTGCTGTGCTTCACAAAGCACAGAAGGTGGCTCCTCATGCCATCTTGGAAACAGCTGCAGCAATAAGGCAAAGCCCACTCAAGACTGATCCCCACACCTCAGGGGCACCAGCAGCAGAATGGATGCTCATCTTCCCAACTTGAGGTTTCAAGGGGTTTAATAGCAAGTAATACTCACTGTGATACAAGTAATATTTAAGGTCCTGGGCACTGCCAAGATTTTCTACTCTCCAAGTGCAGCAGAGGCCAGAAAAGCCTAACAAGAACTATAGCATCCTTGAGAGCCAGCCAAGGCTCCAGCTGTGGGAAATGCAGTAAGTACAAGTCCTGAAAGCTGCTGAGCTTCAATGGCTAAAAGCAAGCTCCAAACTTGTCTGTCTAGTTTCAGCTCTCAACCACTACATTCAGCTACACCTTTATTTGCTAGATTGAGGAGCCCTCAAGAGTTAGTTCCCAGCACAGGTACCTGATTTATTCAAGCTCTGTGTTTATCTTATCGAGCTGGATGAGTCAGCCTTACTACAGGTCCACAGCAGAGATGAAACTCCTGCGAAGCACTTGCCTGTTTTCAGCAGGCTAGGATGAGAAGATAGTATCAGTCACTCACTAGGTCCAAGCTACATCTCACACTGCAGGGAAACACTTGAGCTCAGGCACTACAGATTACTTTGACTCTGATTCCAGCAAGGCTCCGGCACTACTGGACAACTAGGACCCCAGCTCCAAACAATCTGGGGTCCTATGACACTGGGGGCTTCAGGTAAGAAGACTCACACTGCAGTTTTGCCCTGACAGACCTGACAAAGGCTGCACAAGGATCATTCTGGCAGCAGCTCTGAACCCAGACAACTGTCCCCCCCAAGCAGTGGGAGAAGCCCACTTCAACGCAGCATTAGCACAGAAGTCCCCACCAGTATGAACAGCAACAAGTTCCTCTTACTGCTGTGCCTCATGCAGCACCTGCAGCACTCCTGCAGCCATACCTGCCACAGGGAGGGGCACTGGACTTGTCTCAAACATGGGCTCTGGGCAAGCACCAGGACTTCTACCAGGGCAGAATGAGCAGGATTACACTACAGGCCATTATAAAGAGGACATATGCATTTTCCACAGCTTCCCTAGGCAGAACAACATCCTGCTGCATTCAGCTAACAGAGCAACATCTCCAGGGAACCCCTGAGGTCTTTGCAAGACCTGGTATCCACACTGATATGCTACATGGTCCTGCATTAGACAGAGGCTGAAGTGTGCCTCGCTCAGTGAGCGGATGCAGGCATGCCTCATCCTCCTCTGATTCCCAAGGGGCCATCATCAGCCTTGGGGTGTTGGCAGTCAAGCTGCAAAGGGGGAGTTGTAGAGCAGGCCCAAGCATTACCTTCACCAAGCAGGAAGATGCCAAACACACCATCCTACCTGAGCCATAGCTCCACGCCAGCCTCTCTACTGCAGGCAGAGATTTTCCAGCCTAGAGCAGCAAGTGTCTGGGAACCTGAACTCACCCCTGCTATTTCCTCTGTGCACATCATCAGCACGTGATGTACCTCTGCACTTTAAGAGACATTCACCATCCAAGACTGGCATCTGCTCTTACTGCCCCCCATGCTACACTGCACATCACACAGTGCAGACATTTACAGTTCAGTGGATGGATTTGCCTTCTCTGCACAGGGGAGACTGATTCCTCCCAGATCGTGATCCTCTTGGGCAAGGAACTGGGAGGAGATGGGGAACCCAGAGCTGAGCCTTCAACAGTGAAAGAGGAGTCAAACAAACAGGTCCAAGCACCACAAAGCATCAGGAACCCCTGGGGCCCAAACACACCCTGCACAATACCTAGAGACCTTGCAACACATCTGCTTCCACCTCTCACTAGCAGGGTGTCACTTCCCCACTCAAAAAATTCCCACTATTTGCAAGCCAGAGTACCAGGCCACATTCTGCCTGAGTAACCAACATCAAGGATTAGATACTTGTTTATGCCAAGCAACATGCAGCCTCTATGTCCAACAAGCTATACAGCTCATTAGTGCAACTTCAGCAAGAACAGCAAGGCCCTTTATAACCAGCCCCAGCATCCCAAGAGCAGTCAGACCACAGCATTGTGAACTTCAACAGCGACCAGAGCTCAACCCAGTTAGTTTTGTTAACAGCCTCACAGGGCACATCTCTCCCCACACAGCCACCATCTGCAAGCAACAGACTCAGCCCCAGCCATCCAACACCCAACACTCCTACCCCATCAGCATTCGAGTCAGAAATCAGTCCTGTAATAAGTGAGAAGGCAAGCCACCCTAATCTCCCCAGCAGTTTAATTATAGACAGCACCAAACAGTCTGGTAGGTGGCCACAGAGCTGCCACCGCAGGGAGAGCTGGCACAGGGCCCTTGCTGAACTGGCTAAAGCAGGCCTGACCCCTGTGGGGCTCCCAAGGGAGTAGCAACCCTCAGAGGTCAGGAGATAACCAGCTGGCCAGAGATCAAACCAACGCTCATCCCTGACCTATCAGCCATCAGCAAGACTTGCTCCCTGATGCAACTGAGCTCTGCTGTCTCCCAGGAAGAGGCATCTTCTTCCCCAGCTCCCCACAACAGCACTGGCCCAGTTTTCTGGAGCTCCAAAAAGTCATTGCAGGGTCCACCAAGACCTGCACACAGCTCCATGGGCCCAGGGAGCAAGTTTTCCAGCAGAGCTATAGAGAACTGTCGTTCAGGAAGAGCTACTGTCACTGTGGAAGAGTGGGACTGACCAACCCAAGGTCTGGTAGCCCCAGACAGGGTTGCACATAGTAAGCATAGAGGCATTTCAAACCATCACCAAGAGCTGTCAGTCACAGCTCCAGGAGAAGCTCTCCTGAGCTTACACACAAGTGAATCCAGCAAGATCAGGAGCACAAAACCATGTTTGCCCTGAACAACACAGGAGCAGCAAGGCAGCCAAAGTAAGCCAAAGGGGAGAAGGAGTCTGGCGAGACAACACAAGCAGCAGTAGCATACTCCCATTTTTTATGAACTCTGCAGTAAGATCACTCAGACTGAAGTCTACCATGAAGCAGAGAAAACTGGATTTGGATCTCCTCCTTCTGCTGCCGCTGTGTGCCAAGGTAAAAGGGAGAGAGGCCTGTAATCACTCAGTGTACACTTGCTTCACACACAGCATCTCAGGACACCAGCTCAAGCACATGCAGCAGACAGCACCTAACAGGAGAGCTGTATGCAAGTACACCTGCATCACTGGTAATGATTTCAGCCATCCCACTGAAGATTCAGTTAAGGCACTGCTGCCCACATTCTATTAAAGTCACATTTTTCCCCCTCAAGAGGAAAAAAACCAAATAAACCAAACCATAACCTAAAGAGATGCCTGTGCACCAGCTTACGGGGCACACATCATGGTTTAATCCCAGCCAGCAACTAAGCACCACACAGTCACTCACCCTCCTTCATGGGATGGGGAGAAAGGCAGAAGGGTAAAAGTAAGAAAACTCATGGGTTGACTATTTAAGTAAAATATAATAAGTTGTAATGAAAAGAACAACAAAAAAAGAGAAACAAAACCCAAGAAAAACTACTGATGCAACCACTCACCACCTACCAACTGACACCCATCCCATCCCCAAGCAGCTATCACTGCCTCCCAGCCAACTCCCCCCAGTTTATACGCTGAGCATGACATCATACAGTATGGAATATCCCTCTGGCCAGCTTGGGTCAGCTGTCCCAGCTGTGTCCCCTCCCAGCTTCTTGTGTACCTCCAACCTTCTTCCTGGCAGGACATGAGAAGCTGAAGAGTCCTTGACTTAGTATAAGCACTACTTAGCAACAACCAAAACATCTAATGTGTTATCAACATCATTCTCATCCTACATCCAAAACACAGCACTATACCCGCTACTAGGAAGAAAGTTAACTCTATCCCAGCTGAAACCAGGACAGCACACCAGACCAGTCTGGTAGCAGCTATGTTTGAAGTGTGGAAAGCCATACCAGCAGATTAGGGCAAAGCAGAAAAGCAGAGCTCTCCTGGCCTGGCATCTTGGCTCTGATGACTCAGGACAGGCTCTCTGCTGATCATGGTTTGAGGACAACTAGTCCCAGAACTCTCAGCCCACAACATAACTACAAAGTCTACAAGGAAACTTCATGCTAACACCACCAGATAAGTTTTCCTACTTGAATCACATCTATTTGTCACTTCCTCTGGCTTAGCTACCTCATGCTGAGTGTCAAAGGACATGGCTAACAGCCTGGCACTGCATGCTCTGCACCAGCATACTTTGAAGTCAGTAGAGGACTGTACTCACAGAAGGGACACAAGCTCTCAAACCCTTGATATGCAACAGCTCTTGCAAGAGCTGTCATTGCAATTGGTGCAGGAGGCACACTGGCTCCAAGTGGCAGGAAGTGACCTGTCTGGAGTGGAGGAGTTTCCCCACCTTCACCAAGTGTGTGTCAATGCCCTATCACTATCTCACACAGTGGCTGTCAAACCCTCAGGCCTTTGGATAGCATCCTACAGAAGGTTTAAGCTCTCTCCTTCTCATGCTTGTTGGAAGCAGAGAGAGCAAGAGGAGACTCCTAGATTAGCAGGCAAGCTCTGCAGAGCCTGAGCAGTCAGTGTGGCACCCTGCAAGCTTTCAGGGGATGGAGCAAGCAATAGGGTACCAGTAACCTTGCACAAAAAACAAGGCAGGTAATCAGACTTCAAGGTCCCACAAGAGCACGTTGCAGTAAAAGGTCTATATGCACAGCAGTGTTTTTTCAGGGACAGCACCTCCCCGGGCTGATCAGGCAAGCTGTTAGAGTAGGCTTACTACTTATCACGTTCAACACTGGTGGCTGCATATTCAGGGCACCGATATCAGTACAGATGAGAGCAGTCAGGGGGGAAAAGGCAACATTTGTCAAAAAGTCTGACATAGCAAGGAACAAAGGAGTAAAGAATTGAAGAAAGAAACATGATGAGATAACTACAGAAGTGGAAAATAAGGTAATTCCTTCCTGAGCTAACCACACTGAGCTGTGTCTGCTCTCATGCAGCACTAAGTGAGGGGGGAAGGAGGTGGAGATGCCTGGGCTCTCTCTGAAGTGATGGCACCCAGCAGCCACCTCAGCATGCATGGGAGAGCACACACAGGAAGGACAGAACTATGCAGGTGACAGAGGAGGGCAGGCAGGGCTAGACAGAGCAAGGCTGACTCCTGACACCTGCTCCTAGAAATAGGTCAAGCCTTCTAAAGCCCTCTAGCAGAGGAACACAGAGCACCCCTATCTGGAGGTGGGACAGACTGCACCAGGGCATTCATCTCTGGTTTTACTCATTATGCAAATACCTCACTACAAGGCTTCACCTCTGTTCCCACGGCAGTGTCTAATCATTACACAGTAATGATTACTGTGCTCTGTCCCATCCAAGCCTGTGCATTAATTGGACAGGCACACCAAGACAAGATGGACATTTAAAGTCTACAAATCAAGATGGAGAAAGGAAAGACTCCTAAAATCCCTTCAACAGCTCTATCTGAGCCATTTAAGATGCTCAGTGTGAGCCCAGAGTCATTGCTCATTGAGAGAAGGGGTCACTGCCTGGAACTCACCAGGACATCAGCTTTGGGCCTCCCTACCCTGCGCACCAAGAAGGCAGTGCAGTCACACAGCCACCTTCTAACGAGGGAAAATGACGTTCTCCAGCCATACTAGAAATGTCAGACCCCAGCAGCACAGTATATGCACCACAGATCCCAAGAGGTGTAAGGCTTAATAGATACTGTCTTAATAGCTTCTCAGCCCTGCACACACTAAAAGCATTAGGCCTGATTATCTCCACACAGGTGTAGGTGGACCACTCAAAGCCAGGGTTGTTGCTCCTACTGCTGCTCCTGTACAGACAGGGAAAGCCTCTTAGGGTTAAGAGGCAGCAGCATGAGATATAAATCTGTATACAAAGCAAACCATGAGAGCAATCTAGCTGATCTGATCCACAGAGTAAGAGCACTCCTTGCAGCAAGGCCAGAGAATTTGCTGCCACAGTGACAGCTTACCACTGTGATCCATCCTACAGGCAAGAATCAACCAGAAATTAAATACACTGTGAAACACTAAAGAAAAAAAAAAATCAAGAACCATCAGATTTGATTACCACCTCCACAGTGCCCAAGCCACTAAAGTCTCAGGTAGCATCCAGACACAGGCCTGCTGGTGAGGAGCTGGCAGCTGCAACTTATCTCCAAGCAACAGCAGCCCAACTTCTGCAGGGAAGAGCCCTGGCTCCTGGGGAGCAGCTCCTCCCTGCAGGAGCCCAGGCTGCCTCACCTGTTTGACTGGCAAGAACCAGACTTTCTAGCCCAAGTACTCCCACCATCTGACAGCCAGCAGGGCACATACCAGTACAAATCCAATAGAAAAGCATAGAAACACAGAAGATCTCTTGGGCCATCACAGGCACCACTCCCAGTATCTCCTGTAAGCTTCTTCCCAAAAGAAGGATCTCAGCCTCAGTGTTGACTGTGCTGTAACCCTAGCAGAAAAGGGGAAGTGTTCACCTGCAACCTTCAATGACAGTGCCAAGCCAAGCTTGCAGCCTGCTTCTGATACCAGCTTCAGAGCTTCCTGGGCATACCAGGCTTTTCCTCCACCAGGAGAGAAAGGAGACACTACACACCTTGAATAAGCTCACTTATTTTCACCTCCAAAACATGGTGCTGACCCTCTAGGTCGGAGCTAGTTTTCACTTCTCTAGCTTCAGTTTTAACAATACTTTCTCTAATGTTACATTTCTGCCCCAAAGGACCATATAATCCCCTCATATCTAACAGACTTTAAGGAAACAGAAGTGAGAATATGAGGCAAGGCAGAACCGCAGAGGCCCAGGCTGTGTGGGCAGCATGGCTTACTCCCCACAGCAAGATGCAGCAAGTAGATGCTACAACAGCTGGCATCATGCTACTTGTCATACAAGCAGACTGTCAGCAGCAGCTCACACTAATGAGCTAGAGGGTCTTCCTAGGAAAGAGATAAGACACAGCAGTCTTAACCAAGTCCCAAGGGCTCAGCAAACTGTTTAACACTCCAAATCATCCTCAAGAAGCTGCCCAGCAGGTCTGGTGGGAAGGTCAGCTCCATCCAGCTAGGAATCTGCCCTGGCTGCATTCTGGCAGAAGAGAAGGTGGTCAATTTGGGGCAGCACAGCAGGATGGATGAACTGCTGCACATGCAATTCTGGCCTCTGAGAGGGGAGGAGATGCTCTGAGGGAATGCATTAGCAGGGAAAGTACTGGGTGTTAACCCATCCTGCCCACTGAGCATAGGAAGGGGTACTGGCCCACTTCTTCCTGCCCTTAGGACTCCAGAACCAAGGTGGTCAGTCACAGGGAAAGTACTTGACAGTCCCCCTGTGGGAAACAGGCTGGACACAGAGGCATATGGATTGCCACCCCCAAAGCCTCCTCTTCTGTCATAATGCCTATGTATTTACACTGTCTCATTTAGCCTGTTACAGAAATCAAAAAGCAGCAGCTTTCCCAGCTGCCCCTTCATTACAACAGAGGAACAGGCCCCCATAAGAGACCCATAGATTAAGTCCAGTACCACCTGTGGAAGGCCAGATGAGCATTTGGCCATGGTTTAATAAAACTTGCAGTTGCCCAGCAAGTGCAGACCCCAGTGCACAACCACACACCAGATGTGAGCTTGCAGCCAGGCTACTGCTGCTACTAGGAAGGTGACAGTGACCTCCTCCTCCTCCTACTGGCATTCCAGAGCAAGGGCCAGAGGGAGGCCAAGCACCTACACGAGCCGGCACTCAAAGCTAACATTGTGTCGCAGCAGCGAGGGAGGCCTGGTACTGCCACCCTGCCCGGGGAGGAGGGAAGAGCCATCTCAATGGTACATTGATGCTGAGGGCTGTGTAGGAGAAAGCGCTCTGGCCACCACAGGCTGCTCTCACCCTGCCCCAGTAGCCGTCCTCAGCCACTCAACATCCCCGCAGCTCTCAGCCGGGGCCGAGCCCGACAGCCGCTCCAGGACGGGGCTGTCAGGGAGCCGAGCGCAGCCGGGGTCTCCGGGCAGTGCCCACCCCCAGCGCGGCTGCCCCAGCACAGGCACCTGGCCCCGCTGCCGGCTGGAGGGAGCGCCGAGCCCGGCAGGGACCCGACCCCCCACCCCACGCCGGGATCGCGAAGCGCGGGCGGCTCCCGGCACGGCCTCGGGGTGGGGCTCCGCCGGGGCCTACCGCCACTCCGGGCCCCGGAAGCGCCGTACCGCGGCCCGGCCGAGCGCCGGCACTGCCGCCAGCGGGGCCTGCACGGCCGGGCCCGGGGCTGCCGCCCGCCTGGCGCTGCGGGAAAGGGCCGCTGCGTGACACCCCGGCGGCTGCTGGCCACAGGGAGGCTCCGCACCGAGGGGGGGGGTCAAGCCACCCTCCAGCGAGCCGCGGGCGCGGCCTGCCCTGCTGCCTGCTGGAGGGGCAGGCCGGGAACAGGCACACCCGCCGCCCCCAGCCCCACGCAGCGGTGATCCCCTTCCCTGAAGTTGTACAGCCACCAGATCTCGACCCGCAGAGGAAACCAACCCCGGGCTCAGAGCCCACCTCTGCCAGCAGCAGGGAGACAGCCCCAGCACAGCCAAGAGCCTGTCCCCAAGCATGGCCACGGGCCAAGCTGTTTGTGCCCTGGCACACACCGAGCAGGGAGAGACAGTCTTTCCTCCTGGCAGGCTGGGACAGCATCCCAAGCACCGCATGGGGACAGTACAGAGAGGACAGTTCTGGCATACAGCTGCCCCAAAGGAGAGCAGCCTGGCAGCAGGAAGGGTGGCACCCAAAGGGGCTCTGGGACAGCAGCACCAGGCTGTGAGCTGTGGGCTCCAGGAAGCCCTGCAGCTCCTCACACCATCAGGATTCTGCTGCTCTAAAAAAAAGGATTTCAACTTGGACTCCACTCATCTTCCTTCCTCTGACACAGGTGGGCCCACACACCACTGGCCTGTCACAAAGATCCACACTGCTACCAGAGTCACCCCTCTCTCCAGGGGGGTGACAACCTCCACTAGCACCTTCCTACCTGATGGCAGCCGCACCCAGCCTCACCACCTGCCAAGCACATGTTGCAACACTCATCAGGCCACAGCCTCCCCAAACTCATCCCTCCACCACTCAGGGAGGGGGGCACCACCCTCCTCCCCTCCCTCAGAGCATCCTGAGTGACAGGGACACAGACAGGACACAGCCTCCTCCAGCCTCTTTAGCAGGTGCCAAGCCAGCACATGGCCTCACCAGGGCATGGCCCACCACCCCTGCCAGGCAAAGCTTCAATCCCAAATCAGCCAAACCCCTCAGCACTCCCCTGCTCTGCAACAGTCTTCAGCAAACAGCCCCCAAAGCCCTTCCAGCACACCCCACCTCAGACACCTCCTCCCAAGCCCTGCCCAAACTCTCCCCTCAGCCCAAAAATCCAAAAGGACTCCTGGAAAGACCAAACACCCACACCCCTAACCAGGGCCTGTCCCAGCACCCACCACCCCGGCAAGGTTTTTCACCCCCAACGCAACACACCGACTGCCACACTGACTCACCCCACAGCCGCACCCGCTCTACCCGCCACCACGGCTGCTCCCGCTCTTAAATATGGCTGCCCTACCCCCCTCGCGGCTGCCGATTGGCCTCGGGGGGTGAGCTCCGCCCTCTAGGGCGGAGCTCGCCCCCCGAGGCCAATCGGAGCTGGCGCCACCGCCCGCCCATCCGTAGCCACGCCCCCCTGGCAGCGCCTCAAGGGTCGGGGCTGCGCAGCGCCCTGACGTTTTGATGGGGGGTGCGGTGCGGGGTTTTGGGGCGGGTTTAGCTGATTTAAAAATCAGCTGGGCGAGGCAGCCGTCTCGAGGGCTGGAGGGGGGAAAAATGCAAAAATGACTGGGAAAAGGCAGGGAGTTTGGGCAGGGTGGGGTGTGGAGGGTTGGCTGGAGGGTGGTGGTGAGGGCCCGAGGGAAATGGCGGAAAGGGGGTCCTGGCATTGCTTTCACTCCGACCTCTGCTTTCTCTGGTGCTTGGGAGGTGAAACCGGCCCAGTGGCCGTGCTCCACCCCCAGCAGGTGAAGCAGAGTGGGCAGAGAGGCCAGGTGAAGCCAGCATCATCACCTGCAGCCAAGGCACAGCCTCCTGGGCACTCACAGGTGCCGGTGCCTTCACCTTCACAGGAGCTCAGTGTCAACGGGAGGCCCTCAACTTGGATGGTTTAGGTGGAATCTTCCAGTCTTAGACTTTTAGGAGACAACAATAAACAAGTGGCACATATGGTCATTTTTTTTCCCAGTGACACCACAACAGCTACTGTGAGCGTTTGGAAACAGAGGGCAGAAGGACATCCCAGAGATGTTAAGTCTGCATGTTGTTTCCAGCACCACTTCATCCTGTGTTGTCTTCATAGACTTATCAAGCTTAATCTTAAACAGTGGCGGGGCTTTGACACACTCATCTGATCTGAAGGCAGTTTAGGAATTCACTATTGTAATTGTTAGGAATCATCTTCTCATTTCCAGCTTAATTTGATGCACAGCCAGTTAATATCCATGTTCCTGCACCAACATTGTCTTTCATCTCACATAGGTCCTTGTCTTGCTATTTATGTTCCAATGTATTTGTAGACAGCAATCATCTCCCTCTCAGACATTACATGGAAGACTAAACAAGATTTTCCAGTGTTTTCCTACTAGCCAGCCTGTCCCTGTACCCTGCATGGTAATTCTTCTGGCCATGTTGCTATTCAAGTTCCCTCTCCTGAAGATGGGTGACCAGGAGTGGTCAAAGACTTTGTGCTCACCTAGTGAGAATTCCCCATCTAGATTCACCCTTCTCAGTCCTGCTTTGCAGTGACAGCTCAGAGTAACTCTGTGGCCGGTTACTCCTGTAAGTCCTCTTCTTCAGGTGCTTGCAGCTCACAAAGTCCCCCAAATGAAGTAAAGAACTGCACTCCTGGTGACTTTCATGCCTTTTGTTGGAGGTACAGCATTCCTTTACATGCCACTACAGTGCCAATGCACCACAACATTCTGATTTCCTCAGATTACACCTAATACTTATGCCAGTCCTTAAGGAAAACTATTTATAAGAACAGCCACAAGGTACCTCAGTAGCAACCTTCTGCGTATCCTGATATACGCCCTTTCACCAGGCTCTGCTTTCATCTTGATCTTAACCACTCCTTCCCACATGAAATTCCCCATACTCATTTCTGCCCCAACATCTACCAAGGTTCCCAACTGGTACCAAGGTTCTCGGCTTCTTCCCTGGAGTCCACACAGGGCCTATAGCTTTATAGAAAGGTTTTTTTAACTATCAGTTTAGTCAGACATAATAGACTATATTTTATCCCACTTTCCATTTCCTGTCCACGTGCTGCATCACTCTGTAATTGAGTGCTATTACCATCAGGTTGGGAGGCCTGCAGCTGTCTGGATCACTCTTTCGGTGTCGGTCCTGTTTGCTATTCTTCACTTTTTCTTTTTTGTCCTCTTTTTATTTTGCACCATTACTCTATTTTTAGTTGATTCGTGGTCCAGTTCAGTGGAAATCTTGCTATGTTGTTTGTCATTAAATGAGAGATTACCAGTGGATTCCTTCACCCTCCCTACTAGGTAGTTTTCCACCTTGTATCCCACACCTCATAGCTTTCTCCAAGCGTTCCTCCTCTGCTCTGGATCCACCCTTGCTGGCAGGCTTGTCATGCTCTAACAATGAGCCCCAAATTGCACAGCCCAGCCTCTTCCTGCTATTGGAATAAATTTCCAGGTCACTCTCTTTTCTTCTGCTCTGAATGTAATTTCTTTCTCCGGTCTCTCAGTCCTGGACTCTACTTTCCTGTTGCATCTGCCATCTCCACCAATATTCCTATGCGCTATTTGTTCTTTCGTTTTCCCTTGCTACCGCATCTTCCGTTTCTCTCCTTAATTCTCTAGCACATCAAATGGACTTGATGATCTTAAAGAGTCTGTGAAGGATTTTATGAAATATATTTTTCCATTTTACTTCTCCTCTATTAGTTGTTTTTTCTTTTCACACTCACTTGCTTTGATGGGTTACGTTTGCGTGTCTGCCTTTTTTCAATTCTCATGCTCCGTGTCTGCAGTTCTTTGGCGTTCCCCCTTCCCACCACATTCCTGGAGCTGCCGCAGACTGGACGGAAGCTCCAGCTGATGTGAGGACCCTGGGCTGCGGCCGAGTGCTAGCCCAGTTACAGCTGGTTGGGGGGGTGATGGAGAGTCCCTTCGTAACGCTTGGGGACAGGCCTCCAGCAAGGACTTTAATCCGCTGCATGTTGTGGGTCTGGGTCTCTGCCTTCCAGCCTCCTTGGAACCAGGGTAGCACGAGCACATGTAGCAAAGAAAGTCCCTCAAAAACAAGGGAGGTGAGGGTGAGGGAGACCAGGCCAGAGTGATGTGACCCATTGTGTCCAGCCTGATGTTCCCAAAGTGTCTAGAGAGGGACTTTTGTAAATGGATAATCTTCTGCTTCCATCTTGAATCCTGCCTGTGTGACCTGAAATCTGGGAGAGAAGCTCTTTGCAGCCAGCCCAGTGTGTGGCTCTGACGGTGATCTGGGCTGCCGAACCAGCCATGATCAGTAGTCACCTGCACAAGGGTGTTCTTCCTGCAGCAACCACTCCTGCAGTGGCAAAGCCCTACAGGTCATTCACTCCTCACCTGTGATTCAGGAAACAACCTGGCTATTGTGCTCTTGGTCCCAGCAGCCTGGGCTGCACCAGGCGCCGGTTTGGGAGAAGTTAAGCTCCTTCCTCCATCGCTTATGCTGGAGAACAATACACCATTTCCACGGTAGCTGTAGTGAGGGTCTTGCTGATCCCTGTCAACATGGAGATCTGACCAGAGGGAGGTGGGTGTGAGTCTCTTCACTCCTCCTTTCCATTGTTTCCTCCTACAGTCCTTGTCTTCTGCTCTCTCCTTGCTTCTTGCAGAGCCAGGTGTGCCTCTCTTTCTCCTTGTCATTCTGTCTTGGTGCAAAAAGCTGGTGTGCAATAACGTAACTTGCTGAAGGCGCAAAGATGGAAGCCATCATCAGCACAGGGGATTAGCAGACTATCAGATGGGAAGGTCTGGAGAAGCTAAGCAATGAAGAAGGAATGAGGTTCAATGAAAGGTTATAACCTTAGGAAGTAGTAATGATAATTTCCTCTGCATGTGATGAGAGATGTTGATGCAGTTTCTCAGTGTTGTGCCTTTTCTGGTGCCAGTCTTGAAGAGTGGCTTCGGATCACCATGCAGCTGGGTGGGCAAAAGGGGGTTTCAGCCCCTCCAGGTGCTAAGTTTCTCAGGTTTTATGACAGAGATAGAAATTCTCAAAATCATGGCTTTCTGGGGAACTAAAATATCTTTTTGATCATGTCTGATTTATATAGTAAGGTTATAGTCTCTTATTCACTGAACTTATAACTATTAATTTATTTTTTTTAAATACTGAAAAATTGAATTGTGAGCTTTTTATGTGGCAAAAATATTGACAAATGAAACACATGTGTGCTTGGCCCTGTAATTTTTCAGTAATGTATTTGACATACATAGTGAGCAAATTCACCTACCCTGTTGCACTTGGGGAGTGAAAAGATGATTTCTACATCCTCCCATTCTTTTCTTTTTAATCCTGAAAAGCCAGCAATTTTGCATGCCATCAGATAAAAACATTGAATGTAAACTGGCTCTCTGATGTTGCTTGATGTTTCTCCTGAGGTTGGACCCTAAAGCACTGTCAACCACACACCATTGCTGCACCCCTTCTCTGTGACTCTGCTACAAAAAGTGACAAGTTGATGACACTGGCAACCGTAAAACATCCAGTAAATGCTTCTACACCACCTCTGTCTATACTGAGAGAATAAAACAAGGCTTTCATGGCCACTGAATTGGAGACAGATGACATGACTTGGAGCCTGAAGGACCATTAAACACCATAATATCAGTTTGCGATTTCAATAAATGGAGATGGGCAGATAGGCCATGCCGGAGCGCGCATGCTTTGCTAAGCTCAGGCTTGATGTGCTACCTCCTTCCACAGTTGATACCAACATTAAGTGACTCATCTTGTGCAAACTTTTGTCTGTTTTTTGTGCTGATTACATCATCCTGGCAGTACAGGCTGATTACCCCATCGCTGTCAGTGTTGCCCTCTTCCCCTTCAGCCAGAAGAAATACCTTCAGTCCTGGAATCCGAAGTCCCTAGGAGCCCCTCAAGCTACCAGGAAACAACTCACAACATTTCTGTAGCCAGCAGGCATGAAATGACCCCACTGAAATCCCTGCTGTAACATGATGCTGTAGTTTTACTTTAAAACATCACCTGGGAAAAGCCATGCTTCGAGATAAAAGGGAAGGCAGAAGCATCACCCGGAAGCTTGCAGGCACCGTGGTGGTGAGCTGGAGCACAGATACTTTGATGGCAGACTTTCACTCTGGTGTCTTTAATTGCTGGACTTTGCCTGCCACCCGGGGTAGGCAGCACACGTGACTGCGGTTTCCTGACCCGACGAGAACTCTTTATCAGCTGTATAAAAGCCAGCAGCCTCTCCGACATGAGCCCTGATGCCCAGCTCCGTGGGCTGGCAACACCACCCCAGCAATGCGTGGCACCCTGGGGTCCTCCACAGACATGCCAGAAGTCTCAACCCGCTCTGGACCTGCTAAAGCATGCCCATTAGTTCCTGTGGCCTATGGGATAACCTTATGGTCAGAGGCTGGAAAGGGTCAGGAGGTTTGGGGGCTTCAAAACAAGCTGCACAACAGGAGTCCTTGGTCACCAGTGCAAGCGTTTGTGACTGTCCATATGCAGCGTGCCGTGGCAGAAGACCACGGCAGCTCTGTGAGCTCTGTCTCTGGTAGGGCCCTGAGAGCTGCCCTTTCTCAGAGAGCTTTCAAGGCTGCCTCATGGGCTCCTGAAGAAAGAAAATGCAGGTGATGGGAAAGCCATGGTCCTGCTCATTCTTGGAGTTTCCTTCTCCATCTGAATCCATTTTGTTTCATCTCCATGATTTAAAGCCCACAGGAGTTGATCTGCTCTGGCAACCTGTCCCAGACTGCCTGGAGCCTGAGAGAGCAGTTGGGAAAGCCAGGTGACTTCTCCATCCCCGGCAAGCAGTTGGGATTACAGTCAGATTTGGTGACTTGACACCCACATGCCACGCTCCACAACTGCGTCCCAGGGCTGCCCTCCTCACGTGTGGTGCAACGGCACCGTGCAGCTCCATGGAGCGAACAAAGCCAGAGGAAAAACCCCTCCCAAACACTCCAGGCTTTGCTGGAGACTTCCCTGGGAAGACTTTGCCTTGACCTGAAGCAGCCACAGTCCCGAGCAGGGGCTGCCCAGGTTGGGGGTCCAGGTGCTGCACCTCGGCCGCGGGGCAGCAGGGCTGTGGGCACCGCTGCTGCAAGCTGCCAGGCGTCAGGCTGAGCATGCTGCTGGTCGCTCTGCAGGGACTAAGCCACAGAAAGGACATTGTCAGAGCAGAGGATTGTTCTGGGAGAACAGACCACACAAAGGAGGATTGTTTTGCCGTGAAATGAGGCCGTGTTTTAGGTCCAGCCGGGGCTGGACTTTGCCTGCCCATCCAGGCTGCAGGCTGGCAGGGGACACTGCCCACTCCCCACTGGCTGCCACCCTCTCCAGCCTGCTTGGCATCTTCTCTGCTTCTGAGGTTCTCCACCACCACAGTCAGCAGCACAGTGCTGAGAACCACAGCAGGTGTGGAGGAAAAGGAAATTGAGGGATAATAGAACTCATGGCAGGTCCTGCCATGCGCTCCCGCACCTGCCTGGCAGGTCCAAGGGGCATGAGGGCAGAGGATAACAGCAGTGGGGGAGCTCCCATGGTGAGGGGCTGAGGTGTTTCTCCCAGATAGCTGGGAGCAACCGTCCTGCCTTCAAGGGACAGATAAAACCAGGAGGAAAACAGAGATATGCAGTAAACTGCTCTGAGATAGTGGGCGGAGAACGTAGTGGCCTCCTTTCTGTAAATACTTACCTCTCCAAAAAGTGTTGTTGATGGTGAACATCGCAAGCCTCCTTGGATGCCCTTGTGCCTGCACTGTGTATGGGGACAAGAATCTTGCACTTGAGCTCCAGCAAGACACAGCAGGGAGCACAGGACAGGAAAAAGCAGAGGGGAGGGAGCTGCGTGCTCAAAATGTGAGTTGGAGCATTCCTGTGAATTCCTATTTCTTTTTATTCCCTATGTGAGTGACTACAAATGGTTAAGAGTGATGGTGGGCGGTGTGAGTCATCCTTGGCTCATCAGCTGCTGTGGGGGGCTTGGGCAGCCCAGGGCTGCAGGTCCTGCTGCCCAGCTCCCTGCCCAGCCCCGGGCTCTGCGGCGTGGGGCTGCGCATGATGTGTGCTCCCCCAGAGCCCCGTGCAGTCAAGACACAACCTGATGCACTGTTCTGCTGACTGGGGCAAAACAGGCTGCACTGTGATGATGATGATGATGACTGTGGCTGTTTCTATCGCTGTGATGCCCATGGGAACCTCTTTATCAGCTGTATAAAAACAAGACAGCCAAAATTATGGCTCCTCAGCCCCACTTACGCAGGATGCATTTCTCAAGGGGGATACAAACACGTCCTGTATTAGCTACTGCCATTAGCTCTTTAGGCAGCACTTTGAAGTCCCACCATGCTGCTGCAGCACAGCAGGAGAGAAGAGTCATCTCTCCTATCCCACACAGCAGGACCCTGACTTCAGTACTGCATCAGAACCAAAAATAAACTCCACGTAAACATCCACTGCACATTTCAAAGCCCAGTTCCTGCGGGATCAGCACACCTCTGTGATGGTAGCAAAGGGAGAAGCTTTACGGGAAGCGGGTAAATCAGTGACAGAATCTGAGCAGCAGTGACAAGATAGCCGCTGCACAAACCACAGCTCTTGGTCCCCTGACTTTGGAAAATATGCGTCTCAGTCAGAAAAATACATGCAGTAATTTCCCTTCTTTAGAAAACACACACTAAAAAAAAAAAAAGAAGACAAAAGCTGCTCCTTCAGAGGAGCCAGCCAGCACACTTTGCATTACTCTTAGGTGCTTCCTCATGTACAGGGTTACCCCTGAGCAAATTGCAGAAGGTTTTCATTAATTTTTAAGTGCAGGTTTCCACCAAGGCAATGTTCATGGATCCAGCCAGAGAGCTACAGTATCATAAGGACAATAAATAAACTATGGAGTCACATCACCCTGAACTATTTTTATGGTATATATTACAAATACACCCAAACATCCCGCCTCTTGAGCCTATACATTTACTACCACAGCATCTATGCGAGGTACAAAGTGGTAACATTTTACTTCTAAGACCAATGAACATTTATTGCACTTGGTTGGAAGGAGGAGCTCCATGGGATTTTTCCAAAGCGCCTGTATATTAATTTGTAGGCAACAGCTGTCACGTAGACATGCTCTGGCTCTCCTGGGGCCACCAAACTCATGGTGGGAGCCCAGGGGAAAGTGGAGAGCCAACCTGGGGTTTCTGCTTCCACCACTCGGCCATTTCCCCCCCGTTGGCGCCTTTGACTTTCAAGCAGTTCCCAAGTTTTTCAGTGGCTGGTTCAGAGGCATGTTTTGCTGCTGTTTCCATGTGTTTGCTTCTGCTCTGTGAGCTGCAGGTGAAGCTGCTTTGGGAGCAATGCAGATGCAAAACTTGACTTCCTGCCTTTTGGCACTACACACCCCATTATGTTGCTTCTTAGCATAAAAAAGTGCTGAGGCTCCCTCAACTCAGCCACCAGAAGACTTCTTTGGTCCCAGATGTTTCTGTCAGAAAGGCCCCATCCTAGCAGGAGGATGGAAACCAGACTCCCAGCCCACGCCAACAGCCTGCCTTCCTGCCTTAGCTGCAGTATGGAGAGTGGAGAACTACAGAGGTTTCCTCCTTCTCAGCTGTCCCCCTGATCTTTTCAGTCACATCTGCCCTCACACTTTATGTACTTCACCTCCACTGTAAAGGCTTAATGACACCCACTTAAAAGATCTGTAGGTTAAAAAAACAAACAAAAGTGTTATGTTTTTCTTTTTTAAACAAAAGAAGACACCTGTGTGCACATCTCCACTTGGTGATGGGAGAAGAGAACAAACACACAGCAGATGTTAGTCGTGCTGATCAGTGGATGCAGAGAGATACAGGGAAGTGGTGGCACCACGCCAAGCTCCGCAGCTTCCAGAAGCGAGCAGGCCCAGAGCAGCAGCAGGACAGGCCGTGGGCAGCACCCAGCACGGCTGCATGCGTGATACAGGCTGGGAATGGTGGGACTGCGGATAGCTGGGCAGGAAGGAAAGGCAATAAACATCTCGCTCCTGCATTTGGGAGGAAGCCAGATGAAGCATTCCTGTCACGAGGGTGAAATGCTTTCCACTTTAACAGTAACTCAGGAAGATGTTAAACAGCAGTTGCATGAGGCAAATGTTAAAAACTCAGCAGTCCGGCTGTCCTGCATCTCGAAATAAAAAATAAAAAAAAAAAATCTGTTTTTAAAAATCCAAACAATTAATGCTAACATTTAGTAAGACAAGGAAGTCTGGAGGAGCTCCGGAGAACAAGGAAGCTGATGTTATCCCAGTGTTTAAAAAAACTAAAGAGGATGGCATTGTAAACAGGTATCTTTTTGACAGTCATCCTATACAAAATAATGACCGAAAAATATGTGATTGTATTGATAAAGACAGAGAAATATAAATACCAATCATCAGGGATTACAGGCAATAAACCTGTCAAACTAACATGATAATTTTTGTGGCACTGTATACTCTTAAATATTGGGGAGCAAGCTGTCTGGTATGGCAGCCTGTGCAATCAAGGAATGAGAGCATTGGCGAACTGGCCAAGCAGAGGAGATGTTTCGCAGGGAATTGGCACTGAGGATGTGTTTCTAGCAGGGAGTGCTAAATAGCGTAAAGCTGATGACTTGGAAGGAAACTAAGTCATCACAGGTAAAGCATGGGGGAGCAGGGGACACGTCAGCAATGCGGAGCCCTTGGGATCCTGGGGGCAGCAGGGCCACACAGCGAAAGGTGTCCATCCTCTGCACTAGAGCCTGACTGGTACTGAGGAGGGGCTTGGGGGACCAGAACAAACCAGTGCTCGTGCTCTCCATCACACTCCCGCACCCAAACTGGGGACCAGACAGCCCTGTCCTGTGCCAGGGCTGAGCCCCCTCGCTGCTGAAATTATCCTACTAGGAAGAGACAAGTTCAAAAAGGGATTGGACAGGGCAGGGAAAAAAACATGGCAGCACATCCCCTGCTCGCGGGGAGAGCGTGCCTCCCTGATCATGTGCTTGGCCCCCACCGCAGCGGGGCACAGACCGAGCCTTTGCCCTGACCCAGGGCTGTGCTTTTATTCTGACGCAGTGCACCAGGAATGGTGAATCCCTGCTGGACTTGCAGGCCACAGTGACAAGCAGTGGACCATGAATTTCCACCACAACTTTGTGGGTAAAAGGCTTGTTTCTGTTCCCATTCAAGCACTGGCAGTGACTGGATAAGAGGTTAAAGTCGCTCTGCATTTGAAACTCCCATTTCCACAATTAGAATAGCGTGTCCTAGTCCAGTGTCCCAAAGGACACAGATGGATAAGGAGATTTGGACGTGAGCCAAGAAGTGGAAAATGGAAAATACGCCTTAAAGCAAAAGGGACTTCCATCAGTTCAGTTTATCGTAAAAAAGGATCAGGAAAGCTTGGTCATAATATCCGACCCCTCTCTCTGGGACTAACAGCTCAGAGGCTCACTCCCTGGCTGAGAAGACTTGAAGGGAACTAAAGAAATGCAGCCTCAACGTAAGGAGCACTAAGAAAATTAACCTTTGGAACAACCTACGAGCCACTGTAGCAGAGACCTATTCGTTCAAGATCAACTGTTTTCCTAACAGTGCTCTAATTTACACAAGAACTAATTCAGGGCAGCCTGTGTCATGCAGGAAGTTACGCTGGCAAGCCTAGCCGGCCTCCCCAGCTCTATAATCTACGGAAAAAACCCTGCTTGTATTTCCCTTCCTCCAGTCCAAGTGTGTGAAAGGTCTGGCCTGCCTCACTGGAGGCGTTTTCGGGAGAGCCAGGTTAGCGCGGGTAGCAGGCAGCCACGCTCCGCCTGTTGTCCCAGGCTGCACAAATTGCCCCGGCCAGCCGCTTGGCCCCAGCGCTCCTGCGCTGGGACATTTTAGCTTTATAAGGAAGCCAGTCTGGGGAGGCGAAGTGAAGCAGTATCCTAGAGCTGAGGCTCCATGGATGACGAGTGCCAGGGATCTGACACACATTCCTCTGACAGTTTTCTGCCTTCCTTCCCAACCAAAGCTGGGACATGAGATAGAGCAGAGACGAGACACCCTGCAGGTTCCGACTCCCCTGCCATTGAGCTCCAGGCATTGCACAAAACGCTCACACCGGAGCCAGCAGCGTGCCCCTGCCTTTGCACCAGCTCCCTGCTGCAGGCAGTGGCTCCCGAGGGAGCCAGGAGCTCCCTGGTCGTTAGAAGCAAAAAGCAATCCCATCAGTCTGGCTGGGCTGCTGCCACTGCAGACACATTGCTGGGCTCATTCATAGCGGAGCGGCTTGCAGCTTTGCTTATCGCATAAGCTGCTTGTCTTTCCAGCTCAACTTTCTACGTCCCGGTTCAGTGCTTTTCAAGGGCCCACACATCAAAATGGGTCAGTAACTGTCCTAGTCACAGCTTTGTGAAAGGTTTTGTTTTGGCGTCTTCTCTGCTTCTGAGGTTCTCCACCAGCCCACAGCCTCCACAAGTAAGCTGGATCCAATTAGCTCAGAGGCAAGCAGTGCAGGAACAGCTGCAGGCTGTATCTGCTGAGTGGAGATTTCCTCACCCATAAGATTGCTGACAGATGCTATTGAGTAAAATACATTGCTGGCTTTCACCACAAGTCAAAAAGGAAGTCCAGGCAAAGGCAGCAAGAGGCATGACAGTTGTCTTTAGGACAGCGCTGTATGTACTGACATGCTCTGTGGGCATGAGTCCCCACCCTCAATTCTCAGAGGAATCTTTCAATAGGCAGATTATATGTTACAGCTCAAGGGCAGAAAGTAGAACAGGGATGGCTTCACAATGCCCAGTTCCGAAGAGAAATGGGCCAGATCTCACAGCCTGGCCAATTCAGAGGTGCCACAGTCCTGAGTAAATCGAAATACCTCTCTGAACTGACAAATTACTCCTGAAGTAGCTAAGAAACTTTATAGGAAACACAGAAGCAGAGAACTATGAAAGTGAAACCAGATCTAGCTGGGATTTGCAGCAGCCTCAGAATAAAAAAGCTCGGTGCTTCTCTTCCGGAAATGCTGCCTTCTTGCTGTGGGCCTTGTAATAGTCTTTCCCAGTATTTTGCTTTCTGGGGAATAGTCATAATGGGTTTACAATGAACAAGATGTTTACTGCTTATGTGTGTACCCTGCTGACTCACTTTATAACAGCTCTTTACACATAAACCTGCAGCTCCAGCACTCAGCTTCCAACATTTTCTGTGTATTTTAGATTGGAGCTGCTCTGTAGCCTTACCCAAAGGAAAATGAGAGTCCTTATGACCCGAGAGATGGACACCGGTGCCTCACAGTGTGCATACCAAGGTCTTTATTCAACAAGAGGGAGTATAGAAAGAACATCCCAAGTGAACAAGCAGAAGCAAGGAGCATAGTGCTCCGTGCACCTCTTTAGGTTCTGTATCAGGAAAGGGTAGTTGTCCTCCAGGCCAGAACTGAAGAAGATGGGATCAGTACCAGAAGCAAAGTCCTCTGCTCTGACTGAACAAAGCAGTACTTGGGTCCAGGAGACATGGCCACTAGCAGCTCCACACATACCACCCAGCACTAAATAAAACCCAGGGAAGAGCCTCATAACCCCTGTCTCCCTGGATGTGGGGTGTGGATATATGAAGGGACTTAGAAGTCCTAGAAGGAATTCAGGTGTGGTAGCTGCAGCAGGAACCATGCTGGTAACTGCTGTTCCCTGGGTCTGTTTCATCTCAGCTCATCTCTGATATGGATGCATTGAGGCAGATTTGATGTTTGTTTTTATGCCGCTCGGCATTTTTCCTGGAGAGAGAAAAGAGAAAAAGCAGTGCAAAATTGTCTATATGAGAAGACATTTGCTCAGGAGCATGCAAGACTCACAACAACCCTGTCTGGGCTTTTCCTGTCCCACTCCAGGTACCACATTAGGCTTACTTGCTACAGCATCTTCCAGCTTCTGACCTAACACAATCAATCTCTTCTACAAATTGGCATGTTTCTCTGTTGAGAAATCTCCTTAACAATTCCTTTGTCCCCCTGCTATCCCCTCAAATTCTGTCCTTGTTCCATCTTAAACAAGCCTTTCTCTTTGTCAGAAGGCTCCTACAAGAGTGTGGGATTTTTCAGTCTCACAGAAGTTGCTGGCAGCAGCACTCACAGAAGTATCCCGATTGATCTCCACTTCCACTTCAGAGAGGCAAACACAACAGCCTGTAACCTGTTCCATGTAGCATTACTTATAGTCAGGGTGTATATTTAAATTACTAAGTCTCTCTCAGATGTCTTAATTTCTCTTAATCACATCTACCTCTTCAGCATTATTACTCTTTGCTGATACCAGTCACACATGGGAGTGTGTTCAACCTACTATCAGCTTACAACAAGTGTACAGTGCTAGACAAAACTAAGATGATGAGAAAAATAAACAAAAAGACTGATTAAAGAGCAGCACAGAGGAATATTCAAAGAACACTCCTTCAGAAAGTGGAATGTGTGTTCAAATTAGGACAGAAAAGAAGGACAACTTCTGAAAAATAAAACTGTAGTGCAGCAGGACAAGAAAAAATTTGATGAGCAAATGACTAAAAGAATAAAGATTATTAAACTTTCTCAAGCATATCCAAAGCAGGCCATTTCCTCAATGAATTGGCAGGCAATGTGATGTCACTTCAGTGCTAACAATCAGCAGACAAATACTGTTAGACATTGCTCCAGAAGGAAAAGTGAACAAGACTGTATGGTTCACTCACATCTGGAATATTGTGAGTGGTTCTAGTTCCCAGTCTTGAAAACAAAGAGAAAAGGTGCAGCTGAGAGTGACAAGGACAGTCCAAGATATAATATAATTTTCAGACAAAGACATATTAAACAGAACAGGACTCATTAGCTGTGAGGAAAAAAAAAAAGATGGACAAAGCGGGAGGATATGACTGACTTCCAAAAAATGAAAACCAGTATGGAGAAAGTAAATGAGGAATGATTATTCGCCATTTCTCACAAGACAGGTAAAAAGGAAACACGCAAAATTATTAGGCACAAGATTTAAACATAAAAAGGCTATTTTTTTTTTTAAGCAAAACATGCGATAAAGCTGTGGAGTGTATTGCTGTAGCTGTTGTAGAAGTCAAAATTGTAATTGAAAAAGGAACTGCAGAAATTGATGGTTGCTATACCCACTGGTCTCAAACCAAACTCTGGCTTAAAATTCCTAAACAACAACTGCTGTCAGGATATACTTTGTTCTTATATTCTTTCAGCCTCGGCTGTGGGCACTATCAAAAGCATGATAGTGGGACTGACCTTTGGCAAAACCCAGTATAGCTGCTCTTATCAAAAGGGAACTTCCCAAAACACAGGCTGGACAAGTGCTCTTGTTACCAGCGCGCTCTGCTTGGTGCGCAGAAGCAACTGTCCTCCCATCTTGGAGACAGTGTTTGTGGGTATGCAGCCAGAAATCATAGGGGACTTCTTTGTTTCCAAATCAGAGTTGAAGTGACTTTCTAACTCTTACATAAATACATAATTAGCATAGGATTAATACTGTTGCTCAACTTCATTTCTCAACAACAGTCATCATACAGGCAAGAAAACACCAATTAGGGTATCTGATATCCAAAATCTCAATTAACGCGAACGTAAGAATGACAGTACAGGGTTAGGCTTGTAGGTCCCCCAGGCCAAACCCATGCCTGAGAGCAGGGGACGTTTAAGGGGGAACACCAGAACAAGGCAAGCCTGCACTGATACTGCTACCTCTGCAGAATACCCCCTCAGCTTCTCTAACATATTGTGGCTCAGGGACTTGGAGTCAGAGATGGTATCTTCAGGATTAGCTGTTGACTGATTTTTCATCCAGAAATGTACCTACTTACTTACTTTTCCATCTCATATAAACTTTATCTACCTATCAGACAGTTGGCAATGTGCCCTACAGTGTAATTATTTAGTATTCAGAAAAGTATCTCCCCTTTGTCCTGAATCTATAATAATTGGTGCTCTTTCATGGATCCTTCTGTATCATAGGAAACAGTGATCAATCATTCCCCAGTCACCTGCTGTATACAATCTGGGATTTATAAAATCTATAAAGTCTATAAGACTTCCACACTTCCTTCTCCCTACCCCAAAGTTATCCCCAGTAGCAGAGAAGAGATCAGAAGTGCACATAGTATTGCAGGTGTGGGTGCCCAATGGGTTTATGCAATGGCCTAATGATATCCTCTGTTTCTCTGTTCCTTTCCTAGTAATTCCTAACATTTGGTTTGCATTTTTGCGCTAACTGAATATCCAATTGATGTCTTTACAGAACTATTATATAGTGTATCCATTTCCCAAATACAAGTAACTAGGGTCAAGTCCAGGTGCTGGACATTTAAAGTCAAATTGCTGTGTCTATGTGTTTCACTTTGCATTTAATACAAAGGTAATCTACTATTATTAAGTGAAGTCACTTGATACATGAAATCCTTCTGTGACTCTTTACAGACAGCTTTTTTTTTCTTACCTTAAGTAACTCATTAACAAACTTTTCCACTTTATTGTCTACCCACAACTTAAAATTTGACAGCAAAACTCCCAGCATAGATCCCTGCAAAACTACACTGTGATCTCCCTCCGTATTGATTCCTATGTTCACCAAGTCTGTCATTCAAATAGTATTGCACTGTGAGTTAGAAAGCTGAAGCTGGATGGCTGGGATCCATTTCAACCTGTGAGCTAATTAAGCAGCTATTACTCCATTGTTACAACCTGACTCATGTTACTAAGGCCAGAAAGGAACCTCTTACTCGGTGACTAAAAGGTGACTGGGGAAGAATCTCTACATCTGCATTTGTCTTTCTTGCTCCCTGCATTTCAACTGCTGTCAGATATGCAACTTATTTACCTGGCTGTCCTGCTTGTGCCATCTGCACTCCTGCCAGCATCGGCTGCTGCTGAGCTGGTGCACCTGACATTGGGACCTGCTGCATGCCTGAAGCACCTGCAATGATGGCACCAGCTCCTGGTTGGCCTGACTGGACAGATCCTCCAGTGCCAGGGGGTCTCCGATTTGACAGTCCTTTCCCAAAGGCCACGGCTGCTACCAGCGCATTGGTATCTGCAGGGTTGAAAGTCTGCTTGTTCTGTCGTAAACCTGTAGAAAAATAAGTTATTTTGGAGAATTTTAGCACTCATCTCTAAAAAGTAGCGTAGCTGGTCCTGAATTTACTTTTCTGCTATTTAAGTGCATGTAATAGAGATCAGCTGCTAACAAGCTATCCTACAAGAGTCTCAGCAGGGTCAAAGAAGCTGCAAAATCCAGGGACAGTGGTGATCCACTGAGAGGAGGGTATATGCCGCTCAGGGAAAGAGGACAGAAGGAGTCAACTCCTCCATGCGCCTGAGAATGTTCCCACTAAAGGCTCTTCCATGCTGAATCCTATGGCAGGTAACAAGCACTGTGTTTCAGATAAACAATAGCAACATCCCCTTTTGGAGACTAATGAGCAGCATGGTGTCTCTAAGTTCTTCTATCACTCACCTGCCCAGTTACAATATCAATCCTGGAAACCAGACACAGCCTGTCCTTGCTTACACTATGTCTGTGTGAAAGATGACCAAAACCCTCCCCGCCACTGCCTTTGAGAGATGTGCATAGCATTCTCAGGAACAGTGAACAGCTGGTGGCAGAGACCAATAAAATAATGATGTCCAGCATCAGAGTGAGAACCAGAAAAGGTTGACCATGAGTCTGAAACAGCCATCATCTAGCGGACGTCACACAAAAGCCTGCCAACAAACATGTTGTGGACTCATTCAGAACACAGCTAAGGGGTTTCCCATTCATTGCCACTGCATTTTCACAGCTATTTTGTTGATCCAAGTTGATCTTCTGGAATGCTTTTGTCTATGCTGCTCATCTGCATTTCCCATGCTTCAGCTCTCTGATTTACCTATTTTGCCACTACTCTCTCAAGCCTGCTGCTTGGACTCTTTACCCCACTTCCACCTCTGTGACATACCTCCACTTTCAGATTCGCGCTCCTCCTTACTGATTTTCTCCAGCAGATTTGAGCACATTTTGTTCAGACTTTGGATCTGTTTCTGCAAAATGAAAACCATCAGAAACTGCAAGAATACCTCCAACTCAGTATAAGTCAGCAACGTAAACGAACAAGCTTTCTCTTCCCAGGGTCTGTGCAACCAAACATAAGCATTTTGGTAGCAGAGCTTAGAGCCCAGTGCTAATGCACGCAGGAGGGCACAATGGGGATGGGATATCCTTCAGCCTTCTCTGGCTGGTGTGATTGGCACCTCCTGTGAACAGCCAGCAGGCTGGATACCCTTGTTTTGTGAAACTGTGGAGGAAACCAAATCTCAGCTAGGGTCAGCTGGAGAAATCTTAGAAAAGGACACAACAAAAAAAGAAAACTGTCAGATGGAAGGGTGAAGGAAGCAGAGTTAAAGGGCATCTTGTGCCCTAGGACTGTGAGGCCAAAGTGTCGAACTCTTCTTCACCTACCTGGGCCACATCAGGGCTAATTCGAGCTGCATCTGTGATCAGCTGCTTCTCCTGCTCCTCCACCTCAGGGTCAGGCTTAGTTCGAAGATGATCAGGCACTACCTCATGGCTGAACACCGGCACACGCCCCTCTGTTTGCCGCTGCAATAGTTGGAGAAGCCACACTCAGAGCCTCCTTCTCCAGCCCAGCACTCAGACAGCTCGAGATCAGAGCCATGGTGCTGGAACAAGGCTAGTAGCATGCTGTGGGGAAACCTTGATCTGGGCAGCATTAGGAAGTTTCAACAATTTTTCTAGGAATTTGCACTGTGCCTGTTCAGTCAGAGCAACCCACGGGGGTCTGCAGTGCAATCCCACCAGCATGGCCATGATCAGTTGAAAAGTTTTCTCACTCTAGTAGAGAATAAACGTTACCAGCGCACGCTGGAGGTTCTGTGACACACCCCATGTTGGTCGCTTGACAAACAGTGCAAATCTAGATGCAGATGTCTGACAGAAACAGCACAGCTATGGCAGAGAAAACCAGGAGCTTGCAATGAGACCTCCCAGTTACACAAGAAGACACTATCTCTTTCAGCCTCAACATAATGAAAATAATGTATTTATGAACAGGAACACCTCCTGTAAAGTATATCCAGTGCAAGTGTTTGTAGGTGAAACCCCCCTGAGTAAAGCAGCTCTGAGGCAGAACTACCTTTTCTTTCTCTACACCCAGAGCTGAGGAATGCCAAGCACAAGGAATGGCAAGCTGGAGCAGATACACAAGCACTTTCTGATACTCCAGAGCCAACACTCAGAGGGAAGTTTCTTACCATGATCTCCTCATCACGATCTGGAGACAGCACTAGGGGTATGATGACCTGGTTTCGCAATAGCGGGGTCTTCTCATGCTTCAGCACTTTATTCAAGGTGTTCAGCTGCCCTGAGAGCAATGCAAAGCTGTCCAGAACTGAAGGCCTGGGAAAGTAAATAAAGAGGGCAGAACATGGAAAGGGATGCTACAGATGGCTTTTATCAGGTCCCTTCCAACCCTAATCATTCTATGATTCTATGATTCTGTGATCTTTTCTTCACTCAAATGGCTGAGAAGTGAGGAGATAACACTATTACTCCTCAAATCAGTCTACACCAGACAGCAAGCAGTAAAACCTAGGTCTGAATGAGCAGGTGTGGACAAATCCCAGTTCCTACTGCAAGTAGCTCAAATGCTGCAAATAGCTCAGGGATGTTACAACCAGTACCACTGGCAGTGGCAGTTGTTTGGGATTTCAGTAACATACACAGAAGCAGTGCTTTCCTTATCACTAACTCTCCCAGTGCAATTCTAGAGCAACGTCTGAGAAACAATTTAACTCCTAAGCAGTACAGCCAGGAGAGACAATATTTGTAGCTTGGCTATCCAGAACAAGCAATAATGAAGCAAAATAACTGATAATCTTGTCAAAGAGGTCCTCTTCAGCTTGCTGTCTCTGGGAGATTCATCACCTCTCCTGCCTTGTGCAATCTGAACTATAAACGCTAACTGCCTGTGAAGCTTTTCTGCAGTGGCAGACACTGTGTAAGAGACTGTACAGTTTATTAAGCTGTAGCTATAACATCTTTATGCTTCATCAGGAAGAGAATGCCACCTTGCAAGTCTCTCAAACTGTCTGGTAAAACATGCAGAACCAGCAAAACATAAGAGCTCAGTTTATACCAGAGCCAGAAAAAGCCAGAAAGGTCAAGAAATGCAGAAAGAACCATTGCTCACTTTACAGTGTATGTGGGTCTCTAAGACATTTTGTCTGAGAAGCTTCCAGTCACTGCAGATGCAAGTCTAGTTCTCATAAAGTGTCTAGATGAAAAGGTGTTAGCATGACTCTGTAACTATACAGCATGAAACCAAGGGACTTCAACTGGTTTTCTGGTGGAAGACGTGTAGTGGTTCCTCCAGCAGAAATGTGAAAACCAAATTGAAAACTACTGACAAGCTAATGGTTTTTAATTATACTTTGTGGTCCTTTGAGTTGTGTCTGGAACAGCTTCAGCAGGGATTAACAGTGCCCTCAGCTCTGGGAGACACCTTACCATGTGAGTCGGTCATACTCGTTCTCCAGCTTGTAGATAAAACTGACCAAGGAGTTCTTCAGGTCGGCCACCTGACTGATGAGCGCCTCCAGGGTCAGCTCCAGTTGCTTCTCCTCCCTCTAAAAAAAGGGCAAGAAAGACAAGGGATGAGGACAAAGCTTAACACCTTCCCAAGGTTTTGTGGATTCACACACATGAATCCATAGTCCAGTCTCTCCTACAGAAAGCCTCCTTTTCAGGGGAAGCAAACAGACTCTGGAGATAAAAATCCTATGGTTTCACAGTCACCCCATCCCCTTGGCTCAGAACATTTAAGCAAGAGACTGGTGCCTGAGATGAACCCTTGGCTAGCTGTCCTCTTTAAGATCTAGATGAGTGAAGACATTATCACTTATATGTGCTTTTTATCACATCAGGCAAAGCCATCAAAGTTAGCTCATGCCACCTTTGTGAGCCATTTAAGCTAACCCAGCACAAAGTAGATTAGCATTCCCTCAGCCTCCTCTGACAGCAGAGGCAGGCACAGTGATATCTTCCTCCAAAACAGCCCTTTGCAAAATAAGTATCAGGTCCGTGGCCTAAAGACTGCAGTTTCTGCCCTTCACCTCAATTCTTTACTTCCTTCCTGCGCAAGTGCCACTTCCAGCTGCTAGGGAAGCTGGCAGCTCCTATTCTACTCATGCCTTACCAGCCGTGGGAGGCCATGCCATGACAGAGACCGCACGTACTGACACATGCACACATCATCTCCTGCCTTTTGCTCTGGATTACATTGTTTAAATCACCTTTTCCACTGACATCCCCAGGTGAGGGAGAATGGTGACAGACAAAGTTTCAGGACAGGGGTCTGTTGCCAAAGACACCAAGGCATATCCTTGACTCTTGCAAAAACCCCATTGAATCTTATCAGTCCTAACTTATTCATAGTACAGTATTGCGCAAAATATAATTAAAGTCCCAGCCCTAATGAACTGCTCAAGTAAGTCAAGAACTGTACAATAATAATCCATGAGGAGGGCAGGACAAAGCAATCAAATAATAGAAAGGGAATGCCGATTGGGAAAGCAGAGTGACTCAGGCTGCTGGCACGCTTGCTACTGAGTTTGTTGTTGTTCTGTTTAAATACACTGGACCAGTGTGAGCTTCACTGGAGATGTTATCAGGTATCTTCCACTTTTGCAAGAACACAGAACTATTCGATTTTATTTATAGTCTGACAAGACAATAAATTTATTTATTTATATTCTGAGAAGAGCTGGAAGCAGACGTAAGCACTGCAAAGCATGCATGCAATAAAACCGACTGGTGTTTCCAATGAATGCTGTGTCTCTCGCAGGCACAGCTCTATTCAAGCGGCGCTTCAAGGAGTTTGGGAGCAATACTAAATTGCCCCGAGGTAGTAGATAGGGCTTATGGGAGGGGCTGCTGAAGGACCTCCTGATACGGAGCAACTGAGAGGTAAAGGTGACATTCAGACTAGGTAAACATAAAGCCATGCATGTGGCAAAACAAAGTAAAAAAAAAAAACCCCAATCCTGACCTTCTGTACACAGTTACATTCTCTGAGCTAATAATGTTATCACTCAGAAACAAGACCTCAGGATTCCTCAGGATTATCTGAGGGTAACCCATGAAAACATCTGCCCAAAGCTCAAGAAGCAGTCAAGGAAGTCAAAGTGATAATAGGCTTTATTAGGAAAGCAACAGAAAACTGTTGCTAAGGATCGTTATGTCATCATATAAATGCTTGCCTCATTTACATCTTGAATAATATGTGTCACTCCTGTCCCCCCAACTGAAAAGGGATATAGTAGGAATAGGTACCAATAAAGGCAACAAGGATGATCAAGAATATTCATCAGTTCTATAGATGCAGCTGTTAAAAACAGAAAAGAGACCAGCATGCGCGAGCCGCTGAAATGAAGAGACAACATAACAAACTCTACAGATGAGGAATTACAGGACAATCCATTTTCATTTTCTCTTCTGGTAGGACAGCCGGGAGACAATGCACGAAGCACGTTTCAAACAAACCAAAGGAGGTGGATCTTTACAGCCCGTTAACCTCTGCAACTCTTTTCCATTGGACACTATGGATGTTAAAAAGTCACAGCGCTTCAAAAAGTAACTAGATCTTCCTTCCATCAACGAAAATCCATTCAAGGATGCGCTAGCAATAATTTATATAGAATTACATCAGTAGCTTATTTTGCTCTCACAGCTTCTTTTGAGCAGCGGCTTCCCGGCCCGTGGCAAAGCCGGGCAGCTGGGTGGAGGGGTGCGACCCGTGCCTTGCTGCCCCTCACCCAGGGCTGCAGCAGGGGCAGAGGCGCACTCCGTACGCAGGGTCACCCCACAGCCGTGCTGCAGGAGGAGGCTGTTGCGCAGGAGAGCGTTAAGGGCGACCTCAGTCTCCCACCCAGGCTCCTTCAGCCCGGGTGGGTTTCACCGCCTCAGGCCGAGCCCCGTGGAGGAAGGCACCGAAACGCGGCGTCCGGCCCCGCCACGGAGCGGCCGCGCTGGCCTCCCGTCCCCGGCAGCGGCCCGGCCGGGCCTGCAGCGCCTCCCCGCCCCCGCACCGCACCGCACCGGCCCGGCCCGGCCCCGCCGCCCCTCACCTGCATGGCGGCACCGTCCCGTTGCCACGGGAGAGCGGCGCTTCCGGGTCAGCCGCGCGCCGCAGGGGGCGGGGCCGGGCGGGCGCCGGGGCGGAGGTCAGAGGGCGCGGGGCGGGGCCGGGCCGGACATGGCGGCCGCCGAGAGGCCGGACTCGGAGGTGGGAGCGGAGCGGGGGTGCCAGCCGCGGGCTGGGCTGGGCTGGGCTGGGCTGGGGAGGGGGCAATCGGCGAGCCAGGGGCAGGAGCGAGGTGAGGGGAAGCCGCGGTGCGGGGCACAGGGCTGCAGGGGGGCCTGGCCTGTGGGGGAAGGTGAGGACTGCGGGGCAGAAGCAGCCCAGGGGCGAGCGGCAGGCCGGGGTGCCCGCCTGGGGTGCCCGCCGAGCCCCGGGGTGACCTGGGCCGCTGTGCTTCCGCCGCAGGTGGAGGAGGCAGGGCACGTCTTCCTCCTGATGAAGAAAGACTATCGCATCTCCCGCAACGTACGCCTCGCCTGGGTCCTGAGCCGACTCCATCAGGTCATCTGGGCCGTGCCCGAGCCGGAGCTGGTGAGTTGGTGCCCGGGCTGGACGGTGTCACCACGGCCTGGTGTGGCAAGCTGGCTCTGCGCCACTCATGGGCGGCTGGACCCTGCAGAAGATTTTAACCCAGTTCCTTTCTCTGGTTCTTCCTTTGGCTTGGCTTGATGTTCTGTCACTTACTATTTACTTGTAGGTAAAGTCAGAAAATGAACTTGATGTTCTCAGCATCTTGCCTAACGGGTGGCAGCCAGATGAGCCCGTCCAGCCCAGGCCCTACCTCCTCGTCCCCTCTACACGTGTCACCTTCCTGGCCCGCCAGTACCGATTTGTGATTGAACTTGATCTGAGCCCTTCCACGGGGATTGTGGTAAGCGCAGAAACTGCCTCTTTGGGGTGTTCTGTGTTAAAAGGTTGGGCCTGTTTCTATTTCTGGGAAGGCTTGTTCCTCTCTGTGTTAGTTTTAACTTTCAGAGCTCTTGCTTTTCCCGGGAGTGAAGTGTGCAGTGCCCCTAGCTGGGCAGCTTAATGGTAGATCCCGTTTCTCTGCTGAATGCTCAGTATATGACTTTTGTTTATGGGGAGCTGTCATTTTAATCCAGCTGCCATTGCAGAAGAATGTTTGCTGTAGGCTCTGTGTGGTGGGGCAACCAGCAATGAGATTGAAAGTCCTAGATGATGAAAAAGCTGTTCCCTTTCTCTCTTTCTGTAGGATGACTCAACAGGGGAGATAATTTTTGATGAAGTGTTTCATGCCCTTTCCCGATGCTTGGTGGGATTGTTAAGGCCCTTTCGTATCCCTGGTTCAGACATTATCTACCAGCCAGAGATCTTTGTCACCATCCAGGCGTATTCCTCCATCATTGGCCTGCAGTCCCATCAGGTAATGTCCAGCCTCTCCCTTGGCACGTCTTAGTGTGTAAGCAGCTCGCTGTACGGGCTTCCTGTGAACACAGAGCAAAGTCGGGGCACGTGGTAGCTGGCTCTGTTATCTGTGGTGCTGCAGACCTGTCTCGTTAAAATGTGCAGCCTGGTGCAGTGGGGAAGTGTGTGTGAGCAACTTCTCCTTTCTGGGCAGGAAGTGGAAGTTTCTCCTGGAGCAGCAGGGCCCAGCAGAGAACGCCACCCACAGGCACAGTCCCAGAGTTGGGCCACAGTGAATATTTCCCTCATGTTGAATGTGTGGTTGTTGTTGTTGTTGTGTTGGTTTTGGTTTGTTTTTTTTTTCCCCCTAATTTCTGTTGACTAATTCTTTTTGTCCTGTTGTAATTAGCTTGAAGCATTCAAGAAGAGGTGGTGTGCCCAGAAGCTTGTCTGCCTGGTCCAACTGTGTAGCAGTGGTTTATTCAAAGATAATTGCCTCTTCCTACAAACCTTGCTCTCTTTTTGTGCTGGTGTGAATATGTTTCTTCTTGCTGGAGAGAGCAGCCAGCCTCAGTAATCTCAGGGATATTTTACTTGAGCCAGGGCAGGTCTGTAAATTGAAGTCTGGTTTATGGTGCCACTGTGGTTTCTGACGTTTATCCTTCTTGTATTGGTCTCTTCCACCTCACAGTATTTTCACATTATTTTCACATTTCTAGTGGTGTATTTCATCCCTTTGCTAATATCAGGGAAAGTGGGTGGTAACAGGAGGAGCCTGTTAGTCTATGCTTGTTCCCTCCCTCTCTCCTCCCGGCCCGCCTCTGCCCAAGCCTTCTGGGGAGGCTGCGGCCTGTGCTGGTCTGTACAGTGCTTGACGGGCACAGCCCTCGCTTCAGTCTGTTCTTAGGTGCTACCAAAGTAAGCATAGCAGGAGTTTCCCCATTTGCTTGTGATATTTTGTGTGGCATCTTGTCCAGCTCTCCTGCAGACACCATCGTGCTTTGCCTCAGTATCTCCTCTATTTACACTAAATTGAGCACTCTGAAGTTGCTATGTGTTTCTTCTTTGGAACTCTCTAAAGACCTGTTTATTATATGAGGCCAGGAACTGTAATCTCTGGGTACAACTGAATAAGCTTTGTGTTCCTCTTGTGGAGAAAAAGGCATACATGTGTATCACTCATCCAGGAAAGCCTGTCTATATTGTAATCATTTACTTTTTCCATGTTTTTATGAGGTCTTGCCCATGTGAGCTCGAGGGAATGTGGATAATGTGCAGCGTGCCACCTGTCTGTTGAGTTCTTTATCTGCATGTTGTATCTTCTTTGCCTCCTTGTTCTGGGATGGCTGGTTGTAGGCAGAGAGTGCCTGTACAATGGTGATGTCTGTAAAGACAAGTGTCATGCCTGTCAGCTTAGGGAGTTTCTGTGGTGGCAGGCTCCTTCTGTCACATCACCCAGCCTCTTCTGTAAAGTCCAGTCTAATTTTTTTTTTTTTTTCCCGTTATTTCAATTTGCTGTTCCTTTGTCCAGCAATTACTGGAAAATAATTGGATCAGTCTATAGGTGAGTTAGATTAGAACAAACAGGCCTTCCTTAGAAACATCAGACCAGAGTTAATGGCTTCTAACAAGGATCAAATTTCTTCTCCAAGAAGATTTCCCAAAGAGTGATGTGAGAATCTGCTGCGGAGTGCACTGCAGTTGCCACAAGACACCACTGCTCACAGAGAGTTGGCATTGAGCAGGAGTAGTGAGAAGAGGCCTGTGTTGTACCTGTGCTTTGTCAAGGACGTGGCTGAACCGCACCGTGCAGAACTGCGTGGCCACGTACTGTTACGGGGGCTGGTACTATAAAACCCTGACTTGATGACTGACTGACATGTGTATCTTTGGGGCAGGTACTCTTCCAGGGCTGTCAGCTGGATGAGACCAAGCGAGAGGTCTTTCTGCACCAAGTTTACACACAGCTATGTGCCTTTGAGAACAAAGTGGCAGAGATGCTCCAGCAACAGTATGAACCCAAACCGCAGGTAAGGAGGGCAGAGGTGATTGGGGTCTCTTTGCTCCCTGGAGTTCTGTGCTCTGAGTCCCCTATGGAGTGGGGTGGCAAGAGGAACAGCTGCATAAGTCTGGAGAAGGAACAGCTAAGGAGTTTGTAAGAGAACTTTGTGGGATCCAGTAATGAGAAATTAACACTGAGGAAAGGGGAATAAGGAAGACCCGGGTAACTACAGGCCGGTCAGCCTCACCTCTGTGCCTGGCAAGGTCATGGAGCAGATTCTCCTGGAAACCATGCTAAGGCACATGGAGAGCAAGGAGGTGGTTGGTGACAGCCAACATGGCTTCACCAAGGGCAGATTGTGCCTGACCAATTTGGTGGCCTTCTATGACGGGGTGACGGCATCGGTGGACAAGGGACGAGCAACTGACATCATCTACCTGGACTTGTGCAAAGCCTTTGACACTGTCCCGCACGACATCCTTCTCTCTAAACTAGAGAGACATGGGTTTGATGGACGGACCACTCGGTGGATAAGGAGTTGGCTGGATGGCCGCACTCAGAGAGTGGTGGTCAACGGCTCAATGTCCATGTGGAGACCGGTCACGAGTGGCGTCCCTCAGGGGTCCGTGCTGGGCCCGGCCCTGTTCAACATCTTTGTCGGCGACATGGATAGTGGAATAGAGTGCACCCTCAGCAAGTTTGCCGACAACACCAAGTTGTGTGTTGCCGTTGACACGCTGGAAGGGAGGGATGCCATCCAGAGGGACCTTGACAGGCTGGAGAGGTGGGCCCGTGCCAACCTCATGAAGTTCAACCAGGCCAAGTGCAAGGTCCTGCACCTGGGTCACGGCAATCCCAGGCACAAATCCAGGCTGGGCGGGGAATGGATTGAGAGCAGCCCGGAGGAGAAGGACTTGGGAGTGCTGGTGGATGAGAAGCTTAACATGAGCAGGCAATGTGCCCTTGCGGCCCAGAAGGCCAACCGCATCCTGGGCTGCATCAAGAGAAGCGTGGCCAGCAGGTCGAGGGAGGTGATTCTCCCCCTCTACTCTGCCCTGGTGAGACCCCACCTGGAGTACTGTGTCCAGTTCTGGAGCCCCCAGCACAAGAAGGACATGGACCAGTTGGAGAAGGTCCAGAGGAGGGCCACGAAGATGATAAAAGGGCTGGAGCACCTTTCCTATGAGGACAGGCTGAGAGAGTTGGGGCTGTTCAGCCTGGAGAAGAGGAGGCTCCGGGGAGACCTGATAGCGGTCTTCCATTACCTCAAGGGGGCCTACAAGAAAGATGGGGATAGGCTGTTCAGTAGGGCCTGTTGTGATAGGACAAGAAGTAATGGTTTTAAAATAGAGGGGGGTAGATTTAGATTAGAAATTAGGAAAAAATTTTTTACGATGCGGGTTATAGAACACTGGAACAGGTTGCCCAGAAAGGTGGTGGATGCCCCATCCCTGGAATCGTTCAAGGCCAGGCTGGATGAGGCTCTGAGCAACCTGACCTAGTCAGGGATGTCCTTGCTCCTTGCAGGGGGGTTGGACTAGATGACCTTTGAAGGTCCCTTCCAACCCTAACCATTCTATGATTCTATGATTCTATGAAAGCAGAACCAGTAAGTGTTTAGAAGGGCTGAAGAGAATGGTTACCTTCCCCAAGATTATTGTGCAATAAAGCAGCCTGACGTCTTGCACATCGTGGGACAAACTGTAGGATGTGGTTTCTCTCTGGAGAAGATGGTGGGAGATGTGGTTATGCCTGTATCGTTAATCTATAAATAGCTGTGAATATGCCCTTGGACCTTGTTACATTTCTGGAATGAAAATAGGTTCTTGTTACCGCAAAAACTGGCTGTGAAACTGAATAAGCAGCCGGTGCAGTTTCTAAACTCCTTGAAATCTATGGTAGATGCTGTTTAGTAGCCAAGGATATAGGTATCAGCAAGCTAATGATAGCACTATAAAATAAAGCTTAGGATTAAATTAAAAGTGAGGCTCTGTAGGGATTCAGAATATCCTGGATTTCTCATCCAGATCATCTCTCTTGATCTTGGAAATGAAGAATGTAAAGGTTACATTGTGATACTGCCACGTTCACGTGGCAGTCACAATCATATCTATGGACACCCTTCTTACAGTCAAAGGCATTACTGGCCTGGCTGAGGTTATTTAGTCCTTATTTAGCATTAGTTATTAGAATTTGGTCTAAAAGGAAAAAAAAATGTCTCAAAATCAGATAAGCATGGACTACTCACAGCCTATTGCAGTTGCATATCTGAAGTGCTTCAAATATCCTAGCTGAAATTTATATCTTTGAATGCTAGAACTGTCAGTCCTAGAACAGAAAGAAGATTATAGGAAGTAAATACCTTTACCAGTGTGTCCAGCTGGTGTTTTTGCAGTGCTTTGTATGCATTCCTGCCTGCTGCAGTATTTCTCTCGTGGTAAACTACCCTGTAACTCTTTGCATGCAAATGAGGGAAAGAGACGCGCTTGCAGGCCAGAGGGACTGGAGAGTCCTGCCACTGGCTGTGGAGTGGAGGTGGAACGCCCCAGGGGAAGGGCAGGGACTGAAACTTTTTTTTATTTTTGAAGTTGCATTAGCTGTATCATTGTCAACAAGTGTCTGAATTTGGCATCTGCCAAATTAAAGTGATGGATAGTCAGGTTTTTTTTGCTTACAGCCACAGACTGTTCCCATTTCTGCAAAATAAATGTTTATTTAGTTCTAATTTTCTTTTCCCAGCTCCAGTCATCCGTAGCTTCACAGGGGAGGGTCTTGCCCATTCTTTGTATTGGCAGTAAAAATGAAGCAATAGTTTATTACAGGGCTGAACTGCTGGAGCTTTTGGAGATGGGAGGACTATGAACGCAGTAGGTTCCTCACCAGTGTAATTATACAAATTTCAAGCTTTACCTAGGGGATATTTTTTATAGAAGATGCAGGAGAAGCTGACCTGCATTTGCTTATATCAGCATTGCATAACTAGCACTGTTTGAACAGAGTTAAATGTATAGGCACTAGACTTTGTCCTTACAAGCTTTCTTACCCGCTTTGCTTCAGCGCTTCATAGCTGAGACATAGCTGTGTCTGCCTCTCCGGTGTTTCTGGGCCTTACTTGAGTAGATACTCAATAGCTGCAGCTTCTACTAAATGACAAGGAAAAGAGAGGTATTCACCGTATCTTTGGGAATTGCTTTGTTCTGCAGAGGAGCTTTAGTGACCCCAAAGTGTCTCTTCTTTCCCATAGTAGGAAAATCAGCATATAGTAGAGCTCTGAGCTCCTCCACCCCCAAGCAGACTTGCCCAGCTGCTCTGAGGGGCCCCAATGACCAGGACTGTGAGAGCACCTGGAAATCAAAGCTAGAAGTGGAGTCTGCTGAAGTGCTCTAGGGCTGTGGTGCCATGGGGCTGCTAGACTGAAGGCTGTTTGGAAGAGTCACAACTAGAGATAGCCTGAAGTCAGTCTCATGAGGCCTTGTGTTTTGTTTCTTTCTTTAACTTTTCCAGATGGATTTGTCGCCCGTGAGCCAAGAGAGCCCTGGTGACGTACAGGAGCCATCTGGGAGAAAGCCCAGTGTGTCTGTTGTCACTGCTGATGTTGGCCTTGTCAGCATGGTCCGGCAGGGCATCCTAGCGCTTCAGCTGCTGCCCTCTAACTCCAGTGCAGGTTGGTTCATCCTCTGGGTTAAGGGTTGGCCGGTTGTTTGCAAAGGGTTGTATTCATCCTGCCTCAGGCTGATACCAATTTTATAAGGGCTAACGTGTCGACCCTTCTGTTAGGGATGGAATCTCAATAGCAGCTTTTGCTCTGCGCTCTGTGGACAAATTGTGCTGGTGGGAATGGGGAGGAGAACAACACTGCACCACTTGCTGTGTATCAGCGCTAGGGAGTTTGTGAGGAAACACATCTGTGACTGTTGCTCAGGACAGCCCGGGGTGAGCAGAGCTGTGCCCAGCCTGAGGGCTTTCCTGTACCTAGTTAGGAAGTTTGCCGGCTCCAGAACACCTTGGAAGCTATAAACCAACCTCATGATTTTCCTTTCTACATTTGCCCTGCCTAAATTTTACCCCTGGGGGATATAGCTGGAGAGGGGTATCTGGTTGAGGTGGAGGATGCACTAAGATACTGCCTTCTTTACAGGTATAATAATAATTACGGACGGTGTGACTAGTGTCCCTGATGTGGCTGTGTGCGAGACTTTACTCAATCAGCTCCGCAGTGGCACTGTGGCCTGCTCCTTTGTACAGGTATGTCCGCTGTTAGCAGCGAGTGTGCAGGCAGCTGCCTGCAAGAAGGAAGGAGGAGAGTTGCTGTCAGTAGTGTTCACCTCCAGAGGGAACTTCTTTGCCTGTCCAAGGCCTTTACTGGTTCTCTCCCTTGTCCTCAGCAGTGCTGTACTCTCTCAGGTATCTTCTTTATCCATCCCATAGGTGGGCGGTGTCTACTCATACGATTGCAGCTTTGGCCACGTTCCCAATGTGGAACTGATGAAATTCATTGCCATGGCCACTTTTGGTGCTTACCTCTCCACGTGCCCTGAGCTGGATCCCCTGAGCCTGGATCTGAATGTGTATCACAAGGCATTTCTGCTGTATTCCTTTCTGCGTACTGGGGAGTCCCTGAATCCAGAATACTACTGCGGTGAGGAGTGTGCATGTCCTCCTTCCAGCAGACTGATGTCTTGCAGCACCTCTCTTTGGGGTGGCTCTTTGGGGATCTGGAGACAGAGATGGAGAAAGAAGCAGCAGGGACAGAAGAGGAGAGGCAGAAAAAGAGAGCGGAACAGAGACAGAAAAACAAGGACAGGGAGCAGGAGGGAGATGGAGAAATTGTCTAGGGTGGGCAGCAGGACAGAGAGGGAGTGAAAAAGAAATAGAGTCAGGGAGCAGGACAGAGGGAATGGTGGGACAGGGAGCAGGACAGTTCCAGGACATTTTGACGTTTACATGTTATGAAGAGGGTGCTGTCAAGTTGTCTGTGTTCCAAAATTAAGTTCTGCAAAAAGAAAGGCTAAAAGAGTGGTAGAACAATAGAAAGAGAATAGATACATCTCCAGCTTCTTAACTTTGGAAGGGAGTGTTATTTTAATATTGTTACTTCGGTGTGTTAGAGGCAAATGACAAAACCTATGTTAGTGGAAAAACCCAGAAACCTGATATTGCGTATGGAGTATGAATGGTCTTCCACCTGCCTCTGTGCAGGCCTTGACATCTTCATATTTCTGTGGAGCTTTGTGAGTGTTTCCACAGTTGAGGTGCAAGGCAAGAGGGAAGAATCATCCTAAGAGCTAGGGGAAGGAAGAATCAGTAAATTGATGAGCAGACATGGTCTTAAAAGCATTTCATTTGGAGTGTCGGTCCAGTTTTGACAAGCTCTTTAGAGCTTGTCTTTATTTGGCTTGCAGATGGCAGTTTGGGTTGAAAAACTAGACCCCTGAGAACAGTCCTAAATGCCTCTTTTGATTGTTCTTATCTTTTAATGTTAGTGACTGAGAGTATGCCAGGAAAGATTAGTTACCAGTAAGATGTGGAAACACCCTTTCATGCCCTGGCAGTGTGCTGGTGCCCACTTGTGCTTTCTGTAACTTGACAGCAGAAGCTGCATACAGTGACAAGTTTGAAGAGAACTGGCCTGGGACTTGGAAATGTTGAATCTTAAAAACATCAGGTGTTAGTGGTTTAAACTCCAGGCTTCCACATTCTGAAACCTTTTAGAAAGCACCTGGGAATTCAAAGTTTTCAAGGGAAAGAGGAAAAGCCCAAAGGGTTGCTGTGTGACTGTCGCAACAGCAGTGCAGTTTCTGCCTGCCTAGCCTAAATGTGTAACTCCTAACGTGTGCCTTGTCACAAATGCTGCCCCAGAGGAAGCAGGGCCTGGCACCACATCCTGCCCCTCTCCCAGGGCTCTTGGCCATGCTAGTGAATCTGTTTGCTCCATGGCAGAATCAGGAGTGGGTCTAAGTGGTGCCTGAAGGACGTACTGTTGTTCAGGCCAGCAAGTGTTCCTGGCAGCTTTTGTAAAGCACTTTGGGGGGGCTGTTGCTGTAGGATGAGGACCAAGGGAGTTGCTCCCTCACAAACCTCATCTCTGCTGTTTGCAGTGTCCCAGCACAGACTGTTCAATGAGCACCTGGTGTCTGCGAGCAGCAACCCTGCTCTGGCAATGAGGAGGAAGAAGCACACGGAGAAGGAGGTGCATGCTGACCTTGTGAGCATTGTCTCAGTCCGGCTGCGCGAGGGCTACAGCATCCGTGAGGTCAACATCACAAAAGGTGACTGCACTGTGTTGGGGGCTGGAGGCTCAGATAGGGCTCTGCTCTCAGCTGTTTAGAGGAAAGTGCAGGGTCTGCCATCTAAGCAGAGTGACTGGTGTTGTGAAGGAAGGAGCCATTTTATTCAAACTCTTAAGTTTGTTTTTGTCAACAATTGCCTGATGCAGGACTGTCCAGTATTGTTGTGCAGTTTTGCACTTGCTGGGCTCATTCTCTGAGACTGTAAGTGCCTGGGGAGGGACAGACAAACTGACTCTTTGCATCTTGGAAGTGAGTCCCCACAATTCCCCAGGGAAACTACTGACAGAACTTGGGGTTTTGCAGAGTTTTCTGGAATTTCCTCTGTATTTCTCCTTTTTTCATCCCTTTCTTGTCCTTTGCTAAATGCACTCCAAAATACTAAAACAAAGTGGAGCCCTGTGGTACAACATATTTAATGCCTCCAAACTACAGTCTTCCAAAGGAAGAAACTGGGGGAAACAAGGATGTTGTTAGGTGAAAATGCCAGATCAGTCAGGACCATGACCAATACTAGAAGAATATAAAACAATCCAGTGGTCCTCTTCTCTCATCTTGACTTGCTAGAGATTATGGCACCTGGAGGGTGAGAACTAGCCACTGAGTAGGGACCTTGAGGGATATGAGTATCCCAAGGAGTGCCAGTAAGCCCTACCTAACTTTCCATCTCCAGCTGTGAATAGTTGCTAGTACTTTAACTGAAGGGTACATGAGAAAGTCAAATGCAAGTTACGAATTGCAAGCAAGAGAAGAAATTATTCTTGACATTTGCAATAACCAGCAGAAAGCCTAGAGGGTGGGGTTCTTAAAACACAGTGTAAACTTGTACAACACATGGTGATCCAATGTCTTAACTATTCTTTTTGGGATATTGGTACACAGAATATGTTTTATGTCAGAAAATCAAAGACTGTAATGTAACTCCAGAATAATTCCAAACTTGCCATATGATGTTTTCTGTGAATTTACTGTGATCTGCCTTAGAACCATGTGGGTACCTTATGCCGTTGCTCTGCTTGGAAGA
The DNA here is from genome assembly GCF_036417535.1 of Chlamydotis macqueenii. Classification (NCBI taxonomy): domain Eukaryota; kingdom Metazoa; phylum Chordata; class Aves; order Otidiformes; family Otididae; genus Chlamydotis; species Chlamydotis macqueenii. The sequence goes on from NC_141563.1 coordinate 26,205,153, forward strand.
TTGTCCCAGAGCTTCACTGCTCTTTTTCTAGCTTCCTTTCTAAACTCACTTAGACCAAATTAGACCTGTGTGACTTTATTATCCTTAATTAAGTTTATCCTCCTTCTTTGGCATTGCACTAATATATTTAATAACAATGCCTTTCTCCTTGTAGCCTTACTTTTGGCAGGTTAAGCAAGCCCATGTTTCAGCCTCCTTTTGTAAGGGCAGGCTTTCTGTTCTGTTTATTTGTCTTAATAGCACTTCTTAAAATTTCCCCTCAGTTGTTTGCTTTTCACAGTTTGGTCTCATATTTCTTGAAACAGTTGATAAGAGTGTTGTAGATGTGGTTTTATTGATGCTTTCTTCAGTAATGCTAATACTTCTCTGCTTCTGAAGTAAAATACATGATTCACAGGAGCTTTCTCCATGATTGCATTGCATTGTTAGCATGGAAATCCCTGCGTCTTTCATGCACCTTTGCTTCCAGCTGATGAGTTCTTAGGAGTGTTTTATTGATTTTTTTCGTTTGTTTGTTTGTTTAGTAGTCCCTAAAGGTGCTGTTTTTCACATAATAGTACTCTAAAGTTCGTCTCACTCAGTTCAGCTCACTATTCCTCTGTGATGACTGGGAATTGCAGTTCTTTTGGCTTGATGCTTCTTACAAACTGAATGGGTCTAAACCAGCTTTTTGGGGAAGGTTGCTAACAGTTGTATTGGGTGGGATAATTTCTAAATTTGATCTTCCAGGAATATACCTGATTTCTTGTTTCAGGAGTTTTCTGTTAAAAGTGAGAATCTGCCAAGGTTTCCCATTGAGACAGCTCTTCTAATAATGTCTGCAGATTGCTTTCACTAATCTTCTGTAGGTGTGGCATGAGATGTTTCCCTTAAGTCCAAGCAGATTAGGTCATAGAATAGTTTGGGTTGGAAGGGACCTTTAAAGGTCTAGTCCAACCTACCTGCAGTCAGCAGGGACACCTTCCACTAGATCAGGTTGCCCAGAGCCCCATCCAACCTGGCCTTGAATGTTTCCAGGGATGGGGTATCAACCACCTCTCTGGGCAACCTGTTCCAGTGTTCCACCACCCTCATTGTAAACAATTCCTTCCTAATGTCTAGTCTGAATTGACCTCCTTCTAGTTTAAAACCGTCACCCCCTGTCCTGTCACAAGAGGCCCTGCTAAAAAAGTTGTCCCCATCTTTCTTATAAGCCCCCTTTAAGTACTGAAAGGCCGCAGTAAAGTCTCCCTGGAGCCTTCTGTTCTCCAGACTGAACAACCCCAACTCTCTCACCCTGTCCTCACAGGAGAGGTGCTCCAGCCCTCTGATCGTCTTTGTGGCCCTCCTATGGTCCGTTGCACTCTCTTTGTCTTGGAGTGTCTATGAAACAGTCCAATGAGTTGGGTCCTGTCCAAGCTGGGCTCAGTATTGTGTCTTATGCTTCTGCCCACCAGTTCACTTATAGTTTGGACAATGCTGGAGACAGAGCCTTTCTTTAATCAGGCAGCTCTTGTGACTGTGAAGTCCTATATAGAAATGCTGGAAGAGGTGGCAGGTGTGAATCATTCAAAAAGCAATCGGACAAATGCACATTGCACCTTTTTGCAGCACTTCTGTCTCAGGGTAGCATAAAGCAGCATATTCTGGACTGTGGAAGAATGTATCAGAAATACCACCACATGTTCACCATGCTCCCTGCATTTTCTTCCAGGTCTCTTCCTGCCACCTTTTAGCCCTTGGAATGCTAAATGGATTGGTCTTCTGTTTTTACAAGAGTAGAGAGTAGAGGAGCAGCTGCACTGAGTTAGTTACCTTCTGTGGTGAATAACTATGGGCAGATGTGAAGGGAGGGGTAAGAATAGGGTAAACATACATGGTATCTCCTTTCTCCTTTCCTTATTTCTTCCCTTTGAGCACTCTCTAGCTGTTTGCAGCTCAGGGGCTCCCTAAGCTAGAAATACTTTCTATGTATTTTTTTTAAAGTTTTTTTAGAAGGAATTTAAAAATGAAATGTCTGAACTATCAAAAATAGAGTATGTATTTCTATGCCAGCCTTCAGAATAGTAGCAGATAATGTTACTTATACTTTGGAAAGGCTAAACGCTCTGGGTAGTTGTTGGCTGTGATCAGAAAATCTGCTGTACTAACATCTTAAAGTAGAATTTATAAGAAATCAAGACATTTAGACATTCAGCACTGCCTCTGCTAAGGAAAAGCATGTTTGGCTAATTGAGCCTCTCCAGGCCATTCTGTAGAGAAGTGTGTAACAAAGAACAGTGAATTAACCTGTATTGCCAAGAGCTCTTGCCAAAACTTGCAAACTAAAGACTGTTAAGGAGCCAGCTGGTTGTGAAGCAAGAGGAAAGAGTGCAGTTGTGGACTTTGACACTGCCACTTTGCCAAAGGCAAAGTAGAGTAAATAGCTAGCTTTGTGCTCGGGGTTGCCTGAAGAGGTTGTTTGTGATATTTATAAGTGCTCTGGTTACCCTCACTGTTTGATTTTAGATATTGAGGCGTTTAGAAGTCTACTATGGTTAGTTAGGAATGCAGAAGTGCTTGCAAAAGGGGGAGGATTGGAAGGCATGGAAGGGAGAGAAGCTGTGTCTGAGAAGCCATGGGATGTGATGGAGATCAGCTCCTTTCCTGTTTCTTCCTGGGACAATGTCAGAGGATTGCCCTCTGTAACAAAAAAAAAAAGTCTCACTGACCATTTTGTGTTGCTGTGTGTGGAGGAGAGCCTGGAGGACATTTTTCAAAACCTCATCTTCCTCTGTGGATTGGTCCAGCACCAAAAATGGCTGGACACAAGCTGGCCGGTGAGAATGGCTATTTTCAGTGTCAGGAGTTGGGAAGACAAAGTGAGTTTTCTAAAAGTCGGAGCTAGACTTTAGGAAAGTAATCAAAGCAGCAAAAACTTTTTTTAGCTATAAAGTCAATAACCATAAATAGATTGCTTTGCAGTAAGAACAAGCTAAAGATTCATCTAAGTATGACTTCAAACTAAGCAAATATTTTGCCTATGTTTTCAGTTTTGCTTGTGTTGGATCACAGGAGTGAAGCCAGGATGACTAATGGAAACACAAGTGGAAGTAGGAAATATTTTCATTAATGATCTAGGCAAAAAATGTGGGAATTTACTTATCATGTTTGCTGTTGATGAAGTAGAAAGGCTTTGTTATGAGAATCAAAATATTGTGCAGAAAGCAGCGGAGGAGCACTAAAGAAATAACAGTGAAGTGACAGCATGAAATGGAGAGAGACAAATTTTATAAATTCTTGTTTAGCCTCTCTGATAAACTAGACAATCTTCATAGGGAAACAACAGATGGTACAACCCTGGTGAATGCAAAACACAAAGCACCCATTGCGGAAAATATTAGTGACCTTAAATAAAATCCTAGTAATCCCTCAGATGAAATACAGGTGAAATACACCTTTGATCATCTCTTTTCAGGAAAGATGAATTATTGAAGTGCAGAAAGATCTAGGACTGTTAAGGGGAATGGATATTCTGTCATAGGCCAATGACCATGGCTTGGTTTAACCTGCACAGTGACAGCTGAAACTGGGTAAAGATTTCTCCCCCTGGTACACACTTCTTGTCAAAGTTATGGAGATGAAGCTTCTTGGAATAAAAACAATTTAATCAAAAGAACAACGGAGCATGAATTTGGCATGTACTCTGGAAGGTTTCTTCTAAACATTGATGGGGGAAGAGTACTCTGAGGGAGCCTTCCAGCAGGGATTACGGGAGCAAAAAGCAAGATGGCTTTAAAATTGAGTGTAATCATCCTGTGAAGGGTATGGCATGATGTGCCTATGACAGCAGCAAATGCAACTGTGCAGAACACATAGGACCCAGGCTATGCTCGAACTGTTCCAACAGTTTCCAGCACATCCAGTCTTGTATCTGACAAATGCTGCAAGTCTAGCAAACTATAGAGCAGGCTGGACATCAGAATAGATGATTGAGCAGTTGAAACAGCAGCGCGGCACAGTTATAGAAAGTCATGTGTTTCCCTGGGTTGTTTCAGTACAAATACACATGCACAGTCAGCAGGAGTATGACGGTTTTCTGCTCTTCTGGCTCGATGAGGCTTGCTGTCAGGTGTTTGTGTTAATCTTGCTAGAGACACAATACCCGCTTAAAGAAAAACGTGAAAATGTACAGTTGAAGAATGGGTGAATATTCATTCTTTACTCTCTTCTCCTACTAAAGTTAGGGAGTTAACATGGTGATGCATGAAATACTGCCTGTGCAGGCAGAACATGGAATTTAATTAAAGAACTGGGCCTCACCTTCCAGGTCTTTTGTGGTCTGGGCACATCATGTCCAAATGTCCGTGTTTCTGTAATGGTATATATTAACTCTGCAGAGTGCAAATGAAAAAACTTTATAGCTTAAAGGCTCTGCTCATCTGTGCAAAGCAGCAGTTTTCTTGGAAACAAAGATGAGACTGTGAAGACAAGAGTCCATTGCAAATGTCAACCCTTGCTTCAAGTTTCGGTTGCCTTTTCTAGTGTAGATAATACCAGTAGATCTAAAAAACTGTTCACTGAATGCTACTATTTAAGCAAGGCCTCCCTCTGTTGGGGGGGAGAGAGAATGACTTCAGCTAGGGCAAATAGTCGTTAGATTACTTTGTCCTCCTCATAGCGATCTAACAATCTCAGAGTACTTGTGAGTCCTTGGTCAAAGATAAAGCTCAAATGTGTACCAAACAAGCACTTGAACTTATTCCTCTGCTCCCATGAAGGTGGGTCGCAGCTGGAGGTGAAACTAGTGCTGCTTTGGAAGCATAACATGAGGATAGAGTACTTAGCTGTGACACCCTGGCCTCTGGACCCATCAAAGCGCAGCACATGGGTGGAGGTGACGATGGAGGGAAGCTATGACATCTTGCATGACATCAGTTGCACCATGAGGAAGCCTATCACCAGTCTGTACCGCACTACAGTCATCCGACGCTTCTGGAACACCTTGCAGAGGTGAGCCAGGCTATCCCTAGCAGTTCCTAGTGTCCAGTGTAACCAAGAAATTCCTTGCTTGGCATGCTAGGGCATGGGTTATGCAAATAGCCATCCCAACCCAGGGTCCCAAAGGAATGTGCTCTGAGGAGGAAGCATCACTGGTGACAAGTTTGCCTTCTAGCCAATGAAAAGACTCGAACTGGCCTGTGTTCTGTAAGATTGTTTCATGGTGAAGGTATTGCTGCCCCTGAGTCCTAATCCTGTGATGTAAACCTTAACTCTGACTGCCATCCCGTGGAAGTGATGTGTTTTTACAGCGCTACCTTGCAGCTGTGCTGCGTGGTCACACTAGGAGCAGCATATCCTGTCTCTAGGCCTGAAGGACCTGTGGTTTATAACCATTTCCTGGCCAGGGTGACTGTTACTCCCTGCTGTTCGGCAGATTCCTTTTCTAGCACTTCATTCCCATTCATTCTGATCAACCTCCTTAGTCTGTTACGCTTGAACTCCTGTAACGTGCTCTTTGCAATCAGGCGTTGAATCCCAGCACTGCCCTAGAAAGCTATATTGGTGTAGATGGGTTCCCAATACCGTAGGGAGTGCTGTGTGTGCAGACACTGGGCTAACTGGGGAAGGAAGGGGGAGAGTGTGGACTTTTGTGGCTAACTGCCTCTTCTCTTCCAGCATCAACCAGACAGATCAGATGTTGGTTCATCTGCAGTCTTTTGACACAGTCCCAGAACACTTCACCATTCCTGAAAGCACCAAGAATGGGGTGCCCCTCTTCTACATCCCACCGGGCTCCACCACTCCGGTATGTTCCCTCTCTCTCCCATTTAATATGGGATAGGTTGTCCCTCCTGCCTATTCTGTCCTGCACCTTGGGACACTGAGTCCCAGCAGTGCAGGACAGAATACTCTCAGGTTTCATCTCTTGCTCTTTGTCCTGCTCAGTAACAGTGTTCAGGTGCAATGCAGTGCCTGTGAACATTTCATTCCATACCTTTTCCCCTCTGAGACATCACCCTGTGTCTTTATTGCTGCAGCTACACCTCTAAGTCCCACAGCAAGTCTCCTAAGTGTGCTGTGAAGCCTTCTCCTGCAGTGATGTGATGTGTGAGACCAATGGGGAGGCTGACATACTTATTTTTGCCATGCTTTTTCAGTGGATACCTCATACTTGTGGAGTTGTTGCTGGCAGTGTTGTGCCCTGGTGATGTACACTATCAGATGAAGATACAGAATATGCTGAATAGTTACTTTTTAATGGGCTCATTGCTCTGAGCACTCATTTGGAAGGTGCAAGAGAGATACTTGTCACCTGCACAGCAGAAGCTAAACAAAATATGAGCAAATAGTTTCTACTGCAAAATTCAAACTCATTGAAGCTCACTGAGCAGAAGCGCTAGCATGTTATCTGTTCCCTGCTAGCAGTGTCCTTGGCATTGGTAGAAGATGACTAGCAGATATCAAACCTAGGGGAGCTTGAATTTAAGAGAACTCTCTCTTTAATTTTATTGCTTAAGCTCTTTATTTCTTAAGGTTCGCCTAGTGAATTTTCACTCTGTGAGGTTATGTATCCCACAGTATATCTGGAGCATCCCATCTTCTGGCTAGCCACCACTTTATTTCTGTGTCAGCAGGGTTGCTATAGTTGGTGGAATCACAGTGTTACCATACAAACATGTTGGAGTTGCCCAATGCCACCCATTGCGGGTACCCTGTTTGCATGAGCACTCTCAGATGAGTTATCTCAGTGTTTAATTGCCCTGCTGACATGACCGTATATCCCCTCTCAATCAGAAAGCACACCATTACATATGCCATCTTTTCCATGCCTGATTTACTTGATGCTAAGTAGTTAAATTCCTAATTAAGCTGACATTTCAGGAACCTGATTTATTTTTGCTTACACTGTACTGTACACACTGAAGCAGGTTTCAATGTGAATGCAGTTAGTTACTCTGCTGAGAGGCAGTTACCGAAAGGCAGGAATGTGGCTAGCTCTTTAGGCCTACGTAGCTCAGCCACTAGAGAAATTCCCGCACTGTCTGCGTGGAACCAGTTTCTTGATGATTGTTGCTGTGTCATTTTCTCAGGTGCTGTCCCTGCAGCACAGTGGGTCTGACTCGAGCCATTCCCAGTTTGCCTCTTACTGGAAGCCTATCCTTTCCATGGATGCCAACTTCTGGCAGAGATGGCTGCACATGCATCGTATAGTCGTACTTCTGGAGCATGACACGTATGTAACTGGCAGGGCTGAGCTCATGTGCCGAGTGTGGGCCAGCCTGGGAAAGCAGGGCATCCAGTTCAGTAAAATTGTAGAGTTGCAGCTGTCTTGCAGGTGCCTATGGCCTAGGGAAGGGCCTCCATAATGGGACCTGGTGAATGGTGAAGGCTCACCTATCTGAGAGGGACTGTGGGCTGGGAAGTCATCTTTGTCAAGAGGAGGGCTGTTCTCAGGACCATAAGTTGTTTTTCAAGTCCCTCTTGGGTTTGGATTTCCTGATTGCAGGGAGTGCGGACCATCCAGTTGGAGCTATCCCGCGTGTTTTTGTTTCCTGCTGGAAAATATCTTCCCCAAAAGCATTGCTTCCCTGAGGCTGGTCCTAGTTGCACAGTTATGTGAATAATAGCCATATATTGCATGGAGGGAGATAGAAATGGTGCAAGGGTGTCTCTCTGCAAGGTGGAGAGCAGGATTCCTGTGCGCTCAGGGAGTGTGGCTCTTGCCAACAGGCACAGGTAGGGGAGGTGCCTGGGTATTGGCTGCCGTGGAGGAGTAAGGCTGATGTACCAGTCAGAGGATGAATTGGAATGGATGTAGCAAAATCTCTCTGGACTTTGGGGAAAGAAGAAAAACTGTGGTTCTGAAATACCTTTCCGCCACACTCTGCAGGCCTGTGCCCAAGCACCTGCACACACCAGGCAACAATGGCCGCTACAGCACCATCCAGTGCCGCATCTCTCACTCAGCGCTCACCTCCTTGCTGCGGGACTGGAGCAGCTTTGTGCTGGTGGAGGGCTACTCCTATGTCAAACTGATACATGGGTGAGTGGCTCTGAAGCAGTCCTGTGGGGAATCGGGCATATGGCCAGACCAAAGATCCAGTTAGACCAGTATGCTGTGATGGGCCAGAAGCAGATGTCTAGAGGAGAGGATGGGAGCAAGACAAGCAGGTATGAAGTCCTGTGTATTCTGAACTGCTGCCATAGTGTTCCAGGTGCAGCCCAGAGGGAGAGGGAAGCCAGCTGGGAGGTTTTTGCACTCTAGAACTGACATGTGTTGCTGCCAGGTTGTGTGGGCTGTTGAGCTTTGTGGAGCAGGCCTCCACTTGGTCTGATACAACAGAGCAGCAAGATCCGTGCTATTTCAGCCCTGTCTTAATCCCTCCTCCCTAGCTCTGAGGATCCCACGCCTTCCTCGTTTTATGTGGTGCGAATCATCTCCAAAGCTCCCTGCATGGTTCTCCGGCTGGGGTTCCCCATTGGCACACCTGCACAGGCCAGGAACAAGGTGAGAGCTGGCTGGATGCTTCCTGGGGTAGGAGCAGAGCAAGAAATTCTGGATATGGAAGTGGTGGGTAGATCGCAGGCGACACTGTGAGCGGGTATCCTCTAATGACTAACTACTATGTTAAGTCTTAGGTGGTGGAAGGGAGGGTTTGGACAAAGCTTTCTGTGTTAAGTGTGTGAAAGATCTAAACCCAAAGACTTGAACATCAATAGAATACCTGATCACAGGAATGTTTTTCCCACTGCTTAATTCAACTGTGGGGCCTGAAATGACTCAAAGGTTATCTAGTCTATCCTTGTGTGACCAAAGCACAATCGATACTCTCTGTCAGGAGCAGCAGATAGTGGTGTCTGACTCATCTTTAAGGACCTCTGTGATGGAGGTACCACATGTTTCCTAGGCTGTCTGCTTCAGTAGGTGGTGAATATGTATATTGTGTTGTTTGGGCAAGGACAGGTGAGAGTTAAAATGCAAACAGTGCCCTGCATGAGCAGTGCAGGGGGAGAAAAAATTGTAATACCCAGAAAATGTTTTAAAGAGACTTTTAATAACCTCTATGTATCAAAAGAAATGGGTTGCCCTAGTCAGATGCAGAAGGTGGGGTTACTGTGTGGACTGTTTCTCCAGCTCTAATGGCTCAGGCAAGTTGAAGTGCTCCTTGGTGAAACAGTAAGTATGAGAAAAATGTCCTGCTATTAAGCTGTGTGAACCTTTTGTTAAAAACAATAGGCTTATCATTAAACCTTGATGTTTTTTTCTTCATGAAAGAAATTTTTTATTTGGCTCACTTAGCTTTAGTGTTAGATTAGTCTGAGGAGAAACTGACAAACATGGGAAGGACCATCTCTTTCTGAGAGAGTGAACCCGTATAACACTAAATGCTCTGGCACTCTGGAGGGTCTGCTCTTTCATGTCTTCAGGGGATCCAGGCTTTGGGGACTGGTTGCTGGGCCAACATGTGGGCTGGTAATGCCGAGTGACAGGTTTTATGAAGGAATTACCTCTGACAGGTGGAAGTTAATACCTGTCTCATGAAGAAGGTGTGAGACAGGCACTGTACCCTGCAGCTCTGGGCAAGCTCCGGTTCGTTGCAGCAGGAGCTGTATGTAGATCATAAGTTGTATCATGCACAATTTTATTTTTTTTTTTTTTTTTTTCTCCAACCATAGGGCTGATTAGCTACCCAGTGTGGAGAATGGCAGTAAAACTTAGCCGACTCTGTTTAAAGGGCAGGGTTTTTTGTGTTGAGCTATTCACATTTCCAATGTTTAAGGGAAGGAAAGCACCTGGTACAGTCTGACTTTCAGAAGGCTTTTGGTGAGACTCTGTGTAGAGCACAGCTGTAGAACTGGAGTAGGAATGGGTGTCATAAAACAGCCTGTCAGGGAACAAAGCAAGGAAATTGAAGTGCTCTGTTCTCATCAACACCGAAGCTATTTGTGGTTTTCCCAGTCTTTTTACTATTCGAAGGGTAGAGAACTCATCTGTGGATAGGTAGCAGGTAGTGAGCTTGGCAAATCTGCAGGTGTCACAAAACTATTTGTTTTTCTCTGTCCTTTCAACCTATGTGCTTTGTGGACACCTAAGCAGCACTATAGTGGCTGGAAGCCAGTATTGATAACTACAGAATAATGCACCTTGGATTTGGGAGCTTAAACACCATGAGCAATTCTGTGTTATCAGTGTGAAACCATGAAGGAGACCCAGGTGGTGTCTTAGTGCAGGAAAGAGCTCTACTTAACATTTGGGTCTGGGGACACTCCCTTCCTTGAAAAAGATATAATAATGATGGGGAAAATTGCTGGAATAATTAGTGTTGATGAGGAAAATGGAGAGCTGCTGTTCTCCTGTCTGCCTACGATGGTAATGGAGATTAAAACAAGTTGAACAAAGATCATTAAAATAGACCTAACTATGGAAATTTCAGAGAAAACACTGAGATATTGTGGGGCTCAGATGCTGGTGTGGGTAAGACCATATTCAGAGCTACTAAAAGCTAAAAAGAGTAATCAGGGAGTCATTTTGAAAGTATCTTGGAAAAAAATAGCCTAAAAAAAATAACCTAAGCCCTTGAAACCTTTTACCATAAAGGTCTGACCCATGAACGTGGTAGTGGGGGAGCACATCAGCTGTGGGAGCAGTCTGGCTCTGTCTTGTATGTATGAGTTACATTTACTGTAGGCTGCTGAGGAGGGGAGGAATGAGGAGCTGGCATGCAATTAATTTGTTTTTCATCAGAGTTATGAAAGGCGATTTCTTCAGCCTTGAAATAATCTTTGGGGTTTTTTTGACCTTTCTTTTGCTTTTAAAAATGTTTGTAGTTGTTAAAATGTGGACCTGAGAGTCTTGTGTCATCTTGATCTTGGTCTTGCTAGTGCTTCAGAAGTAAAATGACCTTTAACTCCTGCTCATGTGTATATTCAAGGAATGTTCTATTCCTTTTAGTCAGGCTTTTGTTCTGGAAGCTTATTTTGAGTAGCTTATGCCTCCAGACAAAGCTGGTCACATTTACGTTTTGCTTTTGCCATGACAGATAGTGGAGGAGTTACGGGACCGAATCTTGCAGCTGCGCTTTCCCCACAGGGTCCAGAGCAAGGAGGCAACTCCAAAAGCAAAGAGGAAAATGTTTGGCAGTAGTTCTCCCTCCAAGTCTCCACCTGTGGCTGGGGCCCAGTCAGCCCTTTCAGACAGACCCTGCCTCGTTGTGCTGCAGAAACCCTTGGAGAAGCTACTCATCAGGTAGTGATGGAGATCCAGGCCACCAGCACAGCCTCCTTGCCCTGGGAGGTGGGAGAGAGGAGGATCTGTGGATGGTGCTGCCAGTTGCAGGATGGGAGTGCTGTGAAGCTGTTGCTTATTGGGATGGGTTTGGGTTGAGTGGCTGGGAATGGCAGCTGTAGTCTGGGCAGGCTGTGACTTGTAGTCATGGTAGACTGGCAGATGTAGTCATGGTAGACTGTAGTCATGGTAGACTGTAGTCATGGTAGACTGTAGTCATGGTAGACTGGCAGATTTGTTATTCCTAACTAATATGATGCAGAAGTAAATTTAGCTACCGCTGTCTGAGTGGGATCCTATGTTGGGCTAGCCATGTTCTGCTGCTGGAGGGCTCTGTTGTAGGCCCAGTGAATCAGACAGCCCTGGCCCTGAGCAGAGCATTTTCTTCCACCTCACCGAGCCACAGTTCTGCCCTCTCCTAGGTATGAGAAGCTGCCTTCTGACTATCGAGCCCCCTTCGTTCTCAACCTGGAGCATCCCCCGGTGTCTGGCCCACTCACTATGGTGGCCAATCGTACTGCTTCTTCCACCCTGGCCTCACTGTCTCGCTACTTCTATCACCAGCGTTGGATCTGGAGTGTCCAGTCAGGGCTGGCACCGGCTGTGCCTATCACTGCTGTAGCCCAGCTCCTTTCCACGCTCACAGAGTAAGTTGCACACCTGAATGGGGATGCTTTCTCCAGCCGGTCCTGGGGATGCAGAGAAAGCAGGGTGGATATGAGGCCTTGTTATAGGTAACAGCTGAAGCTGCTGTGCAGAGGGATTTGAGCCTGTATGCAGTTTTTAGAGCTACTTGGGCCAGTGCTTTACCCAGTTCTACAACTGCGATTGAGGAAAAAGAGAGTCCTGGAAAACATACAAAAGGGCAAGAGATGTTACTGTGTCTGGAGTATGCTGATACACAGGCTGTCCTGTGCAAAGTGTCCCCATTCTTTGTGTGTAGTTCCCTGTCTTGGGAAGGGAAGCGTTATGGTGTGAAGGGTATAGTCATTCTCGTATTTAAGACTTGCAGTATGGGTAGAGGAGTCCTCCGTGTCTGACTGCCTCTCTGTTGCCAGGGTCCGTCTGTCAGAGGGCTTCCACTTTGCATCCAGCGGGGATGGAATTATCAACATGGTGCTGGAGCTGCCCATACAGGTGAGTGTGGGTGCTGCAGTATGGACACAATCCTTCATTGTTTCTTCTGAGGTGTATTCACCCTTCTGTGATGGGATTTCACATCTGCTTCTAGCACACACCATTGACATGTGCCTCCTCCCCTGAAGCTTCTGAGCCGAGTATTTACCTGTCTTCATCTGCAGTTAGAGAGCTGCTTTGCTAGTAGGGGTATGCTGTACTGGAGGAGTTCTTGGGGCTGGGACAGGCTCTCTCTCTCCACTGCTGCTAGCAGAGCTGGGCACTGGGGCTCTATTGTGTAAGGGGGGCACTGGGTGGGTGTGGACTGTTGTTGCTGGCCAGGCTCATGCAGTATTTCCCCTCCAGATTGATGGCTCAAGTGAGAGCAGCAGCAGCAGGGAGAAGCACACCTGTGTTGTCCAGTACATCCTCTTCCCGCCACACTCCACCTCCACCAAGGACAGGTGAGGCTGTTGCCGTGCTCCCAGGGAGGGCTGGCAGCAGAGTCACAGCTCCAGACTTTGCCCTGTGTGGGCAGTGTGGGAAGAGGGGAATCCTCCATCATCTAGTACAGACAACTAGCTGTCAGATTGCTCACCAGTTAGATGAGGCTTTGCCTCCAAACCCAGAGTTTGCATGGCTGCTTTCACAGCTCTGAGAGGAGCTGCAGTGGGCTGCTGACTCCCTGCGGTCTCACAGGACTTGCCTTATGTCTTTCCTCCAGCTTTTCTACAGATGATGACAATGATACAGAGGTGGAGGCCATTGAGGTGGACACAGAACTGAACCTGGTCACTGAGTGCTGGGTAGAGCCACAGAGTGGCCACGTCCACAGTACTGCTGAGAATTGGAAGCATCTCCATGGCTTGCCCTACCAGAAAATACCTAAAGCAGTGAGTCCCTGAAGGGGTGGGTAGGGACACGGGCTCTTGTGTGGAGGGAGAAGGGTTTATTGCAAGTGTGCTGTAACACTGCAAGTGAATTACTGAGGGCCAGAAGAGATGGGAATGCTGTTAACAAAAGAGCCTGAGATTTCTAAAAGAGGAGCTGGGCTACTGAACAGAAAAGGTTCCTGGATTGCAAGGCAGCGGATGCAATGCTGCTCTGGGATAGATGGGAAAATGCAAATTGCTTTGTCAAGAGCCGTTCCATTGGAGGAGAGTGAGCTGGACCAGAGCAGGGATTGCAGGCAGTGCTGCCAATACACCTCCTGAGCAAGGCAAAAAGAGTCTAAAGGGCTGGTAGAGAAGGAGGAAGCAATGAGTGAGAACAGGGCAAGTCAGGGGACAGGATTATGGGTGTTTCCTCTCCTTGCTTTTAGACTGTTTTCTCCTGCATTTGGGGGTAATAATTCTGCTGCATACAGCTGAGTCTTGACTGCTTATTACAGCTCTACCCTCGGGACCTCGCATGCATTGCCACCATGCTCACTTTTGAGTACATCAGCCAGTTGTGCCAGAACAAGGAATGGGTCTGCCCTCCTTCAGACACCAAAGCTACTGAAGGTGAGTCCAGCATATATGTCTTAACAGGTTTGATGGAGTAAGAGGCAGCTAGGCCCTGAATGTCTTGGGGGCTGTTAAGGGTGTCTGGAAGGTAGAAGAGGTATTTTAACAACAACTTTCTAGACTTTGATGGCTGTGTGTCACTTTGTTGCACTTTGTGAGATGCTTGCTTTCTGCTGGTCCTGTTCATCTCTGGTCCTTCTGTGAGTGCTCCGTTAGCCCACAAAGATAGGGAAGGGGACCTTAAGAGGCCTTGTCTGTCCTCTTCCTTCAGGATAGGATTGTGTACCTGATCTGAGTAACGTAGTTCACTGAGAACTCCAGGAGTATGTGGGGGGTTCACCCGTGTCAGGCAATCTGTTCCAGAACCTCACTATTTTTGCTTTCCTGTCACTAGTTCACCCCATCCTAGATGTTTTGTTTCCTTGCCTTGCAGTGAATAAGACAGCAGATATTGGGTGGGTTTGGGGGAGCCATGATCTCCCGAAAGGTTGAGGGCAGGACCTGAGGGATCATATCACTGGCCCTGTGGGAGGGGAGAGGGCCAGGAAAGGCCTGGAGGGCAGAGACTCCTTCCTGAGGAAGAGGACAGGAAATGCCTACAGGGATGTGCAGACCCTGCCAGATGGGAGATCCTCTCCCAAGAGCATGGGGGTCCTTGTTTCTGCCTGCACTCGTAATTCAGGCTGCCTCTGGCTCCCAGCGTGGTCAATGCTCTCCAGCAGTGTTACCTGTGACCCCGATGTTCAGTTTTTGTACCCTGGCAGCTCCAGGCTCGAGCTCTGTAAAGCCTTGTGGCGGCTCCCTGTCCCTCCTTGTACGAAAGTGGCAATAAGCCCAGGGGACTCTTCCAGCGAGATACTTTTCTGGAGGTAGCTCTCAACTTGCTGCAGCCTCCGGCAGGCTTTGCCCTTTCCCCATATTCGTTCTTTTTATCTCTCTGCCCTCCTAAGCAGAGGGTGTTGCGGTAGTGTTGCTGTGTACCTTCACTTGTGCTACCTGCACTGCATTTAGGGCTGGCACTGTGCATGTGGAGGTGGCCTGGGAGGCAGGGTTATGTGATGCCTACAAGCATATTACATTACCAGTTCTTGTTGCAGATCCAGACATGGGGGCTGGTTTTCGAGTGCATGAGATCCCATTCCAGTTCAACCTCATGAAGCTGTTGCCCAGGTGCCAGCAGGTTGAAATGTTCTTCCTAATGCTGACAAAAGGTAGGTGCCTCTTCACCGCCTGCTTTCTCCTGTCCTCTCTCCGTGGCGCTGGGCACCGTGCTCTGTGTGCTTGTGTCCCTGGGCAGCAGGCGTGTGAAAGCTGCCATGTCTCTTTTGGTAGCTCAGTGCTCTTCTTCCCATCTCTGCAGCTCCAGGGCTGTCTAGGTGTATTGCTGTCTTTCTTGGGATAGTAGTTTTAGAAGAGTTGCTTTTGAAAACGTTAAACACAGGCTGTTGCTCTGTGGTACTGGTTTCTTGTCTTTAGCACCAGACATCTCCGGAACAGTTACAGCAGCAGAGTGAGTCAGTGCAGGATAGCTAATGATGATGGAACTGCAGGACTTCTTCAGCCCTCTCCAAGTCAGCCTTGCAGAGGTGCTAGGGGAAACTCTTGGCTGTGTGGAAGTGTCACTTTGCAAAAGGCTGTCTCCTGGGGGCCTGGGCAGGTGGTGGCTATGGAGATGCTGTCTCTGAAACTGCCATGGTTCTTTTTTGGAGCAGAGAATGAGGAGGTGACCAAGGACTCTTCATTTGTGCCCAATGAAATGCTGCTAAACCTCTTCCATGGCTGCCTGCAGCACGACCTCAGTGACCGGGAGATCCCCATGGCTGATGCTGATCATGTGGCTTTCATGGAGCAGGTTCTGCAACGGGATCGTGATGGCCATCAGCCCCCCTTCACACTCCCTATGATCAGAGGTAAGGGCCAGGAGAGTGGCAGCAGTGACACTGGGAGCTGGGGTGTTTCAAAAGCCTTGCTTTCAAGCCTCTTCCTCAGGTCATGTTTCTCATGTTGGTTTCTTTGTGCTCCATTTCAGAAGAAACCCTGAAAGGCTCTGGGACCCTAGAGCAGCAGGATGCTTCTGCATCCTATCATCTTGTTGGCAGCAATGGCACCAGGGATATGACTGGCTCCACAAGTACTCTGCAGGTACTGCTGTGCTGCTGTCCTTCTCCTGAGCCCTCTCTGAAGGCAAGGCAGCAGCCGTTGAAGAGCAGGAGAGTTAGTAGAAGAGTTGAGAAAAGATTGAAAGACTGGGGTTTTCCCCAGTCAAGCAGGGATCTGGTAGGTGTGTGGATAGTTGCACTCACCATGGGCCCAGCCTGTTACAGCAGCACTGGTGCTATGCTGCAGATTGAACAGAAACCATGGGCAGTCGTTGCCTAGAGGTCATAACTGGCCCCAGCAAAGCTGGCTAAGCATCTCCTGACTGTGTGTGCTGTGTTTCCTGGAGCCAGGCTGCTCTGAGAATGGTGATGGGTGATTTCAGCACTGTGCCAATCAGCAGTCATGGAGGAACTTGCTCTGTGTGGTTGCTGCCTGCCTCAGGGTAGGCCTGTGCCATGTGCTATGAGCTTATCCAGCTTCTGCTCTTTCATCAGAGCCTCGGCAACACAGAGCTGCCTGAGGATGATGTGACCCTGAGTGATACGACGGGGCCGTTTCCCCCACAATGGCGATGTTATGCCAAGCTGGTCAACCCGCAGCACGTGTTCCTGACCTTCCTGCCAGCCACCTTCTCAGGTGAGGTTCCCTGTTGTGAGGAGCGAGAGGAGGTAGCAGTCCCAAGCGCCTCCCCAGGAAAACAGCAAAAGCACGATCAGCTCTGGTACGATGGAGAGAAAATTGAACAGTGGAGTCTAGAACCAGTCTTTTTGCACCATATGGCCAGGAATAAAGTGCAAAGTGCTGAATGTCTTGCTGTTCTCTCCCTGGACATGGTGCTGCTCCCATAGTGTTTTCAGGCAGGGGATGTGGCTTTCAGAGGTTTGCTGGCTGCAGCTATTGGACCATTTTCCCAGTAGGGTTGTTAATGGATTAAGGAGATGCTAATGGGATGTCTGTGTGAGTCCCCGTTTCTGGGCATTGGCACTAGTCTGGCTTCCACTGAGCTGCTGGTGAAGGCTGCTAGGCTCAGCTGGAAGTGCTCTGTGGAGCTGCTTCCACACAGAAAGAGGTAGCAGGATCATCTACCCTCTTGGGGATGTAGGTGGAGGGGTTAAACTGTTCTCACTGGACAGAGGGTGATTTTATTTTGTTTTCTTCCAGATGTACAGAAGCTGATGGCTTGCGGTTTGGACAAACCTCCGAAGGATGAGAGTCGATCTGGAGAGTATACCCTGGGACCTGTCTGTGCAGAGCAAGTCAGGGCTGCGGCTGAAGAAGGGGATGCTGCAGTGCCATTGCCTACCCTCAGCGTAACACCAGCCCACGGTACTGCCCTCAGGACAGCCCTTTGCTGAAGTATTAGTATTAGAGTCCTTGCTATTCCCGAGCACACTGTTGGGCAGATTGAGGTAGGAGGAAAAACAGACTACTACAGCCTGTCAGCTCCTACCTGGCAGTCAGCAGAGTCAGAGTCAGGACAAGGGGCACAGTGAAGCCTCAGCCAGCTTTCATGATGTGCGTGGAGGGGATGAGGGAGTGTAACGTGAGCTGAGTGCCCACAGCCCAAGGCTGGCTCCCTGTGGGCAAGGAGGTTGGAGGTAGATAGAAGCTACTAGGAATGGCAGTACTGGGCTGCACTGGAAAGTCAGCTACTTGTGTCATGATGCAGGCTGGCATTACCAGCAGCACATTGTCTTAGGGAGAAGGGCACAGGTCTTGAGGTACATGGGGTTTGATTGCACAGCCCCTGGTGCAGTCAGACAGGCCTGCAATGAGGATGGAGGGTTGTGCTGCTGCAGAAGGTGGTGGTAGTGAACAGCCATTGACTGCCCAAGAAGGGGATCAAAGTAGCCGAAGCACTGGGCTGAGTGATTAGGTGTTGGGTGAGGAGAATGGCCCCTGAGGTTTCAGTGGTGAGAATCTTGTAAAACACCTGCCTGTGGGTGTTGCTTTGAGGGCTGTGATCTCTCAGACCAGGAACGAGGACCACACTGAAGGCCTTTATCTCAATATTGTTTATTTTGCAGAAGTGAGCCGTGACCCTGGAGAACAAGGTGGCCCCTCGCGGAGAGATGTACATATCTCCTTCTGTCGCCAGAACTCACAATCTGAGCTAGGCGAGTGCCGCCGATTTCGCTGCCCCATTTACATCTACAGCTGCTCTTTGGAGCTGTTAAGAGAGCAGCTTGTCAGCCCACGGGCACATCGTCCTCCCCGGGACATCTTTTTCAGGTAATACCAACCATACTTGATTCCTAGACAGGAAGCAGAGGAGCTTCCTTGACAAGAGGCTGGCTCTAGCCCTGCCTTACTCTCTTGACTTGGCCTCTCTGCCTTACAGCAGCCATGGCCTGTGCATGCCCTAGGGCCCTGCTTTACTGGTGCCAGAGCTGTTTATAGTCTAAGATGTGCTTCATTGGCACTGAAGGCTGCGGCTCCTCTTTTCCAGGTCTCAGTCTCTGGAACGTCCTCCTACTGCTGCTTGGCTAGACCACAAGCATAAGGAGTTGGTGAGTTACTGCACACTGCTGCAGGAGCACTCCCACCAGTGCTACGTGAAAGGTGAGGAGCAGCGTGATGGGAGCTGAGACAGGGTTGGGGTTGGGGCTGGACCCTGGATCTTCTTTTATGAAAGCAACATCTCATTTTTCTCGTGATCTTACACAGAGCAAAGGGAGGAGCTGTGGGACTGATCTCCCACTGGGAGGGATTTAAAGATGCCTCTGCACGTTCCCTATGGGCCTTGCGTAGACTGTTCCTGGAGCTGTGCAGTGCTGTGGAGAAGGGTCCCTTCTTTGACATTTTCCTCTCACCTTCAGGGTGGCAGACCCCTAGGGCACTCTGGCGTGACACAAGCCCGGGCTAGCACACAGCATTGGGCATCCTGGCTGAGTCTTGTCTCCCAGCACCTGCACTGACTGCAACTCTGTGTTGGGACTTGGTGAAAATCTGTATGTGGCTATTGCCTGACTCCCATCACCTTGCATCCTTGATGTGGGACGCTCAAGCACTGTGTTTGATCTTTAGGGCTGTTCAAGAGCCTTCAGCAGTCACACAGCATCAACTCCCAGGACCTACTTACAGCCATGGACTACTGTGAGGAGCTGCTCCAAGAGATTGATATCACCAACTTCCTGCTGACCGTGTGCAGCCATGTCCGCTCATTCCGAGAGAGCCACCAGCATTTCCGTACGAACTCCAAGACAGCCAGCTTCCAAGTGGGCAGCATAGAGCAAGAAGAAGAGCAGAGCTCCAGGGAACGGGGTGTCTTGGTCTCTGAATCAAGGTAGGGGCTCACCTTGATCTTGCTTCTATGCTTGGCATTGGGGCAGGACAGATTTTTCTTTAAGCATCTTCTACTGCCTGCTAGAAGGAATGTTGTAGGGCAGGGTCTAACAGAGCCACATGTAAGAACAGATATTTCCAGTGGAATACCCACCTGGTATGGTGTCCACCCAGAACTTCTCTCTTTTTATAATCTCTGGTGACGTCCATCCTTTTGCTTTCTCTTGTAGTCTTAGCTCATTACTGTCCCATCTGGCCTGAGCTGGAGGGCAGTTTGTCTGCAAGTAACTCTCAGGCTTGTTGTTTTTGGAGAAATTACACATCTCCTGCTGCTTAACTCGTTTGTGTTTGCTGTTGACTCTGGTGAAAATGACAGGTTTGTTATAATTTTCTGATTAATAAAGTATCATTTTTAAAATTAAAACTCTAGAAAAAAAAATCACAAGAGAAATGTGAAGGCAGAATTGGAATATGCTTGGTGTTAAACTTCTGTCCTTCTATTCCTTAGGGTATTTATGAGGTTTGTATTGCATCGGAAACTTAAGGAGGAAAAAAAAGTACTCTATCGTGCCTTAATGTCTGTTGAAGAAACACCCTCTTTAGGTCCTTTGTCTTCTCTTTGCACTTGACTATTCTCGGCTCCTTTGTGTGAATTCACTAGTGTTTGCTAGGAATCCCCAATCTTATTTCTTGTACTGTAAGTCATTGAAATGAGGCTGTGATTTTTGAAGAACACTTGGTGTTTGGAAAGTCAGATTACTTCAAGTGCTTCTTTATCAGAGAAAAACTGTGGGAATTTTTTTATGTTTATAAGATATTACAAGTCACCTATCCCAATGCAGATTGTATAAACTTTATTGAAGAATGTACAGCTTGTGACACATTGCACAGAGACCTGCCATCTGTGTTACTAATTTGAGAACCTTGTACTTTGGGAGTGCTTTGACCAGCCGACATCCCACTGCCCAGATTGCTTTTTCTGAGTTTTGGGGACTGATTCTGTCGTGGAGTTGCTGAGCGAGCATGGGCCTGAGCTTTGTGCTCCACTCTGTGCTGCCAAGACGCTAGGGTTGCTGGCATGGTGGTATTTGCTGTGAGATGCCTGGACTGGATGTTGATAATTTGTATTGCCCAGGCCTGTCCCTGTACTCAGACAGGCGTCTTTGTTTCCCAGGGAGGGTGAGTAGCATGCTGTAGCCACGAGATCAGCATGGTTAAACCATCTCTGGCCTGGCTTCAGACACCTGAGCACTTATCTACCTTAGTGGGTGGCAGGAGGGTTTCTGGGCCTGTAGAGGTGGGGGCTGTGTAAATTGCATCGTGTTTACACAGATGAGGCGTGGGGAGCTGTGAAGTGGGGTGCTTGCAGGGTAGATAATATGTATAACTACTCTCGTCTCTCGATTTGCCTGTCTGACCCGTCCACGATCCTGTCAGTGCGGAAATGGAGGACTACAGTGAGCAGGACTCCCATAACGTTGCTAGCCCCACAGAGGAGCCAAAGAGCAGTATGGGCACCAGCTGCTGTTCAGAGTTTCCCCTTTCACTGCTGGAAATTGGACAGCCCTGCCAGGCGCACCCTGACTTACATAAAATTATCCAGGTGAGGAATGCTCGGCTTGGCTTCTGCAGGAGGGTAGAGTGGAATGTCAGCTTCATGTTTGGAATTTCTCTTGTAGGAAAAATTCCTGGAAATTGGAAGTTTACATTTCAAGCCAGTGCCATCAAATCCTCACTATTTCTTCTATTGCCCACCATCAGCCAAGAAAGAGGTAGGCATGGTGCTGCCCTGGCAGGCATCTAGTCATTGTAGAGAGAAGTAGCTTTGCTTGGTGTTAAATCTGGATTTGGGGCTGGCAGACTCATGGGTAGACTGAGCCCCTGGGAGGCCCATCAAGAGCCTTCTTGACTGGCGTGGTTCTAGTGTCTGCCCTTCCTCTCTCCGTCTCAGGAAGAGGCATCTCGGGATCAGGCAGACAGGAAAGGAAGTGAGGATATGGAGGGATCAGAGGCAGAACTGGCAGCTGAAGAAGGTAAAATTTGCTTGCTCTGTCCTGGAGAAGAAAATGTCCATAGTATCATTGTGGTGATGCCTTTCGGAGCTTGGCTGTGTCTGGTGGGGTCTCTGGGGACATGGCCCTGGTTTGCTAACAGGGAACCTTTATCAACAGGAACTGTGTCTGGGTGCTGCATTGCCACAGAGAGTGACCCAGAGCTGGAGGTGGAGTACCGTGAGAAGCTGGAGCACGAGTTCCCAGACACAGATTCCCTCTCGGACTCCAACACGGTGAACCAGGATGATGATTCCTTCAGTGTGCTGGGAGGGGACTCACTCAATGAGCAGGAGTTCCTGGAGCAGGAGATGCCACCGCTCTTTGTACATCTTACTTGCTCAGTGAAGCTGCGTAGCCAGCACAGCTCCATGCCTGTGCAATCCCTGCCAACTTGTCTAGGTAAAAGCAAGCCTTGCTGTGAGGTTAAAGGGTAGTAGGGCTTCTGTCCAGTCCCTGCTGGGTGAGCCACCCCTGGAACAAACATGCTGTGTCCTAAACAGCAGTCCTTCTGGAACAGCCCTCCTTGAACAGAGCCCCCAGGGTCTCCCAGCATCAGAGAAGAGCTTTTATTACCAGATGTCCCACTTGCTGTGGGATTGGTCGTGGAAGTTTGAAAGGATCATGGAGGATGGTGGCCTTCTTGATCCTATCTGGGTGTGTGGGACAGCCACCTCTTGCAGTCTCTGTACTTGCCACCAGGCTGTGTATGTGTGTAAGCAGAGCAGTTTGTTGCTTGATCCCCTTCGTCTGTGATCTCTCCTCAGGGGAAGTTCTGGGCTGCCTGGAAAGCTGTCAGGGCTTGAACACCATTGACTTGGGGGACCTCTGTGTTACCCTGGACATCTTTGTGCTGACGCTGCCCCTGGAGATAGAAGTTGTGAATGCAGACATTCTCCACAACAGGTGGGCGGAAAGAAGCCCAGTCACCCACCCTTTGCCTGCCCTTCCCAGCTAGCCAATCTGCTTCTCTCTGTGTGCTGAGACTCGGGATTCTCCTTCTCACAGAGCCTAAGAAAACTAAAATTTTTCCAAGACAGGCTCGCTTTCTCTAGAGAACCCTTTTCACCTCTCTGGAACTTGTCTGTGTTTATCCTCTCTGGCTCAAAAGCTGATGCTCAGCCTCTTTCTCTCCTGTGACAGATGCACATCAGAGAGCAGTGTGTCCTTCACACGCTCTCCAGGGCAACCATCCTCTTTCCGCTCAGATGAGGATATCATGCACAACTTGGAACGGCTCCCGTCCACAGGAGATGAGAGGTATGGCACTGCAGGTGTAGCAAGCACCTCACAGATTCCTTTTGCTACTTAGGAGCTGCGCTGTGGTGGCTATATGAATGAGAATGACTGGCTGATTAATCTCCTCTCTCCTAGGCACCCTGCACTTTCCAACCTTCCTGGAGTGCATAGGCAGGCTATTGAAGCCACTATGAATGAGGTAAGCCAGCCTTGTCATCTTCTTGCTTCAGCTGCTGCTCCACACTTCCCAGCCTGCTCCAAGCTGCAAGCAACTTCTGTCAGGTGAACTGACTGTCACACTGTGCTGGTATCATAGAGGCTGTTGGCCTTGTGCACCCCAAAAATGTCTGGGATTACCCTGACAAAATTCTTAAAGCAGCTGGGGTGGGACAGGCAGAGCTGTCTTCCAAAGGCCTTTTCTTAGGTACATTCAGAAGGAGATGAGGGATGTAGATGATGAGAGGGGCTCGCCTTATCCTGTTGGGACTTGGATCAGAATTGAGGCAGCCTTGCAAATGCAGGTCACCTAGGTCTTGCTCTATGTCCTTGCTCTGCTCAGATTCGCTGGCTCCTGGATGATGAGATTGTGTCTGCGCTGCGCCACTCGCAGGTCATCAGCACCTCCATCCTGCACCGGGTGGCCACCCACATCTATAACTCCAAGGGACGACCCAGCTGCCACAGTGAAGTGGTGCTACTCCAGTTTGTCTTTGGACCAGAGCACTCTCTAGAGAAGTTCAAGGAGGTAAAGAGAAAGTCCTGAGGCGGCATCATACACTTGTCTAGAGGGATGCTTATTCTTCCCTGTGTTGCAGGAGTTCAGAAGAATGGCTCTGCCGGGCTACATGCTTAATGCAGAAGGCAATGACTACCACTACGTATCCATCAGCCGCCTGCACTCCAAGCGGGCAGCTCCAGACCCTTCAGGGACACCTTGCTTGCAGCAGCCAGCTGGAGAGGGCACCAGGACAACCCTGGGCCAGGCAGGCCAGGAGGGGAGCAGTGAAGCAGAGGCAGAGGGCTCTGAGCTACACCATGCAAGCTGTGTCCTCCCAGAAGTAGCCCAGGGTCTCTGGGGGTGGCCAGAGAGCGAGACACGCGTTGTGCCAGACGCAGGAAACCCTGTAGGTGGGGGCAGCAACATGCAAGATGAGGTGAGAGACACTGAGATGATCTGTTGGTAGAAGGGTGTGGGATGCTCTGGTAGCAGAAGGTAGAAGGATGCAGGAGGATGAGAGAACTCTTTTTGGTGCCTGTTTTCTGGTAATTTTTGCAACCTTGTCTTGTGTGCAGGTCCCAGGAGAACCACTGAGCCTTGAACAGAGCAGAGCTCCTGGCCATGACTCCCTAGAGGAGGCAGCTCCAGAGACAACTGTACAGTCATTGCCATCCTCATCCTCTGAAAAGGGCAACAGTGAGAAATCACCATTGGTGACACCATCTGCAGCAAGCCTGGCTGACTCCGTAGCACAGGGCAGGGAAGGTAGGAGCTGTGAATCTGGGCAGGATGTACCTCAGCCTTGGGAACTTTTCAGGGAAGAGCCAGTTCTGGCTGTGGCATACAAAATATGACTGCAACTCCCATTCCAGTCCCTAAACACCAGAGTTCATACTCAAGACTGTTAGTCCCTTGCTTGCCAGGGTGCTGGCAATTCACTGCCTAACAGTGCCCAGGTTACCAGGCTGTGCTGCCACGCTGATATCCCTAATGACTTGAAGTTCCTGGTGACTCCAGTAACGGCTGCAAGGGCCCCATTCCCTAGCACTGCCTCCCCATGGCCAGCACTGCCTGATTATCCTGTGGTGTAATGTTACTCCTGCACATAGGCCATGTGAAGGGGCTTAGCAAGTGCTTTCACGATCAAACTCCTCCTTGCAGGCTCCAGCAAGCAGCGTCCCAGCCGCGTGCAGAGCCTAGTGTCGAGCCAGGGCAGCATGGACTCCGACCACCTGGGTGAGTCTGCTGGGGCAGGGGTGACCGACAGCATGCAGCCAGACGCTGGCAGTGACATAGTTGTGCAGGGCTGTGGGGCGACTGTGTGCCTGGGCTGGGGTGAGCCCTGAGGACAGGGCTCGTGAGTGGCTCTGATCTCCCAGAGCCTGCTGTGTCCAGGGAGGCTGCCAGACCTGGGACTGAAGTGAGGATACATTGCAGGTTACGATGGGGGAAGCAGTGACTCGGAGTATGAGGAGGCGCTAATGAGCGACCAGGAACCCAGGTGTCCCCTCATGCCAGATTTCTGGCTCATCATAAAAATCCAGCAGGACCAAGTGGAGGTCTATTACCACACACGGTAAGGAGGGTCCCCTGTCTGGCCACTGCTTCCATGTACCAGGGCCTTATTGCCATTCACTCACCTCTGAACAGGATGTCCTTCCTGCCAAGTGTGGGTGGGGAGCTGCAGGACTAGACTGGTGCTCCATAAGGGGAAAGCTGCCATCTTTTCCCACTGTGTTCCTGTTCCCAGTACATGGGGACAGGCACTGTCCAGGTGCCTTGCTGACCTCTCTCTCCCCTTCCCTGTAAAGCAGCCTGAGTGTGGAGAAAGTGATGTCAGCAGAGGCAGAAGAGGAGCAGCCAGGGGAATGCCAGAGTCTCAACCAGGTGGTGGTAAAGAAGATCAGTGAAATCTGCAGGGTTGTCAATCAGGTAACAAATCTGCAGAGGGCAGGGACAGAGCTGCTAGTCATAAGATGGCTTAGATGAGAAGGGACCTCTGGAGGTTGTCTGGTCTGGGTCCAGCTCAGAGGAGGGCTTGGGGAGCCAGTTCAGCTGGTGGAGTCCCAAAGAACATGGGACTGGAGGATCAAAGGACATGGGACTCAGTCAGGCCCTAAGCCCTTCTCCTTGCCGTCTTCTGTGGGCTGTGCAAGCAACAGAACCAATCTTTTCTCATCCTTTGCAGCGCTTGCTGCTGCAAGACCTGCATGACAGCCACATATGCAACTCATTACTGGTGGCAGAAAGTGAGGAGGACATCTGGAAGAATGAAACGCCCTATACTTCGTACAGGCAGCGTGTCATGCCCACAGATGGTATGAATACTCTCTTGGCCCTGCCTCAGCAGCAGAGTGACTAAAAAGGTCATGACTTCCATGCTATGGCCCAACCTATGTCCCATGTTCTTTGTAGATTACTCTGTAGAGGAGAGCTACCAGCCCCGGGACTACTTGGCTGCCACCATGCAGTTCATGCCAGGGCACTTTGCTTGTGATGTTGTGTGGAGCACACTCATCCATGTGCATTCACGCCTCAAGATGGGCCCCAACATGGGAGTCTCGCGAGGTGCGTACAGCCCAGGTTCCCTCTCATTTTGTGTGTCAAGTGTCTGGCTTCTGGCTGGATTGGCACACCAGAGGAGGGTATGTGGGATAGCTAACATCCCACATTGCCCACAGCTATCCAGGCGCTTCGCTCTGTACTCAACGCCTTCTCTGTGGTGAACAGGAAGAATATGTTTGTCTACCAGGAACGTGCCACTAAATCTGTTTTCTACCTCCGGTAAGAAGCCATTGTGACTTATTGGCCTGACCCTGCCCCGCTACGTGTGTTACACCAGACTGAGAGCTCCTTGGGGCAGAAAGTGTCTGCCCCACCTCAGGGACCCTCCTGTGACCCAAACAGCAAATATCTGATTTCTGATGATTGAGAGTCACATCAAGCCAGGCCCTGCCCTGCTCTCCCTATGCTAAGCCTTTACATGGGAGGGAAAAGGATTATTTTTTTGAGGGAGCCAGAGAGCAATTTTTCCACAAACACTGTATCATAAGGACTAATCCCCCAAAAGTGCACAGGGGAGTACAAGGAAGACGTGGATCTTCTGTGAAGGTATGATGCTGTTGTCCTTGGGAATGGAGACTGATGTGTCTTTCTCCTATATTCAGACTGACTGAAACCACCTACAGTGGGAAGGTGTGGGAAGCAGAGAGCGTCCATAGTCCAGGATCTCGCTCGTTGGCACTGACACGCAGCCAGGAGCCCATTTACACTGAGGATGTAATGGTGAGTATGCTGTTCTCTGGGAGTGGATGGGAATGCTCTTGGTCACAGGAGAGGAGGGAACTCAGTAGTTTCCACAACCTGGATTTTACATAAGGTAAAACTTACATTGTAGATGTGTGGAGTGGGGCAGCAGTGGGTGGGTTCTGCCTGACCTTGCTGACAGCCCGGGACAATGATGGATCTAGAATTCACATGGAAACAGCTTCCACATGGCTGTTTTTGCTTCTCCAGGGTTCTCGTTCCTCTCTGGACGCAGCCTCATGCCGTAGTGTGGACTCTGCTCGCCCTGTGGGACAGGTAGACAGGCACATCCAACTGATGGTCCATGGTGTTGCCCCAGCAGGTAAGTGTTATAGCACCTGGCAGCAGACGGACTGTGCTGATGTAAAGCAGAGGAATAGAGCTCTCCTCCCTGCCCACTTTGCATGAGGAGCAGAGAAGGTATTTCCCTCCTGAGCAAGCTGCCCGTCCTTAGTCCAGAGCTGCTCTCTGTTCTGTCCAGATGGAAAAGTAACGAAAGGATCCATGGACCACAATGAAGCCTCCTGCAGACCAGGTGGCTTATGCCAACATTCCCTATGCAGGAGTGCATTTGTACCCTTTGCGGTACCAGCAGTCCTTTGTGATTGTGAGTGGGTACAAAGAAATGCCTTAAGAAATTGATGGTGGGGAAAGACAGACATGTTCCCTGTGGGAAGTGAGTGTGAGGATGGGACATCCTGAACAGGCAGGGAGGGGTGGCTGTGGTCATTCTTACTGGATGGGGTGAAAAAGCTGCGTGTACCTCTGCTTACTTGTCAGGGCCTGAGATCACAGATGAGCTGGTGAAAGTGCTGCGCAGACGCCTGGATGAGGCCACCCTGGATATCATCACTGTGATGCTGGTGCGGAACTGCAAGCTCACCCCAGCAGATGTGGAGGTACCTCACTGGATATCTGCTCTGCTCATCCCAGAGCCCATAACACTTTCCTACTTTTTGACCTGTCTTGGCCTCTCCTGCCCCTGGGATGGCTTGCTGCATCCCATTCCCTGCTCCAGTGTTTGCTCAGGCTGGTGTTCAATGAGGTATATACTGTGTGGGTACCAGGGTAGATAGAACATCCCCTTTGCTAGGGTTTGCAGCATGGCAGAGCCTCTCTGTGAATACCCCTGGAATATCTGCCCACATCTGTCTGAGGGTGCTGTCTATGGGCCTGGGTTCTGCCCACCACCCTCTCCATTCGCATAGCCAGCTGACATAATTTGGATTGGTATCAGAGCCCCAGGGCATCCTGCTAGTCTCAGCTGAGTTTTAAAGCTTTCTCTCTGCAGTTTATCCAGCCCTCTGGGACGCCACCCACAGAGGTCCTGCAGTTCACACTGCCACCCTGTGCCCTGCCTTGGCTGCATGCAGTGGCCTACTATCTGCGCCAGAACCTGCTCATCTTCCTGCATACCCCAAAGTACACGGACAGTAATGTGGAGCACCACTTCAAGGTGAGGAGGGCTGTGAGTTGGGACAGTAGTCTGCCTAGCTTCTATCTACTGCTGTGGGCATTTGTTGGGGCAGCTCAATCTCCATGTTCCCAGCTCTGCTGTGGAGTGGTAGGGAGGAACTGACACTGAATAATGAAGCCTGGAGGAGTTTTGCAGGACTGTGAACAGTTCCTGTTTGGCCTGGATGGTCACTTGCTGTGCAAAAAGCAGCAACCACAAAGCTTATCTCCCCAGTCATCTTCCAGGGGCAGGGGAGGAGACCCCTTTGCAAAGCTGAGCTTGGCTCCTTGTATGGCTTCCTCAGATATAAGGACTGAAATGTCAGGATTAATAAAAGTTTGGAAGCAGCTACCCACCCCTGCAGCATTGCCATAGCAGGGTTAGAGGGTGAGGCCGGATGTGTAGTGCTGTATAATTCCGTACAGAGCTATAGGGGGTTCCTTCAGCCCAGCAGTGGCGCAGGCTGTGCTGGCAGCCTTTTAAGTAGGCTACAGGTGCAGAGATCAGGTCTGCACACACATGGGCCTCTGCTTCCAGTTAAGGCAAGTTCTCTAATCTCTGCCACTGTTCTTCCCCGCTCTCCTTAGCACTACTTCAATCACAGTGGGAGCATCCCTGACCAGGATCTCTATCTGTACAACAAGCCAGGTGGCCAAGGCACTGGTGGAAAAGGTATCATGCTCAACCCTTTATCTGAAACAGGATGTGGGGCTGTGTGTTGGGGAGCTGCATCCCGTGTTGGAGAGTTCTGAGTGACTGAGAAGGGCCAGTCCTGGTAGTGTGTTCCTCCGATGGCTGGGAGGGCGGCAGAGTGTGTGTTTGGGGGACTGCACACCCTTGCACATATGGTGGAGCGAGCTAAGACCTCCCATAAAGCAACTTGCTAAGCTTGACTTGTTGCTGTAGGAAGCAGCTCTAGGTTGCAGTAGCTGTGGGGCAAAATGCAGGGAGACCTCAGTAAGTGTGGGGCACAGAGGCTCCTGTGGGACTGGAGGTGGGAACAGGGACAGCTGTTGCAGGAAGGAGCCTTGCTGCGAAAGGGTAGTTGGATGCTACATGTAACTGAGCACAGGATGTGGGGGAAATGTCCTTGCTCTTTTCTCTGGACTGCTGGAGGAAGGATTGGATAGGGCCCATCCTGCAGCAGGCTGCCATGTTATGTTTTGTCCAGGCCATGTGGTCTGTCACCTGGCCATCATGTGTCTCGTGCCCCTTCTGCAGCGTCTGAATGTTCTTCTGTTATGTAGGTACCATGTCGGACCTTGTGCAGCACCTCTTTCCACTCTCCCACTTCCAAGGTAGCACCTGTGGCTCCAAGTATTACTCTGGTTCCCTTTCCTGTGCAGCTCCCTGGCCCCTCTGGTCCCTGCTGTTCTTGTTTTCCTTGTCTTGTGGCTTCAGCTCTGACTCCTCTGTGTGTTTGTGTGTGTGTCCGTTTAGCTGAGCCTCCTCTTTCTTGCTGGCTGGACAAATTAGCAAACAGAACCTGCTGCCCTGAGATGGCAGCTCTGCAGTCCCTGGTTGCTGAGGGTCCGTGTGCTGTTAGCTTGCAAGCAGTGAACTCGAAAATCCTGCACCCTTTTTTCCCGACAAGTCCAAAAAGGCATCTCCTCCCTGACAACGGGCATGTCTTGGAGGAAAGGTTGCTGCAGAGCTTACGCTTCATTAGGAATTATGGAGACCAGGTGGTTGTGCTGCTGGTTAGACCTGGGCACAGTCTGCTGGGGCTGGATTTGTCTCAGCACAGAGAGGGCACCCATCCTTCACATGGTGCTGTGGATCCAGTTTGGTTGCTCTTTGTCAGCAGAGTCTGGTGTCACTCCCATCCTTGCTGGGATGGAGAGGGACAGAGTATTGGCTCAGCAATGCTGTGAGGCTGAGGTTGTTTGCATCTGGCTTAGTCAAGGGGCTTTGAAAGGGAATGGTTACATCTAGGGTTACGGCGTGGGGTTTGGACCTCACAGTTGTGTCCATGCTGCTGCTTCCCTGGTGCCCTGGCCATCGAGCTGGGCTGTAGGGAGTGAGCTCCTGTTTCAGCTGTGGTCCACAGCAGGCCTTCTCCTGCATGGCCCAGGGCACGCAGCAGGTGGACTGTGAAGCAAGCACCACACTACTGCTCTACATCTCTGAACTGTCCCGTTGTGTGTGTGTAGGGCTCAGCATAGACAGGCTACAGGCAGGGCCTGAATTTTACTCTGCAGCAACTCCAGGCTAATACTAGGTGTCAATCTGCTTTGTCCCCAGTCGTGCTGGTTGGAGTGCATGGGGGAGGCATCTGATCTTGTACGGGTGTACAGTGAGGAGGGGGCTGTGAGTGTAATCTGCAACCAGGTGTCATGTGTCTGCATAAAGGCCCTCCTGGGGCAAGTGGAGATACTTTCCCCTTGCATATGAGGCTGGACAACCCAGGAAGCTCCTGCAGGGCAAGGTGAAAGCTGCTGTGACTCTGCGTGAGAGAGATTCTCAGAGTGATGGGGACATTCTGTGCCAAATACCATGCTGCTTACCCTGGCTCCCCACAGGCACAGCTAGCCTCTGCTCCCCTGGCTGCATCCCTTCCTATGGGCCCTGCCTGCCACATGGCACTGTGTGACATGACGGTCCCAGGTGCGGGGTGGAAAGCTGTAGGCAGGCCTTGCAGGGCTGTACTCAGTGCTGGGCTGACAGGGGCTGTTTTGGGCTCTCCCACGCAGGAATCGCGTGCATTGCACTGACATTTGTGGATGAGCATGGCAACCCCACCTCGCTGCTCCACGGGGAGAGGCCTGACTCCCTGAAGTTGCCTTCCTCCTCGCCCATTGTGGGCCTGCTGCAGGACAGCGACTTTGAAAGCCTCACTGCAGTCAGCAGGCACCAGCCAGAGGCTGGCACCCTGCATTCAGGTAGGGAGTGAAACAGGCCGCAAGCTGCCACTTCTCTGCTGCCTCTGCATCCCCTGGGGCACCTAGGAGGGCTAGTGAAGGTGGGGATTCAGAGCCACGCAGGACTGTGCTTGCCCCACAGAGCCCCGTGTGCTGGTGCGCCTGGATATCTGGGAAAAGGGTAACATCAGCTTGCTGCAGCTGTCGGAGAAGCTGCGTGGGGCCTTGCGCCACGCTCTCTGCGATGCCGTCATGGAGTTCCTCGTGCTGCCGGCCCCACTCTGTGTGGAAACTGCCTGTCCCCTGGGTGCTGCAGACCTGGAGGAGCTGAGCTCTGCAGGTGAGATCCTGGCCAGGATGGCCACCCTGAGCCCCCAGCCAGCCTCACTCCTCCCACCTGGTCTGTGGGAGCTTGGCTGTGCTGGGGAGACTCAGGTTGGGGGTGCTGGCAGGGAGGAGGCTGCTCTCCCCTCTGCAAACTGTGCTGTATGATGCTCGGGGAAGAAGCATCGTAGAAATTAGGGTTGGAAGAGATATTTAAAGGTCTGTCTGCTCCCCAAGACTGAATCCACTTTGCTGGAGGGCTCTTCCCCTTCTCTCCAGCCAGGCTCTGACCAGCCACAGTGGGGTACACGGGAACATCAGTAGTGTCACCCTGGGAGTCTCCGGGGAGTCTGATTTGCTCTGTCCCCACAGGAGGCCTAAGGAGAACCATGTCAGAGACTAAGGGCCTGGCCCTGGCCACTGGTGGAGCTGGCAGGACCTGTCCTCCACCCTTGCACTTCACCTCTGCCCCTTCGTCCAGCTCTGGGGAGCCAGTGACACCCACGAGCAAGCTGGGACGCCGCAGCTTCTGGGACATGCTGGTAATGTTGCTGAGGGACCAGTGAGGAGCAGGGCCTGTAAGTCCTGATGGTGTGTCAGGCCAGGAGGAGTGGAGTGGAGGGGTCTGGCTGGTGTTGGGAGGCCAGGCTGGTAGCAGGGACTTTGAAATCAGGGTGCTAGCTGGGCTGTGCATGTGCACAGCATTGACTTACCCCGCTTCTACCTAGAGCAAGACAGAGTCCTCAGAGCTGGGCAGCCCCAAGACTACTGATGACATTGTGCTGGAGAGGCCAGAAGAGGCTCGCACGAGGCGGCGGCACAAGACTGAGAGTGTCAAGCAGCACCTGAGCCAGGATCGGGCCGCAGCCACAGCTGAGCTGGAACAGGCACAGAGGCAAGCATAGCCTGCAGGCTGGGCAGCTGGGGTGTAGTTCCCTTCCATCTGCTGTACATCACTCCTCAGCCTAACATCCTGCTGGCTCTATATGTGTCTCAACCCTCTGGACCACGTCCGCTTTCCTTGTAGTTTCTCCCTTACACAGCTGATTAGAGGACCTGCCTTCCACACACAAAACCTCAATCCTTATTCTTGAAGTGCTGCTGGGACCATTGCTGGTTCTCCCTGCCAGAGATCCCTTCCCTGCGTTGTGGGGCGCTGTGCAACACCTGACACTGCAAGCTGCTGAGCCAGAGAGACCAAGCTCAAGGGCTGTAACAACTGAAAAAGGAGGCTCCCAGGGCTCTGCTCTGAAGCTGGGAGGGGACCGTTGCACTTCTGTGCCTTCGTTGCTGTTGACTGCTCTGGTGTAACTGTGCTTCTCTTCCCTTTTCCCAGGCGCCGAGCCTGCCAATTGGAAGAAGGGGATGTAGGTACCATGCACCCACTCTTCAGTCAAACCTGCCAGCAGTGGATGGCATTCATGAACCACCTGGGTATGTGTCTCGGGCCCCAGCTCCTCCAGATGGGCTGGGAGTGGGCCTTTCTACCCTCTCTGCTGCCTGAGCAGGCAAGGCTTGGTTTTGGAGCAGTTTGGCACCTTGTCCTACAGTATTTCTTCCATGCAGGGTGCCCGTCAGTGCAGCAGTGCTCAATGGAGATTGTGTCCCGTTTCCTCCTGTCCTCCATCCTGGTGGAAGTGGTGAGCCTGGTCACTGCCCTGGCAAGCGACACCACTGTCAAGGTGTTTGAGCAGATCTGGTGAGTTACTCGGTTCACAGGGAGCTGTTTGGCACCAGCAAATGCCAGTCAGCTGTGCCAGCCTCTAGTCCCATGGCTCTAGTTGTCAGCTACCTTTGGTGCTCTTCTTTGCAGTTACCATCGGGGCACCGCCTTCCTGCCCTATAAGCCTGGCCAGAGCGCCAGCCCTCGTCCTGCGGCTGTCAGACACTTCATCCTGCTGGGACGCAACTTTCAGCAGTGGCGTTGCAGCACAGAACAGGGTGAGTGCCTGACCAGGGTCCGCAGGACTGTGTGCTGGGGGCTCTTGGGTTGGGAAATGTATGAGCAGGGTTCCCCTCTTTGGTGGGACAGACTGCTTGTGCCTGGGGGTGGACAGTGGGTTGTCTCTTTTCATCTTCTGAGACCTTATTCTCAAATTTGCTTATTTCATAACCGCTTATTTCAAGATCAGCTCAGCAGTACTGTGGCAAAACATCTTGTCGTGCCACCTTAATAGCATGTGCATTGTAAAAGTGGGATGAACTGGTCTGAGGGTCATAACTCTGCCTTCTTGCAGCTCACAAAGGGCTCCAGCGCTTTGAAGCTATGGAATTCAGCTCAGCAGAGAGAGGCTCTGACCCAAGCCTTGTCGGACGAGACCTGGCACCTCGGCAAAGGTTCCTCTTCTTGGAGATCATTGACAAAAAGGTAGGAGTGGTGCTTGTTGTCTCCTGAAAGCCCAGCTGTTCCCAGCTGTCCCAGGGCTAGAAAGAGGAGAGGAAGAATGCCTTTGCAGGCCACCAACCTTCCCTAGGCAGGAGCCCTCCAAAGCAGCTGTGCAGGACGTTTCGTGCTGCAAGCAGAGCTGAGGGTTCCATACAGCACTGTGGGGAGTGCTGTGGGGGGTCAGCAGCCGTCACTGTCTCTGATTTCGGCTGCCCCACTATAGGGTCTATAGTTGCCCTTTCCCTCTCCACAGCAAGGCCCACATCAGGCTGGGCACTTGTGCTGCCAGTTCAAGTACCACCACCAGTACCCCTGTTAACAGGGAGGGCCGTGAATGAGCTGTTGCCATTTGAAACTGGTTGGAGCTGTAGCAAGTACCGCTCAGAGCACCTGGGGCAGCCTGTGTCACCATGCAGGCTCTCTCTAAGCAGGTCCCTCAGCCTTCCTCTCCCTCCTCTCTCTCCAGCTGACGCTCTACACCTACAACTGGTCCCCAGACCTGGGAGCCAACCTGAACTGCTCACTTACTCGCCTGCTGCAGTGGCAGAATGCCCGGTCCCACATTGTGCACTGCCTGCTCAGCCAGAAGCTGGGACTTTTCCACCACCACTGCTTCATGGACACACCATGGCATGAGGACAGCAAGCAGGTAGGGCACCCTGCCAGGTAGGGCAGTCCTTTCCTCTTCAGGAGGGGCCTTGGTGGCTTGGGAATCTGATAAAGGTTGCAGTCAGTTCTGTGCTTTTGTGTGCTGGCTGGCAAGGCGTCCCCAGGTGCTCATGTGTTTGACTGTGGCTGTGTCCAGCCAGGCTGTTGCTGTCTGTTCTTGGAGTGACAACGGAAGCAGGTTCTGCTGTTGGCAGCACTTACCTGTGACTAGATTATTTGGGATGGAGGAGGCTGGGGAATGGGCTTCCCACTGCACACTGGGGCCATATTGGGCCAACGCCTGCTCTCCTAAGGACTGGTGACAGAGAAGGCCAACAGATATGTCTGGAGATGGCCAAAAGTGGATTTACTCTGTTCTTGTGGGTCATTTCTCCAAGGCTGGCAGCAAGGAAGCTTTCATGGCTGTGTCTGCTTGTTTAGGAGCCAAATCCTTTCCTAAACTCCACTTTGGAGGTGGATGCACTGATCCGGAGCTCCAGCCCTCCACCTAGCAAGGAACAAGGCCGGCTGAGCAGCTCTGCCCGCAGCCTGCCATCTCTGCACTTCCATCCCGATGTGGTGCCCTTTGACGAAGCTCTGCGGGATGTTACCACCATCAAGCGCATACCATACGGGCCAGAGTCAGGACCTTTTGATCCTGTGTCTCGGCATGGGGCCCAGTTCCTGGAAATCAAGAGCATGGAGAGGAAAGGTAAAGCAAGGGGCTTGATGTCACAGGAGTCTGCCTAGTTGTCTTGTTCCTGAAAAAGGAGCTCAGAAAGAGCAGAACAAGAGTTCTGGAAGAGGGGACGGTTTTCAGCTGCTCCTGCCAAGGTGCTGTGGAGGGATGGGTTACGACCTGAGTAGGATGGGAATGAAGGGGAGTGGCAATACCTGGGGCTGTGTTTTTATACTCTTGGTGCTGCTCTCTTTCCTCCAGAACTGGAGAAGCAGATGAAGATTGAGAATCTCTTTGTTACCTGGCAGCAGAGATCAGCGCAATCCAACATGCCCATCAGTGTGAGTGCAGCCCGGGCGGGCGGGTGGCAGGTTGGACCTTCTTACAGCACGCTGGGAACACCAGCTTGCCTATGGCAAAGGGGAGCACTGGGGCTCAGAGCAGTCTGTGTGTTGGGGATGGTGTTTGGCAGTGGAGCAGTGCTCTCCACTTGAACTTCTGGGGTTGCTGGGCACTAGCACCAGACTTGGGAATGGGGCCTTGCTGCCCAGCACTGGAAAGGCTGTAAAGCTGGGGCATTTCCTGTAGAGTTTGATCTCCACTTAAGCAACAGCACAGTGTTGCAACAGCTTGTTCGCAGGCTTGACAAGGAATGTCAAGCTGTAACCATGTTCCTCTTGTGCTGTGCAGCTGGCAGACCTGGAGACCCTGAAACAATCCTCACGCCTGGTTCACTACTGTGCTACTCCCTTGCTCTTCGACCCGGCCTTCCGGCAGCAAATTCAAACTGACCAGCAGGGCAAGGTAGAGGGGAAGGTGAGTGTCAGCAAGCGCCAGTGGGGTTAGGCTTTGTGCACTGAGGCAAAGGATGGTTTTGCAATCTTTTCTCAAGACCAGGGCTGCTCTGAGCTCAGCCCTGCATTACAGGATGAATTTGCACCCTGTTAGACGGAGATTGAGAAAATCCTTGGGTTCTCAGAGCCTTTCACCTGCAGCCACACCATCCCTGGGGAAGACTGACTTCTGTTTTTTACCCAGGGAATTCAGAGCTAAGTCTAGCAAAGCCATCGCAGAGTGCTGTGTGGTACTGATCTGTTGAGGAAACAAAACTTCACTTTATGCATTCAACAGCCAAACCTGGTAAACCTTGTCTGGACCCAGCAAATAGCTGGAACAATTGAAAGCAAACCAGCTGAATCCTGAGCAGGTTGCAACCTGACAGACTCTAACTGGTGCAGGGCCCGCACCGGCTGTTCACGGTCTGTTTGTGTGTCAGAAGGGAAGAACAGGCTGCTGTAATTTATCTGAATGTCAAAAGGATTCTGACAGGGTCTTTAAAAAGAGGTTGCTACAGAAATTGAGCGCTCACAAGAGAAAGGAAAAGTATCATCACAGAATGAAAACTTCACTTTGTTTTTTGGAACAGAGCAAAATGAAAATTGGTTATTCAATTTGAAGAGCCTGGCAGCAGAGATTTCAAGGTTGTGTATCGGGTTCTGTATCTCCAGATCATTTATCGCAGTACATACGAGATGCCAAGCTTTGCAATGCTATGTGGCTGTTCAGATTGGTCAGAACAGAAAAAGACTGCAAGGAACTCGAAAGGGACCTGAGTAGCCTGTGAAATGAGAGGTAATGTGAGAGCTGGGACCTGGTTCCCAGTAAAATAGTGCACAGTGTGGAGAGAAATTTTAATTCCTTCTGTATTTTACACTAACTGCAGAGCCTGTACAGAGCAGAGAGCTCAGTGGACTTCAATTTCTGAACAGTTGCATACAAAAGGCAAACTGTTCTGGTGTACAAAAGTACATCAGAAAGGGGTGTTAGTATTAAGGGTAATGTTCCAATAAGTTTCTAAAATACTAGTGTATTAAAGTCTTCAGCTGGACAGTAAGTGTGAGACCAAGCAACTTGTGGCAAAGGCACTGAACTAGAGAGACTGGAAGAAGGTCAGAGAGTAGCCAGAGAGACCCCCAGGTGAATGAAAGCGCAGATAGAAATATATAAGAGCCACAGGCTTGAGAGATCAAGAAAAGAAACCTCAGTCTTTCACAGCACAAAGACAAGGAGTATTCAAGATGCAAAAGAAGAACTGAAAATAGTTAAAAGGAAACACTATTCCTGTTCCTCCGTGCTGCTGAGCTATTAGGAAATCCTGAGAAGTCAGCAGAATTCATGAGGGAATTGGACTCTTAAAGTGGCAGTAGGAGCTGAAGCTCTGTGAGCCTTGTGTGAACCAGTTGTGAGCCACTAAAACTTTGTGGAAGCTGTTCTGTGGGGGAAGACGTGAATTATCCCCTTCTGCCAGGGCACCTTTTCCTGCAGTCTGCTGGAGTGCTGTTAGGTCAGTCCATGGCTGGGTAAAATTTGAATCCTGTGTTTCAGCACATGCACTAGGACAGTGTTTGGGAAACCAGCTGTTAGTGCTTTCTGGCAGAGGGAGATCTGCCCCCTGCTCAACCGGAGCATCTGATGGTGTCCCAGTAAGTGTCACCTGCTAGGGCCAGAGGCAGCAGGTCTCCTTAGGAAATTATTTTCTCTTTCAGAAGCGCCACCGCTCAAATGACTCTACAGCCTCAGGGAGGGACCGCAGCCACAGCTGTGACTCAACGGAAGCACTGCCCTGCAAGGTGAAGGAGGAGCCCTGGCTGCAGGAGATGTGCAGTGCCTTCTTGCAGCAATACATCCAGTACCTGCAGAGCATGGGCTTCATTCTGGTCCAGGTGCGGCCACCCTCACCCACCACTCGCAGGTCAGTGACGTTCTGGGAACTCTGTTGTTGGAGAAGGGCCAACACACTGAGCTATGCCTTGGTTTGATGCAACAGGAGACATTGTCTCCCCTGCTCAAGGCTCTCTCTGCTGTCATTTCCAGTAGCACAAGCCGGATCCGAGCTCTAGCAGCAATGGGTGTGGAGGGGAGAGGGTCCTTTTCCTACACAAAGCCAAAAGCAGAGGGGAGTCCAAAGGTGAGTGTATGTTTGTTAGAGGGGTGGAACTGGGATGGAAGTCAGGCTGTGGAGTGGGGCAGTTCTTACAGTTCCCTTTTGAATTGGTTTCAGACAGAAAGGATGTAAGAGGGTAGAGAAAGCACCAAAGTCAAAAAAAGCCTGTCTAGACCATCATATCTTTAGGATCTTGGGTCAGATGAGACCTCCTTGCCCTCCTGCATGTCTTCCTGCAGCCCCTTCCTGGGACTAGGTGGACCAGGGCAGATCCCAAAAGGATGGCAACAACTTGTAGGGGGCTCAGAAGAGGAACTGGGTGACCTGGGGCCAGGACAGCTGTCTTTGGTATGGTTCTGGAGGTTTACCTGTCCAAGAAGCCTCAACATCTATGGTGAAGGGCAATTCTGGGGCAGAAGGATCTTTAGTTAAAGTGAGATGAATGGTGAAGTTGAAGAGATCAGAGAAGATAAGCCTGCAGTGGCTCTACTGCAAGAGCAGGCTGAGGCTTTTCATTTCTAAAGAAGTGGTGACTAGTGGAGGGACAGGACAGAGCTCTACCAAATCGCAGGTAGCCTGGAAAGGGATTGACTCCTTGCTGTCTTATTCTATACAGCACCGAGGCACTGTCAAATGAAAGTACTGGGAGCAAAAGGGAATGTTTCTTTGTGCAGCAGTTAACAGTGGCTTTTTGATAAAGGTTTTGTGAACACAAGAGCTTACATGTCAGCTCTCCTCCCTCCAATGAGGGTGCTTGGTTGATGAGGTTCCTCTATTTCCACCTCTGCCCAGAGCCTCGTGGCAGCCTTGCACCCTGGTGTGCAGGCTGCTCTCCTGTGCCATGCAGCCTCTCCAGCTTTGTCCTTCTCTCCCCAGAGCACAAGCCCTGCTGTTGCCACCTATCATCTACAGAGAGCTCTTCCAGGTGGGATTGTGCTGATGGAGTTGGCCTTCCAGGTAAGAAAGAACAAGAAACAAAGT
This sequence comes from Chlamydotis macqueenii, assembly GCF_036417535.1. Classification (NCBI taxonomy): domain Eukaryota; kingdom Metazoa; phylum Chordata; class Aves; order Otidiformes; family Otididae; genus Chlamydotis; species Chlamydotis macqueenii. The sequence goes on from NC_141563.1 coordinate 26,244,003, forward strand.
ACAATCTGGGGGTTCGGGGATGGTCTTCAGAGGTGACAAAGTGAGTGATGAGGAGTGGTGCAGGAGGAACATGTGATCCTTCTTCTCTTGTCCTGCCTCTTCCATGGTCCTGCAGGACTGTGGATTAGCTAGAGATGGTTTTGCAGGGCTCAGAGCAGCAAGAGTTGCCTGGAGGGGGGCCTAATAAAAGATGCAACGGCTCAGCACCAGGTAGTATGCTCTGTGTTCGGCCATGTGTTGGCTTGGGCCAGCTTGGTTCAGGCAGGAGAGGAGACAAAACCTGGAGCAAAAGTATCTGGGACCCAGCTCAGAGAGTGAAGCATGGGGACTGTTCTCCTTCCCTGGAGAGGCGCAAGGTGCGTGCTGTCCTCATGTGCTCTCTCTTCCAGGGCTATTACTTCTGTGTGAAGCAGTATGCGCTGGAGTGCTCACGGATCCCCATGGGCCAGTCTGTGAACTCACAGGTAATGGCTTTGCAGGCACAGCTGATTATCCTCAGGGTCAGGGGCTGCTTTGGGGAAGGCAGCGATCTGTTTGAGCAGATCTGTAGTACAGTGAAAGGGAGTGGGAGGTTTGGCAAGAGGCTCGTGTCCTGACTTGGGGAGTAACATAGAGTAGGCTAGGGAGGAGCAAGAGCAAATCTGGCAAAGAAGACTGCTCCGGAGAAAGCCAGAAGCTCTCTGCTTACCTTGGAGCAAAAGGGAAGCAGAATGGGAACAGAGACCTGTGAACATGGATGGCTGCCTTTTGCTGAAGGAGATAACTTTATGTACCATGAGCCCTGGTTCTTGATACCTCTGTGCCTTGCTCTACAGCACCATTGGGGTTGCCTGCTCCCTTCTATTTTGGTATGTCAGGGTGTCTCTTGCCTGTCCCGAGGGCACTGGGGTGGCTGTCTAGTGGCTAGCCAGCTCCAGCCTGTCTGAGCAAGAGGCGTGCACGACCATACTGTCCTTTCCAAGGTGGCTCTGTAGCAAGGCTGCGTCTTATATATGCCAAGAGTGGCTGTCCTAAGCTTAGAGCCTGCCAGGACCTCGCCTGAGGGTTTGCTGAGCCTTTCCTGGAAAGCCCGCATGTGCACAGGGCAGGGTTACCAGGCTGCAGCTGGCATTGCAGGGAACATCCAGGCTGTCTCTGGCTGCCTTGGGAAAGGACTTTGCCTGGTTTTGCAGTGGGAAGGGATGGTCCTGTGGGCAGTGGGCAAGAGGCGTGAGGCTTGCTGCAGGGGCCTGGCTGGCCTTCCCACATGCTGGGTCTAGCCCAGAGTTCCTCCAGGTGACGCAGTTGGGCTCCTCTGCCCCTTCTCTCCCTTTGTTCCACCCTGAGCCTGTGCAGGGCAGGCTGGATGCAGGAACAGGGCTGGGCAGTGCATTGTCCCTCTTCCCACTGGCTGTGCATCTCTCTCCATCAGGGCACTCTTACAGCCAGAGCTCGCAGCAAGAGCTGCATGGGACCCAGCTCCGTCTCTGAGTCTGCGGTACGTCCTCTCCTCCCACTGCCGTGCTGGGCACAGCAGGACCTGCCAGTGCAGGGCTGAACCTCCCACTGGCTGTGCTTCCTGCCCCAGGGCCCGGCAGCAGGAGCTGCCTCTTGCCTTCTGTGCCAGTGCCTTCTGTAGCAGTACATGCCACAGTGGGCAGCCCAGCTTGGGAGGAGGATGGGGTGGGCCCTGGGTGCTGGCATGGGGACAGTGCCTTGTGTTTCTTGCTCTTCATCCTGCCTTTCCTGGGGCAGAGCTACAGGCTCCTCTTCAGGCTGGTCCTGGCTGTGCGGGTTGCCCTCTGGCTCATGGCAGCAGCAATGCGGGTGGTGCAGGAGCTGGGGCAGTCTGTTCTCGTGCCAATGCCTCATGCTTGCTGGTTTTCCCTGCTTGCCCTTTTCTTAAACCAAGGGATTATGGTGTGGGTCAACTGCTCAAAGGGGTCAGAGAGCCAAAACGCATTAAAACTGGCTCCTGACCTGAGAGGAATGCTGAGGCCTTCACCAACGCTGTCGTCTGGCACCGTAGTTGCGGTTGTGGTGTGGGGTGTGTGTGTGTGAAGGCTGGTGCTGCCCCAGTAAAGGACCAGCACACTGAGCAGAGGTGATGGCCATGTGCCGGAGGGATCTTCTCTGGGCACAGCTGTGACACATCAGCCACCGCTGGGTCTGGCTTCCCAGCAGCCAGCCTAGGTCCCTGTAGTTACTGAGCACAGGGCATTTGCAGTTCTGTTGTTGCCCATCTCTGGGTCCAGCGACTCCCCACAGGCCCCTGTGCTGCCTCCAGCTCTCAAGGGACATCCAGGGAGTCAGTCTTTGCCTGTAGATCTAGAACTTCCTGGGCCTCCAGCTCTGGTGTGTCCTGTACCTGCTTGGGGACAAGGCAGTGCAGAGCAACACTTGGCTGAAAGGGGGCTGTGTCCTCCTTCCCAGCCACATGGCTTTCAGCTCAAGGTGGGGATGAACCTTATGCCAAAAGGGAGGCAGTGTCCTTCAGTCCGTGCTGCTACTGGAGACCAGGAGTGGGGTCAAGTGTGGAAGGAGCCACCAAGCTGGATCCTTAGGGGTCAGACCTGCAGGTCTGCTATTTGCACTGTGCACACAGCTTCTTGGCTGCATCTTGCTCTGGTGTCGGGGCAGGGGTGGCTGCACTGGCTTTGTGATGCCTTGCTGTGAGCAGGGCTTTGCAGGAGGGTGTGACATGCCTGATAATGTTCCTGCCTTGACTCCCTGTCCCTCCACAGCTCTCCATGCTCTTCACGGAGGAGTGTGACAAAGTCCGCGACCTCATGCATGTGCATTCATTCAGTTACGACTTCCACTTGCGTATAGTCCACCAGTATCTGCTGGGTTCCCACATGACTCTCCGCCAGGGCTACCATCTCACCAGCTTCCTGGAGGATTTCATTGCCCACCACCCCGACATCCCCAAATTTGGCCGCAACCATGTTTTCCAAGGTGAGTAGCTCAACATATGATCAGTCTGGGGTTCATCACCAGCCCATAACTCAGCAAAAAGTTCTCAAGTACTTTACAAATAAACTTGACCCTGGGAGTACCCAGGGAGACAACAGGGAGAGTGACATGAGGGACCCAGCTTCAGAGGAAGTCTTTGCCCTGTTGTGGAAGGGAGGCAGGTTGCTCTAGAGCTCTGTCCCCCAGAGTAGTTTGTAGGACACCAGGTAAGAGGCACTGAGCGGCTCCTGTGATAGCAGTATGTCCTCCTCCACTAGGCATGCTGGCCCTGCCCACCAACATGATCACTGCACACCAGCTGTACAACTACATCGCTGACCACGCCAATACCTACCACATGAAACCCCTACGCATGGCCCGGCCGGCTGCGGGCAGTGACAACAAGAAGGGGACACCAGGCACAGAGCAGAACGAATATGCACTGGTCTCTATTTGGAACAGGTGAGTGCATCTGCTGCAAGTTCCCGGAGCTGCCAGAGATTGGTGGGCACTCCCCAGTCCTGAGGACACTGCCCCAAGGTGCCAGCAAAGCTGACTGTTCTATGTAGTGCCAGGCAGCAGTTCTGCCTAGCTTTTCTGAGACGGCCAAAAGGAGAGTTGTGCATGTGTGCACATGCATTTGGCATTTCCTGTAGCACTTCTGAGGAGTCCTGCTGTGTCAAATTCCCCGTGCACAGTAGTTCTGTTGTGACTAAGACCTATAGGGGAACAAAGGGGTGTACTGGTTTTAAAATAGGAGGAGGTAGATTCAGATTTGATATAAGGAAAATTTTTTTTTACAATGAGGGTGGTGGAACACTGGCAGAGGTTGCCCAGAGAGGTGGGGGATGCCCCATCCCTGGAAACATTCAAGGCCAGGTTGGATGGGGCTCTGAGCAACCTGATGGTTGGAGATGTCCCTGCTCCTTGCAGGGGGTTGGACTAAAAGATGGCCTTTAAAGGTCCCTTCCAACTCAAACTATTCTATGATTCTATAAAGCATCGTATGTATGTCTCCTTCATGCTGATGTGCTTTTACTCCCAGCTCGGGCTCCTACAAAGACTCTGAAGGTCTACGTCATCATGATGACTTCGATGTATCCCTCCTGGTGTGTCACAGTGCAGCACCGTTTGAGGAGCAGAGTGAGGCAGAGAGACGCATGCTCCGGTGAGCACTGGGGGCCCAGCGAAGTGACGCCAAAGCTTACTGATTGGGAAGGAGGGTTCTGGGAGGGACTGGCTCTATCTGGGACATCACAAGCAGGTTTGGTGCTGCCTGGGGAGGATCCTCGCAGGGAACTAGGCATCTGTCCTTGTCTGGGCAGAGAAGCACCATTACTGGCAGGGACGGAGAGGCCCATGATTCATTTGTAGCCCAACTGAGAAGGAAGCAGCCCTTCCCCAGGTAACGAGTGTCTCCTTGCTCTCAGCTTGCGTTTCTACGTCATCATGACTAGCCAGCGGGAGCTCTTCCCACGACTCACGGCCGATATGCGACGCTTCAAAAAGCTGCCGCACTTGCAGCGGGAAGTGCTGGAGCCTGTGGTGGGCCGGGCAGCGTGGGAGGCAGCGGAGCCGGAGACGAGCCTGAGGCAGCAGCAACCAGCGGAGCGGGATATGTGGCAGGACGTGGAGGACAGCAGTGAATTCTATGTGGGGGGCACGCAAGTCAAACTGGGGCCTGGGCTCTTCTACACCTCACCGCTCTTCCCCTTGCTGGCCTCCGAGGTAGCCTCAGCCCAGAAGCAGCTCAGCAGCATGGTGCAGCTGGCCAAGTGCCACTGCCGCAGGGACAACCTCTGGAAGCGCCTCTTCCTTCTGGAGCCTCTGGCTTCTGACAAGCTGAAGCTGGGCAAGCTCTCGCTGGTGGAGCTGGAGGAACTGCTCGATGCCGTGCATGGGAAATCCATTGCTGATGTTGACCCCCAGCTGGTGAGCAGCACGGACAGAGTCATGGTGCACAGCAGCTGCTGTTCTGCTTTGGGGAGGGAGTGGGGTGCTGAGTGAAAGGCCTGCAGGGCACATCTCTGCCTGCTTGGTGGGAAGATAGAGGCAGGAGCATAGCTCCTAGCTGGCAGGGGAAGGCTGCATAGACTTGTCTATGGAGAGTAGCATTTCTGGTGGGCTCTTGTTCAGCATTTCTCAGTGGGCTGTGATGAATACATTTGATTTGGGGTCTGTAGGCTGCTGTAGCATTATGGCTGCTGATGCTGTGGCTAGAGGGAGGTTGAAATTAGCCCTTTTCTGTGCCCTCAGGGATGTTTCCTTACCATGACAGTCTCCTGGTACCAGAGCCTCATCAAAGTGCTATTGAGCCGCTTTCCTCAGAGCTGCCGGCACTTCCACAATGCTGAAACCGGCACCCAGTATCTGGTAAGTCCCAGCCCATCACCCACCTGCAGCTGCTCTCCCCTGTCCAGGGCCCCCGCCTGCTGTGGCTTCTCGCAGTGTGAGCCTGGCGCGTGCTGCCATGACAGTGTGGGCACTGTCGTTATGCTGCTCTCCACTCTGCTTCTGGTGCAGCATGAGGTGTGTGCTCCAGTGGTAGAGCAGTGTCTGTCTGACCTCAGGCAGGCAGGACGCTGTTCACACCCAGAGCCTCATGCCATGTATATCCCCATGGTTTGGCAGTGCCACCTGTGAGCCAGGTGGACTTGCACCTTCACGGCTCTATCATGCTGCTCGTCCTGCATGTCAGCATGTCCCTGCGTGGGTGGTGTCCTGAGGTTTGTGCTGTCTCCTTTGCAATGTGTGCTGTGGCTCTCTTGACAGGTTGTGCTCAACCAGAAGTTCACAGATTGCTTTGTTCTTGTGTTTCTCGATTCCCATTCAGGAAAGACGGTAAGAATTTGGGAACATAAGAGCAGCTGTAGTGGCTCAGGCCAGGAGTCTGTCTGGATTCATCCAGCACTTGCCAAGGCCAGGTGCCCATGGGGAGAATAAGAGCAAGTCAAGAAGCCTGTTAACACCTTTCCCTGTTACTGTCCCAACATCTGACAAACTGCAGCCCAGGCCTGTCCTGAGCTAGAGGTGGCCTTTGCATTTGTTTAATAGCCCTCCACAGCTTTATTTCCTTTGGTTAACGTGTAGCATCCATGATTTCCCCTGATTTGCTGCTCCATGATCCAGTTACAGTGTAGGTGAAGAGCTACCTTCCTGGACTTTTTTGAACCTCCTTCTGCTCTTTTCCTGTGCTGCCCCGTTCTTTTTTTTTTTTTTTTTTTTTTTTTTTTCCTCCCCTCACTGGAAAACAGTGAGCAGTTGATGCCCTTTTCCTTCACAGGGTTGCTTTTGGATTGTGCTCTCAGCTGTCTCTCTGTCCAGGCTACAGAGTTCTTTTGTGTTCTGTCAAAAGGCAGAGGATGCTGAGTCTGGCTGGGAGGGGTTGCCAGTGCTGCAGGCTGCTCCTACCTGGGCAGAAAGGAAGGGGACCTCCACTGTGAGTGTCCCAGCAAACCTGCACTGGCCTTGGCTTTCATCACCTTGAGGGCAGAAATACTCTGCTTTCAGCTGTGCTCCCAGGCAGGGTGCAGGGTGGGTCCCAGGGAATGCAGCTCCATGTGAGAGCAGGCGATACACCAGTCCACAGCGAGGTTTTTGCAAAGACTGCAGCATAACCGATCCCTTTGTAAATAAATCACACTCCATCTGAAAAGCAGGTAGGGGAGACAGGACAGGAGACAGAAGAGGAGGTGCCTGCTGGAAGGTTGCTCAGTGCCTCCTGCCACCTGATGGTGAAGAGTCCTTCCCGTTTGCTGGATGTTTGGCGTGGCCAGTTCTATCCTCTTCATGCCAGTGGTAGCTCGGAGCTGAAACCGCTCTTTACTGTGTGGATACCTGCTTTCTCCCCAGTCCCCTAGGTTCACTTCCGCATCTGAAGGTGGAATTTTTGCTAACTCCGTGTTGCTGTGTTCAGGAAGCCGAGCTCTTAAGCCTGCCTTTCCTTCTCCAATGGCTTCATTGTCTTTCAGAGCCCTTCAGATCCTTCAGGGCTCAGGTCAGTCTTTGTCAATACAGGTGTCTAGGACCGCACCCAGTATTCCTGAGGAGTCTCAGCAGAGCCTTCTGTGATTGCGCTAAGGGTTTTCTGCCCCTGCCGGGTGCTTTTGGAACAGCCTAGGGTGGTATTTGCCTTTTCATGGTCGTCTCCTGGTCACAGTGTCACCTTGTGGTCATTAACAGGATACACCCAGGCTCTCCGTCACCTCTCCAATGCCTCCCTTCTTATAACAGAAATCGTTCATGTTCCCCACTTTTTCTTTCACGCTTAACATTCATCCTATTCCTGTGGCCTCTCAAAAGTCTCCAGGGCTTTTTTTGTGTTATCCCAATCCACTTTTGTATTACTGCCTCAATTTTTATCAGCGTGTTTCTCATCTTCGTGCCAGACTCATTAAAGTACTAGGCAACGTGAGTCCCAAAACCTGTCCTAGAGGAACTCCATTTGTAGCCTCTCTCCACCGTGCTACTTCTACTTTCAGCACAACCATTTTCACCTTATAATTTTTGTGTTAATTCCTATCTTTTCAGCTTACCCAAATTTCCCATGTGGCACTACATCAAATCCTTCCTGAAGCTCAGATAAGATATACCGTGATTCCTTTGTCTAGAAATATTACCTTATCAAAGAGAACTCTAGCGTTAGGACATCACTTTGGTAACACAGAGCTGCGTTTTCTTCATAGTTCATTCTCTCCAAGCCTGCTCTAAAGTCTTGTGAGTTAGGCTCACAAATAATTTTCTCTTCTCTCTTGATGATTTGCAGTTTTGCAGTTACACAGCTGTTCTCATGGCTTTGAGTTTGTTAGGGGACTCTGGCTACTAGATGTGTTGCGTTTCAGCTCTGGAGAACATCCAGTCCCCATATCTTGCCTCCATGATGCTGATCTCGGTGCACTGAGTCGTTTCAGTTTTTCTTCTGCTTCAGTTCCTGCAGCCTTCTCTTCTGAACCCTATTCTCTGCTCCCCTCTGCCCTTGCCCTGTCTTCTCAGTACGTTCACTAATGAGAATGGAGCAGCCAGCATTTATTTTTAGGATTGCAGTTATTATGTTTAATCTCCTCCCCTTCCCCATTTGTTGCACTCCTACTCTTTGCCTTAGAAGAAGAAATTTCCCTCTAATTTCCCTGGAAGCCCCTATTACTGTGGAGGCAGTAGGATCCCCTCCTCTCCTGAGGCTGCTGCTGGGGTTGGTATAACTGCAGATGCATGGGGGCTGGGACAGAGGGAGTGGGCAAGTCCTTGTACCTAATTTCCACTAAGAAAAGTGGGAGGAGGCTCAAACGTGCTCTGTCACAGGAGGAGGCACTAGCTTAGTGGCATTTTGGGACTTCTCCCAGTATCTGCCTGACACTGTCAAAAAAGTGCCCACACACCTGGGCTAGGGACTGCACAGTGCTCTCTGAATCCTGTCCCCTGACCTGCTCTTCTTATCGGCAGAGCCTCACCGTCGTTTTCCGGGAGCCGTTCCCAGTGCAGCCCCAGAACAGCGAGAGCCCTCTGCCGCAGCTGGTGTCCACGTACCACCACCTGGAGTCGGTTATCAACACTGCCTGCTTCAACCTCTGGACAGGCCTGCTCTAGCACCGGCATCCACGCCCTGGAGCAGCTCATGTACTGGACCTCTTGGCATGGCTGTGCCGTGGGTGACGATGGGGAAGAACAGGCGCCCGGGGGGACCTGTGCTCTGGCACTGCAGGCAGCGCTGCTAGCAGCACACGTGGGCATTGAGTTGAGGAGCCTGGGGATGTGCAGGTCCATTGTTCGCTGGCTGGCTGGGGTGGCCCTTGCTGTGCTGTTTTCGGTGGGTTTGATACTGGATGACCTTGAACCGAACTGCAAGGGCAGGAGCTTGGCTGCTGTGGCTTGGCTGAAGCAGAGCGACTCTCAGGGACATGGCTTTGGCATCTGCAGGTGAGTTCTGCCTGCCAGGAAGGCGTGGAGCATGCACAGCACCTTTTCTGCACAGGGCAGCACCACGCAGCGCTCTAGCTTTAGGTGGAAAAACTCCTGGACTTTGGGACTTTGGGCAGTGAGGCTGTCCACTTCTGGCCCTTTGCTTTCATCAGGAGAGCACCGAATGGGACAGGAAGGGTGAACTGGACCAGGGGAAGGTTTTATGGAGATGTACATTAGAGCCATTGATGTGTCTGTGAAATAAACTGAACCAGATCCCCGCTCACAGGCCATTGGTTGGGGTGTAGAAAGCCTCCCATAGGGAATGCAGAGGCCACCCTGGCTTTGGGGCTGGCTGAGTTTGCACCAGAGCCTCACACTTGCTCCGGAGCAGGAGCAGCAGCACAGACAGCCCCGAGGGTCCATGGGCAGGCAGCCCCCAGCCTCTTACCTTGGTTTGGGTAGCCTGGGAGCTGCACACTTCACTTTCCCCACCTGCTGCAGGGTCAGGGCCAAGCACTGGCAGCAGCCTTGAGAACTGCACAGCCTGGAAGCCCAGAGCCCTCTTCCGACAACTCCAGGCACCAGCTGGAGCTGGACTGGGAAGACTCACACCCTTCCAAGGACTGAATGCTCCCCTCAGCTGGGGACGCTGGAAATTTCTCCCTGGACACCCCTGCAGCCTGGAAGTGAAGGTTTTCCTGTGTACCTGAAGTCACCTACAGTGCCCAAGCCATGCTGCAGATGGTACCTTGTGTAGATGAGGGTTGGCTGGGTTGGCCCAGTAGGGCCTGGGGAAGGGAAATGCAACAAAGATGCTCCTTACCTTGCTCTAGAAATCATCCCACCCACCACCACCCCCTCTTCATAGAGAAGACAGACATGCTCCTATGTGAAGCCATTGCTTTGACTTTTATTCCAGTGGTTTCCTTGCTTTACTCGGCTGCCTTGCTGCTGCCACCATGCTGCAGCCCTCGGCTCTCCCAGTAGGAGCGCAGCCAGCCCAGACCTTCCAGGGTATCTCCTGCAGTGACAGACAAGGTCTCCTGCTGCCACCGCCAGTGAGCTGGAGCAGTTTCTGCTCTAGGCAGGGCAGAAGTCCCCAGGTAGGAACTCTGATGTCCACTACCTGCCACCCTCCAGGACTGCCTGTCTTTGCACAGCACCCAGCCAACTGGTCCACGCTGGGACCTACCACTGGGGCTCGGACCACTCACGGCCCAAAGGCCCGCTCACCTTTTGGAGCATACTCGCACCCCACGTAACCAGTGTAGCCAAGGGACTCCAGGAACTTGAAGATGTAGGGGAAGTTCAACTCCCCAGGGCTGTCGGGCTCGTGCCGCCCTGGCACTTGCGCAATCTGGATGTGACCTGGGAGGGAAAGGGAGCAGCTCTGCCCGCAGCCTTCTCTAGGTGCCACCAGCCACAGCTGAGTGTGGGGCAGTAGGGCCCCATCTCAAAGCTGCTCCTGCCCCATGGCTGCAGAGGAGCCAGTTTGGGTGCAGGGTGTTACCGATGAGTGGGAAGTAAGTCTCCAGGTTGCGTGATAAATTCCCATCCATGATCTGGCAGTGGAAGAGGTCCTGTGGGAGAGAGGAGATGGATGGTGCAGCTGTTCAGCAGCAAGCCGTCGAGGACAGCTGTGCTATGGTCCCTCTCCCTCCCCCCCCTCCCCAGGAGGGGATAACAAGCCCACAGCCCCTAGGACTCCCCTGTGGGCCTGTGCAAGGTTCCCTGGTGGAGGGTGGACCCTAGAGATCTTCAGCGCTGACTCACCAGCTGCAGCTTCAGGTTGGGCTGTCCCACCTTCTCCAGGATGGCAGCAGCTAAGTGTGCAAGAAAGCAGAGACCATCACCTCCAGCCTGGAAGCTTTGTGGTGAAGCCCTGAGTCCTCCCTTCATCAACGGTGTTCCCTCAGCATCTCCCTGCAGGTGAGGTGACCTCCTGCCTTTCAGACTTTGGGGAGATTTTGGGGAAAGATGTCTGCCTTACCTTGGTGTGGGGTGTTCAGAAAGTAGCGAGGGTCAGTGATGCGGTTGTTAATAGGCTCCACCAGTCCAATCATGTCTTCCTGTAACACATTAATGTTACCCTATGGAGCATCCCATCACCTCTGCAGCATGGAGTAGGGGATTCTCTATTTTTTGGTACCCTAAGAGCTGCACCCAGGGAGCAGCTCTTTGTTCCCCACTTACCTGGGCCAGGAGGTCAGCGGCGTATCTGAGATTCTCAATTAAGGTGGTTTCCATCTCACCAGCCACCGCTGCCCGGTCTGTGCCCACGGGAACGCGCCCAGCCATCAGGTGGATCCTGCACAGAGAAAGCAGCAGCTCCATTCTTCAGGCAGCTGGTGGCACCTAATGCACCTTCCTCTGCCAGCTGGAAAATGGGGCTAGGCTTGGGGAGCAGACACAGAAGGGGGTAAGAGGAGCCATCTTCTGTGCAGGAGGCACAACAGGCACCAGAGCTGCAGGGACACAAACCTGCACCATGCCTCAGCTTGCCACTTGCTGGTTTAGAGCAGGGAGGGGATGGGGGCCAGCACTGGGCTAAGCCAGGCTCCGTGCAAAGCTCAGGGGCTGAACGAGAGCAAGGCTCTTCGGCGAGTTTCAGGAAAGCGTAGGGTTGAAACAAAACCCTTTTCACTCTGCCTGTTGCAGGAGAGTGCAAATGGGTCTGGGCAACCCCCAGCCTGCCTGGCCCCTGCCCTCCGCAGGGCTCTGGATGCAAAGTAACTGATATAAAAGGGCCATGCTGGTTTTCTGAAGGGGTTGTGCCAGGCTAATTGCATCTCTTACGGTGTCTCTGTAGTGCTGTAATCAGTGTGGCCTTCAATAAAGCAACTGCTGTGGTGTCCCAGGGGAAACGACCAGTGTAATGGGGGAGGAGAAAGGGGGGATTATCATGGAGAAGGGTGTGGGGAGGTGTGAACAAGAGCCCCCAGGACAGAAAGCAGGGTCCGACGAGAGAGGCTCAGCTCCCAGCGAGCGCCTTAAGGCCGTGACCCCGCATGCAGGGCTCTGCCTGCCGCAGCCAAGCAGGGTGACGCTGCTGGCGAGAGGCTCCGTGACCCCGTGAGCTGCAGGCACCACGGTGCAAAGGGCCAGTCCTGCTCGAAAGAGGCAGGCGGGGGGGAGCTTTGGTGCCACAGGGGTCGGGAAGCGGCTGCCGCGGGGTTCGGGGGGCGCAGGGCCGGGGGCCCAGCCTCGCACCTACCTGGGGCAGCCCACCGCCCGGGCGTAGTGCACCGCGGTGGCCAGGCCCTGGCGGAAGGCGGCCTGCCTCCCCGGCACGGCCGCCAACCCCATCTCGCCCGCCTCCTGGTCCCCTAGGAGAGAGCGGCGGGGCGGTCAGCGGCACCGGGGCAACCCCGCGCCCCCCACCCGCGCAGCCCGGGGACGGCGAGGGGGGGAGGCGCGGCCGTACCGGGCGGGGTGTTGAGGAGTACGATCTGCACCCCCGCCCGCTCCGCCGCGGCCCGCAGCGCCTGGGCCGGACAGCCCGCGGGCCAGGCCGCCTCCACCGCCCCGAAGCCGGCGGCCGCCGCCGCCTCCAGCCGCGCCGGGAGCTCCGGGAGCCCCGTGAAGAGCCAGGAGAGGTTGGCGGAGAAGCGCAGCGCCATGGCGGGCGGCGGGGCGGGGCCGGGGGCAAGAGGGGCGGGGCCATTGGCTGTAGGGGCGGGGCCGTGGCGAGTGGCTGGTGTGGGCAGCGGCGACCCACGCGTGGGGCTGCAGGGAGAGGTCCTCGCCTGCCAGCGAGCCCGTGTCAGCTAGGGCAGGGCTGGAGCCTCTCCCCAGCAGCTCACGGCTCTGGCTGCCCTGTGAGCGAGCGGCCGGCGCGGTGACGGCCCCGGTGCACACCCATGGGGCCCGTGTGGGTCAGCGGCCCCACGCCCTGTGACACAGGTGGGGTTGCTGCCTTCGTCAGAGGGGCTGCGGGACGGGGCCGTGCTGGAGGTGGTTGTCGCACGGCGTGGCTGGCATCCTCGTGGGAAAGGTGTTTTTCCAGGTGTTACCTGACACACGCAAAGCGCCGTGTTAATTGGTTTCCCGGGGAGCTCGTCTCCAGCAGTGGCTCGTTATGCCAGAAACGCTTTCTCTTTTGTCCCACGCTCTGCATATTTTACCGTAAAATGTTCATCTCCGCTTCAGTGAAGCTGTGGCTCCGGTGTGCGGGATTCTGACCTCTGTGGTGCCCCTGCCCAGCCCTGCATCCCCAGTCCCCGTCCCCTGTGCTCTGCCCACCTCCAGGCCCAGCTCGCGGGTGGCAGGGGTGGGGGGGTGCCCAGGGGCTGGGCCGTGGCTGGCAGAGGTGGCACCATGAGCCGTGGTGCCACCGTGAGCCGACATTTCACAGCCCTGTGTGCTGAGCTTGTCCCTAGGGGCTCCCACCTGCCTGCCCCTGCCTGGGAGCCTGGCATGCCCTGGCTGCTCCATGGCCACGGCAGGAGTCCTCCGCAGCCCCCAGTCCCGTGGCCCAGGAATTCACGGTGCCTTGGGAGAGCCCGGCGGCAGCACTGCCTCAGCAGAGGTCGGCCATGGCCAGGGGGCTTCGGTGGGAGGTCAGGGCTGGGCCAGCAAAGGGGAAAGCAGTGGCGAAGCTATCCATTAAAGAGTCTCAACTCAATTAAAGCTATTGATTAATCAATTAGAAGAAGCTTGGCTCAACTTCTCAGTAATAATCCAAACTGTCCCCATGATGGACAGCTGTGGGGAGCAGCCTCTGTGTCCCCAGCACACACATCCCCAGCACACGTGTCCCCAGCACACGGGCTGCTCCTCGCCCGCAGCTGCTGTGCCAAGGCAGCGCTGCGCCTTCCACACGTCCTCCTGCAGCCCCGCTGCACGGTGCACTGGGCTTCTCATGCTCTTCCATGGCGCCCAGGAGGTGCCTGGGTGCGCTGGGCCCAGCACCCGCGGGCAGGTGGGTGGCAGAGCCGTGCAGCCACGGGGAGCTCCCAAACGAAGGGTGGCACCTGCCTGGCTCAGGGGCGCAACCTCACTGGGTCCTTGAGCCATGGGGCTGGGAAGGCACCCGCCAAAGCCATGTGCCATGCCAGCCTCGGCGTTCCTGGCCACGTCTCCGGGCAGCAAAGGTGGCAAGGGCAAAGTCCAGGAGGCAGCGGGTGGGAGCAGGAGAATTTTTCTGGCAGGGCAGCAAATTAACACCGCCGCGCCCAGTGCGTGGGAGACCCGGGCAGCGAGATGGGAATGCGGGGAGCCCTCGCAGCAATCCTGCCCTGCAGACGGCAAGCGAAGCAGCCAGGCTCCGTGCTGAGGCATTGATGGCGTCTTTATATCTCTGGTAATATATCGCATTGATTTTCTCTCGTTATAACTGCGGTTCCTGCATTGCAGGCCGGTGTTTTGTCACTTTACCTTGACAGGGTGCAGTGGATTTACTGTCTGCCCTGCAACTGGTGGCTCTGGAGTGGTGTGCCACGCCGGCACTGTGCCTGGCCCCCGCTGCTTTGGGGGGCTGGCACGAGCGCGGGGTCAGGTGGGCCCCCATGTCCCCCCAGGGAGACGGAGAGGGGCCCAAGCGGGGCGCTGGCGCAGGAGGGCAGCTGGGTGCTGAGCATCCCTGCCGCCGCTCGGCAGTTTTATTGGCCCAAAGAAAACGTAGCTCCTGACCGTTTTATTAGCGAGCTGACATCTCGGTGCAGATCCGGATCCGGCAGCTATGACTGCCAGGGTGGGAAGGTTGGGGGTGGCCCCCACGCCCCAGTACAGTGCCTTGGGCACCCCGTGGCACCAGCAGCAGCAGCTGAGCCAGCCCCCCACCAGAGCCCAGTGCAGTGGGGACACCAGTCCTCCCAGCACCCCATGAATCCCGCAGCTCATTGTGCTGCAGGGAAGGTTTTATCTCTCTCCCTCTTTATGAAACACTTTTTAATTTAAATTGACATTTCTGTATTTTAACTACCTGTCTCCGGGCTCCCGGGCGGCTCAACTGACATCCCAGGGGCTGGGAGGGCCGAGGCACCATGGGCTGGGTGCCACCGGGCTTGTCACCCCCGTCCCTCCTGGGCACCCCAGACCTGTCTGGCTCCCCCTGTGCCCCACGGCTGTGCGAGGCTGGGGCTGGGAGGGGGCACTGTGGGAGTCCCTTCCTCCCTGGCCTTTCTTCTCTGCTCTAAAGCACCCCAATATTTTGCAACTATGTTTGGTTTCTGGCTTTTATAGGCGAGTAAATTTTAGCTGTTTTATGTGTAGAAAAAGGCTGAGAAAAATAACCCACGTGTGACCTGGCACCTCAGGGAGGCAGCTGCAAAAGCTTTGCTTGTATTAAATCTCATGATTTTTCACCAACGGTCTTCCTCAAACCTATCCCCTCTGGATGAGAAGGGACCAAGTGATGAAAATTGTCTCCAGTGGGACCCAGCCCCCATTTCCCACCCGTGTCCCTGAGGCCAATGTGTCCCCGTGATGGCTGTGCCCTCTGCCCCGCCACCCCTAGCCCCACCAGGACGTCCCTCCCAGCTCCCTGCCCCTCCAGCCGCACTGGGACAGGCTTTGCTGCGTGGTGCGACCCGGCCGGCTGCGCCTGTACCCCCAACTCTCCTCCCAGCCCAGCCCATAATCCCACCCCAATTCCTTGGAGCTCCCTGTTTTCACAGCTCAGGGCACCGCTGGGGGTTTGGCTCAGGGACCTGGCACCGAAGGGACATGCCAGCCCTGGTTCCCACTGGGAAGTCCTTGTTTGGATTCATCATTCTGCCAGGTCCTTCTCCACGTACCTCGGTCCGTGCTTACATTGCAGAGTTAATTTGCTAATTAGCTTCTTTTTACTGACAAGCCACCTGCTTTACTGCCGTTGAAGTCTGCTGTGCCCTTTGCAGCCACCTTTGCTGCTCAGCCTGTTTCCCCTCCCAAAACGAAGGGCCTGCCTGCGTTGCAAGTGGCAGCAAGGCTGTGCTGTAGCCAGGGCTTATCCTAGTCCTGCTGGATCCTCTCCTCCTGGTGGGAGCCCCTTTCTCCTCCTCCTCTTCTTCTTCCTCCTCCTCTTCTTCGTCCTGCTGCTCCTCTCCCTCCACCCCATCCATCCCCTCCATCCCTCATCTCCCATCCCTCCCTGCCCTCCATCCCTCCGGTCCCCAGCACTGGGCAGCACCTGGGAGATGCCGGGGAAGAAGCCAGCCCCTCCCAAAGCTGTGATGATGATTTCTGTGGGATGCCTTAACGAGCACAATGCCCCACTCAGGCCTCCCTTTCTTACAGCCTCCCAAAACACTGGGGTAAAAGGAAAATCTATACATCATATTACGGGAAACAAATGCCCAACCTTTGCCAGTTTATGGCTATTCTTCGTTAGGGAGGATCGAACCAGGTGAGTGGGACCGTGATATAAATCCCAGCAGAGCCAGCAAGGACCAAGCACTCCCACGTCCCCATGACTCCCGGCGCGGGTGGGCTCTTGATCGGCCGGCTGGGATTTTCTTGCTATTCCAAGATTTCATGGGAAATTAATGAGGAGGCCAAATTCTCCTCCAGCTCTTGGAGGAGGCCGGGGCAGGCGGTGCCTGGGCTCGCTGAGCTGGCAGATGTTGTTTAACATTCCCGGCAGTAATTAATGGAGGTCTTCATCACTCTTGTATGATTCAAGCATGTTGTCCCACTTCTCTTCAAATACAGAGCAGAAATATTTGTTAAACGTGGCTGCCGTGTTCACCTGATCATTGGCACCCAAGAGGCTCCAGCAGCTGCAGGATTTATCGCCTTGCCAGAATTCCTTTTGGCCTCAAGATGCGGTCGCCAATGCTCCCTCCACTGCCGGCCCCTCCTGGCGAGACGCTCCCTTTATCGCTTTCCCTCTGATTTATATCCTGCCGGTTGCAACCTCTCCTTTACACTGCGGTTATGGATTCTCCCCTTTTCCCTTCATCCTGCTGCAGCAGGAGGGCCTTTGGATTCCCCAGGGTGCCCAGGGAAGGAAGGGGATGCTCCCACCGCCCCCCCGGCTCGGGGAGCAGGGGTCCCGTGCAGCCCGGCATCTTCAGGGCGCAGCCCGGCCCTGGCTCCCATCCCCTCCCGCAGCCCCACGGGGCTCGGGGACCAGCCCCGCACACTCCAGCCCCGTGCCCCGTGCCGTGGGGTGCAGGAGCCAGCACGGCCCTCTGCAGCCCGGTCACCATGTTAAGCCATCTCTTAATTAATCAGGCTGATTGTAATGTGTTTTTAGGGCATTAAAATTCAATTGTGGAATTCTCCGCTGGCTGGGCTCGCAATGAATACAGAAGTTTGCCTAATTAGACCTGACACGCAGCCGGCGGGAGACCCAGACAAACGGCCCCACCAGGGCTGCCTGCCTCGCACCCCTCGCCCGGCCCCCAGCGCCCCCATCCCATCCCCGCTGCGGCAGGGGACCAGCACCGACAGCCCCGGCCCTGGGCACCCGGGCCCCGTGGTGGGCACGGGGAGGGGTGCCCCAGCCCTGTCCCCCTGCCAATCCCCTGGCCGGGCACCAGCCACCAGCAGTGGAGATGTTTCCTCATTGGCAGCATCAGGTCTTCGCTGTCATTACCACAGCAATTATCATCTCATTTGGAGTCTTTAGCTGCCATAATCTGTCTCGTGCACTGATTTATTCCGCAGGCCTCTTCCCCAGCCGTGCAGGAGGGATGGAGCCATCAATAAGGAAGCAACCAGCTCCGTCTCCCGGGGAAGCATGGCCAGAGCGGAGCAGAGGTGCTCTGTGGCCAGAGCATCCTCCTGCCAAGAGCAGGGCTGTCCCCATGGCAGCGCGTGGCCGGGGACAAATCAAACCCTGCCACTTTCCCGGCTGGTGGCCACGCACGCAGGAGGGCGGAGAGGCAGAGGAAGGTGTTCACTCTCCGGGGATGGACAGAGAGATGCCAAAGCCGCAGCTTCCTTGTCTTTCTCCTGTCTCCAGATTCGGCTGTTGCTTGGAGTTGGTTTTCTCTCCGTTGGCTTCAGTCAGTACCTCCTGTGACTCTGCCACCCACCAAGAGCTTCGTTGACACGTTTCTCACCTGCATTTGTCGATTCCCAGGAGGGAGCCGTGCTGGGCCAGGTGTGGGGCAGGACAGGGGTTCCCTGTACATGGGGAGACCCCAGGCACAGGTGCTGGCAGCAGCGGTCACCCTCGCTGTGAGCATGGGGCGGGACGCCATTCCTGCAGTGGCTGCAGGAGCTTCTCTCTGTGTCCCCACAGCCTTGCTGCTGCCCTGAGCAAGACAAACCCACCGCCGCAGCAGCCCCGGAGCCCACCCATGCTCCCACCCGCACTCCTGTGTCTGTGGCAGGATGTGTGGGGCAGGTGTGGGGTCAGTGTGGCAAGGGGAAGGCAGAAACCACCGGCCGAGCCCTCATGCCATGGCTGACCCTGGCTGTGGAGCACCGCAAATTGGGGCAGGGGGTGTGGTGGGGGTGCCACTGGTCCTGGCAGCTCCGTCCCAATCCGGTGACACCACTCCCATCCCACCCCTACACCCGCCACAGCTCAACCTGCCTAATGGAATCCATTTGTATGCAAAATCCCCAGAAAAAAACAGTAATTAATGAAGTCCCTTTCATTACCATTATGCAAATGCGATTAATTTCAGCTGTTATGAATATGCAAATATTACAATTATGATCTAATTGCCAATGTGTGTAGGGGAGCGGGTGGAATATCAAGTCTCAGCTCAGGCCCCAGGAGCTTTTGGGGTGCAGAGCCGCTCCGGGACATTGTAGGCAGGAAGGGGAGGCTGGGGGGGGATGCCCAGGGTGGGGGGGTCTCTGCCTGCTCCTGTGGGCTCAGTGGAAGCGTGTGTGTGGGGCCAGGTGGCCTGGACACACCTTGGCTACCACCCACCTGTGCCATGTGTCCTGCATGGGCCCCTCTACCTGCCCCCCGCAGTGTTCTGGGGCAGGCTTCCCGCTGCGCCACGGACCCTAACCTCTGTACTAGCTAAGCCTGCACCAGGGCTGGGGCTATAGGGCTCCCGAAAACCACTGTCCATCCATCTCCAGCCCAGTTCACCCTTGTAAGACATTCATTCCTGGGCTGCAGGGAGGAGGAGGAGGAAGGAGGAAGAAGAGGGTTATCGGGCAACTCGGTGCTGCAGCGCTGGAGGGGGAGGAGGCAAAGGGCAGCGGGAGGCAGAGACCTGCCCTGACCCTGCTCCCTCCTGGCCCAGGCGATGCTGGCCCCGTGCCTGCACGCGCTGCCTTCAGAGTTAGCAAACCCCTGCTGCGTGTCACCGCTGCAATCTCAGCACGGGGCCGCCATCGCTGCAAGGGGGTCCTGTCCTCTGAGCCAGCTGGGCCCCCCAGCCCTTCACCCACTGTCTTGTGTGGGGTTCAGCATCCCCTGCTGCCAGGGATGCTTGCGGCGAGGCTGGGGCGGGGAGAGGCGGCACGGCCTCCCTGGCAGGGGATGAGCCCTGGTGCAGAGTGAGCCTGGAGCACCACTGTGGGCTGTGGGGATGCCCTGTGTGGGGATGCCCTGTGTGGTGCCATGGGGATGCTCTGCGTGGGGCCGTGGGGATGCCCTGTGTGGGGCCGTGGGGATGCTCTGCATGGGGCCAAAAGGACTCCCCGTGCGAGGCCGTGCTCCCGCAGGAAGGCAGGCTGCAGGCAGGGTCCATGCAGCTGGCAGGCTGTGCTCCCACAGCCCGCAGCGCATGCTGTCAGGCGAGGAAAGGCCCGTAGCAGGCCACGGCCCCCTGGGAGGAGGATGCTCGCTGGCCCGCACCGCTGCACTGAGCCCTCACGCTCCGGCGCGCAGCCCCTGCTCGGCCTGGTGGCAGGCGAGGCTGTGCACAAGGCAGCATGGTCCCAGCTGTGCCCGCAGCTGGCAGAAGCACCTTCCCCAGGAGCAGAGCATCCCACAGCTGCCCCAGAGACTCCCAATGCCATCCTTCCTTCTCTGCCAGGGTGACAGCCCCGTCCCATCCCTCACAACGGCCCCCGTATCCCCGAAAGCAGAGCGGGGGTCCCTGCCTGGCCCCAGATGCAGGCTGCCAGCTGATGGTGATGCCCCGTGCAGGGGTGTTGTGCTGCAGAGGAGGGGCGTGCTGGGGTCCAGGGACACCCTCTTGTCTTGGGTCTTTCTGTCCCAACAGCCTCCATCCTCCCACCCCCAGCCTCCCACTCCCAGCCTTGGGGCTCCTGTCCCCACCAGTGCACAGTGAGCCCAGGCTGCACCCCAGGGTGGGGGGGCTGTGAAGACAGGATCACCCCCCAGGGATGCTGGTGCTTGCTCTCCACAGCCCCAGCAGTCTCATCTCCACAGCCCTGCTCTCGGGCTGGGGAGGGCTTTTCCTCACCCATCATCAGGATTCTTCTCTCCACAGCAGCAGGGACCCACTGGAACTGTATCTCGCCCCATGTCCCCGACACGGGGACAGAGTGGGACCCCCTCCATCGCTCACACTAATTTGAGCATCACATGCTTTAATGGGAGATGACTTCTCGCATCCAGGGAGGAGGAACCAAGCAAGGCAGCAGGCAGCGGGGTGCCCAGTGGCTGGCATGGGTGGGCAGTCCCCCCGCCTGCACCCAGCAGCACAGCCTGGGGAGCCCCAAAACCCCAAATCCCCTGGCCCCTTCCCGTGGGGCTCAGCTAGGAGGAGGAGAAGGAGGAGGAGGAGGAGGTGGTGGAGAGACTTCTCAGAGCTGCTGCTTGGTTTCCAAGGCAATGAGACGTAATGGCTGTTCATCCCAGCAGGGTCATCCCTCTGCGCTGCAGCCCCGGAGGAAGGGGCTGGGAAGAAGCTGCAGACCCCAGCCCAGCATCCCGGCTCCCCACCCTGTGGGGACCCACCGAGCACCCGCAGCCTGGTCCCCACTGGGGCCAGTCCGGCTCCAGGCGGGTCCGCGCAGGCCAGGCACCCCTTGGGGATGCAGCGAGTTTTGCGCAAGCTGTTCCCTGTCAGTCACCATCAGCGCCGGGATGGAGCAGGATGCTCAGCTCCCCAGCACAGCTGCCACCGTGTCCCGCAGATGCTGCGGGGCACCAGACCCGGGGTGACCCCCAAGGGTTGCAAACTAAAAGAAATGCCAGTGCACAGCATTTCTCCCCCATCTCTCCAGGGCAGCGTGGGCACCCACTGGTGCTGTCACCGCTGTCTCCAGCGGTCCTGTGGTGACCCGCAGCAGGTGCTGGGTGCTCCATCCCCCTGCGTATGACCAGGGAACACAGCCCCGGCCCCGCTCCCCGCGCCACCTCCCGTGTTTTCCCAACTAATTGAATTCAGAGAGATTTCTTCCCGGCAGTGCCAATCGATGAACCTCGTGTTATCAGCCCCCCCAGCCCTCAGGATGGATACGGGCAAAGGGAAAAATTGAATTTGCAGCCATTTCATTGGGATTTAATTGGGCAGTCTCACCTCGTTTCCTTAATCCCAGGCGCTGACGCGTGCAGCCGAGCCGGCAGCTCCCCTTATTTATCACTTTTCAAATATTTGCCTCTTCGCAGTTGTGGGAAATCGATGCTCCTGCCTGTGGCATGCCGGGAGCGACCTGGCCAGGCGGCCGGGGGGCCGGGGATCCATCAGCTGCTGCCATGGCTATCGACAGGGCGATTGGGGTTTAAGAGGCACTTTGATAGCAGAACCGGCACACATTAAGTGCTCGTCATCAGGGGATGATCATGACTTATTACCGTTAATTCTCCCTGCGCAGCGGGCAGGGCTGCAGGGCTCTTCCGCACTAATCGCCGTGTGGCTCTGTGCCGAGGCTCCCGCCCCGCTCCCCGGGGACGAGGTGCTGTGTCTCCCTCCCCGTGCTCCTGGCCTGGCCCTCGACCCCTTTGGGGGTCCTTGTCCCCAGGATGTGGGGTGTTGCTGGAGAGGCCGGGGGGGTTCTCTGCCCCCTCACCACATGCCCAGCCTGGGGGAGGTTGAGTCCCTGTCGGGCTGGATTGGCAGAGGGGCTGCAAAGCTCCGGCTGCAGCCACAGCCACGGGCACCTGTGGAGGGGCCAGATGCCCACACTGTCCCTCTCACCCCTCACTGGGCATCCTCAGGCCCCGGCACTGGCTCCAGCCCTCTTGTCTCACGACACCACACCCCTGCAAGACATCAGCATCCTGGTCCCTGGGACGGGAGACAGGACCAGCACCTGTGAGAAGGGCAGCACTGCCAGGGTGACCCTGTACAGCTGCTGTGCCAGCCCCTCTGGCAGCCTCCCAGCAACAGGGGATGGCTGGGCTACACGGCGTCTGCCTCTCCTGCAGGCACGGGAGTAGGGGGAGCCGTCTGCGGAGCTGGTTCCACGTGGCTCTCAGTGCTGGTGGTCATAGTCTTGCCAGCTGGGCTCTGATCCCACATTTGCCTCCCAGGGTGCCTCCTTGCTGGGATGCTCTGGGATCCCTGCACAAATCTGGGCAGCCTCCAGTCCTGGTAGCCCCATTCCCCGGCAGAGCTGTGGTGGAGCAGCTGCTGAAGCCTTTGCCGATGTGGGCTCTTGCAGTGAAACCAGCCAGATTCGTGTCATCCAGCCCCGTCGCTTGGAAGGCGTCCAGTAATGAGCAACTGGGGAGAGAGCGATCCTCGGTGGCAGCAAACAGACGCTGCTGTCGCTGCACAGCGGCTCCGGCATGCGCAGGCTGCCAGCTCGGTGCTGGGAGCAGGATCTTGGATGCACTTCCCAATGGACCCATGCAAGGGATGGGAGCAGCAGGTGACCCCGTCCTTTCCCCAACATGTGGGGAAGGGGGTCTCAACCTCCCCACACCAGCACCAGGTGAAGTGGGCAATGTTCCAGGGTTGCGCAGGAGGTCCCCCAGCTGCAGTGCAGAGGAGGACAAGGGTCTGGCTGGATGGACACCAGAGCCCTCAGTGGCACGGGGTGGGCACACCCAGGAGGAAGGGCACACAGAGCTGGGATCCCACCAACACCCATCCATCCCCACACGCGGCTCCGCTCCATCTCCAGCCCAACCTGGCTCACGCCCTGGGCAGCCCCGTCTTGGGGCTGCGCTGGGGCCGGCTGCTCTGTCAGTGAGGACCATGCTTCTAATTTCCAGCCTAAATTTATGCATGGCCAGTGCAAAGCTATCATCCCTGTGCCAACACCGTGCTCCAGATCAGCAGCTCTGCACCTTCCCGGGAGCTCATCCTTGCAGTGTGCTCAGAGCACACTGGGGGATGCAGGTCTTGGACCTTCTTGGAAGAACAGCAGGATTTGTGCCAGCAGGGCTGAGCTCGGCTCCCCTCCCCAGCTCCTTGTCCACACTCCTTCCAGCCATTTTGTGTCCCTTGCTCCCTGCCCTTGGGTTGGAATTGTCCCATCCCTGTCCCTAGAGTCACCCTGGGTGACACACTTCACCCGCTTGTCCCCATCGCCATGGCAAAGGGGATGCTGCCCTACCACCCACCTCCCACAGGGTAGCTCTTAATGAGGGGCCTAACGAAATAAAGAGGTGAAACAGGGCCTAATGGAGCTGGCGACATGCTGCTGACCACGGGCTCGCACGGCTTCGGTGCCACGGCCACCAGTGACCCCGGCAGAGTCCCCCGGGGCTGTGCTACCCATCCCAGCACATGAAGCAGGTACGGTCCCAGGATGCTCCAGAAAGGGCACAGGGGCTGGCTCCCCTCGCTGCTGCCACAGTGTGGGAACCCCTTTCTGGAAACGAAAAATTGAGCGGAGGCTGAGCCTTGCAGGGTCTGGGGCTCTGCAGGATGGGGATTGGTTTCCGTGTTAAGCACTGGGTTGGTTTTTTTAGCAGCCTGTTTATGGGAACAGAACCGCCCCGGCGTGAATTATTCATGACCCCTCGCAAGATCATTCTCAAAATATCAATTTCTCCCAGTCACGCCAAGCAGCACTTAAGCCTAAAAGCCTTGTTAAAATGAACCGCCAGCCTAGCGAACCAGGGAGGGGACGGGAGCAGCCGGGAGTGGGGCTCTGCAGGGGAGTCCTGCCCTCGACCCCTGCACGTCCCGGAGCTGTGGGGCAGGACACAGTGGGAATTGCAGAGGGGGACCCGGCATGGGGTGGAGGGTGGGCATGCGAATGGCGGGCATCACCCCAGAGGGGAGCAAGGGAAGGTTGCTGCAGTGCCTGTGGACTCTCCCTCAGGCTCTCTCCCAAGCAAGCTGCTTCCCAGGCAGGGGGGACAGGCAGGTGTCCCCTCTCCAGGCATCGCGGCAGCATTTCGGAAGCCACACAAGGAACTAACTCAGGTGGAGGAGCAGGGACGAGCGCAGGCATCAGTAAGGGAAGGTGCCAGGGTGGGTGGGTGGGAGGGAGCCACTGAGGCACAAACCAAACCGGCTGCGGGCGCAGATGGCACAGTGATGCTCCTCTCCCTCGGCACCACGGCCGGGACACTGGAGCCCTGCTCAGCAGGCTGCCCTCTGCTCATGGCATGGGGAGGAGCGCAGGGTGGGCAGGGCGAGGGCATCTCTGGCTGCCCAGAGCGGGGACTTGGAGGGCACCGAGCAGCATCCCAGCCAGGGCACCACACCAGCACCGAGATCGCAGCCGCCTTCAGCACCTGCCAGGGACACCCTGCACGAGGCGGGTGCAGCGCCGCGATCTCCACCCCACCCCAGCACGGGCAGCCCTGAGAGGCAGCAGGGACCCTGCCGGCAACAGCTGGGCCGGAGCAGCACTGCTGGTAATTACTAATTAAAATGCAGATGCTCCCCAAACTGCAACTTTTAGTTTCTCTAGCAACTGCTGAATCAAAAGCAACGAGACAGGGAAACACGGAGTCACGCAGCAGGTGCCACCATGCCGGTACCGATGGCAGCGTAGGCAGGGGAGGGTGGTCCGGCCCTGGCACCCACCAGCCCAGCCACGCACGGCATTTCCAGCCCCGCTGATGGGGACCCAGGTGGTGGGTGCCCCACACCGGGCAGGGTGCTCCCTTCACCCCGGCCCTTGCGTGGGGTGCCTTTGCCCTGCGTTCAGGTGGTGTCGGGTGAGCAGAGGGCAGCGGCCAGTGGGGCATCCCAAAGCAGGGATGGGGGCTGTTTTCTCCCACGAGCATCCTGTCCTGCTTCAGAGCAAACATTCACAAGAAGGTGAAAACCTGAACAAACAGAAATCTCAGGGGTCTATGTGCTCTGCCCACAGAGCTGCACTAAAATGTATTTTGAGAAGGAGGACACCCCATTTCTCCTTAAATCTCCACCTAAATACCTTCCTAGTATCACTCCTTGCATTGCGGTTCTCTCTGCTGTACTCTCCCCAGCAGCTCAGGCTGTGACGCTGCAGCTAACCATCTTCTTCCTCATTATTATTTCACAAGTCTTCCCCATACCAGTGAAGTTTTTCATCCTCACATTGCCTTTTGGTGCAAACAGTCAACAGTTCTGGTCCCCAGAGCCTCTCCTTGGCACAGCCCTTCCTTGATGCCTCCCCATTAACAAGGCTGTTTAGGGAATCTGTCCATGAGTGGGTTTTTAATCCATCTACTGTGCCCGCTTAATTCCTCGTAGAACAAGTTTTTAATCAAAATGTCATGTGGCAATAAGTGAAATGCTTAGAGAGAAATCATAGAATCATAGATTCATATAATCATGGAGCAGTTTGGGTTGGAAGGAACCTTTAAAGGTCATCTAGTGCAACCCCCCTTCAGTGAGCAGGGACATCTTCAACCAGATCAGCTAAAACATCTTCAATAAGCCCCGTCCAACCTGACCTTGAATGTTCCCGGGAACGGGGCATCCGGACTCACTCCAACAAGTCCATGTCTTTCTTATGTTGGGGGCTCCAGAGCTGGATGTAGTGCTGCAGGTGGGGTCTCACCAGAATGGAGCAGTGGGGGAAGATCCTCTCCCTTAACCCCTGAGGAATGCTACACGTCACTGATCTCCACTTTGACATCAAGCTGTTGACCACAACTCTTTGAGTGCAACCATCCAGCCAGTTCCTTATCCATAGAGTGGTTCATCTGTCAAATCCATGTCTCTCCAGTTTAGAGAGAAGGATGTCATTTGAGACAGTGCCAAATGTTTTGCACAAGTCCAGGTAGATGACATCAGTTGCTCTTCCCTTATCCACCAGCACTGTAACCCTATTGTAGAAGGCCACCAAATTTGTCAGGCACGATTTGCCCTTAGTGAAGTCATATTGACTGTCACCAATCACCTCGTTATATTCCATGTGCCTTAGTATGGTTTCCAGGAGAATCTGCTTCATTACCTTCCCAGGCACAGAGGTGAGACTAACTGGTGTGTAGTTCCCCAGGTCTTCCTTTTTCCCTTTTTAAAATTGGAGGTTATCTTTCTTCTTTTCCAGTCAGTGGGAACTTCACCAGACTGCCACAGCTTCTCAAATATGATGGACAGCAGCTTGGCAACTTCATCCGCCAGTTCCCTCAGGACCAGTGGATGCATCTCATCAGGTTCCATGGACTTGTGCACCTTCAAGTTCCTTAGAAGGTCTTATATCTGCTCTTCTCCTACAGTGGGCAGTTCTTCATTCTCCCAGTCGCTGCCTTTGGCTTCTGTGACTTGGGTGGTGTGGCTAGAGCCCTCGCTGGTGAAGACTGAGGCAAAAAATTTGAGTAACTCAGCCTTCTCCTTGTCCCAAGTTACCACGGCTCCTGTTTCCTTTCAGAGAGGGCCCACCTTTTCCCTGGTTTTCCTTTTATCGCTGATGTACCTATAGAAGCTTTTCTTGTTGCCCTTGATGTCCCTGGCCAGATTCAATTCTATCAGGGCTTTGACTTTCCTAACCTGATCCCTGGTTGCTCAGACAATTTCTCTGTATTCCTCCCAGGCTACCTCTCCTTGCTTCCACCACCAAAGGGAGTAAGGTTCCTTTTTGTGTTGAGTTTGTCCAGGAGCTCCTTGTTCATCCACGCAGGCCGTCTGGCATTTTTCCTCTTTGTTGGGATGCATTGCTCCTGAGCTTGGAGGAGGTGGTCCTTGAAGATTAGCCAGCTTTCTTGGGCCCCTCTTCCTTCCAGGGCTGTATTCCATGGTGCCCTGCCAAGCAGAGACCTGAAGAGACCAAAGTCTGCTCTCCTGAAATCCTGGGCAGAGAGCTTGCTGTGCACCTTCCTCACTGCCCTAAGGATCTCAGACTCCATTATCTCATGGTCCCTACAGCCAAGGCTGCCCTCGAGCTCCACATCCCCCACCAGCCCCTCCTTGTTGGTGAGAACAAGGCCCAGCATAGCACCTCTCCTCGTTGGCTCCTCTGTCACCTGCAGAAGGAAGTTATCAGCCACACATTCCAGGAACCTCCTGGATTGTTTGTGCTCTGCTGTGTTGTCTCTCCAACAGATATCCGGGTGCTTGAAGTTCCCCGTGAGGACCAGGGCTTCAGTGGTGCTCTGCTGGTGCTGCTGCCCGTAGCTGCCAGGCTCTGCTCCTGCCCAGAGAGGCAGCGGGTCTGTTGTGCACAGCTGGTGTGGGATACGCAGCAGTTCCCCTCCCAGCTCTTTGGTGTGACCCCAGATGAACCCTCTGCTGTTTTGCTGAGCTCAGCATCTCCCCACTTGGTCTTTGCTTTTTGCACCATCTCTGTTTCTGTGCCATCCCGGTCCTGGGGAAAGTGGCTCTGCCTCTGGCACGCGGTTCGGGCCAGGCTCCAGGTTTTGAGCACAGCTCCATTTTCCATCATTTGTCCGTTTCCATCACTTCCATCACAGGTTACCTGTGCCCAGAGACCTGCCTCTGCTGCACCCGCGCAGCTCCTACCGCATCCCCTCCTGCTGCAGGGCTGCAGGTTGCCCGCCTGCCGGCGTTGCCAGCCTCAAAGTGGGTGCCAGCGGGGCCACCCAGGTGCCCTGAGTGGGAGGATGTCAGCGTGTGACAGTGTGATCATTTCCATGGCAATGCCGTGTGACAGTGCAAGTGCCGACTGTTCGGCGGCGTCAGTGCCAGCGCCTGGAGCCAGGCGTCGGTGTGTTTCTCCTGGAGGGAACGAGCATGGCGTGGGTGCCCGCTGCCAATAATGGGATGCGAGGGGCTCCCACGGGCCTGAGCTCCACCCCAGCAAACCCATGGCTGGTCCCTGAGCACTGCTCTGAGGGAGTGGGGCAGAGCTGTGCCCACAGCCGGCTCGGCAGAGGCAGTGGGGGGACCCGGGGACCTCCTCGCCAAGGTGCCCGTGCCCCGTGGCAGGGAGAGAAGCCGCTCAAGAGCACCATAACACAGTGAGTGGTGCCCCTCCTCCACAAGTGCGAGCCAGCGTGGACGCTGCAGGCCTGTCCTCGCTGATCCCCGTCCCTGCAGGCATGGGGGAAGGCAGCATCCCCATGTGCTCTGCGCCCTTTCCCAAAATGGATGCACCGACGTGCAGATACTGAGCTCAGCATCCTCGCTCCGAGTGGAGCCGGGAGGAGCCCACCCTGGCGCATGGGAGCCTGGCACCCCTCATTCTCCCGACGCAGGTGATGCCGCAGCCCACACTGTGCCAGGGGTGAGCACCCATGGGTCGGGGGCTGGTGCTGAGTGATATGGGGGCTGTGTCACCTGCTGGGGACATGGCGAGGAGGGAGAGAGGACAGGCGACCGGCACAGGAGCGCTCAGCCTTGCTCCCGTCCCCAGCATGCCTGTTGCTCAGAGAGAGCTGCCAGGGAGAATGGAGTGGGCACTTAATCTCCCCCTATAATTTTAATTAATGGGCTGCAGTGCTCATTCTGTGCTGCTGCCTTAATTGGTACAAGCTGCAAACGCCGTGGAGCCTGGAAAAAAACATTTGGAAATGAAAAATATATTAAGCAGGAAACAGATCAATGGCTCTTAATGAAGCTGATTCGGGGCTGCCTGTCATTGACAGGCCAGGACCTGGGAGACACCGCCACCATCCAGGCTCCGTGGCCCCGGTGCGGACGGGGCAAGATGGGTACACCCATCCTCGTTACCGCCAACGAGCAGCGGCCCCAATCCTGTCTACAGGAGAGTGGTCTGGGGCTGTACCCCTTTGTGCGGGGCTGTGGGGCTCTTCCCCTGAGTTTTTGGAGGCAGCTTGAGCTCTCCTTGCACAGCTGGAAGAGCCAGCCCTGCACAGCTGGAGAGGCACCTTCAGGCACAGCTGGAAAATCACCTCTGCACATCTGCAGACACTGGCACAGCTGGAAAAGTCACCTGGAACACAGCTGGAAAGGTGACCCTGGCGCACCTGGGAGGGTCACCTGGAGCACAGCTGGAAAGGTGACCCTGACACAGCTGGGGCATGTGGGGCTGCCCAGGGCCAGCCCCAAGAGGATGTCCAGCCCCTTGGGGCCGGAGTGGGGTGGCCGAGGGCTGCAGGCATCACTGGCCATGTTTCACAGTGGTGGTTTAATGTGAGTTTCTTCCTTTAAATGGGGCACGGGGGGGGCACAGCTGATTTGCAAGAGGGGGCCGGGGGACGGCCGGGCTGTGCTGAGGGCTGTAATTGCCTTGGCTGTGCACAGAACATTAGCTGCGCTTCCCAGATATTTACACAAGGGAAAACAAAGTCGTAACTCACCAAATAAATAATCTCCCAGGCGCGGCGCTCAGGGAGTGGGTCCGCCCCCCCCCACCAGCCCACAGCGCAGAGCATCCTCTGCCATCCCCTGAGAGCTGGCAGCACTCCCTGGGCCACGCACTGAGGGGCAGGGAGGGCACCCAGCAAGCTGGGGGGGTCATGGGTGCTGGGGTGCAGCACTGCAATCCTCCCACTGCGGACAGAGGGGTGAGAGACCAGGGACTGGGTAGGGGCAGACATCTCAGCTCCTGCACAGAGTGGGGCAATCCTTGGTCCCCCCCTCAAATTGACGGGGCCTATGGGTGTCCCACCTGCCAGCGCGTACCCCAAGAGCACCCATCACGAGGGACCCAGGCTGGTGACATGCAGCCAGTGCAAGTGGGTGAGATGTACAAATCGCCCCGAGTCCCGCGCAGGAGCGGGACCCCCGCGGGAAACAGGGACCTCAGCGCCAGCCCCCACAATACATTTCACTTCGTATTTGGCGTTTCACTTCGTCTACTTGACAGCCGGCTAACAAATTAGCATGGCATGGCATCAATAGCTCCA
This sequence comes from Chlamydotis macqueenii, assembly GCF_036417535.1. NCBI lineage: Eukaryota > Metazoa > Chordata > Aves > Otidiformes > Otididae > Chlamydotis > Chlamydotis macqueenii. The sequence continues at coordinate 26,273,752 of NC_141563.1, forward strand.
GAGTGTGTAGATTAAAATCTGTTTAACCAATAGATCCCAAGAACAAAACAGTGAACGAGGGCAGCATGGCCGAGAGGGAGGCTCCCAGGAGTTGGGGGCTGCTCTGGCGCAGCTCTGGCACAGTCCAGAGAAGAACAAACTGTGTTTGGGTGACATCCAGAGAGCTCAGCGGCTGGGTGACCAAGCAGGAGGACCTCATGGCTCCAGCACCAGTGGGAGCAGGGGAGACCCCAGCACAGGCTGTGGCCGGGCAGCATGTGGGGACGAGCAGCCTCTCCGTGTCCGCCGGGTGCCCAGCTCGCTGAGCGATGGGCCAGGGTCTGCAGGGACCACTTTGACTTCCTGCTGCTAAATCCCAGCCCCACTAATGCGATTGCTAACGACATGCAGCCCCTAACAGGGAGAGGACGCTGCAGCCTGCCTGCCTGGGACAAATTGCAAATCTCGTTACGGGGTCGTGTCCAGATTTTTAACATGGTAATAGCTCCCCAGCTCAATAAGCCTTTGGCTCAGTCCCCTGATGGTCCCCAAGAAAGTGCCCAAGCAGCTGCACTCTGCCATGCTCTTGGGATGAGGGTACAGCAGGGGGACAGGGCTGTTTTTAGGAACAACTTTACGATGCCCCAGAGCTGCCATTCAGTGCCCACAGACCTGCCTGGTGCCCCGTGAAGCCTGGCTGGGGATGAGCGTGTGCCAGCCACGCTGCCCCACACACGGCCCGCGCCCCGTGGGTCTGGCTCCCACGCTGATCCCAGGGCTCGGCAGCAGCAGATTAAACCCAGCCCTGCATATTTTTTTTCCCCTGCTGCCACGCAGAGGCACTTGGTCCCTGCCAGGCTCGAGAGCGGCTGTGCTGCTCCCGGTCAGGCACGCACGGCTGCTCCTCACAGCGTCTAGTTAGAAAAGGAGAGAAAAAAAAGCCCAGATAAATAATTTAAAACATGAAATCCTTTGCACCTCTTTAGTACTTTGCACTTTCAAAGTCTGGCATGCCCATTAACTAACGAACCACATCAAACGTGCTCTCGCCTTGTATCCCGCCGGCCTCTCCGTGCCGGGCTCTCCTGACCCCCAGGTCTTCCCAGGCCCCTTGGCACCACCATCCCCTTCCCTGGCTTGGGGCTCCGCGGAGGCAGCCCTGGCCTCGGCAGGGGGCCCCAGCTCAGCAGTGGGGTGCCCACGGGCCCCGTGACACCCCCTCACCACGGGCTGTGAGCCTTGCTGCTCCTGTCGTCACTGGGATTACTGGTGAGCGCTGTGGCAGAGGGACAGTGAGCCTGTCACATTTCGGCTGTCATGACACATTCAGTTGCTCGGCATCTTGTGCAAGGTTTGGAGCGCTTTTCGGAGTTAAGACCACTCCGTAAGTACAGGGATCATTTTCCTTTTCCCACCTCCAAAGCGCAGCCGCCCTCAGCAGGGTGTAGTGGCTGTTTAGCGACACACAGGGAAATTACTCAGCAGGGGGAGAGGGATCCCACATTCCCCAAAGGTGACGGATGTGTAAGCATAGATTACCCAAACTGAGCATTGCACTGCTCCTGCTATTGCGAAAGTGGTGAGCTGGGGTGCGGGGGTGCACTCAACCCCAGCGTGGGTGCACGTCGCTCTCGGCTCTGCCACCCCTCCGCAACCCTCCCAGCTTGGGAGCCACCCCTGCTCCCAAGGGACGCACAGCCGCCTCACCAGCCGGCCCCGCTCCGCTGCCACAGCCCCGCACGGGGGATGCTTGGGGGTCCCCAGCCCCCTGGGCATGCGCCCTCTGCCTGCAGGGCAGCAGGAGAAGTGGGGCTTAGGCCAAACAAAGAGGTGTTTCCAGAGGGCTGAAATTAATAACACAAACCCTAATTTAAAATTATATTAGGCTATCAATTACTCCCCAAGCGTCCAAGAGCTCTGCTGGCAACATCAAATTGCCAGCTGTGATAAATGGTTTTATTGGAATTTCATAAGGTCTGAATTATTTGCAGATAAGAAATTTTTGTAGATTAATTAAAATTTTGTAAAGAGCTGAAGTGGTTTGCTGCATTCCCCCTTGCTGCTGGCCCAGGGAGGAAGCGGGGTTCTCCCAGAACACCTCCCCAGGTTGTCCCTGGGGACCGCTGTGGAAGCGGTGGCCCTGCCAGTGCCGCGGGAGCATCCTGAGGAAAAATCCTTTGTGTTTGACAAATTGACGGAGCCGGTTATCAAAACCTGAGTGGCTGGAAGATTGCAAGGCGCTCAGCTTGAGCCAGCACAGCTTCTGCACAGGAGCATCCAGCCTCATTTGTTACATTAGAGTTCTCCTAATACTTCAGTAAAGAGTGGGCAGAAGAAAAACCACTCGACATAGTTTATTCAGATTTTCAATAGGCCTTTTGACAAGATCCAGCACAGGAGGTTACTATAGAAATTAAGTTGTCGTGGAGCGAGAGGCAAAGTATTGCCACGGATCAAAGGCTCACTAAGAGAGAGAAAGCAGAGGAGGAATCGACGGCAGTTGTCATCCCAGCGCAGGGCAGCTGCAGGGGCTTGCAGGCTCTGCTGCAGCCCTGTGTCACTTAACATATTCGTGAGGAATCTGCAGAGAAGGAGCAGCAATGTGTGAGACAGGATTTTTGAGGTACAGCAGGGTCCGAGAGGCTGTCGGACGTGGCAGGCGTGGTGCTGGCATGCAGGTCATGGCAGAGTCGCGGAGCCATGCTGGAGCAAGCATCCCTGGCAGGGAGGAGGGCAGGAGCATCGGCACGACTGCTGCATGGCTGTGCAGACCACCCTGTACCGTCCCCACTTCTCAGCCCATGCCATGCCACCATAGTTATCGCAGCAGAGATGTGGTTTGGGGCAGCACCAGGCTTGCTGGGCTCTGTCCCCCACCCCAAGGCTCTTGTGCAGGGCAGGGCACGGCCCCTCCGGGTGGGTGACACCTCTGCTCCCACGATGGCAGCGCCAGCAGCGGCGCCGTGGGCATGGAAAGCCCCCGCTGCCCTTGCAGGCAGGTCGTGGCAAAGCCCCGGTGCCATGGCCAAGGCTTTTGGGGTTCAGATGGGCTCTCCCACGCCGCCCATGGCGCATAGTGTCCTGACACAGCATCTCGGCACACAGCTCTTGTATGAGGCTGCTGACGGGCAAAGCAGTGCCGGCAGGGCCGAGCTCTCCCGGCAGGGACACAGCCAGGGGGCTGCTGCAGGCAGTGCCGGGGCACGGAGCTCATGGGCAGCCCACGCATGGATGCAGGTGGGAGCGTGCAGAGCCTGCACTGAGCTCGTGTCTTTCCCAGGCCCACAGCGCACGGTGCCACATGGCATGGCCCCAGCGAGCCTTTGTTCTCCTCTGGGCTCTGGGAGTTTCCACCTCTCCCGCAGCCGCCTCCGGCTCCACATGCTGAGGAAGTTCCCTCCTTCATCTGGCAGTGCTACCCAGTCCAGTTTGCCGCTTTGCTGTCATTAGCCCTGGCAAGAGCCCTGCCAGCACGGCCGCGGCTCCCTCCCGCCTGCTAACAGGCAATTACCAGCCCAGACGAGAGACGGACGTGATCGCTGCACAGCTGGCTGCTTCCCCAGCACCGGAGCCTGGCCGCGGGGAACAGCCCCAGCCCTGCTCCGGCTGCCCTGCGCACAGCCACCGTCCCACGGCTGCTCCGCTGGCGGGGGCCCGTGGGGCTGCACGGCTGGGGGGTGCGGGTGGCGAGTGCACGTAGCGACACTGCGTGGGCCCCGGGGAACCAAGCGATGAGCTCACGCAGCTCCCGCTCGAGGCTCAGCTTAGTGAGCAGACAGGCTGGCAACGCCACGCTGCTGTGCATGTCCCGTATCTGGAGTCACCCTCTGCCCTGCCAGCGCCTGGGGTGGGAAAGGCTCAGCACCCAGAGGTGCTGCCCGTGCCTGCCTCTGGAGCAGAGCCACAGGCCCCCAGGGTCAGGGCACAGCTCCGTCTGCCCGCGGCACGATGGTGAGGCGGACGCATTTGGGGATGCCACAACCCCCTGCTCCTCTGTGGGACCCTTTTGCATGCGTGTCTCCTAGGTGCAGGAAGCAAAGGGGGATTTATACCCTGCCAGGCGATGCCAAGCAAGCAAGACCATGATGGGTCACTCAGAGTCAACACACACTCCCAGATTCCAGCCGGAGACATGTGGATGCAGAAGGAGAGATGGGGTGTGCTCTGGGGAGCGCCCAGCCCACACGCCCCGTGCAGACACAAGGTCAATCGGTCTTTGGCCCACGGCTGCCCCATCCGATGTCTCCATCCCCGCAGGCGACCCCAGCCACCGAGAAGAGTTCAGGGCCAGTGCTAGCGCCCAGCTCCCCGCTGCCGCCCCCGAGACCCAGTTCAGCGGGAAAGAGGCCCCACGGGTGCCTGCGCGCAGATAAGGGCGGGAATGCAAACACCCTCCCGGCTCCGGCATCCCAGCTATCTGAAGCAGCGAGTGCCTCCAGAGCAAATTCCTCTCCCTCTGCCTCCTCTGTCAACTTCGAGGCCCCCTTGCCCTGATCTACGGGGACACGGCCGCCCCTCGCTGTCCTGCAGTCCCCTGTTTTCATTCACCCCACACGTGTTTTCGCCGCCTTCCCCACCCAGCTCCCCGGGAGCCTCCTGGGGGCACCCCACGTTGTCACCCCATCCCGCCAGGAGCCTCGGTGGAGGGTGGTGGTGATCCCCACCCCACTCCGGCAGCCTCAGCCCCCTGCTCAGACCGGTTTTTCCAGATGAAAAGTCTCCGCCATGCAACCCTGCCAGCGGTCAAGGGGTGTTTCTCACAGATTTTGGCATTTCTCACTGATTTCAGTGTTTCTCACTGATTGTGACAGCCGGAGCACAGCCATGCTGGGGCAGGAGAGGTCTTGGAAGAGGGTCTCAGTACGATGCACCCAGCACCACTGCCTGGGTGCTTCGGCTGGTGTCAGAGGATAAAACTCCCCTTCCTGCTCTTAAATCAGTAAAGGCAGTTCCCGTTGGCCCCCTTCTGCCTTCTGTGGGCTGGGGTGACAGCCCCGCTGCCGCTGCAGGGAAGGGGACGCTGCAGGGCTTCGGGACCAGCCATGGATCCTCGCTGCTCCCTCCCTTGCCCAGCCGTGGGCTCGGTGTCCCATTCGTCCCCCTCAGCACTGGCTGCAGCTGCTCACGTCGCTGCCTTGCGCTCACGACCAGGTGCTGTTGCGCGACAGAGATCTGCTCTGCTGTGCCGGCAGCAGACTGCAAACCGGCAACGCCAGGAGAAGCAAAACGCACCCGAGGCATCACCTGGCAGAGCCCTGAGGAGGAGGAGGAGAGGAGAGTGCACCCACGGGGACGTGAGGCCATGGCAGCACGCGGGGCTCAGAGTGAGCTGGGAGGGCTCGCATCACGGCATCCGAAAAAGCTGCATCTGTAGCGAGGGGCTCCCCCAGGGAACCTGTTGATATGACAACGCTGCACGGGGGGGAGCATCTGCCCTGCTCGCCTCTGTGTCCCCTCCGTGTCCCCTCTGCACCCGGTGTCCCCAGCCAGCACAGTCCCCCAGGGCCACAGACAGACCGGCAAAGCGGTGGTGGTGGGGGAGTGAAATGCAGCAGGGTGAAGCAAAATGCCACACACAGCATTAAAATAACCCCAGTGCTCACACGCGACAGGGCTTTCAATTGCCGTTTGGGTAAGAGACCTCGGTGTCCCTGCGGGCTCCTCGCTGAAGCACCAGTGGTGCTCAGAAAGGCCACAAGGACAGGGATGGACAGATGCTGCAAGGAAATCAGGGACCACTTGGGCAGCACATGCCATTGCAGCAGAGCCACGACCTGAGGAGTGCAGCCAGCGGCTGTCCCAGCTCAGCGAGGGACCCAGCACCATTCAGGCGGGATCACAAGCTGTGGTCAAGTTTTCGGTTTAGAAGAAATTCAGTAGCCTGTGAGTCTTCATCAGTATTCACTGTATCTCTCAAAACAAGGAGAGCACCCAAATTAGACGATTTGGCAGGCTGAAAATCAAGGAAGTATTTTCTTACGACATACAGTTAAACTGTGGAGCTGATGGCTGCCGGATCTGGTGGTTGCTGAGGGGGATCACATCCCACGTGCCCCATTTCTGCCCTTTTTCTGCGTATCTGTGGGGTCTGCAAGAGCGGGCAGCCCTGGCAGCACCTGCCGGCTTCACCCGCCCCCGTTCGGCTGCTTTCACATCCACACTCGTCCACCCATCTGCCAGCAGAGTCACCTTTGGCACAGCCCTTTTCCCAGGGCTACTGGCGTTCAGCAGGAGACAGGAACCATCAGGCAGAGCCTCCTCCATCCCCCCAGTTGTTTTTGGAAACGTGAGAGTTTTCCTGACTATGAAAAGTCACAGTGCAGCGCGTCACTGCTGGCGGCAGACTCCGGCTCTTTAAAATCAAACAGTGCTTAAAATTTAATTCTCTTAGCTGATGACTGAAGTTTGACGGATGAGCGACATTTCTCCACATTTCCAAACCAATTTTGGGTGGCAGCTCTGCTGCTGGCCTCCTCGCCCTCACCTCGGACGCCAGCGCCGGACACGGTGACGGCTGAGCTGCCCTCGGGGACGCACAGGGCACCCAGGCTGTGACCCCAGGGAAAGGTGAGCGCAAACAGCAAGCAAGGCATGGCAATGAGGTGTAATTAAACCAGACAAGGAGCCATTCCTCACTGCTCAGTGCTGCGGTCGGCTGCTTCAGAGGGTGGTTAGATCCATCTCAAGAGCCGCTGAGCCTTTAATCCCACCTGCTAATCCCCTACCTGAACCTTTCCCTTCATCTTCCAGGGACCTCGGTGCCTCCTCACCACAGGGTGGTCTCTTCAGAGGGACTCCCTGCAGTTTGGTGCCTCCAGCAGTCCCTTATCTCAGGGCCAAACTCCACAGCAGAGGCTCCTCTGTGGCGCTGGGGGACGGGGCTGCGTGCCCCAGTCCCAGCGCAGCCCCAGCCTTTGCAGCGATGCCCGAGCCGCTACTCCGCGTGCACTGCTGGTGGCTTTCCCTCCCTGCGGCCTTGTTTGGTGCCTCCTCATGACCTGCTGTGCCCGATGTCACTGCCAACCCCCAGACGTGTTTTAACAGCTTGGGAGCACTCAAGGAGCCGCACACACATGTCACCTGGGCACGGGGCTGCAAAGCCATCACACGCAGTCAGTGCTGATGCTGCATGTCACAGCCCAGGCGCAGGGGCCACTGACTTGCACTGGAGGGCTTCTGGGCGGATGTATTTGTATGAAAGGTAGGATGGCTTCTTGCTAGCAACCCCAGCAGTACGGTTGGTTGATGGACCCCACCTTGGTTTTTCCCAGAACCTCCCTGCCCTCCCGCAGGCAGTAGGGCAGCTGCGGAGAAGGTGACTCGCCCCAAAAGCCATCCCAGGGGTGAAGCTGTGACCCTGTGCCAAGCCCTCTGCCCGGAGGTGGGACGTGAGGCGAAGGGTGCGGGCAGCAGGGGCTTGGGCACAGCCGGTGGGAGGAGACAGGGCTGCAGAGATGACCTTGAGGAGCGGTGATGGTGTCAGCCGCCAGCCCTGCCGCCGGAGGCTGTGCGAGGAGGCCATCAGGAGTGTCAGATGTCTGCGATGCCCTTACATACGTGATGCCTGTCTCCGCACCTGGTTAATTATTAACGGAGTCCGTGTTGCTCCTGAGGGGGACACGGCCAGGCCAACCTGGCACTGTTGCCCTGTGCAGTGATGGCTGCCAGGCATGAATCTGCCACCAGCGCAGGCCTTTCCCACAGCAGCCCCCGCTGCCTGCGGCACGGCAGCGAGCCAGCCCTCGGAGCAGGGAATCCCGCATCCCACGGAGGAGCTGTGCCACCAGCCAGGGACACACACACATTCACAATAACGCCTCTCTTTTCTCCCCTGCAGACTTTGTGCCTTTTTTCTCTTCTCCTTCTCTCCTCCTGGCTTTGCCATATGCAATAAGGAGTAAATAAAGAACACTGTTGTAAAAAAAAAAAAAAGGATCAAGGGAAAGGCTGGGAGTCCTTTACCCAGCATCACACTCACACCAGCCCCAGGGGTCCAGGGCCCCATGCCAGTGGAGTCTGCAGGGCCATGGGGCTGCCCGCTCCACCGGCGGGACCAGAGAAAGCCGGGAAAGCACTGGTAAGCCCAGATGGTGTGAGGGCATGGGGATGTCACTCAAGGCCATGATGGGGACAAGAGGAAGGGAATGACATGAACGGCACAAGAGGTGACTCCCGCTCCAAGAAAAGCATTTGCAGCACTGCTTGGGTGTTTTGCAGTATTTTCCCCCAACAGATTTCATGCAAGCCCCAGTTTGGCTTTCAGCTGCTGGTTGAGTGGCTGGGGGGGAAAGAAAAAGATTTCTGAATTTCAGTAAGAGCTCCCTTATCTCAACCTCTTCCATCAAGGCTGCTCCCCAGTCTCTGCCCTCCAGCCTCCTCCAGGCAGTGATTTACATGGTAATGGCCCTTTCAGCCCAGGGTTAAATGGGGAATTTTCACCGGTGCCCTGCTGCCGACTTGCCCTTGGGGCAGGTGGTAGGGGCTGGGGGTCTGCCCCAGGCCCCTGCCCACTGCCAGGGCACAGCAGGGAACCACACTGGTTAGTGCCAGCAAAGGCATGGGGATGGGGTATGGGGCAACAGGGTACGGGGTGCCCCAAGGCCACCTGGCACGCCGGTGCGTGTGGGGCACATGGACGGCACGAGCCTCCCCACGGGACTGCTCGAGCTTGGCACTCAGCACTGCTTCTTACCGGCTCTTGCCAGATGGTGACTGGTGCAGAAAGGCAGAAATGTTTAGTAGATATTTCTGTTCTGTATTTGGAATGAAGCAGGAGGATATATTCATCTCCAGATGATACTGTGGATGGAATATAAATCCTACCATCTGTAACAATGGGGGATGTGAGGCATGATCTCCTCGAATTCAGCATTTGCAGATCATCCGGACAGCTGATGCTCAAGAGTCTAGAAGGAACTAGCTCAAGCCAATGCTACAGTTTAACAGATCTTAGAAAAATGGGCAAATTCCAAAAGATTGGAGAAATGTCAGCATAGTTGCAGTGTTTAGAAAAATTTAAAGGCACAGCCCTGAGACCTGCACACCAACCGGTCTGTTTATGCATTTTTGTGGGGTCTTTTTTCAGACAGACTTAAAGATCTGGTTGATAAAGGCAGGTGTACCAATATAGCAAACTTGGATTTCCTCAAGGCATTTTTCTTATTACTACATGACATTTGGATTAAAAACCCCCATGCTATAGAAGGAATTATCAGGGCACACACTAGATGGACTAAAATCTGTCTCGGACAGATCTCACCGTGTGGTGGTTACTGGGGAGACTTCAGAGGGTGGAGGTGTCCTTAGCGGGGTCCCTTGGGGAACCTGTTCCTGTTGCAATGCTATTTATGCTTTTATCCAGTGATCAACCTGATCATAAAAAAGCTGTGATGGTGAAGTCTGCAAGCGATGCAGTAATTGGCAAGGATCTTAATAACAAGCAGGCCAGGTTGCTGTTCTAGTATCTTCCAAATTGCCTGGTGAAATGGCCATAATCCAACTAAATACATTTTAATACATCTGCATGCAAGGGAAAGCATCTGGAAACAAAGACTGCAGCCTTTATCTCCAGGAAGGGGCCTGGAAAACTGCGACTCAGAAGAAGGCTCAGGAATGATTGCAGGTAACTGCCTCTACACGAGCTCTCATTTCAACAGCACGCTGAAAGCAGCTAACACCTTCCTTGAATATATAATGGGAGAATATCAAACAAAATTAAGGGAGCAATCTCGCCTTCATTCACGTTACTGTTGAAATAATGACTATGGATATTATTTCCAACTTGGGTGTCCAGAATTAAAAAGGACACCAAAGGTCTACAAAGGAAAGCCGTATGTACCATCCGAGTATCAGAAAACAAGCTCTGGTGTGAGATTGGAAGTGTACAAACTGCCCAGCTTGCTGGAGAGAAGATTGAGAGATGCCCCGGCCTCGGCAAGAAGAGTTCCTGACAGTTCAGCAGTCGCCGTCTCACAGAGGAGCAACAAGATCTGAAGGCTGAAGCAGAAGTTAGAAAAATTCAGCCTGCAAAGAAGGTACAAGATCCTAGCAGGAGGGCGGGAGATGCTGGAAGAACTGACTAGAAGGCAGCAGACTTACCAATTTCACAACAAATTCCTGCATGTGAGACAGGTAAATCCAGATTCTGGGGAAGCTCCGTAGCCCTGTTATGCACAACCTCTTATGCACCCAAGGGTGCTTCAGGCTGCCCTAAGGACACCAGGACTGCATGTGATGGCCTCAAGATGTTCATGGCCTGCATGCCACAGGCGGCAGGAAGTGGCTCAGGACTGATTTTGTTTCCTTCTCTCCCTCCTTTCCCAGGATGGAGAGTCCAGGTCAGCAGGGTCAGGGAGCTGCTCAGCGCACCGGGGTTGGACGTCCTTCAGAGGTGGTCTGGGATGCTGAGCCTTTGCCGGTGGCTCTGCTCCATGTCCTCTAGGCTACATCCTGACCATGCTGGGAAAACGCAGCATGTCAATCAGCACCAGGTATCCTCCTTGTGCTAAGCCGAGCCCTATCAGCACACCTTGTCCATGCCCCTACCCAAGCACCTCTCCAAGCACCCTGCTCCTCTCTGGAAGGTGCAAGTGAGTCATTTTGCAAAAAAAATGCTGCAGATCAAAAACAACGCTCTGAGTTTGTTTGGTTTTTTAAGAAAACACACCTATTTTGTGAAATAAAAAAGTTTGGAAGTTTGGTATGTTATTTCCCCTGCCTCTTCTCCCACCCTTTCCCATTAGTTGTTCCAGCTCCGGAGTGGAGCAGAAGGATGGTGGGTGGGACTGCCTTATGACTTTTCCCTCTCTAGCTGGAACTGGGCCAAACTTCCTCAACTTTGGAAAAGTGACAAGAGGAAAAAAAAGAAGCACTAATTCTGGTGATCTGGAATGGCAGACTAAGAAAAACAGGGGTTTGGGATTTGGTTTTTTTTTTTTTTTCAAGGAATCACAAAAGGGGAAGGAAAGGGAAATCCATGAAGAAGCAGGTGGAGAGAATGTGGATGGATAAAAACAAGGGAGGGTGTGCAGAAAGGCTCAGGTTTTGGAAACTGAAACAAATTAAGGAAAAGCTTTCACTGGACCCAAGCAAAACAGAAACAAGATTGATATTTTTCATGAAGTTGTTTTTCCATTTGTCTCTGTTTGGGCAACAGCTACAGCCCCGGCGGGGACACAGAAGCATTGTTTCGGGAAATGAGCTCATCTCCTTTGCTAATCTCCTGTAGAGCCCCTGCACCAGCCACCCCCTCAGCAAGAAGAGGGTCCAAGGGGTCCAGAGGAGGTGTATCACCACATCAGGGCTCTGCATGAGGGTTTCTGACTCTGCACAGGCAAGGAAATGAGGCTGTGATGAGAATAGGCAACTTAGAGGGAGAATTAGACAGGGAATAAGCAAAATATGTCAGAGCTGTCTCTGCATTGAGGTTGGAAACCAAGGCGATAGGCAGGGGAATAAGAGGTTCTCATGCATGAAGATGGTTGTGATTTAGCTGGCATTGCAGAGGCCTGGTGGGAGGGTATGTGACAGAAATACCAGTGGGGATCACGGCGAGGGGAACCACAGAGAGGAGCACCAGCCTGCCAGCCCCTTGAGTAGGCACACCGAAGAGGAGGAATTAGCAAAATCCTGGAGATGACAGGAAAGGCAGCAGCCACCACTGCAGCCGTGAAGCCCTTTTACACCGGGATGGAGCCTTGGTGCCGATCATGGGGCGCATGGGAGGCTCCGCTGTTGTTTAGAAGAAAAGCTCATTTTTATTCATAATTAATTGCAATGCAGATCAGCGGATGTACGTGTGACAGGCTTAAACCTTAAAGCTCAAACATAGGATTGTTCAAAACTTAGTGACTCATTAATAACCAACAGGCTTGTATGGAGAAGATCATTAAGTAAATGAGTTACAGAGGGCTGTGAGAAACTGCCATAACCTGAACCTCAGCCAGAGGCTTTTGGGGTGAAATTCAGCCTGGGCAGCAGGTTGGCTGCCGGGCCGTACGTGGCTCTCTCGCCTAAAGACAGGAGGATGAAAAGGCTGGCAGCCGCCATCCAGGCTCTAAATCCTTCTCTGCAGAATAAGCAGTTATTTACATTGCATCATCTCCAAAACAAAAAGCTAAAAAAAAAATGAAGAAAGTGGGAGTAAGACATTTTCTGACAGGTGGGAGTCCCTATTTTCTAAGTTTTGTTGGAAATGCAAGGCGAAAATCGTTTCACATTTAGTCAAATACGCCACAAATGAAGCAGAAAATAATTCTCTCTGGTAGTGGCAGAGTCGTGCCAGGGTGCCTTCTGGCAGAGAGGGCAGAGACAAGACTGCACGTGCAGTGAATGTCAGCAGAGCAAACCCTTGCAGAGGGGCAAATACGTTCAAGTGAGCAGTGAAATTTTCAAGGCCAAAAATTGAGAAACAGGTGTGCAGCCACCAGAAGCTGGCAATATTGCCAAGCACTAAAACCCCATACCTCGATCCGAGGTATCGTATATTGCACCAGAATATCGTATATTTGGTGCTGTTTGCCTTCCAGCTTCCGAGAAGGTTGCTGCGTTATGTTTTGATACCCTTCTCTGAAACTTTGTGGGATATAAACTTACTTCTTCCTCCTCACCAGACAAAAATAAATTGCTCAGAACTGGCGAATATGTCTGAAAAGATGGGCTTATAGAAGCATCCTTGAAACTGGAGCGCTGGACAGTGCTGCACTGAGCCAGCCCTGCCCTAAGCCCTGGATGCGGGCAAGGGGTGGTGGGCAGAGGGGCGATGGGCGCGGGGCGAGGGGCTGCAGAGTGCGAGCTTGCTGGAGGGGAGGCAGCAAGCACCTTGCCTGGGACTGGGGAAGGGCACAAACCGCTTTGCAAATCACCATTTGAAAGCAATAGAGCATACAATAGTTAAGGGAATTAATCAGGAGCCTATAGCAAAGACTGCTTCGCATTTAGGATATAAAAAAGAATAATAACATACAACACTGTTTGTCTTTAAACAAGCACCAGGTAATGCATTTCCAACAATTCTATCCAGATGCGCCACTTGAGAACCTCTCCTAATTGTGAAATTAGAAATATTTTTGCTGTAAATGCCACAGGATGACATCTAGGGAGATATTCACCCCGTGCCACTCCCCACTCTTTGCGACAGAGTCCCACTTTAGCTTAAAGGTCGGCGCACAGAATGTCATTTACATTTGAAAAAAAAATTCAGCTGCAAAGTAGGAGAAACATTTGCTCTAATAGACTTAACCTGGGAGGATTCTCAGATATCTGGTTGGGCTGAGGCTGTCTGGAAAGAGAATATCACATTAAACTCCAAAGATCGGTTACTTCAATGAGCTCTCCACAACAGAAAAAAAAAAAAAATCCCACTTTTAAGGGGTAAAGCAAAAATGTAAGATAATATAGAAAATCTGGGAGTTACTGAAAGGGTAAGAAATTTCAGATGGAGGGAATTCTGTATCTGTCACTGAAAGCCAGCTTAAGGGGGGAGCTGCTTTGGTTTACATTATTTAAATGCATCTGCAACACACTAACATTGTTCTGTGAAACCACTGTATGACAGGCAGATTCTCAGCAAAAGGGAAAAAAATCACTGTGAAATGAAGGACATTTGCTTCAGCAAATAAACTGTGAAGAGACAAGCTTAAATCTAACTTCAACAAGATCTTTAATATGCTATTTGGATGTTATAAGGGTATGAGAATGCCCTTTGATATTAGTCCTGCTCCTGAGATATTTCACACAGTAATTGCCTCCATCTTTAAGGTATGATGTATTCAAGCTATGGTGACTGCTATTTTAAATCGGGTGATGGGTCTAAAAAAGCAGAACCGAAGAGTCGGGTAAGAACCGCAGAGAGCAGAGAAGACACTTCAGGATGAACTTTAAAAGGTCAAAATTTGGTCTAGCAGAATTACCTGTACTGGCTCTGAGCTGAGCTATGATGGCTTTGTTGCCAATTTAGATAAAATAGAAGCAATAATTAGAATGTCTAGCCTCTAGGATATAAAGCGGATCTACGGAGATTTATGAAAACAATATACTATTTGGCAATATCTATTCCTAAATCTATGGCCCGCATTTCCTCAGGAGAGAAGTGCTGCAGTCAGAAATTGCCTGGCGTTAGGCAGGCGGAGAAGCAAGCGCTGGAAAGGCTAAAGCCATGGAGACGAAGACCCTTTAAGCAGACCCTGGGATTGCTGCCCGACGCCGGCCTGCTGTTCGCAGGCCCTGTGAACCCCGGTGAGCCATCCATGGGCCTGTCTTGTGAAAGCCCAGGTGGGCGTTTGGCGCTGGAGCAGATTATCAATTGGGTCTTCACGGGGTCTTTCTCTTGTGCCCACTGGACAAATGTGGTGTGCCCACTGGACAAATGTGGTGTTCCCTATGGGTCTGGACAAAAGGGGGGCAGTGAGCTCCATGGCAGGATCCTGGCCTCCCGAAAACCGTGCTACCTGGGACGTCAGCCTGCGCTAGCAGTGCTAAGCACGGCTAAACACAAAGCCAGCCAGGGTCTGGCACAGGAGGAGGAGGCTTTGCAGAGCCTGTCTTGCACAAGCCCTGTCCTGCCAGTTCCACCGCAGCAAAAAGGATTAAAATAGGCTGTGGACTGTTCCTTCCGTAGGAAACCCGGTAATTGCCTAAATCCAAGAGAGACAGCTCTGCCAAGAGCCCTGCCCCAGTTCTGTGGGAGTGTGGGATACCCAGACTGATCTGTTCCCTTTGGTCTCTATAACCATGCTGTTTTCCGCATCTAAATTCGGGCTACCAGACATCAGTATGCCATACACAGGGGTTCACTGAAAAGGCTCAGCCTCAGGAGGTGCTAAGCACCAAGTCTTTCCTACAAGCTCCAGGCTTCAGAGTCCTGACAGACATACGTTGGATATGTGGATGTGTCAGATGCTCTGCTGTGTCTATGTCTCACTGCTCAGCATCTTGCAGAATCATGCCCACGGTGATCAAAAGGAAATAGTTAATAACATCAGGCTCCAGGTTGAATACCCTTTCCCAGTGACATGCAAGCCCTCCAGCAGAAGCTGTCCAGAGTTTTCACCACCACTTTGGTGTCGAGCAGTAGCAAACAGAGGTGGCGAGCCCCACACCTCCCAAGAGCAAGGGGACATCACAAGTGCTCGGCAATGACTTACCTGTTTTCCAGGTTCTCCTTGGAGATGCTGCTACATCTTCATAAATCCACTCACTAGGCAGAGCCAGCGGGTCAGTGCCTGGACCTTTGTCCTCTCCTCATTTAGCTGCAAGCAGGGCAATGACTGCTGGGAGGACATAGTGCGGAGAGAATTGCAGTGTGAGTGGTCGGGTGGTGAGCACAGCGATTCATAGATAATCCATAGGTATAAAATGGCAGATGGGAAATGCATAGCTAGGAAAGCATAAAAAACAGCATCAAAATTACAGGAGAGAGTTAAGGTACAAGAAATAAGAAAATAGTCCATAAATGTGGGCAGAGCCATCCCCTACTCATTTAATCTATCAAACATATGAACACACCAGCTCCACATGAAGGCGAGCAAGTGCCAAAACAATGTATACCTGAACCAATATATGCTCAAATTGTGTATTTTAAACATCCTCCACATGGGCAGCTTTGCTCTAGTCACACTGTGGTGTTTGTGCATTAATATTTTTATTTAAAAACAAGAACAGAAGGGCAGAGGAATTAGGGAATAAATCCGAGTCCTCCAGCAACTGAAGGCTGAGTTGGGCTGACTCCAGGGCGGTTTGGGTTGGAAAGAACGGCTCTCACTTACCTTCAGTAATTATAATGAAGAAATTGGGGATTCTTCTGCAGGAAGCAGAGGATTTATGAGAGAGCAGCTGGAGAGGCCAAGAGCAAAGATAAACATGGAGATGGTAAAAGAGTATCTGACAAAACTCAGCCTACATATTGTAAATCTGCAGGTCCAGACACAGTGCGCCTGAGAATTTTAAAAGAAATCTCTGAAGACAATCTTGAAAAATAATCTTCCCTTCATCGCAGGAGTTATCTGGGCCCTGGGAGAGGCCAAATGTACACCTCGTTACAACCAAAGGTTGAGAATATGGGGCGGGAATCTGCTGCCCACCTGCCCACAGATCTCAGGCAGGAGAGTTCAAACTGGGATTTTTTTCTCATCCTTCCATCTCCTCCTTTTCTGCTTCTCCTTGTTACTGCGTTACAGAGCCTACAGCCTCTTCCCAGGGCTGCACAGAACTGCCAGGAGCCCAGAGGCCAAGCAGCCTGCCCGCAGTACTCATTGCGTGCCAGCACACACAGCCCTGTTTGAGTCCTCACCGTACGTCGGAGCGGGTGTGTTTGTGCTCCACCTTTGCTTTTGCACATGGAGCTTTTTTCTTTTTCCCAAATCCAAAGGGAACTGGATGTCAGTGGGGAGGAAAAGCTAACTCTACATCTTATTTTCAAACTCCAGCGCCTCATATACTCAACCCACAGCCTTTTTAAGTGCAGCCCCTGGAAAATAAGAATTTCAATAACCTCCATTCTCAGGTAACCCGCTGAGCAGCTGCACATCTCTCTCCCTCGCTGGGAAGCAGATGCGTTGCCCCCCTCTCCAGCTCTTTCTTGTTTTGGGAAAGGACCAAGATGTGAGAGAGCTGGTATGATGTGGGGAGCAAAAGCTGAGTGAATCAGTGGTATGAAGTTTATTGAGGATGGGGAAACTCCCCTTTGCCCAGCTCCTCCCAGTACACAGCTCATGCCAGGGATGAATCAGAGACCTTGCAGCTGAGTGCGCAAACATGTGGTGATGAGGAAGCCGATGTAGGATTGCACCTTGAGCCTCACAAGCAGCTTGTGGTTCAGGGACCTCGGCAGTAATCAGAGCTGCTTTGCAATCAGTTGCTGCAAGGAACCCAACCGCATGCTCTCTTCAACCCGAAGGGACATGAGCAGGTGTGGAGGTGGGGCTGCTCTGGCTCTCACCCACTCTGTCCCTATGTGTTGCAACTCATTTTCTTCCCTTTTTGAACAGATCATCCTCATTATGCAGCCTGCTTCTCCATCTCCTGTGAGGCAGGTCCTCTCAGAGTCATTATTTTAGTGCTATAAGTAAGTTTTCTTAAAAACGGAATGAAAACTCTGTAGATTTAAAGAATTTGGTGTGGGCTAGAAATTGGTTGATGAGTCACAGACTCAGGTAGTAACCATAAAAATGAAACTTCAAAATTGGGAACAGTTTTATGACGTTACCACAGGAGACAAGACTGGCACTTGCATTTAAAGTTTCATTAAGCAGAGAATGAGGTAAAACCGTTCATATCAGTGTCACCAGTGGGCACTGAGCACAGCCTCGGATGCCTCCAAATCCGCCTGGGAACATTACAGCCACGGGCTGAATGCAACAAGATCCAGCACTGACAAACGGCAGTCAGGAACCTTGGAGAGAAAGAGGAATAGCTTGGGGAGCTGGAAAGCAGTGAGATCAAGGCTAAGGGGTGAGAGCCAAGCTAATACCATATAATCTTGCAGTTTAACAGTCCTGAACAGAGCTGATGCCATTCAGTGTGGAGGGCTGGGAAGAGTGCTGTGCGGCAGCTGCCATGCAAGTGCTGGCTCCGGCGTCAGCCCTTGGTAATGCCGGCAACACTGCCGGCGTGGTCCCTCACCCTGTTCTTTTGTTCCAAAAAGGGGCCAGCTGTGCACCAGCCCTCAGGATGGACCCCTCTTGCACCGGGCTCTTCTCTCCTGCCTCCCCATGGGGAGAAGGACCCGAGCAGCAGAGGTGCAGGCAGCATGGCATAGTGCGTGTCCACTTAAGTTGTTCCCTCTTTAAAATACAAAAAAATGTCCCTCTCTTTCAAGAAATACAGGTAATAGGTAAGTAATATGAATGATGCCAGGATTAAAGTATGTGGTTATGAAAAACTGAAGGAATCAATGTTTTATAAAATAGCGGTATGAAGAGTCAGAGGGGATGCAGTCTTGCTCTATAAATACCTTCAAGATAACTATAAATGAAGGAAGGGAATTAACTCACAGTCTCAGAAGATGGCAGGACAAGGAGCCTGACGTTAAGGAGGAAAAGCTGAGGGTGGATGTAAGACGTCCTCAGCAGTGAGCATCCCCGGCCAGGACACTCGGCTCCCTGTGGCACACGAGGTTGGAGCGATGAGCAGGAGGGATGGTGGCAAGGAGCAGCCAACGAGCCCACTCCTCATGCACTGCTAATTGTAGATAAAAGTCAGAAAGAAGTCTGCAGCTCTGGCTCACCAACAAAACAACACCTGGCAGAGCAGAGACACACTGTGAGCTGGAGGGTTTGTGTGTTTGCTGTGGAGAGAAGCTGCTGGTGGCCCCAGAGCAGGGACTGTCTCCTGTCCCATCCTGAGGCAGCAGCAGCTCAGGGCTCCACACTCCCACTGGGACAGGCAGCTTGGGTTAGTGTCTCATTGGCAGAGCGGCCTCTCCTCAGGGAGATGTCAGGGTGGGTGCTGGGTACCTCACCACTCCATTTGGGACAGAAGGCAGGAGGGAGACTCCAGTAAGACCTACCAGGCATTGCCACCCATCCCCATGGCTGTGTCGGAGCAGCTCCTTGGAGGGTAGGGTCCTACTCCCACTTCCATAAATCCAGAGCAGATTCTGGCTAGGACTCAGGTGAGGACAAATCCAGTATCCAGTGCTGCCACACAGTGGTGAAGAGGCATTTGAGAAGGTCACATCTGCAAAACCACCCCGTGGAGTTTTTTTGGTTGGAGCCTGAGACAATCCTAGGTTGACCTCAGGGGACACCTAGGCAGGTGCTGGCAAGAGATCGCAAGCACAGGCACAATTTAAAGCTCTTTGGTGACCAGCTTGACTCTTCCCCAGTGGACACAATTCCCTGCAAGGTGCTCCCAAAGGCAGGCTTTCCTTTCCACCATTGGTGTTGGGGATGTGTCCCTCATTGCAGTAAGACCATCATGGGAAACATTTTGTTATTAATTTAAGTTTCTTCCATTTGATTTCAGCCCAGAATTCCTGTTTATATCCTCTCACAGCCTCCCATGTTGGGCTCCACAAACTTCACAGACTCACAGCTCAGCAGTTTGTCCTCCTTTGACCATGACCCTCAAAAATGACACTGTACAAACACAACAGGTTCATACAATACGTTTTTAAATGTTGGTGCTCAAGTATGCAGAACGGTACCAAGGGGGACTCCTGAGATCTCCAGGTGCCCAAATCACACCTCCTTGCAAAGGTAAAAGTCCTCCAGCAGGAGCCGTGACCCTGTAGAGATTTACCTTAAAAACACGATCTCTTGACCAGGCAGAATATATTCATCTCTGAAAGGCTGTACAAGGATGAATGAAACACAGGACTCCATTCCCCCATTGTCTCAATTACTCCCCCCAAAATACTCATGTCTTTCCAGGTGTAGCACATCTACTGCGGTAGCTCCTGCACGTATTGCTGAGGTTCATGACCCTTTTGCATTATTTTTCCTTCTTCACTGGTGCGTACAACACCCCCGGCTTTAGGATCATCTGCATGCACACAGTGTGCTATTAATACTCCATTGCAGATCATTACTAGAGAAGTTAATTAATACTCTGCCTAAGTACTAGGCCTGTGGCAACCTGCTGAAAACTCCATACAATCAGCAGGCTGCAGTTTACTGTTGCTTGTCATTCACCCCACTGGCATCCCACTTCCCCCATTTCACCAGTCTCAATTAACTTCTGAGGTATGACAATAGCTGAGATTGACGTCAGCCCATCATCCAGTGGCTATGATCAAAAGAAATAATTATATCAAGGGAAATAATAAAGCTTTCTATAATATACATATTATATATGAATAAATTAAGCTTTTTATAATACAGCTATACAGACATTACTACATAGAATAACAAAGAGGTCACACCACGGCCAAGCACAGAGGCAATGGGATCTCCTGGACAGCACTTGGGTGCTCTATTTCAACACCCCAGAGCTTTACCAGCTCTTTTGGCCCCAAACCATTCTGGCAGCTCGACTGCAAGCGATTCCCCGCCAAGACCCATGAGTCCTTCTCAGAGTCACCGCTTCCAAAGTCCTCATTCTCTATTTGTAGCCCTCTTCTTTGTTTTTAGATAAATGAGTTTACTATTGCTCATACTGAGACAGATATTGTTTGCCTGCTCCTGTTTTACAGACCACAGTCTGGATTGCCTAGTGAGCGACTCTCTGCTGCTCATCACCTGCGACGCCTGGACGGGCAGCTGTGGGGTAACAGCCGCCGCTCCTGGCAGGCAGCGTGACGGTTCATGCCAGTTGAAGGGACCTTCTTCCCCAAAGCAGGGAACTGGCAACACGAGCGCTCGCTTTCCTCCTTCACCACCCACTTATCCTTGGCAGGCTGGCAAACACCATTTGTTGGGTTCCCTCGCTCCATCGCAGGCGCACAGGTTTCTTGAGACATCTTTGAAGAAACGTGGAAGCAGAGGGTGAGTAGTGAGATGACACACTCTGAGGATGATACGAGATTATTCAGGTTACTGAAATGAAGCTAAACACAACTAAAGCTGATTGCAAAGAGTGGAGGGTGATCTCATAATATTGACTCAGTGAGTTCTAAAATGAAATTCAGTGTTTGCAGCTTCAAAATAATACACAGGGGAAAAAACTAACCTTAACTCTACATATAAAATCATGGGCCCTGAAGGAGCTGTTAGTCCTGTGAAAGGGGTTGTGGAATCACTGCAGAAGGCTCCCTGAAAACAAAACCTTACCACTGAGCGCCAGCCTAAAAAAGTAAATCTAAGATCAGGGATTATTCAGAAAAGAGTGGAGAATAAACCAGACGAAATCACTGTAGCTCTCTAAACTCACCTTACAGCCATGTCTTGAATAATGCACCCAACACTGATTCCTTCTTTTTTCTTCATCTTCCTTCCCTCCCTACTCCAAGATCATGTCAATTGAAGAGGAAGAGGTATGAAAGCCTACGCTATCAGCATAGTCACCAGATGTTTGGAAAAGAAAGAGTTTGAATAGTGAAGTGACAAAATTTGTTGACAGTAGTTATTCAACGTTACAAGACAAGAACTTAACCATGAAGAGATTAGAAGCATCATACAATTTATAATGACTGAACAATAAAATGTCATTAAAAGCAATGTAGGTATCTGCAAAGTGCTGTAATGAGAATACACAAATCTAATTGAAGTACATGTGTTGGTCTGTGACTTGACTGTTACCACACAGAGAAAAGATTTCAAGGTTATCACAGAGGAATGTCTAGAAATGTCATCCCAGTGTTCAGCAGAGATCAGAAAAGCAAGCAGAATCACTGATGAAGGAATACAGACCACAGCAGCAAACAGCATCAAGTCGGTATAAAAGCTGCGCACTGTGGGTGCTGGGTGCAGCTCCTTCCCTGTCGGAAAAGCAGAGGGCAGAGCTGGAAAAAAGGGGAGCAGAGTATCGAGGGCAGTTCAAAACCCCAAGTACAGAGGGATACAGGAATGGCTGAACAGATGAGGAGTCCTAACCTGAACTGACACAACTGTACTGGATGTTTATAAGGTCCTGAACAGTCTGGAAAAGCTGAATGGGGATTTACTGTCCAATGCCTCTTTCAATACCAGAGGTTTGTAGCATGAACAAAGCGACCAGACAGAGGTTCAGCACCAACCAGAGGAGATACCCTTTTGGAGGAGTAGCAAATGAGCCGAGGAACTTTGCTGCAGAGGATGCTGAGCATGACGAAGGATCATAGCATTCACGAAGCAACTTATGAACTAGAGAAAACGTTATCATAGTCTATAAACCGAAGAAAGGCTCACCTTTTCTGGCTTAGGAAAAGCCTGAGTTGTGACGAGTGAGATGATAGAGAGCAGACCATCAAGGCACTTGCTGTTGTCCTATCTTTGGTCTCCATGGACTTTTGGTGTAAGCCTCCATAACCTTCTTGGGGCCTGTGAGGGCAGCAAGCGGTGGAACAACGCCTGTGCAAGGAAAGATTAGGATTATTCATCCTGCAAAAGGCAGAGCTGAGGAGATACCAGAGAAGCCTATAAAATAAAAAAAAAATGATACAGAGAAAGTGATCCAAGATAAACTACTCACTCTTCATCACTACACAGGAACTGGCAAGCTCCCAGCTGAAATAGGTCACAGGTGTAAAACCAACAAAAGGAAGTACTTTCCCACATGAGATATATATATAAAAATATATATATAAACCATATATATAAAATGCTGGAATTCATTGCCACAAGATACTGCAGAGTATAAATGGGCTTAGAATGGGATTAGACATATTCATGAAGGATAGGCACATTTGTGGCAATGAAACGCAATCCTGCGGTTGCAAATTTTCTTTTAGAAGCTGAAAAGTGCCGATGTGTTGCAGCTCTATCTAATTCCGCCCTGGCCTGAGCGACTGAGTACACGTTCTTAGGTTTCTATAAACTGTATAACATTCTGCATACGCATTATAAAAAGTATTAAGTGTAAGCTTATGGTTTCTGGTATATTCTTAGCCTTTGATGGAGAATGCAATTGCTATTTTAGGGCATACTGTGAAGAAGGCATTTTGCCAAGACAAGCCTTTGGTGCAGGCTGTCTTCTTTCATCTAGTATCAGGCCTTTCCAGATTCGAGTATTTCCACAATTTTTGTGCCATCGACAAACTAATGATTAACAATTTATATTTTCTTTTTTCTTCACTGCTAAAACTTTTTAAATGTGCATGGCCAGGAACTGATGGCTTTGGGCTCTTCAGTCACATCTCCCCCTGTGAGCGTTCCTCACTTACCATTACACTGTCAAACCCACGTCAAAACTGTCAAGGAGCCACTCTCCAATTCATTTAATCTTTAGCATGTTTACTTGCACATTTCTCATTTATTAAGGAGACTGTTTGGTATTAGTCAATTAGAAGTCTAGCTGTAGATAGTATTAATAGACTATTACTTTTTTAAATTGAACTTGTCACCTATTCAAAAATATATCAAATTAGCTTGGTATTTTCCATACGTTCAGTGGGGATGGTTTACATTTGCCAGTTTCAATTCTCCACCAATGTGCTCTATCAGTCATTTCATTCTTCTGCTGTGGCACGAAGGCAGATGAAGGGCTGACAACTGTGTATCTGCTTAAATAGTAAAAAAAAAAAAAGTTTTTTAGCAGATCCCTGAACTTTTCTTAGTTCCAAAACTTCTTGAAAACCAACAGTAATGATCTGAATAGCTTCCTGACTGGCTCCTACAAAATTCTCAGATGCAAATTATCTAAGCTACTGATTTTAAAATGGTGCTATGCATTGCCATCCATGATCAACGAGAGGTAATTATGTCTCACCATCATTTAACATGACAATGTCATCTATCTTTTCTTCTGAAGACAGACGATGATGATTTATAACAAATTGTGCTTTTACAATTTCATCATTTCTAGTAATAGACCAATATTACTGTTAGGATTGTTTTCATTCCAAATACACTTACCAAAAAAAAAAGGTTTTAAAAATTAATTATGTTAGGCATAGCTTTCTAGTTTCACCCTGACTGATTCTCCTTTTAAAAAATGATGAAGATTAGTCAGGATTCCAGGTTCTTCTTTGCTGATTCTTAAATTTGTTTGGCTTGCGATTATCTTCCGGCAACGGAAAATACTGCTCAACCGAAGCTGAAATGATAATTTGAAATAAATATGAAATTGAAGAAAGGATGCACATGAGTCAGTACTGGCAAGAGCTTTCTCCTGCTTCTGACCATGGCTCTGATTTTCAATTCCTCTCTCAAATTCTCCCTACCTTATTAAAAAATTGTATACATAGTTTAGTACGTTCATCATTTAGTTCTGGAAATCAATTCAGGGGAGGGTGAATTTAGTTGTAGGGAGGCCATGCAGAAGGGATACGGCACACGCCGAAGCACTGTGCTCACGGGAGCTAAGCAGTGGGATGGAGGCAGCCAGGCACAGCTAGGTGATGCTGGAGCAGATGGACCACAGCTCTCTGAGGAGGTGGGACCTAAGCACCAGCTACCCATCCCCGGTGTCCCCAGTGTGTGGTGCCACCTTTCACACTACGGCAAGGGAAGACAGCTATTATGGCTGAAATACATCTACATCTCAGACATTCCCTTTAAGCTGCTCATAATTGCCTTACACAAATTCTGCTGGATGTCGAATCCTAGCTCAGATGACATTTTTAAGCCTTTCAGCAAATCTGTCGTGCCATTTTGCATTTTGTCTGGGCATAAAAAAAACCACAGACATGTCATACAGCTTTCCATCATAAATTTTCCATGGCATAACAAATTGTATTAGAAGGAAATAGCTCAGTCAGTTTAAATTAAGAAGTTTTGTTTTTCTTAACATTGATGACCTAAAGATTTTAAAATTTCAAGTAACTTAAGTGTTCAAGAAACTGATTTTATTAGCCTCTGTATAATATTAATGATAGACTTCGTTTTCCTTTCAGCTAGGTTGGTACCTTAAATAATATCGACGTTTATCATTCTGAAGATGGTCTCAAAAATACTCTCTATGAAATTAGTAGAAATTTCACTATTGACTTCGGCGGGCCCAAGGTTTTACCCCTAGCAATTAGCAGTCATTCTACTGTATACATGGCTCCCTGAAGGTCTGCAGAGCTCAGCGTAATTGTAACAGATTGTGTAATCAGGCTGGCAGGACATGCAACAGCAAGGAGAACCACGTCTCCCCCTGTCCAAAAAAAAAAAAAAAAAAATTTCCCAAAAGGAAGGGTAAATTTAAATGAATACATTTTCATTATAAATGCCTAAAATGCAAGCTAATGATTAGGATGACTTACAGAAAAAGATTCAACAAAACATCATGTGTGAAAATATTTACACGTTCTATTTCATCTCTAACGAGGGAGAAGATGATGTGCAGTTAAGGCTGCCAGGCCATCCTTTAATATGACTGGAGTATTCTCTCTAAAAAGGAAAAAAAGGGGGGGGGGGTGGTGAGGGAGAGAGAGATCGAGACAGACAGCGAGCCCTGTGAGTACGGGATGGAGTCAGCCCTAAATAAGAATTTCCTTTAGCTTTTCGAGTACATGAGACAACCACATCGTGTAGAAAGACACTATCAAGGTCTCCAAGCCCCAGACTCACTTCCCTTCCCCATACGACTGTTTGCAAACTTGTTGGGATTCTCAATACTCGACAGCCTTCTTCCCCCCCAACGCTCCCACGCTCTCAGCGTAAAGCAGGCACACGGCCCCCACGCGGTGTTTCTCCGACACGAGGGACCCGGCCACTGCTCCGCTGGCCGCGCAGGCGAGACCGCAGCAAAGCCCCCGCAGCGCCTGTGTGTGTGGAGCCTGGCCCTTCCGCCTGCCCAGCACAAACCCCAACCCTGACTTTCACCGAACAACCCCAGCAGGCTGAAATAGCCGTGCATTTGCTGGAATTCGGAAGCAACCCAGAAAGAAAAAGAAACAAACCAAACCCACAAACCAAACCCATGTGCAGGCACTCCGGGGGGTGGCGAGAAGAGGCTTGGGGAGGGAAGGGAAGCAGATGGGACATTTAATTCAGGGAACAAACTAATTTAAATCTTTCAAGGAGTTTGTTATTATTTCCAGACTGTTAAGAATGCATTTTTTTTTTCCCTGCATATAAAATGCAATGTCCCTGCTCGGAAAAGCTCCAAGAAAAAAAGCCCAGCAATCTAGAATGAGGAGAAAAAGAAGTCCAGAATGTTTTGATCATACCTTTTAAGAATACTATTATTTATATATTTCACAGATTTATATAAATAATCATAAGTGTGCAGTTGGTGCAGGTCTCCTGGGTAAAGGCAAAAGCAGGCAGATTTATAAAATGGGTTTACATGCCAGGGTGATTGTAATGGCTCCTTCTGTCAGGTAAACACATAATTAAGATGTTTTCAAATAAATGTATTATGCACATGATTGAAGCCAATCCAGGCTGCAGTATAAATATTATGCTCTTTTTTTTTTTAAGTTGTATAATTACATATCTACCCATGGAGCTTCTCGCCTGATAGGCATCTATTTATGCAACACCATGCCGTGGCTGTTCCACAGGTGCTGTCGCAGATCCTTGGTGAACATGCAGCCCGGCTGATTTTAAAACTGCAATAGCTCAGCTTTCTCTCAAAATACCAATTCTCTCTCAACCCCTTTTTTTGCCTAATTGGTTCTTAGATTTATTGTTTAATTAAAACTGTTCTCGGGTTATACAAACAACAAATCCCGCTAATGTGTGTTTTCTCCACTTACAAATTATTTTCCGCGGGGTTATGTATCTCCAGCTCGGGAAAGGATTGCGTCCTCCTTGGCTGGGCTGTCATTGCCAAGCGCAGCCGCGTGGTCAAAGCTGTAAGTTGAAGTTTATGATGGCAGCATGACAAAGCTGTATCCATAGAGTCAAAGTGGCAATACTAAACGCCGTTTGAAAGACTGATGGCAGTCTTTAAGCCGATGCAGTAAAAACTCTTCTTTACTTTATAGCATTTTCATACAGAGTCTCACAACACGTCTGGTCATGCACTAGGGAGACATAAATAAGACGCGAGCAATGAGTTGGTTGAGGAGGCACCCCAAGAAGACTCTGAGGGACATCATCTCCATGGCAAGCCTTTCCTCAAATCCTTCCTCCCCAGGGACAGGCGGCATGGGACAGCGTGGGGACAACACCACAGCACTGCCCACGTGCTCTGTGGCGCTGTCTGAACTCCTCATAAACAAACTGATGTTTCTAGAGATCTTCTCCCAGCCTGGACATCTACCTCCTGCCTCCAGAGGTAGCTCCAATCCCCATTTGCCTGGTTTGGACAACACAGAAACCTGCTAAAATCCCTGCACCTGGAGAAAGTTGTAGCCAGACAGTCAAGTTTCAGCAGCACGACCGCCCTTCAAAAAAAAAGTGGTATTCAGATATAAACTTGCATTTGGATGTTTTTATAGAGAGAACACTGAACAAATTGAAAGCTTTTCTGCAAGGAGCATATGCTGCAGTTCCTGAAACAAGAACCCAGATCTTGCGAAGATTCTGGCTGCCTCCAGCCTTTCAGTACTAAAGGGCTCTCTAGCAAATTAGAGCCGCATAATAAAAGCTAATAAAGATGAAACTGGACAAATTCAGACTAGAAATTAAGATGCACATTTTTAACAGCAATAGAGTTAAACAGGTTCCAAAGGGATGCAATAGATCGCCCGAAGCTGGAGCCTGCCAAAGGCACGGCAGAGTTGGCAGCAGCCAGAGTGGGCTCGCGGGTGGGATGGAGGAGGGCTGGGAGAGGGCAGCTGGGTTTAGGGAAGCTCCGTGCTGGAGCAGGAGGCTGGAGAGGGCAGTGGGATAGGGGGGATGCTACCAGCAGCAGGCTGGGGGCATAATGCAACCACCTGAGGGGAGGTTTCTGGTGGCAGAGCTGCCAACGTCTATATCCCGGTCACCTTCTCCTATTTCTTTCTCCATCCTCAGCTCATGCCCCTTGGGTAAGAAACCTCTGCGATTACCTTCAAGTAGCTCCCTCCTCCCTCCGCTTCCCCTCCAGCATCTCTCAGTGCCTCCAGCCTGCTGCGAACGGGAAGGCGCAGGCTCTGCATCCTGCTGGGGAACTGGGATGGAGACTTGGAGAGGAAACAGGAGGAGAAGAGGGTGTTTGTTGCCAGGGATGGGATGGGGGGATTGCTACTGTTGCTACCGTGAGGGACTGCCTCCCTGCTCAGAGACGGGAAAACCGGAGGGTGGAGATGAATCACTCTCCAGCACAGAAGTTCTCTTCTCCTTTTGTCTCTCTGATGCAACGTATAAAAGGATGAAGTACATCCCCGCTCCACCCCAGTGCTGGCTGTGCTGTGCCCCAAAGGCAATGTAAAGCAGGTACCTGAATTTACAGCTGCTTTACACCGCCAGCACAAAACGTAGAACCAAAGCATGCAGTGCTTTTGGTCTTACGGCTGGAAGTATTGATATATGTTTTAAACCAGGGAAGCCTTTTAAATTCAAAGTAGGCACAAAGCAATGCCCTTCACATTAGGCTGTAATTTTACATATAACTTAGGCCATCATAAACTATCACTGCTGCAGAAAGGAGTGTCAGCTGTCCACCAGCAACAGCGCAAAGGAGCCCTGCCATGAAGAGCAGCCCTGCCTTCCCTCTGCCACAGCTCCTCAGCCCAGCCCGTGCACACCTTCACCTTCTGGGAGGAAGACAGGGGGGAAAAAGGGCTCCTCTTCCTCCCAACTGCCACAGCAGATCCATACCTGACTGCAGCAGCTGAAGCTGGCTTGTCTCCCCTTCTTTGCAGTTCCTTTTTTATTGGTTTCGGTTGCTCTAAATCAATTCCTGAGACAGTACAGGACACTGTGGTGTGCCCCAGGAATGTCCAAGGGAACTTAGTTATACAGTTTTTTTACAGCTCATTTTGTATCTTATGAGAGTGAGATTTTGAGTGGCAGTTTTATTTCTTGATCACCGAGGCAAATTGTTTGAGAATTCAGGGCTCTTTCTTGCTTTTTAAAAAATCACCTAGTTTATTACACCTCTCCTCCTGAACTCAGTTGTTCCTTTTCTTTTCCACTCAACCGCTGGAGGATAGGGAGAGCAGAAACTGAGTCCATCACTTAATCCAAACATGGATCTGATGATCCCACTATTTTCTTTCAGGGTCTTTTTTAAAAGTGGAGTTCTTACTGTAATTAAAAATACAAAGTATAAATGTGAGGAAAAAACCCTCACCTTCAAGAAGCTAGCTTCCTGCTAACATCCCATGGAATGCAAAATAGAAAAAAAAAGGACTATAATTTTCCTGGTTTTGTGAATTTTGAGGGGGTACCTTGAACAGCATCAACAAAGATCTTGGGGAAACAGGAACACAGAACAGTTCAGCCCAGCCCAGCCATCCGTGTAGCCCCATGCCGTGCCATGACCAGCAGCAGCTGATGCAGAGGAAGGTGTAAAAACTGATGGGACACGTGGACTGCTCTGTTCTCAGCACGTTCTCAGCCTGACCTCTAATAGCTAAAGGCTGGCTTGCACCCAAAAACAAAAGACAGAATACTGCTGGATGGTTTCAGTCATTAAATATGACAAAGCGAAATATTCTTGGTATCAGAGGAATGTAGTGCAGAGACAACACAAAAATTGTGAAAATCTTCAACACACCAGCAGAGCACATCGGAGGGATGAAAGAATGAAGATTGCGGGTGATAACCCCAGCCTCTCGGTCAAAGGAAAATCTCACAAACTGAAACTTTACCCTAACAAAACAAAGACTCCAGCAGAGCAGGCACAGCCCTCCTTCTTGGGAGAGAATGGGGAGAGAGCACAAATCACCCAAGCCTGACATGAGTCACATCACTTCATGCATGACTGCAAGGTGCTCAGATACCACAGCCATGAGCCCAGGCCAAGAACCTATACAAAGAAAATTTGTCAAGTGATGTGCTAAAGCTGTTAAAAAGACTTGCAGGTGGGAAAATGAGGTGTAGAGAAATAAAAGGGTGGGTGAGTTCAGTTCCTCTGTTTTGAAGTTTGACTTGGGGCAGTCTGAGCAAGGAGAGCTTGGAGGTACAGTGAGGACAGCCAGTCGCCAGGGCCGCAACTCAGCCCTGCAAGTGCTCAGCAGGGAAATGCTTTGGGGTTTTTTGTGTGTGTGTGTGTGCAGGAGGGAACAGGGGTGGAGGGAGAAGAAAGACATAGACAAGCCTGGAGAGCTGCTGAGACGAGGGTCAGCAGAAGGGAGAAGGCAAGCGAGGCTTGGTTCAGAGGGCTCAGGAGGAAGCCTTGCAGCTCTCCGCAGGGGCAATGGCTCAGGCGAGAGACAGTCAGGAATGCCCAGCCAGCCCATTTCATTTGCTGAACACACCTAGCCCTTCAGTTTTGGAGAAATGCCATCTCAAGGTGCTTTTAAAAACAATCCCAAATACCATTCTGATATTTGCAGAGCAGCTATGGGAGCCAGCTCTTCCACCAATTTTCTGCCCTGGGTTGCCATGCTCTGAAAGCTCCTGCTTTGCAATCCCACACTTTGACCAGCACTGCAGAAACCCTTTATTCCCAAATTTGAACAAAGCCTCTACCATATTTACAGCCTGCTCCTCATGCACTTTATTGCTCTTACTTACATTTACAGACAGCTGTCTTTGAAGTTGGGACACAGTTTTCCACATCCACTGCTCTGAACACCTTAATGGGAACAGCACTTAGAAAAGACACTGACAGTATCACCGCAAAAGCAATTCTTACACTGACGAGCTGCATCTTTCTGCTAGACTCATGATGGAAATGTTAGTGAAACTTAAACAAAATTTATTCCCTGATATTCCCACCATCTTTAATAGGAAAAGCTGTAACCTCCCTGATGCACAAAACAGCCCTTGCAGCTGATGTCTGGAGCCTGCACCTGTTATTCCAACAGAGGTGACCTCTGAAACAAGAAAGACATTCTATATAAACACTGAGCTAAGTGACTTTCCCCATGTCTCCTCAAATAACACCCAAATATCTTTTCTTGTCAAAATCTTGCACTTGTCCCATAGTATACACAGCAAATCATGACAACCGGTGACTTACTTGAAGGCTGGAGCCCAAAGCAAGAGGTGCTGCTGCTGAAAGTTTAACCAGTCACCAGCCTCTAAAATATTAAGCTCTAAAATACAAATTTATTTTTACAAAAGCAGTTTTAAATTACCTATCAAGGCAGCTGGTCCCTGCTGGGTTCTTTTTTTTGGGAGAGTGGTAGAAGGAATGAATTAAAGGAAAAAATACATTAGGAGATCGTGTCAGTGTGTTCCTATAATACATACATGTGCCACAATATGGTAGCAAAATTCTGGGAAGCATTTAAGTCCTCTTCAAGCTTATGAGATTAAGCGCCATACATCCCTCTGGCCTTTTCCCAGGTGCGAATCCTGCCCCGTGAGCGCTGCGAGGATTAGTCCCGCAGACCAGTGGTGATCTGCTGCTCCAGGCTCGTACCTCCCACCGTCGGTGTCCGTCACGCCATGGTCCCACTTCACAGCACCGCAACCTTCTCCAGCACCATGGCATTCCCACACCGCTCGCATGGACTGGCCACTGCAACCTGGTCTCTGTGCAGAGCTCGGATGCTGAGCTTCACACAGGGAAAATTCACTGTTGGCTGTAAGAGGAATAAGTAGGATTCAGCCACAAAATTCCACTTCTGCCAAGCTCACGGCTGCCTGTCGCGCTGCAGGCCAGCTCTGGTGCCTGTAACACCTCAACCAGGAGATGCCAGCTCTCACATAGAGAGCTGGTCAGGCCCCAAACCCCTCCTCTGTGCCCTTACTGTAGGAGACCCTTCTGCTTGATTTCTTTGCAGGCCTCCGCTGCAGTACGGAGCTATAGTAACCATGCTGTGCCTGAGGGCTCCTACGACCCTTCCGAGGCCATTCGCGCAGTTCGCACACAACAGGCTGAGATTAGCCGATGCTGGAGCAATACTTTATTCCCATCACCTTTTCAGGGCTACAGCTCTCAAACATCGAGGTAAGAATACGGGACTCCCTCTTTATTGCACCTTGAAAATGTCAGATCCAATCTTCTAAGTGAAAAAGAAAATTTGGTAAACAGCAACCATGCCAGCTCCTCTGGGGATATAAACGTCAATCCGATATATCTGACCTGTTTGCCTGTCTTCTGTCGCAGCAGAGCCATGGTCAGGGTGATCCTTCTCCCAGTTACACTTACTGTCCCCACTCTCTAACTTACCTTTTTATCTTAGGTGGCTGTTCTCAGAGGATGCTGCTGCGCGCAGAACTGAGGCCAGAACCCATCCTGCAATCAGACCTGAAGTTGATGACACCATCAAAGGAAAGCACCAGCTTTGCAATCCTACAAAATATTAAAAAGCTGGTAAGAGGTGGAGTTGTCTGAGGGAGGAGCAGCCGTTTGGGCAAAATCATTTTTGGTGCTGGGGAAGAGCATTTCAGGATACTTGCCTTGCTTTAATGTGAAAGATTTGGCATTACTTCATCTGCTACTTGGTTGTGAGCTGAAAATTTGAGGTGGATTTTTATTGCAGAAAGAGGGCGTGGAAAAGTTGAGTCAGCACAAAAGTTTAACCCTGCTAACAAGGTCTGTATATTTGCTGTGAAGATAAGGCAATGCCACTCCCTTTCCCATCTCAATGCTTATAAGAACAAGCATTTAATCAAAACCTGCTCTTGTACACATGAGCTGTGTTTGTAGCATTCCTCATCTTCTACTTAGAACACAACCTGAAGTTTTAAAACAGAATTGCTCTTAAGGTTTCTGAACATAGTCTTCAGTATTTTCTTAATTGATTCATGGCTTCTTTTAAAAAGCTTTCAACATGTTCTAAAAACTGAATATAAAAGGAAATGGGACTAAAAATTTATACAAAAAAAAAAAAGAAGATTGGGCTGAAACTCTGTTTCCAGAAGCTGCTACTTTCACTAGTGTAAAAGCAAGGAGGGGAGCTCTCAGTCCTCAGATGAATTTTCTGACAAGGCTAAAATCAGCCGAGAGCTTTGATCCAGTATTAAGAATCCCTTCTCAACAGTCGTCAGGAAAAAAAAAAATGCTTCTTCCCCAGAGGAAGTCCAAAAGCCCAGTCACTTCGCAAACCTGGGCCAGGCTGGTGCTGCTGCTGCTGCTGCCTGACTTGGATCAGAGTGCAAATCCACCCCTTCCTTCCTAGGTTGCCATGATCTGAAAGCTTGTGCTTTGAATTTTCCGCCTGGGGTTGCTGTGCTCTGAAAGCTTGTGCTTTGCATTTCCAGAGGGCTATAAAAGCCCGTGGGCACTGGCCGGGCTTTCCAAAACGGTTTGAGCCAACCTGTCCTCTGGCACATGGCACCGGGGCCGGAGGACAGACCGGACTGATCTCATTTCACTGCTCTGCCACCAGCTCCTGTGCGACATTAGCTAAGTCAATTAGCTACTGCGTGCATCTGGTTTTCATCTCTAAAAGGGGGACAGTAGTAATTTCCTACCTCACAGAAATCCTGTGAGGATAAATGTATCAGCTTAGGAAGTGCTCAAATACTAGAGTGATCAGTGCTCCTCTCCATTTGACAGCCTGTGTTTTGCAGCCTGGAAGCCTGTGGTCTGCCAAAGCGTAAAGGATCGGAGTTGAAGACCACCAGAGCAACTCCTGGACTGGCTGAGCACAGATGTCATCGCAATGAAAGCCAGAAAAACACGGTTTCTCCAGGACCTGACAGGAATGGAAAGAAATGCAGGAGAGACAAATTGGGCAGGAAACGCAGAGGGGAGCAGAAACCGCTCCAGCGGCAAGCTCACTGTATTTTGTATATTGTTTTCTCTAGCTTACGTGTACATCATGCATTTGTCTTTCCATTGCCATTCATTTAGGGTTAGGAAGGGACAGTCAGTTGATATTTCTGGGGCTTGAACACATGGAGACCATGCTGCAAAGGATAATTACTCATCTGTAAGTCTGCTTTTCCAAACAAGTGATTGTGTTTTGGGAAGAGTCTTCCATGGGACAGTTGCCATTAATACTCGATTTTGGCCCTTAGTGGAAGCAGGAGGCCGTTTCAGTTTCAGTCTCGCTGACCAGCATTCCCAGGGCCTTCCTCTACAACATTTTATTTGGTCAGGAGCAGAAAACTTCTCCCATTTAATAATGCCCAAAATATATTTACACACCAGGAGCAACTTGTCAGGTGGTGCTTTTTTTGTTTATTTCTTTGTTGTTTTTTTTTTTCCCCCAGTGAAGTTACCTTTCTAGTTTACTATGAGGAGAAGGAGGTAAATGAACTATGAGAATTATTACTCATGTTTATGTACTTTGTAGGACGTCTAAGGCATCCATTAAGAGGGGAGATTCGCTGTGCTAAGCACTATGCAAAGCCGCAGTAAGAGAGACCACGTATCTTGACCAGAGCTGGTCAGGCAGCCGAGATGAATGATGCAGAAAGCAAAAGACACTTGTATCTACTTTACAGAAAGGTACCTAAGGAACAGAAAACTTACACACCTTGGCCAGAAGTGAACAGCACTTTAGCATTGTGACCGTGCTTTTATTACAACACTGGCTTTTATTTCTTCAATCAAGTACAAGCTGTAATAAAGCAAAATTAAGGATAAGTTCTTATCCTAAGCCTAAAGATTCCCCAGTCCAGACAACCTAGTGCTGTGGATGAGGAAGCATCAGGGCTGTCTCTTCAAGGCTGCAGTTCCTTCAACTGGAGAACAGAAATAGGCAACACAGATTGTTTTTTATTATTATTTGGAGCAAAACAGAGTATTCTAATAATCCTGTCTTACAAAGGAAATGAAAGAGTCTTGGGGGTAATATTGAAAAAATGGTGGGCAGTCAGAGTCATGGCCATATGGTCCTCAAGCTGTGCTGTCAAACACATCTACAGATGGAGATGTATTATCTTACATGAGCACCCAGTTGAGCATTGCACTAGGCGCTTGTGAATCAGACCAGGAGACCTGACAACACAATTGACTATTACTATAAAATCAGGTGAGAAAGAGTCAGCAGCAAGAACACTCCCTCGAAGAAAAAACGGTTGGAGAAAGGATGAACTTCCGACAGGCTGTGCAGCTTACAGATTCCATCCAGAGTATTTAGCAAGTTTAGCAACACCTGAAATGAGAAGGGAAATTGTTCTGACAAGTCTTAAAAAAATTAAGAATCCCGGCCTTTTGATTTTAAACCAATTTATTATGTTTAAGGCAAGCAAAGCCCATCCCACAGCAGCCTCTATACACTGGCTGGCTATCAAGTGACACCCATGACCAGCGTATGGGTGCGTAGGCTTGCTCTGAAGAGCTGGATCAAAGGGAAGGGAGAGCTACCAGGAGCAGTGACCTCCAAGCTGGGTGCTGCAAATACACACCAAGGCTTTGCCTTCCAGAAAGCTTACCGCTGAAACGGCTGGGCAGGCTGGAGCCATGAGAGCTACCGAGATGACACAACGGGGCATTACACATAAACTGGTGAACCAAACTCAGGGCTTTAGGACTCCTGTACGCCTCCTTCCAGAGTACAGCTCCGGTGACAGCACGCCAGTGTATCCTGCACTAAGCAAACTGCTGAAGTGGATGCCTTTGCTTTGAGGAATGCAAAATAACGAGTCCCCGTGAGTCCCTGTGACTGCAGGGCCCTCAGACAGGTAAGGGGGTGACAAACTGGTATTCAGTGAATCACAAGGCACCAGTGCCTATTGGTCTCACACTATTCATAGCCTTCCAAGTTTTTACATCAGGAAGGATGGAGGACATGAGGGAATAATACAGAGTTTTGGGTGGTAGCTGTATGTGAAAACTCTTTGTTTCGTGGTTCAGATGATTAATGGCTTACGCCCATGGGACAATCATTTACCTGCAAGTCTTGGCTAGAAGCTCCAGGGCATCAAAAGTTTATGAGGCAGCTCTGTGTCAGCCCCATGAATCCAGATTTGTGAAGGTGTTTAGGAACCTGCATCTTTAAATGTCTAAAAATATCTTACAAATCTGTCTCGTGGATTGGCCCAACATTTCAGCGTCTCCACTCAAAAGTTCTTAAGCATCTGACAAGACTAGCAAAGGAGCATTAAGCCACAAATCTTCAGTTTTTCAAGCAAACTTCAAAAACCTGTCGCTTCCACAATAAAATCCACAGGGGTCGGGTTGACATGACCCACCTTACACTTGCCAACATGGCTGCTGTGCAAGCTGGGGGAACAGCTCTAGCGGCTCCATGAATCCCTGCTCCCCCGCCGCAGGGATCTCCCGGCTTCCCCGTGGTCTTGTGCTCCGGAGCATCCTGAAGCAGATCCAAATTTTAACACGGAGAGCGAAGCCCATGGGCACTTTGGCAGTGCTGCGTGGCACTCGGCCAGCACTACTTACTCTAAGCTCCGTGGCCTCGCTGTGTAATGCACAGAAGGGCTGTTTTGCAGCAGTTTTTGGATACCGAGTAGAAAGGAAAATATCCCCAGAACCAAAGGCTTCCAGTGCCAGAGCTTCCTGCACCGTGACAGAGGTGTAAGACCAGCTTCAGGTGCTCAGTTTAGGGCAGAGGCGAGTGATGCATGAGGGACCGGGCATTACATTCAGGAATGTGAAGCCTGGTGCTCCTCAGAGTGCTGGAGGAGCCATGCTGGGGCAGAGGAAGAACCTCTGCAAACTCTTTGGCCCTTACCACCATCCTGGCTAAACGGAGATGGGAGGGCAATGGCAAAATATCCTCCAAGGAACACAGTTACCATGCACGAGCAGACATCCCAGAGACTACTGAGGGGGAAAAAAATGAACATGCGGTGGGAAATGCCAGAGTGAGCCCAGCACAGCTCTCAGGGGAAAATGGCAGCAGGCCCAAACCGCCCTGACGCAACCCCAGCGCCTAGGAAGGGTTGGGCAACCAGCCAAAGAGCACCAACACCGCCGGTGCTGCGGGCTGCCTTAACCCTTCTGAAACAGGCCGCAGAAAATCCTCCTCAGTTTCACTCTTGCTTAGTGCGAGGCACTGGATGGGGAAGAAGAAAGGAGTGAAGGAATTACACAGCCAAAGCGGCCCGGTGCTCGCTGGCTGCACGGGCTGAAACAGCTCCGAGCAGCCACAGCCGGTCAAACCGACCGTAAATCGCAACAGGTCTCGGCGCTCCCCCGCCGCAGACGGGGGGAACCTCGCTCGGCCTCCTGACCACCGCTCCTCGCCCCCACCTCGGTTCTGACCGACACCCAACCGCCACAGCGACCCGGGTTTGCGAGCGGAGCTACCGGCTGCGATCCCGTCCGGGGCGCGGCGGAGCCCCGGACCCCTCCCGCGGGGCCTCGGGGGGCTGCGGGGCCCCCCCGGCTGCCAGGCCAGGTCCTTCCGGCGGCGCCGCGCCAGCGCCCGCCCCGGGCCGCGGCCGCGCCCTCCCCCCAACTCTGGGCCGCCCCCCGCCCACACCTGGCCGGGGCGGGCCCTGCCCGCCGGCTGCGGGCCGACTCGGCGGGGCAAGGCAGGCGGTAGTTGAGCGCAGCCGAGGCCGCGGGGGAGCGGAGCAGAACGGAACGGAACGGAGTAGGAGCGGGGACTCGGCCGGGAGCAGCGCCGCGCCTCGCCGCGAGGCCGAGCGCGGCAGCCGGGGCCCAGCCCAGTCCAGGTGAGCCCGCGGGCGGCAGGTGGCGGCGCGGCGGCGGCGGCGGCGGGGCGGGCCGGGCCGGGCTAGCGGCGGGGCGGGCGCGGCGCGCGGCCCCGGCGGGGGCGGGCTGGCGGCGGCGCGCGCGGAGCGCGGTCTCGCGCGGTGGCGGCGGCGGCTGAGGCTGAGGGAGCGGAGCTGAGCGGAGCCGCCGGGCGGTCGGCGGGGAGCGGAGCGGGTTCTCGCGTGGCGCCCGGAGGCAGCATGCGGGCGGCGGAGCCCCGGAGCCCCGGTAAGTGGCTCGGCCGCGGCACCTTCCTCCCTCGTCAGCCCCAGTCCCGGCGCGGCAGGATCGTCTCCCGGGGAGCCGCCAAACTCCGCCGCCTGTTGAGCCCCGCGGATCGGGGTTCCCCAGCGCCGGCCCCGCCGCCCGCCTTGGCTCCGCCGCCGCCCCGGGTGCCCCGTGGGGGCCGCCCTTTCGGTACCGGGCTCCCCCCGCCCGCCGGGGCCGCCACGCGGTGCCCGGTGGCCTCCGGCTGCGCCCCGCGGGGCCTCCCCCGGGTCGACGGGGAGCAGCCAGGCACCTGCCGGCACTGCGCCGCGCAGCCGGGGGGCGCGGCGGGGGCGCGGGGCTCGCCGCCGCGGCGTGACCTTCCCGGCGGGCTGCGGCGCCTGGGGCAGCCCCGGCGGGCGCTCCCTCCTTCGGTGGGTCGGCGGGGTGGGTGGGTGGGTGCCGCGCCCAGCGCCGCGGGGCGTCCCGGGCGCGGTGCCTCCGCCGTGCGATGAGGCGCGGGGCGATCGGGAGCGGCCCGAAGCGTTTCCCCGCGGCTGGCGCTGGCCGTTCTGCGCCGGGAGGAGGGAGGGCGCTGCAGCGGGGCGGGGGGCGGCAGATCGCGCCTTCCTTCACCCACCCCCACCAACCCCCCCCAACCACGGTGGGGCGAGCCCGCCTGGGAGAGCGCAGGGCTGCCGGGCGGCGGCGTCTTGGGTGGCGAGAACAAAGGGGCCCCCGGCGGGAGCGGGCAGGGAGCCCCGCCGCTGAGCCCGGGGTGCCGGTTCGCAAAACCGGGGAGGGATGAGGTGGGGGGGGGGGGAGGAGGTTCACCCTTTTCTCCTCCGCCCGCCCTCCCGGGGGATCGCGGCTGCAGCCTCCCCGGAGCCAGCTCCTGCCCCGCAGCCGCCCCCGCAACCTGTTGGGCCGCCTGCCTGCTCGGGAGCCCCGGCGGGTAGCCGGGGGGCGGGCGGGCGGTTCTCCGCCGGGGGGGCCGGGGAGCTTGGGGGGGGCGCCTGCGGCGAGCGGGAGCTGAGGCTGGAGGCGAGCGGTGCGGGCGGGCGTGTTCGCCTTGCCGGGGGTGTCGGCACCCAGAAACTGTTCCGAGAGCCAACTTCAAGCAGTTCAAATACCTGGCATAAATTAAATTTAATGAAAGAAAGTATTTCCGCGCTGTTAAACAAAGACCTGTTCCTGCAGACCTCTTCCGTGGAAAGGATGTGCTCTGTTTCCAGGAGACTGACTGGGGCAGCTGTTTTAAAGCGTTTGGGAGTTTTGTGTGTGTTTCAGATGTAGCCAAATGAAGCTGTGTTGTCAGTATCAAATAAAACGTTCTCCTGTGGAGCGTAGATTTGAGCTATTAAAAGTGATTTAGTCTGAAGATAGCTGGATAATCAAAGCTTCAGCCGTAGGTTACATTGAATATTTGCTGGTTTAGAGATCTCTGAAGGCAGCTAACCTGAGCAGGGACGGCGAGCAAATAGAGTTTCCTTAAGCTGCTTGTATAACCACCTTTGTTCGTTTTACAAGGTAAATGTTAAAGAAATTACAAATTTAATTTGAGATTACTGAGGTCCTGTGCTGCAAATGACTTCTCTCTGTGTCTGGTTACCAAGTGATTGTTCCAAGTCTGCCAGTGTGGCTTTGGAAACAGCTTTTTAAATAGTCTATTGCACTCCTTACGATAATGCAGGAAATGCGTGGCTCATGAGAATGGTTTTATGGAAGGAGCAAGTGTACTTTACTCCTGATTTTATTATTTCTGCCGTGGTGGTTCGCTGTGGGGCTGAGGACATAGGAGTAATGGATATCCGTTGGTTGAAGTGCATGATCAGCAGTCTGAACTTCAAAAGCAAGAGGTAAAATCTGCATGGAGAAACGGCCGTTTTGTGATCTGAATGTGTGGTGGGTGACGGTGTTGGGTTATTTAAGTTCTCAGTTTCTGCCTTTAACCGCCCATCTTAATGTGCGAGTTTCTTAGCCTACGTCACTGGCGTGCGTCCCGGTTGTTGAAATAGGAGGCAGCGTGACCCTGCACGTGAAGGGGTTAAAACAGCTTATGGCCAAAGAGTTAATGCATCACTTCAGCTCAAGAGGTTTTTATAATTCAGCTTAGTTACAAATATTACCATCTGCCCTTTTCTTTGCCTGTGCGTGTCCATAAATATGTCTTGGGTAAGTACTGGTTGGGGCCATTAGCAAAATAGTAGAAGCCACAGACAACACTTTATTCTCATGCATGTTGCCAGTGAAAATGTCAGTTTCTGCAAAATCAAAATTGAAGCCTTCCTACATTGTGTCTACATTTGGTTGTGGATTGAGAAGTATGCAGGTATTTTTAATTTTTTTTTTTCTTTTTTTACACTAAGTCCTACTTTTGGGAATGTGAGATAACTGTCATTGGCAAAAGCAGAGAAGACAGTCAAAGCTTGTGATTATAAGGGAAAAGATCTAAGCTTGTGGGTAACGGAGAAGAAATGTTTTCCTCTTTGTGTCCGCATAATGCAGAGCTGTGGGAAGATATGCTTAATGAGGATCATTATTGCTGTGGCTTTCCATAAATCCACTTGTAATGGAGGCTTTGTACAGTTACTTCTGAATCTGTACATTTAAAAACTGCAAATAGCGATAATGGAGTTGGCTAATAGCAGACTGTCAAGTAAGTGCAATCCTTGTGATAACGCTCAGCCATAGATCTCCATTTAAGTATTACTTTTAAGCAGAAAATGTTTCTTGTAGGTCATAGTATATGCAATTTGGAGGGAAAAAAACAGTTGTTGCTGCCTGCTCTTGAATCTTAACCAGCTAACTTTAATTGTGCAAAGGGTACTTTTTCTCTTCAGCTTTTTAGCAGATAGCAGGAGATCTACAATTCAGTAGGTGCATTGGTTTGGATTTAGGTAGTAGAAAGGGGTAGTAATAATAATAACAACCAGCTTAAAGCTGGCTGGAGAGGTCTACCTGAGCAGTAAATGTGTGGCTGTGTTCAACTTAAGGTTGGGACTTGTGCTTTTTGAAGAACTGCAAATTTCCCTATGAAGTACTGGTGTGAGCTGGTGTACCAGGCGAGAGTCCGAGCAAGTGCTGTTAGGAGTTTTAACTGGGACAAACCTTTCTGTTCCAGGTTTTTTTCAGTGCCTCTTAGAAGCCAGGGTTGAGAGTTAAATTACTCGGGTCTGTTACACAACTTAAAGGTGAAGGTAAGACGGTAGGGAAAATTGTTAATGTATTATCTCACCCTAGAAGTAAAGCACGTGTAATAGCTGCTGGGTGGTTTAGATAGTGTTTTGAATGAACGCAGTTTTAACTTACGTAGCTAAGAAACAGCTTTTGAAGAAATCTGACACGCGAGTTGCTTATGTTTATGTTTGGAAGAACTCATTGAGAAATATTTGTGATGTTCACCATCTTTGTTTACTCTCCTTTAAAAACAATGCCTTGACTTTCACCTTCCATGTGGTTTGTTAGAGCTTCTTACGTGGATTAACTTTTGCTCAAAATCTGACCATAAAAGTAAGCTTTGGTTCTACAGACCTCAGTGCAGTGTTCAGATCCAAAATGTATGCTTCCTTTCCAGTAAAAACTTATAATTACATGGGGTGGTAGCTAACTGGAAAGTATTGCAAAACATATGTAGGAATACTGTCGTATAAACTCTCAAACTGACGAATGACTCACTGCACCAGTGCTGTATCAAATTCTATCTATACACAAGGTTTAAATGACAAGTTTACTTTAGGCAGGGAATATGCAATTTTCTTGTACTCTTTCTTCATCTAATGTCAAGTGAGCTTAATGAAATGGTACATGTGGGCATACAGGAGGCACCAGTTGTAGAGCTTTAATGAGCAAAGGGAACGAGCACTGCTTGGCTCTGTTTGGGAAGATGATAGAGACGTAACTACTCGGGATATTAAAAACCAAGTTCACGGTGCTGATGCATGTCTTGAGACATTTGTTTCTTTTAATGTACCTCACCGTGATTTGTTTATGTGCCTTTACTAACATTTGTTCTATTTTTGGTTTCTATAGGCGAGGGTACTTTGTTTTTTAGCAGCGTATGTGTTCGTCTTTCCATATTTGTATTAGTTGAGTTTCTAACTGGTGTTCAGAATTTTGGCAATGTCTTTGTGAATATAAAATTCAGGTCACTGCCAAAATGAAAACAGGATGATGTTCACCATGGGAAAGGGGCCCATGATTGTAGGTTAAAGGGGAAAAGACCGTTTTCCACTGCAACAGCACAGGTTTTATTCATGACTTTGTGATTGCGATTTATTATGAGAAGCTTCACAGAGCTTTGGAGACCCCTCCAAAACCCAGGACATGTAGACAGGCAGGAACATCCTGTAGCTGGGAAGCCTGTGCGAGCTGGGAGGAGGACAGGGAAGAGGAGGAGTGGTGGAGGGGAGGGGTCTTGTGCTGTACATTGCGGGTCTGTGGGTGCCGGGGTGCCTGGTGAAACACCGGTGGGAAGCCCAGCCTGCAAGGCTAAAGAACCCAGTATCCACTCAACCCTAGGTGGAAGACTTTGAACTCTTCACAACCTCTTCTTTTAATTCCGAATTTAGCCACAATCCATTCTGCCACAAAGCCTGTCCCTTCTGCTCTCTGTTAGTAATTGTCTTTCTGGGCTGTGGGGAAGACGTAGCGCATGTCCTCGGTCTTCGCCGTCTGTTGTTCAGGAGAGCTGTAGTGACCAGCGCCTGCACGTGTTCTGACTCTGTGGGAAGGTCAGAATCTCCTGGGGCTGTGCGAAGAGGCTCAGGAAGGGAAGCTGGAGCATTGGCTATTTGAAGTCGGTGTGCACACGGTGTGTACACCTGTGCCTTAATTGGGGGGAAAAAAGAAAAGATTGAAACAAATCTTACTCCTTCAAGGACCCTATTATCTGAGAACTTTTCTAAAGATCAAAAATACAGAGATAAATTAGGATTTTTGGAGCAGGGGATGGAAGCAATGTGTATAAAAAGCCTGGTTGAGAGCAAAATTTGCCTGGGCTTGCTGCTCGGAGGAAGTAGCTCTGGGTGCTCTTGTTAAGTGAAATCCACTGTGTAGCTGACATACAGCAACACCGTTAATCTGGGAAGAGTTAGGGTGGTCCCACTCTTGTTCTTGTCCTTCAGCAGGCATAGAAGCTTCCAGTTTACAACCTGCCCAGAAGACATTTATTTCTTGGCACAAAATTTCAGCTGCAGCTGGCAAGTGGGTAAGTACTTTCTTCCAGCCTTACTGAGAAAGAGAGGAATTATTTAGGTTGGCACAAGAAGTTTATAGTTTGGAGTTGTCAGATGAAATTGAACAGAGAAAAAATGTGGAGGCTGGGCATGTGGCATCGCTCTTTGAAAAGCAGTGCTGGAAATCCCGTCATCGCTTGAGACCAAACAAAGCGTGCATGTGCTTGACCGTGGTGAGGAATTGTCTATTGGCTTCGTAGACCTCTCTTCCTTATTTTTATTTTTCTTGCAAGTGTAGTGTTTGACAGTGAATTGCATGTGTGTATTCAAAGGATCACATCTGTTCTATTTTATGAGACCCACATAGCGGGGTTGCTTTTTTATCCCTCCAGTGTATGGATTCTTCTCTCGTGTGTCATCCTCGCTGCTGAAGGCAGCCGGGCACTTGAGCTTTGTAATATCTCTTCTCTCTTCAGGAGCAGGAAGTTATTCATGGGATGGTACTTGATTCTTCAGTTAGATTTCCTCACAAAATTAGGTTTTACAGTGTTTTGGAAAAGCCATTATTTTTCTAGAGAGTTTTGTGAGGAGGGGTCATTGTGTGGCTCTTTTTCTGGAGGAGTTTTGGTAATTGTTAGATCAACAAGTTAGATTTTCTGCACCAATGAAGAGCAACGAAGCCAGTGAAGGGTCTAGAGCACAAGTCTTATGAGGAGTGGCTGAGGGAACTGGGGTTGTTCAGTCTGGAGAAGAGGAGGCTGAGGAGAGACCTCATCACGGTCTACAACTCCCTGAAAGGAGGTTGTTTCGAGGTGGGTGTCACTCTCTTTTCACAAGTAATAAGTGACAGAATGAGAGGAAACGTCTTCAGATTGCACCAGAGGAGGTTTAGATTGGATATTAGGAAAAATTTCTTCACCAAAAGGGTTATCAAGTGCTGGAACAGGCTGCCCAGGGTAGTGGTTGAGTCACCATCCCTGAAGGTATTTAAAACATGTGTAGATGTGGTGCTTAGGGACATGGTTTAGTGGTGGACTTGGCAGTGCTAGGTTTACAGTTGGACTCAATGATCTTAAAGGTCTTTTCCAACCTAAATGATTCTATGATTCTATGTATTTTGATAGGATCGTTAGTCGGGAAGGTAAATTAGATCTGAGACATATGAAAAAGGCTAGTCTACTGTTTGGATGTTAGGGTATGTATTTAAATAGATTTTTTTTTTTTTTTTTTTTAACCTGGCAGATACTGTGCTTCTGATTTTTTAACTTGAAAGAGAACCATAGAGGTGGTAAAAAGGATCCTTTTGGACACAATGTGTTAAGAAGGTGTTGGGTGGTTATGTCTTTGGAAGACATGAGATGAGGGGAAAGGAGGAGAAAGTGACCTCTTGTTTTTGGATGGTGGTGTTGTCTTTTTGTAAACTGCTGTTTTCTTCAAATACAAAGGAGTTATGTTTGTTTATATCTTAAGTAACATTTCTTTCACCAAATTGGATCAAAGCTTTAGTTGTTGTGGAATCAATAATAATTCTCCTAACGAAAACCTGTAATTTATGAATGTACTGCCCATTGTATTTTAACTACTTGTAATACAGAATTTGCAAGATTACACAAATTGACTAGAAGATACATGCAAAAACCAATAATACATATTCTATGTCAAAGTTCAGTGAAATATGAAACATAATTACCATAAATGATGAAAATTAGCCTCTTCAACCTATGAACTAGAAGGCATGGAAATAATTTTGTAATATATATTCTGATTGGTGTTTTTTTTTTTTTTTTTTTTTTTTTTTTTTTTGAGACTGTACATGGGCACCACCAAAAATCCTTTATAGTCTTACGTCTAATCTCAGTGTTATTATGTGGTAAAGACGTGCTCATAAACTTTTATTTCACCTGATGAGGAGACGTGCGTTTTGAACGTGCGTTTTGGATACTGACTGTCTCCTTGCTGTAGCTTCCATGAAAGTGCAGATTTGAAGAATTACACTGGGGAGAACAAGTATTTCAGCAGATTGTAGAGGTACTGCTTTAATTCTGCCTCTTGACACGCAGAGAGAATTACAGACTTTTGAAGGAAAGTTTGTCACTTTCAATATACTTGTGAGATCGAAGCCTGTTGCTAACAGAGTTGCTGCTCCTGTTGGTTTGAATTTTCTCTGGATCCTGCTACATCTTTGGACCAGAGGAGTGTAAAACTACACTTTATGCTTTGGAGATAGTGTTTTGGTAGAATACCTGTTTGGGGTCTCTTGCCTCAGAAAAAGGTATTTTAGAATGGCCCTTCCATTAGCCTAATTTCCTGAAGTCTGTCCCATTGCAGGGGGTCCATTTTGGCAGAGGTCTGTAGGTGCCAGATCCTACTTCTTCACCCAGACAGGTCAAGACAGGGAGAGCTCGTGGAAGCCTTTCATGGCCATGATTTTAGCTACTTTTTGGGGGCTGATGCCAAGTGTGGCTTTCTGTTACTCGAAGCTGGATTTTGGATGAGACT
This sequence comes from Chlamydotis macqueenii, assembly GCF_036417535.1. NCBI lineage: Eukaryota > Metazoa > Chordata > Aves > Otidiformes > Otididae > Chlamydotis > Chlamydotis macqueenii. Next base: position 26,318,682 of record NC_141563.1, read on the forward strand.
GAAGCATGTGCAGGCTCTTGCAGCCCCTGTGTTTGAGTGGACAGGTGCCTCCTGTGCACAGAGATGTCTGCCCCTGACAGCCAGCATCGCCCTTTGTTTTTCTGCCTTTGCTGCTGGCTTCCCTGGCTCTGTGGGTCTGATGGCAAGGGGCACCTCGCGCAGGAGGAACACGCAGAAGTGTAACGCCTGTGCCTCGGTGAGAAAACTCCAGCAGATCTACAGGAGCAAGCTGCTCCAATAACTGTGCTCAGCTCCTACTATGCTTCTTACCTGAAGCTTTTTCTCTATAAACAACAACATAATGAAGTGTGCTGCTACGGTACCTCGGTGCCTATCTCTTGCTTATGTCTGTGGAAAGAACAGAGGAACATAATTACAAGACGGGAGAATTCTGAAGAGTTACATGGCATCAGGCTCTCCAGCTCTTCTAATGATCCCTCACCCCAGTATCAGAAAGCCGGACATCTTTTCAGAACAGTTTGTTTGTTTTTTTTTTTTTTTTTTCCTGAAGAGTGGTCAAAGGCATCTTCATTGGCCAAAGCGGTTTGGGCAAATGTTTGTCTTAAAATGACTTGCATGGAATTACTGGGATCAACAACTTGACTGCAGTGATGAAAAACGTCTGTAATACACCAGAGATTGTGAGTTGTATTTTGTTTGCTTAGATCATTAGGTGTTCAGGGCAGGCACTGTGAATTGTATGGTGTTAAAGAATACATCGCACAGCAATTATGCTTCTGGAAAGCATTTATAAATGTAACTTTGAATTAGAGATGTGTTTTTTTTTTTTTTTTCCTTATTAAACATTGAAGAGTTGTGCTTTGAAGACCAGAGAATTTTTGATGCTCTTACACATTGTGTACAAGGAGCAGGTGGGGGATCTCCTGACCTCCTGTTTTTCTTTTTCTTTTCTTTTTTCTTTTTTTTTTTTTTTTTCTTTGTGCTAATGCCTCTATTGTGTGTTGGTTTTGGATGTTATGAGAAACGCACGTTCTGGTTTTGGCGTTTAGGTGAGAGGATGGGCTGACACAACTGTAGGTTAGAAATGGAGGATGAGCTCTCAGATATTGGCTGTCGTCGTATCTGAAGTGAGTTAACGGTCTCTTGGATTCTTGTTGCACAGTGTAATTAAAGTAAACACTATAATGCTAATCATTTATGTATTTTTGCCTGTGGGTGAAGTTTTAAATTAGAAGTAGCTATACTTCGGTGGAAGTGGATTTTTTTTTTTTTACTATTATAATGTTTCCTGTTCCAGTCTGGTAATGTTTCTGTGAGACTGCATAAAAAATATTGCTAGGCAGATTTGTTTTTGTTTTTTATTACCTAATTGTATATTCTAGTAACAATGTAATTATTGCTTTTAACAAAAACTGCCTGACTTGAGTGTTTAATTCCATCAGACTCAAGCAGTCACTGATGAGGTGATAAATGATAGGTTATATGTAGAAGTGGATTTGCAATTATTTGCTGCTTTGGGGGAGGAAAAAAAAAAAGGATGTGTTGTTTCTGTCCAGTGACTAATGCTGAAAATCAAAGCGGCGCACCAGATGTTTTTTCTACTGACTGTGGTTCAAGGTCTCTTTTGTACGGAGGAGGGTTTCAACTGAGTTGGTCTCTTGGCTTTGAAGTTTCTCTCACTTGTTAATGCGGCACTCCTCTAAATCTCTTTCTCCGGACTTCTCCGTGCACGGGTTTTATCGCAGAGCTCTGTTCCCAACCCTTCAGATGCCTGCCGGCTCCCCGTTCATCAGGAGGTGTGGAGGGGTGATGGCATTTTTACAGTGCGGGCTGAGCACTTCCATTCACTTGTGTTTATTTCATAGAATTAAAACAAGAATAAGTGTTTTGCTTTATTTGTTGATGTCTGATTAGGAATTAGTGGAAGAAACTGAATCGCTGGTGTGATTAATGGAAGGTTTTGTTTCTGATGTATGAAAGGACTCATTGTCTGAGGCTTTTCCTCCATCGCGCTCTCCCTAATCCTGTTGAAATCACGCTGACGACGGCAGCGCTTGAGGCTCCTCGTCTTATTTTCCTGTTAACTTAATCATACAGCTGGAAAAATTTCCTCCTCGAAGGGACGGTAACTTCTCGTGCCTGGTCTGCTGTCACATTGTAGGGGCCTTGCTGATAAGATGGGCATTAGTTTGGGGGCTCTGAGAGGGAGAGGGTGGTTAATCTGAAATCTGCAAATTGATTAATTTATGCTACATTTGGGTTTCAAATCTGGGCCTGATGGTTTTGTAACACAGTTTGTTGCCTACTTCTTGCCAGCCATGGCTGAAGGAGGTGAGCTGCCTCATTCTAACTTTTAATTCCTCCCAAATTCTTGTTAGGTCAACTTTCTGTAATTGTAGTACTTATGCAGGAAAGAACTTTAAAATTGCTCAGTGTACGGTTTTAAAAGCAATTTTCTAAGTTTGAGTTTTGTAGAAATGAAGACATTTCTAAAGTACATAGCAGGAAATTATAGTAGACATGACTGCTCCTCTTTCAGAAAAACCCTGGAAGAAACACAATACCCCACCCCACGAACACTAGCCTTTCTTTTCTTCTGAATGACGTTGTCATGCCAAGGTCTCAGAGTGATTTAAAAATATAAACTAAACTCCCCTGTGGAATCTATTAAAAATTATTTGGTTCACTGAACATTCAATGCACGTACAGCCTTGGAATCCATTACATGCCTATAGAAAGACTTAAAAAATCCTCTCTGACAAAGTTGGTCTGAGTTGTGTCCCTTTAGCTGGTGGGCATGAGGGAATTACATTGCTTTACTTTCAAAACAGAAGTGTGTGGAATTAATATTGATTTTTATTGTAGCTGTCTGCTAGTGCCACTGTATCCAGGGGTCGTATGTCAGCCCTGCTTTTGTAGTGGCAGCTTTCCCTGTTCCTTTAGCTGAAGTCTGTAGTTGTGGAACTCTGGTAATAATGGGGAAATGTTGATTTTTTTTTTTTTTTTTTCTCCTTTGAATTCTATTTGTAAAGCTTTATTACCTAGAATTAAATTCTTATTAGGCTGAAATGATGCATAAATTCTTGTTGAATGGAGACAAATGCCATTAGAAATCAGTGAAACTAAGCTATATTTTAATCCCAGATTTATTTTCATTTCAATTGTTTTACATTGAAAACACTTTACATCCACTTTGTCTGTTTCGGTGGGTTTTTTTGTTCTGATAATAGTTAAGTTTGAGAGACAACGTGTTAGATTCCGACTTAACGGCATGGTTATGTGCTGTGACATGGGTTATGTTTCCAGGTGCCTGGTGTAGGTGTTGTCAGTTTCCATCAGCGCGTGCTGCCTTTGGGTGCTGAAGAGTTGTCGTGTTATTCAGCAAAAATATTTATTTTGGAAGAACTTTCCCATGTTTTCAGTCCATGATGGAGAACTGTGACATCTGCTACGTTGGGTTTTGTGTGCAAGTATTCATAGCTGCTCAGTAGTTACTCAGAGCCTAAAGTCAGGTGAGGACTGAAAGAAAACACAAATAATGGGCAATCCCTCAGGATATGCAAGTTTATTTGATTAACCCACCTGACCCGCAGCATTTGAGAGCAGTTAAATATTTGGGCAGTCAGCAGTCCCGTTAGTCATGTTTCATTAGGTGATGGCCTCCTGCATTTGGAGTTTACTCTGTTTTGCTGCTGTTGCCAAGTCTTGTGTGATCTTGAAAGGGAGCTGAGCGCTGGGGCACGGCGGGTGCTTTTGGGGGTGTTGCAGAACCAGGCTCCTGGGGAGATCTGGGGATGCATGTGGCTGCAGCAGCATCATCTGCAGCGGGTAGGGGATTGGAGGCAAGGGAGAAAATTGTTAATTGCGGATTGTCAACACCATGAAGGTTAGCTGGTAGATAAAGTTACTAACCTAAGCAGAAATAGCAACGCTTTCGTGAGAAGTGTAAAAGACTTGTCAAAACCTAATCTAATCTGCTGCATTAGCTGTACGTTGCAATAATGAATAAATGAAATTCCAGCAAGCTGAGATGGTCCAATTTTAATAACTTCTCAAAAAATCAAAATGAAGTATTGCACTAGAAGAGGCATATCACGGTTATCCAAATTTTGTTCTATAGAATCGTTTTTAATTTTATGCGAGCATACACTAATGGTTTAAAAACTCATTTGTCTCCTTGTCAGCAGCTTGACCAGTATTTTAATACAAGAGACATGGGTTTATCTTGAACCAGTCTTGTTTTTCAATGGGTGTTGCAGCCAGGTGGAAAATTGTTTGACTTTTTAACTGCTGTGGTTTTGATGCAGTGTCTGCTGTAAGAAAGTAAAATTTATGTAAAACCAGTGGCGCTTTCAATTGTCGTATTTCCATTTAGATGCAAAGGGAGGGGAGAGGGTGGTTGTGCTGAAGCAGTCAGTCTTGCCCTTTTTCTAAAGATCTGTTGTAGCTCTCTCTGAGTAGGTAAAATTCCTGTCCTCGCCAGAATCGGAGGAAATAGCTGCTGCAATTTTAGCTTTGTGCATTTATGGATGCATTGCTGAATCTGTTCTGGTAGAAACATGGCTAGTAAGTTTTATGGGAGGAGAAAGCTAGTACAAAAAATCCCAAACCCTCTTGGGATTCAAATGTGGTTTTAAAAATGCTGATAGTACCTTTTTGTCTATTCTGGCAAGAAAAGAGCATGGTTATAATGTGTTTTCATCATACAGGTTTTGTGAGTGACTAGGCAGGATTCAGCTCTGAATTCCTGACTTTGGAGTGTCCAAATTGTGCATAATTAACTTAAAAGTCAGTTTTCGGAGACTCAGCTTTTTACAGGAAAACTAATGAGAAATTTAGTGTAATGTACTATTCTTTTTGGTATGGTTTTCTCACCTGAAATTACGGAGTTATAAATATTTTAAATTGAAAATGGATCTTTGATTCTGGAATGAGATATGACCAAGTATTCTCTTGTATTTGTGGTCTCAGTGAAAAATGTTTTGATTAATAGAGCCACTACATTAGGTTTTTATGGTAGTTTGCCGTGACACAAGTGTAGTTTCTAAGTGTGCTTAAAAAGTACAAGTTTGGCAGACTTTCTGCTGTATCTTTTCTCCTAATTGCTTTTTGGGTTTGCATATAATCTTGTTAATTAAATTGATTTTGCATGATTGCTGAAGTATCTCTGAATAGGTAAAAAGTGCTTTTGATGGACCAAAGGGTTTGCGGTTTGGTATCAGTCGTGCTGGGGGTGTTGCTGTTAGAGGAGGGTGGTGTGGTGTTGCTCTGTGCCCACCTTGGGAAACGTGGTTGCCTGAGCCATTGTAAAGGAAAACAAAATAGTTTTGCGTTGGCGTGAAATGCCTTGCCCCGCTCAGTTTTGCAGTGCTGTCTCGTGTGTGTGTGTGTCTGCGTGAGGAGCCAGTGTTGTTGGCAGGGTGCCTTTCTCCGTTAATGCGTTCTCGCTTCGGTTGGGGTGCAGAGCTGCCGGAGGGGATGACACTGGGTGTTCGTCAGGTTGTCAGTTGCTCGCCAACGCTGTGAGACCTTCTCAGAAGGGTTCTCTTGCTGTTACCGGTGTGGGTGAGTGGAAACGAATGTCTCCAGAGGAGGTTTAAGGCAAAGGCAAGTGTCACCATGAAGGCAACTCCAGCAGACCAACCCAGCCCAGCAGACGTGGGCTCAGTTTCCTGAGTGCTGGCTGTGACTTTGGCTGCGCATGGGTGAGCTACAAGAGCTACTGACAAGCTGCAGAAATCCTAGGTGGATGTGTCGCCTCTCACTTTGTTTAATAGTGGATTTTTTTTTTTCTTTTTTCGAGGGAGGGACGGAGAAGACGCCGGGAGTTCCCAGCTACAATGCTTTTCAGATCCTTATTTGAAAGTGTTTTAAACAAGGGACATCAGAAGCTGAGATACAAAGCAACCTTTTGAAGTAAAAAGTGGGTCTGCATGAAAATGAACTGCTTGTCTGTGAAAAGAGTCAAGTGTGAAAGGATAGGATGGTTTCACTAAATGAATTTGATAGTCTGAGTAAGTGTGGCGAGGCAGAGAGGAGAATCTGGAAAGGTCAGGACTGAGCATGTGACTGTAGACAAGGAGGTGGAAAGACATGAAAGGAATTGAGTGGAAATGCCTCGGTTTACATTTTTTTTTTGCTTAGAAGTGATTTATTTATTTTGGTGAAGGTGGTCATAAAAAGGGAACTTTAGAAGCTTGCTGCAGAGAAGTGGGGAATCCGATGCCTTTGGGATCTTGTACCTTTTTCATTCAACTTTTGTGCGGTTTCAAATAGCTAAAAGATCAAAGCCCAAAGGCACTCCCTGTGACGTGTGCTGTCCCATCTGTAGGACTGCTCTGTCCTATGTGCTCTCTGCAGTTCAGCGCTTCAGCAGCTTTTTGTCCCAAGCACAGAATTTATTATTGCTGGCTCTTTTCCAGTGATCCACATAACTTGCAGATTTTAACTCAAATAATTTGTGGCGTGCTTTCTAGGTCCCTAATACTGCTTAACAGGATAGCGTAGAGTGTGAGATACCTGCATTCGGTGTAGATAAATGTGAGATGGTTTGCCTTGGTAGCAGGAAACAATCTGAACTTTTTGTACAAAGTGGTGGACTCTAGGTTGACTGTCACCGCTGGGAGTGGGATCTTAAGAGTGATAGTAATTCCATCAAACCATCAGCTCTGTACTTAGTAGTGATCAAAGAAAGCATAACATATCTTATGAAATGCTATGAAAAGAGTAAAGAATAAGATGCAGAGCATTATTATACCCTGTCTAAATCCATGGTTTGTCCATACACTGTTTCATCTCCCTTTCCTTTCATCTCAAGAAGAATACAGAGCAGCTAGAAGTGTGGAGAAACGCAATGTTGGTCGTTAGAGATCTGGAATGGCTTCCACGTGACAAATAACTGGGAAAGGGCTAGTTGAAGAAGGATGCGATAGAGGTCTGTGAAATCACGAGTGGTTTGAAGAGGGTTTGACTATTTCATCTTCCAGTGTAAGAGGAAGGGAAAGTCAACTGAACTTTCTTGGAGCCAGGTTCAGACCCTGGCAAGAGGGTTCTTCACGTAGGGGTGGTAAGCATATGGAACTCCTGGAAAAGGCTTTCTGGGGACTGCTCGATGGACAAATGACGCCAGTCTAAGGAAATCCCTACCAGTGAAAGTACTGAAGGCTACAAAGGTGCTTGAGGGAAGTGCAGATGTGCTCATCCTGTTCTTCCTCTTCTCTAGCCTTGTGCTTGCATTACAGGCTGTGTTGGAGGCAGGGTATTAGGCTAGCAGGACCTGTGGTGTGACCTGGCACATCCATTTTTATGTTTGCGTCCTGTGCTTTGCCACAAACTCCGTGAACTTTGTGTCCCCAGTTTGCTTAACGTAGGGCAAGCCCTCTGCATTAAAACCTTTTCTGTGGAACTTATTTTCTTGAGCAAGAGCAATGAATAGATAAGCTGCAGCTGGCAAAAGCTGAAAGCAAGAAGGGGGAGTTGCTGCTTTCCCATTCCGTTCCCAGTTGCTGTGGCTTACCTTATGCTATTTTGGTGTTGAGCCATTTCACTGAAGCAGCAGAAAAATAACTTCAGGCAGGAGGAGAAGAGCTGAATAGCTTTCTGCTGGTTGTTGGATTAAAGCAGTTCGTGGACGCTGCAAACGCCCAGGGGGACAGGACTGCACAGCCCGAGAGAAGGGAGCGAGGCGTTCTCCTTTTTACCGCTAGCAATCCATGAGATAACTGGGATGTCTCGGGGCACAGCCCACTCGTCTCCTGGCGGCGCAGCCTTCCCTTGCTCACACTGGCTTTAGTGATTGTTAAAGCGACTTGCAGAAGGCTTCAGCTCAGTAATTCAAAGGAAAACTCTCAAATTCTGTGCAGTCTTCACAGTTTTTGGTGAGCTTCAGAAGATCACAAATGGTGCTCAAGTAGGGCTCGATGCCAGCATCAGGTAAGTGGCAGCAGTGCCCAAACAGGCGTGAGCAGTCGCTTTTGCAGCGGCAGTAACCTACCTTGCAAAACCAGACTGCTGCTGATGTAAGTGTGGAGCTGCCTCCCATGATGTGGTGTAGACGGTGCCTCTCCTTGCCATCAGAAGCATCTCACTGGTGTTGTTACCACCCTGGCAACCTCGGGGTGCTCTGGAGTGAAGAGGGCCCCTAAGCGTGCAGGTGGGCAGATGTTATTTATTCACCTTTGCAATCAGAGAAGAATTAGGAGATGTTTTCCAAAAATCACTTGAGAAAGGGAAGGTGGTGGGAATTAGAGCTGGAGCAGTTTCTTCCTTGGCTTCGGAGGGTGATGGCGTGGAGAATGGTGCTTGCCCAGGGCATAGCGACAGCCAATTCTTTTTCTGCTTCTGTGAAAATGGATTGTTTTCTGTTGCGTTAGAATGAGTGCTTTTGTGTACAAAGTGCTGATCGAGGCCTTAACACGTTATCGGTGTGTGCAAAAGAGCAATGTATGTAAATGTGCCCGTTTTTTTAAAAAAAACAGATGGATCATGCCTTATGCCTCCTCCTTTTGACATCAGACCCCCTAAAAGGCTGTGAGAAGCTGTGATGTTCAGGGCTTTTTATTTTTATTGGACAAGAAGCAAAAAAAGGCTACTGTACAAAATGAAAAGGAGATCGGCTTTTAGCTGAAGGAATTACCATGTGAATGTCATAGACACCTATGAGCAGCGATGGTGGAGGGTACAGATTTGTGCTTGAATTCTTCCAAGAGTACTAACACTTGAGATTGATAGAAAAAATGTGTTTACTTTTAAAAAATGTAATACAGTATTAATGACTTCCAACTATTCTGCGAATATCTTTATCTTGGTAGATCTTTGTGCCTTACCTATTTCAAAAGAGATTTGCTCTACTCCTTCTATCTAGTGCTACATGTCAAAATAATTTTTCTTTCATGGACAGGCCAGTGAAATGTCATGTAGACTTCTTTCCATTATCATTTTAGTATGGGCAGGTCAGTAGCACTTTACACAGGACTAGAAAATTTCCCTGCTTTTGCAGGGCTGTGTAAATAGGTGTATCTTTGGTCTACTTTTCAACACCTCTGTGGTGTTTTAGATTCTCACAAACATAGATTTTGGGGTGTTTTTTTGGAAAGCTTTAAAAGTAATTTTTAAAACAGTGCTAATTCAGTGTGTCTAACTAGCTGAAGATCATTAACAGCTTCTCTGTTCAGTACAGTTATGCAGTAAAGCTCCTTCTGGAGTGATGCTATTAAATAATTCACTTATTTTCCTTAACTTTTTTTCTGGTCGCCTAGCTTTTAAAACCTTTACTGAAATGTTGTTTGAAATCCTAATCTTATTTCTTCTTTAAAGATTAATTCCATTAGTGCGTAGTTTATGGAGGAAAATGTTCTATTATGGGAGAAACATAAGTTACTTCTGTGATGAATTTTGAAAACATCAGTATGAATGCAGGCGGGACTGGTGATAGAAGATGACTGTGGAAAAAGAGCACGTTCTGTTTAGCTCCTTGTGTGTATGTGTTAGGATTGTGGATATTAAGGTAGATAGAACAGGCTACGCAAATGGAAATTTGTTTAGAGTGGTGGAAAATAAAAACATTGTCTTGATGCACATTTTAAAAATTATTTTGGCCATAGTCACAAAAGCTTTGCAAAATTTAAACTGTTCGATGAAGGGAGCAGGTCGTACTGTGACTTTGACAACTGTTCATTTTGAGAAGCAGTTGCTCCCTAAACTTCTCCCACAGCCACCCTACCAGGAGTTCGTTTTTGTGGGGGATATGGCCTGGAGTCATGGTGTGCTCAGGGGTCAGTTGTGTGTCTTCAGCTTGATTTTTACCTGGGATTTGCACTGGCTCATTTCTTCACCTAGGGAACTGGGTAGTGATGAGTGATTTGCAATGCAGTTATTTCTTCCACGTTGCCGGATAGCATTCTTTATTTTACTCCTTGGTGCACTGCCAGAAACAACAATTAAACCTTTACCTGCATTTTACTGAAGGCAGACTTGAACAGATTTGAGATCTTTGTTCTTTCAGGATCGTTGTGGTGTTTTGGATGTTTTCCAAACGTGTTTAACGGTCTGTGGTCCCTTTTCTTCTGGGGTGCACAGAAGAAACTGGCATTTCCTTGAGCTTGGTGACAGTTTGCCCGGCGGTGGTGATCAGCCTGCCAGGACTTGGTGTGTGGGTCTATGCTCGCCCCATTGTCCTCCGCTCCCGCTGGATATGGTTAAAGGTGTTTGCCTCATTCACGCTGGTGGGGCATGACTTTGGTCATGCTGTGTCTCTGGTGTGGTTTGCTCAGGGTTGCCCTGGAAAACTGCTCAGCTGGAGCCTGAGAGAGGTCTGCAGCTGGAGGAGAGCCAGTCTGTTCTCCAGATCAGGAGTTGTACCAAGCCTCTCTCTCCTCAAGGCCAGGACTGAGTTTTGTTGGAACAGACCGATGGACCTGTTTTCCTTTGTGCACATTGTACTTCAGAGCAGAACCTGCCTGGTGTACCCAAGATGTCAGGAGGGCTTTGCTTGGCCAGGCAGCCAGGCCCTGTGGGTGAACCTCAAGGTTGGTTGTCCTGGTGGCTTAGGGCTCCAGTGATGCCTGGCAGTTCTTGCAGCGGACAACAGCACATGCTTAGGGCCTGTGTTGGGAAGCAGCAACCCAAGTGATGTGGTTGGGAGGACATTCTCCACTTGTGCTTCATGCAGGGGTGCTTCTCATGATGCTGAAAAGCAGCTGGAGAGAGCACTGCTTACTCCATCCTGGGCATGGAGCTGCTGGAGGAGCACTTTGCCATGAGGCAGCATTCGGCAGGGCTATGCTAAATCTTCATTTCCTTGAAATACACGACTTCTGGGGCCCCAAGAGTTGTGCGCTCCTTGCAGACACCCACAGTTCAGATGAGCATTTTGACTTCTGCTTAAAGATGGGAAGCGGAGTTACTTGCTTGTCAGTGGAGTCCTGGAAGATGTGCAGAGCAAGCATCTTCGTTTGTCGTCCTGGGCTTGCTGGGGGCTGGAGTTGGAAGGTGTACTCCAGTCGCAGCCGCACACACCATGCCTTTGCGCGTGTGCGTGCAAAATCAGCTCTGGTAAATCGAAGGGGTCTCCTCTGGAGTGCTTTGTGGTCACTCAGCTTGTGAGTGTAACGGTGGCTACATGTCTGGTACCTTGGGTTGGTGGTTATGTTCTCGTGCCCTTGTTCTCCATCAGGCGCGCTCCTTCCCGCGGTCCATAGAGCTGCAGCCGCAGTGCTTGCATACAGGGTGTCACGTCTGCCTCTTTCCACCTGTATTGCTCGTTCCAACGACTGTTTGTAGCTGCTAATGATTTGCTGCAACGACTGCTGTGGGAAGTGAAACATTGCCTGATTGTATATTTCTTTATTTTAGCCTGGAAAACAGCACTTGACTCATTCACAGCATGATGCAAAATATTTATAGTGCTTGAAATGCTTGCAAAGACGTGTTGCAGGCAACAATACAAGCAGTGTCTTAAGCCATGTGGAGCGGTTTAATCTCTCTGAGCCTGTTCTCTGGGTAACTTTTTGGTCTTATCAATATAGAAGACTGACTCAGGATAGTTCAATCAATGTCACAAATTTTTAAAGTAATAAACATACCGTTCAATATACCTCCATATAGGTCAAAATACTTCTGTAGAAAGAGAAGTTCTTCAGCTCAAACTCCAGGAATACTCTTAAGTAAATAATAAAATGCTATTTGAGTTTTATTTAGAAGGTTTATGTAAGGAATTAAGAGGTGCCAGGAGAGGTGGACAGTGATGATCTGTGGCTGGGAAGATTGCACATGAAGGGAAGCTGAATTGTTTTGCATCAAAAAAAAGGCAAATCAGAAGGAGCATAAGAACTCTAAAATGTAATAAATTATTTAGGGAATCTAGGTCAGGAGACTGCTCTTGTGTTGTGAGACAGAGGAAATCTGAAACACTTTGACATCGGTCAGTTCAAGATGTGTGAAAGGAAAATCCTTTTTATGGTGCACGCAGGAAGATCGTAGCAGGTGTTTGTATGGGAGGTCAGTTTTTGAAGTTCAGAAGAGCATCAGGTACTTATATGGATATTGGGATTTGTGAAAACATTTAAAGAAGAAAAGAATGCTGTAGTTCACTTTTTTTTTTTTTAGCAATCCCTAACTGTTGAAAGATGAGGACAAAGCTTAAACTGAACTAGGCAGTGTTTTCTCCGTTGGAGGTTCTTGCATCTTCTCCCAGGCCCTTCAGGGTCTCTGTAGTAGATTGCTGGTGGCTGGATGGGCTTTGGGGCTAATCCTGCCTTGCTTGTAGCATCCTCTGAGGCTGGACATCTTGTGCACCTCTGTGAGATCACCAAGTCATAGACTACTGTGCAAATAAAAATCAGAGGACATAGCCTTTCTGTGGGAAACTGGCAGATAGTGTCGACTATTTGATAGGATTTTATCTGCAAGTATAACTGTAAAGGATTTTAATGTTTAGATTGATACTGGTATCTGGTTGATTTCTGCTGAGTTGGTACAGAGATTCCCGTTTACTTCTGTGGACGTTAAGTCAGGTCCCTTAAAAATCAATCCTATATCCCGTGTTAACTACTGTATTAAAAGGTCTGTCTACCTTTACTTGATAGTTTCATCCTGCTGAAGGAAAATATTTTAAATGGTAAGCAAAATCTTGTATATTGTTAATCAGGGAGGAATTACCCAATTAGCGTGATCCCAAAGGTCTGCCTAAGAGTCTTGCCCAGCCAGCAGTATTTTTAGCAGTCTCTGTCTCTAAAGCAGGTCACATAGATTCTTTTTGGCTACAACTTACTACTAAAATCTGCTTTGTTTTGGGAACACTTCATTCATTTCTGAGAACTAGGGCGATTGCTGAAGGTCATCTCGGAGGGAAAAGCTGTTTTTAAACCTTGAGGTTTAACCTTGGGAACTGCGATGGTGAAAACTCAGTGTGCCAGGCAGAACTGAGGCTGCAGTCACCCTGACAAAAACTGTTGGAGCAAGTGATGATTGACCAGAAAGGACAGGAGACGACAGAGAACTTGAAATGTGTGTGGTTGATACATTGTTACATCCGTCTTGAAAGCCCACGTGTCAGATAATTCGTCTCCTTGGTTCATAAATGATGAACCATCAGTCATACAGAGTTACCTTACCTGTAGATAATATTAAAAAGTTTGTATGGAAATAGATATTTAAAAAAAATCCTTGTTTTTGTGATTGCAGGACAGCAAATTGGTCTTTAAATGGTTATGTCAGTAGGGGAAAATACGTATTTCTTTAAAATTTTTGGTCTAATCCACAGTTCAAAATAATGTATTTAGAATTAATGTCTAAACTAATTCTCAGTGGAAACTGGAATATTTTTGGCAAAGCTGCCACCCTTATGTTTGTTCCTCTTCTCCCTCTTCTGCAGTGTTTGAGAAGATCACCAGCAATGAGTTCAATGGATTGTGGCACAATGTGTGCCAAACCGGTGGCACAGCCTCTGTTGTATTGCAAGTGAAGTGTTCAACAAACATCACAAAGTTATTTAAAAGTTCTGATGTTAGTGAGGTGTAAAATCTCAGTGTCTAAATGCGTGTGCAGCATTGTTCTTTGAGTTACGCGTGGTGATGAAGCAGTCCGTGCTGTGGGGAGGCAGGCTGGCTGCGCAGGGGCTGGCTAGTCAAGCACTGCGGAAAGGAATGGGAAAACAAACCAGATGCAGCAGCTCAGGTAGCCTGGCTTGTAGTTAACACTCCACATTCTTCCTTTAAAAAACTTGACTGAACTTGGTATGCTACAGCAACGGAAGAAAACCAAAACTTTTGCCCTATAATGTTTACACCTGAGTAGACAAAACGCTGTGATGTGCCCGGTACTAAATGCTAGGGTAGCACACTTCTGTTTGAGCAGTTCTTGTTTATTGGTATGTTTTGGCATTCATGTTTGATGCGTATGGGTGTTTGAGCTGTGTTGGGAAAAACATGGGTTTTTGCATGGAGAGGACAGATCCTTGACACTGTAGGAGGAGAAGGTTCTGTGCCTGCTTGATTCTTCAGCCTCCATCCCAGTGATGATGGCTTCAGAGCCAGCCACTCGCCGGGAGGTGTGGTACCACTACGCTTTGTCAAAGAAAGCTAGAAATACACGTCACGTTAAGATACAACAGTTAATTAAAAAATATCTGAAAAAATAACAAATTTTCAGGCTGCATGTAGGATATTTCTTTTCTTTGTTTACTGCTCGTATGTTTTGCAAACAAGGTTTACCTTCCTCGATACATTTCTGTTATGAAAATTGTGCTTGGAAGAAAATAAATATTTACTTAATAATTTGCTGAGAAATTCATGACCTTCAGCCAACTTGGGAGCTACCTGGGCTCATTGTTTGGCCCCGGTGTAGAGTTGCTTTGCACTATTTATCTCCCTGCCTGTCCAGGTCCGTGCAGAGGTGTTTGCAGAACGAGCCCGTGGTCTCTCCGGCGGGAGACCCTTCAGCACGGCTTCAGCTTTCCGCTGCTAATCTTGTTTGTGGGAGTGAACTCTTCTTAAGCGGTCATTTCAGTGTCTCTCGTGGGTCTGGATGTAGTATTGGGGCTTTAGAAAGGCTGCTGCAAGCAAGCTTTCAGACACTTATCTCTATTTTCCTTTCTTTTTAAATGTGTGCACCTACTGCCACATGCTAGCCTGAATAAGACCCGTCTCTTTGCAGTGGAATTTGCATCCATTTCAATACCGCAGACTTCTGTGATGGCATTTTCTGTACTGCTTGCTACCCAAAGTGGGCATGTTTAACTGTTGCTTCTCTCTTGCTTGATGTGGCTTTTTTTTTTTTTTTGGCATGTACAGCCAAGGTTTCATTAATCTTTCTTGCTACCAGATCACACTGCAAACCTTGTAAGAATTTCTTGGCTCCTCAGTTTGTCACTCCCACTGAATATTTCTTTCAGATTATTTTCCTGTTGGATGTCTTTGCTGCACTTTCCCAAGGAGAACCTTATTTTTAATTGCCTGCTTCTCAACTTTCTCTGTCCTCGCTGGGGCTTGCAACTCCTAAATTTAGTATCATCCACAGATTTCAAGAACACACGTTTTACTCCTGTTCTGCATCATTAACTAAGATTTTTTTTTTTTAAGTAAGAGAATATATAGAGAAAATTTCCTGCGTCCTTGAGAGATACTTTCAAAGATTCAGTATATGGTTTTAATTTTCTTTTGTGTTTGGTTTTTTTCTGTATAGTGTTCTGTCTGCATCAAAACTGATGTCTTAAATAATTTTGAAACCATCTCATTTGATACAGGCAAATGGTTTACTGACATCCAGGTGTATTTTATTTACTGTGTGCTTGCTATCAACAAACTACAATTCTCTAAAAAAGTGATGGACTGTGGCAGATTTTGCGCATACTTTATAAACCCCATTTCTCATTTGGGTTGAAAGATGATGATAATCTTCCAGAAGTCTTAGGGGCTGATTTCTCCTATCTTAATAAAACTGTTCTAGGAGAAGTAAAATTTGCTTGCTTGTATGATAACATTTTTTGTGTGTTTTCCTCTGTGAAGCTGAGGTCTAAATATGCCTTTCCTCTATAGATATTCCATGTCGTAAGGGAATTAGTGGCTATATCTGCTAAGCTTGTTTGCTAATTTGTCTTCACTTGCTCAAGTCCTTGGAATGAACGATATTATGGAGTGGCAATGATATGTATGTCTACATTTCCTAAGGCTTTCACTTGTAATTATTAATGCCCATTTGTAATGGCTATCAATTGGTACTTTACTGAGGTAATATACATAAAAGCGCGGAGCTGCAGTCGTGGGTATCGCCAGGAGTGCTTGCTGAGAATGGCTGTCCATCACAATTTCAATTTCTCTGTCTTTGAGTGCGTATGTTTCTCACTGTAGATGTCTGAAATGTTGAGTTTCTTTGTGGGGTTGTTCATAGTTGTAGCTAACTATCTGTGTGTGGGTATACGTGTGCATGTATATATTGAAAATGTTTTATAAGTTCATAATTACATTTTAATTGTTCAGCCTTTCCTTTATTTTCCCTTTTAGCTTTTAAAAGGTGGTCAGTGTAGCAAGCTACTTGAGTTTTTAATTCCTCCTCCTTCATCATTTATTAATGGTCCAGCCTATCCTTGTAATGGCTACAAAGCATTACCTCGTTTGGCTTTTATGCTGTGCTTATCTTTCCCTGCAGGCTGTAACTGGCTGTGTAATTCTTGTTAGCGTGTCCTCCTCCTCCTCTTCTGCAGTACAGAGGCTTACTGAGACGCAAATCTTGGCATAGTCTAGCTGGAGCCCACATTGATCACCCCTCGGTTCTTGCATCCTTGCCTTTGAGAAGGCCAGGACTTCAGCTTCTGGGTTATTTTGTAGTTCTCACGAGGTTTTTCCACACATTTAATCCTTTCTTCTAGCTGACCTTATTCGGCTTTTAATGCCACACGGCTTTTGTTCCTGAAATGAAACCCCAGGGCTCTGATGGACACCCTGAATGGTAGTTCTCAGTTCACCTGTGTGCCAATGCCATATAATTATTTGGCACCAAAACTTTGATTTTCTTGCATCGCCAGTAACTTGTTGGTAGGAAGCTGATTCAGGATCGTTTCCTTTCTTGTGAGATCTCTCTGAAGTCTGTTAAACGCCATGCTTCGTGGACTGTTGCTGACTGATTTTCTTTTTTATGTGTATGTTTATCAGCAAGTAGCCAGTCTAACTGAAACCCTTCTGAGCGTGGTGTCTGTACTCTGGAGTTTGGTTCAGAAACATTTTGTCATCTCCACCACCCAGTCCTGCAGGCCTGTGATGAATATCGGTACTCTCCCTCCTTTCCTCTCCCTGCCATTCATGCCCACCTGGTTTCTGTCTTAAATTCTGTCCTTAAACATACCAAACTTCTTCTGAGTATACAATTTTTATTCCTCTGTAGTTGGGCAGAACTGCTTTAGCCTTTGTCTTTTGTGGCTCAGATTTATTTGATAGTTAAGTGCCCCAGTCTGTCTTATTCATAATATATTTCATTGCAGTTCTCATTTGTATCATTTCTCTTGGTTCTGCTGCTTTCTGGCTTGCTGCCTCTTATTGGATACGTCTGTTGGATTATTTTTTTCTGTTCGTTTTTTTCCAGGTGGAAACTGCTATATATTTTTTTTCCTTTGCTGCCATAATGTATTATCTCATAGTCTCTGATGGTAGCTTTCTGTTTTGTAGCCTCTCTCAGAAAATGCAATTGCAAGGTTTATTCTGATTTTTATATTAAATAAGATACTTAATACAGCTAGACAAAATTCTAGTCCCTGTGGCGATGTACCGAACGGATTTGTTGGTATGTAGCATAGCTGATTACTTTAGTCCTTCAGCCATTCTTCAATGGGCTTCATGGGCTCGGTAGTTACAGTCATGCTGCTTTGGAGCTGTGTTTTCGGAAGTTTTTCTCCCTGTCTTTCTGCCTGTTTCAACACTAGGAGTACTTTAGATGGGATCTCTACTTCTGCATCAAAATGAACATAAAAGTTCAAAATTTCTGTGCTTTGTGGTTTCTTGTGTGAAGTTTGAAGTGCAGAGCTTTCTAACTGAAAGTTGAAAACTTTTTGTTTCTTTGGCCCGAAGTACAGCCCCCTGGGGCTCTCTGGCTGCCTTCGCACGCTAAAAATGACCATGAGCGTTGTGCTGTTCCTAGTTATCCTTTTTTGGCATTTTTTTTTTAAACATTTTTCTTTAAGAAAAAACACCACTCCGTTACGACAGTCTAGAAGTGACAGAAGAAGGGGTTGTGAGGCTGGATGCCTCTGCTGCAGGAGGATGCGCAAGTAGCCGTGGCACTGACCTGCTGTGCCCCGGGGAAGCTTGGAAGCTGAACTCTGATCTTTCAAGCGTCAGTGAAAATAAGCATGTTTTTGTTAAATTAGGGAAAAAATGGAGTTTTTCCATTAAATTAAATGGAGATCAGATTACTTTTTAACTGCATGGAACATCAGACCTTAAAGCAAGGCATAAAATTTAATATAGTTTTTTTTTTTTTTTCAAGCATTGTATTTTTGCTTCCAGTACTTAAAAAAAATAATCAAATTGCTGAACTTGGGAAGGTGTTTCTTTGCCACCTGGATTTAGAATTAGTAGAAATGTTAAATCAACTGTAGCTCACTCTACATCTGCAGACAAAACAGTATTGCCCCTGGTTTATTTAGTGAATGCCATTCGTGGCCTCATTCATACATGGTAAAGCAACTGAAAGATTCATTTTTCTTGTACAAGATGGAAAGTTCATTTTCTACTGTATATGAATAAAAATTTATTGAGAGATGATGAAACTGTTCTGATGTATGGTAGTTACATCTTCAGTTTAAATCTCGTGGATTTAAAATACAAAAATATGTTCAAATAAACCTTTTCCATTTCATGTGAACACTTGGAAAGACTGAAATCTTTTTGAGAGTCACAGTTGCATACTTTTGAGCTCAGTTTCCATCCAAATTCAACTGGAACGAGTCAAAAGAAAAGAATGTAGTTAGTAAACAAGAAAGGGAAGTAATGCTTGGGGTCAGATCTAAAACTAAAAAGTGTGTGTGCCTATACACATACGTGCACGTACATACATGCAAACGGGCCATACAATTTATGTGGATACTTTAGCCGTACACCTGCTTTTTAAAATTGTGAAGTGTAGGCTTAGAAGCAAATTAATGCCCACTGGTGCCAATGAGAAACAGCACTTCCTTAGGAAAATAGCTGGAAAGCATAAAAGCAGACGCAAATTAAAACTGGTTATTTACATCCTGGGAGGGAAATGCATTGTGTTTGTCACTTTTTAAAAACGCAATCATATATATACTGTTGAAGGAAATGGTATAAAGTATTGGTTGGTAATTTTTTTTTTTTGTAGGTATTTGATGTGGAAAGTCTGGTCAAAAGGTGAAGGATGGATCTGGAGCAATACCTGAAATTAGAATTATGTTTTGTGTCTTATCATTACTAAAAATGTGTTCTCCATTATTTGTTCCTTAGATAATCTTTGCATTTCAGCAGTCATATGGTAAGGATTTACCTTTTGAAATGATTTAGCCAGTTTACAACAGGCAGCTTATACTGATAAAAAGCCCAGGTAGGAGGGGTGATTTAGGCTTGGCAGAAAACTTTGTTAGGAAGCCTAGTTGGTAAGGAGGGTTTTGGTATGGAAGAAAACTTCGCGTTACTTGCAAATGTTTAGCTCTCCTCTTTAATGTAGATTGTAGATGTATGCAGGACCATGCCACGCAGATGCTTCAGAGCGAAGCTCCAAGTGTTGATTCCCTTATGTTTACTGGAGGTTTGTGCAGTGGATGCTATCCGGAAAGCTCACAAAAGGACATTATTTGGAAATTTTGCCTTGGTTTTAATTAGCCAGAGGTTTTCCCTGAACTGCAACTGTTGTTTACCAGCATTGGCAAGGGCTTTCTTGCAGTCATCAGTCTGTCCAGTTGTGCAGAAACCGAAGCTTCAGCTTGCTGGGTTCTGCAGTTGTGATGATGGAGCAGATGCAGAAGTGTTGACGAGGAACCAGCGCTGTGGGCAATGCGGCCAGTGGCTGTGTGCATGCTGCTGAGAGCCTGCAAAAGTCGTGGCAGTTGTGTGTTCTGGGTGTTAGACATGCAGCTGTCGCGTGCACTGACATGCAGCTAACACGCATGTTACTGACCGTGAGACTTGAAAGCTGAGTGACTGAGCTCCTGCAACCAGGTCAGCAAATCCCAGGGTTTGAGAACCGAGGGGCAGCACAGGTGGCTTTAGGAAAGTGGTGTGGACACAGCAAACATTTTGTGTCTGGTCTAGAGAGCTCCTCTCTCTTAAAATGCTTGCTGTGTTGGTTTTTGTATGAGTTTCTGTAGCATAGCTGGTTAGAACGTGTTCCTGCCAACACAGTGAATGAACATCTTATACCTGATAAGTGACATAGTGATATTTGACACTTGTGATTTACAGGGCACAATTGCTGAGTTGGAAATGCTGTGGGTTTGTTTTAAACTTGTTAATGCCCAACTTGTGATTTAAATGTCCACCTTTCACCTGCAACCCCCAGTGAAATGCTTCTTTCCTCCTCCCCTTCCTGGCCCCCGTGTTGCATCTGTAGAAGACAGAAAATGCCTGACAAAGGCAGGCATGGTTCAGTTGTTAGTTTTGTGTGATCTATAACTTTCATCTGTTCTGTGATTGTACAGGTTTGGGGACAGGGAACTGTTGGGGAGAGTAAATCTTCTGTTTTCTTTTTCTAGGCTGGAAAAGAACCTGTATTTTTAAGTATTTTCCAGTCCAGTAACTCAGAAGGATTAACTTTGCACTCTAATAAATAAAACAGCCAAGCAGATTTTGTCCAAATGTTTCTTCACCAGACTTAAATCCTAATCCTGGACTAAAATCTCACAGGCTTGTAGTAAAATTGTTCCAGACTAAAACTTGGCAAAGTAAAAAATCTCTGAAAGCAGGGCTGACAATGGAAATGCTGATGCAAGCATAACTGGAGCATTGCAAACACGACGCCATAAGAACAGCTTTGCATATTGCTCATGAATAGCTCAGAGGTAAAAGGATTAACACTTCTTAATACTGCTTTGAATCTGCTAGACTTTTTGCTTGCTGGACTCAACACAGATATTCTGTAGTGTACATAGGCTTAGTATGTTAGCCTTTTATTCTGATTCCTTTTTCTCCCACTCCCCCCAGCTGAGAGTCCCTTATTGCTGCAAACAGAAGCCTTTGTTACCTCGAATTTCCTGCATCACCTATCAGGCTCTGTCAGGAGACAGAAATTAATACCAGAAATAACAATTTCAACTCAGTGTGTAGCTATTTAATTTGCACACGAAAGGAACTTTTGCACATTTTGTATTCGAAGAGGAGGAATGGGACTATCGGTGAAGGAGAGGAGGGGCTGGATCTCTTTAAAATAGTGTGCATGCTCCAGTGAGACTCTAGTACTGTGGGTACAAAAACCTTATTTGAAAAAAAAAAAACAAAAACAAAAACAAAAAAACCCCCAAAATTCTGAAAATGAAGTGCGTCTTGTTGTGATGATGTCACTGAATCTGTGCCTGCAGACATTTGGGTTTCTTTTTGGTTCTAGCTAAAGCTCTCTGAGTGAGCATTTCATAGAATCATAGAATGGTTAGGGTTGGAAGGGACCTTCAAAGGTCATCTAGTCCAACCCCCCTGCAAGGAGCAGGGACATCCCTGACTAGGTCGGGTTGCTCAGAGCCTCATTTGTTTGTGTACACACTGCAAATATTGTTGGGTTTCCAGGCTTCTCTTCTGGAGGATTTTCATCATGTAAAACTTGCTGCTGCCACCTCAACCCTTTCCTTTAGGAATTGTTACCTGTCCCTGTGAAAATGAGAGCAAAGAAAATCTTGAGGATCATCTTAATCGGTTCTTGGGGGGTGTATGTGTGTGTGTATGTGAGTGTATGTGTGTCTATATGTAAGCACACACATGCACACAGATACGTACGTATATAAATATCCTACTGCTGTTGCCATAGTCACTCTCTTGCTGGGCTTTATACTAGCAACTGTGCAGGGAGGTGTCAGCAAACATGATGTATTTTAAATATAATTTGAAGCACCATCCAGCAGCAAATCAGATGTTTATTAAAGGTCCCTTTCCTCCGCCAAGATTTCACTTAATTTGTTTTCTCACAAAAAGAAACAAACTAGAAATACTTCAGTGTTTAAGCAAATAATATTTTATAAAAAGGGTAATATGCATGATTAAAGATAAAATACACAGGGTATGGTTGGTGATTATTTACAACAGGTATGGCCCTCAGACAGCAATGGTGAGAAAAGTGAGTATACAGTAACTGTTAATCCACCTGACAACTGATAGCAATAGAAATTATGTTGGCGAGAAAATAGAGAGAGGTTTTGTACAAACATGACATTATTATTTTCTTTGATTTCTTTTTTCTTTGATTTTTTTTTTTTTAAATAAAACTAAGATAAGTGCATATATAGATCAAAGTAATTTGAGTTATATACTGAAAAAACCTGTAGTCGTGATTGCTGTAATTCACATTGTTGGTACACCGTGCTGTTTCAGAATGTACAGCCTTGGTCATTTATTACTGGTGGGTGTCAGAGGTTTTGATGTTGTTAATGCATCTGAGCGTGCTACGGTACAGGCTGTGTGATGCTGTGTGTGGTAGAACTGAGGACATCATGGGAGTCTCTATTTTCTTTAGCTTTGAAAATTACCAAATGAAAGAATAAGCAAGAAATGTACATAGTTAAATTTCACAGTGGTGGAAGGGAAGATCATTTAGGAAGATTTGAATTGGTCTGGATGGTTATTAAAGTTGCTGGTTAATATTTTTAATATAACTTCTGAAGCAGCTTTTATCGAAAGATCTAGGTGCAGACTAGTTTAGACTCATAACATCCCTGTGGCGAGCCGGGCAAGTATTTTCAAGAAACTGATGTCCAGAGATGCTTGCCATGTTTGCCTGTGCTAATTTGGAAAGCTGGGTCTTGTTTATGCTTGAAGTGAATGCAGATTAAGGTAGGGTGTAAGCACAGTAGTCGTTTCTGGTTAATTAAATGTGCAGAAATTCTTTCTCTGGAACAAGAGAGTCTTGTTTCTGGTTAGCATATCCTCTTTGAAATGGCACTCGTTACAGAAAACTGCCCACTCGTGGCTTTAATAAAGAGCTATTGTGTGAGCAGGAAGGTCCTTAGGACTGAAGCTGAGGAAACAGAATGTGGGTTTCTTGCTCCCGGTCCTTCATCCTGTCTTCTGGACCGGTTGTCCAACAAGTGGTCAGACAGTCTTGGTGGATCAGTGGCCGCAAGCGCCTGGAGCAGAGGCTTACGGGTTCTTACCAGTGTTTGCAGACAAACGCATTGCGCACCTGGGAGGTGCAATGCCCTCCCAGTTGCTGCGTGGGCGAACCCTTAACAAAAACTAAAGGACTCCATTTTGCATTGGGTGACGTCAAATGCAGTGAGGGAGAAGAGTCCTTATTTTGTCTTGCTGTAGTGAAACCCTGCTGCAGATCTACACTTCAACCTTTTTCTGAAAACTGATGAGACTTCCCAACCATTTCTTTAAACCCTCCCCCAGTATTTAGGGGGGCTGCTGAGGTCTACTAAATTTGATTATTGTTGCTGTTTGTTAGGAAATTAATTTCCTTGTGTTTCTTACTGGTCGTTTAGTGTAGCCCAAAGACTTGTCTTGTTTCTGGGTGGGATTTCACAGCCCTCAAACAGTGCCTTCTGATTGCCTTAAAAGATGTGCTGTCCTTGCTTTCGCATGAAGATGTTGCGCAAGTCCTTGTCCATCCAGGTGTCCCCACAGGAACTTAGATACAGCAGCAATATAGGCTGGTGTAAGAGACTTGCAGTTATTCATAGGTTTTTATCCTTAGGAAATTCTTGTGGAAACAGGACAGGAAAAGCTCCACTTCTTATACCTGGAAACAAGGAATCTGGTGGATTAAATAACTTGACATTGAGTTTTCAGCTGAGCTGAAAATGAAACCAGGGTTTCTTAAATCTCTGCCTGGCACAAGGTATTATATTAGTTCCTTCTTCCTTATTAAGCTAATACAATTTGCTGGTGTGGATACATCCATTTTGTATTTATTTTGCCTTATTTGGAAAAGGTTTGCCTTAAAATGTGGAGCATGGTTGATTGCACAGAATTGGGTTTGTTTGAATGAATGTGTGCAGGTCCTCTCCAAAATATGTCTGCAGCTGCTGCGTGGAGCAGGAGACGCTCCTGTCTGCAGGATGGGTTGATCCAATGTATTCAATGTCTGTTTACAAAAACAAAACCAAAACAAACCACAAACAAAACCAAACAACCTGAACCAAAACAACTTCTCCCTTCACTCTGTAGTTTTCTCTTGCCTTTTAGTGACGGCTCAAGTTGTCTCTGGCGAAAAAGCTGTAAGAGCTGAGGGAAAGAAATGCAAAATGAATGACCTCAGAGTCCTGCGACTCTGTGGTCGAGTGTCTGATGTTTCCTAGAGCAAAGCAAGGATATAAACAGCACGGGCCCTGATGAGTTACTGCCCCTTGCTGCTGTGGGTTTGGACTTCTCGGCACTTAGGGTTACAGTGTGCCAACACGGTGCTTCTGCCAGGCAAGGGCAAACCCTCTGCCCATCTCCTCAGCAACGTGAGCAGCGTTGTACATCAGTGACCGTGGGTTGGGCGTGTTGGCTGTAGATTTTGGTCTTGTCAACTGCCGTAGCAATTGACCTGAAATGTCTTACTTGGCTCTCCAACTGTCTATATACTGGGGAGAATAAAACCGATGTATTACATTTTAATGTTAAAAATTTTAAGGAAGCATTCTGTAAGTGTAAAGTAATTCATAATTCATCAGAGATAACTGAATGTCTTCTCTGTTCTGGAGTGGGCATTGCTTGTTCATGCTGTGGTCTGTTTGCTTGCAGTCTTTAGTGCTTGTTTAATCACTTAAGCAGCTCCTGAGAGCGCCCTTATAATACAGGAAAAAAGGCCAGTTTGAGGAGCGCTTGTATAATGTAAAATATTATTACTAGAATATACTACACGGCTCTTTCTCCTCACAAAATCCTGCAAAAATATTTCCAAGGGTGTCTATGCAGCAGGATCAGTGACAGCTTATGTGTGAGTGGAAATGGCTTTGGCTTTTGCTGGTGTTCTGCTTGGAAGGCACCGCATCTATCTGGCAGTGCTTGGCGCGATGCTGGTGTCTCTGGTAAATCTGGGAGGTTTACGGTCTCAAATATGGAATGAGAATTACATTTTGAAAGCTTTCCACAATGTTTTTCTTGTGATTACCAAACACAGCTAAGGATTTTACATGGGTTGCTGGAAACTTTTTTTTAAAAAGTAGTCTGGGTTTTTTATTTAAGGAATAAGCTACCTCTGCTCCCCAGGCAAGTTAGGGTTCATGGGTTCCGTTTCAGTTTTGAGGCTGAAGCTGGGTTGAGACATGTCTGTGTTGACCAGGGAGTGTTCTGGAATAGCTCCTCGTGGTAACCATCCCTGTTGTGGGATAATTAGTGCGCTTGCAAAGTGGAGCCAGTAAAACCACCTCTCGCTGTGGAATAGCATGTCCACTGGAGGAGCTTTCCCAGTTGCTTTCCACCACGTTTCTTGCAGCAAAAGCTTGTCCAGTGACCTTATATATCGCTGTGGTGGAGATACAGTTTTCTTTTCCTCCAGTCTTCATTGCTGTGGGCTACTCTCTCTAATTGAATACTCTTTTCGCTGCCACACATTGCTTAACAATATCTATAGGATGTGTTACTAATTGCACGTTTTCACTGTGGTAGTTAGCATAATTGAAAGCAAAAGTTTCCAACATAATAGAGTACGGCTTCTCCTGTGTCATGTTTTTTTCATGCTGACATTACATTTTAAGGAGTGCAGTGAAGCCAGTTTAATACTTGGGAGAAGCTGAAAGTCCAAGCGGTCAGGCATCTCGTGCCGTAATTTTCTATTCACGGAATGCCTCAGGTACACGGGAGCTGAATGGAAAGAACTAATTTTGGAGAGGTGAGTTGCTAAAGGCGCTCTGATAACACTGCTTTTCACAGTGCAGATATTCCAGTTTTATTTGGTCAATAGGAGATAATCAGGGGAACGTATGACTGTTAAAGAGTAAAAGTCTATGGGCTCTGGGATCTTCTGACAGAAAAGTGAAGAAGCCCATCCAAAGTGACAGGGAAGGGCAGTCTGGATTGAAAAGGTTAAAATCGTGATCTCCTGGGTTTTTTTTCCACATTAAATGAGTGTCTGTGTTTCAACAGGTACTTTGTTGGCATTGATTTAGAAATCAGTAAGGTCAGAGCTGTAGTGAACTTCAGAAGATGGTTTTTGCTATCTTCCTCTGCTGAGTCTTAGTGGAAGAAAGCACAGTCTCTCCTTGTCTTTCATCCTGTGTTTGACTCTTTCAGAGGAAAGACTTGCTCAACCAACAGGGTACATCACATGGGTTATGGTTGCTGGGAGATGAGATAGGAGAAGATATCTTGAGTGTGCCAAGAAATGTAGGTATAGTCTCATAGTGTTGTGACCGATAACAGAGAATCAGATAATGATTCCTAAACTGAATAACAAGCAGGCTTAGCCGACTTCTTGTGTTCAGTGAAAGTTGAAGTGGAAGAGAAAGAATGTTTGATCCTATTCCTCTCCATTGCTCTTTGCATCCCACTCTTCTGTAGAACCTCTGTAGGCTCCTTGAGGCCACGAGTCAGTCTGTGTCATGGTGATAAGTAACTACAGGGTAAGAATTATTCTGGGTAAGATTGAAGTTCAGAGAAAGCGCTTTAGTATTTCTGTCTGTAGTTGCCTGGTTGATTCTTGCTGGTCTTGCCCTCACAGATTCAGATACCTGCTGTTTGGTTGATGCTTTGTCTAATCTTGGCTCTTACTTCCCACTTCATGACTTGTCATCTCAGATTGGGTTTTTATATGTCCTTGGTTCTCTCAGAACACTCCTAACTGTCTTGTCAGGCATGTGTTTGCTGGTGTGAAAGCAGCAGGGCTTGAAAAGGTTCAGTGTCCTTATTCTGAGGACGTCAAGCTGTCCAGGAAGTGGGCCATCCCATGCCAGTCTGTTTGCCCAAGCATGTATCTGTTGCCTTTGTGGGAAGGTATATATCCCCTCACAAGCCCTTAACCTAAATATTTATGCGGGTGTGAAAGGTACAGGTGCACAGAGGGGTGGTAAGTGCTTTGGAAAGCCTAAGCAGAGCCACTGCTGTTGTACTTGGCTGATGGTGGCTTTGCTTCTCTGTAAAAGGACCTCACTGTGCTAATCTTCTTGCATTGTAGCATCTGTCACCTACCAGGTAGGTGTTAAATACTGCATTCAGAGGGGATTATCACCAGCTCCTCAGCTCTGGCTATAGAAAAGGAGAACAAGAGAAATTTAGCTGCTCTATAAGGGAGTAAAGTGGGAATCCACTAACATGGTTGTAAAGGTCAGGAACAGCACTTTGGGAATCCTTTGGGATGTATCATTAATCCCTACATTAGGGATTTCATATTTGAGATAGATTTTGATGTAGAGCTCACAAGCTGGAGATGTGTAGTTCGATGTTATATCACTTGAATCGATGCAGGCTGTTCATCATTGCTATCTAAAAAGCCAGTGTGTTGACATATGACAGTGTTGTTATATCAACATGAATTGTTCTGACGGGCTGTGCGAGTTGTGTGCATTTTTTTCAGGTATGTAGCTGTAGACTGGACCACGGGATGACACGGTTGAAATTCTGCTCTTGTGTGACCCTTACCGATCACTGGTTTTTTCTGTGTACATGGTAATTTCTTTAGTTCTTTGGGAAGCTCATTTTCTGGAGCATATTAAAGCGACAAGTTGAGTGTTAACAGAAGTCTGGAGCATTCCATGTGTGTGTGTAAATTCCTGCTACTGTAATATATTTCAAAGCTACGCTTAAAAAAAAAAAAAGAAAACAACAAACAGCAGGAAACATGGATTGCTATCATGGATTTATCCAACCTGAGACAACTCTCCAGCAAGCTTTGCTTGATCTAAGGCTGTTTATACAAACTGAATATTTTGTAGCTGTGTCATCTTTTGAGTTACAGGCAGTAGAAATTAAAAGTTACTTTTGGTGTTGTTCCAGCGTACAGCTCGGCTGGTGACTTGCTGGAGAGCAGTTGAAGTGAAAGGGCTGACTTGCCCAGAGCATCTTTTCTCCAACAGCATGGCCTGTGCTTATCCCTGAGAGCGGTCCTGGCTTCTGAAGTGCGGTACCAGTAGACATGTGTTGCCCATGCAGTGATGAGGAAAACAAGGGTAATGCGTGCTGCGGGGTGTTTCCTATGCATCTGCCCAGTTTTATTTTTACATGATATATTTATACACATGTGCTATCTTCCCAGTTTAGCTCTAATGGCCTCTAATTCTTGGTGTGCAGTTACAAAGAAAGCAAAAATCAACACAGAGGGAAGAAGGACCCTTAAAGCTTTGTAGAATATAGGAAATTCCCAAATCTTTGAGTGTTTTGCATGTTTAAATGAATTAGTGCTCCCTATAAAAGTGTTCCTGCTGATAAGTAGAAAATAAAACTCTGGCTTGAGAACTGTAGCGAAATACAAGAAGACTCAAGCTGTCTGATTGTAGGCTTTAAATATCGAGAATGATTCATCCTGCTTTTTTGTTGTCCAAACCTGTAGTTAAAAATTACCGTATACTTTAAGTAAATTGAAGAAGGGTTACCGCAGAAATGTGAGAATAAACTTGAATGACAAAACATCAAATTATTTTAAATTCCTCCTTTATAAGACTGCTCTTACAGTCAAAGAATAATTATTAGTGACCTGCAGTGCTATCCAGGAGTTAGTAATTTTCAGTTGAGTCGGCACTGAGGATTTAGCAGCTGCCTGTGTAAGAAGAGTGGATGATGTAGGCAAATTGTGAGAATTGTCAGAATGTGGCTTGGATGGCTACTTATTAGATGAAGACTGGAGTGCGCAGGACAGACTAAACAGACTGCTGATAAATTAAGACGTACCTATGAAGTAGGCTGCAAAGAGAAATGACAGTATAACAAGTTGAGGCACTTGTATCTCAGTTCTTCTTGACTGGTGTTTAGCAATGAGCTTGGCCTTTTTATATCATCTTCCTCACGTACAGCTTTTGCTGTTCTTCAGCCTTTGCTTGCTGAAAATAGAGAACAGATGGGAGAAACAATAGCCCTTTGTGTCTGACTGAGGAAAGATAAGAGAATTGGGTCTCTCAGACCTGTAAGTAATCTGGTCATACTGCTGCGTCATCTGGTACGTAGCTGTGGCGTTTGCTCCTCTATCAAAAGGCGGAGCACCTTTTGGTCAGCATTGACAAATGCCTGGTACGTGACAGTTTCTGTGCAGCTGAGAGTAGCACTTTCCTGTGCTTGAACTGTCTGGAAGGAGTGAAATTCAGAAGATCCCCTCTCTAGCCTCTCGCATCCAGTCCCAATTACAGGCAAGATGGGAACTTACAGGTGTTATGGAAGATGTCCTCACAGATGGAGCTAGTCGAACAATGTGACCTCTCCTGATCTCCCAAAAGCTTGAGAAGAGGAAAAGAGACAAGAGGAACTGCAGGGATAGTTGTGTTTTGGTCTATGCAAGAAAGCATAGCTGCCAAGGAGGAAGGGGATGATGCAGGTTTATCTGTACGATGTAAGAGGACAAGAAAAGCTGTGCTCCAGCATGGCACTTGTGCCTGTGGTGAGCACAGAGCTGACCCTTCATGGACTCGTTTTTAGCTTCTCGTATAAAATAATTCGCCCGTTGTCACTTCATAACTTAAGAAAGAATTGAGCTTGGGCATCAGTTGTGGCTCTTGGGTGGGACAATTAACTATTTTTCATGTACCACCTTGAATGCCTTGGTGATGATCTCTCAGCCGCAGGTTTATGTGGTTCGATAGGGTTGGATGCTTCTCTCCGCTTCCTCAAGCGAGAAGGGGATGTCAAAGAGTGTTCCATCTCGTGTTTAGTGTCTTGACTTTTTCCTGTCTCCGCTCCAAACTAGAGAGTTTGTGTTTGGCAGTATGTCATATGAGATCTCTATACTTAAGTGTCGCTGTGGTAGTAAGTGGAAACTATTTTGAGACCTCTTCTGTCTTTTTGGGGATGGGGTGACTGGAGTGAGGAAGCTTTAGAAGACCAGCGCTGTGGTTTATCTGGCAGCGTTGCTGCTGTGTTTGCACTGCATTCAGCATGAGCAGATGTCTGGGGAGCTGCTTTGACCTTGCTTCTGGGTGGCTTGCAAATAGAGAATGGGAATAAATTATTCCTTCATTTGTCGTTTTAAGGGAGATAGTAAATGGGGAGTCTGTGGTTTCTGATAAATCCAGTGATGAGTGGACAATAAAAAGAAAACCAGTGACGGGAGAAGAGATTAGGAACTGGGAAGGTTACTTGGGTAATGGTTTTGGATCAGAGCAGCAAAATGCCTGAACCTGGCATGTTTTTTAATTTAAAAAAAAAAATCTGTTTATGAGGACAGGATTACCAGAGAAGAAAAATCTTTGGATGTCAGTGGAGTGATCCATGAGCCAGAAGTTCCTATTATTGGGAGAAGCACCCTTTCTGCTCAGCTCCTACCCTGCTCTCCTGTGTTCTTTCTTTAAATGACTGTGCTGTGGATTGAGAGACGAATCTGAGGAGCCCTCAGTCCAGTTCTTAAACAGGGCACCTATCAACATTAGGTTTCAGCTGTCCTGGTGAACAATAGCTCGTCTCCTGCTTTCTGAATTTGCAGACTCAGCCAAGACACAAAGAGTTGAATAACCCCTGAAGAATGAACTCCTTTGTTGCCCACGGAGGCATGGCCGTGGCATTGTTTTCACCAGGGGCAGGACAGTGAGTAATAGCGTTGCAGCTGCTTCACTGAGCTCTGTGCTGGAGGATGCCTTGCTCTCCTTGGACTTTTCTTTCCAAAATCATTCACGTGTGGAAGAAGATGAAATACGTTTGTAAGCAAGACTTCATTATTTTTTTCCTAAATGTAAGAAAACCAAGAGTTGAACTGTGGAAAAAAAAATGAATGCTCTCAGACTTCATTTTGTACAAATTTGAGGGTGTGGAGCAAGGTGTCAGCACTAACTTTTTTTCAAAATAAGTTTTCAAAATGCGAATGCAGCTTTCTTCTCATCCTGTGTTCTGCATCTGGTATTACTAGTCTGGGCAGAACTTTATCAGCGTTGATCAAGGAGGCTGCCCTTGCTTAGGTGGCATTTAGCTCTGCTCCATCCTCAGACCCCAGCAAGGAGTAGACTGCGCACTGGATTGACTCAAAGCATGTACCTCGCAGCATTCCACTTTTATGTTTGATTTAGTAGCACCAACTACCTTTAAAAATGTTTTTGCATTGCTCTCAACTCAGTCTGCCAAGAACTTTTGTCCGGTAGAGTTTAAGCTACTTTAAAAGTGTAATTTAGACGTAATTGTCTCGCCAAGATTGTATCTATTGAAAGCAAGACTTTCATCAAGGCCTCCTTTTAAAATATTTTCTCAAGTGGATTTGTCTCTGCTTTGCCAGACCCAATTTTATATGATGGAAGTGATAAGCCTTCTGTGTCTTTGCACAATAGTCCACTGATCATCGGTGTGGTCAGCAGTGATCAGAAAAGAAAAGAATTTTGCAAATTACTCTGAGACGAATAGAAAATAAGAAGACGACATAATTACGTTGTTATCTTAATCTGTGGTATGTCTTACACCCTGAATGATGGTCAGTTTTTAGTCCCGTGTCTAGAAAAGAACTTAGTAGAACTTAAAATTTCAGAGAAGTGTAGCAAGCAGAGAACTACCTGGGGGCAAGGGAGGTCTGTGTGAAACTTGACAAAATCCTAACACAGAGGAGAAGGGTAAAGAGTGGGGACATTTGTTTTCTCTTCCTCATGCAAGGACTTAAATCAGCAGCAGATTTAAGATGAAATACTTCATTCTGTTTGTAGCTTAAGCTGTGAAACTTGTTGCTGCAGGATGTCTTCGGTGCCCAAAATGTAGAGATGTTCAAAATGTGACTGGACAGGCTTATAAGCAAAAAATCTTGCAGTCACACGGAGACAGATTCTGACTGGGAATTAATGCGAGTCTGCCAGTTGCTCAATGATATAGTAAAAGGAATAATAACAACTAGGTTTTCTTCTGTAGTTTTTCTACCCACACAGCTCTGGGACCCTGCTTTTGAACGTGATTTGCAGGTGTGCACATGTTATAGTAGAGCCACCTCATCTATCTAATTTAAAATCCGTGATTTTTTGGGGGGTAAAATAACTTGAGTTACCAGGTGCTGGCAAGGAGCTGTCTTGTTTTGTGTGTGACATAGGCGATGCCGTGGATTTTGACTGTTCTGACGAACTTGATGCAGAGAAGAGAGAAGTGATGTGATGAGATAATGTTGTTTTAGATGCACTGGGCTCATGAAAGTGTGTCTCCCAGACAGAATTTTAGACACAAAACTAAAGACTAATATTAGAGTGTGCATACTACTCTTCATAAATAAGGCTATTTTAAATTGGTCTACAAATAATTCTAATGTAAAATATTAGGGTTTTGGAAAGCAACCATTCAGGTATAAGTTACTCTTTGTGTTGTTGTTTGGTTTTTTTTGTTTGTTTGGTGGGTTTGTTTTTTTTTTTTTTTAAATAAAGATGATTGTTTGGTGCACTTGTTTTGCTGTTTCTTTAGTGGCATTGCTTCTACCTATCTTTGTCTTACCCCCCTTCAAAAAAGCCTAATGAAAAAGGAGACCAATGGAAGTGTGCTTTTTTGCTCTCAGTTAAAATTGAACTATTTTAACAAGACTTGAAGGCCACAATGTGAATACCCGTGATTTTTAATGTAAAGCATTTGACATCCATCAGTGTTGTCATATCATGCTGTTATCACCATATTGGGTTTGGAAGAGGAATGCTACTGGTAATTTGCAGAGCATCATTTAATCATCTTTGTCAAATAACGGATTTAATATTGATTTCAGGCTCCTAGTTAGCTTAGAGACTTGTATCTTAACTTGCTTTGCCTTTCTTCTTCCCCAGAGGATGTAGTACCATGCTGCAAATTTCATAAACCGGCTATGTTAAGAGAACATCAGGGTCGAAAATTCAAGCATTCAGTTCAAGCACTGGGAATTTAAGCAGGAGTATCATCTGTTTTGTTCACTGACTGTGGCATGATTTTGTGAAATAAATGGTACCTAGAAGTGCATTTAGGTCAGGAAACATATCCAGGAGTTGCTGGACTATTCCAATTTTGGAATGTCCTTTTTTTTTTTTGTTTGCCTTTCGTTTTTTCTTTTTCTGTTTTGTATAGCTTTTGCATGTAATATAAGTAGTTCTTAATTCACAGGGAATGTAAGTTTGGAGGAAAAGTAATAGTTCCACTGCAAATAAGTATGCTAAGTCCTATGCAGATGGTCATGAGGGTTGCCTCTCAGCAGTTCACCATTCATGGCGAACAGAGTGACTAATAGCAGTAGTAGATTCCTATCCTTTTTCCATGTGCTTTAAGGTAGGAAGGTGGCATTTGATGCCTTTTCTGATTTTTTTTTTTTTCTGTGTATTGCAAACCAATATCTTTCATCTAGTCCAAGGCATTAGCTCTGATTTTGTTAAAACAGCATTTCATAAAAGATGTCTAGCTCAGGGTGAAGGTGTCGAGAGGAGGAAGTTCCAGTTCTGTTAGTTAATCTACCACTGAGAACATCAGAAAGGCAAACTTTGTTTTTTTCCATTTTCAGCTGGACTAGCTTCAGCATCTAGTCGTGGTTTCTGCTTAAAGTCGTCTTCTGTATGTGGTCTGCTCCTATCTCTTGCTCCTTGGATATTGTGACCAAGTCACCTTTGCTGAGTTTTTGATAAACAAACATTGCTCTTCCTGGTGTTTCCCGATTCACTACAGCTGCATTTATTTCTTTAGCGAGTTTGTAATCCAAATAATGTGTGTCCTCCTAGTATTTCGTAATGTGAACTTTCTAATCAGAATATCAGGTGATGATCAATCATGTCCCACTTAGGACACAGTGGTTCTCAGCTGTTTGCTGAGCAGCTGAGGAGTATTGAGATTCATCAATTATGAATTTGTTTTTAGGGCTTTTAGGTATTTGACCCTCACCACTTTTTTCAGTTCTTTCCTGCTGTTAGCCCCATCCTGTCTTCTGTTCATCTTGTGATCTATCAGCATTGTCTGCCGTCCCACTTGTGTTCAGTTCACGTTGCCTTCTCTACCCTGCTCCTGGGTCCACCTGAAGTTGGAGACCTGGAGGACAGAAGTAACAGGGAGGGAGGCATCTTCATTCCTGGTGTCCACTGGGGTTTCTGAGAGGTGGAAGAAATGGAGAAAGGATCTGCTGGATCACAAGGCAATTCACTTTGTTGTCTGGATAAGGTGTGCAGTCAGGCAGATGCATCAGTGGGAGAAATGGAGTAACAGGTGTGTACGATGTGGCTGGAGTCTTCTGCAGCTGCATTGCCAGTCTCCAGCAAGGACTGAGCTAGTGCATGCTCTGTGTTTTGTGTAGCCACAGGCTTCTTGAAGCCTGTACGGATGTGCTGGGTCAGTGTTCTGGTGAGTATCAGAGAAGCCACTTTGAGAGGTAAAAACTTGAAGTAAAACAATCTCAAGCTGGACCTGAGTTTTATGTTAATGTGCAGGCCACACAGAAACAGATTTATTAAAACAGAGAAATTGGCAATTAGCCACTTACATGTTTCTGTGTGAGCTTTACTATTACAGTGTAGCTGTTACTTATTAGGGAATAACTTGCTCTTAATAATAACAAGCTCTGACATGGCGTGCAAAGTGGAACCCAGTCTGATCACAGCACTGAGCTGAGAAGTGGCAATGCTGAAGAATTCAACTTCAACTTTGCCATCTGAGTTGGCTTAAAGTTGAGAAAGGCCACTTGCATTCTTTTATCTCTGTTTAAGAGACATTTCACCTTAATTGTGTAGCTTAGGTAGGCTGCATTGAATCAGTACGTTTTACAAGTAGCAGACTATTTTTCTTCCAGAAGAAAAGGATATTTCTGTAGATTTAGAGGATCCTTATTGCTGAATTGCAAAACCACTACCATGGAGAATTTCACTCAAATGTTCAGTTTCCAAAGAAAGCATTTAATATTTTTGGATGTTTGTGGGTTTTTTTTTTTTCCTTTTTTTTTTTTTTTTTTTTTCTTCTGGAGATACTTAACAATTATACAACTCGTTTCACAGAATCCTTTTAAACATTCACACCTGCAAGCTTTTTATTACAATGAGAAGACAATTGTTTGCTCAGAAGAACAGTAAAATTCTCCAGTGGTGCAAATCTTGCTCTAAATCCTGTTTTCTCAATAACTCTGTTTTCTCTGTAGGGCACCAGAGGTGGTGGGAGAATCAGCAGGCATTTGTGCTTAGCTTTCTTCAAACTACGGAGTAACTGTAGTTTCTGTAATAGAGACATCCATTTTGTAAGAGAAAATGGCAAGCTCTTAAAATGGCATTTTATTCTCTTTTATAATCTTTGTTTAAATGAAAATTGCATATGAGAGTGCCAAGCTTACGTAGATTTGCCTTTGCAACTTCTGCAATATGCTTTCTCAAGAGACTACAGAAAGTTATGAGTATGCTATGCTGTCTCAATGTCTGCCTAAGGGGAGTTTTGCCCTCCAATAAATAAGAGTCTACAGATCATAAATCAGCATTTTATGGTCAGCCACCAGGTGACTCTCAAATGTCAAGAAAAGGTGCATGATAACTCCCAGATTTCTGTTGATGGCAATAGCTGCCATCATGTTGTATTAAACAGAATTTTGCAAGAGGCAAATGTCACCTTTCCTAAATCTTTCAAGTGTCTACTTTGTGCCTTTTTAATTGAGGCTCTATAAATCCAGATATAAAATTTGAACTAAAATCTTTGTTGAAACCAAGTAAAAGCATTTGGAAGAGGAGGATAAAATGGAGAAGTCTTGACATGACTGGAGGAGATGGCCAGCTTGGATTGATGTCGAATGGCAGTGAATGTTTCAGTGGGGAGCATGAAGAGATCAGCTGTTCTGCAGCGTAACCATGATAGAAAGGATTATTTAATGCATTTCGCATGTTCATTTGTAACAGCCTTTGGAAGTGCCATAAACACGTCTGTGTAACACCTTGGTAGTGATTTGTATTGTAGAAAGAATTGTTGTGAAAATGGTTTTAGAAACTGGAACTTCAGGGGCTCTATTTATTGCTGAGGTGAGAAATTTTTTGTCTTTATTTAAAACAACACAACTCTTTCCTCCCCCCACAGCTTTGTCCTTCTTTCTCTTTTCCACTTCTGCCACTCACAGCATCATGTCACTAAATCATGAAATGACACAAAGTAAGTTAATTGTGCATTGCTGGCTGTGTGATTAAATCCACTCTTCTGCATTTAGACTCTAGTGGATTTATGAAGATGAAGTCAAAAGGAAGAAATGACATGGCTACTGGGGGAAAAATGAGTATTAACAACAGTCTGATGAAATGTTATATGTTTAAGATACCTGGCTGTTTCAATTACTCATGAAACAGCATGGGTTGGATGTAATTCTGTTTGCTAGTGCTTGCTAAATGCTTCATAAGTGCTTTTAGATGACCTAGTTTTGGGATTGATATAGGGAACCTGTAATTGTTGAGTGCAAAAGAAACACTCTAAAAGGGCCAGTGGAACTCCTGAATTAGGCTGTCTCCTCCAGCAAGTGTGGGACTGATGTTTTAAAATGCCAGATGCCTATTTACTTGTAAAAGTGAAAAAGTGATAGTGTGTCGTTAATGAAGTAAATAAGTGGAGCAGATCAATAGGTGAATATTTAAGAGGCTCTTTAGATGATTATGCTACAAAAAGTATGCAGATTGAAGAAATATCAGGCTTCTGACAGCTAAATCAAGCATCAGTAATGCAGATAAGCTTGTCGTCGAGATTCCTACCCACATGTGAGGAAAGAACTGGAACAAAATTGTTAAAGATGTTTTTTCAGTCTTCACCCTCAGCTTTTTTTTCCTAAATCGTCAAATCAAACATTGTTTAAATTTAACGAAATAGAGCAAATTAAATAAATAAAAGTAATACTGGAAAGCTTCAGTCTGAATAGAATGTGCTTTGCAAAGTTTGAGCCTTTGACATCAGGGTCAGATCAGATACACTGCTCTGCAAATTCAGTTGCTAGCTCTGAAGGGCTTTATTGCTCTGTCTGCATCTTAAGGCTTAAACCTTAATATATGCAGTTTCTGTGGAAGTAGTGAGGAAGGAATTTTCAAAAGTGCAAAAATTTGCTTGGAACCTTATTTTTAGTGTGCCAAATCCCAATTACCGTACACATTGCACGTTTGGAGTGTGTGAACAGTCTCATCCACTGCATCTTGCCTTATGAATACTTAATAACACGTAAGTGGTTGACTTTAACTGATGGAAGTTGCATTACAAAACAAAATACTCCCAGAGAAGATGTGGATCTGTAAAGTGGATAAAATTTCAGTAGTGAAGATCACTAGTGCTAGCTAACATACTGAAAGTATTTACTCCTTGGACAGAGATGCAATAAACTCAGCACTTTCTCTCTAGTCTTTATTTAGCCTACATCCGCCACCTCTGTGGAATGGGTTTTACTTACATTACCTTGAACCTCATACTCATTTAGTCCAACACAGTGCACAATGAGGTCGGCGTTCTGATATGTGAGGGTTTCATTTTATGGTCACACTTGAGCAGGCAACAAATCATGGGTGAACTTTGCTTCCTCCAGGTTCTCGTTAGCATCCCTGGTCCTAGCAGCTTTGCACCTTGCAGCTGGAGTGGAGAGCGCAGTTGTGTTTCATAATCTCCTACGACTTCTAGGTGTAGGCTCCCAGTTCAGCTGGTCCTTCCGCCTGGTGAGATAGTGAATGAGGAAGTGGAGAAGGTGAAGAGGTAAAATAGGTGGGTGCTTCTGCTGAGGTGGCACTCGCACAGCTTGCTGTGATCCAGGGCTCTGGTTTTCACACCAAACTCACCTGTAGCCATGCTGCCTGCTGAGCAGCCGGGAAATATGGGGCAGCGCTCTGTGTCCCTGGTGAAGCCGGTGAGGAGCTGCGTAGGTGAAGGTAAAGTAACAGACTTGGTGGCTGGAGGCACGAGTTGCTACCTCTCCTTCCCCTTGGGTAGGTCCCCAGGGAGTTCACTCTTGTTAAGCCCAGAACATAATGTCTAGCATCTATTTTATGCTTTGTGGTAGGATCACCTCAAGTTGGAGACTGACTGGTCCTTCCTAGCTAAATAGAAATGCTTTCCTTACCTCTCCAGGCGTCTGCAGTGCACAAGGTGAATCTTTAGAATTTCAGCTTCCACTACTCTAATAATAATCTGATGTTAGTTGTGTTGCGGACGTGTTTCCCTGTTCTTCTTGTCTGAGATGGGTCTCTGCTGGAGGACAGTGTTTACTTCGTCGATTGCAGATTTTCTTTCCTTGTCAATTTGAAGATTGTTTTCAGGGAAGTAATTCCAAATATTTAATGTCTCCGTTTGTGGATGGATCCATTTATTGCAACTGTTGGAATTCTCATTAGTGGAAATTAACACAAGCTGTGACATAGCTTGACTTGACTTTTCCACCGCAGACCAGTTACATGAGCTGAAATAACTCATTACTGAAATCATCTGTAGTTAAGAGAAGCTTTCTGTCAAGTGGATTTGCAGAGAGCAGAGCATGATTGCAGCCTGGGGAGCGATGTAACGTGGAGCAGTCACTCCACTGGAGCCGGACGTATGGCGAGCCGTCGGCTGAGCCTGCATCTCCAGCTTGACAGCCGTGATTGCCTGTCTCCAGTGCGCGCGGTGAGGCAGGGTGATGCTGCAGGCAGAGAGGTGACGGTGTTACCTGGAAGGGAGCTGATGTAAGAGTGCTTTATTTTATTGCTGTGCATTTCTGATACTTGCTTTTAGAAGATGTGTTAAAAATCTGAAAGGTTTTTAAAAAGGTACAGTATGACGTGAGGTCTACAGAGCCTGCCTTGCCTGAGCTTCTGTACTCTTGTCACTGTTGGTGGCTTATTTCCAAGAAGGTTCAGAGATGACTTAATTACCACCAGCGCACAAGTACCTGCATGAGTGGGGAATTTCTGGTGGAGAGCTTTTAAATTTAACAGCAGAATGAATGATAAGGTCAGTTGGAGCAAAAAGAAAAATTGGGGCGATAAATACCCTTTCCCAAGGAATGGACATGTGCAATCAGGATGTCTGAGCAAAGGTGATTGAATATAACCACTCTGTCTGCGTACCGCTGAAGATGGTGGCTTGCCCCAGCTGCTGGATTGGATGCAGAAGCCTCACAGTTAGGATCTGGGCAAAATGATAAAAAGGGCTCCCTGGCTATAGGGAAGCAAATGTAGATTTGCTGAGTGTAGAGGAGGTTTACCATAGCCTGTTGGTCTTACTACCCTTGACATGTTCCATGTTTAGCCTACATGCCCCCCCCCCCCCTTTTTTTTTTTTTTTTTTTTAAGATAAAACCCATGGTAGTGTGTACCTGTCTGTATTGTCCTTCTTGTTTACTTCAGTTACTTCTTGGCTTCTCAGTCACTGGTTGTTTA
Source organism: Chlamydotis macqueenii (assembly GCF_036417535.1). NCBI lineage: Eukaryota > Metazoa > Chordata > Aves > Otidiformes > Otididae > Chlamydotis > Chlamydotis macqueenii. The sequence continues at coordinate 26,357,647 of NC_141563.1, forward strand.
CGTGCCTTTTACTGGGAGCTGCAGTTTTGCCACTTGCTCAGCTCCTGACCCAGTTAATTGACTGGTAAGCTTGGAAGGAAACGTGCTTCTGTTCTCTTTTTTAAGAGTTAAGAATGAACTTCTGAAAACTAGTTGTTTCTTATGGTTTTTGTGTATGGAATGATGGGAAGGCAAGTGTAATAATACCATGTATTGATTTTTTCATTTAATCAATCCTGAAGGTAATTTTTCTGTTGCATTGTGGTGTTTGTGCATGTACCTGCTCACAAAAAAAAAGGGCTAATGTTGTAATACGGCTACAGCGAGTTACTGTGAACCCTTAAATCTAGTGACGCAGAGTATCCGTGAGTTCAGCTATTTGGATTTTGTTGTAAACCTCTTAGATATGATACAGTGGAATCCTCTTAAACACAAATTCTATGTAGCAAGTGACAGAACATAATGAAAGCATAAACTGTTACACAAATAAAAGTGTCAGATGCATAATGCTGCGGCTGTAAACAGCTGTGGATTTCAGCATCTTCCACGGAGTTCAGGGAGGTGGGTTAGGATGCACTTTTTTTGGGGTCAGTTTTGACTCTCACGGAAGAGCTTGAAACAGAGTTGGTACTTGCTAAAATACAATTTCCTTGCTTGCAAAGGAAGCTTTTCCTGTTGATATCTTAAAATATCTGCACTGCTGACAACTTAGTAGTTATCTTTATACAATGAATTGCCATTGAAAAACACCGTGTGGACATCAGGTGATGCAAATAGTAGGAGATAGGACCTGTCTTCGGTACAATGCAAGAGGATTTCTCAGCCTCTGTGGAACAGTACCGCTAAAGAATGCTTGAATTAAGGGCAGAGGTTTGTTTATGTTCTGGATATTTTAAAATGTGTAAGGAAGAGTGTCAGCATTGTCAGCACTCACTCAAAGTGGCTTTCCCATCTGTCCTCCGAAGGTGTCTGCATTGTCACTGTTGGACTTGGAGACCAGCTGAGCTGCTGAAGGAGCGTGTCCATCGTAGGTCTACGCTGGACTTAGTCCTCCCTGCGGTAGGGAGGAATTAAGGAGGCCCTCAGCGCCTCTGTGGTCGGGCCTCAGAAGGCAGCAGTGGTGTTCTACCAAAACCTTCTCGCAGCTGCAGATCTGGGCATGTGGGAAAGAACTTTCAGTAAGGTCCAACCACTGACGTAGCTAGGTGAGGTTTTCCTGCTTTGTGCCTGGCACAACTGTTTCGGAAAGGATCTTATTCATCATAATTAACCTTGCTCTGCATGGGGATGGATGATGGAGACTTTAGCAAAAAAAGAAAGACAACCTGTCCACTGTTAAACAAACAAACAAACCAACCCCACACCATCCCGTCAGGTGGTGCTGGCACCAGCTTGGGGCACGTGTCTGGGTGCTGTTGGAGGGGAGGATGACTGTGCGCGGCTGGGCCGGTGGGCACCTTACGGGAGCAGACATCTCCGCTTTGCAGCAGCGTGAGGCTGTGTGTGGTGCTTGCTGTGGTGTGAATGGATGTGTCGACACAACTCGAGAGTTCTCTTCACGTTGCCTGTCTTGGCTCAAACTTTTCCATGATGCAGTTGTATAAATATCCTGAGTCCTGCCTGTGTGGCCAGTAACTGCAGAACTCCTTGTGTCCGCTGCCGGATACGAAGCACATGCCTGCTAGCGCTGCTGCAGCTTGGTGATCCCTTCTTGGCTCAGCCTGTACTGTAAAACAAAACTGGCAAAATGTGTAGGTTTCAGAGACACTTGAAATTTCCAGGTGGGATGCTCAGAATGTTATAGTTGGATATTTGTCTGTTGGATGCTGTAAATAAAATAAAGACTTTCCTGCACTGTGGTGCTTGTGGTCCACAGATATGTTATATTAAGAGGAAGACTGTAGCTTACTTTAGTGGACCTAAAACAGATAAAATGTTTTTTAAGTAGCCTGTATTATTTTAACAATTTGATTTTTTTTTTTTCTCCCTGGGGGAATTGTTCCTATATAAAAGTAAAGTAATTTGGGTGACTTTTGAAGGCATGCGGCTCATGTTTTGCATAATGCTGAGTTTTCAAGTGACCTGCTTTGTGACCCAGTATCCCATTCCTCTGGCAGATTTGTAAATGTTCGTAGTACAAATTTGCAATGCAGGGCACACTCTTCTTTGCTACTGGAAAGATGTTTGCTGCCACCAGAGCAGGACACGTGCCTGTCACCCTCATTGCATCGTTACCGGCGGGCAGCGTGCTGGGAGCTCGGCGATGGGAGGCTGAACTGTGCAGCTTCTCTCAAAGAAGCCGAGGGAAGGACAGCAAGGAGAGGAAAGGGGAGGTTTTACGGTGGTGGAAAAGCCTGGTTGTTGGCTGAGTTCTCCTTAGTCTCTGATTCACTGAGGACCCAAGATCCTAAGGAGAAGCTTTCTACAAATCTCCAGGAGCACCGTCAAGGGGGAAATAATGGCTGGTGCTGCAGTGGCAGTCCTCTCTGAGGAAGAGCTTTTAGGAAACATGGATATTCTCATTTTGTGTAATTCATGGAGAGGGCTCGTGCTGCCCTGCTCCTGCTCAGCAGAGGGGCGAGGATCTCGTCCTCCTTGAGCCGTGTCAGCTTCAGTTACGAAAATCAGTCACTAAGACTTCATTAAACCAAACCCTGTATTTTAAAGTTTATAGAAGTCACCATTAGCAGTCAGGAAGAAAGATCTGTTTGTTTTTGTAGAGTATATTAAGTGTAACATTGATTTTGACTTGAAAGTGTCCAAACCCAGAATTTAAGGCAAATCAAATGGGCATGAAGGGACGTGTTTTGCTTGCATTCATAAAGACAATACTTCAGGGATTTATATGAAATAGAAAACCTTCTGCAAGTTTCATGAAATGTAATAAATTGTGCCTGAAAACGCCCCCAGTTTGACTATAAAGGCCTTATCTCACCCAAGTAAAATATTTATGCATAAATGCATATTTTATATTTTTCTTTAACATCCTTGGGTTGCTTTATGCTTTCATAAATGGCATCTCTGGTGTTTACTTGTAATGGAGGCAGCAAAAAGAACCTCATACAGATTATTTGACTTTTCTTTTGGTTTATTTTGGGTATAAGGAGGAGCAAAAAGGCTGATTAGAGTAGAGAGTGCTAGGGTGATAAAAGCAGAAGTGGAGAGCTGGGGATTTTTCTTGAAGATCTTTGTTTAATTGGGATTTATCCCTCAGACATGAGAATTCAAAGTTTTTTATGTTGTTTTACGTGTCACTGTTCTTTGTCTGCCTCTTCTGCCCCACCTTGAATTGTATCTAGGGTTAGTCTAAGAGGATATGACTTACTGTATCTGATTTTTAAGGCATTTGCCACTGATTCTGTGGATAAAAATTTCTTGAGCTTTGGGGAAATTATTGTCTGAACAGTGCTGTCTTGGCATTTGGTAGTGAAGTGGTTGCTGTAGGAATATTTGTGTCCTGTTTTAATGTTCATGTTTCTAAAAACATTCAGTATTTTGAGTGTTTTCAATGAAATCTTCAAGAGTGATTCAAATTTGGGAGACACTTCAGTGGATGATTTAAAGCTCAAACTGTTCATTAAAGAGAAGGTGAAAAGATGATGTTGCTGTTGCTTAGAAATACTTAAATAAGAGGAAGATATCAATTTAGAAAAAAAGGAAAGAAGAAAGCTACAGGAAAAGACAAAATTGATAGTTGAAGCAAGACAATTTGCAGAGAGAACACAGAAAACCTGTTTACACGAGGTAATTAGCAGTTGATGCAATTTTTTAAGGGACTTAGTAGATCAAAGTTGCAGTGGTTTTAGCAGGTTTACACCTTAAAATTTGTAGTTACCAGTTTTATCACAGCATGCTTTGCACTTCCCGGAGCTGAAAGGTTTATAAAAGGATTCCCCTCCCTTTCCCCTGTGTCTTTCCAGTGGTGATTCTGGTTCAGCCCTTTGCTGTCCCACCTCAGTGCTTTGGTTGGTTGTCAGCTGAGGGTAAGGGCTGTGGGTGATGATGCCGGGAGAGGTCTTGCTTTTGCCACCAGCCCCTGCTTCTCTTGTGCAAGTACCAGTGCCTGCTTGGTGTGGTGCTGGTGAGTCTCCCCCAGTGCCGAATTAGTTCAGAGCTGGCAACAAAAATTAGAGGAGTTTTTCTCTCTTTATACCAGCCAAACCGGAGTGTTATTGGTGCTGGAATAAAAGAGGGCCCAGTGCAATCGGAAGTGAGAAATGGCACAGTGCTCTTTGTGGCAGTGATGCATTGGGGTTGGTTCTGTTGTTGTGTGAGCTGCACCCTTATTTCCAGAGACCTGGAGCCGCCTGCCGAAGCGGAGGGAGGTTGCTGGCTGAAGGGGTGATCCAGACAGTCATGTTTCCCAGCCAGTGCACTGATCCTGTGTTTGCAGCAGATTCTGTGAAATGGATAAATTTAAGACTGTTGTAATGCACTTTGGTTTCCAGATACCCCAATGAAACGTTTGCAGAGTCAGTCATCTAGGGGAGGGAGGGCAGGCAGCTCCTGCTGCTCCTACGCCACATGCAATCGGGGAGGTGCGGGGTTACGCTCTTGTGGTATCTTAGCTGTTTTTTCAGGCATGGTGTTGCTGAAGAGGAGAGAGTTTGGGTTCTGGTTGTGTGTGGGGGTTTTTTTTGTTTGTTTCTTTTGTTTGGGTTTTTGTTTAGTTTTTTTGGGGGTGTGGGGTTTTTTTTTTTTTGCTTGCAGACCTGCTCTGTGTTTTATCAGCTCTTTCTTGAAGAAACTATGAGTTTCATAACCCTAAAGCCACAAACTTTTGGGATCCTGCTGGTCGTTTCTTGATCAATTGTCCTTTTGGGACAAAGGACTAATTTTTCAAGATGTTGCGAGAAAAAAAAACTAAGCGCAAAGGAACGTGCCACGTGGCTATTCTAAATTAAATGTACAGGAATTGTGGTGTTCTGGTTAAACTGCTGTTTCTCTGTGTGCTGGGACTGACTGATCCTACAGTGTCAGGGGCTGAGCAAGGGGGAAGAGAGCCGTTGCCATCGGTCTCGCAGCGCCCTGTGGGCTTGCTGAGCTGGTGAGACTGCACTGCAAATGTGGTGCTTTCAGCTTTTTGGAAGTGGGCCTTGTATATATTAAATAAAATATTAAATTTCATCCCATTAGTGTTAGTCTCTCCAAATAAATAGTTTAATAGCAGCTTGGCTCTGGCTGTTGAGCCATGATAGTGCCTGGTGGAGAAGGGCAATTCTTACTTAGCCGAAATGAATCGGAGCATTGCAGGAGATCATTAAGCTAGTTAATTCTGGTCTCAAAGCAAAACCTTTTTAAACTTCCAGTAATCTGAGAATTATCTAATACTTCAAATTCTGAACTGTAGGTTTCGGTCTTTTTCCAGGAAGGGAAAAAACCCAAACTGATTTAACGTACCACAGAGGAAAAACTTGTGCCCAACCAGTCTGGATGGTCTGTTGCCTCTGAATGAATCCAAGTGATACATTGACATTCAGACTGCAAAATACAGCAGATACCTAGAAAGTAGTTCATTTTCATATGCTATTTCTAATGTAGCTGTTTGAATGCTGATTTTTTCACTAGGTGAGACCAGAATACAGATTTACACTATAGGGTGCATGCCCTGTGTTTGAGATTACTTTTTCTATCTGTGTAAATATTGTTTAGAAGAGGAGAACAAACTTTTGATTGTAAAAGTACCTTTAGCTTAGGAATGTTTTTGTAAAAGCCTATATTTTATTTTTGCTATATCTTAGGATTGTGAAGCCCCACATGTACTGTGGTGATATCTGTGGTATTATGGTAATGGAATTACTCTAAATTCATTTTAGCCATTTGTAAAGCAATTTTGTGAGTACCTGTAGAAGAGGATTGTGCTAACTTAACTAAATCGCTCTCTGAATTGGTATGATTTACGCGAGCCATAGGTTGATGGTCATGCTGGTAAGAGGGGCGGGGGGAACTGGATGAAGAGCGAGTGCATGGGAACTCACTCTGGATCTGCTGCCGGGGTGGTTGCGTTGCTCCTCCAAAACAGGCGCGCAGTGACGGGTGAGCCTGGTGCTGCCAGGTGCCCCAGCCCGCCCGCGTGATGCATCTTCTTGAGATTGGGGTGTACTTGGTGCTCTGGGTACGGCTGGTCTTCACATGAACCTGCTACTGGTGGAATAGCTCCTGCAGGAGGCAGAAACGTCTGGATCGTGTATTTCTGCATCTCGTTGGAAAACACAAGTTGCTAGATTTTGAGGTCATAGCTGGGGTGTCCATCGGTCCATGACTTCAGCAGATGTGGGTAATGGTGTAACGTATAGCCGTAACCTTTTACTGGGAGAAAGTGACTTTCTTCTTAAAGCTGCAGTGCTCAACTGTGTGTGAGTGCCAGGGGCTTTCAGTTGCCCAGGAGTGATTTTTGTGTTGTGCAAAGTCGATAGAAGAGAAGAGGTTAATGAAGCTTCTCCGTTCTCTTCAAAACAAAAGCTCCCTTCTCAGCCCTGGGTTTAGTTTTTAATTAGTTTGGATTACAGTTTGATTTAAAGTGGGTGAAGGGATGATGAGTTCATGTGATCTGGAGGTTTGAACCTTATGCTGCTATTTGTACTTTTTTGGTTAATAATGTATCCTTTGCTAGAAGGATGACTGGTGGGGTTAACAGGATTTTTTCCCGTAAAACTTTTTTTTTTTTTTTAAAGAAAAATTAATCTTTTTTTTTTTTTTTTGCATACTTTGTACCAGCTTAGACTTGCCAGACAGCAGTGCAGAATAAAGAAGAGTGGTTTATTGTGAAATCCACTTCTGTTTAGGAAAAAATAAATTCTGTGCAGTACCTAATTCAGTGGTGTTATATTTTTTTCCTTCTTCCTCTAAGCTATAGAGGCAGCATAATTTTATATACTTCATATTGAAAATTCATTCAAATGCAGACTAGATTTATTTATTTTTACTATCTCATCAGCAGAATATACTTTTTTTTACATGAATGTATTTTATAGACATATTAAAAAAAAAAGCAGGTTAAAAAGAATGTTCCTGAGGAATTGTTTTATTTGCTAGCACAATATATATATGCTTTTAATGCAATTTAGATTGTATCTTGCAAAAATTGAGCTTGAAATTCTGCAGCCAGTGCTTGTTCTTGTAAATAATGCACGCTTTAAGTCAACACTTTGCATCATTATCTTGAGCAATGGTTTAGCCTTGATATATTTCAAAGCATATGTATTAGATAATGTGCTGTATGTGTAGTTGGTTATTTATGGACATAAACTTTCTGATTAGATATTAATGTTAAAATTATATCGATGTTTGCTGAAGATGTCTTCCTTTTTTTGCCCTTTAATCAAGATGTGGTGTTAATACTGCATATATGAAGTGATACGCAGACACTAGAATTTATCAACTTTTAGTGAATCAGGTAAGCACTCTGTTACTTGAAGCTCTTTTCCTTCAAAATAGTCTATTAAATAATACGTAAGAGAAATTTAAGGGGATATGTTAGCAAGCAGTTCGTTGTAGTTGAGATTGAGAAGACCAAATTTTTTTTTTTTTGGTGTTTAAAGGAAGCTGATCCTAAAAATATATTAGCAGAGCAAATTAACTGATTGAAAAAAATGCTTTTGATACTCCTTATTTCAGAAGCAGAGCTGTTTGTGTGGTTGTTTAGAAAGACTGAGCTAGCAGCGGTGTCTGGAGAGCGTGTCCTTTGTCTAAATGAAAAACCCACCCTGAGAAAGGAAATAGATATATATAGTGAGAGATATATATATTGTTTTTTTTTTTTAATTGGGATATTTTGGGAGAGGGCTTAGACATCTGTTCTGCTATCTTTACTATTGTACCTCCAGCTGAGTGTTTCCTTCTCTGTCCTTCCTTGCTACGCTTGGATGATGATCTGTCTTACATTGCAAAAGGACTTCCCACAGATGGAAGAAAGGAGTAGAAAAAACCTCTTGCCAGCTTCTTTTGCTAGCCATTATTTGTCTCAGTTGCATGGAGTTTATGTGTAAATGCAAATTCAGTAGTTATTGTTTTTTGAATTATACTTGGTTGTTAGTCATTTCTGAGATTCGTAATGGTGACATTTTGATAAAGTCACAGCGTGCAGATGTGTTCATCTACTTCCATATGAAGAAACTTGTGTTTCTTCCTAAGTACATTTCAAGGACCTTTCTTAATTCAAAATACCATTGTGTAAAAGGTTGCAGTGAAGCTGGTAATTTTGTTTTCATAATGTAATTCAATTCACAGCCTTAATTTAGTTTCTTCCTATAGTTAAAACAACTGGGTTGCTGACTGATTACACCTGTAGTGCCCTGGTACTGTAGATCTCCTATGCTGAAATGAAGGTGAGAGTTTGTAGTGTTTATCAAGAGGATCTTTGATTCTCCCAGTGAGATGTTGCATTTCCGCTGTTGAAAATCCTCAAGAGCTGGGATTTGCTCTGCAACTTGCTCTGGCAGCTGCTATGCAAGAAGCTACTCCCCCTTTGCAGTGGTGTTCTGGATTGTGTCCATCAGCAGTTTCCAGATAGTTCTTTGGGGAAAACGGATACCTGGATGGCTAACTTATGGTCACCCGCAAATACTGGAGCTTGCTGATTTGGAAGTAAAAGTCTTTGCTAGTGTATGCAATGCAGTTGGAACCTTGCCTTGTAATTTCATGTACTGATTGCTTGCATGTGCTGGCTAAGCCGGCAGTATATCTTTACTCCTCTTACCTGACGTTCATGACCCCTCACCCGTGGTGAAGCCGTGCACATATGCCATCCCTCGAGGGATGGTGAGGTGTGGTGGGACAGGGGTTGACGTACGAGCTAATTGACCCATGCTTTCGTCTTCTGCAGTTGCGCTGTGATGTACAGGGTGGAGCAAAAACATTTTTAACTTTCTGAACCAGGACTTGCCTTAGTGATGTTGCACATACTTTAAAGCTTTTTTTAGTCAGGCAGCATGCAGGTGTTTCAAGAATCACTGATGTTATTTTGCATGCCCAAATTGTTCTCTGTAGGTGAAACCAAGGAGATGCAGCTCATGGTATTGATCTTCTGAGGTGTCCAAGCAATATTCTTATTTCTCTAGATAATGTTCTAGGTGGTATCCACAAATAATTTGACATGAAAAGGAGCTAAATTTAGTTATAAACTTGCCAGGTGCTAAAATAAAAACTATGATCTGAGGGAAGCATTTTGTTAATCTGGTATTTGGGGACTAATTATTCTTTTGAGTTCTGTATATTCTAGCTGTTTGCTAGGTGTACTGTGAGCTGAGCAAAGCGGGGCCAATCTGTTCACATCAAATATTTGTCTGCACTCTTCCTGTACCTTTATTTTGCATGTATGTAGGTGTTGACTGATAGTAAAGAAAACAGTGGGTAAACAGTTCAGTCAAAAAAAGCTTATTTATAAGATTTTAATATGCATCTAAGAAGGAACCTCTGGCATGGAGTGGAATAATGAAGTTTACACAGGCACAGTTTCAATTACTATTTTGGATGAATGCTTGTTGATGGCAGGAAGAGCTGCTTCTGCTGAAGTGCTAGTGCTGCCACTGCTAAAGACGTAAGATATGCTGCTGTTCCCACAATGCAAAATAATCTGCTGCTTTGCTAGAAATCTGTTTTCACATTTTCCTTTCTTCTTTCCTGGAGCATTGTGCGTGAGAAAGCTGGGGGAATTATCCTCAGCTGATCATGTCTCCAGCTTACCTCTGCGTTGCCCAGCAAATCCGGCTGTCCTGTTGTCACCTGTGTAGTTATGAAGATGTATGAGACCCCGGCTTCCATGTAATACAGCTCTGGGCGGTGGTGGATTTTCGCTCGAGTTGCTCTGCTCACCAACACCAACATGTCAGATGCAGTTTACACTGTTTGAATGAACATCAGCCCTCTAGCAGGAACTTTTAAAAACATTACTCAATAACATTCAGTGCAGAGTTGAGATAGCAAAGGCAATCCTCCATTTGCTTGTAGAACAGGTGTATGTTATATAAACCAGGATGGCACTGGGGATGCGTTGTGAGGCTTATGGTTGTGAGTGAAAGAAATTTGCATCCTTAGAGCATCTACTGGATTTCACTGTCTTGGGCTTGAATTGAGCTGCCGTTCCTGCGCGCTTTGTGGGGAGAGATCTGCTCTGGTCCCTGAGGCTGCACTCGCAGATTTACAGCTCAGATACTGATTTCTGGTCCTCACACACCTTTTGACTTTTGTAAACTTTGAAGAAACACAGTTTGTAAAAGTGTCATTTCTCTTCAGTTCTCCTCGTGCTGACCCAGCCCCCTGGTTAATTAGCTGCGTGCTGTCACATTAAATCTCATAAAACTCAGTATGCTGAGCTCTAAACCTACATTTGTTATCAGCCTTAAAAGTCAAATCAATAATTTGAAGATCTGTAGCTCCTTATCCAGAAGGACATGCTGTGCTGGTGCGACGTGCCTCGCGGGCTGGAGAGAGGAGCGCAGCTGGCAGCCCCCGCTTGTCTCGACATTTTGTTTGGCTCACATCGCACTTCAGGAGAGGGTGGCTCTGCCGGGGAAGAGGGTGGCAGGAGGAAGAGTGATCTCCAAAAGAGAGCTCTGTCCTGCTCCCTCGCAGGGACATAACAAGACATATGAATCTCAATGATGCATCCTTCGCCTGCAGTCAGCTCTCCCCCCACATCCATCAGCCTTGCTGGGTACAGCTTCCCTGCCCAGTGTCGTGACCTGGTCTTCTGTGAGGTGGTTTTCCCCATAACTGCAGGGAAGGATGTTGTGTTTTTCCAAATGGCAAGCGTTTGGCCTTGGCCAACCCTTTTGATACTGATTGTTCAGCTTTGGCTGGGAGCATCTGGGTGCGGAGAGGAGGGAGAGCTAAGGCTGTGTTTGGGGGCAGCTTACAGCTGCGAAGGCTCACACAGGAAACTAATTAGTTAGAGATTTAATTACACAGAGATATTAGGAAATGAAAAACTTGACAGGGCTGGGGAGTGAGATCTCCTCCCCGCCCTCACACAGGGCCTGAATGGCCGCAGTTTTTGGACACAACCAAACTCTTCCCATGTAAGAGCTGAGCCACAGAGCGGTGGTTTTTTGCGTCAGTCTGTATGTGTGTAGCAGAGCCTGCCTGCGAAGGGTGGCACGCAGAGGGGTCTGAGGTTAACAGATGGTATGGTTTTATGGATAATTTTGGCTATACTGGCCAGCTTCTGGGTTCAAACCTCTTGCTATTAAAGAGAGACTCTTTTCCATTTATCTTGAAACGTGTACTGTTCGACCAAATAGTAGGGCAGCAGGTGACAATGCATCATCAGCTCATAGGCCATCAGTCAGAAGAAGACAGTGCTTACATCATTATATGTGAGATCATCGCAGAACAAAATTGATAGAGGAAATTAATTATGCAGCTTTTATATTAATCCAGATATCTCTGGCTGTGATGATGAGTCTACTAGCACACTTACAAAATTTTTAACATAGGATATCTTACCTCACTGGAGAAATAAATCTGTTGGAGTGTTTTTAAATTCTGTCGCCTTGACCACTGACAGCGTGCTGGGCTGTCCATGAAGCTGCATTTTGGGAGGTTTGTGTTTTTGCCACTGTTACTAAGTCGTTCGTTAGTGTTGCTATGAGCCTGCTTCTAACTGGGTGGCTGTATGATTTCTGGAGGCTTTTGATTTAAACTTAATGAAGAAATATTGACTTATTTACCAGAAACATGATTCTTTTTTTTTTTTTTTTTTTGACGTAAAGTTATTTCCATTTGAATTTTCCACAAACTCAGAATGATGGCAAGAAGCACTGAAGCACGTAGACAAGCTTTATGTGGTGACTGGGAGAGTCTGAGCTTCAGCATCTTCAGGTTGTGCAGCTTCAGCATCTTCAGGCTGGCTGACAAATCCAGTGGAATTAATGTAGCGCAATGGAAAGCTGCAACAGAGTCTATGTTTTGGTATCCTGAAGTTTAGCTTCCATATGTCTAACCATTTTACTTTTTTCCATGTACTCGAGCGCTGGAGAGATGTGGAAACCCATCAGGAGCCCTGTGGTGGAGGCTGTATTTAGCAGTCTTCTGTAGTACGAGGCTTGAGCACGGTTTAGATTTTTTTCAGGGCAAAGTAGATCACAGGAGCTGTTGAGTGCATAAAGGAATGACACCTTCAGCAAGCGCCTGTAACGTGTACACAGCGTGCATGCAAGCAGAGGGGGGAAAAAATCCCCAATTTTACAATCGGCTTGTTTCTGCTATGTTTTAAAAGGATATAGACAGCATTGTGTGAAAAATAACGTACCAGTTTTTCGTTCTACAATTTGAGGTCTACTCTGAGAGACAGGCACATCTAATCTGAATGTGTTTGCGAAAGTCAGAGATGCAAAGGCACATTTTCTTTAGATGTGGAACATCACAGATTTATTTCATTGTTTACTCCTGTGTTGATAGATGCTGCAAAAGCTTTAGACGTGGCGGTGAAGTAGTACTCCTTGTTCTGGGTCTCTGGGGTGTCCGGAATCAGACCTGATTTAATTAGAGGCACTGTTCTTTTTAAAGCAGTGACATCTGAAATCTGTCATTTACATACACACCCAGCCTTCTCACTGTTCAGAGACCCCGGGCAAGGCTGTCCACCCTTTCCTGGCGTTTTAAAGCCTCTGGCAGTAGCCATTAGGAAAAATGCGTCACTAAAAGGCATAACTGTGGGGAATGGATTATACAAAATGCCTTACTATGCTGGTGCGCTGGAGAACTATTGATAGATATAGAAAACACGGTCGTTTAGCTGGAGTTAGCAGATGTGTCTAAATGCTGTGCCAATAGCATGAGCTGTTTAGGGGGAGAAGTTGCTGCTGTTTGTTATTTCAGGTGAATGCAAAAGGCCGGTGCCGTAGGATAGCTGTGATGGAGTGATGGCTTTGAGCATGCTGACATTGATGGTGCTGCTCTGTTTTGAGAGAGAACGTCCCTGGTGTCGTGCTGAGGGAGGTGGCTGAGCTGTGCATGGGGCTGCAGTCACTAATGTTTGTTAGTTCTGGCACTTGTTAGTTACTGAAGGAAAAGAAGAAAAAAAGGCGAGCGGTGCAGCAGGTCACAGCATGTGCCTGGTGCTGCGTGCAGGGGTCCCAGTGGGACCCTGGGCGGCTGCAGGTCAGCCACCTCCCTGGCTGCCAGCACGGGCTGCGGCGTTCCAGCCTTGCTCTGCTGCTCGGGGATGCTGGAGAATGGCAGCGCTGTGGCCGAACCCCCATCCTGGCATGTGCTGAGGAGCGCTGGGCAGGCTAGAGAGACTGCTGCCTTGCCTCCAGATGTGGCGACCAGAAGAGTGAGGACTTTTCTTCTGAAAAATTGTGACTTTCCAGTCTTCAGCCAGCAAAACAAGAAAAGCTCTTAAGTTGTTACATCTGCAAGGAGATGAAAATGAGGAAATCCATTCTCTTCCCTCTATGATCTTGGACTGGGACAAGAGACTCCTGGATCAGATACTAATGTACTCATTCAAAAAATATATATAAAACTTATTTTAAAAAGAAACCCAAAACTTGAGTCTAGCCCTAGTGTTTCCTGCCAAGGGTTCCTGGCTTTTTTTTTTTTTGTTTCTGGAACGGCTTGACCTACACTCAGAAATACCCATCTCTTTTTAATTGCGTGGAGCACGCTGTGCTATGAGCTCTGAGAGGACCTACCCTTCTTGGCCACCGCTGGATCTGTCGTGTTCAATTACAAGGGAAAAAAACCAACTGTAGGAGACAGCTGCAAGGACGCGTTGGGAGCGGTACAGGGCGGAGGAGCTTGTACTTGGATGCCCGCTGGTGCCGGCTGAGTCGGTGCAGCTCTGGCTCTTGGGCAGCCCCTACCATGAGAGTTGGGAGAAGGGGATGCATTCAGCCACTGTCGCCCGTGTCAGGGTCCGCCCTTCGCTCCAGCAGTATGAGGGCGTAATAATGAACACCAGGGAAAGGCGCTCGGAGTGAAAGTGACCTCATGAACCTTAATTGCTGACTCATTTGCATCGGCTCTGATGCTCCCTGAAGGCGGTGTGGCCCGCTGGCTGTTGGTAGAGGCATCCTATGGGAGGGTCTTAACCTCTGTTTCCGTAATTTGGGTATCAGGCTCTTACATAACAAAATATTCCTGGTCATCTTACAGTTCTGAGTCTTTTTCTTTCCTTTTCCTCATGGATTGTACTCACTGCCCTGACATGCACTTCAGTAGCAAATGTTATTCTGTCTGGGCACGCTCATTAGGAAAATGATGATGGTGGAGTTAATAGGAAAAATATTCTAATGTTCTAGACTAAGTCAAGTAAATTGAGGCTTCATTCTTTGTACCAACCCACAGCATACTGTTACATCTCTGAATTTCTTAATTTGCATGTTTTATATGTTTTTTTTTCATTATGTTCATTTTTGTGAAAAGAAATGCTGTGTTATTGAAAGGCAAAGTAAATTAAGTAAGCTTGGTACTAAAGTGGTTATCGCAGAACGTATCAGTTGTATGCGCTAATGAGTACCCAAACCTTGGACAGTGCAGAAATAAATTGCTTGCTCTTTTTACTCATTTGTTTTCTTTTATTGGAAAAGTAAAATTGGAGACTGCCTTCCTTCTTTACACCCTGTTTTCTTTAAATAAAACTCAAAGCAAGATGTGATTTCTTTTCCTATCCTGGTGGAAGCTTTGGTAGCCTTTTTTAGACAGGTTTGCCAGGATCTATTTTCGGGGCGGATGTCTGCCGGACCCTTAGGAGAAGTCAAGACCTTGACAGATCGCAGAGCCACTTGGAAGAGGTGGTGCTTGCAGGCAGCTGCTGTTCTTCTGCCAGCGTTCGCAGCTGATCAATTCATTACTCTGCTGAGTGCTTAAAGAGAATACCCTTGTGGCTGTTCAACGTGGCTCCAAAACAAAAACATATTTTGCTCATTTAATAATTGAAAATACATTATTATGTAAGATTTCATGGGTACTTTATGGTGCTGGAAGAGCTACTGTTATTGGGCTTTAACCTCATATTTAACTCCCTGCTCTTCTGCAGTCTGATTGAAGATGTTGCTTAAAATCCAAGTGATTTTAATGACTGACCAACTTCTTAATGTCTTTTTTTTTTTTTTTTTTTTTTTTGAGAATCGATTATGACTCTTGGTCTAAATATGTTCTGTGCTCCCTCTGCTGGCTCAGCGACAAGGATTAGCGCTTTGCCTGCCCTCCCGGTGGGGAGCGGTGATGGATGTGTGCCCGCAAAGAACCAATGCAGGAGCTTCATTAAAATTGCAGCGGGAGAGACCTCGGTGCATCAGAAAGGAAAAAGGTGGTTTGGGCCAGGAACCCCATTTTGTATTCAGTGGTCACATAAGGTTTTACTAACAGAGATAAACCAATAATTTGAAAATAGTCTGTCAGTAAAAAAGGTGGCATCTTTTAAAGGTAGTTAGCTTTTTCAAAAAATAAAATAGGAAGCGAGTGATATTGACAGGAAAATAACATTTTGGTAGTAAGCTTGGGGAAGCTGAAGTTTGTACCAGGGTAGACTCAGGCTCTTTAAATACAATTAAAAGAGCAGGGGGAATTAAATGCATTTTAGGTATAATTGGATGCCTACAGTTTCTTTTTCCTTAGAAACCAATGAATATGTGTTAAATTTATCTTGGCATATGAAAAAGATGTAATGACTTCTGCTAACAAGATAAAGGAGAAGGCAGCACTTAATTTCCTAGGTAATACACAAAATAAAAATGGTTTGCATACCTTCAAATGATTATGCACAACCTTGTTAAATGTTGCACAATACAAACAAAGAACAAATGAGTTATCCAGATAGGATGTGTTTTTGTGACTGCAGAACGCGAATGGAGGGGCACAAGGTGCGGGACACGTTCTCCACTGGCACCCAACTGTTGCGGTAATCAGTGCTGGCAAGGCAATGTGTTGAGAAACACAACAATGTCAAGAACGTAAAACAGTGATGAAACTTGTGTGACATTTCATGGTTACATGGTGATGCTTTGGTTGAGGATGTGCTTGTTCTCTAAATTTAAATTGTCTGAGTTGCTCTGCTCTAACCATCTACTCCCTGATGGCTGCGTAAGGTACAACCCATTGGTGATGCTTATAGCCCTGCTGCTGTTTTCTTCTAGGGACTCTCCTAGTAACTTGACATTTTCTGCTCATATTTTATGGGCACATTGCACTCCTTTGGATTCCAGAGGGCCTTTGGTGTCTCTGCAGGCTACTGTAATGAGTAATGGCCCTCGTAGCAATAGTGGGTAGTGCTGCGTATATTGACTGGTGCGACGTTGTAATGAGGTGTGGAGAGGAGCTTTGTGCCCAGCTCACTCCATTCGAGTTGTCAGTCACTGCTGCATCATGGTCAAAATGGTTTATTGGGTGTGAATGCCAAATTTTACTCAGGTGCCAGATTAATTTTGATATATTGTACTTGTAGCAGTGATTCTGGACAGTTTGTGATGTCTCTGCTGGAAGACTGTCAGTGGAAGAGTATAAGCAATTGGCTAACATATCAATGGTGCTGTAAATAATTTCCTCTAGTATTTTCAAAATATCTCAAACAGGAAATAAACAGAAACAGGCAACTGTTCCTACTGTAAGCTAGACTTCTCTCCAGTTTCAGATTGCCTTTTACATGGGTAAGTGCTCTTCAAAGTGTTGCTTTGCTACTGTTCCTGTGCCCCTGGTGTGACAAGTCCACTCTGCTCTGCATGAGATGGGTATTTGGATCTCCTGCTGCTTCTTTTGCCTAGGGTCTTTGTTTCCTAAAAACCTCTTTACAGTCAAGCGTTCAGATGCAGCTGCTTTTTCTTTGGGAGGTTTGGAATTTGCCATTTTCAGCTTGCTTTCATATTCCCATGATGTACAAATGCCTCCCTCAAAGGTCCCACCTGGCAAATGTCCTCTCCTCTTCCAACCTGCCCTGCTCATGTTGATTACAGGAGGCTGGTGTGTTGTAAGGCTGGGATGCTGCACGTACTGGGGCGGCAGCGTGGACATGCCCTAAGCTTGTGCTGGTTTTAGAAGCGTGACCTTGTGGTAGTGGGGTGGCTGTCGTACCGCCGTCGGGTCGCTGTATGTTGGGTATTGGAAAGTGCTGTAAGCTGAATCTGGATTAAAATGGAGACATGCTATCGCGGCAAATATTGGTGAGTTAGTTTGAGCTGAAGTTCAAAGGAGTTAGCTTTGGTGGTGTCAGTTACCTGTAATTCCTGGAAAAGCGTGCTCAGAGCAGTGTAGGGACCCAGAGTCCTGGCACCCGTCTCTAGTACCAGACTATTGAGTTTCTTGCTTAGGAAGCAATGTAGCAGGCAATTCCAAACCCTAACGTTGCTTCCTTTTTTAAATGCTCAGGCTTTCGTTCTCTCGTTTCTTCAAGTGGAGAAAAGCCTTTGAGCCTGCTGTCTCTAGACTTCCCAAGTGAGAGATCCTCATTTCTCTTAAGAGCCGCATCTTGCTTTCTGCAACTAGTGCGTCACAATCAAACTCAATGACTAGTTCAGACCTCTGGATTTGAAGTGATTCACGTGTTTTTTTTTTCTCCTGTTGCTGTTGTCTCATTTGACATTCGTGCACAGTTGTGTTCCTTCATCATTCAGCTTTTGGTATGCTTCTAGAATACAGATGTTTTTTCTTTGCCTGACTAATTTTCGTGAAAAAACTCGACCCTCATTTTCCAGTGAATATTA
This sequence comes from Chlamydotis macqueenii, assembly GCF_036417535.1. Lineage (NCBI taxonomy): Eukaryota > Metazoa > Chordata > Aves > Otidiformes > Otididae > Chlamydotis > Chlamydotis macqueenii. The sequence goes on from NC_141563.1 coordinate 26,375,268, forward strand.
GCCGTGTTCAAAAGCTGTTCTTCAAAAGCAGTTTTGAAAAATGGCTTCTACTAACACAGCACGATATTTAAAGCAATCTCTAGGGACTATACGAATCATGTTAGTTATTTTACTAGCTTGCTTCTTGCCTATTTTTCCATGATTTTATAGCAAAGCATGTTGATGAATCTTGCTTTTCAATAACAGCCTTCCAAGAACTAAGCTTTTACTGGAAACTGATCCAGCTTTGCTTTCTTATTTTGTAATCTTATTTCGGTGCACAGTGGAAGTTTCTTCTGTCTCGTACCTTCCTGCTCTCCCTGGTGAGGTAGCCTTATGATCACAGAATCATAGAACAGTTTGGGTTGGAAGGGACCTTAAAGAACATCTAGATCCACCCCCACCATGGGCAGAGACATCTTCCACTAGATAAACAAATAATGATAAAGTCATTAATTTTCTTGTGATATTTCACTGAAATTCCTGACTGGTTTGATTTTTCATCCCTGTTTTGTTAAAACTTGCAAAGATTTCTCGTGAGTTGGGTAAGTATTTTACAGAAACTGTGCTCGTTTTGTTTGTAGTCTAACTTTTGTACAGGGCTTTGTAACTTGGCAGTAAGTGGTTGTATTGGGCAGGCTATTAGGAAATACAGGGTGAGAGCAACCTCGGGACACGGTAACCTTACAGGTTTCTTCTGCCTCTAACTTCCTGGAATTTTTCATCTTCTAGCACCGCTGAGAAAATTCAAGTCAAGTCACAAAAACACCCTCATTTTCTGGTAGTAGTAATTTTTCATTTTTTATTACTATAGCTTTCTGGTCTGCTCTTAGGCAAAAATAAGTGAAAGAATAGAGGGCTGATCATGTAATTCTCATGCAGCCCATCATTGGGACAATACAACTACAAATCTCAGTATTATTTGTAGGCTTTTTACAACTGAAATGTGTGGATTGGGTAATATTTCTGTCTAAGAAGTATCTTTTTTTTTTTTTTTAATTTTTTTTTTTTTTTTTAACTGTGGACCCTGATCTCAACTGGAGACTCTGGTGGTGTTTCCATACTGATAATCTCGATGCTCTGGACCAATTGTTCAGCTTTCCTCTGGGAAAATGTTTTAGGTGGTATTTGGGGTTAATCAACACAAGATATTTGCCTAATATTTGTAGGGCCATCTGACCTCTCCAGGTGTATTAGATAGAAACTGATTTTTTGTATTTGCTGAGGTACTGAATATATCTAATAGTGATCATTTTCAGTTGAGTGACTACAGTTACTCTGTTTCATCAATAGCAGTTACTATATGCAGCTAAAAAATTATAAAGCTTGTAAGAACAAAAACCAGCCTCTGTTACCCTTCAGGGGCTGTCTTCATGTCAAGACAAGTTTTATGCAGGGATTGTGCATGAAATGTCGTAAACGACTGTTTTGCAGAGCAGCTCGGTGGAGCTGCTCCCTGAGAAGAGAACTGCGTCTTGGTGCAGTCGGTTTGAGGTGGAAGCAGAGTAAAGCCACTGCGACAGCAGCTGTCTTGTGCTTGATTTTAGAGCAATAAACCACCCATCACTGTCATAGTCAACTTCTATAATGAGAATGACATAAAAATTACGAAGATAAGAATCCCTTCCCAGTTCTTTTTTCCTTTGTAAAAGAAACAGCGTAAAGTTTAAAGTGGCTGCAGGATGCACAGTTGCTGCTTAAAGGCGGCGGTGAAGAGCAGACTCATGCCACCATAAAAGAAAAGAGGGCTTTTTTTGAGGGGGAAAAGCCAATACTGTCAAATTAAAGAAGATTACTAGAAGTAGAAAGACGTTTCTCAGAAAGAGAAAGCCGTCATAAAACAAGGAAGCTAGAAAGGAACATGAATTCTGGAAAGGCGAATGTAAGAATGAAATAGGAAAGTCTGCTTCTGAGATTGAAGATCAGCTTATTAACAACTGTGAGTAAAAGCCACTAATAAAACCTTTTCCAAATAAATTGGCTTCAAGGTGTAAAAGGAGCATTTGAGAAAGATAGGAATGTAAATGCAGAAACTAAACTCTTTCTTTGCATGTGAGAGGACTGTAGGGTGAGTTGCACACATTGGAGCCTTTTTCTTCCAGAAGACTTTTCTGAGGAACTGTCTCAAATTGAAGTGTCAGTGGAATAGGATTTATAATTAATTGGTGAAAGGAACTGTAACAAATCATCAGGACCAGATGGTATTAAATCAAGATTTCTGAAAGCATTTGAATGTGAACTTGATGAGCTGCTGACTTTGGTGTGTAACCTGTTACTTAAGTTGGCCTTGATACTGAAGAATAGAAGATTCAAATGTGGTGCCAGGACTTTTAAAATCTCGTTTTTTTTTTTTTTTTTTTTTTTCCCTTCAGAGTTTGGCGAGTGTTGCAAGGAGCTGCAGACAGTAAATGTACAGGGCATATTGATAGAAACTGTAATAAAGAATAGACTTAATGAAAACATAGGGAAGAGTCAATATTAGCTTTTGCAGAGGAAAGTTGTTTGAAGGAGCCTGCAAGTATGTGGGTGTAGGCAAGCTGGCTGGCATGGCAGCTGTAGCTTTCCAGGAAGGTTCCCAGAAGGTCCCCTTGCTGAAAGCTCTGAATGTAGAGCCTCTGCTTGACTGGTCACAGCTGAGCAATGGGCTCTGTGCAGCTGAGAGGAATAGGGAAAAGGGGATAAGCAAAAGACTTTATTTATAATTTGTTGTTGTTTCATGACTCCTGTGCCACCACTGGAGTTCTCAGACAGGGAGTTTGAGTCTGCGGGCAGGAATACTTTAACACTCATCACAGAGTGGTGAGATGTTCAGAGTGAGCTAAAGGAGGCTGGTTAGTGCCTGATAAATACTAAGTTTTATGTATGTACTACTCTTTTTACAGTTCACTTGCTGTAGATCACTACCAGAGCAGGGGGCTTTACTGGGCTTTTGGATCTGGTGTGGTTGGCTTACATGGGCGGTAACTCAGTTATCACAGCCGCGTTACAGAAAGGCACGGTGGGCTGTACTTCTGTGGCATGCGGGTATATAAATACCTATTTTCTTCTGAAGGGTGGAAAAGAGAACATAGGGGTTCTCCTCTGGGTATTGTAGTCTAACTTCAGGTTCTACAGCATTTGAGGTTATTTGAATAAAAACATTTAAAGGAGAGAATAGAAGCCTTTCAGGACATATGAGTCTTGTGCATTATGACAAGATAATGAACATTCAGCTTGTTCAAGTTATTCTTTGTTTCTGCTACCTTCATCGTGTTGAAACTAAAAATGTTCAGAGGCTGCAGAGAGGAGAAGAAACAAAGATGATATGCTTGAGTTCAAGAATCCTGATTCCCAAGGTTGCCTATTTTCTTGATGTGAGGAAGGGAAAAGGGGTTTGAGCCGCTTGTCCAAAACCTGTTCTGATGTTCTGGCGATAGCTGTCTATTTAGTGCTGTGTTTTAGACATCTGTTGTCCTGACTTTGCTCCCTTGCTTCCCATTACAGTTGAAATGTTGCTTTTGATAATGGCTGTGTTGGCCACCTAGCAGTGCCTTCGGATGCGTGTGCCATTCACGTTGCGTAGCAGGGATGCTGCGCGTGTTGTTACTCCTGTATCCGTGTGTGGAAGAGGGACTGCAAATGCTGGAGTCTTTATTACCATTCACCAGCACTTTCATTTGAGGTTTGCGATGGAATTTGCCAGCTCCTGCAGGACCATTCTTACTTACTTAGTGTTTCTGGCAGTGTGTATTTGCTTTTTTTACAAGGAAAACTCCAGGAAAGCAGTAGCGTGTTTACAAAACGAAAAGTGTTTCATCATGGTGTCTGCAGCTTTTAGAAGGCTTCGGGGGCTGAATGCGTGCAAGTGTGCATATGAAGCAACCTTGCCTTGAATGGTCTGTATCAACCCAGGTTGTGAAATTTTTTTTTCTCCCCTTTTCTGCCTGCTGGCTCCACCTTTCCTGTTCTTTATAGAGCTGACTCAGCCTGGGATGACTGCTGGATTACAAAATTGTTTGGGGGAATATGTTTTTCAATAAATGGCAGTTAATGTAGATGATTTGATTTTTTTTGTTTATTTGCAGTGTAAGGACTTTACTAACTTTGTATTGGAAACACATAATTTTTGGACAGAGGATAATTATATGCATCTTTTGCTCATCTCAAATTGAGATGCAAAAGACTTAATAGCTCAGTTTAAAGGGCTTGCTTTTCCTCTTCATCAGTGGAACTTCAAGTAGGGTTATTTCTGAAAAGGAGGAGAACTTGCAATACTTAACAATTAGGAAAAGAGAAGTGGAAATAATTTTTATATCTGTCATATCTATGTATGGTGTTTGTATCTACTGACATACTTCAGAATTAATAAAGTGGTGTTTACATAGTAATCGTTTCTGGAATTTGCTGCAAGAAAGGTTCAGTTTCTTTCCTGCCTCAAAAAACCTCAACCCAATAAGAACAGAATGATATGATAACCACCAGTAACAGATGTGCAGCACAAGATAATTTTAACCAGGTTTAATTTCTTTAGAGTATAGGACTGCTTGTTTGGGGGGTCAGGAGCCTGTTCCTCCCACTGTACTTGAGTCTGATGTTTTGCTGCTCACTTTTGTGCCTTTTTCCTGGATTTTAAGTGTGGGGCACGCTAGTGGCCTGCCAGATGTGGCTTTGGCCACTGCAGCAGGGTTTGTACACATACAGGTGGACATCTTCTCTGCTTAAATGCGACTGTACAAGCTAGATTTTAGTCCTTTATAAGTCTTTTAAATCTATTTTGTTTCCTGTTAGGAGTTGCAGAGGCTTATAGGGGCTAAATAACTCTTGTTTTACTAGAGGGATGCTGTTAGGTTTATTATCTTATTGTCAGAAGCAAAAAAAAATTCAAAAGCAATTAATTAAAAGCAATTAATTAATCCACATGTGCTGAACATGCTGTCCAGGCTGCCTTGGTGATTCCCAGCTGCTGGTGTGCGAGTTTGTTGTGCCAGGGAGGTGTTTGGTTGTAGTCCTGCAACGTGACTGTGATGGTTGGTTCTCACATCAGTTATCTGCTGGAGTGCTTGCCTCTGGCGTTCGGTTGATCTAAGAGAAGTCTCTCCATTGGACGTAAAAATTTGTTTCTAAATTAAAACCAAAATAATTTAGCCATGAAGTAAAATGCGTCATTGCTTATGCCCTCATCTTCATGTTATTGAAGTGCCTGCAGTGAAGCTCAGATTGAAAAATCTTGGTAAGGTCTACTTCAGGAGCTAGATTTTAATTGAAGGAAAACATTTTGAGAGAGAGTTTATTAGTGAATTAAGTACTTCTGACCTTTCAGATTTTCAGAAGGCATTGGGTGACACCAAAGGTCTGTGTTTTGGGTTGTTTTTTTTTCCCCCCCTTTAAAGCAAAACAAATCTTCTCTTGCTGCTCTGTTTCTTCTTTTTATGAACCTTCTTTTTAAAAGAAACCAGTGTCTGAAGAGCGATTTCAGTGATATTTTATGAAGGGAAGATAATAAAGAGAACTGCATACTCACTTACCTTCTCTCTGATTCCTTCACAAGTTGTCCTTCCCAGTTTACCAGTACCAATTTTCTTTCACTCAGGTATGTGCTGAAGAATTTCCTTTTAAAGAGAAAAGCAGTGCCCATGCCACTTCACATTTTTCACTGTTTTTTTTTTTTTTTGTCCTGATGTGAATACACGTCACGTCTAGTCCACTGCTATCACAGAGGAGCCCTTGTAATCTGATCAAGTACGACTTTTTTTTTTTTTGGTTGGTACTTCCTGAATGGGCAAACCATTCATGTTAAAAAAAATTTCCAGTTTCTGGCCTAAATTTCTTCAGGGACTTTTTGTGTGCAAGGTCTTGTTTTGAAGGAATTTTTTGTGAATATGAGTGACCAGGGCTGCCTGCAAGGCTGTATTGAGCCTGGTGTAGTGCGACTTTCCTCGCAGCCATGTCACTTTGTCGTCCATCTAATGCAGCAATTTTTTCCTTTGTTAATATTTTTCTACCTGATTGTACCAGGTACAATCTTCTTGTTTTCTCCTTGAGTGCACAATTTTATATGTGGTACTAAGTATTTGGGTCTATATTTGTTACCTGTCCTTAAAATTACTCTGTTCTTCTCAGCTTATGACAGATGTCCTCCTTCACACTGACATGCAACAAACCTGGTTAGTGTTTTCCTTTTTTTTCTTCAAGTCACTTTCATTTATATATATACATACACACATGTGTAATTAAAATACGTATGTCTCAGGATAAACCCTTGGGAAAAAAAAAATCTATTAGTAAACACTACAGCCTCATTTTTCTTGTTCGTATTTGCCCTTTTGACTTTAGCCCCTTTCCTTATTTATCTTAGGATTCTTACATTGTTTTTTATTTTCTCCCACTAAATTGGTTATTTCCTACACAACATTGCAGTGTTGTTTTCTGATAGCCGGATAAATGAGACCCACCACAATATGTTTAGAGAAATCTTTGTTTTATTTGCAAAACATACTGGGAAAATGTGGCATGAATTATTGCTGGTTAACCCAAGCTGTGTCTTACCCTGATTTTTTTTTTCCTCTTTACTTCAGGTCTCTAATTATCTGTCTTTTGAAATGTTTTAAAACGTTTCATTACTCCTGAGATCAAATCAGCCAACATTTAGATAACAAAATTAGTTCTTCCCTTTTTTAAAACAGACATTTGCATTTGCTATTCTGTAATTCTCTGGTACCAGTCCAGCTTGATACGTTTGCTCTCAGGCCTGCAGTAATCACACCCCGTCGGAATGTTTTGAAAGGCCTTTTCTGGGTCCCGGAGCTGTAGTGCACAGAGTGTTGTAGAGCTGGGATTCCTCTTTGCTTGTGGTAGTTCCCGAGTCCATCGTGAGTGCCTTCAGCATCCTGCCTTCATCCCACCCTGCTTGCTGCTGGTGCCCTTGCTGAAGACTGAGGCAAACTATCCACATCGTTCTGGATAATTTACCCATGCATTCCACAACCCCATTTTCCTCTGATGTGCTCATAGGGCTTGAGAGCCTTTTTTACTCAATTCCCTTAATGCAAAAGGAACTGAAGCTTTGGTGATTGTCATTTTATTCTTAGGCTGCTTATTCTTTACCCATCAGTCCTTTTTTCCATTTCTTCTGAGCTTGTTGCTTGTTCCCCCAGTCCTTGTGGAACAGCTCTATTTGCAGCGAGGTGTGGATCCCTTATTTCAACAAGTTTTTCTCTGGTGATTAGGATCTGCATTCCAGATAGCTTTTACAGCTTTGTGCTAGAGAAATGCCAAGTTTTCCCTTAGTAGAAAAGTAACCAAGTAAATTTGCCTTTCAAGCATGTACATGTGCGTACATGAGTATGTGTACAAAATCGTGCGTTCTGCTGAAGACTAAAATAAAAACACTTCAGTCCAAATGTGCTACAAGTAAATAGAAATTACTTCTGGATAGAGGACATCTATAGCCAGCCTAGTGTTGATTAGTGTAGCATGGCTGCTTGAAGTTACCTTTTTCGTGGTTGTGCAAATGCTAAACTGGCAGAAGGACATTGACTTCTTAAGAATATGAACTGTAGGTTTAATTAGTTGGAAGCAATGAGCTTACATGAGAGAGGAGCAGTTCATAGAATCATAGAATCATAGAATGGTTAGGTCTCAGGATGCTTCTTGGTAAGTTAATATACTGCAGATTGAACCTTTGAAGCATGGCTCTACAGAAAGGCTCCAGTGAAAATGCGTTCCTAATTGCCAACAGCACTGGTTAACAGGTTGTCTGAGCAATTTAATGGCCCAACTTCAGAATAGCTTTAATATATTCTTGTCACCCCACGTGAATAAATTGATATACTGATTAAGATAAGGCTGCCTCATTATTCAAATATTGATAGTAGCATTTTTTTGTATGTTATCTTTCTTTCTATTTTTATATCCTTTTGTGCTGCTATGCATATTCATGTTCATGGCCATTCTGTGAGAATAAAGGACCTGAAGGTCTGCTTTTTCCTTGACCAGGGAAGTAAATGTTTGGTAACTTCAGATGAGCAAGAAAGAGAACAGGCTATTTTATTTTTATAAAGAATAAAGACTCCATAATTTAGGATTATTTTGAAGCAATGCATACCTTGCCAGCAGGCTTTTGAGACTCTAGTGTAATCAGTAGTATTTGGCTGGGTTCCATATTACATAGATTTTGCTCAGAAACTCTGGTTCCATGTATTACAAATGATGTTTTTTTGGAGGATGAGCGTTCAGTAATAAAAAAAAAATACCAGGATGGAGATTGTAATAAATGCATAGTCTTTACAGCTGTGGATCTTGATGGTTATTTAGTAAATTGTGGGGTTTTTTTTGTCTCTCCACCTGTGATGTTGCAGTGTCAAGGTTTGTTGTCACTGGTGGTGGTTTTCATTTGGTTCTCGTCCCGGAGACAGGTTTTACGCTGCAGGTTTTACCTTGGACGAGTTTTCACCTTGGATTTATGGGTTTTGGTTCCCTCTATCCCCCATCGTGGCATGTGGCAAGTGCCATTACTAGCCCTTAAACAGGATCTGTTTTACACGGGAAGAACAAATCGGTCACAGTGAAGCGTGGCTCTTGGGAAGATGAATGTGGTCATGGAAAATGACCTGAACTCATGGTTCACTTTGTTTATTTATTTATTGAGATACAGTGACATGCTTTGTGTGTTACAAGTTATATTGCTGAATGTCTAAATGCACTAAATATATGAAATTCAGTATTTGTTATTTAAGTTTTATTGAGGTGTATCCTAAATGGAAGGCCTCTCCTCCCAGTGTTCTTCTAATGCTGAAAAATGTCAAACTAGGCTTACAAAATGGTTGGTGGTGATAAGAAACAAGTGAGTATCACAAATTAAATCTGCAAATTTAATTTGCAGATTTAAATCTGCAAAGGAGGAATAAGACGAGTGGGCAAGGGTGTTCACAGAAGCCTGTGGTTCCATAGATTGCTTTGGTTAAGAGACGAATGGCCTTCAGTTGAGGCAGCTAGAAACCTCGGTGAGTTCTTGTTGAAAATACAGTGCAGATGAGTGGTTAAAGTTCCCCCTTCCCAGGCTACATAGACCTTACCTGCCTTTAATGAAGGACCTCTGTTTTTTGGCAATGTGGGAATAGCTGAACAAACAGAGAGGTCTTCAAGGACTTACCTGAGTTCTTGCTGCTTGATCGTTGGTGACAGTTCCTTTGCAGTTGTTCTAGAATCTGGCAGGAATGTAGATGGCTTATTATTCCCCTGCCATAAATGGATAATGTTTAAGATGATAAATTCTATTACCTGGTACTAGTTAAGGTGCAGGTTTGGAAGCACTGTAGCTACTTCTCAGAACTACTGAAGTATTTAGTCCTTAAAAGGGCTGCTGTGGTAACTACTACTATTTATCTTTATTTGCTGCCTGCCTAGAGGGATTTTTCGGTAGTTAGAGAACTAACTAACTGTACCTTTAAGTTGATGAGTTCCAACTATTCTCTTCCCTTGGATGCTCGTTGCATTTCTTTGTTGCATCTTGTCTATGTTAGACCATTGCTTCTTCAAGACAGAAACTGTATGGTGGAGAATCCAGGATCATGGGCTGTGATCTTGGTTTTAGGACCTTCAGGCGATATTAAAATACAAACAACTATACCAGAAAGATTTTTGACGTATGGCCTAAACTGTTACGGGGCAGCAGTTTACATTCTGTTCGAGCTTAGCAATACACAGTCAAGTTCAAACAAGTGGGAAGCTGATTATCCGGAGTTTCAGTGCTTGCTCTGTGATTTATCTGCTTCAAGCTTCCAGTCTTAACCAAGCTCTGTTATCAGGAAACAAAGCACAAACGAGTGTGCTAATACAACAATTATTTGGGGGTTCTCATTGCAAGAGAGCCAGATATTTCCAGTGTTTACAGTGGCAGTTTTTGCACGGTGGTACAGCTCTTCATGGTGTGGTTTTTATGTGCAGAATACGCGGTAGTGCACATCCAGATGCTGTAAAAACAGTAGATCTTTATTTAAAAAAAAAATTAATTTCTTCATAAGGGTAAGCTCTTAAAAATTGGACCACAACATTTCTTTTTTACGCACATGTTAAAGCGTAGCATTTAAAAGCACTATTGCATTCTGTTTCTCAGATGATCAGATAATGTAATTTTTAATAACTTGTCAACTACCAGTAATACGCAGCTGTGTGCAATTCGTATAGGATCCATGAAAGTCTTCAGAGTGGAAAAACGTACAATAAACTATCTGCGCAACATGCGATGCATTATTTAACATCATAAAGTGCTGTAATGCTGAGAATTTACAGCTGTCGAAGCCCCGTTGGAAGGATGGTGAGGTACTTTTGCCGTGAATCTGCCTGGCGTGGGAGCCTCGCCGTGCAGCTGCAGCTGCCCATGCCTCCTCGCTGGGAGCCCTGGGAACGCCAGGCTGCATCCTGTGGAATCGAGATACATCGGAATTTTTTTTTTTTTTTTTTTTTTGCACTTTAATTCATTTCTGTGTCGACTGATGTTGTGGTGATTATGAGTACAATGTAAAAAAGATCTAAACAGGATTGAACATCCTTCACTGGTGCAGCCGGTTGCCCCTAGTCAAAAGTCCATTTTCTGTGGATTGAAAGGTTGTCTTATCAGGAATTAAATTTTTTGGCTGAGGAAGCCATATGACTGGAAATAGGAGGGAAATAGGTGGTTAGGGTTAACTGAACTGTTGGCGGGGGGGGGGGGGGGAGCATAAAAGCATTCTGTTGGCTTTCCTGTGGGAGGAGATGGGTCATCGCTTGATTTGAACGGAAAGCGTTTGGTGCACTGAACGTTACTGAGGAAATTACTGTGTTTGACAAATTTTTACGTGGAGTAGGGTTGTGTGAAGTCGTAAACAGGACGATTAAGGGACATCTAAAGCTGAGGTTTTATGTGAAATTTAATTTAAAGTTCTGTAAAATGGACAGTACTACTGAAACACAGTTCTTTCTTGCAACACTAAGTGTGTCTTTATGGTGAGCCTAATTGGTTTGGAGATAAGTTGCTGAGTTTTAATGCTGGGGGAGAAGGTGGGGTGGTTATCAAATAAACCTGACGGAGCACAGCGAGTCCTGCTTGGCGGTTCCTGGCTGCGGGGGAGCCTCAGGCCGTGATACCTGCTGGCAAGGATGGGCTGTTTTGGGGTGAGGATTTGGGTCAGAGGCCTCTTTTGCCCACTGGCCATTTAACAGAGGTTTTTTGGTGGTTCTTTATTTTTTTGTTTTCTGGCATGACTGGAAACTTTGAGGATCACGGGGCTTTTGGGGGTGGGAGTGAATCATTTTGAAGATCAGCTTTCTGCTTGGGGTTAATTTGGGGAGCCTGTCATTAGGGCTGGTGGTCCCTCTGGCGTTGATGTGCACCACCAGTGGTGTGAGGTGCACCTGGGATTGACTGGGTTAATACGTTGCATTTTCTGTCCACACTACTGGGTTTTTTCAAGACTTTTTTTTTTTTTTTTTAATACCTCTTTCTTCTCCTGAAAGTCTGGGAATGGATGAAAGCAAGCTGGACGGTAGCGGGAAGCCATGAAACAAGGTGGTAAAGGTGAAATGTGTTGAGTGGGTCTTGTATGTTAGGGCAGATTGCCCCAAAATGAAATATGAGGGAGGAGGGATAGTTGGGGACAGGTTGCTGATTTTGGGAGAAGTCACCTTGGTCCCCATGGCCTGGTAGAAGCCTGTTGTATCCCAGCCACGTTCCCAGCACTGATCAGGAGCCTGTGAGCCAAACCATGGAGGTTTAGGGGAGCAGGGAATTATACACCGCTTGATAACTCCTCCGATGATTTAGGGCTGTTTCTCTTGACACTTTTTAGACATCTATCCCAGGATTAAGTTTACAAATGACTGTATAAGCTATCTTCAGGTCTTTTTAAGGATGGAATTACATAATAAAAGATAACTTGATGGAATGTCATACCATGTTTATGTATAATATATATAATTTTCTAAATGTGATTCACCCAGGCAATGAATACAGCTGTAAAATTAACCAGGTAGGTAGCTGAATAGTTCAGCATGAATTTCTGTATTGTCACAATTAAAAGGAAGCAAATTTTGGGAAACTGTGGCTCGTTAAGGCTTGATTTTGTTTTGAATGCCAGAGCAATCCTGGATATTATTGGAAAAGCAAGAAGTAATAGGGCCCTAGGAGATCTTAAATGTGAATATCAGTGGCATGTTTCTGGGTGAAATCCTCCCAAAATGTGATCTGTGTCTTGGTGCTACTCTGTAATTGCCCCTTTGTTGGCTATAAAAAAAAATTACTGGCAGTGTTCATGAGTAGTTCAAAGTGATCTGACAAAATCTACTGGGAGAAATCACAGGGCTGAGAGTATTACCTTGGCCTCGCACGGGCCGTAGCTGGGGCTGTTTCACTGATATGTTTGCTTTTTAATAAGTAATTCACTCTGGGAAATTATTTCTCCAGATTTCTGCAACTGGTGAGTGGAAGTCTGAAGATCAGGTGCAACTAATATGAAGATGTGAAATTGGTGCTGAAACCTAATATCCAAAAAGATGCTCTGTTAGAATAGAAGAAATAGAGTTAAAACAAACGTGACTTTAAAGTTGTCTGAAAGGGAGGAATAAAATTACGTGCACCATTTGGATAGGCTGCATTTGAGAAGGGTCCATTTGTCCCCAAGTTGTCTTCAGGCTTTGAAACCAAATAATTTCTGAGTAGTCTACAATCTCAGCTGAAGTAGACTACTTCCAGGTTATTTCCTAAAAGTACAGGGCAATTTGTATGATGTGAAATTATTTTTTTTTTTTTTTTTTTGCTACTGATGTTAAGTAGATCCGTGTATGGGAACAAAAATAGCCTCCCTTAAATACCGCCTTGCAACTTGTTTCAAACTTATATGTGCCTTTTAGATGAAATTTTGAATTTTGTGAAAAACTTCTTGTCAGTATAAGCTTATTTTAAAAAAAACTTTGTCGAATACCACTGTGCTTTTTTGGTAATTATTAATTTGGTGAAGTAACATTTTGGGGCAGTAGCACGTGTTTTGAGTGTTGTCCGCCTTTGTGTTGGATTTGTACACCGTGAGAGTGGTGGGCTGAAAGACCACGAGATCCTGTTTTCTTCCTTGTATCTGCAGTTCCTGCGTGTTCATGCAGGATTTTAGAAAACATCTTCTAACAGATCTAAAGTGCTGTTGGAGTCTGTCGCCCTAGTGCAGCATAAGGAGTTTACCTCAAAAGCGGCCTTTTGTTACAGAAGAAATCGGTTGCAGTGAAAAGGCATAAATATTGAGAAGATATTTTTCTGGCTGGATACTGGGAGGAAGCCTTTTAAGCTTTCTGTTTACCTTCTGTGTTTCAAACTGCTCTGTTCTGGCTGTGGGAGTAAATAGCAGCGGGCGAAGGGGACGGCAGAGCCAGGTATTACCCGCTCTCAGGCCGGCGCGGAGGCTGGCCCTCGCATGAAGGAGCTGGATTTGAGTGTGCTTTTACAAAAAGTGCTGAATGCAGCGTGGAACTAAGGCTCATACGGAGGCGTGTCGGCAGGAGCTGGCGCGGAGAGGAGGGATGCTTTGGCCGGACGATGGAGCACAGGCCGGCCGGCCCGTGGATGAGGCTGCCTGGTTCGTAGCCGTGCTTGGGTTCTGGTGGGGGACAGGTCTTCTGCCAGGACACATCAACATCCATCTTCCGTGGAATAAAAGCAGATGCTTTTAATTGATTAGAGAAAAGTAGGGGTGGGATGTACAGCTGGAGTGTCAGTCTGTCCCAGACCGTGTCCGTCCCCCATTGCATCTAGGGTGTGGGAGCGTGCCCTGTTACGGGCACGGGGGAACGGTGCTACCCATACATCCAATATTCGCTCTGATCAGCGCCTCTTTGTGCAAACACAATACAAATATTAAATTACTCTCTTTTTTTTTTTTTCTTTTGTTAAATGTTTCCCGTCACAACGCAGACAAATTGCTGTTGGCGCAGCTGTTGTCTTTGGCGCGGTGGCTCGGGGGATGTACCCGGCAGATCCCTACTGCGGCGTGTGGAGGGAAATGCCGAGTGGTCTCTGCCTTCAAACAATGCGAAAGCTTTTCATTTGGTTTTGTGTATTTAATTAAAATAAATACAGCCAGAGGCTTGAGCAATTGCTGGATGTTTGAAAAATAGAAATAGGAAGATTAAACAATTGAAGAAACATTGTAATGCACAAACTTATTATACAAAATGTATAAACTTATGTTAATAGGATGATAAAAATTCAAGGGGAAAACTGGCTTAAATATTTAAAAGTGTGTCTTTAGATCCATTGCCCTTTAGATCCCATGCCCTTAGGACAAAAAACTAGCTTAAATATTTAAAAGTGTATCTTTAGATCCATTGCCCTTTAGAACCTATCCCCTCTTTCAACATAACTTCATCTTCATATTTGTATTTTAAAATATTTAGCTAATTATATTTTAATATTGCCTTGCTGAAAATTGAGTTGTATTACACAGGTCCTAATTTTGTTCTGTTTGTGTGTCTTTAACTTCATTAGTTCTGCATGCCCATTTGATGGAATATTACTGGTTTTGTTTAACAGCTTTATTAGATTAGAAGGTGATGGTTATTTTGTTACTTTTAAAAAAACTGTTCACAAAAGACATGGTGCTTGTTCTGCATGGCTTTTATTTAATATTACAGGTTACAGAAATTATCTAACAAAGGTGAGAAGAAAGGAAAAAGCCAAATCCATAAACTTATTTCTGGATGGTTTGATTGCTTAATCTGTTTGAAGCGAAAGCATCATAGCCCCTGCGTTGGTCGTGGTCTTCGTGCACCTTGGCCAGCAGCGCGGGTTATGCTGGCCTCCTGCTCTGCCAGTGATGCAAGCTGCAGTGGTCCTTCTTGTTGGAGGATTTTGTTTGCTTTTTGCTGTAGAAAAAAAAGTGAATTCAGTTTCTACAGTCCTCAGTTGTCTCCTGGAAGTAGATAGGTGAGTGCTGCTAAGATGGAAACAAGCGGTGCTGGGAAGATGGTCCACAGGCTTTACCTGTTTGCGAGCCTTGCCATGGGCTCTCAACCAACCCCCTTGCTTCTGGAGAGAGGATGATGGGCATTTTGGGAGTTTTGAATAAAATAATGGAGGTTTTCTGGGTATAAATATTGTCAGCAGAGATCAGAACATTTCACCCTTTGGTGTCAGACAGTGGCACGCCTTGAGATCTAAGTGGCATGTCTACATATTTCAACAAAATATGTTGCCTCTCCCGCCTTCGCATTAACTTTTTAGTTTCATTGGCAGACAGATTGCGTTTTATGTCCTTTCTCTTCACATTATGCCAGAAGGTTCCTTTGCAGAAAATAAATTTACAGTCGCTAGCTGATAAAGGTCTTTCCGCAGAAACATTTTTGGAGCCATCCTTCCTGTTGTGGTGGCATCGCTCAGCCGTCTCTCTCAGCATTGAAGGTGACAGCCTACCTGCAGTATTTTCCGTTCTGTCTTTCCATGGTAATTTTCCAGACCACGTCAAGGAGAAACTGAAATTTGTAAATGGGGAAGTCGTGGACAACTTGGTCCAAGGTATTCTGCTGACTTCAGCTATGCAGTCTCATAAAAAAAGCTTTTCTCAGGTAGGAGCTGTCAGGTTTATTTGATTATGGGCGGCCTTTGTTCTCAAATGCGTACAAGTACATGGCACATATATATTTACTCTTTTCAACTGACACTCAACCGAAAAACAAATCACTTACGTTCATGATGTGCTTGGTGTGGTTGGATGCCACCGAGCACTTGAGCAGTTCTGGGGTTAGCAGTGCCATTGTGTACCAAAGCGATCCCATGTTTTGATAACATTGCTTTTAGGTTCTGCAGAACCATAATTGGTTTTACGTATGTAAGCTATTCAAGTTATTTAACAGTCTCTCAAATCTCCTATTTTACATGCTCACTTTTTTATGAATAGAGATAGGCAAATGAAAAATAGCCTAGCAATCAGAAATTGTTCTTCACAAAAGGTTAGTAGTGAAAGTGGCGATGTGAAAGTACTTTAAAATAACAGAGGTAGCCTTTGGCATGATTTAAAAAAAAAAAAAAAAAGGCAACTTTTTTGTATCGCATTCAGTTAAATGGAAAAAAAAATCTTTGGAAATAATGAAAATTAAAACTGCTTTTGTCTCCCCTGTTGCAGCATTCTGAACAGAATTAAAAAAAAAACAATTGATTTGCTGTACTTTGCTGAATTTTGCCTCTTGGTATTTTGCAAGAACAGAACATTGTCTAATACCAGAGCAAGAATTTTGTCTATGCGTTTATTGTGTTAATGTGGTTAGAAAAAAGGGCTTTAAGATTTTGTTGAAGCTTATCCAGTAACAAAATGTATTGAGATGACTTGCATATCTTAATAGCAATTTTTTCATCTTGTTAATAAGGAGGAAATGTGAAGAATATTATCAAAATAGTCTGTCTGACATGCAGAAAATGTTAAACTTTATCACATTGCAACAAAAATAAACTCATTTATGGCTGCACAAAAAATGATTGTGCCCTGTGTTTGCCTGCTATAAATTTGATTTATTCCTGTGGTAATTACAGTCACTGATTTGGTGAAAGTTGAAAACAGTTATATTTTTTCCCGAGCATAACAAGACTTCTGCGTTCCCGTTGCTACTGCACTGCAACACTTTGAACTTGCTTAGCGGAGATGACAAAAGGTTTTAATTAAAATACTAGCGAGATAAAAAAAATATCATTTGTCTGCATTAAGTTTGTATGTTTCTCATAATTCTTTAATTCTTGTAATAAAGGGAAAATACCATGACTGAGATAAGAGGTTGTCCTCCCTCGTTCCTCCCCTCATCAGTGAAAGATTATGTTGGAGCGCTGGGATGTTCTGCTTGATCCCGCTGCGGGCTCTGGAGCGCCGCTGAGATGTTACTTGTTGGTGCGTGGACGAGCAGGAGGGGCTTAGGAGGCTTCGTTCCCCAGCAGGAACAAGATCCTAGCATGGTTAGGGCTACACTGAAATCTATCCAAGTATCCCAGCCTTTCCAGCTCCCAGGTAATTGTAAAATCACTCATTATTGAGTTTTACCCCATCTGAATATTCTGAAATTGAAGACTGTCGGCTACAAAACTGATAGGGTAGCTCAAGGACCTTCAGGAATTTTTCTGCCAAATCCATGGTGAACTTGGGATGAGGCTAAAAATAGAGATCATTGTCAGAGTTCATTAAATCTTTCCGCTCTTTTTTTGCTACTTTGTAATAAATATCTCATTCTCTGAAACATGATTTAAGTAATGATGTAAATCAAGCAGAAACTTTGATGTAAATCAGTCACTTTGATCTTACTTTGTTACATTTCTCAAAGGAGAGGTTAATTAGTAGTAGTTTGGTAATTATTAGATTGCCTTGATTTGCTGCTAAGTACAGCTTTTACAGTAAGGTAACACCTTTTGTCAACATTACAAGCATGTGTTCCAGTTGTCTAAGTGTGCTAAACAAGCGTTCGGGTACTTCATGCTCCTGTTTTTGTTAGGAAAATTTGTTTAACATATATTGAGTGCTGAATATGTAGTTGTATCGATGTGAAAATTTGAATTTAGTTAAAATGCCTGAAACAATATTAAATCGTTAACTATGTTTTTCTTAAATTTGCTGGATGCATGAAGCAAAAGCAAACTTTTACTGCATTTTGCTTTTCGAATTGGGCAGCGAGTGCTTTCAAAGTTTGAAGTAGTTAGGGTGTTGGGCCTGGACAGTGACTGGAGAGTGGTTTTGGCCCTGGAGGATTTTGTAAATGGTAGATCTCATCCTCTTAATGTTTATTTCTAGACTGCAAAATTAAAACAAATCTTTTTGCTGTGTTGTTTCTTAATTAATTTCTTATTTTGAGCAAATGAAGTCATTGAATTGAATTAACTGAATAAACTTAAACTAGGAAAAAAAGCTATTTCTACATCAGCCAGAGGGTCAGTTGGGATTGAGAGCTGGTTTGTTGCATTACTTTTGGTTGTTTTGCCTGGTGATTTGCCTCTCTTGAAGGCGTTGGAAGCAAATGTAGGGTTTTTTTGAACATGTATTAAATTTGAATGCTTTTGATATATAAATTGATTTTAATCTTATGCTTATTTATAAATACATGAAATATGTTGTGATGCTTTAGAAACATAAAGCTAATTTTTATTAACTACTTTAAGACATTATTGAAATATGTTTAAGCATTTATTTTGCTTCTCAAGGAAAAACTTAACAATGTGAAAAGACAAATTCATCTGAGTTTCTTTTATTCAGTATCACTTGTATAAGCACGTTACAGGATCACAATAAATTACAATTTCTTCTATTTGTGATTACAAGAAATAAGATCTCCCGACTATCCAAAGCTGGTCATGGCGGTTACTGTGACTTGGTACTGTTACTGTACTTCTAATTATGTAGTGCTGATAAAGCCTTTTTAATTAATATGGAAATCTGTGTTGTAGTGTGTTGGTTATGTTTGGTGTCACATTCGATTTCCTGTGAGTTTCAGAAGACACAAATATTTCAGTGCGTGATGGTATAAAGGTGGAATGGTAGAGCAAAATGGATATACAGTGCATTTATTGTACTATTATCAATATATTCCTTTTTTTTGTGCTTTATTCACATGTATAAAATTGAAATAGAGGCAGCTCTGAGAGACTATTTCGGCTTATTTTACTAAGCAAAAAATAGAGTGTATTGTAAATAACTTCTAAAAGTGCTCTTTATTTTTAATACTTTCTGTTATAGCAGATTGCTCACTGGGATTATAACTCATGATAATTCTGGTATGGGAGTGGGGAAAGCTGTTTCTTTGTTTAAAAATATGCATGTCTAGATTTTGTGAGTATACCCCTCCATGTTTAATGTGTATCTATAAGAGATACTCTGTACTAGTGGATGTATGATATAGCGTGTTCCTCTGTTTCCACTTCAGGCACCTTTGTATTTTATTTTTAAGCTGCAGCTCACCTTCAGTCAGTTAGCAGGGACTGGATATTCCAGTTGGAATGCCGATTGCAATTCCAGCTCTTCTTTGGGGCAGAAGTGTTGTTGCTGCTGAAAGGAAAAGCTTTTAGGTTCATGCAGATTGATGCTATTTTATTTCTAGTTTTCTCTTACCCTTTTAAAGGAGGGGGAAAGAAAAAAAAGTAGTATGTTTTGTAGAGGTGTTAAGAAAACTTGATTTTACTTAGGATGAGGGTTTGCTGGCGGTAGTTGTTTTCCAGTTTGGGTGTTGCTGCTAATTCTCCAGTGTTAATGGGTTTGTGTGGGTCTTTGGGCTTTGTGTCAGAAGCCGTCTAGAGACAGATAAACATGGGCTCTTCAGTGCAACGGAGGACACATTTCAGGCAACACTAATGTGAACTTGATCTAATAGTTCCTCTGAAATTTTCCTTCATGCTGTTTATTGCTTTCCTTGGATTTATGCTGTAGCAAGATGTTAATGCTAGCTACTTGAAGATTATTCTGTTGTGATAGAGTCTGATGCAACAAACTGCAATGAATTAAAAAGAAACAAACCTTTCCATTGTGTATTTTTGCATTAATTTTGTAACATTTGTTTCTTTTAACATAAAAGTGTTTTTTTCCATTACAGTCAGAATTTACTGTCCTGTGGAATAAGCTGTTGGGCAACCAGAGAAGGCCAAGAGCCACTCATCCTTAAAGAACAACCGTCGTCCTGACTTCATGCTGTCTGTCATACCAGTGGCCCTCTTGCAAGTTTGTGTAGTAGTGTAGTTTGGACGTTTTATTGTCTCAGATTCACTTCTGTACCCCTGTGCTAGAGGTGTTCTGCTCTTCTGTTGTTAACATGATACCAGTGTGGTCCTCTCTTGTTCTAGAAAACTTCAAAGTCATCTAGACTCTTTTAAAGTCAGTTCTGTAGAAGAGTCTGCTTGATGTGGAGTTAAAATCTTGCAAAAGAGGAGGTGGGGAACCACTGGGCAGTGCTTGGAGAGTGCTCTTTTCTAGTTCATCCTGGACAAAGCAACAGTAACTGTGTTCTGCTCCTTTTCTCTTTTCCAAGGTAGTTGGGTAGCAGCACAGGTTTACATGGTTTACACAACATGGCGAGTTGGGGTTTTGGGATCTTGTGTATAGAATTAAATATTTCTTCTGGTTTACCCTTGGCAGACTCCAAGGCTGGGGTGGCTGTTGATGGAATGGGTGCTTTGGATGAGAGCTGTTGCTCAAGCATCCAGTTCAGTGCCAAACATTCTACGTGTGAGAGAAGACACAGTAGGCTGATGTGTAGTAGTTAGTTTTTTCTTAAAAAGAAAAACTCTAATGCTAATTCCTAATAATTAGCCACTCTTAATTCCTAAAACATGTGTCTTTATCCCTTTGATTACTCAGTAGCTGATGGTAATTTGTATGTCTGTCATCCTTGTCTCCTCATTCCTTAAACCTCTGTTAAGTTCTTGGAGACTCCATTCACATTACGCATTTGTTTAAAAGCTCAATACTCTTTGGGGAGGGAAGGAGGTGCTGTGGCAGCCTGCCTCAGAAAGCTGGTTCCTACTTTTGTTCCCGATTATTTTAGCACTGTGGTGAAGAGGGTAAGTGGATGAGTCTTTGAAGGGGGAGTGGGAGAAGGTGGGAAGAGAGGTTTCTAGTGAAAATTAGTCTCTTCCAGGTAAATTGTTCATCTTGTTCCAAGCTGGAGCCTTGTTTTACTTTGCATCTTCTCTTTTGAGAGAACAGCCAAGGAGAAGTATGGAGTCATATATATACAGTAGCTTAATAAAAGCTTCTAGGCAACTAGAAGGTGAATGTGGCCTGCGTGTGCTTGACTGCTGAAGTCCAGTCTGGTCTCTTCCACAAAGTTTGACAGAGACTATTGCTGTTTAATCACTGAGAACATTACTGTAGTGCTGTGTGTACAGGAATAACACAAGAGCGGTGAGAAAATACATTGATATTGCATCAGCTGCATGAAGAGCTTCAGCCACATCTTGTTTTATCAAGCTCATGCCTGTATTGGCCTGCCAGTCTGGCTGTGTCAGTACCACTGAAATAGAGAAAAGCCTTTAATCTGGTACATCTCTGAACAAGATGACGTAGCTGCTGCCCCTCAGTGCTCAGCAAGAACTGTGGGCTGCGTATCGACGTGCATCTCTGCCCCCGCAATGCAGATTTGCAATTGTTCCTGCTCCTTTGACGGTGTTGGGAATGGGGGTGAGATGTTCAGCTGTGCTTGGATAAAATGGTAGCATGTTAGTTGGCTATAACTGAAAAAAACTTAGTCCCCCTCTCTCCAGCGCTGTAGACAAGATAACAGTCTTTGACTTCAGCACTGTTTTTGGTGATTGATACAGAAAGTACTGCAGGAGTTACCTTTTTATAGTAAAAGGTTAGCAAGTAAAACACTGCCAGGGATCTTACGAGCATCAGAAGTAAAATTCCTGGTCAAACGAGTTTCCCAAGGTGAAGTATTGTGCCTACTGAATATCCCAGTTGGGTGCAAGGACACAGTTACAAGCGTCTTCAGTTTGCAGCTCTGGCTGCTGGTGAACTCGTATGAGAAGCTTTGATACACTTGACCTTACAGGCATTTGGGGCATGACTTTTTCCTCTTGACATAGGATCTTCAAAGAAAGTAAAGCATATAAACAGCGTTCCTAGATTTCTTACAAGTGGGAATGGTGGAGGTGTCATTTCTTCTTGGAAATTCTTGTAACTTGTTCATAAAAATTAGTCATACTTGGTGCTGCAGGTAAGAGAGATTGTTCAGAATTGCAGTGTCTTAGGAAATGTTTTGACTTCTGGTGAGAGGTTGATTTGCTTTGTGCCCAAAACTCGTATTTCCGTGTTTAGATTGCTCCTGAGAACCTACTGCCAAAATAACAGATAATCTTTTACCAAACACTACCAAGAAACCAAATGTTTATCAGCTTCTTTCCTTTTTTTTTTTTTTTTTTTTTCCCAGAAGAAAGCTGTGGAAGATCAGGCAGAGATGTGTTAATTTTAGTAGTCTTGCTTTGGCTAAAAAGTCTTGGCTGTTGGTGGTCTTTTGGATGATGGCAAGTGCTCATCTGCCTTCCATCTCAACAGGATCTGCAGCTGGAAAGGTCACGAGCACATCAAGATGCAGATACTTAGTGCATCTCTCCGGTTATACTGGCTCTAAAGCACTTAAGCCAACCACGAAATGACAACTCCTCCGGCTCCAGAAATACTCATATGACTCAGTGTGGTAAAGGGCCTTGCAAATATTTGCCCAGCAGTGCCAAAAGAAAGGACATGTTGTTTCTGCCACAGTGTTGTATGCTTTCTAACTTCCTTAGTGTGCAGGGATGCTGTGTTAGATGGCTTTTGTTGACATTCTTGCTGCAGTAGGTGGGAGCGGGGTTTCTTCTCGGCCACATGCCTGGGATTTTTCGAGTGCAGGCCTTTTGAGCACTTCTGAAGCACGTGGAATTCCTCTGTACAATCATGGCTTGGTTCTCCATGGTCTAACTAGCCCTTCATTTGAATCATGCGTTTTTTTGTCTTTTGTAGATGTTGAAGTCTGAAGCGATAGCTGAGCTGAGAGCTCCCTTGTGACCCAGAACTGCATTGTTCCATAGAGATAAACTGGCACTTGAAGTCATAAAAGGTGGATTTTTTTTTTAATTGTTCTGTCCTTCTGCCCAGCTCAGTTTTACACTTTGGAGAAGCCATGATATTCTTTAGATATTCACAGAGTTCTTGAATAAATTAGTGTATGATTCGGAAAACAAACTCACTTTGTACTTTGGTATCAAAGCAAAAGAGGCCTCAACACTCACTCTCTCTGCATAACTGAGACCAGTGTAGCTCAGACATGTGCAAATCAAATGTTTCTTCATCTTCTTAAATGAGGTTTCTCACTGATTTGCAGAATATCAGCTTGGTTCGTTATTATACAATATACAATTTCTGCAAGCCAGATATTCACCAAAGGTAGCATTAGATACTGAGCAAATAATTGTTTCCTGTCACACTGCATTAGTAACTGGGAAGAAAGTGTTTCCTAATTTGTATTTGTGCAGAACTAAATATAGCTCCAGTGAAGCTTCACTTCAGCTTCAGTCATTCAAGTCCCTAGGAAATTCAGCACCATGTTTGTTAGTTACTGGGAAAATTACTGTAGACATCCTTGCGTGCTTCTTGTCCTCCCACTTGTGAGTTTTACAGTCTTAGGAACTTGAACATGAGGTTAACCAAACTCTCAGAAAATCGTGATAGTGCTGAATTATTGCTGTCTGCAGGGACTATTCCAGAGATTTTTCTTTTTTGTTTTCCTTTTTTTTTTTTTTTTTCCCCTCTTCTCTAGTAGGAGTTTTAAGATAGCAAGCCCTGGCCGGAACTCCCCTGTTCCATATTTAACAAGGACAAGGTTTAATTGTCCTATAGTTACATTCTCCAGGAAAAACTGCTCTGATTTTTCACCTTAAATCTGTTATTTATTACTTGTACTACTCTTTAGTTGTTCTGTAGAGCTGATGGTGTGATGCATAAAATCTTAAAAAAAAAAAAAAAAAAAAAAAAAAAAATTAAGAAGCATCCAGATTGGACTGTACCAGAGAAATTGTGCTGTGTATCTGGTAAGAAAAACCTGATATAAAAAGATGTGTTGAATAGATGGTGTCGCCTCCCTGGGAAGCGTACAAGCTGATGTCTGTGCCTTGATGTCAAGTGTGTCAGCTGTGGGATAACAACGTGTGTGCTGCATCTGCAGTGAAAAGGCAGCGCCGCTTCCTAAGATGATGGAAATGCCAAATGCTGGGTTTTGGAGTTTGAATCTTTCAGCTGGCATGTGTGAGGAGGATGCTTCAGGTTCATCTCTACCAGTGTCGCCAAGTATGAGACTGGGCTCAAGGAGTTAATCCCATTCCTTTTTTCTTTTTGTTTGTGTTTGAATTCACCAAGCTCATCCTCCCTAGTTGCCTCTGCTTGGCAACGAGCAGGATGGGCGTGTTTCAGAGGTCTGAGGGTTCGTAGGGAGACCCAGGCAGTACTTAGTCATTCATCTGTGTCACTTCTTCAGCCTTAAGTGTGGTACCGGCTCCTGCGTTTTCAGTGCTCTGTCTAATTTAATCAATTCTCTGCCCAACTTCCTCGCGGTATGGGTGATGGAATAGGAGGAGGAGGGAACACATTTGCTGTTGCTAGAGGGGAGGAGGACTCCTGTGTATCTGGCGTTGGCCGCCTGCCTATGCCTGTATCTCTTACCTTCAGAGAGATCCTTTGAGGAAGTGATCTAAAGAAATCCAAAGAAAATTGCTTAGGTTTGTAACAGCTTTCCTCTTGGCAGACAGAGATTTATGTATACTGTAGGATGTAACAGGCAATTCCTTGTGCCTCGACTCTGTCTAAAGTGTGAGCGATGGCTGGAAATGTGAGTAATTGCATTAGAAGCTTTCTTCCCTCCAGTGGGGAGAGTGTTTGAGCTTGAACTCTTCCCCTCGTAGAGATCTTTGAAGTTTGGATCTTTAAAACCATTCTCCACTCTAAAGACCTACCAGTGCAGTTGTCATCCTTCCCATCTGAGATGGGCTGGACCAGGCTCCCTTCAGAGGCCATTAAAGCTGTTCGTTTCATCCTCCAGAGAGGTCGGCAGAGAAAGATATAAGTAAGTAATTATTCCCTGCCTCTCCTCCCAGTAGCTGAGTGAGCTGTGGAAGTTGAAACATCATTAAATCTCCAAGCAGTGCAGAGGGGCTGCAAGCCTCCGCAGCCGGGGAGCCTCATGGCACGCGGCGGAGGGGAGGGCTGAGTAACAGGTGGTATTTAGAAGCTAATTAATATTTGTGAATAACAATATGCTATTGGTGAGAAAACAAATCAGTCTGCCTGCGAATATTTATGATGATGACTTTCAACACTGCTTGGATCGTGCAGTCCTTTCCCAGCTGCCACGTCTCCTTTTGTGTCACAACATTTCACACTGGGGTGAAAACCTTCTGTGCTGCATGGAGCCGTGCGGCAGGGCGGCCGCCAGCGAGCAGCGTCGCCGAGTACGCGCTTTGAGAAGAACGTTCCCCCCAGTTCAGTATCAGTGGGCCACTAGGTCCCAAACATTTAAAGTATTCTTTGCTGGTGGAGTAAGCCATTAAGAGCCAAGCCATGCACAGAGATAATGCTACGTTTGAAGAGAAAGCAGGTGTTAAAGGTTGTTCTCCCTCTTAATGTTGTGTGCGGGTGTTTTACAGTAGATCAAACTTGCCTAATGTAATCTTCATAATGCTTTCATTTAAAATGCTCCCTGTGGTTTGTATTTGTGGAACTGAAAGAGCAGAGTCTACTTTGTAGCTTGGTGGGGCGGGGTGTTCGATTGAACATATGTTCACTCTGTCATTTGAGAAAGATAGTAGGTTTTTAACCTCTGTCAGTGTTAGACTGAGGTATTTATGGAGCTCTATTAAAGCTGTGCCTAGGCAACTAACCTTGCAATACAGGTTTTTCACAATTTGCCATTTTCTTATGATAAGTTGCTGCTTTTCTTGGCCTCTCGCAGTGCCTCTTGCTGTGTCAGCCAGCATGGGAGCTTACCGAGAGGCGAGGAATGCCTGGCTGCTGCCCGTGCCGCATGAAGTGCTGGTGGCTGCTGGTGTTGTCTGTTCAGTAAGTGCTGTCACCTAGATTAAAAAAAAAAAAAAAACCAGCCTTGAAGAGTTTCAGAAAACATTCTTCTGGACTCGACACATGGAAGCTGGCAAAACCTGTGGTGGCAGCCCTCATGGTTGGGTCACAGAGGTGTGCGGGCGCAGCCGCCAGCGCCGAGTGCTTGGCACAGGGCGCTGCCGGGGCGTGAGTGGCGTTGCCTGGGCTGGGCTCTGGCCACCACCACTGCTGTCACTGGCCTTGAGAGTAACCTGGAGGAGAGGGGAGGCTGGGTGTGTTTGGGGAGCCTGTCTTAATGGAGGAAGGTGTAATTTAGTATGTGCCAAATTCCTGTTGGTATGGAGTGTCTACTCAACCTAAATTAGCACGGTGGAGACTGCAGTGTGCTTCACAGAGGAGATAATCTCCAGTGAACTGCCATTACCACTTTCGTCACCACTGATTAAATTTTTCTGTTAATGTTTAATCCTCAACTGCAAATGCTGAATGTTTATATGCCCTCTCTCTGTCTAAGCGGAACATCTGTTTTATAAAGTTGGCTAGGACAGCCAAAACTGAATCAGTGTACAATTTTAAATGTATGTGTCAGACAAACAGATGGAAAGAAATTCGGAGCATAAGCCACCGCTTCAGTGTGCACAGGTCCTGTTGTAGCAGGGGTTTCCGGGGGTCTTAAATTACATATGAAACAGTGCTATGTATAACTGAGAGTATTTTCTAACCTCATCTTAAAATTCTTTGCTCTCTGTCTCAATGTTTCCAGTATAGAAAAGATGGTGGGGTTTGTTTTTTTGGGGGGGGCAAGTTTCCCCTTTGTTTCCTAGCGATAGTGCCGCTGTGCTGTAGCTGAGAATGGTTGACTTGAATGCCGCTACTGTGCAAATGCAAAATCTGCTGAGGCTTTTGGGAGAAATGAGTTTTTAGCGAAATACATGCATGTGTACCATGGATGACTGCAGCTATGTGTGTTAGAACTATAGGAAATTCCATAGGGTTTCCAAAGAATAAATTGAAAAGAAATGCATAAAAAGCGATATAACTATTAGCAGCAGAGACTGGTATGTTTAAGGGAGGATATTAATTTAAATTGTTGGCTTACACAAATTTCAAGCATTTTTATGCATTTAATAAAGGTTGCCATTTAAATAGCTGAAGTATCCTTCTCTCTATACAACGTGTCCTGGGATTTAACAAACCACTTACTGCTGGATGGATTCCACTCAGATGTGATTGCCATTCTCACAACAAAGACAAGCTGATGAAGAGAGTGAAAAGAGCCTGCACCGGAATGGTTCTTGTGTTTGTCGTGAATGAAGGGAGAAACCGGATGTTTATAATCTGTCTTCTGTTTGTTTAGTGTGTTAGTCTTGGTCATGGGCATCAAGGTGGATGTGTGTGTGCCTAAAAGAGGGCTTTACTCAAATCCCAGGGAGCCTGGCAGGAGGTGCCAGGGTGCTTCTCTAAAATTCTGACCTGAGGGATGGAGACTGAAATTCTGACCTAAGGGATGGAGACTAACGGTGTGGGACAGCTGAAGGTGACCTGACACTGATCGAGAGATGCTGGGGTAGAAAATGAGGGCCCTGTTTGAGAGGGGAAAAAAACTTAGGACATGTTGTAGACAAGGGAGCTTGCAGGGGCAGAAGAAAGAGGGACAACATGGTCAAAGTTATGAAAAGCATATTGAGGAGCATTGTGCGTAGATACTGGCAGGGTAGGACCTCCGTGTTTGAAACAGGAACATGCTCTGAATGACTGCAGCAAACGCTGCCAGCGTGTGCCAGAAGTAAATATAGTAGAGTAAGCACTGCTACAGAGTCATTGAAGTCAACGCTGCATAACATTAAATTGCATAATATATTTCTTCGTCAAGGTTATTAGAGCACAGTTTTAAATGGATCCGAGTCCTTGGAAAGGTGACTGTATTCTGGTTCCGTGGGCTGCGGTTTCCAATACATCCCAGTCTGATCTGGCGGCAGACTGCCAGCAGAAGGAGTGTGCTTGCCGTTCCCCTCGTACCTGCTCCAGCATTGTCCGACCGGCCCATGAGCTGCTTCCACTCACTGTACCAGGATGAAAGGCACCTCCCTCTCTGCCCAGAAATGAAAAAAAGCAAAGGGATTTTTGTTGTCCCAGTCAGCTCAGGTTGTGAGGGGCTGAGGGAGGGTCTCCAAGCGATGGGTGGGTGACAGGGTGGGTGGAGGTGTCTGTAAGTGTGTCAGGCAGTGGACAGACAGGCCGTCTTGGCCCCGTGTCCCGTCTCAGAGTTGGAGCAAACCAGGGGCATTCCTCCCCTCTGCCACCCAGGATGCAGTCGGCACGTGACGCAGCAACCGTCAGAAACCCGAATTTCAGGGCACTGTCACTCTCTGAAAGAGCGCTGAAAATGTTTACGAAATGAGTACTTTGTAAATGATAAAGACTAAATAATGCAGTCTATGCATTTGCATAATTTTGAATCACTTACCCTTCTAAGGGCTGTAGCCATTTGGCTCACGTTAAGGAACGCTTAGCAGTGTAATTGAGCTCGAGCCTCGGCTGCTGAGCTGAGTTGACACTCAAGATAGAAGGTGTGTTTTTGGGAGACCGTGTGTGTGTTCCCTGTAAGGTCCCAGGGGCTGCGGAGCAGTGCCCCAAGGGCTCAAAGTGCTGCTGATGGGAGGCATGGTCAGGGCTGTGAAGGGTCAAGGTATCTATGAGAAAGAGATTGAGACCCAGAGCAGTGGAAGTGGGACGTTTCTCCATGCTGATAGCATGCAAGTCATGACCTTAGGAGGTGCTGGTAGAAAAAACCTTTTTCTCTGCTCTGGGTAGGGTGGACGGGGTTACCAGCTGGAAATGCTGGAGAAACCCATCTCCCCTTTGCACAGTCACAAGGTGATGGTGAGCTGCAAGGCTGGTGCTGGGCAGAAGGCAGTGAAGTCAGGTAACAGGAGGTGGGTGATCTCAAGGATCAGGAGTCTTCTGAGAGCAAACTCCAAGAACTTGCTTGGTTTGGGCGGTGAAATGAGCTCTGACAGGGAGGTGGTGTAATTCATTTTTATCGCCAGGGAAATAAACTTCAGGGATGGGGAAAAGCTGTTTAAGCTGCTGGATCAATGTTGGCATGAAAACAAATGGATAAAAGCTGTTCAGGAATAAATGTTAGACTGAAAATTAAAGTTTTTTAGCTATTGGAGGAATTCACCTCTGGAGTAGGTAGAATCGTAAAACAGTTTGGGTTGGAAGGGACCTTTAAAGGTCACCTTGTCCAGGTGCTCTGCAAGGAGCAGGGACAGCAGGTATTGGGTACAGAGGCTGAGGAAGGATGTTGTCAGTATGTTGGGGTCTGCTGTGGCCAGGGTCCTTCGGCGTGGTGATTGTAACGGAGAGCCTGAGCTAGTGATCTGTAAAGGAAATGTCTTTCATCTCTGCATCTGTACGTGGTGGTGGATTGTCACAGCCACGTCGTATCCAAGTAGGAAGGGGGAAACTGTCCCTTCCTGTCGTGGTTTTAAGAGTGTCCGGATGGAATGTGCTAAACCTAACCGCTTCTTCCCCAGGATGGAGAATTTGTGTCGTTAAATGAAGTTTTAACCTTTGCTTTACACGTAATCTCTGAATGTCTCTGCTGTTATGGGCATTTATGACACTTATTTTTGTGCTTTTTTTTTTTTTCCCCTAGGTATTTTTATGGCCTCTGTCACAGTGGTGTCTCAGTGTCTCCCAGGCATTTATGGATTTATTCTGAGAACGTTCCTGTGAGGTAAGGTTAACGTTATCACCTACACTTTACAGACTGGGAACTGAGGCACAGGGAGGTAAAGGTTGCAGGAGGAGTCTGTAGCACAGCCAGCAGTCAAACACTGATTGCCAGCCACTTCTTTATTGTCCTGATCCCTAAACCCAGCTACCTGTCTTTGGCTCTTTCCTCTCCCCTCCCCCCCACACCGGTCTGAGTTTTAGTAGAAACAATCTTCATGGGGCTGGGAGGACTTATGGAAAATATGATTAGGGTTACTGATGTCCTTTTTTAAACACTGTTACTTATGAGTTGAAATGCCTTTCTAAAGATATCAGCAGATCTGTTTATGTTAAATGATTAACATGTTTAGACTTTCAACAGATAAGCTGTCATGCTTTTTTGAGTCAGTAACTCCTTTATCCTACCTGCCTAGGCTTGTGGTTGTTGAATTCTTACCTTGCCTAAGCCGATGCCTTCCCAATCACCTAAAGCCATGCCAAGAATTTCATCATCCATGCAAAGATGTGATTCATGTCAAGACAGGTGTAAAGTTTCTCAAGCACATTTGTGTATAATTACTGTTTAACTTTATTTTTCAAAGGTCTTTCCAAGCCAGCTAAAATGTTCAGCTTTGAGCTCCCAGATTCTCCCAGAAATTGGATTTCAGTGCCTGATTAGTGATGCTGATCCCTTTCAAAAGTGTTGCAAAGTTCCTGACACATGTGTGCCCACAGAATTACAATTTACATCATGAAATCAAATATAATTAATAGCAGTTTGAAAAATGACTTTTTTCCCCCTTTAGTTAAGGAATTTTTAAGATAGGTCTCCCTTGAGCCCTTCTTTCCCTTCAAGTTGGTATTTAAAATGTGACTTTTACTGCTTAAGGAATTTTCTTAGAGCTATGGCAACGTTACAAATTATGAAGACACCAGCACGCTCTCACAATTAAATATTTTTATTATATATTAAAATAAGCAACATTATTAAGATGATAGCATTGCAAAGAAGTATTTAATGCCATCTTTCCAATTTCACAATCTGAAAAATACACACATTGAATTATACTTATAGTCTTTATTAATGTATGTTACGTGTCTTTGTGTCCCCAAGAATGAAGCCCTAATGACTCATGAACTGTCTCAAAGTGTACTAAATAAGATTAAAGAGCTGGCCAGTGACCTTAACAGTCAATTAGGCTACGCATTACTCAGCCCAGTATTTGTAGAGTGCAGAAGGGAAGCAAAAACTCATTAGCTAAGATGCTGATGCTTGAAACAAACAAGATTTCTCTAAACCCAGGAACTAGTCTTGTCGCTTAAGTGGAGATCGAAGCACTTATAGTGGATACGTCTTTGTGTATGTGTGTTTGAAGGTACTGCTGGCATGGTCCTTGGGGAGTGGAGAAGAGCCTGCTAGTGAGCTTTTAGGTTCAAAGCCTTTTGAAGTAGATCCTGCCAGGCATAGATGGCGCTGAGTTGGGCACTGGCAGGTGCTGTAGGAGATGGTGTTCAGGTGGTGGGATGTGGAGATGGTGTTCAGGTGGTGGGATGTGTCGTCTCAGGGGTTACCCTGGGGCTGGTTTCAGAAACCTTATGTTTCACATAAACAGCAGGGCAGGGAAGAACATCTTGGCAGGGCCCATTGCATGCTTGGTTTTCCTCAAAGGTGAGCCCAGGGTTGGCAGGGTTGCATTTGGACGGGTACAGAAGCGTGAGCAAAAAGACTCTGGGCCACTGTGCCCACCAAAGAGCAGAATTTGAAGACTGTGTCCTCCTCTCCCGCAGCTCAGGAGAGGGGAGATGAGGGGTGCCGAGTACTCATAGGTACAGCTGGGTCAGATCCCGTTCTCCCCGCCAGCTCTCCACCCCTTGCACGCTCACCTGGCCTGTGGAGTTGTCAGCACAAAACCAGGCTGGCGCGGGCAGCAGCTCTGAGATGCAAACCCAGGCAGTACCTGAATTGCAGGAGACTCTGTCATCTTTTGGAGTCTCATTCCTTAGCTCATCATTTGCATATAGTTTTATACTGTGTTCGAAAGCATCTTAGGGTAGTCCTAGGCTGGAGATGGCACCCCCCTGGGAGGATGCTACGTGGTGACAAAACTGAAGGAAGAGCAGGGACAGCATTCCACGGGAGCTCAGCCAGCGTCATGGTTGTGCTGCTCTTCAGCAAAGCAGGAGTCCTTGAGGACCTCTCAGTTTTATAGCACTTCGTTTCTGCTGTGTGCAGTTTCCTATATTTTCAGCTGACCCTGAGAAGCTCTTCAGTCATTCTTAATGTAAACTCAAGTTTGGGGAAATAAAAGATGACAGACTCGGTTCATACAAAATGTGGCTGAAAATACAATTTGAGTGGCATGCAATAACATCTTTTAAAGTAAATCCTTTTTTTCAACATAAATTGGGCAGAATCTCCCTGATCTAGGTCATAGTTTATCTGTAGGGTTTTCTTTTAAAATAATTTCCTTAATAAGTCCATCCGATTTGAGGAGAGGCAGGGGAACCTTAAAAGAAAAAAGGTATAATTTGTGCTGTTCAGGTGAATGAGAGAGGAAAGAAAAGGAAGCCTTTTCATTTGTGTCAGGCTGAATCTAAAGCATCAGGGAGTGTGATGTTACAGGAGAACCCCCGAAGAGGAACGGTAACCTAGATTAGCAGAATACAGATTAAGTTTCCAGGAGTTTGAAGACTGCAGTGCATCCCGAAGCAGTCTTCTGACGTTCATTTCAACTAAAATTGTTGTGTGTTTACTCTTTCCGGGCTGTACAAAAATACCTGAAGTTCCCACTTGAATGTTACAGTCCTGAAGTCAATAAATTTATTAAAGTGAAGACTGCTTGAAGAGATTAAAAAACCCAAACTCAGTATTTTCCATTTGAACTGGCCATTGCTAGGGAAATGTTAGGTTTCTATGTTGTTATGGTTTGGGGGATTTTTATATATACAGTGTTACCGCTGAAAGCTGGAGACTGGAATTGCAGTTAAAACTGAGACTTCTACACCATTAATTCTCTTCATTCTGACTTTAATGTGTAAAACAGTTGACATGAGGTCACATTATCCTCTTCTAGTTCTTTAAATCTTTTAATTTTAAAATTAATTTGCATTTTTGAAAATGTTTTGTGATACCATATTCTAATTTAAGGGGTTTTCTATAATACAGGTTATGTATTTCTACAGGACGTTGGCACAAAGCTTATGTGATTCCAGGTGATTTGGTTGTGTGTTAATGCCACATTGGCCGGAACATATTAATGCGAAGTGATGAGTTACCCGTTACTTTTCACTGTAATATGGCGAGCAGTATTTTCTGGCTGTGTTTAAATGACAGCCTCAAAAGGGCATTGACTGGATTCATTGGCGTAGCTCATCATTCTTTATGTATGGCTATATAGGTTTGTTTGGACTTAAGAGTCTTTACAGGTCGTTTTATCTTACAAATGAGTGGAGACCTTTATTATATTGGTGCCCAAAGGGCATGACTGCTGGCCATTGGCCTGGTTTCACATGGTGCGTGGTGGAGAACGCTTGTGGAGAGGGAAGGGTGGGGTTTAAAGCTCTGGACTTGGACTAGTAAAATTCATCTCTGCTTTGAAGGTGTATGCTTTAGCTGTCTACGGGGATATATGTTTTCAAAAGTGTATTTATGAAAAACAGCATCAGCAGAAGCTGGAGATGTTACAAGGTTTAACCATATTTGCAAAATTGAACATGAGCTCTAGCCCTCCGGTCTTTTTCATTTCCTTTTCTGTTATGCAATCAGCATATTGGTAGGTGGCTTTTGTTTTGTCACTTTACCTGTTTAATTAATTTAGCTCTCTAGGGGTTATGCAATAAAGGTAGAATCACCATAACTGGCAGCGTAACCCTGTCATCCCACAAAGTCAGCACTTGCTCGTGCTCTGGCGCAATGGGTTTGAATGGCTGCCACGCTGCGTGTGTGTTTTCTAAATGCAAGACAAGTGCTGAACTCATTAAAAATACACACTGCATAAGTTAATGTGCATAAGGAGTTTTGGTACTGAGATCGCCTTTGAGGATACTTTTAACTCTAATTAACTTGGTTTCGTTCTGTCTACTATCGGCACCGGCTTGGCTGAAACCAGCCGGTATTGGTTAGGCTCCTGGTTTGAAGTAGAACCCAACGGGATGGTAGATTAAAAACCGCGCGGTTGTCACTGTGCTGGGATTCCCGGTGGCTGTGTCGGCTGTGCCGGCTCCCGCGCCTGCCTTCTGTGGGAGTACCGGGGCTGTGCTGGACACGAGCTCTGGCTGTGCCGTTCCTGGAGGCAGAGTGTCGCACCAAGTGGGTGCACATCCTGTCGTCCTCTCAGGCAAAACTCTGGATTTCTAAAGAGGCTTGAAATGATGAGTTTTGCTAGGCTGTGATTGAACAGTTGAGTGATACCAAACTCCTCTGACTAAAACAGAGGGAGTTTTTCCACTAATAGAACAAGGAACAGCATCAGAGACTATCACTATTTTAGTGGTCTGGCTTTTCCCTTTGTTCATACCTTCTTTCTGTTCATCATTAGCTCAAGGATAACTTCCAAGGATTCTACTAATTATGATCTGGTTTTTAGGGGGGGCCAGGCAGCCTCTCTTACTGATGATTCTGTTTCTGTCAAGAACAAGTACAAGTATATGTGGGCTGGAAATCTTGGGTGGGTTTTTTTTCGCCTGGTAGTATTGGAAATCAAACTTTGTTATTATGTCCAGTAAAACTGGTTTCACTGAAAGCTGATTATAGTATTTTGTGAGAGAAGATTTTCACTGTGTCACTCTGGAAGAAAATACTGACAGATCCATATTCAAGAGCAGACTGCTGTGTTTTGTGTAACTGGAAGAATGTATGGATTTGTTGCATTTTCATCACAGCTAGCAAAAGAAAACAGTATTTTTTTTCCCCCTTCTTTTTGACTAGTACTAGGGTTTTAGTCTTGCAAAAGGATTTTCTAGGTAGAAATATCAGGTAAAATGGATTCTGGATTTAAACACTGGCATGGGGAGATGGGGGGAGGTACCACCACCCAGCAGTTTTTGAGTGTTCATCATTTCCTGAAAATTGGATCTTTTAAAGTATTTCAGGTTGGGTACACTAGAAATTGAGGCATTCAGATCACTAACTGCTTTTGAGAATGACAGCCGGAATCTCCATTAACGTTGCATCTTCTGCCTAGGGGATCACAGAGCAGAGGCTGATGTGTCTTTGAGGATGGAAATGGAGCAGTTTAAGAAGTTACTGTGCTTCATCTGAGATGTGGTAGCAGCACACTAACATGTCTAGTTCATTTTGCTGAAAAACAAAATAGAAATCACAGAGGATGATCTAAGGATGTCTGTTTTGCTTTGCATAGAAGCAGACTAGCTATGCTCCTGTAATAAGTTGCCACGTCTCAGCTATGAGAATGGTAATTTCCAGTTGATGAAAGGTAAGTTATGTCTAGAACAAGCGGGTGCTTTAAAATAGTAATGCGCTTCAAGATGCCTGTCTGTGTTCACAGAGGAGTGGGACCTGCTGTGCTGGTCTGGACCAGTGGTCAGTCTAATTAGGTACCCTACCCCTGGCAACGATCAGTGCTGGATAACCGAGGCAATGGTACAGGAAATCATGCATTTGGATATCAAGTACTTTTATCTGCCAGGGAAGTTCTGGCTTTTTTAATGTATCAAACCAAACCAGACTGGTTTAGTCACTGAAAGAGTCCCTTCTAAAATGCAATTAAAATTCCCTTTAAATCCTTCTCTGCAGACAAGGAGTTTATTGACATTTCTTAATGTTTTTCCTTTAGACATCTCAACTGAGGGTTGGTCTGAGCCATGTACAGTCTTTAATCTGGCTCGGTTGGGTTGTTTCTGTTTTTGTTGTTTTCTTTTTTTTAAAATGTCCTTCTGCACCTCCAAAAAGCCAGAGGAGGCTTTCACAGTAGGTGGATAGTCTGGGGGTTTTTTGCTAACATTACAGCTGAAAGATAAAATACTAAATGGGTTTCATGTAGTTATTGTATTGCTTGAGTGTGTCTTCACATTAATTAAAATTAATTTAAACAAGTTGATAGGAGTAAAGTGCAGAGTAGGAAAAGGATAGATCAGAAAAAGCAGATAAGATAGGTGTATTCAAATAGTCAGAGCCTGATGAAATTTGCCCTAGGGTACACCAGCAACTAGCCAAGCAACCTTTGAACCATTTACAATTATCTTTTAGAAATTGTGAAGAGCAAGAGAGGTCCTGGAGGACTGAAAAGGGTGAATGCAGTACCTGCCTTTGAAAAAGGGAGATCCGGGGAATTACAGACTAGTTAGTCTAACCACAATGCTTAGAGAATTGGAACAAAATTTTTAATCAGTTTCTAGGAAGCTGGAGGATAAGAAGATGATAAGGACTGAGGGGAGCAGTACCTGTGACGTTACCTTGACTTCAGTAACTTTTGACATAACCTCTTGTAGCATATCTGTGGAATAGGGAAATATATGTATTTAATTATATGGTAAACAAAAAACTGTTTGAAGACCATGTTTAAGAAGTAGTTACTTATAACTTGCTGTGAAAATCAGGGGAAGAACGGGAGTGGCATGAGGAATCGCGTGAATACACCCCTGTTTGTCTTGGGCTGAGCTTTATTTGCTGTTCTCTTCACTGATGTGGACAAGGGAATCCTTACTAAACCTGCGAGTAAGCCCAAACTGAGAGGAGCTCAAACATTGTGAAGCGTAGTTCAGAATTAAATGGCTACAGCAGATTAAAAAAAAAAAGTTTGGAAATCTGCAGTGTGTAACTTGTGAGCAGAAATGAGGAAATACAAAATGGAGAGGACGTGGCTAGGCTGCAGCGCCGTGGAAGAGCGCGTTGGGGCATGGGCTGGATCACTGCCTGTGCAGAAGCTCACAGCTGTAGAGAGGACAGTCTCTATCGGGAGTGTATTAAGAGGACTGTAGTTAAAGGTAATGGTTCTGCCATGGTCAGTGCTGCTCAGGCCCTAGGTGTGGAGCTGTGTCCGGCTGCAAAGATGGTACGTCAAGGGAGTGTGAGTTGGCCGAGGGCACCCCCAGGCATGGCTCGGCTCTGGAGGACAGATGAGATGTGCAGGTTGGAGCTGGGTCCAGTCAGCCTGTGGATGAGGAGACCTAGTGATTGGTTGCTGTGTCGACCAAGGGATGGACAAGAGGTCCTCCCAGTTTATGGCAAAGCTGTAACTTGGATCCCACCAGCAATCACAAGTATGAGAAAGACATCAACAGATCAAGAAAAGTGCAAAAAATGGGAGTGAGTTGGGCAGAGAACTGTGTGGCTGGCCAGGGACTGGAAGCAGGAGATGTGCAAGCAGGACCTAAGGGACCAGTGCTTCCTGAGCCCGTGGGAGGGAGGGTCTGACCACTGCAACCTACCCCGAGCAGGTGGCTGGGGTGACATCAGTGTCCCACTCTTCTGGGGGGAGCACAGGGAAGGGAAAAGATGCAAAGTTTACAGGATGCAGCAAAGGAAGGTCCAGAAGTTCAGCTTGAGAGTGGGAGAGCCCAAAGAGCTTGTGGCACTTCCATCTTTGGAGGTACTCATAAATCAACTGGGCAAGGCTCTGGACAACATGGTCTGACTTCAGAGTTAGCCCTGCTTTGAGCAGGCATTTGGAGCAGGGACCTGCAGGGTCCCTTCCCACTTGCTTTATTCTGAGGTTCAGTAAACTACTTTCATCCTCCTCTTCTTTAGAGGATGAAATTTTTGAATGATAGGTCTCTTGGGTCAGCGGCAGTGCCCCTCCAGGTAATGCTAATGGTTCAGAAGGGCTAGGTATTACTGAGATTGCTTCACTTTGAGTAGTGTCTCTTAATAACATAAAAACGTTTGTTTTCTCAATCAGGCTTCAAGAGGAAACACTGTAATCAAATGTTTAAATTTCTGCAATGCTTCAGCATTTTCTTTTGTTAGAAGCACCAGCGTGTTTTCTAGATACAGGTGTTTAAATTCATAGCCTGTAAGAAACCTTTGCATCAAGCAGATGGATTGGATTGGGTGCTTGAAGGAGATTGTTGCCTTGTGATATAATAAACATGTACCTAATCAGAGAAGCCGATCACAATAAATAGAAAACGTGATCAGTGACTTCAGCATCTGTTTCTTCTCAGTGTTTTGCAAAAGTAATAGCCATAAGCTTGTAATAGTGATACACAATCTCTAACTTGCAGTGGTTAAATATTAATATACATTGACTGTGTTTAAAGATCAAGAATGGCTCTTGGGTAATGAAACGTTAACTCTCTCTTAAGCTCCATCAGGTTTTGTAAGGTGACTTCTAGAACGGGAGCATGTTGCCATTTGGAGTGGTGGTCTGTTGCATGAACCTTAGCGACAATTCAGTGCAGTTGTTTTTCTGAGTTAGAATATGGAGAAATCAACAGCAAGGTTTCTGTCAAGGTCTGATTTAATCACTTAAAAACATAGCCAGGCTGCTTGACAGGTGACCATATAAAGCATTCCCAAAGACTAATGGTCTGTCTTGCTCATCTGCCCCCATTTCCTTAATCATGCTGATGGTTTTTTTTTTGTTTTGGTTTTGAACCAATGCCATAAAGCTGATGGGGCCACCTTGTTCAGAGGTGTGATGGTCAAGGGGTTATTTCCCGTGATAGCTGTGACAGTCTGTAGGGTCACGTAGTGATGGAGCTGCCCCATCCTCCCTGTTGGGACAGCCTCTCCTGGCACTTGCACAGTGGCATGGAGACTGTAGGCCGTATGTGTAATCTCAGTTAATTTTGTTCAGTATTTGTCCTCCTCATTTAATGTTTGTTAAAGTTGTGTAAGAGAAGTTGCTACAGTGTGAAATTTCATGGTGTCTGAGTTTGAAATGATCCCGCTTATCTTGTTGACTTTCTGCCAAGTTGTTTCTTGTGGTGGCTCTGCTTTGCCGGCCAACATGCAGGAGTGGTGAGCGGGGCTTTCTCCTGAGTTTTGCTCTATAGCCATTGATTCCAGATGCCAAATACCATTTTATGGTGTTGTAAAAGGTATTTTGTTCAAACGAAGTTCCGTTTCACATGGAATGGCATTGAGTTTTTTGGAAGTTTGAGTTTATCTGTTTATCTCAGGAGCATGAATTATTGGTGTTGCTGGAGTTGGAGACTCCAGGTCTTTGTGATGAGGTACACAAAGAAGAAGGGCTGATACAACCTACACTACTGATGTTATGACAAGAACATCATATTTTTTTGCTGGATAGCAGAGTGACTGATTGGCTGTAGATATTCCTGACACTGCCTGACAGAAAGGGTTATTTTATCTGAAAACAGTGCAGTTACCGATGAGAGAGCTCCTGGAAAACATCACTCATTTTTACTAGCGACATCCATCACTTCCTAATTATGGGTGCTTTCAGGTGGAGAAACAAGTTCTTTCACTGCTCCTCCAGAGCTTTTCTTGTCGCTGTGGCAGCAGCGTAGGGTTAAAGTCGGTCCTTTATACAGGGGCAGAGGGATCTGTGGATTAATTACCGCACATAGGTGCCTGTATGAGTTAGGTGGATATCACGCTGTTACAGGAATGGCAATGGCCTGGGACTGTGGGGAATGAATAACTCTTTGTAGCTTCGCCACCTGCTTTGAAGCGCAGAAGATCTGTTAAACTTTTTTGTTTGGAAGTCGGGAGTTTTCATTG
Organism: Chlamydotis macqueenii; assembly: GCF_036417535.1. Lineage (NCBI taxonomy): Eukaryota > Metazoa > Chordata > Aves > Otidiformes > Otididae > Chlamydotis > Chlamydotis macqueenii. The sequence continues at coordinate 26,414,163 of NC_141563.1, forward strand.
TCCTTTGAAAGCTGAATCAGATCAGAGGAAGTCATGAGTCCAGTGAAAAGAGAAACCTGTGATACATGCTCAGAAACAGGAGAGAGTCTTTGAATTTCAGTTTTCCAACACATGCATTTATTTTTGATGGCAGGAGTGTGGCTCCTGTGAATGGTCCAGGAGCTCTCGCTGCTCTGGGTGTCCCTGGAGCTGCCTTGGCCATGGCACCTTCTTCCCCAGCCCCTGCCAGCCGCTGGCTCCTGCTGCCTCCAAGCCACAGAGGGCCACCTTCAAGACAGAAACTCCAGTGGGGTTCTTCCAGAATGCTCAATTGACCTGTCTTTTTCCACTGCATCTGTTGATCCTCGTACTGTGCTACACTTTCACAGAAAGCCATATACTTTTTTCGAAAGCCATATAAATTTTCAGTGCAGTCCCCAGCACTGCCTAAAGATTCGGTGCCGATTCCAGGTCCTCTGCTGCTTCCTGGCATCAGAGCAGACATTGGCAGCTGCGTCCATCATACAGTGGCCTAACTGGTCAGAAATCATTGTTTCTGCAGGAGCCCTGTGCACAGCTGGGCATCTGACACTCCCGTTTGCTTCAGCCCACCTTCTTTGTGGGACTCTGATTTTTCAGCTGGGCTCTTAAGAAATTTATTTTCCTTTGCAATGCTAAGTAATTCTCTTGTAATCTTACAGCAAGAGCAGGGCAAGAGGTTTACTCTGCGTGTGTGACTGTTTACATATGGATAAAAATAACAGTTGGTTGAAGTATTGTTTGTTTTTATGTATAGATGTGCCCTGTGCTCCACCCATGAGCATGCCTCTGTGCCTGGATTTCTTTGTATTTACTTTGTGTGGTGCATCGGTCAGACCGCTGGTATGGAGGCGCTGAGGATACCATGGCGATACGGTCAGTGTAGGTGCCTGTGTGCCTGGTGTGATCAGGGAGGAATAAATGAGCATTTTCAAAATTGTTGTTTAATTCCAATTACTCTGCAGATGGCGAAGTATTTACAGTTGCTGAAATGATCTGTGCTGCCCTGCGCTGCCTTTTTCCCTTTGAAGACGGGTGCCTTGCAGCCCTTCCCTGGCTGCCGGTAATAGCAGTAATTAAACACACCTGGTAATGACAACGGACCTGATGCACCTTCTGCTGCTAAGGACACTGATGTCCTGAGATCGGGAGCGCCCTTTGCTGTTTCATTCCTCAATTTAAGTGCAGTCTAAGGTTAAAACCACAGTTCTTAGATAAGGTAGGAGTGGATGGCTTTGTTCCCCAAGTACATCCCTGACTTCCTCCTGGGAACTGGAAGTAGGACGGCCAATGTCCTATTGAACTGAGTTGGTATTTTGTTTCACTTCTGTCCTTCATTTTGTACCACTAAAGCAGAGCATCTTCTTTGCAAGAGTACTCAATGGTACTGTCTGTTACTTCTGGTAGAAAGAAGGAGTACAAATGAGATGAAGATAATTTAAAACAAGAAGTGTAGGCTTGGTGGTGCTGCCGTCATCGGACTTGCCAACGCTTCAGTGGCCAACATGCCAAGCGCTGGCTGTGGATGAGCATCACCCGTGGGTTAGGGCTTAGGAGTTCTGGAAGCAGCTCTGGACATCAAAGACCTTGAGTCAAAACTCCAATATTATTGAAGTTCTAGAGAAATTCTAGTGAATTGCACTGATGGCTAAGTTTATATTTTTCTGGAAGAAAAGAGAAGTCAAAGTTTAATTTACTAGACACAAAAAAAAAAAAAAATCCCCCTCAAACCTGAAATACCCCATGCCCACTTTTTTGAGATCTGAAAAGCTGAAATGGATCGTTATCCATCAACTCCTCAAAGACTAATTTGTGGAGAAGGTGGTGCCAGAGCAGAGGCCTTTGCAGGGGAAGTGTGGGAGAGCCCATCTGTCAATATTGTTCTTGCTGCTTTTCCAGTGCTTTTACAAATTGATAGTCTGGGAGTTGTCTCTGCTGCAGGTAAAGCCGATTTCAGGCCCTGGTGTGCTGATATTTTATTGAAGTGAGACATGAACGCTCCAGGGGAAAACGACATTGTGAGATAAAGGGCTCTGATACATGTGTATAGCTTAAATGTCATCTTACAAAAAAAGAGATAAAACAGATGTTAATTGTAAAACTGTACTTCATGTACATTTTTTCATGTTAAAGTTATTTCACCTAATTCGGTGTGTCTGAACGCATACGACTGTTGTGTTTATCCAACCTAAAAAAATGTTTCTTTGAAACAGTTTTGTGATTATGCAAATACATAGTTTTAATAGAAGAGAGAGTAAATTTAGTAGTCTCTGATTAGAGAGAATATTTCTTCTAAGATTAAGAGTCTGAAGTAACAGTCGATTTTATCATTTGTTTTCAAGGAGAGAATTGCAGTTACACATTTTCTTCGAGCATATTAGATAAGCAGTCTGACTGGAATAGCAGTTTTAATCTGTTTTAATGATGTTTTTCCAATATGAAAGGGGCCAAGAGATGCATAAGTCTAAAGGTCTACTGGTAATTGTCGAAGTGATGGGAGTTGTTTACAGAACATCCAGTGACTGGATGGTTGCGTCTCGCTACGAGCATATGGGTGACCTTTGTTCTTGGTTTAAAGTGTAATTAAGGAATACGTGCCTCTATGTGTTTAAAAACAATAAAACCATCCCGTTTGCAGACTGTGAGGTGTTTGGGGATAGTAGATATGGATTAAGCATTTCGGCGAGCGCTGGTGCTAACTGTTTTTTATTTACTGATGTTGTGATGCCTTTCTCCCATGCAGCTATAATGAGGTCGAATGGAAGCTTTTATTAAGCGTTACTCATACAGGTGAGGTAATGGCTTGTTATGTTATCTGTGTAGGTAAAAATCATCTTTTTTTTCTGGTGATCCCAAAGCAAAAAAAAAACAAGAAATCCTGACCTGTCCTGCTTTTTGCCTGCAGTGTGCGCCAAGACTCTTGTAGGCTTGTTAAAGAGGCATTAAATAGGCTTGGCTTTTTCTCTGCTAGTAAGACCATGTGCCTTCAACATATATCCGGCTGTAGAAACCTCACAGAGGACAAACTGTAGGCAGTTCACTTCTGAAATCCTTCAAGACCGATTCTTTTAATTCTATGTAATATTCCTTAATGCCTGATGTTTCTGGGGCCGTCAGGGTTGATGCTGGTCACTTTGTGACAGACCATCTTTCTTAATCTGTTGGTTTGAAGTGAAGAAGCTTTTTACTGCTCTGGCATTTGATGCCGTGTGTCTGGAGCCCCGTTTTTATGGGTGGGAAACAGGAAATGTGTGACACGTGGCGGTGGCAGGTTTAAAAGGAGCAACTGGAAGCTGCTTGGAGGTTTGGAAAGTTAAAATCTCGTGTGCTAGATGCATTTCACAAAGCTGTGCTATTTGTCTGGGATCTGGAGAAGAAAAGCACATCCAGGACAGATGTGAAAACCACTGTCAGGGTGCCGGGGTCAGCAGGTCCCTGGTGCTCCTGGTGGTCCTCATCCTGCCAGTCTCGTCCCTCTGCATGCCCAGTTTGCTGCTGGCCGCTGCCTGGATGGGTGTTTTGCCTTCACTGGGACATCAGCGCTGCCTCCCTTCATCCTTCTTTACTCCCTGGCAGTAGCATTAATAGCTGGTGGATGGGTTTGATGGAGAAGAGGATTCAGCACTCAGGCACTGGAGTGGTCCAAGTGCACTGATGCTTAGGCAGGGTGGGCACACAGGAAAAGTGCTGGTGAAACATCCTCATCCTCAGGCCTGGGCTTGCTAGCGCTGTGCTGGCTCTGCAGCAGCTGAACCGTAGTGACCCACCATCTAGTTGGGACAGGATTTCTTTGTCACAATTGAATTAATGTAAATATTTCTAATAATGTGTGTATATGCATATATCTGTATTTATTTAACAGCAGCAATGTTTGAACCTCAAACTTCAAAGAGAATAATGTAACACTTTTAAACAGAGGAGGCAAGCAAGGGAAATTTCCAAATTTAACCTCTTGGATTGTGAAAGCTGATAAACAGCTGCCGTGGAGTACGGGAGGAAAAGGGCACCACCAAACAGGGGGAAAAGACCTGAAAACAAACACTCTCTCAGTCCTCTTGTAGCAGAATATCATCTGGAAAAGAACCTAAGCTCTTTTTGAGAGGTTAAGCAATAAAATTACAGGGAGTGGATATCCATGCAGCCACACTATCCGTACAGCCACGATTAGCTGATGACATGAGAAAAAGCCTCTGGTATGTAAATATATCTTTTTTTTTTTTTTTTTTTTTCCTCCTCTTTTTCTCCCCCCCCCTTGTGAGGAAGGAACTGAAGACCTGCTGTCAGCACTGCATTAGCTGTGGTGCAAACCTCCTGTCTAAGCCTTGGTAATAAATAGAAAATTGACAACTTCAAGAGAATTGATTAAAGGGGAATAATTTTTAAAAATTGTATTCTTTTTTTGACCAGCTTGGAGAGATGAAAATCTAGCCAGGGATCTTTCTCATCTCTCTTGTTGCTGCTTAAGATTAATGCCCAGACCCTTTTAAAGGCCATTAGTACGAGGTACAGAAGTTAAAAGAGAACAAAGTCTCATTTTCAGGAGCTTTCCCAGTTATTCATTTTGGATTCAGCGCATGAACGACTTGTAGTTTGCTGTGGGGCTGAGTCGCAGGATCAAGGCTACAATAGAGGCATTGTGGTCACCTTTCTCTCCCCGCCACCCTGCGCAGTCAAGTTGAAATCCTGCTTTTTGCCATCCAGGCTGTTGCTTTGGTGACCAATTATGACTCCAGAAGTATACATTGTGGTTTCCCTGAATAGCTGAAAGAGTGTAAGGAAAAAGATAAATGTGTTCAAACACAGCTCTGTTTTGCAAACCTTCAAGGTGATTCAGAATAGAGTTGTTGGCACATTGGAGCTAACGTGGTATATCAGTGCAGCGTTAGGAATTCAAATGTCAGTGTTACAAATCCAGAAAACATAATTAAAGGTGATTTAACACTCAGAATGCTGTGCCCTTTACATATGCATTATAATTACCTCTAATTTTTGGTAGTATGGTGTTCTCAGTTTCACTCAGCAGCGCTGTTTCTCTGCAATTATTTAATTTTAGAAATAGTTGGGTATTAATCACGCAGACCTTTGTTTCTAGAAACCTAAGATGTAATCTGTAATTCTGGGTTTAGTGGACGCATCTTGTGCTCCTTGGTCTTACTGATGGTCCTGAAAGCCTTTAAGTGAGTCCAACGAGATTGTGTAAGGTATTTTTAGAATGAAGAGGGAGCTTTACGCCGGTGACACGGCAGGGGTGAAAGAATGATAAAAACGGTAAATTCTGTAAACACTTGGATATAGCAGCTCCTTCACAAGTAAAGGAAGAAATTTTGCTGTATTAGTGTGCAAAGAGAAGAAAAATGTGTAGTTTTGGGGAAAAGAATCACATGTGTGATGGTCAGGCAGAATTTTCTCTTTATTTGAACGCTTTCAGCAGTGGTATTTGCAGGATTCCTTCTTTGCTTCCCATGGCACTTAATCTGCTCTTCTTTGTGTGGCTGGTGAGGTCCTTGGGTTGGTGATGGCTTTGTGTTCATTCACGCCTGTCCACGCCACTTGCGCTCACAAGTGACAACGGCAATGATTTAATGGCTGCCTCCACCGTAACGTGCTGATTCCGCAAGTTACTAATGCTCCTCATGGGCTAATGAGTGGGTCCGTTCTCTGTGCTGGGAAGATTGCTTTGTTTGACCTCCCCAAAGATTAGTGTTTATACTCCCTTGATAAAGGAAAAAGCACTCCAAGCACGCGTTCAAAGTGAAAACTCTCGTAGTTCTGGCAGGCAGTAGAATATCAATAGCAGCAGATACTTAAGTAGCCTATTTTCATAATCCCACAGGTTGTTGTTAAGAGCATTTTCTCCTACTGGGAGAACATCTAACCCTCTGAACTTCTTGTCAGCTATCACTGTATTTATGACCTTAATGGAGTTCCCAGCAATCATCCTAAGATACAGTAGGCCCTGTGCGTGTCCGTATTTCAGTATTTGTGTTACCCCTAGTAGCACCTCATGCTGGTGTAGATGAGATATTTGGGTCACATCTGCACTGGTGACACAGACCTTTCCCATGCCCTCATAAATGTTCCTTCCTTGGTGATTGATCTGTACTAAATTTGGACCAGCTTTGTAGCTGTATTTTGCTCCTTTAAATGAGACTATTCTCCTGGGCTGGATGGCATCTGCTACAGAAATAGTACCTAGGGCAGAATTAGTAAATCAGCCATTTCAATGCATTTTCCCAAAATCTGGTGCGTGGAAGAGAATAGACTGACAATCCAGTAACTTCTCACTGGGGTTTATGGAAATTACAAAGTCAATTACATAGTGCTTGTTTTCTTTTCCTTGTGTAGTTTTTAAATACATTGCGACAGTTTTGAACTGGGAATAGCATTTTAAGAGGAGACACTTCGGTGCTGCTGTGAGTACAAATCAAGCAGTGCTGGAGAACCAGATTGTATAAAGAGGATTTCAGAAGCTGCTAATAAAGACTGTACTCATTGGTGATACAGGAGTAACAGGTATGTTGCAAATCAGATCTCATTATTTCAAAACAAAAGTTACCTGGGCTACGTATTCTTATCTTGATCAATAAGCCAATCTAGCAAAATGCCAGAGTCTTTGGCCAGGAAGGACTAAGTCTTCAGAATTAAACATCTGTTGGTGAAATCTGAGCCTCTCATCCCTCCATTTAATCACTTGGTAAAGGAAAAGAAAATATTTTCCGTGTTACTTATTTTACCAGATATCCTTTTTCCACAGTTGCATTCTTTTTTTTTTTTTTTTTTTTTTTTTTGCATGTCGACCATGTAGGCTCTAAGGGGTGGGATGGGGGCCCTAATTATGATGACTTTGTAGCATTCTATTAAAAATAGGTATAATATATAAAATTAAATATATAAAAATGAGTGTTTTGGTAGGGTACAGCCTTACTGCCTTGAACACTTCTTGTCCAGGAGGCATCATCTAAGGACTGGACACAAAGCATGTCCCACCTCATTTTGCTCTCATCAGAGTCTGCTGCTGAATGCTTTGGTCTGAACCTTTTCCCAGAGCAAACGGGAAAATGTTTCAAGAAGTTTCAAGAATATAATCCACTCTCCATGGGCTGTTCTCCGTTGTTTTCCCCAATTGTTAGGGAATTAACAGATCCTGTCTTGCCTCTGCACTGCTACCAGCTGTGATGACCAGGTCAAACAAGAAGGCAGACACACAGCCTTTGGTCTGGCTGAGAAAGAGAACAAATCCTCAAAGGCATCTTTTCAAAGAGGGGCTCTTGAAATTGCCTTGAAATGTTTTTTTAGAGGTTAGTATGTACTTTACAGTATGAAGTCATTGGACTGCCATGTGTAGTTAGAACACTTCCTGCAGACGGTCTGGGCTTCACCAGTCTCCTGCAGCTTGCTCCAGACCTGCTTTGTCACTAGCAGCGGGGCAATAAATCAGGAGTTTGCTTTGGGTTAAAGAGAATGGTTTTCTTTTTTTCCTGCTCTGGTTTCCTTTTAACTCAACTTGGTTCTCTGATCCAATCCACTGCACAAAGCCATATTGACGCAGCCAGGGAGGTGACTGGACTTGGGCACCGTGACTGCTTGAGCTGTCACTATTGCTGAAAGATGTGCTTAGCAAATTACAACCTCAGATATGAGAGACGAATATATTATGTTACGACAGACACGACTGTGAAAACTTGGGCTATGTGCCCTGGGTAGCAGCGATCCATGTTGATATACAAGTGTCTGCTACTTCTTTTAAAAGAACCTGCTATGGTTTTGAAAGGATCAAAGTAAAAATTGAAAGTTCCTATTTTACTTAAAAGTTTTGGGACCATAAAGTCAAGTCTTTTAAAAAAAAAAAAACACAACAACTTTTGCGTGTGGTGTTTGGTTTTTTTTTTTTTGTTGTTTTTTTTTTTTTTTTTTTTTTTTGCTTTGTAGGTATTAGGCAGTTGGCTTTCAGTTGTGTTCTCAGTGACTTGCCAGTGATGTTATCACTTAAAGCTTTATGGATGAACTCTAGATTTTTCTTCAAAATATTTAAATGGGGATAATCTCAAAACAAATGGATATACTGGCTGTGCATTGAAGACTTGTGATCGATAACATTTTCAACTTGAAGAGGTCTTACAGTTACTTTTGGAGAAAATGCATTCACTGGTGGCTGGATTTAGATCTTATTGTCAGCGTTGTCCAAGGAGCAACTGGTCATTCCTGGCACAGCGCTTTGGTGCTTTCGGATGGGCTATGAAGAGTCTGTTGTTGTCCATTAAGTCTCTTGGAGGACATCAACTTAATTTCTTCTAGAGCACTGAAAGATAACAGGAAGTAGGCAGATTTTTAAACCCTTTAGTTTGAGGAACGCTTTCCATTTCATTATCGAAATTGAAGTGATGAGTAATGCTGAAATAATGTTTGTCCCTGTTAAATGGCAGCTGGCTGATTGTCCCCTACTCCTGAAGAAGGGAGTAAGGGGCGAGCTCTTGTAACTTCAAGAACAAACCTATGCGGAATCTCAAATGCCTAGGCTCATACACATGAAAAGCACCTGGATATAGAAATAGCAATCATTTTATTTTGAAGATTTCCCAGCAAAAGTAAACTTACTGTCGTAGCTACATTTTAATGAATAATTTCAAGAAAGAAAAAACACTTTATCTTCATCTACTCCCCGCTCCCTCAGCACAGTCATGCTGTGCTTGATGCTCCCGATGGTGAAATTTATCATTAAAAGGTGATTTTTAAGTTGTTTATATGAGAGAGATCCTGCTGTACTCTGTAATATTGCTTTGCTTTTTACTTACCATCTTCCATCAGAAGATCTGAACTTGCATTGCAAAGTACGAGTCTTGACTCTTGTTTACAGATAACAGAGCTCAGGAATGCAGAAGTGGAGCAGCGTGTTCAGTATTAAGGCATGGCTTAAAAGAAAAAAAAAATTAAAATCCTGTCTTGGATTTGGACGGTTGAGTTGATGCCTGGCACAAAGGGGTGAAGTTGGGCTCACTTGGGAGGAACCCACGGAGCAAGAGTATCACCATCGTTACCCATCCGTTACCTTCTTCACAGTATCGCTTCATCCCCACTGAAGCGAGGCTGGGCAGTAGTGTTTGCCAGTCGTTAGTGAGCATTACCATTGGGTTTCCTACTTGTTAAATGCAGGGGAAGACTGTTAGATCCTTTAGGCCTATGTTATTATAAGTCTGTGTAACACCAACGCAATTGCATCAGCCGGGAGCTGGTTGGGGCATCAGCTGCATGTTCTGGATACAGCACAGGAAGGCGCGAGGGGGCTGCTGCCGTCACTCGCTGCCCTCAGACGCGGGGCTCTGCCACGCTCTCGGCGCTGGCACCGCGTGGGCAGGTGGGCGATGTGTGCAGCCCCTTCGTTCAGGAGGAACAGCAGGATGCGGCTTCTTTGGTTCAGTGAGACACCAAACTCAATGTCCAGTCAGTGCTGGTGGTGTTGAAACAGCTGGTTTTGTAGTAAGATAAAGGTACACAATTTTTTTTTTTTATTATTTTTTTTTTGCACAAAAGAGGCTGTAGCCGTTACATGTGAGACGTGTGGGAGGATGGGGGAGAATCAACATTTGCCAAACAGAAAGGGATAAAATCTGGTGGAATAACAGAAATTTTCTGTCAAGCTTTGAGAAACGCAATAAATAAAAAGTGAAAACTCCAAATCTGAGGAAACTGGCAGGGGAAGACGCAAGGAGAGGAGAAAGCATGCCATGGCATCTTTCTGTATCTGAAGTCAGTTCACCCGGATCAAAAATGTGCTGCCAGAGGCCACGCGAGGGTCTCTGAATAATGTGTCTCTAAATACTCTGATTATTAGATTGCTTGTGTGTGTGTGTGCACGTACCAGGAATTTTCCCAAAGCCCCGGGTCACCGAGGCGCGCAGGCTGTGCAGCAGCTCGGCAGTCACGCTGTGTATGTCTGCAGGCCAGTGCTGTGCGGGCGTTGGAAAGTTTTTCTTCTCTCTAAGCCCTGGATAAAAACATTAACTTGGTTGTAGGGCCCAGGCAGTGTAAAGGTGTCGACAAAGCATTATGTAAACCATCTTTGCTTATAGCCTGGTGAATCTTTTGGTGTGTGTCAGAATGTGTTTATTCTTGTGAGGCTCTGTGACATCACCCACTTAGCAGAGAGGTGTAAGACAGCAAAATAACGTACGAGGCTGGTTCCACCTGTCTGAGGGGCAAGCGTTTTGCTGAGCAAAAGTGGAACAAAACCAGCTTTAAGGACGGTTGGTTTTCTGTGTTTCACTGGAGGAGCCGTGAAAAGTCTGAATTCCAGTTTTCCTGATGGCTGTTTGTAGAGCTGAGACACGCGCCTGTGTCAGCGCAGCGTTCGTCAGAGAGCGGCTGCCGGAGCTCAGAGGGCTGTTTAATTCTTCTCCTCTGCCATTAGCCGGTGGAGCAAAACGAGTGGGAGGTCTGTGAAGCCAGATCAGTGCTGATAAGGGGAAGCACAGCTCCCAGTGCAGGGATTTAAAACGCTCTCTAATATCGCAGTGAAAAGCAGATCTAAGAGGTGTGACTGGGTGCTGGGGCCAGCAGTGCTGGACCTAGAAGCAAGCACACGTCTCTCGGGATGCTGTGAGAGGGCAGAGAGTGGGGAGAAGTTGTGTGTCCCTCTGCGTCCTGATGTCTGTCCTGGGCATCACTCCGGGTTCCTCACGTATTGAATCCGGATTTGCTTTAGTCACATGGGAGTTGGGCTTAGGGTCACCATAACTGGATGAAGTGTAATGTCCCGGGGGTTGTAAGAGAGGTTGGGCTGCTAACCCAGACTTATCTTCTGACCTGGGATACTGTAAATCTGAATTTGAGGGCTTGGCCACAAGCACAGTCGCATTTGCCTGGGTGGATCATGGCATCGCTGCCCCGGGCTTCCCTGTTATAAAACAGTCAACTTGACAACACGAGGTTTTCATCTGTGTGTGTCTGAGACAGAGCGATTGGGATGCGGATGTCTCTGGCGCTGTTGTTAGAAGAATAGTCTGATTTTCCTGAAGAGACGTCATGCAGTGCAGTGAAGATCTGGCTGGTGCGTAGCTCGGCGTGCGGTTTGTTTCCCTCTCTGAGGCATCTTTGTTTCTACTTAGTATTCTGTGCACCATGCTGAGACCCAGGTCTTGTTTAATCAGTTTGGTTCTGATTGCTTCCTTGTATCCATGGGTCACATCTTGAATTCAGTGTTTTGCATTACAAATCTGCTCTCCAGAGATGGGCAGGATACATAGCTCCATCTGCCACGTCTCGTTTTAGCCCTTTTCCAGAGACCTCTGTTAACAGGTGACATGCACAACCCAACGAGATTCCAGCTAATTGTTGGTGTGTAATTAGGAAGATGAGTGCTGACCACATCCTCTTCTGCAAAATGGAGGAACGGCTGCAGAGAGATGGGGAGTATCGGCTGGACCTCCCAATGCAGCTCCCGTGCTCTCCCCATCCCGGAGCCTGCCTTGGCTTTGAAGGGTGAGATGAGTCACAGGAGCTGCATGCTGAAGGAGATGCAGGGAAGTAGATCTCTCACAGGAGCATCATTTGTTCTCTTTTGTTTTGTGACATTTGGATGACAGCGTTTTTGAAATGGTCATTTCTGCTATCACTGCTGTGAGAAAGAGGTTAGTCTAGAATCAGTATGTGAAAGTGCTAATAAATACAGTGTTTATGCACCATCAGCGGGTAGATGGCCGTTTTGATTTCTTATCTCGTTGTTCTGCTGGAGCTGAACCTCTGTTGTAACAGGGTTATAAGAGATAACCTGTGTATTTTTAGGCTTTTCTTAAGGTGGAAAAACTAGAATTCAGATGGTTTGCAGCTTTTCTCCAAAGTGATGGTATAAATTGTCATACTAAAACTAAAGGTTAAAGGAATTTTAAGAAATGGAAGAACAAAATTAGTCCAGAAAATGCTTGCAAGATACCTTTTATAGAAGGTGTGTTTTTATAGAAGTCCGGTAACTGGAGTAAGCTTCTGAGGTTTTCAAGATAGTGTTTACTCTTCAGAGTTTTGTAGTTGTTTCTCTTTTGTTTGTTTGTGGTTTTTTTCTTTGTTTCTTTTAAATATCTTCTCACAAAATAGTGTCAGGAGGCAGAGCGCTGCCACTGCCTTCATAGCCGTGGAGTGTAGGGTGCGGGAGTGAGGGCGCTTGGCACGGCCACCGGCGTCCGTGCGCTTTGAGGCAGGGCTGGAGCTCCGGACCTGCAAGCAAAGCACAGTGGTGGTGTTGGAGCTGTTCCAAAGAAAATTGCAGTGCATTAACTATGAAAATACAGGTATGGTATCATTTTTATAGAAACGTGTGCATACAAATGTAAAATATGCACAAGTAATGTGTGAACATGTGTGTGCATCATGCTTAAAAGCCATTTGGAAAGAAACTTTTAGCAAGTCAAGATCTGCTTGCTAAGTAAAGTCTGGAGAGGCACAGCAGCTGAAACTGTGGCTACAGACCGCAGTGAGAGGATGTCTACCAGGATTTCCCACACTGGCTGGTTCCTGCTTTTAGGGAACCTTCCCTGGGGTTTTTCAGCCCTGTGATGCTGTCTCACAGCACACACAAAATCTGGTCATCCAGTCTGGCAAAGCCCCGAGGAAGGAGGTTGTGGATTGTATTTTGAATGCAGCGAGTAGGATTGTGTCATCCACCTTTAAGTATACGTTTTCTTTTGTGTACTTGATGCCTTGGACAGCTGAAACAAAAAGCTTCCCTTGAAACAATATATTGAGAGATTAAAGTTTTGAAGAAGGGCTCTGGCAGGTAGTCCTGAAACACAAGTGTAGTTTAAAGCTGTTCTGAAACAGCTGTAATGACAATAACATCGTATATTGCAGTCAGCGAAAAACACAGTTTCTTCCTCTGTGGGGAGAGAGAAATAGCTGGTTAACAGCTGGAGACTTACCTGCGAGATCTACCTTTGTAGATGAAATGCTAAGGGAAAATGCATGGCTTTCTTATCAGGTATATATTGTAAGCTGTATTTGTGTTAGTTACTTTGCTGCCAGAGTTAATGAGGTGACTACTGGCCAAGTAAACTTTAACGTATCTGTAGGTGATGGTATTAAAAATGATCCTGAAAAAGGCTGGCTGGCTGGCAGCCAGTCCGGGGTCCCCCGTTTCTCACTGCTGAGCTGGGAGATAAGCTGTGAAGATGAGCATCTGTGAAAGATGGGAGGCGAGGCGAAAACATTTAAAGTTGTAGTTTAGTATTTACTTTCCAAACAAAACCAGGAGCGCGGGTGCCCGTTGGGTAGTTGATATGGGAGGTGCTGCCTGTGGAGTCGTTGCGGCACGGGCGGCTGTGGTCTGGCGGGGTTGTGCTTGCCGCTTGCCTGCCCCGGCTCAGGGAAGCTGGTCTCTGGCTTGACCCTGTATTTCTGCTGATCTTGGATTCTGCATAACACTTCTCAGCAAAACCACAAATTGATCGTAAAATTGGATGTGGATTCTTACATAGAAACCTGATGCAACACATAGGTGAGGTGAACTTTGTTAGTGTTCATGTTCATAAAAGTTCATTTTAGAGACTGTAAAGGATGAGAAGCACACTGTAGTGGGTTTATGGTGTTTCACAAAAAAGATGCCTGCCTTTCCATTTCTATAAAGCGTGATGTTAGCGTGCAGCTTTTAAATTATTATGAAAGCTATATTGCTGCCATCCTCGTTTCTGAGGTGATGCTTTGTGTTTTTGATGTATGTGTTGATTTTGATTCATTCTAGTTTCACAGCTATGGCCCTAAGTAATCATTTTGAATAAAGCAAATCTGGTTTGGTTACGTCAACAGGGCATTTAATGTCCACACAACTGCTAATCATTCTTCAATTTGTGCAATTGGAATAAAGCTCGGGTCATAAGCAGTAGAAATATGAGAGAGTCTGAAGCTGCTGCACTGTCGTCTGCCCTTGACTCCTGTGCTGCAGAGGTGATTTTAGTCTGCTCCTGAGCCGGGACGTATTTACTTCAGCTTAATTAAGCACCAGCCCTCTCAGTGCTTCGCCTCCTAGTGCAGTCAGTGATCTTGATTCGTTGGTTGGTCTGGAAGAAGACACAGCCGTGGCATAAAGGATGGGGTGTTTTTTTTCTTGCTGGTGCGTACTCATCACCACTAAGTGCTTCCATTGATTACGGCAGCGCGAACACAGCTGAAAACAACACAGCTGGTGGTTTCTAGGAACGCTTGTGCTACCATTTACGGAGCCATCACCTTGTTGCTTGAGGACTTTATTTTGAAACAAAAGTGGAAATGTCAGGCAAACATGTGCAAATGCTTGTTGCGATTGCTGCTTGGAGGAGCTACCCGCTGGCAGCTGTACCTTCCGAGCATCCCTAGCAGGCAGGCGATGGTTGCTGTTGAGATGTACTGGAACCAGTCTCCAGAAGCAGAGCAGGTACTGGAAAAACTGGGGTGTCTGTGGTGGGTCAGTGGGTGAGTGCAGGTGTAAACTGTGCTGCACTGGTTGTACGCATGTCATGTCATGTTATCCCTAACTTTTAAATGGCAGGTGAAAAGCTTCTGCTAATGCTCCTTTAATAATTAATTGATGTGAACAGGCACATTTTAGAGCTATTTTCATTTTGTATGGTATGATAGACTTTTGATTAATTACCCTGGCTTGTAGACTTGTAATAGATTAGTGTCTTACTTAAGGGAAGGAAAGGCTGTACTTTTCTTGTCATTGACCAGATACTAATGGATCAGTTAAGGGATGCAGCCAACTGCAGTGCGCTCAACCTCACGGACACACAGCTCCTTTGCCGCGCAGATACAAAATGTGAGCCTGTCTTGAATGCATCTGTTGCTCTTGTTATGTGTTTGGACTGGACACACCACTCACTGTAGGCGCTGCTGGAATAGAAATGAATTCTTGCCAAGGTGCAGTAAACTAACTTGGTCTTTCTTAACCATCTTGGCTACCTCATGGTGTGCTAAATTGGTATGACAAGTGACATCCTTTCAGCTGTCACTTGTGTGTCTTGAAACACGCTTGGACACTAGGAAATGTGTGAGAACAGATAGCGAAGGGAGAAGAAATGCAGATGTGGCAGTGGTGTGTGGGACCTCTGGGACCAGATGTACTGCCAGTCCCGTTGCCCTTGCTGGCTTTCTGAATATGCTCGTTGCCTGGATTAGAGCAGAGCATCCTCAAAACAAGGTCTGAAATGCTGCAGCAAGACCCCTTGGTGCTGCAGCTGTTTAGTCTAAATAAAAAGTGTTTATTTTTATTGAATTTAGTATGAAAACAAATGATACGGTGACCTCTATGGCACTCTCGATATAATTTTGTGTATAAAAATGGCTTTTCTCTCCACTTTTTTTTTGGTTAATGGGCAGAGTATAGACAGCCTTTTTCAAAATAATGTTGAGCTGGGAGTGTTTGCACTTTGATCTTGTGATTCCATCCATCTCCTCTTGATACCCTTTGTCTGAGATAACTTGGCACTGCTTGGCATCCGTTCATCCACAGCACACATACGGCCGTCCCCGAAATGCACCTCTGAAAACACAGCAGAGTCAGAAGAAAGCTTAAAAGTGCGTTTTGAATGGATTCTTGGATTGTTTTGTAAATGCTGTCCTGCACAGGAAGGGTAAGAGAGTCTGGCCTGTACAGGGCCATTAGAGGCTCCTGCGGCGGTAGCGATACGGATGCTTTCAGCATCTCAAGCACCTGAGAAGATCTTCTGGTGGATGATCATCTTCCATGCTGGAGCTGGTCTAGTTCTGGCCACTGTCATTTCTCACCATTCTTCAGCTGTGCGAGTTGAGATGGAGTTTGTTATGTGATGCTTTCTCCAGAAGTTAATAAAGGACACTTTTGACTCTTTCTGCCCCCCAGTATCGATTGCTGAGTGTGGAACAGTTCAGAAGACTTTCTGCCATTCAGGATTCAAAGCTGCTTGAATAAAGTTGGGGTTTAATAAACAAAAGACGGATGAGATGGTTGACTGTTTTTCCTTGCACGTTTGCCTAAGGCTTTCAGCTGTCCAGAAAAATGACAGACGGCATCGAACAGAACCAGTTATTGGTGGCGAGTGTTGTTTTTTTGTTGGTGTGTGTTTTTTTCTCTTAATTTCATTTCAAGAAAGTTGCTACTAAGGTTTGTTTTTTCTCCTAGCTTCTGATACATTCTTGGCAAAAAAGGCCAAAAAATTCTTTTTGAAAAAGAGCTTAAAAAGTCTATGGTTATAGTAAAGAACTTACAAAACCCCTTGTGATGATTTAGCCCAAATCACCACACAGTTTCTCGCTCACTCTCCCCCTCCCCAGGGGGATGGGGGAGAGAATTGGGAAGGAAGGAGAACTCATGGGTTGAGATGAAGACAATTTACTAAAATAAAAGGGAAAACTACAATAATAACAGAATATAAGGATATTAAAAATATGCAAAGTGAACAATATGTGTTTTCTCACCACCCGATGTCCCAATGACCGATACAGCCCGTCCCAAGCAGCGACCACGGAAACAAAACCGAGCAGCAAGCAAAGGAGCAAAAGGGAGCCAGCAAGGTAGGGGGAACGATGCCAGCAAAAACAAGCAGGAAGGATGGATGCCAGGAAGGCAGATACCCACCCTCGCCTGCCCCCACTTATGTACTGAGCATGACGTTTATGGAATGGAATACTCTCTTTGGCCAGTTTGGATCAATTATGCTGTCTGTCTTTCTCCCAGCTTCCTGCATCTGCAAATTAGCGAGACTTGGAAAGCAGGACGGTGTCCTTGGTCTCATTCACAACAACTGGTATCATCAGGGTGTTTATGAACATTCTTCACACACAAAATCCAAAACATACCAGCTACTGAGAGGAAAAATTAACTCCATCCCTGCCAAAACCAGGACACCCCTTGAGATAGAAATCTTTCTATATTAATAGTAATTGGAAATGTTTTAAATATAACATTTAAAAATATTTTAGCACTGTCTCCTGTAGTAGGATTTTGACCTTTTCACTGCCCCATGAGCCCAGGATGTTAATGGGGGAAGATGCACGTGAGACATGAGGAATGTCTGAGGTAATTTACCACATTCTGCAGGTCCTTTCTTGTGGACAAAAATACCTAAAACTTGGACTTCTTTAACTTGTAGAGGAGCTCAAATTACAATAGCTGTACATGGTGTAGGCCTTAACTCTCAGCTTGCTACCATTTCAGAGATCGCTGACTGCTCTGAAAGCTTAGGAGGATACTGGTGCGTGCATTTACAAACTCGGAGGGGTTAAGAAGTCTTGTAGTTAATCCAAAGTACAAAAATGCTGCAGCAGCAGAATTGCTTCAAGCTCTTTTAAAAGTCCTTTCAAGTTAAGATGACATTGCTTTTGGTTTAATATAATGAATTCAGTAAAGCAAGAAGGCACTAGCTGTTCTGCTTGTTCCTACTCTCTGGTGAGGGGAGAGAGGCTTATAGGATTCTCGTTCGGCTAAATAAAGTTTGACTTGCATGTAGTGTGATGAATTCAAGTAGAATGCTTTCAAAGATAAAGAGCCAAGTGTCTGCAGCTTTTGTGCCTCCAGTAACTTGCAAGAAACTCTCTTGGACAGTTGATGGAAAAGAGTTTGGTGTTGGTGGGCTTTCCCAAGGCAATTGGTCTGTTTGAAAAGAAATAATCAACTTTGCCTGGTTCGTACAACTGGCTGTCAGTAGTTATTTGGTCTTGGTCTGAACAGCGGTCGCTGCCTATGATTCTACTGTGCCAGTAGTTTTGACTGGCCTTCCCGGTGCATCCTCACTCCAGGCAGTGGTTTGATCAGCTTTTCTTTTCCTGTCCACATAGCGAAGAAACAAAATCCTGCTGGCTCCCCTCACAGTGCTGATGCTGCTTGGCAGCGAAGGCTCCTGAGGAAGTTGCAGGAGAGGCGCTTGCAGGTTGGGTAACAGCGTTTGCTAGACTCTTGAAAGGTTCTCCTCCTCCCAGCCATTCTTACAGCTGTTCACCCACCATAACGCCAAAACAGGACTTGGGAGCAGAATGCTGCTGTCTGCGACGCTCCTGGGGAAGGCTGCCAGGACAAGCATGTGGCAAGTGTTGGTTGTTGGTCAAACTTCTAGCAGTCAGTGGTGAACTAGTAAGTAAAAGAAACTGCAATGTATCCAGCAGCTTTGCTGTATAATCCAGGGACACAGTTTTCCATGTTTGCTGGCGGAAAAATGTGCAGAGGGATGTTTGTATCTTGTGAAGTCCTGACGGTCCATTCCAGCCCTTGCAGAGCTCTCCTCATTGCCCAGGAAGGGTTTCCATTTTCCAGAGATGATCAGTTTGTTTCAGCTAGCAATAGAAGTCTTAACTGGTTTGTGACAAATACTGTCAAGTAGGATATATACTTTTAATTTTATTTTGCATTTTGTAAAAATACCATCGGACAGTGCTGACTTCCTTAGGAGACGCTGGGTTGCAGGCACAGGACACTCCGGTTTGGACAAAGGCAGGTTGACTGGACTGCAAAGTTTTCTGAAGCCTGTAAGTCTTGGCTGAAGAGCAAGCCCAGAATACTTCTGCACAGAGATTTACACCACCATGGCCCATCTGGTGCGAGGCTGGAGTGCTGCTGCGGGTGGGACAGAAGTGCGACAGAGCGATGAGGAATCTGCAGCGCCCTGAGCAGCCCTTTACTGCCGGTGCCCATGGTGTGACGCAGAAGGTTAATCTGTGAGGAATTATCTCTGTGAGCTTGGAGGACAGAATAAACTTTATGATGAACAATAGTGCTTCGTGAAGAATAGCTATTCAAATTCTTTCATGTGTTCTTTTTAAAAAGGCTGTAAACAAATTGTTTCTCATAAACCACCTGTGTGCATAAAATACGTTTTCTATTGCTAGCGTCTCCTAGAGCTGGATTGATGATTTAGCCCTGGCAGTGCCCTGGGTACTTTGTTCTCCGAGTTAAAAAGCTGATTGTTGATACTTTTCCAAATGTTTCCATGTCTTTAATGTTAGTTCGGAGTATCGAATGCATTGCTCCTGGAGGCAGAGAGGATACCAGCTGCATCAGGCGAGTTCCTGTTCTGTTGCCTCCTCTCCTTCAGATGGGAATGGCCCCTGTTCTTCTGGGAGAGGTTTGAGATCAGTTTTCACTAGAAGATGGGGGAAAAACAGAAGGCAGATACAGGAGTCTGTCATAAAGCCCTTCTCAGAAAGCTCTTTCCTCTCAGAAGAGAAAATTACCTTGTACATTGCAAATGATTTAGGCTGAATTTTTCTCCCTCACATTTCAACTCCAAATAACTTTTCTTTTAAAAGGGTAAAATGTAAAAATAAAATTTAAGCCTGTCAGCAAAGGATAATGCATTCTGAAGCAAAGCCTGTGGGCTTTGAACCTTTGCCAGCCGACCCCTAAAATGCTGCTGCTGGGGTACTTCTCTGCTGTAGCCACTTTTGAAATGCTTAGTGGATTCTTACGAGCTAGAAAGGCTTCACTTACTAGCCAAGGGCGGGGGAGCAAGATTCTTCCAAGAAATTTCCAGGACAGCAGCCAGGTCAAAGAGAAACGTCCTGGAATTTCTGCTCTGAAATCTGTGGCTCTGTCCACAATATCGACCTTCTTCCCACTAGTAGTTCAGTAAATTTGAAGTGTTCCCCATGCCAAGATGAAGTAATTTTTTATTTATTTTTTTAAGAAAACAGTAGGTGGGCTGCCTTTACTGCAGGGTGTTTTACGACTTTCTCCGTGAAGAAGGGAGACTCCTTCATTGCTGTGTCCTCAATCCATCCAGTTTTGAGGTCTTTCCTACCTGATGGGTGGGTGCCTTTGCTTTTGCTGGAGCTGCCCCTGCCTTCCCCACCAGTGACATAATGTTGGCACATGTCATTGCAAATGAGCTTATACTGGTGATGCGTGTGCCATGACAAGAGCAGAGCTGCCCGTTGCTTGACAAGTACCCAGCGGTACAGCGAGTCCTGTCTGTGATGGGTGATACTCCCCACATTTTCTGAAGTGTAATGCTGTGAGGGAGAACTAGGGGAACAAGTGCACAGGTAGACTGGACTCCCTTCTGCAGGGTGCACGCTAGCAGCTCCTTTTGCAGGACCGTCCCAACCTTGTTTGTTTTGGACTTAGGCACCATAAAATAGCTTGTTAATTGCTGCTCATTTAGAATTATAATTAGGTGTTACCAGATGAGTTCTGTAATACTACAATTAAAACGTTATAAAAAATTTTGTGGTTTTTAATACTTCATAAATTGGTTAAAATTTAATTCAGAGTACACTGATTGCAAGCTCTCTGTGTATGTGCGTAATTATTAAAACCCACAAGGATAAAACCAAAGCAGAGATCTCTCATGAAGAATGTACCAGTGACCCAGCAACTGTGTCCTTTGCGCTGTGTTGCTGGGGAAGGCTTGAGTGGTGCAAAATCCATGTTCCGGTTGAAAGTCAGACAACGAGGGACGTGAGCTCCAGCATCGGGTCCGGTCAGTAGGGAAGGAAGGGAAGTCAGGGCTCTGGTTGCTGTCCTCGGGTGCGGAGAGAGAGCATGTCTTTGAGAGCAAGGTACAGCTGAAACCGTGTGGGGTTTGCTTATTGCCCCTGTGAAATGCAGGGTGCCTTGCACTGAGAAAAGCTCTTCAGCAAGTGGCAGCAGATGCCTTGGACCTTAGAAAATCTGTTATATTCTGGGTCGTGTATCGGGACTGCATTAGTTAATGCGATGCAGAGCGCTGTACTAGTGCAAGCGTGGTGTGGCAATTCAAGTTGATTCAAAACAGTTTGAGAGGGTAACTTTGTCCTGCCTTCCCATAGCCAGATTAAAGCATAGAACTGACACAAACACGGTGGTGTGTGCTCTGGCTAGTTTGGTTAAAACAGCCCCTTTGCTCACGCCTGGCTCAGGTCCACTGTAACTGATGGACTGGGCACACATCTAGAAGCTGAGGACAAGAGCTGTAATCTCTGAGCAAATGAGCTTTCAGAGGGAACGCTGTCAGAACCGCTTTGATGCATTACTCAGCAGGTAAGAAAAAGCTTGGGTATCTGGTGGCCTCGTATATCCAAAAGTAAATGCTTAAAATTGGAGCATGTTCCTCATACGTCGCTAAAGCCCTTGAAGTTGTTTTGTGCCACTGTTAATTTTATATGTTTGGATGTTGATGAGCAAGGTAGTGGATCTTGTGTCGTTAGCCCCACGCCAGCATCAGCCACGTGGAGGAACAGGGGCTGCTCCTTTCCTTGGAGCTGTACTTACCCAGGTCCTGCTTAAGCTTTCCTTTGGTTTTCCTGAAGCTAGGTAACGGCTTTCCGCTTTAAGATCTGTTCTGTTTTTCTGCTGGAAGCTTTTTGCCTTCAGGATTTTATGTTCTGGCAACTACCAAAATTAAAATAGCTTTCCTCCTAAGTACTGTAAAATGTACATTGAGTCTGATTTTGATAGCTCCAAGTATGCGTTTCAGCACACTAATGTACAAATTGATTGAAAAAACAGCTAGCAGTAATTTTCTTTCCTCGAGTTTTACTGAATGGTATCCCAAGAATCTGCACATTATGCATTATCCTCTTTTATGTTTTACTCAAGGTCATGTAAAGGTGGTGGCCTGGAAGGAAAGAGTGAGTAATTTTAATACTGAAGTTACGAAGTTGCTGCAGGCAGCATATGGGATGTCTTATTTTTCAAAGGTCTTTCCATCTGCTATTGGCAGAAGTCTCCATTAGAAAAGGACAGTTTCGTGTGAGGTACATATTTTTTTCTTTTTTTAGGTTGATATTTTATTAGGCTTCAAGCTAATCTTGACTCAGATCATTAGCATGGGATCATTCCTCCTGGTAAAGAGAACGCATAGAAGTTGTAAGATCTAACCGAGATACAGAGGAAACGCTCTCAAAGAAACGCTCTCAAAGTTTGAGGAAGAAGGAATTTTTAAGATTGAATTATGAAAAACAAAACCAAGCTACCTTCTTGTGGAAGCAGAAGTGTTATGGTGTTGGTTTTTGTTTCTTTTCTTTTGGATACCTTAGTTAAGGTTGAATTGCAAAACTTGGAGCTTCTGGAGCTATAGGATGTCATGGAGGAGAATTATGCTGAAGGGTGAAGAATACCCTGTATTTGTATGTCTGTGCCATGCTGAATGTAAGAACTGATCTCTCCTGCTGCCTCTCGAGTGTAGAAATGCTAAAAACATTGGAAGTAGCTACGTAGCTGCCAGGCACTCAATACCCTTGGCTAGCAAAGCATGCTTTCTCTAGTAACCGAAAAATTGCTGCATATCGAAAGCAAAAACTCACATACGTACATTTTGTATGGATTTTATGGTGGATGGGGGTCCCTGGGAGGTATGGGCTCACACAAGGTGCAGGGAGCAGCGAGAAGTGTGCAGGGGTGGTGATGTGCCCAACTCACCTGAGAGGTAATGCTGTTTACTTTTGCTGTAAGTGTTTTGAATTTTTTTCTGAGGTTGGAAGAGGCAATTGTTACAGGTTCATTAAAATGTGCAGAATACTGTTAGCCTCCCACCTTTTCCCATCTTTTTTTACCCGAAGCAGATGAGGGTACACATCATTGATAAGGCAGCAGGCAGCATGGATCCGCAGCCGCGTGGAGCTTTCCGATCTGCTGCCGCTGAGTTCTCTGCAGTTGTGTGTGGTCCACGCATATAAATTTATTTACAGCATGTGTGCATGAAAACCTGAGCATGGAAGCTGGTTTTGGCCTGTTTTGGCTCTGTGCAGTCCTGGGATTTGCTTTTTGGTGTGGAAGATGGAAGATGGCTGCTCTGTCCAGAAAGTGTTGGATTTGTTGCAGCCTTGATGCAGCTGTTATCTGGGTCCCTCTAGCCAGGAAGTAACTAGGAAACTGCCGCTTTGATCTGCCAAACAAAGACGACTTGTAAAATATATTAATTGATTTTCTTCCATCAAACTGTTTTGAACATACAGCCTCAGATCTGAGCGAGACAAAATCTGATGTCTAGATGTTTTGTGTGTCTTACAGTACGGAATGTGATGCAAGCAATTTGAATTTAATTTTTAGCCTGAAGTGCTCCTGAAGGAGAGAAATGGTGTTTTTGGACTGAGTTTGCCACCATTAATTCAGGATTTCTTGATTTACAGACCTTTGGTTTCTTCATCTTCAATAAGCATTATATTACACCTAGGGCTTGATTTTTATTTACATCTGTTTAATATGGCTTGGGTACGATGCAGTATATGCTGCCTCAGAGAGTGTTTTCTTTTGCCAAAGCAAAGCAAGAAAAGGAATAATCAAAATTGAGCATCTTATTATAAAAAGCTTGATTACATCTTGATTTTTTTATAGGTTACAGAAGCAGATTCCATTTTTCATACAGAAGGCAATTGCACGAAACTTGTGCTTCCATAGCTCCTGCTTATTATTTGCAAAGGGAATTTCTGGGTGCTGTCTTCTAACAGCCAAATGGCCCCCGAGCCAAAGGGTTGCGGGATGCTGGGGGCAGTCTGTGTGGAGAGAGCTCAGTTTAATAAACGTAATAAGCCCATTTACTCGACCGGGCTGTGTTAACGACCTGCGTATAAACTGAGCCTGTATAATGTTTGGGCAAAGGTTAGAGAAGCAGTTTGTAGGGAAGGCTAGCTCCAGAGCACAGCAAAGCAGCAGCTATTCCTATTTTAGCCCTCAGTAACATACACAATAATGGAGTTCCAGCAGTATCTGTGGTTGAGACAGTAATAACAACTATGATATAATTAACTTCAAAACCCTTTAGGAGAGAATAATTCCAAAATCTAATGTTGAAAATGTTCATAGTTTCACAAGATGAGAATTACAGAAAGCTTAATTGGAGATATAAACCCTCCAGTAGTGCATGAGTTGTCTGCTAAATGGTGGTGTTCAGAAGGAGCCAGCCTGGGGCAGCCTGCTGCTGTCTTCTCCTGCACGGTCTGTGAGCTGGCTGGCCCTGGGGCTGGGGTCCTGGGGTCCGGCCTGGTGCAGCGGTGCTGCTCCCGTGCTGGTGGTGACCACGTCTAGAAGGGATGGCAGCCAAGATGCATTTGTCAGCTTGCCCCTTCACGGGTGCATGGTGGATTATCGTCTCTGTTGGCAGGATGAAAGCAGAAAGCCCTTTTTACTCGATTGCTGCATGTGACGGTGGCTGTGAGATCGTGGGTGGAGGTTTTGTCACCAGTGTGTGTGTGCTTTACAGAGCTCAACTTAAAATAGCTCTGGACACAAAGAGTTACTCAGCATTATTTAATCACCTGTGTATTTGTCAAGCTGCTGCTGGGTCAGCAAGGTTAAAGTGGTTTGTAGGATCCTGACATCTTCGTGAGTGGCCGGGACTACACTGTGTATCATGCGTGAGTACAGTCATTGAGCTTGGAGGGGCCTAGAACATGAAGATGGTGAGAATGACGCTACACTTTAGAAATGACAACGTGAAAGAAAGTGAACAAGGTAGTCAAAGCATCCCTAAAATTAAAATGAGAGAAAGTAAGAGTTGAAAAGAAAAAGAGGGGTGGGGGGAGTGAACTGTTTCCCTGATGTGGTTTGAAGCCAATAGCGCAACCATAAGAAAGCAAGCTGGGAAAAGCAGTTAAATTAGCTAGGCTGGAAATAATTAGCGCTAGCTAGATGGCAGTTTTGAGAAGCTGTTAGAGAGGAAAATTTGGAAACCCAACTCTCAGGTATTAGTATTAAAGTGTATAAAGTGTAACGAGTACAAAAGGAAAATTGAAAGATCCAAGGTGGGCTTTGAAGAACTAACGACTATACAGAGAAGATAAATAATTTAAGCAAATGAGTGCCATTGTCTTGTGTGAAAATTTGGCTTACTGGATGATGGGAGGTTAAAGACGGCAATTAAGGAAGAGAAGGGTATTGTGAAAAAGGGAAATTATTTCTTTGTGTCAGTTTTTACTTGCTGAAAATGTTGTGGAAGACTTAGTACTAGTATTGTGCCTAGCCGTTCTAAATATAAAAGATAAGCAAATTTTGGAAATTGAGGTCTTGGCAAAAGCAGCTTTGGAATAAGGTGTTAGTCTGAAAGGCATTAAGTGAGCAGACCCCAATAATACGCTGCATTATGTAAAACGTAACTGAGCTTCCAGCAAAAGTAAGGGATTTTTTGTTAAAAAGAGCCACTTTTTTTCAGAATAAAGTTCTTTATATACCTTGTACTTTGGATGAAGCAAAAATTATTGAGAAAATAACAGAATGCCTGAAAGATCATGTTCTTGTGGGGTTCAACTTTCATGGATTCTGCAAAGGAAAACTGTTCGGGTGGTTGCTTGAAAGGCTCAGGAAGCTGCCAGACTTACTTACTGAGGCTGCTAACGAAGCTGACACATGGATAGAGCAAAGGGGTTCTTACAAATAAGAAACTGGTTTAGTTTGAATTAAGATTGATTTAGGATTTAGTTTGATCTCAAGCCAGTAGACACCATGTAAAAATCCTTGAAGAGAAGGAAGGACAGATTATCCCTTGTCTGATCAATCATTTGCATTCTTGCTGTTTTCGTTAGATCAGTTTTGGTGCTCGCTGCATCTTGTATCTGCTCCGCTCTGTCTGTTCTGTCAGTCTGAGACGCAGAACCAGCAGATTTGGCATCGCTGGAGCCAGATGCAGAAATAACAACGGTACCGCAGCTGTACGGTAAATAGCAGTCAGCTGCGGTGCGTGCTATGCAGCAAGCCCAGAAGGACCTTGTTCCTCGGCTCTCCTTCTCCTAAGTTTAAAACCTTCTGTTCTGCGTTCTGGATGTGTGAAACTTGATGCCAAGGAGTTGGGGTTTAGAGGAGAGGACTTTGGTACCTTGCGATTTTAAGCTTTACACCTTTTTCCATTGTGCTGGCCACAAGCCTGTGATGGCGTGGTTACTTCTGTTCTAAGAATATACTGTCATGTGTGTAGTAATTTGTAGGAAAAACACAGGAATGCTTGCTTTGTGGAAATGGCTGGTACATGAGCGCATTCCTCTACATTAGCAGAGTTCGCTGATAGCTAAGTATTACCTGAATTTATTTTTTGTTTTTACAGGATTTTCTACTATCCTACGTCTCTAATCTACGCATCTGGCTGCACTGCTGGGCCTGGTCTGTAAAAAGGGCGAGATGCAATAGTTTACTTTTTTAAAGGAGACTTTACAGCAGGCTTTAAGAGCCTATACGCTTGGGCAGCGATCTGTGTTTAGTGCTCATGGTGAATGATGGCTGGGCTTGGGAGGCTCAAGGCTGATCTATATTTTAAGTGGACGTTTTGACTTATCACTGTAGTTATTTAACGGGGCCCTTCGTAATCCTTGTTCCTGTGGAAAAAAAATCTTCCTTTTTATCTAGGATTGTCTGCAGGCAATGACACCTTCAGAAATTAATATCTTCGGTAGCAAATGTAGCCGGTGAGGCGGGCAGGAGTATCCAAGCTGTACGTGCATCCTACTTCAATGCTTCTCTTTCCCTCTGCTCCTTTCCTTGGGTCAGGTTGTGATTGTGTGCTCGGGATCACCAATCTGTAGCTGGGCCAGCTTGTTGCTGAGGTCTTCACACTTGTTTTTTTAGTACTTTGCCAAAACAGGGAGAATCTTTTTGAAGTACTTCTGAGTCGTTCTTGCTGTTGTGTATGTATTTCCCCATACCAGTCTGCCTCTATGCAGGGATATTTTTTTCCTAGATTATGGGATGTTTTGGAGTATTTCTTTTTGTTTTTTTTTCCCAGTCCTCTTTTAGTTTCCATACAAACAGATGCTGAAATGTTTTCCTGCTGGGATCTGTTCTCTCTTCTGTGGTGATTTGTTTTTGTGGTGTGGTTTTCTTTTTTGTTTCCCCCCCCCCCCTTTTTGGAGAGTTTACTGAGACTATTCAACACACACTTTCTTCTGCTCTGTCTCATTCCATTACTCGTAACTAATTATACTCTTCCACTCCTTTCTTGGTGTTTGTATCCTTCATGTACTTACAGATGGTTATCAAATCCCCATCTTGCTTAGCCGGTCTGTCTAGCACTTGCGACTTGACAGAGATTTTTATGCTTCCTGATTCTTGAATTGCTTTGCTCATCCCTTCTCTCCAGATGGCTCGAGAGTCTTCAAACTGATGCCCTTGGCCTTCTCACATCTGGGTCCTGGAGGTGGTGCCTTTGCTGGTGTAGCAGTTGCTTTAGCTTTTGGTCATTTTACTGTATTGCAAGTTCATATGAAGTTCCTCCCTCAATCTGTGGTAGTGTTGCTATCTTCATCTATCTCCCCACTGAATCTCTCTAATACATTCCCTGCATGTGGGAGTTTGGAGTGAAATGAGACTTATTTTGTCTTTTTTGGCCATATTGCTGTACTCCCCAAGTCTCTTTATATTATATTTCTCGCAGAAAAGCACAAAGAAATATCTATGCTAAAGGAATACTAATGCAGTGAAGTGAAACATTCAGAAGTCATTAACTTGTGTGTAACTGTGCTTCTACAACTTCTGATGTGTGCAGTATGATGATCTTGAGTTATATGGTGTGTCATGGTTTTCCTCTTCCTTCAGAGGACAAATGAGGCGTTATATACAGAACGAAGCAGCTGAGCTGTAGCCAATTATTGTTCTTATTTTTAATAGAATAAATAGCTGCCTCACTGCTCTGTGTGGCATGTGCCCTCTCCTTGCTTGGTCAGTTCTTGTTCACCATCATTTGTGTGACCCCACCAGAGTCTTGGGGTGACTGGGTCCTCCTGAAGCACTGGTTCTGCTTCACGGTCTTTGTCTAAAATACAAAGTTGTGGGTAGGTGTCCAGAAGGAAAATGGGGTTTCATTGTGTTGCACACACGGTAGAGCTGGGAGAAGCTGATGCAGTTTTTAGCTCCTTCTTCACTACCGTCTGGCTGGCCTCCAGTTGGTATCTCCTGACCTGCATCCCTGGGCTTACGTTGAGAACCTTTAAGAAGTTTCCACCTTGAAAAGCAAACACAATTGTTTCAGATTCCTTTCTGAAAAAATACTGTTGTGTCTCTGGGTCAGATCAGGACATTGCTCATGCACTGGGCTTACCTTACCTTCCTGCCCTCTACATTTCCATGGAGTCTCTGAGCTGTGTTTCGCAGCGAATGCAGCGTCAGTGGTCACACACACACCTGAGCTTGGCAGTTCTGTGGACGTACAGGGGTTCCTGGCGGGAACACTTTTGTGCTGACTTGTTAGGTACTTTGGGCTGTGCGGTAGCTTAAACCTAAAAAGTGGTTTTAGTGCAATACTTTTGTTCCTGGTTTGGAACGGACAGGCTTCCTTTGGGGATGCTTTTCCTCACCATGCTGTTCACAGCCAGTGACTCACGTGACAGTGGCTTCAGTTTAGCTTCCAGAAGAGTTCATACAGGACGTGAGCTATTCAGTGCTGGTTTGAAATTCATCTTGACTATTTAAAGTTGATTGCTTTTTGTAATCTCTTTGCCGTCTCCTGTGGGACATGCTCATTGCCAGAATTTCCTGGTACCATATGAGCTGTTGGTATTCTTGACTCTGTTTTAAATGAGTCCAGCTTTTTCTGCTTGTCTGAAAGAATCAAACCATGTAGGCTTCAAAAATGTTCTCAAGACTGCCTCTTTTCATCCACCTGCCCTATGGCAAAATTAGCTCTATTTAAATGAAGTTTGCTATTTTTTTGTTGTGCTTTCCCGCTTTCTAGTGTTCTGCCAAACTAGCGCTCGGTAGTTCTAGCACTGAGTTTGGAGCAGAGTTGTTTTTACAAAGCCATCTGGAGCGCTTAGCCTCAGCTCCCTTTTGGGTTACGTGGCCTGGGGTTTATGATATTGCCAGGACCAGATGCAGTAGTAGCAATGAGAACATCGGTGTATTTTTGAAAAAAACATTCTTCTGCACTGTCTGTGCTCCCAGATGCAAAATTAGTTGTGAGATGCTAGCCAAAACAGTGAGATGAAAGGAGGCCTTCAAGTGAAGGGACCTGAGGTCATCTGGAGCACAAGAGATAATTCCAGAGGCAAGAGAGAGCAGCCTGGAGAGGCATGAGGATGCTGGGGCAAAAGAAACTCTACAAGTCTTCAGAGCAGTAGTTGGTTGGTTGCTGTTGGACTTGATTTTACCAAAGCAATACTGACTCTGTATCTGTTTAGCTTGTTACCAAAATCTACCAACATGATTTGGTTTATAGCTACTTATCTCTTAGGCTGCCTTTCTGGCCCAGGAAAGGAAACCTTTTTAGCATTGTTTCAAGACGGCTGTTCAAAACTGTCGTAGTAACGCCAGCCTTCTAAGGGTTAATTGAGCATCAGCTAACCCCCTGTCACCTTGCCTTGAGTATTGAGTTGTCTTCTTGGGGGAGAGCTGAACTGCTGGAAGAGACTTTTTTGTATTTTCCATTTCAAAAGAGAATGACAGCTACTGAGGTTTATAAAAATTGTAAAACATTCCAATTTAAAGGACTTTAAATATTGAATGCAGACAACTTTTTCATAGGCAGAGCAATCGTGGAAAGAGGAAGCAGCCAAGTTTGATCCAGCTGAGGGCCAAAGGTCCTCTATTAACTTTGGAGGGACAGACAGCAGTCTCGCATAAGAAAATCTGGCTCTTATACCAGATGGTAAATTATTATAGAGCACTAAACAGTTGCAAAAAGATCAAGTCTATAAAGCATCTGGTAGGCTAACACACAATTCATCAGTTTTGCATGATGCACATTGTATGTACCTCATGGGCTTGAGAGGAAAGTTATAAATCTGTCAAGCTTGAAACCAAGGAGAAGCTTGATCACATTTGCTGAAAGAAGAGAGAATGGAGAGACAGACCTATATTCTTCAGCTGAAGGTTTTGTGTTCCTGAGAGTTCCTCCTGAATGAGGGCTGTGGAGGTGCCATTCACATGACGTCTGAGCAATCTGCACTCAAGATAAACCATCAGATCAGGCACTTTTGTTGTTAATGGAAGTGAATGAAAGAGGAGAAGCTCTCTGAAAGCTATTCATCCCCGATCTGGTCTGATAGGTACCTAAGATGTTTTCAGCATCTCCTGTAAAACTTCTTCTCTGTCCTAATCTGAGAATTTGACACACATCATTAGTTTTTACACAGTAATTTCAACCCTTGGTGGGTGTGGTTTTTTGGTTGTTTTTTTTTTTTTTTTTCCCCGCCCCAAGAAGAGTAGCCTCTTAAGAGTCTGGCTGCTGTCAAGCCAGATGTAGTGCTGCTTAAAGTGTGCTTCAGTGGGTTTGCTTCTCTGGGCTGCACAAATTAGCACCATACGTGCAGAATTTAGAGCTATAATCTTCACTCTTAATCCAGGCACTTCTTCCCGTTCCCGTGTGGGCCGTATCTGGAGAGCTGGCAAACCCCAGGCAAACTGCTTGGGGACTAAGCGGAGTTTCCCGTTGGAACAGAGCTTGTGCGGCTATAACGATACAACTATCTGTGTCTGCCTCTGCGGTGTGAGACATGTTAATGGTGCTTTTAGTAATTCTTTGGTGAGAGATGAATGAGGTTATGGAGAGGGGAGAGCAACAAAGAGAACAGAGTGTGCGGCTGCTACGAAGAGCCTCTCTTGCAGTATTGAAAATCTTGCTGCCGAGCTTACTTGGATTTATGCTTTCTCACTGAGATAATAAAAGCAGGATGAGACGATCAGTATTCTTTCTGCATCTAGGTTAGAACTAGGTTATTTTGTAAAGTATTTTCAGATGTCTTGACTGTAGAAGACATTGCATAAATAAAGATTTCTCTATGTTGTGTGATATTATAACGTGTGAAAAGATTTACTGTGCAAATACAGTAACAGAATGGAGAAGAATCATGATCTGCTGTTTGTTAGTACGATGGGATGTAAATATTTGCCTAGGTAGATTCTCTTGAGATTTCTTGTGGATTTCCCTTGGCGCTGTAGTTGCTGGCATTCTTTGAGCGCTGTGTTTTTGTCAGAAGTAAACATGCTCGTTACATGTGGTACTTAACTTCCATCAAATGCTCTGTAGTTCTCAAAAAAACCAACCAAACAGAAAAGAAACCCTTCTCCCCCCTTCCAAAAAACCCAGCAAAATGCAAAAATACCTTTGTTAGGACAGTCTTGAACGTATTTTTGAAATGTCTGCCATCGCGAAGAAGAGTGGTGGCTTGTGCCACATACAGTCTGTGCGCTTGCAGATACTTTGCTTCAAGGATGCTCACGGCATCCGCTCAGGCTGGCATCTGCCAGCATGAGATTTTTTCACTATTAATGCTGTATTGCCGACTTTTGATAACTCTTGCAGCTTAATGAAGGAAAATCTTATCAACTTTTGAATGACTCTTGAGCTCATGTTGAGATGCCCAGCACTGAAAGAGTGAGCCCCTGGCTCTGCTGAGCGTTGTCACTTTGAGGGAATGGGGCTTACTGGCTCCTTTAAAATCTGTTTTAACAGGCAGATCTTGGAATTTCAGGTGAAAGTAAGATGAATATGTTCTCATTGAAAGCTAAAGAAAGCAGATATACAGAAATTCCGTACTTTGAAAGTACCTGCCTTTTTTTGGCTGGATTTCAAGGAATTTTCTGTATTTCTGTGTTCAAGCAGATGCCCGAGTTAAACCAATTTCCAAGATAATTTGCTTGGTTTCAGAGAGGGAATGTCCAATCCTCAATCCTTTTAGACAATCCTTCTCTCTATTTTTGGGAGGTTGAAGCTTAGGTGTTTGCTTTGGGTAAAGCTTCTTTTTATTGACACTTCTCTTAACCTTTTCCTGTTATTCTGGTAGTTCAGCAAACTGACAGCTGATTCAGTTCAGCTTCTCTTTCTCCTGCTTGGACCCATTGAGACTTATCTGGTGTACAACAGCTCACTGGGTGGGCCAGCTATGCTTAACATGTAGTTGACATGTGCCTACCTGTGCCATCGAGCGTGTCTCTTGGGCAGATGGAAGAGGAAGAGTTACATGAGCTTAAGACTATTTCTTGTATTGTAACATGGAACTTAAGAACTATTTGTCATGAGTAAGAAAAACTAAAGAATGTATTAATAGGCCATAACAGAGACTGGACATGCGGATGGACTTGGAGATGGGTGTGCATTTATGCCTCATGACTTCTGAAAACAGGTTGCTGGATTTGGGGACATCGGTATGGAGCTATGCTGCTCAAGCAGGAGAGAGAATTAAATTTAACTTCAAAAATATCTGTAACTATGTCTTTACAATGTAGTTCAGTATATTGGCAGTTAATCTGTGTGTCATATTTAATCATTTTCCTTTTCTTCCTCTCTTGATTTGCAGGAGTAAGTCTGCGTCTGTAAGACTGGATGTACTGACCACTTGCCTCAGACTGAATAGGACTTGCTCTGCTTTGGAATATGGTGCCTCACTTCTGCGTCCCAGTACTCACTGTGCCAGCAGCCATCCTCTGCTGCTTCATGCTGCCTTTAGCAGGAGCAGACAGTAAGTAATGTTCAATTCTGGAAAGCTTGAATGCCTTGAAAAATTTCTCTCAAGAAATACTAAACCTTGGTGTGTACCAGGAACACTGAGGACTGAGGGACAACCTCCTTCAAATCTCTTGTTTTCCAGTGTGTGCAATGCAGATAAAAAGTATCTATGTGACGGGGCACAAGTAGAACTGAAAAGGCTGACAAAATTTATTCAAGCGCAGTAAGAGCTTCTGTAGTAGCTGCAAGATCAAAACCTGACAATTTGATTTCTAACATGTGCAGATGAGTAAAGAAAATTGGGGGCAGAGAAAGAGAGAAGTATTGGGGTCACATTAATCCTTGTTACTTTATTTTCCTTGTTCTTTTACCAGCTCTTGTAGTTTGTGTAGTGCTGAGACATCTCTCCTGAGTCAGCAGGTGATTGAGAGCCACTGGGGAAAGGGTGCGAGTTTCTACCTTCTGTTGTAGCTCTCCTACACCTGTATTTCAGCACATTTCCTCGTGGTTGTGTTTTAAGCTGTTGTGTCCATCCCTGTTACCCTGATAGCCTTACAGCACCACTGTGAGTGGCTTTCATCAGCCCCATCCAGGCCAAGGAGAAAGCTATGCACAGAGGGCTGCTGTGGACAGACAAGAAGAGAAACTTGGCTGATGATGGACTACTGAAAATACCTTAAAGTCAGAATTCCCATCAAGTGAGTTAGGCAGAGTGCAGGAAGCCTTGTCAGTTCTTTGCGTAGTCTTGTTTTTCATAACTCACTTGTGTGTATTTGCTAGGTTATCCCCAGGTATTTATGGAGCCCCCTACCCTTTTTTTTACCAGGAACTGGTTTTTCAGGATGTGTGAACATTCACACACACATATTTTGTGTCCTGCCATCAGTGGTGCAGACGGACAGAACAGCAGTGGGGAGTCCTGGTTCTGGAGATCAGTGAAGGGCAAGGGGAAGGTGTAATAATACACACGCACTGGGGCTTACTGTGTGAGGGATAGAGAGGAATGGATACTGTGAAAGGAGCACCACATAATGCCCCCTCTTCAGTTTTTCATAGAATCATAGAATCTTTAAGGTTGGAAAAGACCTCCAAGATCATCAAGTCCAACCATCAACCTAACACTATTCATGCCTACAAAACCATGTCCTGAACCATGTCTACCAAGCCATGTCCTTTGGTCTCCTAAGCATCCGATTGGCTTCAGTCAAAGACCATTTATTTACATGGATTCCAGGTGTAATGTGGCTGTTCCTGGGATTTTGCTGTGATTCTTCCTTTTCCCCATTGCAGCGCTGCTTGGAGGCCGTTGAGGGAGGAGTAGGCTCCGTATCCGCAAAGCATTCCTACATTTCCCCCATTAAAAGCAACATGATAATGGGAGCCTACCATGGAATTCCTGGAGTCAGCCGCCAAACGCACTTTTTACAGAGCAGTGAGGATGGAGCGTAGCGAAGGAGGGCTGCGCTGAGCTGTGCTGCATCCCTGGCAGCAGGCTGCTGCGCAGCTCATGGCCGGGCGCTCGGGGAGCACCCATAACCGGGGCTTCCCTACCTCCCCTCCTGCGCTTTGGAGCTGCTGTTGTAGCAACGCATTTCAGCATCCCTGCCCTAGCTTCCTGACAATTAGGCAGCTGGCAGATAGCGAGATGTTAACGCCTGAGATAAAACAGATTGAATATGTATCGCTTAGCGGAATTAGCAGCGGGCGTGCGCCACAATGCCTCTCCTGGAATTGAGTTCACAGGAGCTGTGAATAATGTCAGCGCAGAGGAATTGAAAGGGGCGTCCAAAGGTTAAATGTGTGAGTGTCAGAAAAAGAGGGGCTCACTGGGTGCCTCCCTGCCAACAGGATGGGAGCGATGGTCTCCCGGCCGCTCTGGTGAGGTGCTGGGAGGAGAAGGTGAGCAGGAAGGGCCGCGCACCCATAACAGTGGATGCAGAAGTGCTAATTTGGCAGAAAGCGCTTTCAAATCCTCCCCGGCTTTTACAGACTGCAGTAAGAAATTATTAAATTTTCTCTGTGATCTGACTGTGTTTCTCTCAGGGTGACCCTAATTCCATTAGAGCAGCTCGGAGCTGATTCAGGATGGCTGTTCTACACTTTCTGCCTCAGCTTGCTTGTGGTGGTTTTTTTTTTGTTTTTTTTTTTTTAAGCATTCTCTGCTTCTTAGTCTGTTAGCTTTTGATTGTGCATGGGAAAAATGGCTTTGCAGATTTCATTTAATGTTCAGTTCAATTGTCAGCTAAAAGATGCTCTTTTCCAGCTTTTGGAAATATGTCATTTACTCTAATAAAATAAAAAACAACAAAAAATCCTCTCTCAAAACAAAATGCAGAGAAAACAGGAAAAAATTTAATACTGTCGTCAGAAATCATCAGTTATGTGTTTCATTGTTGGCTTGTTTTTTAAAAAATTAGGCTTTGTTTTTGAAGTCCTGGGTACAACTTCCATTAGCCAAAGGAAGACACTAGGTGACCCATCCAAATTCTTTTCTAACTGAAATATATCTTGGTTGTCTTACACAGAATTTCAAAGGCCTTAAGGAACAAAACCACTTCAAAAGTGACCTTGTAGAAGGAAAGAAGTAAGGCAGTATCAGGCTGGCTACCTGTGAAGTGATACGTCGTAAACAAACAATTTGCACCTTCTGGTTTCCAAGGATAGAGTGAACTTGACTTTTGTTTGAGGGGTGGGGGAAGCTTGCAGCAGTGAGCTGGTGAGGGCAGGTCCCTGGCTGTCACCCCCTCTGGCGAGCGGGACCCCAAGTCTGAAGTGTCTCAAGGCTGCCCTGCCCCTTGCTAGGGATAGTTGCTTCATATCTGAAAGGAATGCATGTCATACAGATATTTTTTCCAATCAACCATGTTTCTTGGATGCTAATTGGATTGAGAATACTAATTAAAAAAGAAAAGAGGAAGGTGAGATGTTGATACTTGCCAAGGTTGAGAAAAGGAAGAATACTAACCGCCCTTCTGGACAGGCAGCTCCAGGGGAGCTCTCTTTTCCCAGGGATTTTCCTTTTACCCAAAGAGCCGTCTGGAGGTTTTGGACAGAGCAGCGCTGGAGCGTTTGTTGTGATGCTTGGTTCCACTTGTGCCCCTGTTGTGCGGGTCTGGAAAATAGCCGCTTTGCGGAGCTGGGCAGCAGGGACTCATCCCAAAAGCGGGACTTGAGGCTTCTCCACTGCTACCTTCCATCCGTTTCTGCTCCCTGGTTGATTTGTTTGCATGCCTGTCCCCCAGCACTGCACATAGTGATTATGTGTCATTGGTACGATCGGATCTGGGTATTGCAGCACAGGTAAATACTAATTTTCTGCAATTCCACCTTTACTAGCTTGACAAATTCTATCAGTGAAAAGAACATGTAAAATATCGTTTAGGAAAACCCCTGTACCTGAGGCATTGGGGTTGCGTCATTAAGGGACAGGTTGAAATATTAACCACAGTTATTGTGCAGCTTTATTTTTGGTGTCCTTACTCATCATACATATATTTACGTATAAATGGGTTCTGCGCTTTTCCTTAGAATATCCAAATGCTGCCTGCTTGTGACTGAGTGTTGCAGACATCAAGGCAGGAGGGATGCTATAAGAACAAACACCATTTACAGAGTAGACAGCAGATCTTTTTCGGCATTGATAGCCGGTTGCCCTTTTAGCCACAGCACCTGCAGGAGTCATGAGAATTTATTTGGGTAGCAACCTACAATAGGTCACAGCATCGTCATTTGTCTGTTTTTTGTGTATTCTTAAAGCCAACGTTGCTCATCAATCAACATCAGCTGCCAGGTCAAAGGTCTGCTGAGCCCCAAATCCCTTATCCAGCGATGGTCAGTACAACAAGCTATGGAGGATGTAAGAACGACATGAATACATAGTGATCCTTTCCTGGTGTCCTCCTCTAGCCTTCAGTGGCCGGTGGCTCCTGAGCCCAGAGAAGTGATGTAGTAACTTCAGACAGCATCGCTCTGGATCTTGCCCTCAGGCAACTCTGAGCATGTTATCAATCATCAGAGGTGTCCTGGGGGCAGCGGTTTGCGTGAAGACCATGGTGTAGGCCCTGACTTTTCCTTCTGCGCCATGGCTCCTTTAACCCACTTACTGCTGCGCTGCAGGGCTGAGGGGTCTCACTTGCCATTCACACCACTCAGACTCAGCTGAATAGCCAGAGTTACGCTCTTGTCTTGGCAAGGGAGTTCCTGTTCTTAAGTCTCCATGCAAGTTATCCAGCACAGCAGCAGATGTTGAAGGGCTGATACATTTTATATACTTTCTTTGAGAGAGAATGTGCTCATTGGTGTGGTGATATAGAAAAACAGTGAAACTACCTGCTTAAAATTTTATCTTCAATGTGGATTCATAGTTTTTAAGGCCAGAAATCAGATCAGTGTAGTCTTCTGCTCTGACCTGCGTAGCACAAGCTGTATAATTTCAGGGAGTAATTTCTGCATCTACTTTTAACAGCTGTGGATGAGTTAGCATGTAGCTTTTAGGAGGCTATCAAATAACGATTTGAAGACTAAATGGTAGAGAATTTACCCGTCTCCTGTGTGATCTGTAAAAATGGCAAGTAATCATTACTTCTACAAATCTGTATTTATTTCAAGCTTCATTTATGCGGTTTTTGGGTTCAGACACGGATGTTGTAACCTGTGTCAGCTAGGCTGGAGGCTCCTGCTATTATTGCAATCTCCCTGAGAAGCAAGGTAGAGCGTAGGCGTTAGATGAGCTGAAAGTTTATCCTTTTTGTTGTAGAAAAATGGGTTGCTCTTGATTTTTCTGATCAGAGATAATTTTTATAGTTCTTCACTAATCTTCCAGACTTTTCAATATGTTTTTTTAAGGTCAAGGGACCAGGACAAGGAAGAGAAGTGGCCCCATCTTGCCACTGTACAATGACACTTTAGCCTTTTTGCCAATAGCGTTGAGCTGGGAACATGGTTGTCCACAGTGACCTCTGAATCCCTGTCTGGGCCTCTGATTCCCAGGATGCAAACTCCCATTTCATTACTGTGAGTTGACTCATGGATACCTGCCCTTACGTACATTAAAATGCATTTTGCTGGAGCCCAGTTGTCCGAGTAATTCTGTACGGGTGACCTTCCCTTCCTGTTACTAGCTGACTACCAGTCTTGGTAAAACTTACCCTTTACTTTACAAAGTTAGTTGCATTTATTCCCAGATGTTAATCCGTTGTGACTATTGGCAGAGGCTGTTGGGAGTATTTTAAGAAGATATTTTAAATATCCTGTAGTAGTGTTGGTTACATTCTTTGCAGATGGAAAGGAGTGCCAGGAAACGGATGAAATGATATGGTTTGTCACGCTGCCGCTTGCTACTTGTAGTACTGATGTCAGATGGGGGAAAAGTATGAGGTCTGCTGGAGCTTTCAATGTTTCAGCTGAGCCGTTGTAAAAAGCAATGAAGTGGTAATAGGGATGCTTTTTTAATTTCTTTGATTATCTGTTTGTTATATTGGTGCTTCAGAATGATACTGTAATGTAAGATGATCAAGCTCATTTTTGTGAACAACCAAGAGTATGAAATTTGTTTGCTCAAAGTGTTAGTCAATCTATTTTGATGGTGAACATGTTTGGTTTTAAAATGAAAACAAAAAAAGCATCTGTTCGTGGATGCTTTTTCTCTGGTAAGATGTCTGTCTGTATG
The DNA here is from genome assembly GCF_036417535.1 of Chlamydotis macqueenii. NCBI lineage: Eukaryota > Metazoa > Chordata > Aves > Otidiformes > Otididae > Chlamydotis > Chlamydotis macqueenii. Next base: position 26,452,119 of record NC_141563.1, read on the forward strand.
TATCAGTCGCTGGAAAGCAGTGGTGTACTTTTAACTGAATGCTGCATTTAGCCCCTTGTGAGAATCAGTGGTTTGTGCCAAAGACCAATCTCATTTATTTTGTTGGTGTGAAAACACTGTAGGGTGCTTACTGAAGGCTTTAAGTCATAGAAATGTCCTTTGCCTTGCACGCTTTACTGACATATGATTACTGAACTAAACCAAAGCACGTTTTATAGTGGCCGATGGTTCTGCGTTTGTATATGAATTGCAGCCTGCGATGCTAGACCTTGCCCTGAATGTCAGTCACGTTTGGGCTTTCTCTGATGCATCATAACATTAAGCCTTCACAATAAAGGACATTCACATGGTATTAAAAAGAAATAATTACAGAATATATTCTGTTTCATGTAGTACAGGCTGGAATGAACTTAACAGTCCTGCTGTGCTTTTCAGATGGCTCTTCATTGCGTGTATTACTCATTATTTCCTTTAGATTTTTTTTTCCCCAGTAATTAACAATACGACTACCAGGAATGTATTTTGTAAAATACCTGTAGATAGTACCTGGTCAAAATGTAAAGCAGATGGAAATGCCACCATTTTCCAACAGAGGTTTGTGACACCAATGTTGACCATTCTAAGTTGCTGCTCTGAACGAAGTCAGTGTGTCAAGAAGAGGTTTGGACTGGTTTGTCTCTGCTACCTGTGGTTATTCTGCTTGAGCCAACACTGAGTTCTCTGAAAGAAGCTGTGCTCTCATAGAAAGGGCCATCATCAGTCCACTGTTGGCACTGGTTAATGCTGCAGATCAGAAAGGGAGATTGCACTCAGGGAATTCTTGCTTGCTTTTGCTGCTTGTCTTGTATTCTTTTATTATAAACTCTGTCTACATGTGATGACTTTCTTGGTTCACCTGAAAGGTGAGCTATAAAAGCCCTTGCAAGTTAATTGCCATGCAGGGAGGAAAAGACAATGACTCTTGAGCCTCTGTACTTAGATATCAGAATTGCAGAACACTACATGTGTTCTTTGGATTTATTTTTAGTCAAATTTGCTTCAACTCTTAGTGCAACTATTGCTGTGTTACTTCTGTTAAAGGTTGTTTTGAAAAAGATTTTAAAGAGGCCAGGAAATACTCAGCAGCTTTACTCGTGTAGGTCTTTTGCCTCTGAAAAACTCAATTTCTAATAACCATTTTGATCTTGGCATTAGCACAGCTGTGCCGGGTGGGCAGGGCGGTTCATTTTCACCCGCTTGTCAAAGCCAGTTGATGGCTTGTGCGTGAGCATGTCGCCAAGCTCTTGCTTTCATCGTGGGGCCGTACATAAGGCAGGGATGGCGCTTCCTTGGTTTTCAAACCTGAAGCTGAAGTTCTCTCTTCTGAGGTAAATGTGAGGGTTGGTGTGCATTGGTTTCAGAAAGTGTTTTGTATTTGAAAATAAAATACAGCTTAGAAGTGAGAAGGCTATAGGTATGTTGTACTTAGACAGTGTTTAATTTACAAGAGGAAGAACTGAATGGTGAGTGGTGAAAATCTTGTGAAATGCTGAAAACAGTTAAAATATTGACGTGACGAAGATGATTATATTTTAATCCTCATTAGCATCAAACAGAAACTTTCAGTGGTAGTGAACTTATCTTCTGCATTCACCACATTTGATTTATAAGGCATTTACTCAATAGGAGGGTATGCTAGCAGGGGGAATCAGTAAAATCTGAAGAGAAGAACAGAGAAAATACATTCCCTTGTAAAGGACTGGGATGCCTTGTCCTGGCACAGTGTTCTCATTCTTGGCATGCTGACTACAAAGACGTTAATGTTGCTCTCAGGAGGATGATGAGGACAGTCCAAGATCTGGAAGGGCTCCCTTTGCTCCTGTTTGATGTAACAGGTAATGGTCTTGGCTGTTGACTTGTCATTTGTACATGCTGTATATGGACTTCCAACGTACTTTTTTATGCTCCATTACACACAGTTTAGCAGGGGTTACACAAAGTTCTTTAGTTATAACCTGTTGTTTTCAGCTTTTTATGAGTTTGTTTCATGGCTGAAATGTGCCCAGGTTGGTCTTCAGCCAAAGTGCAAGTCAGGGAGCTGTGTTTTACGAGTTGGACGTTTGTTTTTTGGATCTTTCTGCAAAAATTGTCTTTGGATGCTCTTAAAAACAAAGAGTGGAAGAATACTTTTGTATCCTGTAAAACAAACTGTGATGTTATTCATAGGTCTCAAGTCTAAAATGTCTCTGAAAACATTTGACGTTACTGTAGATGCGCTTCAGCAGTCCAGAGAAAACTGAACTTGATGTGTGGAAGGGAGTTACCCCTAGAAAAATAAGCTTCTGAATAATATGAAGGGGATTTCAGGCTAAATCATTAAATGTATGTGAGTAAAGGATGCTGTCTGAGCTTGTGTGTAACTAAATTGCCCATATAGTTGTTCTGTGAGTAGCCAGAGCTGCTCATGTCTCAGCCTTTCAGAAACGCAGAGGTGCACAGCAGAGGCGGTCCTGCAGATTGTACAGCAGATAGCCTGTTCTGTGGGCAGAGAGAATTAGTGCACATCGGCACCGTGGAGTTTGTGTTTCAGTGCATTTGTCTATTTTTTTGAGGCAATTGTGTGAACAGAGGGTTTTCTTTGTTGAAGTTGCTCTGTGGTTGTACTGTAGGTCACAAGAGTTTGGACTTGTCTTTCTTGACAATGCCTCTTGAACCTTGGTTCTGCCCTAGTAAATGCATGAAATATGTAACATATTTAACTGCGTAGGGTTTGTTTTTTTTTTTTTCTCAAATGCTGAGATACTTCTCTCTTTCTATGGCTGCAGAGTTGTGTGCTTTTATTCTAAGAGCAGGTTATGAGTTGGGTTTTTTTACGCATTAAGACAGAATCCCTTGGAATGTGTATTGTTCAGTCAGCATGCATGCACTGCTCAATGTCTTTTCAATTAGACACACAGTCTTCTGATGGAGATAAAGCATTTTTTTTCCAAGGCAAATTTAGCTAAAATCTCTGACATTATCTTTAATCTGTAGTATGTTGCGTGAGAACAGTTTCCTATGTAATTTTGGCAAATTTAAGAAACTCCACTTAACATATAAACATGCAGTATACCGCATGATGTTTGCCAGGTTTATGTCAAATTGAAGAGACTATGAATTATTTTGTGTTATAATTGTTGCTGGACTGCATCAAACTCAAGGTCCATTTATCCCGGAATTGCCCCAACATAAGCCTCCAATGATGGCCTGATGCCGCCTGTTTTAGGGAGGTGGAGAAAGAAAGATCCCATGCTCTTGCTTTTTCTCATCCCACCCAAATGAGCTCCCATTTCCTATGTGAAATTAGAAACTGTTGCAAGAAGATGGATTTTTATTATTGCTTCTGTAAAGTATTATTAATTGCAAAAACTCTAAATATTGTTATGTCCACATGGGCAAAGGAATAATGCCCAACATAGATTTGTCAAGGTCAGATCAATCTAATTTCCTTTAATGACAGGATAACAGGCTTTGTGAATGGAGAAGCAGAAGATGTCATTTATCTTTAGCAAAGCTTTCAGTGCTCTCTCATGAGACTTTTTCTTGTGAAACATCTGCTCACAGGGTGGGCATTTGGCAGTTTGGTAGCATTCAGCATTTGCAGTAATGATCTCTCTGATAGAATAGAGAACATGCTTATTAAATTTGCAGGCAACAGCAAGCTGGGAAGAGCTGCAAGCTTGTTGGAGGACACCATTAGAATTCAAAATGATCTTTACAAATTGGAGAAACTGTCTGAAAGGATGCATGTCAATAAGGAGAAATGTGGATAGATGTTTGAAAATAGGAGTAATCAGCTACATAAATACAGCATGAGAGACAACTGCCTAGACAGCTGGTGTACAGAAAAGGTCTTGTAGTGCTAATGGATTAGAAACCGTATAGAAGTCGCCAATGCCATGCTGTTTTGAGAGGGACAAACATCACAATGGTATGCGGCAATGAGGAGTTTCACCATCCTGAAGACACATTAGATAGTCTTTCTACTTTGCTCACATTGATAAGACCTCCAATGAAATGACATCTCATCTTGAGTATCCCACTGCCAGATTGGAAGGACTAATTGAGGAGAAATCAGTCCTCTCCATCCAGTGGTAGGAGAAGAAATAACATGCTTAAACTGCAGCTGGGGAGTTCAGGTCAGGCACTAAGCAACGCTTGCTGACATGAAGGATTGTTGAGCACTGAATTGAATTCCGGAGGAATTTCTGGAATCTCATATACAAGCAGAAAGCGTTCCCTCATATAGGTTTTGAACTGCCAGTGTTGCTTTTTAAATTGAATGTTTCTTTGTCTTCATTTATGAACGAGGAAGGTACAGGCTCCCAGTCTGTCTTCTCTGGGTCGCCGGATGCTCTGACATTTTTATTCTGTCCTTTTTCATCCTCCTCTCAAGTGATAATCACTCTCTTCCATCCAACTTTCTAACTTTGTGTGAAAGTGTTTTCCAGGCCCTTCGACCTCCTCAGTGCCCTCCTCTGACTTTTTAGGTCTCCTCGAAAGCAGCTAATGGGGAGAACACAGGGGAGACTATGCGTTAATAAAATGAAGCTTAAAAACATCCTCTGTTTGCAGTTTCCTCATGAACCCTCACAGATTTGCTATCTTTTTGCCCACATTATGCATTGACTAAAGGTCTTTCAGCTGCCTGTTTCAATGTGTGGTTTATCTTCTGAAGCCACATAGGTTAATTCGGCTTTGCAAATTGGAACGGGTAGTTCTGCTTCTGTTGTTTTGGTTTTTTGGGGTTTTGTTTTTTTTTTTGTTTTGTTTTGGTTTTTTTTTTTCCTCTCTCCAGACATGTTATGTACTTATCTCTAAGTAATTATCTGAGACTTTGCCACACTATACCTGTGTACAGAGATCTGTCTGAACTTTCCCGGTTGCAGGAGCTTTGCTGGCAAGGCAGCTGCTGCACCAAGGCAGGGAGTCATGGTGTGTGTACGGTGGTTGCTGCAGTGATGCACGACAGCCTGTCTCTTGTCATAGCACCAAATTTCTCTGCTGTCTTGCAGTCAAATACTTCCCATGACGTCGGACCCGCACCAGGGGAGCGATGCTGCTTGCTGTCTAGAGCAGTGCTGACCAGTCGCCCTTGCAGGGTGACTTGAAACAGCTTCTGGCTGCTAAAAATGCTTTGGGGACAATTGCAGGAGATGCGACAGATCTTGTAAGACCTTCTGAATAAAATCTATATTAATGCCTATTTGTGTGTATGACAGGGAAAATGTATTCAAAATATGTGTGTGTGTAGAATACTTCTAATGTCAACAGTAGTGGAAAGGAAGATCTGTAAGGTTTTTTCCCTTCTCCTTGCAGTAGTTACCCTTCCTATGAATAGCTACGCATCATCCTATGGACTTCTGTCGGGTGAGTGCAGTCCCAAGACTGTATAGGATGGGAACACGTCATGATTCACGTTGAAAGATTATGGTTAATTCATTGCATATTTGTTTTGGATAAGAAAAAGCTATTTGCCCACCTAAACTCTTCTTTTCCTGGGTTTTATGAGACAGCCATGTGCTTCTTGGAAAGCTTTCTCAAAAACAGATCAGAAGAAATTTGTCTTTTAAATTAATTTATTTAAATCAAGATGCAGGCCATTACACAAGTTCCTGAAACTCTGGTCTTTGTGGTGGGGTGGTTTTTGCAGTCACACTTTGGCTTCAAACTGCAATTATTTTTCAGAAGGCAGAGAATGAAGTCTGTTGCCTGTTATGAATAATAGAGTATGGTAATATCACAGCTCTATACGCAAACTCTGCAGACTGGCAGCACAGCTGCTAAGCGTTACGTTTGTTAAAATATGTACAATCTTTTGTCAACAGAATTAAAACCAGGAACATTACAAGGTTTGTTTCTGCATGAGAGTGTTTGTAGGGAAATTTAATGATGAACTGTTCTACATTTTGACCTTTAAATTTTTTTTTTTTTTTTGAGCCTTTGCACCTTCTAGTGAGTTGGGGAGATCTCAAATTAAGACATGTGGAATCCTAATGGCCACCCTGACATTTCCTAGGCCTGGCTGGATACCTGAGCTTGATTAGTTTCCTGATGTACCTTCTCTGCCAAGCTGGAGAGGCTCTCATGCTCTGCAGCTGAGCTTTCTTTAAAGCGATTGCGCTGTAAACCTCATTCCAATTAAAAGGTGATGCTATTCTGGTAATGGAAACTTGTTTTATTGTTCCTCTCCCCTGATATGCATGCCAGTGGAAGTGTTGTAGGAAAGTGTTATCGTTGTTGTTTTTGTCATTTGTTCTTATCTTCCATCAGTCTTCATATACAAAAAAAAAAAGTGAGAAATGCAGCATGCCCAGTTGTCTGAGAGCGAATGTGAATCAGCAAGATAAAGCTTCAGAGAGTGTAATGGTCCTGACTACAGATGATCCTTCAGTGCTTTGCCAACATCTGTAGCTTGTAACGTTTGTTGAACCTCAGGTGGCAGGAGAAAATGGGTGGAAATAGAACAAAGAACCCAAGGCAGCCCATCGTTTTGGTGCTGAGAAGGGAATGATGCATACTCAGGCCATCTTCTTCGGCTCTCCTCCTCCTACCTATGGAGCAGGGAAGTAGAAGGTAACACCTAGAAATGTGAGACAGCAAGAAATAACGCGTTAATGTGAAGAATATAGTACCTTTAAATTTTCTGTCCCTCACCAGGAAAGTGCTAGAACTTTGAAGTCCTGCTGCTTAAGAGAAGATGCAGACAAGTGCTCTCCCCAAATGCCCCTGCAGCTTCTTAGGTGTTTCTGTCCCCCATTTCTCTCACCTGCAAGAAGAAACGCCAAAATTAGCAGATTACTGATGGTGTCTGCTGGCAGAGGGTCCCAGAACTGATTTATAGCGCTTGTTCAGCTTTCAGTGAGCAGCAAATGCGTTGCTTAATTATTCATGGCAGATGTATTATTGCAGGAAATTAAGACATCAAGGAAACAAGTAAAAACTATTACTGAATAGAGCTATAAACAAGGTAAGGTGGAAGGAGATGCAGGAGGACAGCGCTGAGATGTTAAAAAAACTCGTGCTCAGGAACGTTTCATGCCTTTTGAAAATAATTGGTTAAATTCCCAGATCTTTAAGTGATCATTCATAGTACATAATTAAATATTCTATTAGCTAACAAGTTGGGTTTAATTTGTTACATTTGTCATCTAAATTATCACATTTCTGAATGTGTGAAAACTTCCTATGGCTTTTTTCAGCATCTCTGCTTATATAAAGACACAGTTCTCTGTACATCTTCAACTTTCCTCGAAAGATTTGCCATTTAACTTGTGCAGATATGTTAAGGCAGCCTTTGGTTTGCTGTACCAAAGGAACTGATTTTGGGTCCCTGGGCCACTGTTCTGCCTGGAGCAGTGTTGTGGGATGCTGCTGCAGAGAGCGGGACCTGAGGGTCCGAGCTGCTGGCATTGGCTTTCTGTTGTCTGAAACCATGCTGCAGACAACCGTACGTGTGCTCGACTCTTACAGATGGTACTGTGGTTTTATTAAAAGATTTATATGTGTGTGTTGGTCGCCTCTGCCGTGAACCTGTCGTCTAATCTGCACCTGATACCCCACACTTGTACAGAAGCCAGAGCTGTTGGCTTTGAAGAGCACTAGCACCTTCTCCCTCATCGGGTGGCACTGCCAAGTGTCTGGTGTTTGACTGCGCTCCTTTACGTGGGGACGGAGTTTCTCCCGTACAGTTGCTCCAAGTTCCCGTTAGCTTCAAACCTTGCAGATTTCATGACAATTTTCCAAATATATAGTCAGTAACTGACCAAAACTTATTGAGAAGGAAGTAGTTTAAAGAAAACCCTTTCAACTTCTGTTTTTATGCTAGAATTATTAGCTTTGTTAAAAAAAAATACAGGGAGCGTCTCTTAAATTTGTATCTAACCTCAGGCTTCCAAGACTTACCATTTCATTACTGTTCATAGGCTCATTATTTTGGTACATCGGTAGTAATTTTGGAGCCCTTTGCTTTCTAACTTCAATTATGCAGTTTGAAAAGTAATAATATTAGAAGTCCTCTTATGGAGGACTCGGAGCAATTTTAAGACGAGCGAATGGATGATTCAGCACCATATCACTAAGACCGTGCCTACAGACAGGGTTACTCTTTGAGATGTCTTTTCTGTGGCGCAGGCATACAAAGTGTCAAAAATTCAGAAGTTTTCATTATTCATAGTCTTTCTAATTTAGTGACGAAATAGCCTTGTGGAGTTTTGTTCCTGTGATGGGCGGCATTGGAATCTATTTGCAAACTTAGGCTATTTGGTGTACAAATGTAGGAGATTAAAAGAAAATACTCTTTAACTTGTCCTATAAAGTTGATTTTCCTGGTTCTTGCAAGCATGATATATGCACACCACATACATGAATATAACATACAATAGTAATTGGGCAAAAAAGAGACCTTGCAAGAATCTGAGACTCGAATGTAAACATTGAGGAACGTGGTCCTAATTGGGTTTTGTGAAAACCTTGCTCTTCTGTACACGTGCATCTCGCGATCGCCCAAATAGAGCTTTGCTTGCAGACCTAATCAATTGGTTCTCGAGTCATTTAGCTTTTTTAATTACTCTTGTCAAAGTGAAAATTATGTGAAAGGACTTGACTGTGCAATTAGCTGCTGAACATTTTCTGCAGCAATAGTGGGAAGACAATACCGAGTCCCAGAATAGCAGTAGACACAACCACAGGAACAAATCTGCTTCAGCGAAGAAAGAGATATTCTAGTAACTCATCTGAATGAAAGATAATTTATTTTTTAAATATGCATATGTTCACAGATGCAAGCAGAAAAGGCTGTTTGTGTTAGAAATGCCTGTCCCCAGCTGAATGCTGGGTTAGTTACCATTTCCCTCTGATTTGAGGGCCCTGCTCTTCGTAAGCAGAGGCTGCTGCTCTGCCCACGGCCTTTTACAAGAGGTGCCAACTCCCTGACCTCCGTGCTGCCAGGGATGGCGTGCATGTGGCTGAATTTTAGGAAAAAAGGTTCATCATTCCTGCGCTGCAGACGTGGGAGAGCGCACAGTGAGTTTCTTCTGTGGGCTGCGAGAGCCTGGTTAGCGCTCATTCAATGATCTATAGATCATCTGCTCAGACAAATTATATCTCTCAACAGCTTCACACTAAACTAATCTAGGCATTTAAAAAATAAATAAATGAGGCAGTGTCTATAAAGAGCTCCTATCTAGTGAAGTGGAGCAGTTGGAGCCTGATTAATGTATCCCATTTACCAGCCCGCATGGGTGTTCGCCGCTCCCCTCTCCCGAGCTCAGCGATCCAGGACGGCCCTTGTCGAGCTACGCCATGCGCCTCTGACCGCGACCACGGCCACAGCGGTGGGGATCGGGCCTTCACCTCTGCGGTTGGTGCGTGGCGGCAGCTGTGGCACAGAGGACAAACCTCGCGTGGGATGTCTGTGCCGCTGGCGGTGCCTCTCGGGGCTGAGCTGCTGGAGCTGTGCCGTCCCTGTCCCGGCTCTGCTGTGTCCAGGACCCAAATGCGCTGGTGGTGCCTGTGTTGGGGGAAAACCTGTGATCTGATCCGTTTGGTGCCGGTGCCCCTCAGAGGTGTAATGCGTTGGTTTTCACCAAGTTAAAGCTTTGTTTTTCACAAACTTGATTAAAAATACAGTTTCGGTATCGACTGTTAAATCGCTGAGCTGATGGGAGGGGACCCGTGCCAGCTGCGTGCCGACTGACCGAGCTAACTCTCCTCCTGAGAGCAGCGCGGTGAGGGCAGCTGAGCAAATCCTGGTACTCGTCCTCCTGTGTTTGGAAATGTGTAATAGATTTGAAGACTCAGAATTTTAATGCAGCTCTTTTCTGTATTGACAGAGGTCTTTGAAGTCACTTGAACGTTTTACTAAGCGTACATGCCAGGTTTTAGGTTATTTGTAGCAGGGTGCTTGATGATTTCTGATCTTCGTTAGGCTGTGTACAGGAAGGTCAGTCTGCACACGTATGCACATGCTTAAAATAATTTATTCTGCTGCCTTTTAGTGCCTGCTGCACCTGGACATGTTACTAGAAGAAGAAAATGTCTTCTTTTGGATAACGAATAACAAATAACATTTCTCCTAAGACACAACATTTTTAGAAGGACTCAAGTTCCAGGACCATACATGGCTGGGATTTTTGTTTTTCCCCACAGGAGATGGTGGGGCCAGGCCTGGCAGCACTAAGAAGTCCATTCCTTGTGGAGAGATTTGAAAGCAGGCGAAAGGGCTCAGGAAAAAAAACAGAGGAACACTTGTATTGGATCTGAAATAGTCAGCACATCGACTTCTGGTTTTGGATTATAGCTAGAGGCAGCAAGGTATTATGAGTGTAAAAAGTTGCTTTTAATGATGTCGAATACATCGCCTGGGTACGTGTGTAAGCTGGCTACAAATCAAGGAAACCAACACATTTCAAACGTAATTGTGTTTTTTGAGAGACTGGAGAACTCTTATGCGACAGCAGCTCCTTTTTGTGTATAATACCTGTTTCATTCAGTGCATGAGAAAGAAGGGCTTTGGGAAGGAATGGTCTGGTGGTGTGAATTGCCAGTTTTTTGTACAGAAGAAGCTGGAAGGAGTGTGATGAATGGGACGTGGGACTCCGGGAGGGGAAAAGTCTCATGGTTAAAGCAGTTTTTGGTGTCCCAGAGGTTTGAATTCCAGAAGGGATGGAAATGCCCCTGTTTGTGAAAGTGTGCCAAATCTATAGAGGGAATAAATTTTAAAGGAAAGTGATTAAGTGTAACCTAAACACAGAAGATAGTGCCACTCCAGTTACTTCATGAGAGCATTTACTAAAGGGACAAAACCACATAACTCTTCAGATTACAGGAAGTTCCAAATTGTCTCTGGTGTGTGCCATCGTGTGAGTGCTGAGGTGCATATTACAGATCTGTCAGAAGAGCAATGGAGAGCTGCTTTCTGTTCTGAGATGTGAAAAAAAAATACGGAGTGATTGAGATTGGGCTGTCAGCATCAAGTTTTTAAGCTGCAAAAAAAAGGCAAATAGGAGGGAATAGCTGCATCTGCCTGGGGAAATTTAAATACCTTTTCTCAACATGTTTGCAGATGGATCACCTTACAGGTATGCGAGAAATGTTTGCATTTTTGAGCTCCAAGAAGTGCTTGAGACTGCCGGTCTCCTGTCTTCACCTCCCTCCTCCCCCTTTGCTTCTTGTGATTTAACATTCTTGAAGTTCTTTGGGGAGTTATACTTTGTCCCTGCAATCACTTTTAGATTATAAATGATTTTTCTAAGTAAGTCCTCTTGACTGTGGATCGGCAATCTCTGTAAATCATTTGGTGGGATACTTAATTTGAAGTTTCTTGGTTGCTTATGACAAGATGTTTCTGCTGCTGTCACTGTAGATGATTCATGGCTCAAGTGAAGTGCTTAGCACTTCAGAAAACACGTAACACAGGCAGTCCTACTCATAAAGCCTTTCCATCCTGGAAAAAAAAAAAAAGAAAAAGGTCCCATGAGAGCTGTGCTGAACCGTGCTGAAATGGTGCGTGAGGCTTGTCTGCAGGACTGGCTCTGAAATGTGGCGGGGGAGGCAGGGGGGCCTTCCTGAAGCTGAATTGGCAGAGAAACTGGAGATAACTAACACACATTTGTGATTCCTTTGTTTTCTCCTGAGCATGTCTATGAGTCGCCAGGGGAGTCGGCAAGCCTGTCGGTGTTGCGTGTGCGCGTGGGGACAGGGTGCCCGTGCCGATCTCATGTGATTTGGGGCGTTTGGCATTAACATCTGGGCTCACGGTGCCGTGTTGCGTGTTCCTGCCTCAGCCGTGGGGTATCTGGATGGGTGGTTGGGAGGAAGTGGAAAATGAAGAGGCCTTGCACTGGTTAGAGAAAAAAACATAAAATGGAGTATTGAAGTACTGGCACCATCTGGATGTGGCTGATACTGTGCGCAGTGTCTGTGTCAGAGCAAAAAGGGATCCCTATTAAAATTATGCAGACACAAACCTTTTAAGGGTAGGAGGAGGGAGTGGCTGGCTGCCTAAATTCCTGCTGTTTTGCCGTTACTGATGTTTTGCCTGTAAGAAGCTTCAATGAGGAAGCCTGACAGATGGCAACAAAGGGAGCGGTGCAAACAAGGGCACTCCTGCAAAATAAACGTTGAGCTTTAACTGTTTCACTGAATTGTTTAAAACACATGTAAGAATTTAGGCAGAGCTACACAGGCATGTTATAGTGGTTAGGTGAAATTTCAGGGAAAAAAAAAAGCAGTGGCGGTTGTTTTTTCCCCAGCCAAGCTGAATTCCAGGGATGCCACCGAGAGCAGCTGCATGCCCTGAATGCTGATGGGCAGCTGGTGCTGGTTGTGCTCTCCCTGCCACCCCCCCCCCCCCCAAACTTCCTCCATTTTTTTAAAGAAAATTCTTGTGTTCTTGTTTCGGACATCGCATTATAGGAGTGCGTTTGCAGCTGTATGAGTTCAGTGAAAAGGAACAAAATCATGAATGAGCCGGAAAGGGTTTAAGAGGGTGGAAAAATCTGGCTGGTTTGGGCAGGTGGTGACTGAGGGCTCTGTACTGGCAGCCGGTTGGGGATAGAGCAAATTCACTCGTTTCAAATAGTTATTCCAGGTTTTGCTTTAATTTTTGCTCTTTGACTGCTTTTGGTCTCATGGAATGGTGGAGGAGACTAGGGAATTGAAGGGTTTGTTGCTGGAACTGGATGAGGTAAACATAAGTGGAGGAAATTTTAGATCAAGTGAGAAGATTATCATGTAGGCTGTTTATAGACTTGTGTCTTTTAAATCCAAAGCAGTCTTGTAGCTGCTGTATGTTTGAAAGCACTTAAGGTTTGAGTGGACCATAAAAATGTGTGCAGATGTTCTTCCTTCTCAATTCTCGGCATTCAGGATATTCAAACCACTGTGGTGGCTTGCTTCAGAAATTGTTTTATGCAGATCTCACAAAATTTTAAAACCAAATCAAGACTTTCTCTCCAATATTTAACCTTCACTAGAGAGACATGTAAAAAACCACTCCAGTATGTGTTTCTGCAGGTATAAATTACATCATTTACATTATAAAGAGAAAGCCTTTTTAAGTCAAAAGCAAAAGGAGTTGGAGTGGGAAGGTGAGCTTCTACGCCTCTACCTCATTACCTGATCTCTCAGTGCTGGGTGTCTTACCCCCGCTTTGTGCTAGTGCTGTGGCAGGCATGAGTTCACACCAAATTTATGCTGTGTTTGACTGGGTTTTTTGTTTGGAAGTCGTTGATGTACTAATGAATGCGAACTCAATTTAGACCCTCCTAAGACATTCCATAATGCCTGTTGCGCATTCGCTTGAAATGCTGACAGAGAAACTAATCTTTTCTTTTTTTAATATTAAAGAACAATAACAGCTTATTTAACACTGGATAAGAAAGAGGCTTGAGCAGCAAGGCACTTCAGTGAAATAACGAAGATATTTCTGTGAGCTGCTCTACATCAAAGTGTACGGAGCAAGATTTCTCTGCCACAGCATGACCTCTGCAGTGCTTCAAAGCGTCGGCGCTTTGCCCATCAGCCAGCTCCGTGTTTTTACTTTGACTAGTGGTGTTCTGGCTTAAACCACAGAAAAGGACTTTTATCTAAGCACTTTCTTGGGAAAACTTTTCTTTGAGTATACAGACTTTTGAAATGAAAAGCCACAAATGTTTTTTCAGTTGCCATATGAGCATATTTGGCAGAAACAGAAGAAACTTGAGTGTAGGGGAGCTTTTTAGGGAGGAAACTCCCTTTTGGTGGTTTCTGCAAAACTAAATGTGTGTTCTTTCAGTGATACTCATTTTTGTTCTTTTGTAGTTGTTGCATGCGAACTTGCATGTCTTTGATGTCTTGCTAATGTTTTAGCACTCTTCCTCATTAAGGAGCCCTACCTCATTTGTACATGGGAGTTGTATTTCTGTGCATTGTGTCATGGAAGGTGAGAGTAATTTATTATTTCTGTTAATGGGATGTGTGATCTGGATCAAAGTTCTCTTGACCCCTCAATAAACCAGTAATAGCCTGGCCTAATCCAGTTCCCTTCCCCTTCCTCCCTTATCTCCCTGTTTCAGTCATATGTTGCTTTATGCTGAGAGACAGTCTGCGTGCCATATAGGTTGGGTCTCAATTTAATCTGCAAACCTGTTTGTTTCCTGTGGATTTTTATGTGTTGATGACTTTCCAAAGACATTGGTTTGACCCGTCAGCCTCGGGAGCTGCTCCATTTTGGTTGAGATTCCCGCTGTGGGGTGCCATGCAGTGGCCATGTGTCCTTGGGAACTTCTTCCCTCGTTGCCCTTTCCCAAAGTAGGGCTCCAGACACGTGCCCATGGTGCGTTGCAACGCTTTGTCCAAACAGAAGTGAAGCCACTGGTAACCCATCTATTTTATACTTGAAGAAAGGAAATCAAAACCAGGAATGGCAGTTCAAGTGGTCCTGCTTCATACAGACCCCTTTTATTCTTGGAAAAGCCAAGAAGAGCCTCTAAAAACAGATGCAGCTCTGGTGACACCGCTCCAGCTGGGTGTGCGGGGAGGTTTGGATTCTGCGTCCCACCCTGCTTTTGGCTCGCTGTGAGGAGGAGGGACTTGGCAAGGATGCTTAGCGTGGCACAGACTTTATTTGTCCTTCCAGACATGGGAATTAAAATGCCTCAGTGTTTAGGGAGGAAGATAGTTACCACAGCTAGTTGCAGTTAGTTTCTTTATGCTGGTTTGCTTATTTTTGGATGTTTTCAGTTATTGCTAATGAATTTAAGAAACAGATGAGTAATTTTTGCTTTAATTAAGATTTGAAGTAATATGTTATTTTTTTTGTTATGCTTTTTCTGTTTTAAAAGCTGATATGGAGAAAAAGCAGCTCAACAGACCATTTAATGAAGGATAAAAATGATCCAGGTCATGCATTCTCTCCTTGTGTTTTTTGACCATAGCATAATATATATCCTGTCATTATTCCCACCCCATCCATTAGCCATCACAGTTCAGAAATAAACAAATTCCCTGCTCCCTTCTCCATTAAATGTAATTTTATAAACTGCATTATAACAAAGCTAACTGAGCAATAAGTAGGGAAAAAAGACCTTAGTTTTCAGTGTAAATGGCATAAATCTGATTGTGCAGAGAGTATGTGTGGGAAGGTATTGTTGCTGTAAGGATATTAGATGAATAAATTTTTAAAAAATTAAATCAAAGAACTGTTTTAGAATTCAGTCGTTGCAATCAAGAAGTAAAACTCTTTTGGAGGAAAATGGAAATGCTTCTCCTAGAGGTGCGCATTGAAAATAAGAGTCAAAAAATCACAGGTTGAAACCGGGGTGATACAGTTGGTTATACAGGGAAACTTTCTGATGGTGAGAGTGCCCAGTTGGAACGGAACAGGAGAGGTTTGGGGATCTTCATTTGTGGAGATATTCGAAGCTCAGCAGGACAAGGTCCTGACCCTACCTGCTTTAAACACTACTTTAGAGTTCGTGTTTGTCTGAGCAGGAGGTTGTTAGAGAGCTGACCTTCGCGTGTTCCTTACAACTTAAATGATTCAATCCTTTGTGCAGTGGACTAAGGCACTTCACATAAGAAATCTGGGAAGCAACTTTGTGGATGTCATGAGCTTCTGTGTGGCATCTACTCAGAGCACATTGGAGTGGGGTGGGAGGTGAGGTCTTTCCCTGACCCATTGCTGGCAGCTTCTGGAAATGTGTGTGTTAAAATAGCAGGTGAGTTGGAAAAGCAGAAATAAAGCTTTCTATCTACAAAAGTAGTACGGAATAGAACTACCTTAAATTTTACCATCATTTAGATGTTGTCTTCCTTTTTGGAGGGGGAATGGGGAGAATGTTCTCTTCTTTCTCAGCTTTTCAACCATATTTCCTTTTTATGGGGATGGCGAAAGCTGGTGCATAGCATTATTCAGTACAGCATACGATATGCAGTAAATGAGTGTTGATCTCCCGTTTCTGGGCTTTGCATTATTTATAGATCAGCCTCTACGTAATTGCATTTGAATACTAGTAACTAGTCATGCTGGCCATAAAAATAGAAAATGCATATTTTAGACAATTTCTTTAGCACTATTTTATCTTTTCCCTTTGGGTGTTTCTGTCGTTCTGAACTCTGCTAGACCCCCAACTCCTCACTCCACGTTCAAGTGGTAGCCGCTTTCCAGAGTTGGAGTTGGCCTCCAATGCTGTCGGGTTATCCATGTTCCTGAGATGGCCTCAGACACTATTGTTTCTTGTCTTGCGTCCCCAAAACATTATGAAATAACGAGTTCCTGCTGCCCCTTTGGGCATCCTTGTCTTTGGTGACGTATGCCTTATCCTGGCTGCTGGCACTGAGTTTCATGGTGATACCATTGGGCTGACCTTGCCTCCAATGGTGGGGGACTCACCTGCTTTTCCTGTTGAGTGGAGGGAGACAAGCTGATTTTCTCAGCGTAGATGAATGTTCGTAAGAATTCAGTCTTGGAGAATCTTGGGGTGAATTTGGAGAAAAAAACTCATCTGTTGTGATAGTCAAAAGTTCAAGTGAGAGCTTTGGGGAAGGCTGAGGTTGCTGCAGTGTTTGCTAATTAGGAAGGGAGGGCAGCGTGTTACTGCAGAGTAGCTGGAGAGCTCTAGACATGCTTCTATAGATCTATAATGCCTGCTGATCTGAAGGGATGCTTCAAAGAGCGCGTGCGCTTGGGCTTCGGCGGCAGCGGTCTGTCAACTCGGGGTGCCACTCCTGTCCTCCTGACTGATCAGTTTTGTTTCTGTAAGTGGCAGGCAGTGATGAATGCAGTCCTTGAGCAAGTTTCTCTTGTTTTTCCTGTGTTTAAAAATGTCAAGTGGACGCGTTAAATGCTGCCCTCGCCTTCCCTACTGTGCTTGCAAAAGTAGCAGCCAGCATACGGCGAGTGAGTCGGGTGGCTTTTGTCTCTCTCCTTTCAGCAGCCCGTCGTCTCTGAGGATAGCATGGTAGGTTCTCTGCTAATTCTGAGAGAGAGATATATATGAATATATAAATATTTATATAAATACATTTTTTCCTTTTTAAATCTCTCCTCCCCATGTCCATCCCTTACCCTGCAGACCTTTCCCTGTGCTGGGAAGGGGCCGGCTGCGGGGACTGTCAGCATCGTCCTAAAGCTCAGGCGGCTACAACGATTAGATGTGGGAGCTGATTATCGTTTCAGGGGCAGAAGACATTCAACATTACACCTAATTGTAAATGTGCTTGTTTAATCTCTTAACGTTTCTCATTTGACCTGTGTCATGCCCAGTCCTTCGAGCCAGTGTAAACGGTGTTGAGCATCGCTGCCTGCCCTTCGCTGTGCTTTGCTGCCAGCGTGTCTTGGCTGTACATATCTATGTCAGTCCTCTCTTGTTCAGATTGAGGTTAAATCCATTTAAGGTAAACAGATTAACACATTTTCCCATGTCTAACGTGAGAGCAGTGAGTCTGTCATTTCCCTAAAAGCATTGCATGCGACAGGTCCCAGATGCTGAGCTTTTCTGGGCAGCTGTGTTATTTGCCTGACTGGATGGGTTCTACAGCTGGTGTCCGGCTGTTCTTTGTTATGTTTATCTGCAGTCTCTGGGGCTAATCAGATTAGCAGATAGCGTAATCTCGCTAATATCTGATTCCCTCTGAGCCGCAGGGTGTCAGCTTTACTGGTCTCTGTGGTTTCTGCAGGGGAGCTGTGCTCTGGGAGGTGGTGGAGGTCACTCGGAAGCAGCAGCTGCGTCTCCCTGGTCCTGCGCTGGAGTCCAGCCTAGGCTCGTTCTGGCAACTTCTGTTACGGCTTTGTGAAAAAAGTCAGCTAAAAAGGAGTTAGCTTGGATGACTGGCCTTCAATTTTGTCCTTTCTAGAGGATCTGGCCTTGGTCCGTGTTTTTAAGTTTTCTACGACAGGTTCTTCAACCCATGTTGCTGTTGCTCGCTTGTGAGACGGAGGCTGTTGGTTTTCCAGAAATGCTGCTGGAGGCTTGTTGGTTTGGAAATAGCGGTTGGACCTGTCACCATGACTTCTCCAGCCTGGAGAGCCTGGTGTGGGCTGCGTGCGTTGTAGGATATGGCTGTAAAGATGCTGCAGAGAGCAGGACGGGGACAGGTCTGCTGGTGGGTTGTGATGGAGCTCAGCTGTGCAGTGTGTTTGGTGGGGAAGGGGAATGCAGTGGAGATGGAAAGTGAAGGCACTACAAAATCCTCTTTATGACTGCAGAAACTGGGAATTTGGGCATGTTTATGACCTGTCTGTAATATGCGATGTGCTGAAACTGAGCACAGCACGTCTCAGCCTGAAACAAATTATTTAGTGCCTGCAAAAAGAATCAGTATGGCAGAATTATACTTTTAAAGCACATCAGGCACATGTGATGAGTGGATATAGAATATTATTCCTTCTGCATAAAATATCTTTGATTTTTCTTTTTTGAAGAAGTGTTTCATGCTATTAATATAGTCTAGAGCTCTACACAGGTTGAAACTCCTGTGTTTTGTTTTGTTTTTTTTTTTTTTAAAAAAAGGGTTGGCTACCTGAGTCCAAAGTTGCAAAAGCTCTATTTGTACTGAAAAGTCTTGCTGATTATGCCCTGTACTAACTACTACTGCCCTCTGTGTAAACCAGGGCGTATTTATTGCCTCTTTGAACAAGCAGACAAAGCCTCCAGGTAGAGCGTGGCTGCCTGCCGCCCACCCACCGGAGTAGCATGAGCAGGTGAAGCTGTCTCTGTTCTGTGTTCTTGATATCTCGTAACAGAGCCCCTGTTCTCTGCAGACTTGTCCAAGGCAGGAGAAAGCTCACCAAACTGCTGATAATCCATGATAGGTAAAATGCACTGTGGATTGCTGACTTTAGGACTGTTGCTATTGAACAGACACTACCTGGTGTCTTTTCCTCTTAAAATGATGCCAACTGTTGGTGGACATAATTTAAATAATTTGTTGGCTTTTGTGGCATCTTAGAGTTTGGTAGTTTTATTCAGTTGTGTAGGGGTCCTGCTCAGGAACCTAAGCTGACTCTTGCTAGCCCTTTCCTAAATCCTTCATGTTTTCTGAGGCGCAGGTGCCAGGCTGCAGCTCTGTGGTCCCAGGTGCAGACTGGCGCTGTTGGAGCAACAGCAGCATCGTGCCTGTCTGTGCCGACTCCTGCCAGCACTGAAGAAACCACCCAGCGTCTGTCACGGATGCAAGGATCCTTTTTTTTTTTTTTTTTCTTTTCTTTTTTTTTTTTCCTCCATGCAGCCTTAGGAGGGGCTGTATGGGGCTTAAACAGATAAGTGAACACTCCGAGATTAAACCTCAACATTTTTTACTATAACGAATGTAACAGGAAAAAAAATAATGGAAGGCTCTGACTAGGAAAGTATGGGATTTATAGACTGCTTAATGCTGTCAAGGGTTTCTGCTCACTCTGCCTCCAGGACTGAAGCTTTTCTTTCCAATATTGATAAACTCCTTCATTGCTCAACAGCAGCAGGAGAAAAATCAGCAAGCCCTGTGAGATCTCCTGGAGGAGGAGGACACAGGTTTCATACTCAAGATCTCTCCACATAAGGCACAAGCTCCCCTTCATGATGCATATATCCTATAAGTATTTATTTTAAATACTTCAGCTAGTCCAGCCTGCAGTTTCTGTAGGAACCTCGGGATACGGGAATGAGTCTTCCTCTCTTCCCTCCCTCCCCAGAGTTCACTAGATGGGCTTCGGTTGCTGCTTAGCTCTTAAACAGGGACACAGGCTTTTTTTTTTTTTTTGACAGTTTCTGCCACGGAGATATCAGTTTAAAGCAAAATACATCAGAGTAGTAATCGTTAGTCTTCATTTTCATAAAATCCTTAATGAGATAGAAACGACTGGAAATTAGATACTTTTAAAAATAAATACTAAATTTTAGATTTTTGCTTTTTTGAAAGGATCTCTTTTGGGTGGATCTAATGCTTGTATTGAGCCCTATTTAAGCTACACAGTTCGTAAGAATTAACCTTTTCCAGAAAGGGGTCACCCAAAAGCTGAGCCCTGTTAAAATTAGGAATTAAAATCCTCCTTTTTTCTCTTTTTTCAGTGTCAAAGAGGTGAAAATAATTCTTTTTTAAAAAAAATTTTTGTTTGTTTGTTTCCTGGGTATTTTTGGTCCAGAATTGATTAAAAACATATGACTTGAACATACTGCCATTCCAAAAGCATGAGCTAGTGGAAAGCGGTGTGATTCCATCATCTGTAACACAAAAATATTGCTGACTTGTGTCATGGAAAGCCCTACACTGCATTTGTGGGTGACCTCACAAAAGCACAACGACAGCCTGAAACACGGGGTCTGGAGAGGGACTGAGGATGTGATTTCCTGACCCACTGTGGGGTGCTCAGAGAGCCTTTTCCATTTCCTGCTCCTGGGATTATTTGACGCAACTGTAAAGTTTATTTAATTCCTGACACTCAGATCTTAGCTCAGTACTTTATCACCAGATCTTAGGGAGCCAAAATTTGCATTACACCCTCCTTACAGTCTCTGTATTACAACAAGTTCATATAAAGTAGCCTCTTTTGACCTAGCAGAGAAAAGCCGAACAGGGACCAGAGTCTGGAGGAGCTGGCTAAAATACATCCTGTGTCAGAGAGGAGGTCAGACTGGATGATAGAGTGGACCATTCAGTCCTAAAAATCTATGAATATTAATATGCATCTATTATAGTATAGAGCACAGTGAGGTCATTGATTAATGCCGTTCCTGCCCTAAGCTGTTACCCTGGAAGGGGTTTCTCAAAGTCTGCTGCTGCTCTGGGGCACCTCACTGATGAGAGGTTAATTATCTGTTGTGCGGCTATTAAAACAAAAGACTTGCTGTTTTCAATTTATCACTTTTACGTTCAGTTGAACTACTGTTTCTCTTGCAAGTATGAAATAGGAGCACGCAGCTCGGTCTTTTCTCAGAGACAGTTCTCTAGAGTTTTGTCAGTCCTGTTGTCCAAGGATAAAGTCACATTTCATGCAGGTATTAGATTATTTTGCCTTAGAAATTCTCTTGCCTTTTTACAATAATGTATTTTTGTATTCTTCCATATCCATTTCTACGCTGTTCCTAATGTTTAGTTTCCTTTTATGACTGTGCCTGCACTGAGCAGCTCGCTGAAAACATCTACTTAGGTAGTTATGTCCAGTGCCTTCCCGAGTGGTTACGGTTAATTTAGAATCCAGAAAAGTGTATGATTGGTTTAAATTATTCCCTACAAAATGCATTACCTTAAATTAGACAACGCTGACTTTCATCTGCCTTCGCTGACCATTTATGCGGTTTTGTTACCATGGATTCTTACATAGGGAAAAAAAAAACCCAACCCTATTTTGTTATAATTCTGATTTAGTTCTGTCTTGGAGAACTGGCTATCTTCGTGCTTGCCTTCTTTTCCTGATTGAATAATAAGCTCTAGTCTCAGGTCAGAACTTCGGGGCACTACAATGTTGGTCTTTTTGCTGTGCTAGAAATTAAATAGATCCGGGTTGTACTGGGAATTTCACCGAATAGTAAACAGACCCTGAGTCAGCTTCGTGAAAATACTGCTCGGAGAAGATGGCTGCTCCAACAAAATCACAAAAAGCAGGTGCTGCTGTGTCTTTTGTGGAGGACTGTGCGAGGGGAGCCCGTAGGTGGTTTTGGGTGGGGGTCTGCAGATGACAGACCCTTGCTGCTCGCTGTCATGGGAAGCTGCCCTTGCTTCATCCAGGTCAAAGTACCTGAGTTCAGGCCAAACCCAAATTGATCCAGAGACTGAGATTATGCAGTAGCACCCTTAAAAACGAGCAGTAATGTGGGCAGCGTTACTTCCTGCGTATGGAATTCTTCACGTGTCAGTGGCCACTGCTGTGGTTAAGAAGTCTTAATCAAATGGTTTTTCTTTCCTCTTTAGCAGCCTTCCAGGGCTTCACAAGCGCCATGCAGAGCGGTGCTGGTAGAGGTTTGTGTAGCACGCCACCATGATTAGGTAGGAAATAATGCTGCTGGGGTTCAAGCAGGAGGAATCGCTCAGAGAGTCAAGTTTTTTATTTTTTTTGCTGCTGTCTGATTTAAAACAGATTTGTTAAGAAAGCTGCTGTTCAGAAATTTATTTCTTTCATAAAGCTTTTCATGACTGTTTATCCAACAATTCAACAAAACAACAACAACAGAGGTTGGAGACCTGCAATGCTGTGAATGTCTTTCAAACATGTAACACATACCTAAACAAAGTTCAGCTGTGCCAAAATTTGATTCTAAATGTCTTGAAAGCAGGAGCTTTTTCCTTTTCAGTTGCTCCTCTATTGAACACAGGAGTATTAACAAATAGCAGTGGTGGTAAGCTTGTGGAAAATCCAGTTACTAGTCCTGAAAGGGTTAAGCAGTGGCTGTTTTTAAGTTAAAATGATAGATACTTTAGAATTAAGATAATAAATAAATGAGTGGTCCAAAATATTACTATTTAAAATTTTTTAAATACAGGGAAGCTTTGATGTGATTCCTTGCATTAGAAATTTTTTCCCTCCAGCCCAATAATCTCTTATGCTGCTCAAGAGTTTTACCTGCATAGTTTAGAGATTTAGTAGTCTCATACGGTGCTATGAATTCATAAGCCGTTCCTATAATCTGGTATAAATCTGCGGAGGTTTGGCTGCTGTCTGTTTGAGTGTACGGCGGGAGGCCTGCTGCCTGCAGACGTGCCCACGCACTCGGTGCGGGCTGCCCTTTGCGAGGGGCATTGCCAAGGCCGCGGGGCAGCTCCGAGGGCTCTGCGGGCTTCGAGGGCTCCGGGCTGGGGTTCTGTCATCCTCTGGAGCTGGTAAAATGTGTCTGCGTTGAAAGAATACTTGACAATATGAAGATGTCATTCATCAGTGCCTAATATTTTCATCCCCATAGAGCAGAGGGGTGTGGGAGTACCTGGCAGCACCGCAGCTGCAGGAGCCGTGGCTTGCTCGGGTTTGGCCTCCTGCAGGTACGCTGAGGCCCAGAGCTGTGTCCGTGACTAAATTTCCTGTAAAATCTGAAATAAAACTAGGGTTCCTGAACTTTGGAAAAAGGATAGGAGACTTCTACTTTTAGAAAATAGTGCCAGAAGGGGATTTTGTCCCTTTGTTCTCTACTTGGACAGGATTGCTCTAAGCTATTCACAACAGATGTTTGTCTATTGTGTTCTTGACAACGTCTGGTGGGAGAAGAGCCCACTGTTTCCTCAGCAAGCTGTTCCAGTGTTTAACTGTCAGTACACTTATGCCATGGGAGCATGGTATAGGGGCTTACCCCACATATCCTAAACTTAATTCCCTTTCAGCAGTTTTGTGGCTATGAATTCTTGTCCACTCAGATGACATGCACACAAAAATATTTTCTGTTTAATCTTGCAGTTTCCTTCCAGATGTTTGAGGGCTGTTCTCATGTTCTCCTGCTGCCACTGCTCATTCTTTGCTTCCTAAGCAAGATAAACTTGATTTCATCATTGTTGTCACCTTGTTCTCCTCCATTCTCACCCAGCCTTTCCTGACAGCTTCGACTCTCTGTGGAAGTCTCCCCTTCAGTTGTTCACATGAGCTGTCTCCCATGTAACTGGATAAGTTGTTGAGTGTTTTTTGTTCTGCTTGTTTGCTTTCTCAGAGTAGCCAAGGTTTCCAATACTAAGCAGTGTTTGTGACAATTCCTAGCAGTATTCCTGAAAACAGTGCATGTGCTTGCCGTCCAAGGTGGTGCAATCTACTATTGGGGACACTGAATTCCATTAGAAGCACAGGGAAAACAGGGCAAGATAGTGTCCTGGTTCTGGCCAGGATAGAGTTAATATTTACCTGAGCTGGGTGGAGAACTGAAGCTGGTAGCCCCTATGGCTGGGATAGTTAACTAATTAGCTAACAGCTGGGGTTAATTTACCCAAATTAGCCAAAGGGCTATTCCATCCCATCTGACATCATGCTCAGTATATAAGTGAGGAGGGTGCTGAAGGGAGGCCCTCCTAGTTGGAAGAGACTGGATGTAGAGATCTGTTGTGAGCTATTATACTGTATTTGTGTTCCATCACTCTATTGTTTTCTTCTGTCATTACTGTTAAATTTACTTTTTGTTCAATCTCAACCTGCGTGTTTGGTTTTTTTTTTCCCTGGTTTTCTTTTGTTTGTCAAATCTCCTCCTATTCTCTCGGAGAGTGGGGGGAGTGAGAGAGAGACTGCGTAGTCTGGTCCCCGTTGGGGCTGAACTACGACAGATAGCCACTGACTTGAGAGGAAATAATTCAGAGGATTATACAACAAATGCACTTTGGTTGTTGCACCTTGAGCTGTTGTTCAGGTCTGTGTATAGACAGGTGATGGACCCTGACTGTGTTACCTGTCTGGAGTTGCTGCTGCACCCAGTATATAGCCTACTCCCTCCTTCCCAGAGATGCAGGAGGGACAGTGGGCCCAGTCTGTCTTCTCCTCATCCCTCCCACCTGCAGAGCCTGCTGCCTTGCTGCTCCCTGCTCTTCCATTAATGGCTGTTTGCTGCTGTGTTTGGCTGCCTACTGCAGGTAAGCTTTCAGTCTCCAGTGACTGACCTTAAAACTAGATGGAGCAACTTCTCAGTGTAGATGCTTCCTCAGGGCAAGGGTTGAATTGCCATGGCTGAAGGAGTATCACTAGGAACAGGCTCCCCCATTTCCCAGCCCTCCAGTGAAGCAATTATGCTGGTTCTACAGTTAATATTTTTCTTTTGAGAGGCCATATTTCTTGACAGTTGCTCGTTCCTCCTCCAGGAGGATGCAGCAGGTGAGAGAGGCTCTTTTTTTGTGCCATGTCCTAGGTGTTTAAGCACTAGAATAAAAGGATTTGCCCAGCCTGAACACATTCGTCAGCTCCCTCTCCAGCCAGCTGGTTCTCAGTCTGAGCTCCCAGGCTCAGCTTCAAAGAGGCTCAACCTTAGCTGCTCTGCGAGTCTCAGTAACATTACTCTCCACCTGAAAGATTTAATAACCTCTTCACTTGCACCACAAAAAGCAGATTGTCTTGGGGATCCAGGCAAGCAGGTACATATGTCCTTCTCCAGCATGTAGGTTATTATCTGGCAATTGCAGATGGGCACTTCTGCTGTCTCTGCAAAGCCCCTTCCATCTTCCAAGGAGCAGACAGGTAGCCGTTAGGAGAGGAAAGCACATACTGATGTCTGTACACCCTGATGGATGGCTAATCAAGGAGGACCCTTTCAGCAAATGATAGATTTCATAAATTCTGTCTCTTGTTACCATTTGGGGATCTCAGAACGAGAAAATCAGAGATGTGAGCATGGCTGATGGTGACAATTTCTCTTGTCAGTGCTCAGACTTGAGTCCTTGTCAGTCTCATCATCATCTGCTGATTTGTACACAAACCTCCATGAAGATTTCATTGTTCTGATGTTGCATGTTACACAAAGCGCTAAGCTTTCCCCTTATGCCATGCAAAGTATAATCGAAGTGGCTTTGTCAAGTTGATAAGGGAGAGATTGAGAGCACTGACCATTAAACGCAGTTTCTTTAAAGGCAGGTAGAAAAAAATGGAGCAATGTTTTGGTTTTGTTGGTGCTGTTTTAATACCCGTGTCAGTGCATCCTCCTCCAGATGTTTCTCTACAATGTCCCCCGTATGGAGGTTAGCAGGCCAGCAACTGCTGTTCTTGCCACTACTTGACAAAGTGTCAAGAACAAGAATGTCACGTGCCTTGTGTGTAAAGAGTGAGAAACCACTAACTCTTTGTCATTGCTCACCTGCTTTGTTGATGCCAAGAGACCTGTTGGTAATAAATGTGATTTTGAAAGCTTACTCCACGGTGTCCGTGAATTAGCTCTTGAACCTGCGTGTAAGTGGGAATTAAGAATGTCTGTGAGAGCCGGATACAATGGAAAGTTAAAGAGCACTTGAGGAATCAAGAAGAAAGATCTATTTATGTAAAATAGTATGGAATATGTATTTCACATGGTATTAAGTTCTTATGATGGTGTCAGAGTTTAAATAGTTTAGTTTCTCATGGTCATCCTGGAGTTAGAGAAGAAGGTGGTTTGCTGTGATTGTTGCTGGCAGCAGAACCTGTTCTTTCGCCGCTTCCGTGGTCGGGATCAGTAGACTGGGGAGTTGGTAAAGGCGGTTTCCTGAAAACAGGCTTGACAACTGTGGCCTCTCCATGCTGCTACTGCTTTTGTTATTCGCTGCATCGCTATTGATAGTCTGTGAACAGTCAAAAATAAATAGAAATATAGTAATGCAAAGAGTTAATGGAATTGCCAGTTTGGGATAGTAGTCTCCTGCTTTCATTTTGCTGTGTCAGAACTGATAAAGTTTGTTGCAGTCATCACTCTCTTTTGATTAACTGATACAGCCTTCTTTTGAGCATTTTATATCTCAGATGTCAAGCTCTTTTTTTTTGCAGTGACAAAGGGCTGGTTTAGAATATCAAAAAAAGGCAAAATGTTCTGTTTGCAGCTCTAAAATGCTCAGTTACTTCATTGCTCAGTGGAAGCTGCAACTGGGATTCATTTGGTACACAGACAGACATAATAACTGAATGTAAATGGAGGTGACGTGTTAAAACGGAAGTGGGAAGTGTCTTTGGAAGTGTTTTAATGTCAGTAGTGTGCGTAGCAGTCCTGTGTGGTGGGAGCTCCACTGAACTGCTTTGCTTTTAGAATGCCGGCTTACGGTGATTGGGAAATGATGACAGTACCCCCATGTTTTGTGGTGCATTTCATAAGCAACAGTAAGCACAGCAGAAGAACTGTTTGTCTCGCAGCCAATGGACAGAGGGAAGTAAATAGTGGAAATCTGATTTTTAAAAGTTCGTTGAAGATGGACTGTCTAGCCAGAGCTGTGAGGAATATGACAAGCACCATGTACCTGGCAATAACAATGTTCAGGGGCTTGGCATTCCCTCTGCTAGTATTGCAAGGTGTGAAAACATTTGAAATAATTGTAAGTGAAGTTAATTTGGAAGGGCTGTGGCTGCTAGTCAAGTAATATTTCTGTGTAAGTGAGATAAATTTGCAGGTTGATATCCTGCACAGTTCATATGGTCTTGGAGGTATTGTAAGAAGTCATCTTTCATTAGCAATGGTCATACTTTATGCTTACAGCAGATATCTTGTAGATGCTTGTGAACACGGAGCCACGAACTGAAAGGCAGGAGAGGGAGACTGACTTCTAAATGCAGCCTTTCCTGTTTAAGGCAGGTAGCAAAGAATACCATCTTCTGATGAGGTGATGAGCAAAGGATTTGCAGCATCACGGACTGGGGTATGGGCACGCAGTACACTGATATTGAGCTGGTGACGGGGCCCTAGAACACCAGGTGTACCAGGAGAGGCTGGAGGAGCTGCGTTTGTTCATCCTTAGGCTGAGGTGCCTTAAAGGGGGACCTTACTGCTCTCTTCAACTGCCCAATGGGAGGGTGTAGAGCAGGAGTAGTCAGGCTCTTCTAGCAGGCTTGTGGTGATAGGGTGAGAGCCAACAGACATAAGCTAGGAGCTAGGAATTGTGATATTATATATTGATTTAAAACTGATAAATAAATCTCCCGCCATGAAGATGAACAAACATTGTACCGGGGCCCCAGGAGTTTGTGGCGTGTCCGTCTTTGGAAATACTCCAAGCTTGATTGGGCGGGAACCTGGGCAACCTGATCCAGCTCCAGAGTTTGACCCAATTTCAAAGTTGGCCCTGCTTTAAGTGGGTGTTTGGAAAGGATGACCTCCAAAAGTCCCTTCCAACCTAAATTGTTCCATGATTCATGAACTCTTGACATACTCAAAACTGTGGCAGGGAGTACGTGTGTGCACAGAATGTATATGCTGAAACATTGTCCATTTGCTTAATGCCTTTTGTTATTTAATCCACCACATTTGATTGCACTCCAGTTTTTCTTTTATCTTTGAGACATACGGTTGGAATGGAGCTCTGTGTTTGTTGAAGCCAGTCCCTGCTGCTGCAACATGCGTTCAGCCATGTCCTGGAATGCCATTAATAAGTCTATTGATGTGGTGATTAGCCATGTTTGAAAATAGTGGGTTTGTTTATTTAAACATGGGCTCCGATGCATGCATACAGTCAGTATCTGCCATCTTTAGTCATCCAGTTGCTCAATAGCTGTCTAAAGAGATAAGTTTAGCAGAGATGAGATGCAGAGATGGTGAAGTTCACTATTAACAATTGAAATAGAGGATCAGGTGGTGTTAGGAACAACTTTTCCTCTTGGAGGGTAGAGCTGAGCAAGGTGGTCGATTCTCCCTCCTTAGAGCTTCCCAAGACTCAGGCAGACAACGCCCCCGCTCAAATGATCTAGTGTTGGTGAGGGTCCTGCTTCAAACATGAGGTTGGACTGGAGATCTCTTGAGGTCCCTTCTTGACTACGCTTTTGCCATCCAATTGAGTCTTTTCCATAAACAGTTGAAGAAAACAGTTTCCTTTTTCCTCCTTGCCGTACCTGTATTGTTGCAGAATTGGTGCCAGGTCTTTGTGAAGACAGTTACATCTGCTCCAGCTTTTATGTATATCACCTATTTTTCTATCCTTTGCATGGGTACTAGCCTGAAGACATCTGAAAACACTCACTTCCCTCATGTAACTAGGACAAGACTATTTCAGCAAGCTGTCACTTGTTTAGGTTGGAGGAGATACAATCAAGCTTGTTGCAACGTTTGCTCTGGTTTTCAGCCTGGCCTGTAGCACTGGAAATCAGGGTTCAGTTTGTCACATTTGGCAAGCAGAGCACATTCTGGGCACTCAGTGGCAGGTGGGAAGAGCTGAGCTGACTTTGGAGCAGTGGGTATCTTACCCTTTCAGAGAGCATTTGTCTCAGCTGCATGGTCTTGGCTGTTTGGCACCAATAGTTAATGAAAGACCATAGAAACAGAAACACTTGTCTCCTTCTCTTGTATTCCTGAAGTTAAATGACTTGAAAATCCAACTGCAAGCATTGAGTATTTACTTAGAATATACCGGCTAAGAAGTTAATAATACAATTTTCTCTGAGTTTATACTGGAAGTTAATAGAAGGATAGAAAAGGCAAGTTCTAGGAAGTGAGTGACACTATTTCTGCTTTGCTTAGAGTTTCCTGCAGATAATGACCCTTTTAAAACTTCTAATACAGTGTTTTCAGTTTCTTTCATAAATGGAATGGGCTTCTCGATGTAAAACAAAAAAAAAAAGTTTGCAGTACTTCTAAGTCATTTAGATGCACTGAGTCTCTTTAAATCATGCCAAAATGGCAACAAACCTGGATTTTAAGGAAACTTCAGCATTCTGAAAAAGGAATTACAGAGCAGATGTCCTAAGCAGCTGAGGTCTGTTTCCTTAATAAAACGATGAGCAAAGAATTGGAAGAGAGTAGGATTCTAAAAGAATACACATTTCTCCTTAATCCTGCCTATCAACTCCTAAATTCAGGCTTCTCTTTCCCTTGCAACTGCAAACTTGCACTTGGACAGCAGTGAAGTTGTTTCTGTCCTCCTTCCGTTCTGTAGCACATTTGACAATGTGTGACAGAGTCCTGCATTCAATTTGAGCTGTTTTAATTTTGGCAATCAGCGCTCTGACTGATCTGTTCAAGAATCGTTATACCAAGAAGGAAAAAAAGACCTTGAATCCCCGCATCTGAGTAGGAGATAAGGATCAGAAAGGCATCTCTGGAGTTTTTCTGGAGTTCCTAGGTCTATGTTAGAGAATTGCTGTCCTGTCCCAACCAGTTCAACTGCACTGCCATCAGAAGGGAGCCCACAGTCTGTGCTTGGTTACACGCCAGCCTGTCAGAGCCTAACGGCATTATGTGCAGCGTGGACGTACTCAGAAACCGCTGTGGATGAATTGCACACACGGATGCCGGTTAATACAGTAAGAAAAACACTATGTTATATTGTTCTGTGTAATTTATTTCATGAAGTTCACTTATTCATAGGTGAAGCACCAAATTAGCAAAACAAAAGTGGCTGGTAATACTATTAATAACGATCGCAGTGGTCTGAAAGATAAATCCCTGTCTGCTGCAGCGCCACTGCTGAATTTGTAGTACTTTGAATGGGGCTTTCTAATACTTGGAACTTTAAACACTGGCCTCTGAAACATGATTTGATGCAACTCAATTAAAACATTTAATAGCTTTTAAGACGTGGTCACCTGGAATAGGTGGCTGTATTTCCTTCTGGTGGTGGTCCGGTGTCACTTCTCTCCAGGATGTGGCAGTGTGATGGCTTCACAATGCCAAGACAGTTGGAAGGTTTAAATTAACGTGTGATTAATTTCCGTACTGTCATCATCCGTTTTCAAACCTTTAATTCATATGCCAGCTTTATCACCAGTAATAGTGGGAAAATGCTTGGCTGAAGGAAACGTGCATCTGAGATTATGACTGGTGCTGTTGGGTGATTTCAGCACTTGGCAAATCGTGTTGTCAGCCTTGTTTTTACAGTCGAAGCACTGCGAGTGTGGGCACCTGCTCTTGTGCTGGTGGGCTTGTTATCCCAGTTTACAGTTCATCTCCTGCTTTTCTACCTTCATCTCACTTTTAATTATCTGGGGTTATATTATAACAGCTGAATTGCATGTTTTGTGCGACTCCACAACATAGTTCCTAATTTGCACAATAAACGTGCCTTTGAGGCTTCTGGCTAGTTAAAATTAATTTTTTTTTTGTTTCCATAACCATTTTAAACCATGGATCTGGACATGCACTTACTTATGAAAGTGCAAGTGGAGGTTTCCAAGCAGCCTTCTTAATAAACACTTTCTGCACATGATCAACAGAATTGCATAGGTTTTTTTTGAAACTTGGACGTGGTGTGTTATGAGGATGTTGTAGATGTGATCATACAAATTAAACTAAGCCTGAACAGTTTAAATTGTATCAAAGAATTAACAAAAGCTATGTTCCGCTGAATAACTTTTTTTTAAAAGGAGGAGGAGGAGAGGAGAAGAAAAGGTGATGATCAGATCCTGAATGATAGTCTGAAGATGCCCAAACTCAAGTGCATGCTTTTTCTTAGTTTTCAATAAGATAGTCGTGATAATGGGGCCAGGTGTTATGGAGAGTATGAAGCAGAATTCAAAGAAACCTTGCATGAATCAACATGCACTATCTTTTTTTTTTTTTTGCTTTTTTTTCCTTTTAAGAGAAGCTTTTTAGTTTTTTTTTCACAGGGGATATATAAGACAGAAAAAATTTAACTACTGTTAAGAAGGGGATAACAATGATCCTAGATATACATTGGAGACAAGAGAGAGAAGGGGCAGGATGAAACGGAAGCCTTTTCAGCTAAGGGATCATGTTGGTATACAAATAAGTGTTTATAATTGCCAACAAATAACTTCAAAAACCACAGCCTGTTTTCCAGTTGATGTTTCCATGACCATCAATTTGGAACAGTTTTCCAGTAGAAGTGTGGCTGAAGCTCAGACCTGTTTTAAGATGGTGCGTGGTCCGTTTGCAAAAGCAGTTGTGCAGTGCAGCCTGTGTGAGGCCGAGGGCCAGGACTTTGCTGTGGAGAGCCCCTTCCAGCCCTCCGCGCCTGTATGTTCTGCCTGTCCTGTGTCACGCTTGCTATGACAGGCTCCTGTGCTGGGTTGCTGCTGCTTAGTGTTTCTATTTCAAGTTCCTCTTTGATAACAGTGACAGGTAGCAACCCATTTGATATCCTGTTGGTGTAACTAATTCCAGCTCAGCAAATGGGGAACCCCCCTTTGATAAACATTTATTGTTGGAGAACACAAGCAGAGTTGGCAGGCACCTACCTTTAAGTCAGTCTTTAAAATATAGCATGAAAATCAAAGATTGGTGATAGGCAGGGGATTATTCCTGCATGGGTAATTCTGAAGCAAGATTCGCTTGCCTATGTACAGATATGCTATCCTCACCATTAGCAGAGCTGAGAGACTAATGAATTCACTTGAGGCAGGCATAATTGGACAGGCTCTTTTGTCTCATCTTCCTGTTCTTTCTAGGCTGTGTTACGATTTAGTGACACGCTGATTTGCAGTAGGTAAGGAGGGCTGCCATTCTTTCAAGCTTCAGATTCACCTACAGATGTGTGTTACACCCTGGTGTACATCCTTCAGGAAATACGCTGGGATGTCAGATCCTCAAGACAGAAATGGTGCCTTCCTTCTCGTGCATGTAAAACCTAAGCAGCGCAGTTAGTTCGCGCTGAGGTAGCTTGTCGTCCTCTTTGCTGGTATGGATTTTAGTGCAGCAAATCAAGTGTGAAGCCAGGAACCTTGGGCCTCAGTCAACAGCACAGGGATGGGTGAGGGAGACTTAGACACAGAGCTCTAAAAGACACATCTGTTTCCTGTTATAAATATATCCTGTGTAGTCTTCACAAAGAGCTTAAAAACAAGCTGAACCTTGCAGGTTTGACATCTGTGTGCATGGTGCATGTCCCTTAAGCTTGTAGCACGTGATAGTTTTGTCTAGCAGTGAGAATGGGAGTAAGTGATGCAGGCAAACACTAAGTATGGCAAATCTCTGTAAGCAGCATACTTGTTTAGAGCTCTCTTGTGGTGCCTGCAGCCTTCCATGTGTTTGTGAGTCTTGAATTTGGGCGTAAAGACCTTTCCAGGCTGCAGAAGTTAGTGTGAGTGCTGGTATTGCCAGTTCTGGGTTCTCCCCTGATAGGCTTATCCTGGTGCAGATATGGTGAGGAGTCCGTAGTGGAACAGCCACTCAGTTCCTGGCTACCCTCTGCGATCGTGTCGATCTTGCATGAAATTGGGATTTGCTGCTGACATGAGGAGACGTGTGGAAGAAGATGCTGGAGGACTGGGTTGAGAGAGAATCCATAACTATTTGCAAGTAGGTTGTGACTAAAATATAAAGAACATATTTGAGTTAAGATGCCTTCTATTGGATTTTGGTCTGCGGG
Source organism: Chlamydotis macqueenii (assembly GCF_036417535.1). Taxonomy (NCBI): domain Eukaryota; kingdom Metazoa; phylum Chordata; class Aves; order Otidiformes; family Otididae; genus Chlamydotis; species Chlamydotis macqueenii. The sequence continues at coordinate 26,484,978 of NC_141563.1, forward strand.
AGCTGATGTCACAGTAAGGTCTATGACCTGCAGCAGAACTCTGTGATGAGCAAAAAACGTGTCCTCCTAAACCAGTGTGGATTATACTTCTGCTTTTAACAAGGGAAGTTTGTTTCTGGGTAGCAGGCAGTGTTTCTGACTTTGTGAAGATAAAATACAGTGTCTCAAATACCACCTCCTTGGCGGAATAACTGTGCTGCCTTGCCAAGATACCTACTGCAACGGTGACGTTAACTGGTTTTTCCCTTTTCCCAGAGACACAGATACTGTCAGAGGTGCTGAAGAAAGTAGTAATTCATGACACAGAAGAAATATCTCCTTTAGATCCAGTCTCTTCAGAGCTGCACGCTGCCACACAGTTCATAGAGTAACTGTGGCGCTGGATTTCCCAGCAGCCCCCTTACACAAAGCAGATGTGGCTCCCTGGTCCTGCAGATCCTGCACGCAACCTTTCCTCTGTGGTACGTGCTCCAGCCTGGACACAAGTCCCAGGCCAGCTCTGGAAATTCACATTCAGCACCTCATGGTCCCAGTGCCTTGTGTTCTGGGCTTCAGGATAGACCTGGTGGCCACAGTGTGGCAAACCGTGGCTTCTCCATGTGGACCACAGCTTTCTGCACTTCTTACAACTCTAAGCATAAACAGGTGAAATCAAGTAAAAGTTGGTGCAGGTAGAAGGCCACAAAAAAAAAATAATAAAATAATTCAAATCTGGAACCATGCCTGGTAGCTGGAGATTTAAGGAGTTTAGTTTGGAAACAGTTAGAGGCTGGACCTGATCATCTATACAGAGAAAAGTTATTAAAGTGAGAAGAGCTTTTCATTTTATCTGGTAAACTCATAACACTGCAAGGAGTGGATGCTAGAAAAATTAAATCAAGAGTGCAACAACCATGAAGGTGATTAATTTTGATGCCTTTCTAAAAGTCATCCCTTGCTGAACCGGAAAGCCCTGGGTGGAGGAGGGGACTGGGCACCTCCAGGGATGAAGCACCTGCCCTGCTTTATGCAGGGAGCAGGACTGGATTGCAGCGACCGTAAAAGTGCAACCTCTGGCGCGTATCACTCATCCTCTTTATTGTGGGGTTCGGACACCCAGTATTCATGTTGGATGGAGTCAGATGTTTTCCACATACACACAGAGTTGATTTGGGAAAGGGCAGTACCTCGCTACCTGCTGAAATTTTTTACACTCTGGTAAGCATTTATGAATGTGGAAATTACATTTCTTGCTTTTCTGCAGACTGTACTACAGATGCTGAATGATAAAACAGTTGAATCAAATGGGAAAATAATCACTGGTATAATAGAAATGCCAGAGTCCACTCATTATCATTAAGCAAAAAGTTTTCCTTCTCACCAGGTAGATGAGGCAGAAATTTGGTTCATTACCAGGAGGAGGACAGAACAACGTACAGTAGCATTAAAATAAAATGCAGGTCCCTTCCTGAGAGCCTGGGTTGCCTTTGCTTTAGTAATGGATATTCTGAAGAGGCTGCTTACTCCGGCTCTCAGTTCTATTAAAATCATTGTACTATGCTCTCTGTTTACAAAATAAGGTTTACACTCACTTTTAATTCTTAAAAGCAGAGGAAAAAAACCTGAGCTTTGCAAAGCCTTTTGAACTGCTGAATCAAGGACTGGATGCTTGCGAAGAGGGATTAAAACCTTTTAATCCTTTTGTGTAAAAGAATATGGTGTTTAATGTGGTAGGCATGCTGGCAAAATTAATTTTCATGTGTTTTCAAGCACAAAAATCCAGTTCTGTCTTTGTTTTCTGGTCCTGCATATCTTACGGGTTCTTTACACTATGCAATACACTTTATTAACTTTGAAGTTTTGAAGAAATTTGCAAATAATAAACTGCAGATTTGGAAGGAAAAGTGAGTTCCTAGGAGCAGGCACAGCTGTTAGGTACGGCCTCATGCCCATTGTGGTGACTGATTTCGGAGCCCGGTAGCTGACGTTCTTATTCTCTTGTCCACTGTACGTATTCTGTGCAAGAGAGAGGAGGCCTGAATTCAGATACTGAATTTTGTGTATGATTAAATGAATGTTCTGTATGTGTGCATTTGAAAGCCCTTAAGTGAATGTTGTGTAAACGGTGATAATTGGAAGCAGTCTCCTTGCAGTCCTTTCTCGAGCAAAGTAAGGTCCAAGGCCAAAGGCCCAAATGTTTAATTGTATTAAACACAGAGGCTGAAAAATTTATTAACTCAGAAAGTGTGTATTACCCAGTTAATTGGAAGTGCCTTTAAGCTATTACCAGGTAGAAATTTTACTTCAGGTTTCAATTTTAAATTAAAGCACAGCAGAAAACCATTCTGTGAGGCTGCTGGAAGATCTGCAGTTAGAGCAGCGCTTCTCTGCTCTCCCCTGTTTTTCTGCTTTGTATAATACTTGGTATAAATGCTGGGGAGTTAGAATCAAAAGTTAAACCCATATACAGGGGTCTGGCTTTCCCCCAAGATGCATGGCAAGCTGCACGCACAGGCTGCGTGTGCTCTAGGGAAACGTAAAAGCAGAGGAGGGGAAATGAAGATGACCTCAGGTTCTAAAAGGATTTTTTTCTGGGCTGTTTTTCTGCTTTGTTTTTAATCAGTATTCTTCAGTTGTATGCAGGACTGCTTTGTGCTTCTTGGCATATTTTTCTTTTTCTAGTTACGTGTTATTTCAGTTATTGGAAGCAATTGCAAGAATGGTGTCAGAATAGAGGTTGATTTATTCCCTCTCCCTGACACACAAAAAACTTTAAAAAACCCATGGAAGAGAGTCAATCACAGCACAGGGATTAGCCAGAGTTAGGGATTTTCTTACTAAGATGTAAAGCAGCTCACACTGATAGCCAGCCAGGCACTTTGAGAAAGACACTGCAATTACAACAGCCTTGAAAAATACTGGAGAAAATTTGCCACCCTGTGTGCAAAATCTGTAGGCACCCTGCAGATATGATATGAAGAGAAACTGCGTCCCCGTTGCATTAAGTTCTAGTTGCCTGCCTAAAACTCTCTCCACAAATAAATCAACACCCAGAATGTTCAGCGCCGCGGAGTGACTTGCGTGGCATCCTTGGGTGGTGGCTGGCTGGGACAATTCTGTTTCAGTATCATGTCAGTTAATTTTAGGCGTTTAAACTCTTTCAACAATTTCCATGATTCATAAAGAGACAGAATTAGAAATTTACTGAAGTGCAATACTATGATGACAGGCTGGTGCTGTAGTTTATTAATATCCAGTAATTGTGGCCTTAACACTTGAGTGAACTAACGGCTTCTGGCCTGTATTTCTGTGGAATAAGCAGGTTTCTCCAGACATCAGCGTTCAGCAGTGAACGCCCGGTTTCTACTGGTGCAGGGTTGGTTTATGTATAACTGTCCAGACACTAATCAGAAGAACACAGGACACATGAGGTTTTAAGATGTTTCTTTAAGAAGAAATTTTAAAATAGTCAATATTAACTTAAATACTATTTAATGTTTTATATCAGATTTAACAAGTATAAATCCTGTACTAGCAAAAGGGAAAAGAAGGCTTGAAAAGCCTGGGTGTGAAGATTCCTGCCTGTGTGTCTCCAGAGGCCCCTCAGTCCCGTCCAAGGCTTTGCCTTTAGACTGGGCTTATGGTAAGGAAAGAGCCGTTAGAAATTGTGAGCAGCACCTGTTTGCTGAGACAGTAAAGAAGGAGGAATCAAAGTTTATAAAGAGTTTCTGAGGTTAAGCCATTATAAATACTGATAAAATTGTACATTTGACCTAACATGTACCCATGCATCCCCCTCAGTTAAACTTTCTGCATATAAACAAAGCACAGTGTGCCGCTCCTGCTGAAATGAGTACCTTGCATCCTAGTTCACCGTGTTTCCTGCTAGTGTTTAGGGAAAATCACAACCTCTGCTGGCTGGCTGCTTCTATTATTTTTGTAATGCAATTTTTCTACTGGAAGTTACAGAGGTGTCATTGAACATGTTAAAAGATCTACTTCTTAGAGATTTGTATATTACTCATTCACTTTATTTGGTTTCATTTGAACAACTCAAAAGGTGATGGAGATGAGGAGAAATGCAACTTAGTTTGAGATAATGTTTGTAGATTTGATTATCACGGACAACCACACTTGAAGCTGGAAAACGTAACCACTAAAATTGGATTAAAATAGCGGAGTCATTTGTCCTAGCTGTTGGGAATCTCTTAAGCATTAAAACCTAATAACAGTAAGATGATAAAACAGGAGCGGAGGATGTGCAGGTAACATCAAGTAACCTGTAATTCAGAGTGATCTGAGGAATGTGTTGAATTTGGAATGCCGTTTTCCGTGATTAGAATACGGTTAAGTGTTTTTTAAAATGTATAGGAGAAAGGATTATGATCCATTCACTGGATAAAAAGAGTATATGTATCTGAGCGTGCAACACCCTACTATATGTATTCACATTTATTTAATAAGTACAAGTAATAAAGGAAAAGTTTCAAAGTGCTGTCATCTTAGTGAAATAAAACCAAAATAGGAAGAAATAAGGAATGAATAAGCATTGTGGTCGCAGAGACCGACTGATGCTGTAGTCAGCTGTTGTTGAGAAAATGTTATTACAAGGCTCAAACAGACTCTGCCTACTTGTATAATTTACAAGAAATAAAAGTGCAAGTTTGAAAAACTGTATTTTTGCCAAATAGTATTCCTAATGATCACAAGGGCGCGGAAGCCAAGTTTAAATGATGGTGGGTATATTAAAAGGAAAACATAAGGTTATTAAACCTAAGGATAGCTGGAGAGCCCACTGGCTTGCCTCCTGCCCTGTAGCAGATGCTTAGGAGAGAAATCATAGAGTAGATTTCACCAGTGTATCCTTCCAACAGGCATCCATCCATGCACAGGTCCATGATCACAGAGGAAACAGAGAAAGAGAAATACCCTTGCCATATATATAAGAAGGGGCCACCTCTGTCTTCTAGACCACTTTATTTCCACATCAGTCAGTTGTGAACATGAGAAAGTCTGTGTCATTCTTACTTTTTTCCCAGTGTTATAACAACTGAGCCACATCATCACTTTTCATGTATTTGTCCTGACAGCGGCCATTTGAGAGCAGCAGGCAAGTTTTGCAGTGGAAGCTGGGGCACAGTTGTGCCCTGCAATATGTGACAGGGAAGGTTAAAGGCAGGGATTTAAACCTGAATTTCACGATTTCCAGGCTCAAGAACTATTCCTGTTGTGATCTTTTCCTGCGTGTATCAATAACTTATTTTAATTCATTTAGCCCAGGCACCTAAATAAGGTTACCTGTGTACGCCTGTCCGATGTGCTTGTCTAGTTCATCTCGTATCACAACTGTAATTTTTTCTGTCACAAAGACTACTACTTTCAATCTTAATTTAGCCTGAGTCATAAAAGCTTTCAGATAAAAATACAAACTCCGCTCTTCTACAACGCTGGTCTTATTTTTTTGCTGCCCTTCTGTCCTATTTAGAGCAGTGGGCACTTGTAGCATGAGGATAGAGATATTTTTCTATTAAAATCTCTTGCAGCAGGTGAGTGTTCATAGAACACTTAATTGCAGATGTGTTTAGTAATTTTTCTCAAACTTGTCTGTGGCTCTTTCAAAAAACAACATCCAGGAGAACAGGAGGAGCAGGATGATTGCCAGTTTCGGAATTAAGATTTTTGGATGAGGTATATTTGATTTGGTTGCTAAATACTGAAAGAGCATCAGGATTTGTTTTAATTTCCCCATTTATTTTAAGAAACCATCTAATGATGTGTCTTTGAAATAAAACATGTTAAAATTTGGATATATGAAGCATATTTGTGTTGGCATATATTATGTTTCCGCCACTTGGAATTTTTTTTTGGCTCTTAAAAAATTACAAGGAAGAATCTTCTATGTGACTGATGTGTGCTTAATGTGTAGCAAAATACAAGGATCTGTGTAAATATACATGACCCAGCATCATTTGACAAGGCTCTGACTGATAGTTCAGGTAGTGCAGAGCATATGCTGCTTCTCAAAGGCCGTGGTTCACATAAAAGATACTTTGCCAGGTTAGAGGGAAGCTGCACCTCTATGCTTCAGCCTTGAAGGAAATCTGGCAAAAGACACTTTTTCCCTGGGAAGGTCCTTTGGGTTCACTGAGAAGCTGCACAGCCTAAAAACAACACGTGATGACGTGACTCTACTCTGGGAAAACCTGAAAAAGAGAACTGAAATATTCCTACTCTGCTACATATGTTTGGCAGGACAAATTTTAAAACAGCTGCTGAGATGGTTTTCTGATTTATAACAATTGTTTCACAACAAGCAAATTGTCTAGAATAGCAGAAAACAGCAGTGATTTTTTAATATATAAAATATGGGTGAGAGAGATGCATCTTCATGGCTGGCTGTCTCTTCCTCTGAGTTGCCCTGCAGCAAGGCTGTGTCTGTGGCTCTCCAGCAGACCAGAGATTCTCCTTTTGAGAGGGCTTCAGGTTCCCCTCTCAAACCCATCACATTGGCTTTTGCTGGGAAGGGCAGACAGCAGCCTTACTGATGAGCACATACCTAACTTCTCTGCTTGTACTTCTCTCTCTGGCTTTCTGTGCCCATGTTCTTGTGGACCTCTTAAAGTGTAAATCAGGGGAGCGTTTATTTTGAAAGCATCACACACCCTTGCTCAACCCAGGACCCTGCATGAGTTTGCTGTTGTTTTCCAGCATAGTGAAGTAGACTCATGTGTGCCTAAATCTCTGCTAGCATCTCTTCCACACCATGAGACCCTCCTTGTGATTCGCTTTATAGGATTATCAGGAATCTGTGCTTGCTCAGCAAGTGACTTTTTCAACGCTATCAACTGTGAAAGGAAAGTCCTTTTCTTCTGAAATGTTGGTGTTTGTTTTTTTTTTTTTTTTTTATTAAAAAAAAAGTCTCTCAGCGGAGAGCGTGCCTGAGCAAGTTATTTTTCAGCCCCCAGCCAAATAAGATGAAGCTTGTTTCTTTCTCTTGTAAGAAAATGCTCTATTTTTCACAGTCTTCCTACTCAGAACGTGTTGTTCCCGTAAGCTCTCTGGAATAATTTAGTTTTGAGTAAAGACCAAACAGGGAAAATTTCAACCAAGAAGGTGAAAGTTTTCCCATGCTCCTGCCTGAAGCTTATGAGTGAACAGAAGTGATGATAGCAGTAATTTCCACTCCCCATGTAGTGGGAAACTTGGTTATGAAGTGAGGAGCAAGAATTAGTTTAGAGGGTGAGGACTGAACGTGCTCCAGGGATCAGACACTGAGCAGAGAGGCTGGACTTGTTTGGACTTGGAGTTATCGAGTAACAAGTACACCAGTCTGGAGTTATTACTCCACGCGGTGGAGCAAGTGAAGGTGGGCGTGATGGGCACCCGGCCATCCGGCACCTCTCCCTGCTGTCACTCAAGACTTACTCAGGATGTTCCCTCTCAAGCTGATATTTCAGAGATTTGTGTTTGGAATCCGATTGATCACTCTTTTTTTCTTTTTTAAACTTTCAATTAAAAAAATCTTCAACTTTACCTAGTCCTTTTGTCATCAGGGAAAAGACAAGATTTCTTCTGCGAAAAACATTTCAGTTCCTTGTATTTATTTGTAGTTTGTTTGAACAACAAACAGTTAACTTCAAGCTTGGCATGTGCATAATTTTCTGTGGAGACTCTGGTCATTTTGAATATAGGAGGGGGAAAAGGGAAGGACTAGGTTATTAGTTAAATATTGTATTTTCAGTATGTCTTTATTTGTTTCTGGTTTTGTTTCTACGGCTGCCCTAAGAGTGCAGACACTCAAAACAGGTTAAAAAAGACTGCTTGGACAGTCACCTGGCCCTGTCCATAGTGGTTGTTACTACTGCCCTTTGGAGGTAACTGGTGATGTGTCCCACAGCAGCCTCCCCTGGGCAGCAGAGTTATGGAGATGTTGGTTGGAGGGAAGGTGTGGAGGTAGTCTAGTCCACTTAACTTGCATTTTCCACAGACGCCAAGATTTTAATGGATGATCTGTCGCATTTCTGTTAGCTCTCACTGAGATAAGTTTTGGGATTTGCTGTAACAGTTACCAGTCAGTATAAAATATGTTTGCCCAGGCCTGACTTTATTGTCCTGGGGCCAGGACTCAGGATTTTAGGTTTGCTTAATTAGTATTTTCCTTCCATTTCAAAACTTTAGGGCATACAAATGTTTAAAATGACTTTGTAGAAATATCCTTTCCCAAACTGCATGAGAACTTAGTTTATATACAGGTATACTTCTGTGACCAGTCTCGGTGGATTCAGATGGTTTCCAGAAATCAGTGTTGCTCAATTAAATGTGCAGTGGAAAAAGATTCATTACAACAATGTAAATTTAAGCTGAACAAGGGAGCAGATTTTTTACGTTTTACTGCCTGTGAACATTCAGTTTCCTTTTGTTCTGGTTTTTAATGGTATTGATTTTTTTCAAATGTACAAAAGTAAAGTAAGTCCTCAGTGTACAAGCTGGGGAGTAGGTGCGCAGTGAGAGATATAATTGCATTGTATTCTTCAAGGACAAAAGTTTTTTGATTCTGTTGTATTTGTCATTTGAAAAATTTACACTATTTTGCTAAGATTACAGAGTAAATAACAGAAAATCAAAAGAACAAATCAACTGCCGAAACGCCATACAAGACATCAACTCAGCACTGTGCACAGCGAAACAGTCAATCACACTGCAATCACTAGCAGCCTGAACAGTAAATTAACATTTCACTGAGATAGATGAGAGGTGAATAAACACAGATATATGTAAATATAAACTAACTAGAAATAGACATGATTATAGATGAGTAAATATATGAAATCAGCATCAGTTAAGCAAGCACACTTAATAATTGCTTGCTGTTCATGTCAGGACAATGTGCCAAAGACTGCAGACAGCAGCTATCATGTCATAAAAGGCATTTTCTGGGTTTTGAGCTATTTTGTCTGCGCAGTCCTCAGCACTCCCTTCACCAAGGATGGCAAAATTCAGTATACCTGTGTGTGATGAATTTCTGTGGTCAGGTTTGTGATGTTCTTTCAGAAGGTGGTTGAGAACAGGACATGTGTATCTACATTTGCCTGGACAGTGCTGACCTTGTCTGCAAAGGCTGTTTGGCAATAAAGCTGAGCAAGCAGCAGTGGTAGAGGTCCAGGCCTGCAGCTTAATGTCTCAGCTGTGGCCTCCAAATCACTTGGATTTGGGGTTGGCATGTCCCCTGGTGCCTGTGGTCCCTGAAGGGCAGTGGGTGGGCTCCCCCACGGTAGGGACAGTGGGGGTCTGCATGAGCAGTTAGCATGGCCTAAACCAGAAGGTAAAACTGGGATTAAGGTGGGTCCTGCAGTTTTAGCAAAGTCTTCAGAGATCGCTGTTTAAGGGCGAAGTTGCACTCCGCAGATTCAGGTGGCAGGTGCCAGCTTGCAGCTGCTGAGGGAGAGGCGCCATCTTCCAGTGCCCTCCAGGCCCATCTGAGGTACTGCACTCCCTCCCCGGCTTGGAAAGGAAGAAAGAAAAAGCAGCTTTCTACCAGGTTGGGGGGCCTGACTTTGCTCCACAGAGGCTCTGGTGATCCCAGAGCTGCCTGTAGAGGTTTGGGTGCTGGTGGCTGGAGGCAGGGAGGGGAGGCAAGTGGGATGAGGGGCAGAGCAAGGCCTCCTGCCCTCTCCAGTAGCTGCAAGCAGCCAAACTGGCTCAGCTGTAACTTGAAACTGCACCCTTAGCGTTTTAATCTCTTAGGAAAATGTGTTTAAAGATTGTGGTCTTTTGGAGTTGCTGAATCTGTATGCCTCCTAGATGGGGGAAACTCAGCCGGCAGTTCATTAGAAGCTTAGTGTTTAAACTGCCTCGGCCTACAGATGTTGCCCCCCTCTCCCTCACGGACATACTCATGGGCATGTCCAGAATGTGAAGATGTGGAACCACCATGAGCTCTGCTGAGGACTTTGGTTTAGTGCCTTGGGGTTGAACAGGTTTCTTCTCTCTCTCTTACTCCTTTCTATATCCCGGTGGCTGTCTTTGCCCTGTGTATAGGTGAGGTTCATCTTTGAGGTGGTCGATCAGAATTGTATTTGAAATGTGGCCTTAATGCGACCTGTGCACTGAATGACATCATGGGTTACCTCCCTCTGTGGAGTTAAATGTTTTACTGCTTTATACGGATATGAGATCATCAAACACTTCTCACTTGGACAAAGCAGTGTTTCAAAATGACCCTCGGATCACATATTGCAAAATTCTCTTGTACACTGAGCACAGACGAAAAACATAAACGTTCGATCTGGATGCCTAGTCTTATCCATCCAAGTCTATCACGTAAATCCAGAAGACACAACTATATTTTCATGAAACTTCTTTTATTGATTATTAAAATGTTACATGATACATTTTTTTTCATTTTTGCTGAGTCTTTCAGCCCTGAATGTCACTTTGGTTTCTTTGCTGACTTTCACATTTAGTGATTAGTTTCTTACCAAGCATAGCCCAGCCTGTGCAGGTTTCCAGATGCTTATAAAGTGTAGGATTTTTAAGTTGATCCACTTCTGAAATGAAATTTAAGGTTGTTATTTGTGTACTTAAAACTGTATCTGTTAATTTTGACAAAAGTCTTAACAGCTTTTGGGGAAAATATTATCAACGTATGGTACATTTTGTAGGTTTGGTGTGTCAGCTGTTCTGTAATTTCCAGTTCTGTGACCATGTTATAAACCTGCAAAAATCCATTTATTAAAAAATAAACCGTAAAAATGGTTCCAAATTGTCATGTACCTGAATGAATGCCCAGGGGGCTGGGGGGAGCCCTCTATTGCCCTCATTTACAGGCAAGCCAGATGGACTTTATTCGTTTCGGGAGAAAAAGGTACTCAAGCAGAAACGGTGCTTGTCATGTTGCAGTCTGCGCTGAATCTGTGTGGCCGAGGCCATTCAACCTGGATTTGTAGTAGGAGCACCAATTACCTTATAATTTAGATTAACATGACACGTTCCTTGCTTATCTGATGTTGTGTTCTCATGGGGATGATTTGGTTATTTTTCCAGGCAAGCCAACGTTTATGAAAGCTCCTGAAGATCAGATTGGGATTTCTGGAGGAGTGGCTTCTTTTGTGTGTCAGGCAACAGGAGAGCCCAAACCTCGTATCACATGGATGAAGAAGGGGAAGAAAGTCAGTTCTCAGCGGTTTGAGGTAATTCGAAAAAAAAAAACAAAAAAAAAAACAGAAATAAAAGTTTGATAATCAGTCTAACACTTGCAGGTCTTAGTTACATAACAGTCATCATTGCCACCCAGGTATCTCTGCATCATTACAATGCAGAGTCCAGAGCTTTAGGGTTTATGTTTCCTTCTCTGCAGCAATGCAATCTGTAGAGCAGGCATTGCCCCTTGAACCTGATGCTGGAAGCACATACATAGGAAGAGATCCATCTTTGGATGGGAGACTGAGGCTTACACTGAATTGGATGGCAGATAAATGTTGTATCTAGCAGTAATTTTCTGTTTCCATAGTGAAAATTGATAAGGCACCTCCTTGGGCTGCTATCCCCAGTGAAATTGAAAAGCGGGATGCCAAAACACTATCACAAGTCTTTCTAAGTGATGGCTACAGCCATCCCTCTCACAAATGCACTTGGAAGGGGAATGGTGAAGTTGTCCTCAGGGATGAAGTGACTTCCCTGTGAACTAAGGTCTGAGAGAAAGGAAGAGGGAAGAGCAAGTATCAGAAATGCTTTTGGAAAAGGATCCAATTTGGTTCATACTTTAAACAGCAAATACATTTTCACTGACTTTCTCCACCTTTTTCTCCACTTCGTTTTTTTTTGCAGTTGGGCTCTTTTCTCTAAAACTGCCCTTGGAAATGTGACCCTTCTACCATTCTGCTGCCTTTCCTCTAATCCCCTGTCTTTGATGTTTTTGCTTTTCTGACTGGAGCACAAGATGACTTTGCTGCCCAGAATTCATTGATTCAAGTCACCAATTTTAATCATTATTTCATATGTGAGCAAAAAACCTTGATTAAAGTAATCAATTTTAATCTTGTTTTACATTGTTATTTTTCCGTAATAAAGGTTAAGTTTTGTTGTATGGTAACCATTTAGACATTCTAATTTGTAAGTAGATATAACCTTTACAGTGAATTTGGTACTTACTGTGGCTGACCCAAGGGCTATGTCATATTGTATGCATTTATAAGAGCAATTTCATAGCTTTATTCACATCAGTTTTGATACACAGTTGAGGCATTTTTCTTGTGTTAGGAAACAGTGAATAATATCTTTCTTTTTTTCCCCTACATAACTATTAATTTTACCTCATTACTAAGGTAGCCTTTTTTGGAGGAAAAATGGAATTCAGTTTAAATGAAAAAATTAATAAACAAATCTGAGGTACCCGTGCTGAGTTATTACACAAAAGAGGTATCCATTGTTAACTAGTGAGCAGCATTTCTGGTCAGTATCTCTCAGGTCCTCGGTAGTGGTACCTCCCTTCCTCTCACATAGAGTGTATGTTCAAAGGACACTAAGGGCAAAAGAGCTTTTCTGCTGTTTCATCTGTTAGCTTTTTAGTCCTTAGCTTTTTGGTCCTTATCACTGAAGTGAATTAATCTCTGCATCTGATTCTGTCTTGTTTTAAAATTTGGCAGTAGCCCTAACCTATGTAAAGCTTATAGAAAGTTTAGCATTTTATCACAGTTTCATATTTAATTTGAAATTAAGTATTTAAAAAAAAAATCAATTCCTTAAATTGTACTATGGTGATGTTCACATTTCTCTGTTCTGTCTGCTGCTACTTGACCCCAAGTTTGGGGGTTTTGCAAGCTGTTTCTATTACTTAGAACAGAAGGGCTATTCCTTCCCAGTGTGAGGAATAACAGATTTTTTGTGGTCTTGGTTACTTTTTGATTTCATCCTATTTCTCCTCTCACTGCAGAGTCTTGTGGTGCACATTCTTTTTTCTCCTTCCTGTTTTCACTCATTCGGTCTTTATACTGTGAAAAGCACTCTTAAACAGGGCTCTTGAAAATAGGGTAAAAGTTTTGTATGGGGGTAGTGCAGGTCCTAGGCTGACATGCATGTGTCTGGAATGAAGTGTATCGTAGCCTCTTAATCTTCCCCTTGCAGTTCCCAGCTGACAGGAGGGGAGCTTATGCCTTTCCCTCATGCTATCACCATCTGCAGTTCATTTAATATTTCCAGCTTTTGCTATGCTCAGTAATAGGAGAAGGATGAGCTTGGCATTAACAGTGGCCTGAGGCTGTGCCTACGCAGCCTCGCTGTTAAGGAATGGCGTATAGTGATCCAGCTGCAAACTAGCAAATACCTCTTTCTTCCATGTGGAAGTTACAGGAATGCATATTACAGCTTGGCAGGATGGATGGAAAGGCAATGATTTATTAAGGACTTAATTTATTATGCTGGGGAAGGAATTGTAATTACATCATTGTTGATTATGCCAGAGTTGCAAAGTACCCAGTGCTGAAGGACATTAAAACCCCTCACTTTCTGCTGGAGTTAGCATGTGCTGTTGGTGCTGAAGGTTTTATTCTAGTTTGTTACTATTTTCCTGGTGATCCCACAGGAGTATATCATTCTGCTCTTCCATCAAGGTGAAAGTTGGCACTAAATTGCTATCAGTGTGATTAGTAAAACCATTAGTGCAAATATGGCTCAGATGTTTTAAATCATCAGATCCACATCTTTATTACCAGGTTGATAATTTGTCAACCTTAATTGATTCATAAAGAACCTTATTGGATCTCCATTTGTTCTGGCCTCCTCAGAGGACAAATATGTTCTTGACTCTGAAATTTTTGCATCTCTGGACTTGGAATGCTTGACTAATTGCATGGTATTTTATAGCTTACAGGGCTTTTTTTTTGTTTGAAATTTTGTTTTTTAATGTCTGGATTGTTTTGACTTTCAGTTTTTGTTACAGAAGATACCAGTAAAGAAATGCTTTCTTTTCATTGTTAAAGGTTATTGAGTTTGATGATGGATCAGGATCAGTTCTGCGGATACAGCCCCTGCGTGTTCATCGAGATGAAGCGATCTATGAGTGCACAGCAACCAATAGCGTCGGGGAGATAAACACAAGTGCCAAATTAACAGTGCTAGAAGGTAAGTGGGAAGTTTTTTGATGCCTTAGGTGGCAGAAGACATGGCTTTGGCTTTGGTAGCTGCGTGTTGGTGTGGTGCTTTTAGATGACATGGTGATATTCTAGCTTGGTTTAGAAAAGCTGTGTTCTTCATCTAACACTTGCTATAATTTCTCCTAGTGATAAAACCCAGTGTTTTTGAGACAATCATGAAAGGATTGCAGATTCTGAACTTTCTTTAAAGTGTTTTAGTTGCCTGATTGAGGTCTGTTATTTCTAACTTGGAGGGCTAGCTGAAGAGACATTTGTATACTTTTCTAATCTGTTTGCTTTGATACAAAACCCACGTTCAGGGTATCGAAGAATTGTATATGACGGTCAGAAACTTAATCCATGTTGCTGCACCTTCTGGATTAAATTGGCACAGTTCTTAAATAAGATTTTCAGGTTGCTCTTCAGATTTTGAGTTTGACGTGGCATTTAGCTGGGTTTACTTTTCACTGTAGTCACAACTTGTTATTCTGTTTCTCCTGTTAAAGAATAGATTTTGATCCTTGTCTACTATATGAGAAGGTTTTATTTTGCTTGCTGTGTTGTTTCTTCTAAATAGAATATTTTCTGGAAAAACAGTGTATTAGATATAAAAGACTTGTGATCAGTTGATGATTATTTTATATTCGATTGTCAGAGTTATTGTCTACTCTTAAGGAAATGTGGTTTTTTTCAGCACATCAATGTGTTACAGTATTTGTTTATATATAGGATTTTGTAAATGTACTGAAATGTTACAAATCCAGGGCATTTGGCTGAATGGATTTTTTTTTTTACTTGAATTTACTAAGACAAGCAGTAAAAGGCTTAGGCAAATTGCTTGGAGTATATGGATTAATGTAAGAACTTTTGAGTAATGAAAAAGACTGGAAAGTGTTTACTTTTGTATGATTTTGAACTAGTGGAGACTGGTTATCCCACTGGTGAGTGTGCCAGCCATACATGACAAGTTATCTACTGTCCCTTGTTCTCCCATCCCCACTTATAGCATGGAGGTAATCATATTTTCCTCTCTGCTCTGTGACAAAGAATACATTAAACAACTGTAATATGCTCAGGCACTGTGGTGATGGGAATCATAGAAATCATTCAATACTTGATGTGATTGTGTATCTTGTTTCTGGAGGTGGGGCATCTTAAAGGATCGGCTTGCTCCTTCAGTAGTGGTATTATTAAGAATTGGATAACAGGTGCTATAGACTTGAAAATTGTTGGGGAAAAAAGCAGATCTTTTTTGTTACTACTTGCCTTTGCAGCCATGTATGTGAGTGCACAAAGCTCAGTGGAGCTCTTTCAGCAGTTTACTTGCAGATCTGCATTTAAATGGTTCTTGCAACTGGATTTTTGTGATACTAGATACATGAATACCCAACTGTTCCAAGCAGATTCTTGTTCCCTTTGGTTGCAGTTGCCTTTATGTATCTTAGATATGTATGCACATGCACACACACACTAATAATTTATTTGCTCTGTGTTAAATGTTCAAAGGCCCGCAGAGACATGCATTGCATATAGGAGCATGACAGTATTTTTCAGCTCCGTGGCGCTCCTGCTGATTTCCTGATGAGGTAAAACTTGCAGACCACCACATAAATAGGGAACATTAGGAAACACCAGAGACAGGAAAAGACATGCGTGCACACTATTTAAGAGCCACAGAAGCAGAATTCCCTACAAGTCAGGCACAGAGCCTGCTTTTGTTTGGAAACCTCCTTTAATCGCAAGTAATGCTACTCTAATATGATCCCACAAGGTGAAAAACTATCTACAGGCGGGGGGGGGCTGTATTTTCCTCTCTAACTGAAGAGTATCGACCCTTGCTGGGCACTCTTCTAATGGGTAAAATTAAGAAACATTTGCTGTATAACAGTTTGTGTGTGCTCGCGCATATAGGATTGTGAGCTTGATGACAGAGGATGAAGAGCTATGTGTAGTGTTGGCTTGACTGATGAAGCAGATGACTTGTGTTATGATGTATCTGTATTTCTCTGTATCTTATATTTCTCTGTTCTGAGATTTTTCTCTGGACAGATTTGTATTTTTTTCAGTCATGCTGTCCTATTATTCTGTGTTGTCTGCCTTAGATTATGCTGTTTCTGCATTTTGGGAGTGTGACTTTCTTTTATTATTAATATTCCTTTGTTTGTTTATGTGTTGGCAAAGTGGATATTGCAACTCAGTACCCTGGTTGTGGTTGTGTTTAGTCTCAATGGCCTCCAAAAAAATAGTGGTAAATTCCCCACCTCTCTGATATGCCATCTCCTTCCTAATGTGAATTTTGGAGCTATATTTGAGAATGACACATTTCATGTGGAGCCCTTGATACCCTTATGACTGTCAGCTGGGATTGGATTTTCCCTCTGCTTGTGGGGTTAAAATAATTTCTGTAATTACTCTCAGGTGGCAGTTTGAATGATGCAGATGTTCTGCTCCTCCTTTCAAGAATTTGACTAATGCAGTGGTCCCTGATGCATGACAAAGTTCTGTCATAGGCATCCTCATGGTTACATGCTGCTAAATACACAGCACATATTGATTTTTACATTAAAAATCCTTTATAACAGTAAGTTTTAATGCTTCTTCACAATTTGGTCTTTAGAACATAGGCCTTAACATTAAGTCACAGTCAGGGTTTAGCACGCTGTTATTAGATTTCTTTGTAGCTAACTAATCTGGAGCTTTATTTTATTTAGATTTCTGCGATGTTTTGCAGATCAGAGGCAGATAATCCTTTCTAATTGCCAACTTATTCCATTCTGAATATTAAGAGAGAAGCATGAGTCCAGTCTCCTGGAGGAATGGGGAATTCTCACATAAGTGAATCTCTTTTAACAGTTCAGTGCCCTACGACCCTTTCATTCTCTGCTCCCATGTCTCTCATTTTTCCCTTCTAACTGCAAATCTTGTGACCAAACTACATATACTTAGTGTAACTGGAAATTATTTCTTCTGTTGATAGTAGGAGAAATAGACGTGCATATACCTTCTCATTTCTCCTGGGTAGCTGATAAGCTGAATTATGTATGAGTCATATTGAACATTTTTATCTTTTTTCCAATTATGACCTGAAGCAGCACAGAAGTACGTTCCTGCCAGCCTGGCAGAGGAGGAAAGCAGTGCAGGGAGGGGAGGGCTAGAATCAATAAGCTGACATGCATTCCCAAGAAAAGCCTCAGGGACAGTTAGTGGCACTAACAAATTAATAAATATATTATTCAGTGGTAATGTTGAGAATTACGGAGCTTTTTTAATAGGGAGATTATATGAAATGTGAGTAGGAAGGATGCCAGTGTGGAAGAATGTGACAGCAGGCTGCTTGCTGGAGTGTCTACGTGGTGTCCTTCCACAAGATTCCTTGTATGTTCCTGTACAGAACACCCAACAAAAAACACAGGGAAAAACAGTGCAAAAAAAGTCTTCAGGGGACAGGGAGGAGTATATCAATTAACTGGGGAAAAAAAAAGGAGGCTCATATACAAAGTATACTGTCAGTCCCTTCTCCCGGGACTTCCCAGATTAGACAGTTTGGCTACAGGTTTTGATTTCCAGAATTGGGAAATCATTTAAGTGTAACTGGTCCTTTAATGCTCTGCAAGCAGTCTTTTTTTTACTCCTCTGTAACCCAGAGTATACAGTCATATCCAAGCAACACTGAATATATTCAGAGTTTCATTTCCCTTTGTTTTTAAGTAGGTTAAATGAAAATGAAAATACCATCTCCATTTTCCATTTCCAGCACAGATCTATGCAAATCCCCTATGCCCCTGTCTCAGACTCCTCATCATGTGGCATGTAGTTGCCTGCAGAGCACTGCCAGGCTCCGCGGGAAAGCAGCTCCCGGTAAAGAGGACAGACGGAAGAACCAGGAAGGGGTTGATGCACACTGGGTTTCAGTCTCAAGGTAACCTGGCAGGTTAAGCTTTACTTGGCTGGCTTTGCACTCTCAGAAGTCAGGGAAGTGCTGGTGTGTTTCAGTGGAGCCCTAGAAAGCTCCCAAGTGCTGCAGTTGTCCCAGGGTGGGAAGCACCTCCACCTTACTGTAATTTGCTATTTACTGAGCCATGTCATGAGCTTAATTTCTTTCACCATCTGCCAGCTGCATTCCAGTTCCTGGGGTTACCCTGTTTGAGATGCTGTAAAGGATAAACATTTGACTGTTACAAATGGATTCTGCAGAGAGCTAGATCTCGGAAGGCCTGAAACAATATGCCCTTTTTGTAAACACTCTTCTAAAAGTGATTTTGTCATTGGAATAGTAAACAGAAGTTAGCTATGTTTAATCCTTGTTTATGTTTGGTTAGTTACAAAAGGATCAGTTGGATCATTGTACTTTGGCTCATGTTTGTCTTCATTGCTTTTTGCATCTTTTTGCCAAGAAGAATTTCTAGCAATGTGTTACAAAATTGAAAACAATTACAGAAGGAAAATTGAATCCATTTGGATGTGCTCATTCTGATTGTGTACATGAATTAAGGCTCCCTGTACCCCGCTGCTCCTGGGATTGGAAGTATTCTCTTCATGTCTCTGGTCAGGAGAGGACAGGTCTTTCAGTCATGTTCATTAACTGTTCCGACTTCCTTTGGTCTCTCCCTAGGAAGAAAAACTGCTATGATGGCAGACGTCCTACTCCTTTTCTCTCTACACAAGCTATTCAAATAGTTCGTACTTTCTGTATGAGACAGGCAGTTAATGGACCTGTGTAACTATTGCATTTCTAAGAGTTGCAGCACAATGAGCCCCCACGTGCTTCACTGCTTAGGGAAATGTCATAAAATACAGTGATGCACAGAGAAATGAAGCCTGACTGTGTTTGCTTTGCATTAGGTAGCGACATGTCCCATGCTTGTTAAAAAGGGAAACATTAAGCCGGTTAGTCATGGTGGCCTCATTGAGAAGTTTCGGTTGTCACCTAGAAGAATGAAAATCCCAGCTCACGTGGACTAGTGCTATTAAGGTATAAACAGTGCTCACAAGGAGAGAGTGTATCGTGCCGCTTGACAGCAGGTTGCCTGGTGTGGGTCTGGTAAGTCAATTTTAGGAGCCCTGTCATCCCACCAAGAACTGTAGTCATTCCTCTGGTACCGAACAGTGGCTAGAAGAATCCTAAAAATTCAAGGGGAGAGAGATGGTCTCTTTATCCCATAGCACACAGAAGATTGAGAAGAATTGGCGGTCTGTTTCAATTAAACCAAGAAAATTTACAGAGACTGTTTACTTTTATCACCACTATGTCCCATGCTGTCAATACCTAGGCTGCCAAAAGAATCGGAAGAACTGTCGGCTATGTAATTTTTGGTATCTGTAGAGCACCTATCATCTCAATCTAGGTGAGGAACCTCCTGGTTTTATTCTTTTTTTTTTTTTTTTTTTTTTATTTACTTCCAAAGATTGGATTCAATAAGAACATTAGTCTTACTCTTATAGTTTATTTTTTATAGTGCTTAACAAGAAAGACTTTCTTGGCTGTGAATGACAAAGAAGTGATATTCTCAGCTGAAGGAAAGTTTTAAGTGTTGTTGATCTCTCCTCCAAATAGGAGAGTCAGCAGATCTTTAGAACATATCAGACCCAAATGCCATAATTTCCATTTCTTATCTCTGTTTAAATGATTAACTAATGACACATAACCATATAATATATCCATGATAGCAAGTTCCATCAGAAGACTACCATGCACTAAGGTTAACATCCAGGTTCATTCCACAAGTTTATGAAGCAAGAAATACAACCTTTGAAAAGTTTTATATGAAATATCACATAGTTAATGCCAAGCTGAACCCTTTGGGGCTGTGCACTCCCATAAAACCTTGTATCTGAGCAGGTACTGACCTCTCAATCTTGAGAACATTTTTCTTTTACAGCAAGTGGCTGTTCCTGCATATTGCCTCTCAAATGAGGTCCTATGAGAGTCCATCTGTAACAGGATGGGATGTTGTCACGTTCTTATCAGCAAGCAAATGGCATCAGTGATATTGCAACACCCAAAAGCAGCACCTGTGATTCAGGAAGAACTTCCAGAAAAAAAACGAGTGAGCTTTAACTGTCAAACAAACAAGAAGGAAGTATGTTCTACAGAATTCTACAAAAGCTCTAACAAAGGGTGTATATTGCCAAGTACTAGACAGCTTGAAGTTGTAAGTGTACAGTTGTGGTAGTAAGTTTGCAGATATGTCCTGTAAAAAGACTTCTAAGAGCTCCTTGTCTCACACAATTAATTTATTCCAAGTTTATTCAGTAGTTTATAAGTGCTGACTTTGGTACTGGAAATCCTGTTCAGCTAAGAATTTTTGTCACCAATAACAGTTGTCACTTGCTCCATTTCTCAAATCCCTTGTGAATATATTCAGAAACGTGGATACTCCTTCAGAGCCTTGTGGCAACCTATTGGTAACTTTTGTCTATTAAGAAAATTGATAATTGAGCCCTGGGCATTATTTTCTCTTTTCCTGGGCTCAGGGTGTAGAGATAGGTTGCTTCTCACTCTATGCTGTCTTACAGCTTCCTGGGAGATTGTCACAGAACGTGTGTCATGCTGTTCTCCTACTGCTGCTCTGCTATCAAAACCTTCAGCCTATTCCAGTAGGTAAATGAGGCACACACAGATTTGTTTAACTCTCTGGCAGAGATGTGCTCACACAGGCAGGTTCCTGTCTTGTTGGAAAGGCATCCCTGTGGGTTGCCGTCTCCCAGCTGAGACCAGGAGTGGCCAGATGACTGCTTCTGCGTCTCTGCTCCAGTTTGAAATCGGACAGGTTAGATTAAATCGTCTGTGGTTTAAACTAATCTGTTTTGACTCTCCGTTGGAACAGATCGTTGGTCCCAGCTGGGAGACAGCAACCGCTAGCCCTGCCTTTCACGTCACTGCAGAAAGGCTGGCATTCCCATGTACCCCGACCCCTGTGGCCACAACAATGTCTAAAAGCTTAGACAGGGCTGGGATTTTGATGGTGTCAATGGGCAGTAAATCAGGGCGGAAACCTTGGCTCAGGCTAGCCAAAAAGCATGATAGTGTAAAAAGGGCAGGGGAGTGGAGCAATAAAGTGAAGGGTGCCAAGATGATGCGTGTCACGTAAGCTTTTTGAACTAGATGTTACAGAGGAGGGAAAGGCAGGAGCAACATAGGTGTAATATAAGAGATTGTAAATCTTGAAATAAATATATTTGTTGGGAAAATGAGGAGTTTTAGGTTGAGATGTGTGCTAGCCAATGTCCTAGGTGGCCAAGTAACCCTCCTCTTGCAGTAAAATCCTTACATTGTTTCATAGACAATCTGCTAATCTTCTTTTCGATTCTCCTCATCTTAGTGGTCCTATTGTGCATCTGTTCCTGTTTGATTGCAGAGACTTCTTTTTTTAACATTCCCAACTACAGATGTGCATACAGGGAGCTTGGCAAGCATCTCTTCAGAAACACTTATGGATCGATGGATTTTGGAGATACACCATCAGGTGTAAGCTAGGATCATAGTTGCTTTTTTGTTCAGTTGGTCACTGGCTAGCATAGTTTCTCTGTGTTTCTGTAATGCACCCGCATTTGTCTTCTCTCCTCTTGTTTCCAAGCAATAAGTGCCAGGCTTATAGCAAAAATTCTTAGTATTTCTTATGTTTGTTGCTATTATCCCTGTCACTTAAGGTGATTTGGCTCTTCTTGCTTGAATTTTTGACTGTCGTCTTTATTTACAGCATCTCCACAATGCTGTCAGTTTAATACCTGCCTTTTGTGCAGGGCTTGTTAATGCATCTAGTCATTTCAAAACATATTTGAGGAACTTGTTGATAGAGACCATTGTTGCACTACTAATAAAAAAAAGCAGTGAACAAGCTAGTGGAGTTGATTAGGTGTCAGGGAGCCATGAATGTTTACCTGGTAATAACTGAATGTTTACCTTGGTAATAACTAGGCTGAGACTGGACCTAGTGATTCTCAGATAATAAACTGAGTTTGTAGGACTGGCAGCCAGAAGAAAATACTTTTATTGATAAATTTCGTACACATGGATCTAGAAGTCTTTCCCAAAAAAAAAAAAAGACATGAACACCCACAATTATAACTTAATCAGTTTCTTATTGTAAAAGGCACTTCAATGGAAATTTATTTTGTTCATCTGGAACAGGTGAACAAGAAATTAGTACCTTTAGATAATTTGAGTATCTGTAACTGTAAACCTTGTCAGAATAAAAAAAAAAAAATCACATTTCTACTGGTGACCATCAGAAGCTAAAATAATAGATCTTTATCATCAGATGTTTCAAAAGACCTTTCTTATTGCTGCATCTCTTTCAAGACGCCTCATTCTAACACCGTCTGTAGCAACCTGTTATTGACAGATGTGCTCTCTGTAGCTTCTGTGTCAGTCCTGCTGGTATCTCCTGCTGACTAATAAAGTTAGTTGCTGGTATGTATTTGTAGAGTCTTTGAAGTCTGTTAGGTTGTGGAATAGCCTTCTGAAAGAGTTACTAGCTCATTGTTAGAGCTATTGAAAATTAATAGGAAACACTGCTTGATAATGCCATATGGATTATCTGCTTTGCTTCCAAGGAAAAAGGGAAGGGCAAGAGCAAGATGTCCTGAAAAACCTTTCTGAGTTCTTAACTACTTTGGCAAAATTATCTTCTCTATCTGCTCATAACAGAGACTCTTTGCTCAAAGCTTAGTGACCTGTTGTCATTTACTGGTATGTCATGACTTGAGCAGGCACTTAAGAAAGAAATAGCACCGCAGTGATCTTCTGTAACTTGTTCTGCAGAAGTGGGAGAATATATCCATTTAATAGAACTGGAGAGTAAGTTCTTAAATGGAAAATGGAGCATGGAGAGAACAGAATGTGATAACCATGACTGTAGGGAATGCAGTGCTTACAGCTACAAAAGCATAAATCTGTGCATGCGAGGAAGTTTCTACACAGTCATCTTGGGCTTATGCTCTGTGCCTTATCCTCTTCCTCTCAGTAAAAAAGAATCACAGCCCCAATTAAATAATTCTTGGAGAAATCACTGTTTTAAAGTGAAAGCCAGAAAAATGCAAAACTGGCATATCAACAGATACTAATAAATCTGTAGCAATAACAGCTGTTCAGAAGAGAGGATATCCATGTAGGGAATAGCATACTTCATGTGTCACTTACCGTACCTATGGAAGAGAACATTTCACAAGTGCTTTAACTTCCTCTCCTGCAGAAAAAGGAAAATCACATAATTGCTTCTGATGAGCCACCTTTTGGTCTTGGTCTGAGATGTTGACTGTACAAAACAAAGCTGGCTTTGCACTGAAGACCTGTAATATTGATCATTCTGACAGCTGTTTTTTGTGCGTCACGCTTATTCACAAGTCCCGCATCTAGTTGTCCTTATGGATCTCTTGTCGGTCTTGTATTGTTTTTGTACAGTCTGGTGTCAGGAAGGCTCTGCATTTGTGATGCTTATTAAAATGCAATGCCCAGATAATGAGCAAAAGAAATAATTGGCCCTAATGTTGGATGCAAGGAAGTAATTATTGTGACCGTTCATTGTTAATTTGTTATTTGAGCTGTTAGTGACTAAAATATGTTTGGGATAAAGATGATCTAAAATACATCCACTTACTGTCTTAGAAGCCCAAAGAATCTTTATGAAAGTATTAATCTTGTAGTAGTAAAACAACACCTTCCCTATAGAGTTTTCTAACAGCTGTTTATTCTTGTGGATATTTCAGTTGGATAATAAAGTAGTGACTCTTTTTGGCACTCTCACCTGCTCTGATTCTTTCTGCCCAGAGCTCCAGAATAGCTCTTTATCCTAAGAAAAACCAGCGGATGTGAGGTATAATAAGATCTGTCTTTTAAAGATCATCTAACGCCTTGATGAGGCAGGTTGGATGATACTATGGGGAAAATACTGCAATGTATTCATCTGTCGTGCTAATCCTGTGCTCTGTTCCTTCAATCCTTTTATCACAAGGGTCCAGCCTGGATGAAAACTTTCCAAGTTCTTGGTGTGTAAGGTGAGTGGCAAAGTCTGAATAGCAATCAGAGATATAACTTTATCCAGCTGTAGTGTACGAATGTTCACTGTTGTGTTGCTGCTCCAAGCTGGGACTGGGGGGAATTTCCTTGTGATAAGAGGATGCAGAATGCTTAAATAGAACTAGCTGCACAAAGCACTGCATGCAATAGAACTGGCATTATGACCTTTTAGCTACTTAGAGACCACTGGAAAGGCTCTGAAAACATTAACCTGTTGGAGACCTTAAAAACCCAAAATCTTCCTTTTTGGTACCACAGCTCCAAAATGGTGCATTATTTACAGGCAAGGCAGTAGTGAAATTCATTTTTCTGTATCTCTGTGATTTAGACAATGCCACAGTTGGTTTCAGAGAGGAGAAAGTCCTTGGAGAGACAACAGAAATCATCACCATATTGATGAAAAATGCATGAACTGCACACAGGGTGGTATTAACAAGAGCTGTTGCAGGTAATGAATTGGGGAATGCATAGTCCAAGACTACAGGATATCCGGTATAAAGAAGGGCAGAGAAGGTCAGGAGGAGGAACAGAATGAGCCTTTTAAAGTGAGCCTGCATCTCCTTCATTTTGAGGCCTGGCAGGGAAGAGCAGTGCATGCCAGCAGTGCTCCAATTTGAGGAAGTGCCTTCCAGATGGAGCTCCGTGCCTAACGTGCAACAAACAAGGGAGGTAAAGCAAGAGCTTGCTGTCCCTTGGAGCCTCTCTGGAAGGGAGATCAGCCCAGTCGAACCCCTGGAAGTACCAATCCCCTGACAGCCTACATATGATAGAGATCAAAATGGTTCAGCTGGGAGAGTGAAGAGGTCAGCAGGGAGTGCTTTTGCTTTCATGGACCATTCCCTGTAAGAAGACTGGGTGTTGTTTTCTGCCTCCTGCGGGGAGGTTAATTAGGACAGGTTTTTTTTTTTTCCTGTGGGAGTTATCACTGACATGAAACCTAGCTAGGTTATGCGTGTAGATGTGTCATCAACAAACCCAGCATTGAAGTTGTTGAATGGGTTGAGGCCAGGAGGAAACTCCATGTGTGTTCTTTACAAATAAATTATTTGTTTGCTTGATTTGAATGTGAATTTGTCCCTTCAAAAAGTAGCATTGCAGAGAACCTTAGCTGACATTTTACCTGCAGGAACAATGTGGCCTTATGGAAAAAAATAGCAGTTGTTTTGCCTAGAGGTGGTAGGCTTAATCAGAATCCACCTGATTGGCATGTAGCACACGTCCTAACATTGTAACTTCTGCCTACCATGTGCTCCTAGTCCTGAGGAAGAAATTGCTGATCAGATGAGTACTATCTAGTCTTGAATTTAGCAGACATGAATAAATTTTTTTTCTTTTGCAGCAGAACTTTCAAAAGGGGAAAAAAGAAAAGGATTCTGGAGGATTCATGTTTTTACTAATTAGACACTAAAAATGATTGAAGTACCAAATAAATAAATAAATAAATAAACCCTTAGCTCTTGCCCCGGGCATGAATTTACTAGCTTCAGTTTGTTCTTCAGTTCGGTTCATTGATCTTGTCACAATTGATGATTCATTAAGTTGTGACTACTGTAGAAATTACAATGCACAGATGTAGCTGTACTGCACATCTGTGTGTTCCCAATGTGTTAATGATTCAAAAATGCACTTTCTGTCTGGCCATCCACTGTGCTTCAAGTGCCAACTGACATTTTGTATTAGAGCCATTTGTTGTGGTTGGCAGAGGGAAAGTCTTTTGGTTCTCCTTGTACTTTTTTGTTACTTTTATCCATATTTCAGACAACTGGATTTGATTTTCTTAGCAACCTTGGCCTTGCAGGATGAGAGTTGTGATGTCTCTCTCTTTTTACAGGCTGCCACCTTTTTCAATGTCATGTGCGTTCTCCTGGTGTTTGCTTACAGCAGATGCAGTTATTTCCTGCACCGAGTCATGGGGAACAGGTCAGGTTCAAAAGCCAGATTTGCTGGTTTCCTGACTTGCTCAGGATTCTGAATTTTAATTTTTGAAGTTTTACTGAGGTGTTGTTGACTGGATTCCTAGCCTAATGCTAACAACTCAGTTTAGATAAAGCTTCTCATCCTAGCAGGTCCCAAAAGACCTCAAAAACTTTCAATATATTGACTTACAGGCTGGTTCACACCAGCAATTCAACGTGTGGCAACACTGTAAAGCAACTTAATTGTGAAACCCACCTCTGGCCTCTTCCCCTAACACAATCCACTATTCAGACCGGTCCTCGTTAGAGACTTGTATTTGATCAAAGCGTAAATCTGAGGAGTTGTCTGGCTGACGCAGCATGGCTTTGCACTGATGAGGCAAACCGTGCCCACTATTCAATCCTAGTAAGGTTATGCCTAGTTGTGTAGTTAAGGAGTTTCCTTGTGATTATGTTCTGTCTCTAGTACCACTTTCTAGTGCAGACAAACCCATAAGACTCTTCTTGCTTCAGGCCTTCCAGGGAGTACCCAGGGAGAGCAGACCGCATCTGTTCAAGCACATACCAGCCAGTCTACCTGGCTCGGTATCCGCTTCCAATTTGATCGCAGGCTCTGTGGTAAAAGGGTCCATGTCTAGCATCTCTCACTTGCATCTTCTTTGTTCCAGCCATACAGATATTTATGAAAGCTAGATTAATAGATGTCTTTTAAGAAACTATGTACTGTATCATCAAAAAAGTGCAAAGCAACTGTAAGTCCAGCACCAACTGGTCAGTTTATTCCAATAATTAATATTTAATTCCAGGACTGAGACTGTATAATCTCAAATTTAATCCAAGCCATTTGGCTCTTTCTGAGACTGTAATCTCTTTTCTGCCCTGTCTCGCTGAGATCCTTTTTTCCATGTAAGCTTCTCTAAATTCTCTTCAACAGGCTGAGGAGTTTGAGCTTGGTAAGCTTCTATTGTATGGCCTGTTTTCTAGCTCCTGGCTTGCTTTTGTAGCTCATCTTAAAATTCTCTGTGCTATTTTCATGCTCTTCTGGAAATGTATGCATTGCAATCCACACTGTATTTTAGTGCCTTTAGAAACAGCCACAATGATTCAAACCAAAGGTCAGTCTATGCCACTGTCTTTTCAGGAGCCAGTGCTGGATGCCAGGGAAGTGTGTAAGGACAGAGCATGCTTATAGTGACAATTCCTCCAAATACGTGCTTCTCTAGCCTCTACTG
Organism: Chlamydotis macqueenii; assembly: GCF_036417535.1. NCBI lineage: Eukaryota > Metazoa > Chordata > Aves > Otidiformes > Otididae > Chlamydotis > Chlamydotis macqueenii. The sequence continues at coordinate 26,512,252 of NC_141563.1, forward strand.
ATGTGTGCCTTTGGCATTTATGAGCTAGAGATGGTGATTTTAGTTAAACTAATGAAAGAAGAATATAGTTATTCTTTGGACTTGAACTTCTGACATGCATGATATCCCATAGATGCTTCCCAGCTTAACTATGTGGTCTGTGAAAAAATACCTGTTAATTTGTAATATTGTTTGATGCCCTGTAGTCTTTGTTATTAGAAGGGATAGTAGATTCTTATTATGATGATGATTATTATTAGAAGAGACTCTGGATTTAGTACCTCTTATTGCCCGTATCCTTGTTTGTGTCTTCCCTGTTAAAAAATGCTGGTCTGCTTAGTTGTGATTTAATGTATGTTGTTTGCAACAGTAAAATCATGCATCCTCATCCAGTAGAAACAGGGCTGGGCAGCACTCTGGAGTTGCTTTACCTTCTCTGTCACAGTATTGCATGAATATTGTGAGCCCTTTGAGTTGCCGCCTTCCAGGACTGTCTCTCATCTTGTGGACTGAGCATATGGTTTTGCTTGGTCCTGTGGCAGTGGGGAACACAGCTGGAAAACTCTAGAATCTCTGTTTGTCCAGGTGAGTCAGTGCCCACGATCAGACTAGATAAAAGATCGAGCTTGGAGAGGTGATTGTGATGTGCATTAGAAGGGAACTGGCCTTGATGACTCAGGCAGCTTTTTTTCAAATTCCTTGTGTTCACATGACTTCGTACTCTTTTGTATTCAGATATAATCTGCTGGATGTTGCCTCTTTAATTCTGTGCAGTTTGTAGCAGTAGCCTGTCTTCGTTATTTATAATCCTTCTAAGATCTTTCGTGTTTGTGAAGTGGGCCTGCAGTGGGATGTGCTTCACAGCTTGCCTCAGTAGCTGTGATGAGGGAAAAGGCCTTTTTGTGCAACTGTGGAAGGCTGCACCCAGGTCTTCCTTAGATTGATTTTTGGCAGCAGGAGCATGCATGTCCCTCATCTCCAAACTTGGCTAAGGGATTTTGCCCAGCAAAGAGGAATCTCAATATCTGCTGAACACCAAGGCAGTTTTCCACTCCCTACAATGGCACTCGCTAAAATTCAGCCTTGGGTCTGTGGACCTGCCCTAATGTTCAGGCTCCCCAGTTGAAGACTTTGAGCTATGTGGTGCAAAGGAAGGACAGTAAGTGACAGTAACCCATCGAGACCTTTTTGAAGCCAACTTCCCATTTTTTCTTAGAACATTTAGTCCTAACACAAGTGAGATGTTATTTGTCAGTTATGCAAGTTATAAGCAATGCTGGAGTAAATTGAGACAGGAGTGGAGCTGAGCCAGACAGAGCTGGGCCTTTTGATCTTTCATTGCTCGTTCCTATACAGAAAGGCAAGAGACCTCAGGGGTGTCCGATCTAGTCCTGTGCTGCCATATGGTCCCTTCATCTGACCCATGGCAAATACATGGAAAGTGTCCATAAAAGAAATCATCTGTGTGTTTAACAAAACTGTCTGAAACATAAGCTAAGTCACAAAACTTGATAGCTCATCTTTTCCACCGTCCTAACAACTGTGTCACTAACATTCATTGAAGCATAGAATTGAAATGTGTTCTCTTATCACTTAACCTGTTCTTTTATGGTATACATTTAAATAAAAAAAAATGCAGCACTGTTGTCCTTTAGATCAGTGCTGCTATTCTAAGGCTGGCAAGTGTTGTTTTTCTGTGGCTGAAAACTGAACCTGCAGAATCTGAATATAACCCAGTGATTCATTACTTTATGCACTTTTCAGTTTATTGAGACATGAAATGCTGGATTTAATGGAAACTGGACCTTACTGCCAAATAACAAAGTTTGAACTTATTCTCCTTGTGACATTAATTGCTAATTTACAGCTACTATGGAAGAGCAGGTAGAGTGGTGCCGGCACAAGCTTCACCAGCAGAAATTACTCAGACTCTAGTTAAGCAGTTAACAATGTCTCTGTAATGCTACTGTTAGGGTGACCCCTTCAGCATTTTTTTACGTTATTTCGGCATTTCTTGTAGTAGGCTGTTCTGTCTTTGAGGCATTCCTGACAGATACTCATTAAAGACTGTGATCTTTAGAGATGGGGCTTTGTGCTTAAATACAAGTTTCAGCAGAGTTATGGCTAAACTCCAGGAAGTTTTGTTGGTGTTTTTGTCCATCACCAGGGTATCTCCAAGGCTGTTTTTCAGTCCCAGGTAGGAAGGGGAAGTGAACATGGTTTCTAATTGAAATGCTACTACCTTTCCACTGAGTACTATTTAAGAGAGTAAATACGCATATGTCTAAAGTTTGTTTAAAATAGAAGTACAGCTCCTTAGGTTGAGAGTCCTTATCTTCAGTCCAGGGGTCAGCTGTCTTAGATGATAACCTTCTACTTCAACAATAGAATTAATAGCAGCCTTTTGGTTATCAATATACCACAATATTTTTTATAGAAATTGTCTGCCTATCATCTGCTGATGCTTTTCAGGGAAGAGGGAGCATAGTGCCATTTTCCAGGACGTGTTTGTATGTTATCAAGTCAGCTGCTCTGTGCAGCGGTGCAGGGTAGGCATTCCAATTGCTGCCCTCCCAACAGAGCTGTTGATTTTCATAAAGGTATTTTGCAAGTGCCTTACCAGTCTAGCTTTATTAAGTAATGTGTAGAGGCTTCCGTCTATGAGCTCTGAGCATTTTCCAAACCGAGTAGTTTGGAAATTACATTTGGCAAACCTTAAATTCTGAACAAAGCAGGTACAACAAGCATGTTTAATCTGTTGCCTTTAGTTAGGGCTTAAATTTTTAGTGCTGAGTGTTTCCACCAGAGCAGTGCTCCTTGCTGTAGCACCTAGGTGTGATTGAGAGGGGTTGCTTCTGTAACTGTACCCAAGGTGGTTCTTCAGGTGGGACTAACTCAGTAGCTGTTTTACACCAGAAACATAATCCAGTCCTGAGACTATGCTAAGTGGAAAAATCCTGGATAAAAATGTGAGTCTTGTGCCATCTTACTTGTGGTGAAATCTCAGTTGGTTTCCTGGATGGCAGCAGAGGAGGAAGGTTCAGCTCGCAGGGAGGACACGGCAACCTCGTGGACTGTTGTTGACTGTGTTGTTAGAGTAATGAAGGCTCTGATTGCGGAGCCTCATAGAAGACCTCATGAAACAGCGTGCCACACAAGCACCACATGCCACAGTCAGCTCTGCCTCAGCGGTCTGGAAGTCCAGGTAGGAGACAAGACAGTAGATGGACAGAAGAACCTGTATGTATGGTAAGAGGCAACGCAGAGACAAAATGATCACCGGGAGTATCACTGATTACAGTATAATTGTTGCTTGACTCCTGAAGAGATCCAACTGGAAAAGAAGGATTTGGAGGCTTTCGTCTTGCTGAATGTTCTATGGAAGAGCCTCTGCCTTAGCCTGGGGCACTGCATGGGAAAAAAATGTGAAGGAGGTTGTGTGAAAATACAATATGAAGGTGATGAAGCATTGCTGGTGCCTGGAGAGACTCAGCACCTCAGTAGAATGCCATATATCAGTGAGAAATCTGAGTCTTCCAAACAGAAAAATAGTGCAGCGTGTTGTCTTAGAGAGCACAAGGTGATAGCTGGGCAGCCCTTGCTGTATGGCCAGGCTTCAGCAATTTAATATTGCGTGTCTTCACAGCTCTGCCTGACAGGGATATAGTCCTGTTCTGTTGTGCGTTAGTATAACCCAAAGAGCATTTCCAAGGAGCTTCTGAAATCTTTTGAAGATACCTGCTTTTGAGGCTCCACACCATGCAGAATGTTAAATGCTGTAAGAAGCTTAAAGGAACACGGAGTTTTACCAAGTGAATATTCACTTTTTTAATAAAATAAAGCAGCTACTACTGGAAGGAAAGTTAAAAAAAAAAAAAAAAAGAAAAGAAAAGATAGTAGCACATTCTCGGCATTCTCAGGCGAATTACTGGCATAGATTCACTAGTTAAAAGTAAGGAAGGTCCTGAAGTGTAATGGAGTGAATCACTTATGATCAGCTTCATGATGGTGTAATCTGACATTTACTTTCAATGATAAATACGGAAAATGATAGCGAAATGTTGAAAATGTGATGTGTCATAAAAGTTACAGCCTCCTCATCAAGTTTATTATGCTTTGGGAGATACAAGGTCTTGGTTGCTTCCTGGAATAGTTAAGATGTTTGAAATTTAGACACTGAAATGTAAACTAGTCCTTTGCTACCTGTAGGTTTGAGATGGTCAAATATCAGCATAATTACGCAGCCAACCAGTTCTGCTCGAGTGCCCATTGCCTGCAATTGGCTGTGCATCAGTCGGTCGTGAGCTGCAGGTTTCCACGGAAACTGCATGTACCACTACCTGTGAATAATTGAGAATGGCAGCTGTAATGAGAGAATTTGGGGCAAACTGTGTAAATATTCGTAACTAGATTACAGTGCTAAAATATTTTCACTTTAGATAAAGATTTAACTTCCAGGCTTAAAGGAGATTAAACTGAAGAGGTCCAGGAAAGAATCCATCCTTGTGAAATCTGAGGATGAGTGTTTTAAAGCCTGTTACAAATTCCCAGAGCAGGGTTTGGGGAAGTTGTTTGGCTGTGCTGCCTCGAGGGTCTGATATCCTTTGTATTTTTGTTCTTGGGGTTGGATAATTGAAAGGTAAAAGCTCTGAGTTTGTAGTAGCTGTGTTGACTGGGAAGTGACTGCTCAGACCCTACTGCTTCGGGGCAGGTGACTTGTTCTTGTCCTACTTGCAAATACATGTGAGGATACACGAGAGGTTTGGAGTAAAATAGCTAGGTAGCATCTGCCAAGTCTCCCCTGTTTTTCATCTTCAGCTTATGTATTTTTTTTTAAAGTTAGATGCAGTAGCTTAATATTCAGAGCACTCTTGTGCTCTGCAGTGTGATCTGCATAAACCGAAGGAAAGATGCTACAAGCTTGCTCTTCCTATAAAGGCAGCTTTGTGTATTACAGAGAGGAAAAGCCAACTGGATGTAACAGGATTCACTGTGATTGCTGCTCAGATGCTGTAGATGTGTATTTAAGTTGGGTTGAAATGACCTGAAGAATTTCCACTGCCCATCTCTTGCAGTGAGCTTGCAGAAGAAATGTGTGCAGTTGCGCCAGCAGGAGATGTGTGTGTTTTCTGTTGGCCTAAGGTTAAAAAGAAATGGTGGCTGTTTTGTGTGCTGCAGCTAATGAAAAGGTTTGGGCTGAGACATCATAGTTCATTTTATACAAAATTAACTTGTCTTTGAAACTTGTTTTGTTTTATTTTTTGCCAGCAACAGTTTCTCACCACTGGTAAAGCAGTAGAGTATGTCTATTTTTATGTGAGCCCAGAGCAAGCCAAGGGGTTGGTATTACCTGGAAGGATGTCATCTTCGCCTGGGAAGCTTGAAAAGATGATGCTAGACCTCCAGTTGTTCTCATTGCTTCTCAAACCACAAAAAGACCTGAGCAGTAGCTGCTTGTGCCGTTTAGAGAGAGAATGTTAATTGGTGTAACTGAGCTTTCCTCCTCGAAAGTATGAACTCTGAAAACTCCCAGATCATCAATGTTGATAGGTTAATTGGATGGTTAAATTTAGCAGAGCCTCAACTGCGCCTCACTGAATAAAACAGAGCTACCATTTACTATTTAAATATCTGTTGTGATATGAGGTGGTAGCTCAGGGTGGGCTACCTTGCAAACCAGTCAATCTAGTAAACACTGATTATTGACTTGAGAGATGGAGCTTGTCATGAATTGCATCTGCAGTGATGCTGTCAGTTAATTTTGAGCCAGATAGCTGTAACCAGCTTTCGTTCCACTAGCAAATACTTGGGGATATATGGAGCTATGTACTAGCAGTGCTTGGCTGAAGAGGAATTAGTTTTGTCTTACAGTCAGTGATCCACAGCATCCGGCAGCCTCATTAATTAAAACCAGAACATGGCACAAGACTCTGATCTGAGTATGTAAAAAGGAAGTACCTTAAACTTTGTATCTTGCTTTTAAAAAAAAAAAAAAAAATTCTTGCTGAAGAAATGCTCTACTGATGACTGAAAGATTTAATAATCAAGATTTAAATGGAAGGAAATACTCTTGCTCAGGTTTTCCTCTGCTTATGATGCCAGAGCCTTGTCAGAGTGAAATATGTAACACTGGCTGAATGGCTGAGCAACTTCCATCTGCTTCAGGATCTCTCGCAGATAATCAAGAATGATGAAAATTGTTTCTTCATTTTTGACCTCTAACCAACCTGTTAGCCTTATGTCTATAAAACAAGGGATGTCTCCAGACTGGACATAAATTGTAATGCCAGTGTAGATCACAACTCCTCTATCAATATTTGAACTGGAAAGAGCTTATATCAGTATAGTAGCAGTTTATTGTATTCATGAGAAGAACTCCATACCCTTAAGACTCATTAATTTGACAGAACTGTAATAGCAGCTTGCAAATCTTAACTGCCATTTCTTGCAGGAAGTGAGGTCCTTCAGGATGTGCTGTCCTGAGAAGACTAGAGGAACCATCAGCAACATTCATTGCCTATACATGCCATCCTGCAAAACAGGAGATTTATTCTTTGCTGCCATAAGGATTGATTTCATGTCTGCAACAAGAATGTGGCACTGGCCCATCCTCACTTTTCTCTGTGCCTGCCAAACGCCGTCTCCCAACAATCTCGTCTCTTCTATAATACCAGGTGTTTTACTGCCATTGTGAGTTTTCTCTAAGTCCTCTGGCTTTTTTTAGTGTTGTTCTTTCAGCCACATTCTTCTTGTATACTGTCTCCTTGCTTGCATCTTCACTGCCTTGGAAATGGGTTTCCAGCGTTCATCAGTTGGTTCTTGTTCACGAGTGCCCTGTTCTTCCTTTCCCCTCTTGCGCTGTACTGATAGCGGAACGCTGATGCTTAACTGGCCGTATAAAATGATACATTATCTCACATCCCTCCTTTCGCCAAGTTCTGTTTTTAATGTCTGTGCATGATCTGTACAGGAATGCTTCATGTTTAACTCCATAAAGCCCTGTGCAAACTGCTGGTAAGAGGTCTAACAGCACAGGCTGTCTCTCTGGAGTAGCCCATCTGTGCACAAGTGCTTACTCAGAGAAAAAAAAACCGCTTATACTAACCCTTACCTTTTCTCTGAGAATGAGTGTCCCAGCGAGATTTATATCATGCTGCAGAAGTTTTGCTACGGTGTTGAGCAGGTGCTGCCTTCCCGCAACTGGTTACTACAGCCAAGGCAGCCTGGCTGTCCAGTGCTGCCAAGGCCCTTGTGCTCTCCCAGATCAGCAAGTGGGAGCATGGATGTTTCCGTACATCTCCACCTAGCTGTCAGGCCTTCCCAAATGTCATTCATCTGTCATTTTGACTGCCACGCCCTCTGTCTCATTTGCTTACATTCCTTAAACTCTCACTGCAGTAACTCTCAAGGGGTAATAAAAAGAAGATTGTTGGGTCTAAACATTGTTGGGAAAACGTTAAGGATTGGCAGCCTACCGAGAGAGGCTGTTGGCTTAAGAAAGATTTAGAGGGCCTTAAATAGCAGGGGTCATATTGGCTGTGAAAGAGAAAAAAAACATGTAATATGTTTGCAGTAGTTGGAGAAGTCCCTGGAAAACTGAAAATTTCAGCACAGCACTCATTGAACTACACATGAACCTGGAAAAGCTGAACGGAAACACAAAAACATTTTCATTCTGTGTTTCTTCATAGCTAACACATTCATCTGGGCCTCGTTTTTAGTGTGGAATGAAAGGAGGATGCATTGCTTTAGTTGCAGACTCTGTCCTTTGCAGAAAGCCAGGAAGTCCCCCCCCACCCCCTGAAACATCCAGTTTGCCCATTACAGGATTTTAAAGGCAAAATTTGAGACAACTGGCCGTATCTTTGGAAGCCTTCCACTGCCGTCCTGTGAACCTTCAGGAGACTCCAGAGAGACTTTGTGTAAAACTCAGTTTAAACTAGCATGTTAACACAGAGGAAGATTGCTCTGTCAGATGCCTTCCCTATCTGTAAGAGTCAAAAGAATGCTCAAATCTTTGAGACGCTACAGTGATTGAGAAAGGACAGATGAGGCACAGGCTGGTACTAGGACTCACCTTTGTTTCTTCTTGTTTCTGACTTTGTATGGGACAGAGATTTGTTATCCTGAGCTCTCTGTCTCTGCAGTTGGGTTTCAGAAGGAAACCCTGTCCTGAAGATGCCTTTGGTATGCCTTGGAGATCTCACTGTTGAAACGTTTTTTCCTTGGAAACAGGAGACGTGAGTGGTTCATTTGAAAGGCTTGTTTGCTTGGTGGTCTTTCTTTGGTAATTATTTGTGCTGACAACACAGCCGTTGGCTGAAGCAGCCTGCGTGCCACAGGCTTGGGTTGTAGACTGCAGTGCCCCTGGACTCCTACCAGGGCAATGTTTGTTCACCTGTAGCAACAAAGTGAAATTGTGTTTATAATCCTTGCCATGTCCCTGCAGAGCTGTCTCATCCGTGCACCTTTGGGGCTTATGTGAAGAGACATCATTGCTTCCTTCGCAGCACCAACTAGCAAGGCAGGGGTTGTCTGTTGCCTGACTGAATTTCTCTTCCTCCTTTGCGTTGCATCCCACAGGAGGAGCATCTTTTATAACACTCATGGTAGCTTTTGCTCCCTTGAAAGAGAGCAGAGTCTTGTGGGGCACTGGCTGTGTTCTGGGGCACTGGGATAGTGCCCATAACAAGACAATTAGCGTGGATTTGCTGACTGGTGGGGATGAAGTCCTAGCATGCCTGTTACCATGCTCATCCTAATGGTGTTGTCCCTGTTAAGGGAAGTGATGAGCGTTTCCCTGCCGTGTCCCCAGGATATGTGCTAGTCCAACCCGTAGGAGCTTGTGTTCTTTGATCTGCTGCAACACATCTGCTCAAAAGGATTAGCAGAAAACTCCCTTCTCAGCAGCTTATGGTTGTCATATACGGACACCTGTATTTCGGTATTTGCAGCCTAAGCCTGTGCACTTAAACAAATAAGCAAGCTCAGTTCTACACGGGTAAAATTGTAGGATGAACCTGCTTTAATTAGAGCTGGTGAGACTCCTCAACACTCCTGCTGTTTGTTATCATAAACATCTTGCATATGTTGGCAGCACAGTGAAAAAGACAGACTTATGGGGCAGGTGCTTCTTTTAAAGCAACGAATCAACTTCCAGATAACTGAAAAAGCCACAGTTGCTTTCAGAACAGGTAGAGGATGTGGAAGAAAATGTCGTTGCCAAACGTCTGGTATATGGTCCACAAACCTCATGAGAGGAGAGTGGGGAATACCTACAGTCGTGGGTCTCCTCGGCTGTTTGTCTCTGGAGTCCAGACTGTTCCCCAGGGGATGCTTGGTAAGCAGCTTTTCTAGCAGGTTTCAAAGCAAATGAAGCTCAGTGCCTGGAATTTTCTTTCAGGATCAGCCTAAACTTTTCCTTTGTGTAAATCTATGTACTTAACATTTTTCAGATCCATTGATTCATAAATCAAACTGGGAAACTCTCACAGTCCTAAATAAAGACTATTTATAATAAAGAATGTGCATCACAGCATCAGTGTCCAAAGCAATGATCCCAGCTCTCCACCTGGATTCAGGCTCTCCTGGCAGGGCCTGCAGCAGGATGCAGTGGTACCTGCCATTCAGAACAGTGAGCTGCTTTTTTTTTTTTTTACCTCAGTACAAAAATAATACGCTGTAACCTCTTTATTCCTTCCTGTTACACTTGGTCTATATGAAACCTCCATCGGCTACTTCTTGCTTCAGACATGTCAGCTTTTTTTCTAAATAAATCAACCTACTTTACTTTAATTTTATTTGGTAATAGGTTTCTTCAGTCTTATTTTCTATGCTTGTCACTTTTATTAAGCCCCTTGGTTGCATGTTGCTCAATGTGAGTAGAGTCCTGCTCATGCAAATATTCCAGTTGATATTAGTGAGCTATTTCTGTGCTCCTTCCTGAACTGACTTTGCTTTGCTTTCCTGAAATACAGTACTGCTGCTCTGCTGCATTCAGAGATTATAAAAATCAGAAAACTCTGGTCTCTCATACAGGCTTTCTCTAGATTAATTCCTATTTGAACTTGAAAAGATGTTTTAGAAAAGCATCCTGTCTTAACTGGACAATTGTCAGTGATGTGCAGTCCTCTGCAGTTCCTGTTATATTGCTTTAGTTGTTAATTAACCTCTCTGTTGCAAGTTCTACCTTTCGGCCTTCCTCTTTTATCTATTAAGATTCTCTAGACTCTTATCAAGTTTCTGTTTCTGTGATGGCATGTAGTTACTTGATGCAGTTACCTTTCAGTCTTCTCTTTGATAAGGTGAACAGATTGAGACCCTGGAACCTCTCTCTGAAATGGTGTGTTTCTCCATGCTTGAACCATTCCTACAGCTCTGCACAGATTCAGTGTTATCAATCTCTGTCCAGGAGGAGTACCAAACATGGAAGTAGTGCGGTCTGCTTGTTCCTCGCTAGTGTCTCTGTGCAGCCCAGGGCTGTCTCCTATGATTTTCTTCCTTACAGACCTGGTTACAGCATCATGCGCTACGTTGAGGACGTAGCTCCCTTGCACAGAGAGGCTGCTCAGACACAAGGTCTGTAGGAAGAGATAACATTTTTATTAGACTAGATAACACAGATGGAAAAAATGAATGAGAAGCTCTTCATCAAATAAGATCCTTCTCCACCCCCGCTAACTTAGCTTTCTTTGCATCCTTTGAGCTGCCTGGTTCTATCAAGACTGTTGCGAGTATTTTTGACCTTCATTTTCAGTCTTTATCCTATCCTTTCTCTATAGGATTCTTCTGGCGTCACCTTTACCCTGACAGTGAGGTTTATCATGTCAGGTTTCCACTTTATTTAAGGGATCAACATATTCCTTCTGCAGGATGGCAGTTCTCCCTGCCTCAAAAATTTTATACTTGACATTTACCCCAAGCACTGCAAAAGTGGAGTCAAGGTCTCCTTTTAAAATAGAAACTAAACATGCATAGCACAACCACACAGAAAGACCCTTATCTCTTAGTTGGTTTTTCATTACCTCCTGTGGCTCTAATCTGATTGCTTTGCATATATTAATGAAGAAGGAAATAAAATATTTGTAATAATAGGAGCATGCCATTCTGGGATCTGTTTATTTATTTATTTTCCAAAAAGGCATGCTGCAGTATTTATTCCTTTAGACGGTCATGGGATGGTGTTAGCTTCTTAGCTGTCCTTGGGGCCATAATCATGATGCAATGAGATGATGTAATGAACTCCATTCCCTGCTGGCTCTTCTTTTTCCAGGGATACCAGTAGTCACACTGTGACTTTGTTTTGGGGTTTGTTCAGTACTTTGTAAATGTACAGAAGACAAGTCAGCTTGCACAGGTATTTCAGACCAGTTCACCGCAGAAACTGCTTTTGGAACAGAGGGCTGAAATTAAGGGCTACAGCCCAAACCACTACTCCATCACACACTAGAGACTCACCTCTGACTTTGATACTGAAACATAAATACTTGAAAAATGTTGCTATTGCTTACTTATTTACAGAAAAGGCAAGAAAAAAAGCATGTGGTATTCCAGCAAACACAATGAGAGGATACAGGCCTTCCATTTCTGGTCTTCTTCAGGAACATCAGTATCTGTTTTTCAAATGGTTGAAAGGAAAGTCTGGATAATATTAAAAAAGCAGATTTACTTTAGGAAAGAACAGATGCTTGCATTGAAAATGTGACTGATTTTCACGTTATCCAGGGCTGTCAGTGGGTGTTGAATATTTATATACTGTAGGGAAAAGGTGATGAACTAGCTTGCTTCGTACTAGCTTTTTCTGCAGGAGTGAAAAAGCCAAGACTTCTCAGATGAAGTTTCCTGTTAGTTGTTTTCAGTGCATGCATAGCAGGGATCATGTGGAAGAGTATGTGGGTGATGAGAGAAAACTCCCCTGGGTTATCTAGTAAGAGGCTGGGGCAATTCTTACTTCTCAGCATGTGCTCGGTTTGACAGTGAAAATAAATAAGAGGGACCTAGGAATGAGAGTCGTTCTATTTCTGAAAGGAAGCCTATGGAAGTGTTTTATATCATATTTTCTTTACAGCCTATAGAAGCCGACAGACTCTGATTTTTAACCTCTACACCACTGTAAATGCCACAACATCTTCAAAAGGCATGCTGATCATTGGGTCACTGATTGCCGATGGAGATGTGCCAATTTTAGCCACCTTGCTTCTGTCCTGGAAAATCAAAATACACCTACCTCACACTTGAAATGTTGTTGAGTCCTCTGTCCGTTCTCTCCCAATGGTGCTAAGTGTAGAGATATTGAAGTGAAAATGTCCATGACTTCCTTCTATAATAGGTGAGAGCCTGAGCAGATGGAATATTTTTACCAGAGGCCAGGTCAGGACAGTCTTTTCACAGCAAATGTGTACTTGGACAGGTCTCCGTTGACATGATTTTATTTTCCCTTGGAGGTAGTTGCTCTGTGATGAGTGGGTTGTTGTAAGCCTTCCCTCTTTGGGAGGAATGATGTGAGAACGTGCATGCAGGCATGTAGAAGCTCTCCAGAAGCTGCCTCTGCCATGATGGTGCCGATGGCCCATCACCTTCTTTTGATTGCCACCTTGTTTTCGTGAAGACTTACTCACGCACAGTTTGCATTTTCACAAGAAAGAGAGTGTAGTATGTCATGGTGTTGGAAGATGTTGTAACATCTTTAAACTTTTGCAGTGGTACAGAAAAGAAACCGCTTGTGCGACGATGCTGGTCATAGCAAATGAAGTTCCTTCTGGAAATAAAGCATTAAACTACCTGGTGTGTTTGTGTCTCTGCCAGTGCTGTCCCTGGCTATTGCGGAGATGGGGAGACTGACTGCAGTGCTAGAGCCGGATAAGGCAAAGCCGTGCAGAGCAATGCAGGGCTTGGCATGCTGGTTAGGTGTGGTGATGTGGTTGAGTGCACACAGCTTGAGCTGCTTGTGCATGACCAAAGGAATGGGGTGGTCTGTGTTGAGAGACCTGGTGTGCCTCAGGGGGTGCAGCTGGGGCATTTGTCTGCAGGAAGGTGAGAGATGGATGTGGTCTGGGGGAGTTAGGGATCCAGGCAGTATATGTACTGTCAGCCTAAGGGCTGACACAAGTGTGTGTGTTTATTTTAGAAATATGCTGGGATACTTAATGAGGGCAGAAGTAAAGTTGTCTGCGTAAGTGTATTGACTTTTTGTTCATTTGCAAGCTTGGGTTACTCTGAACTGGGTATTCTGGAAGGGACGAAGTTGCAACCAGCCAGTCTACGTTAACTGTCTATTAATACAGCTTTATCACTGACCAATCTGGCATTTTAAGCAGAAGGCTGTTCCCAGAAATTACCATCAGTTCCTTAGCACAGGACTGATGGGCTCAGTGAGCTTTCAAGGCCTCACCCAACATTGCTCGGTGGGTTAGGGAGGGTTTGGGAGGGAACAGATTTGATCTCTGAGTAAAAATGAAGACTACTGCATGTTTCACTCTCGTATTCTCCCCTGCAGTGAAACGGGGATTATGGCTGTGCTTTCAAAGGTCTGAAAGTTGTTGACAGGGACAGCAAGAAATCTCAGATGCTATCTGTATTCCCAAATCTCAGTTGTTTTATTCAGTTCTAGCTACAATAAATTTCAAGGAGGAAAGGAAAAAATGGCATGTCTATTCCATTTCAGTGCCTTTCGGGCAGCTCACTGCCCTTCTTGGTCTGTTAAGCCATTAGCATTTTCAGTGCTCAGCTTTTAGAGGGCAGGGGGAGAGAAGAGTTGCCTGGAAGCCCCAGTGCTATGTGTCTTTCATGGGCCCAGCCTGGGGAAGGCTTGTGTGCAGCTGTGTTTCGTACTTCCCATAGCAGGAGTGGAAGCTGGGTTTGCTCCCCTCCATTTCTGTGGGAGGCAGGAAGAGGGGCTCAGCCTGTGCTATGGGGCAAGGAGGTCCATCTTTCCCTGAAGAGTAGGATTCTGGGGGACCCCGCACCCCAGGGGAGATGAGCCATACTCTCATCCCCAGATCCTCAGAGCAGTAGGTGATAGAGCGATGAAGGAAGGAACTATGTGCACACAAAAGTAGGAGAGAGGCAAACAGGACCATGCTAACTTTTGTCTTGTTTATGCTCAAATTCTGCCTTGACCAGCATGCAGATAGATGGAGGTGGGCATGTTCTTGTGATGGACTTTTGTGTCACTCCACTCAGCTGGGAGAGACGAAGGAGAAGACCACCTCTGGCACATCCTCTGTGGTGCTATCCCTTTGGCACCGGGTAAGGGAGAATGCATGGCCGACTGCTGCCCAGCCCTGGCAGGACCCAGCAGAGGAATGCCCTGCTCCTGTGGCACCCCAAGCTGCTTAGCTGGGCTGTACTCAGAGCCAGCCTGATCTCCCCGCTCACGGTTCTGAATAAAAACCCCAGGAGTGAAGGGATGTTGGCTTCTTCATAAGTGTTTGCCTGGAGGAGCGGTAGGTTCATGAAATAAATGGGATAAACTCAGAGTAACGGGTGCTGTTTGAGGTGTAATAAGAGCTGCAATCGCATTCCCCAGTCTTTGACAATCTCCCAGTGCTTTTATGAAACCTTAACAAAAGCTGCTTTAGGAGCTTCTGCCTTGGGAATCCTTTGCCTGAAGGGCACCAGATTTGGACTCTAAATCTTAATCTTCGTTTCATGAGGCACCTGCTCATTTTCAGAGTATCTGTGACTATTTTAGAGCACTCAGAGCTTATTTTTAACCCAAGATCTTTCTAAGAAAGATTTTTTAAACTGTAGCAGAAGCTGTACACAGTTGTAGTATTTTTCCTTTGGGAAAGTTGGCACTGATCATTTATGTTCTGAGAAAAGGCTGGTTTTCATTTTACAAAAGAAAGGGAATTAAACCCCAGGTTAAGAAGAGTGAGAATAAAGAATTCCCCTGCTTTTATTTGTACAGGCTGCGTACTTCCTTACACAGCCCCAGTGGCATGGAAACCCCATGGTGACCCTGTCATTGTACAGCACAGAATGGAGATTAATCTGGAGAGCAGTAGGTAATGAAATGAGTAGGTTTAGCTTTTTTCATTGTGTTAGCGGTGAAGATATTAAGGCCTCTAAGTGAGAAAAATACACTTACTACTGTTTTGGGGAGTGTTTATCTGAAGAGTGAGTTTAAAACATCATTATACAGAAGTCTACAACCTCTTCTATTTGTGTTTATACTTTTGGTCAAAGACCAAGACGTGGGAAATACTATTTATCAGAAGGAACTGCAGGTGTTTGAGGCTGTGGCATTAACTCCAGACATTAAGATGGCAAAGGACAGAAGAGGGGTTTTCCAGCACATTTTACTATTCTGCCTCCTTTTGTCTGCTTTTGTGTTCCTAAACGTTTTTGTACCTGGGTTTCCTACCTGTAAATGAGAATGAAGATTTCTGCTAAATGTTCTGATTCCTCGGTGAGACAATAAGAACAGACAAGTTAGGGCTGGTTATTACTGGCTAGCAGCAAGTTGGAGACTGTAATTTGCAAAGAAAAATACTCACCTATCTTAATAGCAATGCAGTTAAGTTTGCCTGGCAGGGCTTCCTAAGACAGAATTTAAAGAGAGATCTCTGATACTGACACAGGACCAACACACTTACACCTTTGGAGCAGATACTTCATGGACCTGTAGCAAAGTTTCTGGTGCTGTTTTAAGGCAAGGTTGGTGGCCACATAGCGAAGTAGAATCACAGAATTGTTTGGGTTGGAAGGGACCTTTAAAGGCCATCCAGTCCAACCCCCCTGCAAGCAGCAGGGACATCTCCAACCAGATCAGGTTGCTCAGAGCCCCATCCAACCTGGCCTTGAATGTCTCCAGGGATGGGGCATCCACCACCTCTCTGGGCAACCTGTGCTGGTGTTTCACCACCCTTATTTAAAAAAAAAAAAAGTCCTTTTATCTACTCTAAATCTACCGTCTTTTAATTTAAAACCATTACCCCTTGCCCTATCACAACAGGTCCTGCTAAAGAGTTTCTCCTCATTTTTTCTGTAGGCTCCCTTTAGGTACTGGAAGGCCGCTGTAAGGTCTCCCCAGAACTTCCTCTTCTCCAGGCTGAACACCCCCAACTCTCTCAAGTAGCCCTGCTTTACCTAGGTAGCAGTTGCCTGTGCAAACAGGTAGCACTCACTACAGATCTTGGAGGCTGGACAGGCTGTGCTTGCACTCCTGCCACAGTGAGGTGCCTTCTGGACAGGATCCCAAACTGCCAGTCTCTATGATATACATGCTAGAAAAATCTGTGTAAAGGTGTTTAACATCCTGATAACTAACTTTTTAAAATGCTATCCTTTCGAGATCTAAATGTTATAAGAGCAAGGGTTGTGTTATTCCTGTGCTGGCATCTCCTGGGATGACTTTCACGTCATATGGCAGTGATGCTTTGAAGCTAGTCTCTTTACTACTTGTTGTTTCTTATAATCTTTCTGTTCTCCCTCAAGCATGTCACGCGAACCTCCTTTCTCCTCTCCACTTCCTTTGTAACTGCATGGTTCTGCTTCCTGCAGATTCTCAAAACTACCTAAATATATATGGGGGAAAGGATTTCCAGAAATAAAAATTATTTAAGGTGTCTTTCACAAGCAGGAGCTGCAGGAGGGTAGGAGGAACAAAGTTGAGACTGTTTCCAGCTTTGTGTGTGCTTGTTTTGCTCCGTCAGTGACCCAAGAAGGTGGCTTTCCATTTGATGATAGACACAGCAACGCTTCTGTTGCTGAGCTCTGCTAATCAGACAGAGCAGGCACTCGGCGCAACAATCTCTCCCTGTTATGGTCACATAGTTGGCCTTTCTTTTAGGACCCATTGTGCTCTGTGAGTGAGGTGGAGATGCTGCTGCTTGCTCTGCATATTGGCCCTCTTACGGTCCCCTCCATCCTGTCCAAGCCTGGCAGCACTGTGAGTTGTGATGCACGGTCGCATCACTCCCATCTCGCAGGTGCTTTTGGCGAGACCAGCACCTGCTTTTCCTTAAAACGAGGCTGGGAGCAGCGAATGCCAGACCTACAGGAAATTGTTCCTGGACTAGAAACAAAAGCAAAGGAGAAGCCTGCCACAACCAGACAGAAGCATTATTTGCATTAAAGGCACCTGCTATCCCCAGCTGAGCACTGGATACTAGTACACAGTGTCATTTCCTGGGCGGACTGGTTCCCACTTCTGTTTTCAGGGGATTTGGGGTTTTGTAGCTTTCTCCCTGCTGTCTTGAAGAGCCAGTTTGTACGTTTAGAGCCCCAGGGTGAGTAGGTAGGAGATGTTCTGGAGAGAGAGAGAAAGTGGGAGTGCCACATGTGAGAAACAGGACTCCCACCTTTTCCAGGCCTCCCTGAATTTTTGTGTCATTGGGTAGATGGAACCAGGTGCGCTTTCTGCTCTCCACATCCCTTCGGGGCATGTACTGTGAGTCTGTTGCATTCTTTGTGTCAGTGGTCTGTGGGAAATACATGACAACCATGGTAAAAAGGAACTGGAGGAAGGAACTGGGATTTGTATTACCTTAAAAATAATAATGCCCTCTCTTCTTCTTCATGTTGCCCTGCTGTCGTAGTTCAGCCCTGATCGGACCAGACTACGCAGTCTCTCTCTCACTCCCCCCACCTTCCGAGAGAACAGGGAGAGAAAATATAAGGAAAAACGGCTCAAGGTTTGAGATAAGGACAGGGAGAAATCCTTAAAGTTACCGTCACGGGCAAAACAGACTCGACTTGGGGAAAACTATTCATTTATTACTACAAACAGCAGGATAATGAGACAGAGAACAAGATAACCTCCCCCCACCCCTCCCTCTTCCCGAGCTTAACATTATCTCTACTACCTTCCCCTCCCGAGCAGCACAGGGGGGGAAGAGGGAATGGGGGTTGTGGTCAGTTCATCACATGTTGTTTCACGCCGCTGCTTCATGGTTGGGGGAAGAACTCCTCACATTCCTCCCCTGCTCCGTTGTGGGGTCCCACCCCTACGCCACAGTCCTTCGTGGAACTGCTCCAGCGTGGGTCATCTCTTCCACAGGCGCAGTCCCTCTAGAACAGCTGTCCCAGCGGGCCCTCCACGGGCCACAGCTGCCTTCAGGCATCCACCTCCCCCGGTACGGGGTCCTTCACGGGCTCCAAGTGGATCTCTGCTCCTCCGTGGACCTCCATGGGCTGCAGGGGGACAACCTGCTCCACCATGGTCGTCACCACAGGCTGCAGGGGAATCTTGGCCAGGAGCCGCATTAGTCCTCCCCCTCCTTCTGAACTGACCTTGGCGTCTGCAGCCGTTCCTCACAACAGGCTGGTAGATGTCTCTCAGGATCTTTTTTTTACATCTTATTCACTTCTCATCTCCTCTCCACTTCTTGCAGCCGGGCTCGACCGATTCGGGCCCAGTCGGCTGCCTGGCGAGAGGCCAGAGGGTGAGGCCTGCAAGGCCCATGAGGCCTGCGCCTCCCCCTCTGCGCCTCTGCCCCCGCTCAGCTTCTTCACATCTTCTCTTCTCTCTCTTTTTTTCTGTTTTCCCATTCTTAAATACGTTATCGCAGAGGCGTTATCACGAGACATTCTGCTACCAATCGGCTCGGCCTTGGCCAGCAGCAGGTCCGCCCTAGGCCCGGCCGAGTCCACTGAACAAAGGGGAGCGACTTCTAGCAGTTTCCTACAGAAGCTACCACCTTAGGCCCCCCCTTACTAACAAAACCACGACACCTGCTTATCTAGGATGCTGGCTCACTCCCTCGCTGGGCCTCTGGACAAAATGAATTGTGCATATGGGTCTGCACATCTCATCCTGAACAGCTCTATGGCAGTAATGCCTGTCTGGGTGCCCATCACTTTTCCTGGATGCTTCTAACATGTGGACAAAAGTTCAAAATGCAGGATGTGTGTGCTGTGGCTGGGCCTCCTGGCAGCATGCAGGGAGAGCAGTGAGTGAGGGGGATACGTGTGTGCACACTTGCCCCGCAGATGGAAGACTCAAGTTCATGCTCATCGGTTTGATCTTTGTCTTTGAAAGATGTCATTGGTGGTGTATGATGTGGCTGAACAAAAATGAGCTCTTATAAATTGGACTGCTTATAAAAACTACACATTTATGGAGAAATGCTTCTGTGGCCTTCATTTTATATAGGCTCCTCTGCAGTTAAACCAGTTGTTTTTGAAAGATTATAAAAGCATTATGTTCACAATAGTGTTTAACCTCTCCTTTAGTCCTAGGGAGAATGAACAATGAAAACCTGATGCAAACTCAGCTGGGAGAGGCAAGATAAGGCTTTACAGTAGAAGGTTAACCAGTCTGTTGATGCCTCTCTGTGATGAGAGTTCTCAGCTCTAAGAGGACAGCCTGTGGATGGCAGCTTAGTTTATCTGGATCCTGTAAGAGGACTTTTGCTGCTGTATAGATCCTTTCCTGGGACGAAGGTGTTGGTTCTGCTCTCCTGATTACTGACTTGTTATTGTAGGACCAGGCCCAGGGGAAATAAGTTAGAAGGGGCCTTTGGAGGTCACCTAGCTCAGGCCCCTGCTCAAACCAGGGCCAGCTTCAGTTAGTCTGTGACAAGAACTGCTGCAAACTGGGTGGTGCATGCAGTCTCCCGGAGCACAGATGCCTGCCAGGAAGAGGTGATGTGAGTTCCCCACTGGATGCTTAATGAATCTTCTGCCTTCTTGCAATTAAGTGCTCATGCCTGCTCTATCCGTGCAGACTGTAAAGAAGTCTCGAGAAGTAACTGGGTTAAGGAGACAAATACTAAAGAAAGGAAGCCTGAGAGTGTAAGAATGAGTTGGGGTTTTTTCCCCCCCCAAAAAAAATTTAGGAAAAGAGTGGAAAAGTTAGGATTTAGAGTTTCTTCATATGCATGAGGTGTAAGGCAACTCCTTGTATTTGTGGAGCTGCAGGTGAAGATTGCTTGTGCAGGTGCTGACTACCTGCAGCATTTTGGTTTTCCCTCCCAAGGAAGGCATGCTTGCAAACCACGAGGACGGACCTTCTGGCAAAGCTGGAAGGCTTGAGCTGGCTGGCCTAACGCTGCTCAGGGAGAACAAACTGGGGGGGTGTTTGTGTAAGGGTATAAGAAAAAGGATAACACCCACTCATTCTCCATTTCAAATCACTTTTTGAATTCAGTAGGTAAAAATCTTACAGAAATTCTGACCCTTGCTGTGGTTGTATTTGGTGCTAATGAGGTGTTCGTGCCTGTGCTGTCTTCACCAGCTATTAAGAGTAGCTCGCACTTTGAGAGATTTCAGGTGGCAGGCAAGAGTTAGTGGTTCCCTTTTGTGTTTTGTGTTCAAATATAAACAAATAATATCTAATTTCTTAAATCTTTCTGCTAATTGGTAAAGCTCTAAGAACTAGCTTGGGAAGATAAGTCAGGGCTGATTACCTTGACGCATACAGGATTGAGATGAAGCATTCCCATTTGAACCTTTTGCCTTTAAATGTGTCGCTCCACAAGACTTTGCTGGAGTAAAGACTCTTCAGCTTTGGGATGATGGGCAAAATGCATTTTTCTTAAACTTCAGATTTATGTAGGGGAAGGGTGGTGGGGTTTTTTTCAGAATTAACAAAGCAGAGCATAGGAAAGATTATTTGTGTCCACTTACAGTCCCTTGTCTGTGCACACCTCTCTTCCTTTCAGGCAGTCTGTGGGCTACAGGAAACGTGACTGCAACATTCAGGGAATGTGCATTGCTTTGGGAATATGCACGAATACAATGCAAAGGAAGGAAAGGAGAATTCAAAGACAAATATTCAGTATAATGATAAATCAGAAGGCTGCATATTGTAATTAGTTGTAGCACTTCTAAATTTTTCATGGGGCATTAATTTCTTCATAATCTGGCATAATTGAAATAATCAAGTTTGGTTTTTTTTAATTCCCTAGGGAGAATAGAAGGGGCTGGCTAGTTTGGTCCCACCTGTCCTTTATTCTTCTGCAATCTATTTATAGCCTCTGCAGAGGGCAAGGAAGGAGGAAGGCCTTGGAGAAAACAGGGAGGCTTAGCCTTGTTTGTTTTACATTGCAAACCCTGGTTTTAACCCCTTCCTCACTCAGTTGCACCAGGAATATCCAAAATATTTTAGCTTTGGCAAATAAATGAGTGCATCTCTTGTGATCTGTTCTAGAAATAAAATATGCGTGTTGTTAACTCTGTGTTATTACATAGTAGCTGCCTTCAATATTTATGAAATTGTCATCTGTTGTGGTGTGTTGGCCTTGTCTCGGTGCTGTGACAGTGTGCGCCTGCACGGGTGCAAAGCTCCGGTCCTCCCCAGAGGGGCTCTGCGGCGGCACTGGGTGAAAGGAGGAGTGAGCACCGGCTGATACTTTCAGATTCACTGTGCTGAAGAGATAAATGGAATTGCCAGAGGGTTACTAATACCCTTTAAAAGAAGAAAAATTCTCTCTCCCAAAAGGATCTGGAAAAAAAATTAGAGCAATTACATTTGTATCGTGAACCTCTCTACCAAAGGGAGCAGGGAAGGGGAGTGGGGAATGCAGTGACAGGACAGAGTTCCCATTCTGTGCTCCAGACTAAATAGCTGGGTTTAAAACTGGGACAGGAGAAAACAGTTATCAGTATTTTTCTTAAATATGTTTGCTCACAAATGCAGGGTTGAGCAGAGGGCTGTTTTCCAGTATTATTATGATGTAGAATATGTTAAAGCTGCATATTCTGATGCGATACAGTGCTGCTCCTGTGCAGCTTTGTGTGTACACAAAGAGAGTAAGCTTGCTCTAGCTCTCTGTTGGAGAGCAGCACTTTTCAAAGTGGGAATGCAAGTAAAGGTGGCTTTTTCTTTTTTTTTGGTTAATGCCAATTCATTTTTCTGTATTAAACTGAGTTCTCTCTGCTGCAGCCTCTGCCACTGTGTAACTGGAGGTGCCCTGCTTGCAAATGTCTAAGTCAGTCTATTTTCCATCTGTAAGTAATGTTTTAGTGTTTAATGCAATTTATCTTCACTCAAATTGCAGAAGATGTCAACACTAAAACATTTGCTACAGACATCATAAACTCGAGACACTGGCAGGCACTGCTGAACAGAGCAGAAACGGTGGCAGTGAATACATATTTTTAAACCATCTGGTATGCAAGTTCTATTGGATCAAAAATTGACATGGTGTAAAAAACTTGCCGCTGTTTGTCAGATGACCTTTGGGCAGTCAACAGAGAAGCCAGTACTGCATGTAAATGCACTTGAAGTAGTGCATCCTGTCTCCCTTCATACTCCTGGGCCTTGTTCTCTCCCTTGCCAGATTTCGGAAACTAATAGGCTTATTTAGTAACGTTTAGAAGAAGCTCAGATAAGCCAGTGCCTTGAGGGCTTTGCACACCACTCAGCGCTGTGAATACGCAATTCCTTTCCTCTGTGGCCTGCAGGGAAGCGGAGCTGAGAGAACCATGGATGGGAGAGATCCCTTTTCTTTTTTCTCCCCTTGTCTGTTTTGATGTTTTGCTTTCCACCTAGTTTTCCCTTTGTCAGGAGCAGTTTGCATGGGTATACATACACATGTGTGCATACAAACGCAGGCACTGCTGTTTATGTTATCTTTGTGGTATATGTCTGTGGTGGGAAGAGGACCCATGGGGCTCTTCATGTTTTGATGGAGAAGCCCCTTGAAAACAAGTAGCCCAGTTATTGGCCCGTCTTTGGCTATGAGTAGCGTATACTTCAGCCAGGGACGTCTCTGCAGACAGCTGTTCCTGAAATAAATGTTGCAAAGTCTCTAGAATTTTCCCCTTTCCTTCCCAGAGGATTTCTAGCTCATTTCTAACCGTGTGTCAGATGCGTGTGCATTGACTGCTGCCTATAAGCGCCAGCCAGCATGAGGAATGGTGAAATTTCTCAGCCAGCCCCTAAAGCGTGATTGAAAGCAGGGGCCGTATGAGCTAAAAGTCTGAAAGGCTGAGCGTGTGCAGTCTCCCTCAGTTACAGGTGGCTCAGAATGACCCCAGAGAAAAGTGGCTGACAGCTCCTGCCATTAAAAAGCCAGTTACTATGAAAACCTCATTCCGAACCTGGCCACCCCCACACAGAGCAACCGTGAGCCTGCCTTCCTGGGTAAATCAGGCTTTAAAACACACTATCTAGCAAAGATTACTCGGAATTCCAAATGTGATAAAAACAATAAAAGGAAAATGAAGGTACCCTCTTTCTGCAGTAGTGACAAGTTGTCCTACAACATCTCCCTGTCTCAAAATGCATATAAAATACCATGTCAGCAGGCTCTTGAGACAAAGACCCCATTACTCCACAGGTATATGAAGAAATCTTCTGCACGTCCACGTTTCCTTTTGCTTTGGTTTTACCTTTTTTTCATCCTTTGGAGAATGAGGTAGTTTCCAGATTAATGCTGTCTCTTTGTGAACAGACTTAACTAGGTTGCTCTAGATCTCTTTGTCTTGGAGGATGAATAATACAAAGGTGATAGCAATATGAGTCATTTGCTCCCTTAAAAGCAGCTGATATTATGTTTTCATTAGGCAGAAAATTAAGAGGCTCGGTATGGATTAAGCACCTGAATTTTACGGTTTCTGCCTGTTAGGTTTATGTGTACAAGAAAGACAGCCGCATCTCCTGGAAGGTGAAGTTGCTCTGAATTAATTTGCTGTCATTGTTTGGAAAGCTCTTCTGCAGACAGATATTCCTTCCTGAAAAGCAGCCTTACTCAATTGCAGACTGTCCCCTCTAGGAGGAGGAACAGGGTGCCCAGGGGTCCTTGAGATTATGAATGGGATACGTTTAAATGAGACTTCTTGTAGTGCCCTTTGCATTGAGAGGACAGGAAGATGAGCAAATAGATCAAGGAGTGGACTTCCCTCCTGCACACCAACACTAGCATGCAATTCCTGGATTTGCGTAAGTCTTGACAGAAATGCATGCAAACTACACCTTCTGCCTCCTCAGGCTACTGAATAAAATGGGGAGGTGATGTGGGACATGCTGAGGCATTCTTAGATATTGTTTTTCTTATTCCCGTAAGAAGGATATTGATATCACAAAGATCTCTAGTTCAGGCTTTAAATAAGCTAGAGCCAAAGTACAAACCTATTTTTAGGTGACTTTAAAATATGCTGACATGTTTACCACGCTGGCTTCAAACCAGCTAAAACATGTGTAAACAGTTAATACGATATATTGCCAAGACAGAGAATGTCTACTTTCTTACAGTGTAGGTTGGTAAGTGCTTTTCTTCACCACACAAGCACTAAAAAGCAAGGAAGATATAAATGTAAGCAACAGTGACACCTGACACAGTGGCAGTCTCCAAGCATCCTCTTGATACATACTAGCACCACAATTCCTTCTCCAAAGTCACATTTTCTATTCAGGCACACATCAAAAAAAAAAAAAAAAGAAGGAACAAAACTGCAATGCACAGCCTTCAGTCTAGCTTTCTAATGCTGTATTGCTTAATAATTTAAGGACAATGATAGTCTAAAAATTGCAGTCTTAGCAGCTTCACGTAACCTACATTAGACAGAGGGTGAATATCATATTTATTACGTACTCAAGATGTCTGAGTTTATCAAGACAAAGTCTTCTATGTGTTTGGCACTGTAACACTTAGAAGAGCTCAGCTATATGTTATGTATTACTAAAAAACCATCTATAATCAATTTAAGGGGCTGCTGTTCATGGTCTCTGCTTCTCCCGGTGCTACTCGAGGGGCCTCACTGGAAGAAGCAACAGCTCTCCAGGGACAGCACAGAGAGAGAGGAGCCAACTCGAGTATCACGAACAGTGTTGTGGTGCTATCCTGGTGTCTTGCTCCTGACAGTTTTCCCTTTGCCCATGAAGGTGCCTGTCCTCGGTGGGTCCCTCTGCTTCACACCTATGGCACCAGCAGCAGTGCAACTGTTCTACCACCAGCCCTACCAGCTCTGCTGGCTAGGTGATGTGGTTTGCAGACAAAGGTGATGTTTCTTGGTGTGACACTCTTGGAAATGTTATCTTTCCAGTTATGAGATTGCTTTTTCTATTGAGAAGAGTATGACATTAGTGCAGGGTTAAGAGGTCATGGGCATCACTTTTTAGCAAGGTAATTTCCAAGTTCAGGGGACTTTGAATGATAATCTGTCTTAATGTTATTTTCTTATACTGTTAAGGTTTTATCAGAGTACTAAGCCAGAAAAAATACATTCATCCCTTCAGAATGTAGATGCTTCTTGGGGCCTGCTATTCACTGAAGCAAAGAAAGGATGTGATTTGGGGGCTTAGAAGATCTGTAGACAGAACTGATTTCCTCAGGAGATTACAATATTTCCATAAACGTGGCAGGGCATATTGTGGTAATGACAGTGACATACACAAAAAAAATCTGTGTTATTCCTCTCATACTGGTTTCTTCTTGCAGGCTTTGTGACTTTAGCTACATTTTGTTTTTCGACTGACAGTCATCCTGCAGTCTCCAGCTCAGCTAGAGTTACCTGTGTGGATTCATCTTGGTTTTCTCAAAGGATTCCCAGTCTTCTGGGTTTTGGCATTACTGTTAGATGTTTGCCACCTATCTCTCTGAGCTCTGGATTATGCTACCAGCTGGCTGACTTGCAAGAGTCTGTTCCCCTTTTGTACTAGTGATGATTAGCTGTTAATACAGGTGGACTGTGCAGCCTCCAGGTACCTTCTTTGAAAAGGCCTCTGTTTTTCACAAAGAATGAATTGCCGCTGCTCTGAAGTGTTACATCTCCACTGTTCTGTGCTGCGGCGGGGGGGCAGCAGCCTTTATTTCCACCAGGATGGCATGAGAGTTGGCTGTCACAGCGCAGTTACAATACCATACAATACAGTCGCCAGCCCCAGTAAATCAGCACAGCCGGTACTTGCTGGCTTGCCGTCTTATTCAGTATATAACTCTTTTCACCAGCACAAAACTCATTCCTGAAATGTGGTATTGGTCAGCTGAATGTGCAGGACCAGCTAAATGTCACCACATCATGTATAGCTCACATTCCCCCGTAGCGTGGCAGCGGTGACAGGGTTATTAATAGGTGTGGGTACCTGTTCTGGATGCTTTATGGGAGCACAGTGGGCATAAATGGCAGTGAAGGGATTTGTTTGTGGGTTGAGTGACTTCACGGGATAACAAATGTTATCAGCTGCCACGCTGCCAAGGACACAATTAATTCTGGTTGCAGGGTACAGTTAATTTGGTATGCATCTCAAATGTTTCAATGAGCTTTGCATGCAGATCCAGTGGACCGTAAGAAAAGTTTCTTTTTAGCCCTCAAATCTGCCTCATCTATTTTAAAGTGATTTTAAAGGGACCTGACAGTGTCCCTTTATGTGAAACAGAGCTGCTGGTTGAAGTCAGAGGCACTCAGCTCCGTTCTTTCCCTCTCTCTGGGGGGCACTTGGGCTGATTGTCTTTTTGTGAGACTCCAAACTCTGCCAGATCGGCCTCCTGATCAGCTGGTGGAGCCCTCTGGGTGCAGGACCATCACCCTGCTTTCAAAGGGGTTCCAGTTAAAGGGTTGTGCTGGCCCTCGTTGATGGGAATAAAAGCATGGTTTAACCATTCTGTTCAGATCTTTCTTGGGTATTTCTAGGACATCAATTTGAAAATCGAAGTGCTTGACACAAAAATTCAGCTTCGCAAGATCCTGTCTGTGTTGAAGAGGTGTGCTAATTTAATGCGTAATAAGGAAACAGTAACACACAGAGTAACAGACTTTTAATTACAATTCTTCCTAGCCACCCTCTGTCTTCTGTTTTCTACTTAAGTTGGTGAAAGTCAAGTTTGTTGTTAGAACAGCAAACCTGGTAATAATGGGAGTAGAGAAAGAATGAGCTCTTTGTTTAAGAACACACTTAAGTGTAGGGAGGGGAAAACTCCTCTTAAAAAAAAGACAGGGAAGGGGCAGTAACTTAAATGCAGCTATTAAGCAGTATTATTGGGACCCTGGGTTTGTTCTTAATGGAGGGAAATTAGCAATGCAAATATTTCTAGTCACCAATTATCCATGATATAAATAGACCGGAAATTTGCACTGTTAATACCAGCCGCGTTGAAACCTTTTCTCAGCAGTTCATCAGCAGAGAGATTTTGAGGTTTTTTTTCTGATTTGTATTCCTGTGGCTTGTTAAAGGCTTGAAGAGGGGGAGGAGAATGGGAGTAGGAGAAAAACAGGTTTAATGGGCTGTAAGGAGTAAAACTCTTTTCTGTTACTTCTACTGTAAACAAAACGATCAACTGAACCCTGACTTTGTTTAAAAAGGAAAAAAAAAGTAAATAGTGATTCTCCTGTGCTATTCCTCTTCCATACTTCTACTTTATGTGCCTTCCTTACAGGATTTCATCCTTTAAATACAAAGAGGCATTAAAGGCACGTAACTGCCAGAGCAGCACTCTCCAGCCAGTATTTTCCCAGAGGATATCAATAATCCAGGGCTGTGGCGAGAGGTGTGGGGAGACCAGGGTGCCGTCCTGGTGGGTGCCATGTGTGCATCAGTCACCCAGACTCTTCCTTGGCAGGTCTTTAGAGCTTTTCAAGGCACCCAAGTAGTTTGGAAGCTACTTTTAACTAACATATTTTGTTGAATGAAATATCTTCGTCAGGGACCAGATGTTTCTGTTGAAAACTGAACACACACACAGGCACATGGAGGATGCGCCGGCTTTCCTGTCTGCTGTTTAATTTTTAATTATGTGAATTGAATGATTGTGGGTTGCATATTTTGCTCCAGTCTGCTCTTTCATCTTGCACCCCCACTAAGAAACAGCAGCTTTTTGGTGCGGAAAGCCATGCAATAACCCAACATGGTAGTACTGACAGCAAATGGCTTTTTGTGAATTTGGCACTGGTATTATGGGATGCAGTAGCTCAGACTGTGGACTAGCTGTGCCATCTTACAACATACTTGCTGCCTCTCAGAGAGGAAGGGTACTCACCCTGGGTTAATTCTTTGGATTAGCCATACATTTAGAATTTTAAAAATAAATAAATGGGAAGATAAATGAATTTTTGGGCTCATGTTTATCATCTTCTTCTGGAGAACATAAGTTTATGAGGGTAAACGAGGGGACGAGGTAAGCCCTAAGCTTCTGCTGGGACCTGTGCTATATTAGCAACATCCTCCAAGGCTTTATGATATGCCACAAGTGCCCAGATGAACTAGGAGGATGGGATTAGAGATTGGCTGTATAGATAGCTTATATGCTTTTTTTTTCCCCTGGAGATTCCTGGCGAAGTGACAGAACGGTACATATGTTGTACCTGCATAACAGCTGTGAGGTGGGTGTCACTGTGTTCTACCACTGATACAATGGGGATGTTGCTTTATTTGAGGTCCATGAAGGCACACTGTCAGAACTCATGCCTGAAGGCAGAAAACCTTGTTTATCCTCTTTTTTTCATTACAGCAACCAAAACAACTCCCTTGCTGTTGAACCCAGAGTCGGAAACTCCTGGAATTCTGTCGCGGGTTGCTCAGTGAGCAGTTCCTTTGCTTGCAGAGGTAGTGTTCCAGGTGAAAGATCAGCTTCACTGATGCTTTTGGGGTGCAGGACAGGGATTCAGATATGCATGTTGCTCTGTATCAGTTAAGATTTCTCTGCAAGGCCAGCTGGTGCCATTCCCTTGGCAATTATTACCCCATTGGCTTGTGTGGAGTTACCAATGGTGCTCACAGAAGTTTGTCTATTAAGTTGGCATTGGAAAGTCAACAAGCAGAGCACTGGATGGTCACATTTCCATGTCGCATGCAGTAGGAGTGTTTGCAAGGGCTTTTCAGTGGCGTGTGGATGTGCTAGCAGGCCAGGTCAGGCTATGATCCTTGCCTGCAGCAAGTGTGGTCTCATGCAAGACAAATTGCTTGGTAAGTGTGTGAGTATGTGCACATTTGGCTGAAGGAAGGCAGAGCGAAGTGGTCCTTTTTGCTGACTCTATTAGCCTTGTAGTTAAAAAGCTGTTCTGCAGCAATGATTAACCACACTCATGCATGGAGGAGGTAACTGAAGGCTTGGGGCTTATGATCAGCAGCTATGCAATCTGTGTACTATTGATCCCTTTTGTTAGTACAGCAGCATTCTTAGCCTGGTCTTAATATGCTGTTTTGTCAAAACTCATCCCTTGAAGGAGCAGCACACAGGGTGAGCGTAGAATGGTGTTCACCACGGCTTCTGCTCCTCAGCCTTTCCTGAGAAGAGCTGTAGCAGCTGCTCCTCTTCCTTGGCTGCTCACTGTCGGATCACGCTGCTCTCATTACTCTCTGTTCTCAGCTGCCATGTCAAATCAGGCCATCGGTCCATCTACTCCAAGGCTGTGCCTGCTGCTGTTTGAGAGCTCACCCATACCCACTCCTGCACTTAGCTCAGTAGCTAGCACCAAACACATGCAAGGAAGACAAATTTTTCCTGTCTTTCCTATCTCCTGGCATCTGCTTGTGCCTCAAAGAACTTACCTTTCAGTAGGAGCTGGACGTGGAGCTGTGCTACCGCACTGCTTCTGCTGACCAAGTCCCAAGAGACTCTAGTGTTGTCCTGTCACCTCCCTCTGTGAATTCATGCGCACCTGCGTCCTGGAGAACTTGGGAACCCACGTACCTTGGGAACGTTTTATTTCAGTGATTCAGAAAGGAGCATTATCATCACCTGTCAGAAATACGTTGTGAAGGCAGAAGGGAAGGCAGCTTGTCTCCGCATGCTTAACCCGATGAGGAATAGCAACTCTCAAGGGATAGCAGTTCCTACTTGAAAGCTAAAGAATGATAATTTTCTTACAAATATCCTCAGAGATTTAGATGTCATTAGCCCATGCTATCAAATCTGGCAGACCCCAAAACACTGAAAACTGGACCAGAGCACTAATCCCTTCCTGAAAACGAAGATGACAGAGGTCCTCCCTCACACTCAAAAGTTAGCAAAACACATAAGACTGTTGGTGAAAATCTCAGCAATTGCATCTTTATTGTGTTGCCAGGAAGGACAGCTTTCCCCTTGTTTGCTGTTCGCTATAAAGCCCTCTGTGCAGTTCAAGGCATAGCCTGTGTTAAAACAATTAATGGATGCTTAAAGGAAAAGTGTCTCTTATTAAGAGTGTTGCAGGAGAAGTGACAGCAGGAGTTGGGAAGTGTATCCTGCTTGGGATGAGACAGGAGCGGTGGGACTGCTGGATGTGAGGACTCGCCTTGGCTCTGGAGCAACTCATGGCAAGCAAGAAGAACGTGAAGAAGGAAACCAAGCACTAACACAGAAGTAAACCTTTTGTTAGTTCTACAGCTCTTGGCTCTTCAGTCTGTGATTCAGTGTTTGTTTGGGATTTTTCACCTATGAGTAGATTTTTCCTGTCTACTTGTGTGTTGGAGTGCAGATGTCAGGCAGGTGAATGTGGAACGGTAGCAGAGTAGCTTGCTGGTGGTATCATTAAAATGTTGAAGTGATGTGCTTCTGCAGAGTGAAAGTGATACGACTATGATAGTTCGCTTCATTTGTGGAGCCAAGGAAGTCTGGATAGCCCCCAGGCCAGGAGAGCTTACTGTGCAAAGCACTGCCAAGTGATGCTTCCTGCACACTTTGTTGGCATGGCAAATTTCTGGAGAGGGCAGAAGTGAAGAAGATAGAAATTGCCAAGCCTGAATGGATTGGGAAGAGTACACGTGTGTGTTAGCTCGCACACAGAATATTGATAGCAACGTCTTTTTCCGGCATGCTGAGCCAGTTGTCGCTGTATGCCAGCCCCTGAATTTCGTATGTTACTGTCTTTGCCTGGGAAGCTTACGCTCTTTATCCTTCCCTTCAAGGCTTTCATGCTTGCGTCTCGGTGCTTTTGTCTTATCTGTCATTGCCTCTCCCTGTCTCCTTAAAGCTGCCTTTGTTGTCTTTTTTTCACCCACAACTTTACCTTTTTCCTATCACTCACAGTAATCGTGAGGCTGGAATAGGCTGCCTGCAATCCCACCAAGTCCCCTGACAGAAAAGGCCCACTGCAGTACAAAGTGGGAATGCAGAAAAAGCCTGCAATACGTTCAATCGCTGTTCCGGTTGCTGTTGATAGAGATACCAGATGACTTGGGTTTGTGTTTTGTGAAAATTTGCTACGTGCTGGTTTCTTAAAATTAAGGATGCTAGACGTCACATACAAAGGCTGTGCGTTTTTAAATCATAGGATCTAAAAACTGGATGCTCCTGTTTAATAAAACTTGAAATACCAGGAAAGTTGTAGATAGAAATATCCTGCTTTCTTGCTAGTATTTTTTAAAAGCAAGTGATTGACCCAATTAATTAAGCCTAATATTAGTGTTGAATCAAAATAATTTTTTAAATTGTGTCAGTGAAGACGTAGGATGTTACTAAGCCGATTCCAGATAGTGTAGATTTATGGAAAGTGCTTCCATCTTTTGACACTGCAAGTTTAATTAATAAAGATAACTGCAGTAGTGACGCTGACTTCTGTAAGACATTTGACTTCGTGTACCTGATTGAAATACACAGCGCTGAGTGGTTGGTAGTGTGTGTGGCCAGAACTCAAAAGCAGTTCTTGGTGGCCAGTCACCAAACAGGGATGTTTCTAGCAGGACTTAGCAGGGACTGGCACTGGCTCCAGTGCTAATCAACACCTTCATCAGAGAGATCGGAAATAAATCGTCTAATGTTTGTGGATGACAAATGTAAGCAGGTGATTGGTGCAGAGGGTAAGATTTTTGCATGACTCTGTAAACTAAAGAGCTTTTCCAGAGCCGTGCACAAGGTTGCAGAGTCTTCGGGCAGAGTAATCCAGCTTTCCGTTACACAGAAGCAGCCCTTTTTGATGTGACGCTCGCTCGCAGCGGGGGGGGTTTCTTGTGACTTGCCCAGCCTTTCAGCCTTGTGAGATGGACTGTAATGTGGTCCTTGGACCTAGGCAGGGAATATGCAGTAAGGGAACATGCCCTACTTTGGCATTGGGAAGAGGAAAAGAGCATCCAGTTCTCTTCTCTGTGTTTTAAGAGGAGTGTTAAATTGGAGGCAAGGGAAGTGCAAACATAATCTAAGGTTGAGAAAAGTGTGATATAATGGTATACTGGAGGAGATCAATTTGCTTTCCTTATTAATACGAAGATGGGGAGGAATTTGATTATGGTATATAAATTATTTCATGGGGAGAAGAAAGGCTTTTTTAAGGGCTTCTTAATCAAGCGAAAAAACATTAGAAGGACTTAATAGCTGGAAACTTTAAATTGTGGTGAATTCAAATGGAAGGAAGGTGCAGGTTTCTAGCAGGGAAGGTGGGCAACGGTTAGAACAATCCACCACTGGAAGTGACACATTCTCAGTCTTCAGGTGACTTTAATGATGCCTGGGTGGTATTCTTGAAGATCTTTTAAAGCATACATTTTCTGTATGAATAGCAAGACTGTACTGCTTTACAGTCTGTGATGAAGCAAGGGATCAAACTGATCATCTCATGTTCCCTCAAAACCTTAAAATCTCTTTCTCTGTATCTGGGTACACGGCTTTTCTTTATAACTCCTTGGCTGGTTTATTGAAACAAACTAGGGGGAAAAAAAGCCGTGAGTCTGGCACCATTTCTGATTCAAGGACATTCAGCAAGGCCAGCATGCAGAAATATGCAGGTGACACCTGTAGGCAAAGCTTTGCAGGAACGTATGGAGATCTTAAATGTGTGGGGGGGGGGGGGAAGCAGAAGATGGTGGAGTGGTTCCTGTGGGAAGGAGCTGGAGCAGATCTCGTGGCATCAGCTGAGCAGCAAGTGAGGAAGATGATCAGTTGCAAGTGGACTTAGAAGGTCAAAGAGCAAGAGAGGAGCTACGTACTAATCGGTAAGAAGTTCGCAGGGTGAAGGTGAGAGGAGAATAGAGGAATTTTAGTTTAATATAGGATGGGAAATGCACAGCAGCCTGGAGAGGCAAGGAGGAGGGTCTTCAGACTGGGCAACAGGGACAGTGGTGATACTGGCAACAGCCAAGGAAAGTGAAAGCAGAAGGAGAGCTGATTCACTCAGCCTCCATTGTGGTGAAGCTGAATGACAGCAAGACAAGATGTTGTAAAGAAAGACTTTAAAGGCAATCTGGCCATGTTGTGATGCAGGGAGAAGTTTGAGATTTCTGCAGACCCTCTGTCTTCCCTGCTATGTTTTATGTCTCTTCTGAAGGGAGTGTCTGGGGGTGCTATTGCAGATGATGTATGGAATAAATATGGTGCAATATAATGCCCCTAATGGTGGCTGGCAGTCAGTAGGGATCTCGCACTATTGTAATGTATTTACAGCACAGTTATCAGAAACTAATTGACCAGGGAGGAAGAGAGTGCTGTGCCAGTAATCTTGGCTGCTACCGCAGCTGAATGACAGATACAAATCCTGAACTCAAGAAAGGAAAAGCAATCTGGGCAAACAGCAGTAATCTGTCTGTAGATTCATTTTACAGCTAATCAAAGTTGGATATAACAAGCTTGTAGCATCTGGTAGTCCATAAATGGTATGATGAAGCCTTTAACTCTTTGACTTTCTGACAATGCTGCTATGATTTAAACAACTCTTCTTATGTTAAACACTGGAGGAGTGGAAGGGAGGACAGAAAAGAGAAAATTTGTTGAATTGTGAGACCTTACATCTTTTGAAGAAGAGGCTGTCATCCCTTCATCCACAGGGGACTCAACAGAGTGGAGCTCTGATCTTTTGCAAGAACCGTACATTCTACGAACACTAAAACCTTGCGTCCAGAGTTATCGTCAGCACTTGTTCTTTGCTGCATGAAGCTCACTGAGGCAGAAAACATCTTGGAAACAGATTTTCATCTTTAGGAATTCAGTTTGCATCAAATAATTGTTGACATAAGAAGGCCTGCAATTATGTGAAGTATAGTAAGACTTGCTGCTTTGTAGGTTTAAAAAAAGTCCTTGACCAAAAGCATCACCTTTTAATATCATCCCTATCAGCCAGAAAGCTGTAGTTTAAAAACCCAAGTAGTCAAGTTCAAATGGATTCTCAGTTCCTTCTGAGGGAGTTCTGCGGAGCGAATCGTAGGTGTGTTGCATGCAGCACGTATGCCATAGAGCATACGGCAAAAGCATTGGGAACGATGTCATTTCATTGTTTCTTAATGCAGAAGCCTGAAGAGAAGAGAGTGTAACCTCTGAGAAGTAGTTACCTAAAATTAGAAACAATATTTTAAGGCTAAACAATGTTTTGCTTGGAACAATACTTTGAGGCTTTTGATACAAAATATGCCTATACAAATTTGCATCTAACCTGGTAGCGGGAGAGATTCAGGGGGAATTCAGTGCTAGTTCTTACCCATTTTATTGTTAATTCTCTTTTGTATATATCCCTGTTTCTCTTTAATGGATGCAGACCCTTTCAACAAGGGTTTCCTTGGTGGTTTCTGCAGCTTCTCTTCTCTACAATTCTTATGCCTAAGCTCTTACCAGATAAAGTTCTCTGAAATTCGATGCAGTTTTAATGTGGCTCTTAATCTCAACTTTGCCTTGTCCATATGTAATCGTCAATCATTATTATAGCTTGTTATGCACGTAATGTACTTGGCCTTGTATACGTCGGAAAATGAGAATGACTGCTAGAAAGATGAACTCATAGATGAGAGATGAGCTGGGAAACCTCAGAGGAGAGAAATGTGGAGGTCTTCAGTTTTGTATATATGATTGTTACTATTGACTCCCTTCTTCTGAGCACTGAGTGAGGTTTGAGGGCACGCATTGCCTCTTCTCATCTGTCCATCCAATTACTTTGTTTTCATTCTGTTCTGTATTTTAAATTATGACAAACTGAGGTGGAAGAGGTTTTTGTGCTGAATTTCTGCAGCTTTTTCTAATTCATTCCCAGTTCTGTGTATGTATGGCTCTGCCCCAACACCTGTTTGTGCAGAGAACTTGGAAGCCGTTCCCCAAGGCTTTCCAATTGCCCTCACCGTTTTTGTCCACCTGTGGAGCATCATTTGTGTAGCTGCGAGCAGAGCAAACTGTATCTGGGGAGGAACGAGGACTCACACTTGTATTCAGAGTGATTGGCAGGACGCCTCATTCTTAGAAATACCGTAGGAATGTCACACCAGAGCTCTTGGGAAGACAGAGATATATATAGAGCTCCCTTCATTCAACTGTTGTCTGATGGAGTTTCTGCCTGTTACCTGAAGTTAGGGAGTGTGTTCATTATCTAGTGCATAATGTGGTTGATTGCAGGCTTTAAAGTAGACAACAGTGTTTATAGATCAACACAAGTTGATCAGAATTAAAGCTGAAGTATCAGTAAAAATGTGTGATCAGCTACCAGGAATAGTTTTAACAGCAATCTTTAGTCAGCTTCCCCTAAAACAAGGGCATGTAATCTGCTGCTAATAATGATAAATGTCTTTAGAGACGTTACAAATCAAACCTCAGTACTGAATTTCAGTAACATTTATAGCCAGATTCCATGACCTGTTCAGTGTCCCCTTATGCACTGCTTATCTTCTGTTGCTCTTTGTATCTGCTTTGAATCTTTACGGAATACTCAATTCAACCTTGTTTTTGAAAGGGAACATGACATCCAGTCCCCTCCTTAGAGTCCTGTGAATGAGCATTTTATCTGTGAACCATCTTTGAAATGTTACAATGCTGCTTTAGTATTTGTCAGTGTTTGTATAAAATGTGCACAAAGCCAAACCATAAAAAAACTCATCACTTAAAGAGCAGTAAGCATCTGAATTGGCCTGGGAGTTTGAGAGATTACTGGAGCTCCACGGATTACCATGGACATTTGTTTCAGTGAGTTTTCCTGGCTCTTGGTGTAGCTTGCACCTTTGCTTCTAGGCAGAAAGCCAGTGCCCCTCTGTAAGAGTAGCCCAGAAATTTGTTACTGGGGAACTGCAGCTTTTCTGGTCACACAAGAATACACTGAAATGGTAGAACACTGCTGAATACAAGGCTGAACTACCTTAGCTGACAGTAGTTTTTTCCGATAGAGCGATTGATTCTGATCCTGTTGAGTTGATGCCCTTTTCTGGCCTCTGTTAAAAGTAGCAGATGGAGTGGATGTCATTTTGTTTGGTTGAAATACAGAGATTTACTCCCACCTCCATTTCATCTGGCTTTAAGCTTGCTTCCAGCTGGAACAAAGCACTCCTTACATTTGGGCAGTGATATCTTGAACTGTACTGGAAAGGGGCCAGTCCAAAGCACTTGATTTTAAGGAGATTTAATATAAAGTTTCTCCTCAGAAGAATGTAAACTTGATGCCAAAGGCCTTGATTAAGACTGTTTCTAAGCCTGTTGGACATTGTCAGATGCCGTTCCTGGTGATTTAATTAGCTTTGTAGGAAGATTTAGTGTCAACTCAGAAAACAAATAGGGAGAGAGGGTATTGCTGGCTGTCAAGAATGTTAGTGTTATGTGAGAATTCAGCTTCAAAAGTGTTTTTCTCAAATATTAACCACAGTTCTCATAAATCACAGAATAACAGTTTCAAAATTATCCTGTACACGGGTTATGCTGAAGAAATCTTCATTATCTGAAAGCTTAACATGAAATGGTGACTTGAGGTTTGCCCCAGCTGGATGGACTCTGGCCAGTGCATCCAGGGGCATGGCAGAGCAGGTCATGGAGGATTTTTCACAAGGATGAAGTAAATAGGGAAGAAAAGCTGCTTGACGTTCAGAAATGCAGCTGCCAAATAGCAGCTCTGCTTAGCAGAAGGCAGGGTGGTCTGCACTCGGATGTCGTCTTGTAACTGGAGCCCTCTGGAGAGCTGCGCCAGCGTGGCCACATCCATGCTCTTCCTTAGGGCCCGTGCAGGCAGGGTGCTACTCCGGCATTTCAACCCCGTTACCAGCACACCAGCTTTGTAAGCATAAAGTGGAAATCCGTGCACAATCCTGCCTTGGTATGGGACAAACCCCCACTTGCCTTGCATGCTGCTGTCGCTGTGGAAGGTGTGACACTAGTCTGGACATCCAGCTGTGTGCAGGTCAGGGTAAAATGAAATGGGCAGTTCTGGCAGGGGGAGGGCAATGGACAGCGCATGTAAAGCTGCAGCTAATGCTACCTGCCCTGCCAATGTCATAGAGGTTCCTTTAATGATCTCACGTGCCGTTTCTTAGAGGAGATCATGGGGATGTTAGCTGGTACTTGCAGGGCTCAGGAGGTGCTGGGGGCAAGGGCAGCTTTGCCATTAGTCCCAAGCCCCGACATGGTAGTTTGTCAGCTGGTTTCTAAGTGGAAAACCTGAATTTCACTCTGGAAAACCAGAGTGAGTGTGGGGGCTCACTTTGTTGTTCGGGTGCTGTGACATCCCGCGCCTTATGGTCCAGCTTGTGCCGAGAGGCTGACATTTTCAATGTGTGCATCTTCCAGAAGTGGAAGCACCATGAGGTGCTGTCTTGGGTGGTAGAGAGCAGAGCACAAAATGGGGTACCCTGCTGCATGGGGTGAGGGGAAACCAAACCAAAGCATAGGTATAGGTTGGAAAGCTGAGATCGCAGCTTCTCACCTTGCTGCATCCACTGCTACCTCCACGGAAGTAGGTGTGTGTGCCACTGCAGCATGAGCTGTGTACGCCTGTCACAGGGTATGATTATAACCAATGCATAGGGATTTTTGTTCTGTAGATCCCCTCAAATCTGGAAGGCTTACATCATTTTCTAGTCAAGATGGAGGTTTTTTTTCATATAGAGAACATTGAAATCTATGTTGCCATTTTGTAAACGTAGATGATTATGATTTCTTCGTCATCTGAAATGTGCTGCTTTCAAGTATAACAGCTTGGCTTGGAGGAGGAAGCAGAGAGGATCCCACCTGCAGCATGTGTCTGCACGCTTGCACGCAGTCTTTACCAAACACTGCCTGGGTCCATCTGTCATGACAGAGTAGAAATAATTCCACAACACTGTACGCTCTGCAGTCCCACTAATATAGAGCCATGCTGAGTAATAAATCAAATGCCTAGGTGTCATGTTTCATCCTGTGCAATTAAACTTTGTAAAACCTCCAAAAAAATGTGTTTTAACATAAGTAGCAATTCACTGTGAGAACCTCTAATGTGCGTTTGTCACGGTCGATTCAAAAATTCATGGGATGCACCGAGTGTGACAGTGATTAGAGGATCGTCATTTCAGTATTCGTGCAGCTCCATGATTATTTAACAAAGTTCCAGGTTAGCTGTATGGAAAATACTAATCCAGGCTATTTTGTGTGTGAAGTAAATATACAATTAAGCCCATGTCAGATCAGTTGGGGTCAGCAAGCGCTTGCTCCGTTTTTCTGGGGAGCTGTATAATGTGACATTTGTGATACTGGGTCGCGGTGCCTGAACCCTTACTTAGGCTTCCCGAGTCAAGTCTCTGTGAAGCGGCGCTCATGTCAGCGGGCAGGGTGACTCCTGCTTGTAGTGTTACTTAAGCTTATCTCCTTCCCTGCAATGCTGGGTGTTTAAAAAACACCTGATGTGATTTGTGTCAATCTCCTGCCCCCACCAAATTCTAGAGAGCTTTTTCTGCCCTCGTCACTGTCTTATAGAGGATCTTTGTGATTTTTGGCATTTCTGTGATGAAGCACTAAGTAGTATAAATTTGAGGTTGTGAGGGAAAACAAAAATAAAATTTGCATGCAACTCCAGGTTGTTTTCATAGCCGGTGGATAAGCTCTGGCATTAGGATGTAGTTGTGATTCACTCAATTAAAAGGTCATCAGCAGATCAAAATGAGAGCTAAATACCTCGACAAAAATATCTAGCGTGGCTAATTTTTTTTACTTCATCTGCGAGCTTTACTTCAGGAAAGCGTGATAACATTCTCTAGTAATGTTTCCACAAGACATAAGAGGATTCTTAGCAGGGCTGTGAAAACTAGCTTGCTGCTGATATGTTCTGTAGTAGGGAGGACCCCAACAGCATGTTTTTATCTTAACAAAATAGGAAAAGAACACAAGCATTTGAAGGACTTTTCTAATTACTATTTTTGTATAGCCATATAAAAAAAAAATTCACATTTTGCAGTAAAATACGGTGTAGCCTGCACAGTTACTACTTCTGATATT
Organism: Chlamydotis macqueenii; assembly: GCF_036417535.1. Taxonomy (NCBI): domain Eukaryota; kingdom Metazoa; phylum Chordata; class Aves; order Otidiformes; family Otididae; genus Chlamydotis; species Chlamydotis macqueenii. The sequence continues at coordinate 26,551,170 of NC_141563.1, forward strand.
CTGTAAATAAAATATTTTGATACCGTTGTGATGTGGAGTGTTGAAGCTGTCTGTCTCACATGGGCACTGTGTAATTACCCATCCTAATCGCAATTATGTAATCTAGTATGTTGTTACAAGATTAGGGTATCTATTTATGTAGCTGAATCCCTGAAACGTTCAAAGCACCGAAAATTACTGTGGGGAAAAGAAGGAAATGTAAACATTTGAAAATTACATTTAGGAAAGGCCATTAGGGTTAGAAAACATGCTGCCAAAATCAAGGATATTTGCAACCAAAGGGAAGGCAGCAAGCGTAGGCGCAGAGCAGCGCTGTGGCTGTGCCAGCAGTGCTCTTGCACGGTGCCTGTCTGCCCGCAACCACTGTGCACAGACATCCTAGCCATGTTTTTTGAGCCACCCAAAAGCTGTCATGCTCTCCAGGCTCAGGCATTTCGCGGCTCTGCCCTGTGACTGCCCTGGAGCTGGACATCCTGGGAGAAGGAAGCCTCATCTCGGTCTTTGCCGCTGCCGAGGAGCAGCTCGGTCTGGTGGCAAGTTGAAGTCTCGGAGTTGCTCCTCCCTCTGTAATTGCCTGCCTCGTCAAGGGAAGCTGTTCCCTCTAGGTCAAAACTTGGTGCCATTTTCAAATTAAAGCTTATTGTTGAAGGCTCAAGTCCGAGTCTTATACTTTTGTGACAGCTTTTCAGTTGGAAGTGCAGTGAATTATTCTTTTGCTGCTTCCCTTGCCAGGTAAGGAGTGAATAGATTACCTGGAGCTCGGCCCTTCTGTGGAGAACAGAGGCTGCTCGCTCAAAGGGAGACTGGTCATTGTGCACCTCAACCCAGCCCATCGTCTCGGGCCAGTTCACTGTGTACGGAGGAGACATGTGGAGACAATTCAGCAAGGAAAAATGTTTTGTGCTTTAGGGAGGAAGCCCTATAGCAGGCAGGGAGAAAAAGCAAAAGAATTATTCACTCTGCTTATAACTGAAAAGGTCTCGGAAGAATAGAAGCCTGAGACTGGCAACTTTGATTGTGAATGTGGATTTGAAAACAAGAGGAGGGTTTTGACTTAACTTAAGCAATACGTGCAGGAAAGATAACTCTTGCAGAAGTGGTTAATGCAAGCAGAGGGGATGATTAAACGAGTTAGACCTTGTAAAAGGATCCGTTTATCAAGGCTACGTACCGGGGGAGCTGCCATCCTTGGGAGGCTGGCAGGGGGATTTGCAGAGCCTTTCTTTGTAGGTCATGGCTTCCAATTTGTCTTAACTTGCTACTGATTAAAAGTTACCAGCGAATCTCTCTGTATTAGCTCTCCAGAATGGATTTGTTACCTCAGTATTGCTCCAGCAGGTGCTGCCTTTTGCAGCAGAGGAGTTGCCATCACAGCAGCGCTCTTCCCAGCAGACCCAGCAGAGAGCTAGACACACAAAATGCTGTTGTCTCTTCCCGAGGCTTGGGTTGGGTCTCCAGAGACCACTAAGGGTATTCGTGGCTCCACGAGAGATCTCTTGCGTGACTATACAAATGAGTTTCTTTCACAGGGCTCCAGATCTGTCTAAGGGGACTGTGGTACGCACACCCTCTTTGTAAAATCTTTGAGATCAGTTCTGAGTAGTGCCACGGGAGAAACATGAAGGAAGTAGTGAGGGTTTCCTGGGGTGCAGAGACAGCACACAGGTCAGACTGAATGACCTGCCCTCTTTCTGTGTTTTCTACCAGTTTTTTATATCTGGTCCCCAGCACTAGTCACTTATAAAGTGCCCTGATGAAGAGTATATTCCCCATGGATGGGGAAGGAGCACTAACCACTTCTATTGAAGCCATCAAAAGAAGACCAGAGCCCATGCATCCAGAGCAAAAAGGGTCCCTTGGAAACATCAACACAAGAGTGGAGACCAACAGCACAGAAAGAAAGAAGAATATTGGCAATAATAAATCTCGTGGCCAGAGCTCTTTTTTTCTTTGACCCCTGTGCTCTTGAATTTTATGTACACAGTATTTCACCTCTAAACCAAATACAAATATTCATTAATACCAGTCAAGACTTGCCATGGAGTTTTTAAAAGAGACTCTTCTGCAGAGTCAGATAGATGACACATCCACCTTCTCATGTTACATTGCCTAAAATAGAGATCTCTTTTAAAGTGGAATTAGAGTGCATCTTGTCTCGCTTCATTCTGCATACTTGCACGGGGATGTGAAAAAGCTGCTTCTCAGGTCACAAAGTGATACACCGCAGATTCAAACGTCTCTTGGTTTAATAATGTATATTGTATCAATGACTTATTTCAGGTGTTGAAAGGGTGGATAACAATGGTTTAGAGGAAGACTTCGTTCCTGAAGGCTCCAATAGCAGTTTGGTACTTATCTCTCCAGTAGCTTTTAATGGGAATTAAGCACGTACAAACCATTCTTTTGCCTTAGAAAATCTCCCCCACAGGCTACAGAGGAAGATTGGTAGCATTAAAAATGATGACATTTATCCAAGAAATGGCAAAAAGGAGCACAATAACCCCATGCTTTACAGGTGCTTTTCATCAAAAAAGAAGCCTCATGTCTTTGCAAATTCAAGATACAAGTGTTGCTACATCCTGACATTTGACCAATTCAGTGAACTCTTTAAGAGAGTGTAAGTGCTGCGTGCTAGCTAAAGACACAAAGTGAAGTATATATGCTGCCTCATTTCTCATTGCAGTATATTTTGACAGTAGAAGTCAGAGCCATGGTCAGAGTCAGCAGGGTGAAAATACAGTATATTCTGAAGCACGTTATAATCTTCAGGACAATGTAAGTGATGTGTCGATTACCAGGATATAAAACTCTGGATGTCGCCTCCTTCCATCAGTCTCTGGGTGAGTTGGTGGTTAATTATAACCTGCCACTTGGGTTTTTCCCATGTGACTAGCAATGATTTCCCTACTCCTAGATTAATTAAAATGTTAAATAAGATCTGTCCCTAACACCAGTCTCAGGGGTAGCATGTTATCATTTATCCTTACCCTTTAGTTATGGACATTTAGTAAGTTTTCAGACATCTCCACCAGGATTTAATCCCAATCAGCTTCAGTTTGGGGGATGGGATGAAGTGCTATAGCACATTTTTCTGTCAACTGTCATCCAACCAGAAGGAAGAACTTGGGTTTACTTCTTCTCACCTGCTGTTTTTGTATCCCTGATGAGTCTTGGGTTCGTGCTAGTGCTTCACCATAGGCAGCTTTGTCACTCTCATTTGTTCTGTTAAGGTTTTGGAATTACAGGGCAGCGATTCCCGGATCACCCTTTTTCCCTTCTCTTGCAGTAGGTTCTGCTGCTTTTCTGATTCTCTGATGGCTTAGCTCTCTACAGACTTTAAAATAATTGCAATTGAAATAGTAAATTTGTTAGCTAATTCCCATAACATATTGGCTTTAAAACTAAAAGCTGGAGTTTTTTTCTTGTTCTTCTAGAAAAAGTGCTGAGCAGCTCAAGCACTTTAATCCTAAATGGTGCTCCATTCTCCCTTATTTATCAGACCTACTTTTCTGTTACTTAGTTCTGCTATCTCCTCACTTCCCAGAACTTTCATGGCAGCATTAAGTCATTCCGGATTTTCCACTTTCTTGATTAGTCTATGCTGCTTTTTCTTGTTTTGATCCTGTGTTGTTTCTGTGATGCCTTTCTACTTTTGCATACCAACCTTTTTTTTTTTTTTTTTCCCCCCCTAAACTGCTTGTTTCATAGTGGAGCCACGCTGCCCTCCCTGTTCCCACAGACCAGACTGGCTGAGTTGGTGGGAGAGTCTGTCTGCACAGAGCAGATGCATAACAACTTTAGCTATTAATAAATAACTGTATGACAGTTACTATTTCTGTACCCCTTCCTTTTGGGGAGCTGCATGTCAAATCTGCACATTAACAGAACTCTCTTTAATTTCACTTTTCTTGTGACTCAATGGCAGTAGCATTTTCTTTTATTTGGCCATCACAAGGGAATAGTAATAGATTTTCTTTGAAACCATTTTCCCTCGTCATTTCCCATTACAGCAGTATACTTTGGCTTGTAAGGATCTCCTCATACCCTTCTGCTGAAATAGTTTCTGGTACAGCAAAAGTGGTGTAATAGAGCTACAGTTGCCTTGAAACTGTCTGAAGATTTTTTTTTTTTTAATCTAAATTCCATTTTAACAAATATAAAGGAAAACCTGGGAGAAGGCAGAGGAAGGTGGTTTATTTCCTGTGATCCCAAATGGCCATTCCTCCATTCTCTCACACACCAACATTTTGGATTCTGTAAAATGTTTTGAGTTGAAATGCAGGGGGAATATGGGCACACATTTAAGCTGTTTTCCTCTGAGAACTGTGGAAATCATGCACTGGTTGTTTTGAAAATGGAAGATTGCAGTAAAAACTAATTCCACCCTGTGATGCTGTAACAGGGCTTTGGGATTCTGCTTGTGTAATAAATGATGGGCTGGTGAGATTTGAAACGAGAAAGATGCAAGCACCTAGGAATACAAATAAAAGTATTTCTGACCTCACCTTAATAATTGTGATCAAAAATACATCCTGACATTGATAACTAAAGCAAAAGAGCAGCTGACAGAAGTCAGCTGGAAAGCACAGGGATTAGCTGGTGACATTCTGATCTGTACAATTAGGTAGATGCTATTAACGTTTAAGTAGTTTAAAAATCAGCTCCCTGAGATACAGAACTGTGTGCTTGAACTGTAGAAATGCCGTCATCCTACCTGACTCAGTGATAATTGCCAAGTAAGTGCTAAACATAGTGAAAATGCAGCAAAGGCTCAGAAATGCAGGCTAGGAACCAGCGATGGGAATGAAAGCAACGTTCATCTTAAAACAAATTCAAAACAGCACTCACTTTAAAGAAAAAGAAAAAGAAAAAAAAAAAAAACAACAACAAAACCCAAGCTTTTAAAATGCCAAGTTTGATGTAACCAAAGGAGAAAATAAGCGGTGGTGGTTTTCAACTGAAGAAATCAGGGATAAAATGTTCACTGTGAGTGTAACTGTTTTCTCACTGCCACACACATGCATGCATGTGTGTCCGCTCATACGCATGCTGGAGCCAAAGGGTCTTTTTTTTTTTTTTCCCCTATATCCTCAGCCAACATCTGTGTAAGTTGAGTTTGCCTACGTGAAAACTCATTTGCTGGATAAATCACAGTTCTGTTTGGCAACAAGTTGCTGCTGTTAGCACATCTGAAAACTTGCTTCTTAACACTACATCTTCTGCTCCTCATGTTTTGTCTAGTCTTGCTTACTGAGGCTGATCTACCTCACCGGGGTGGTCCCTTAGAGTTGGGCTGCCCTTTCTGTGTAGTTAGACCACAGCCCTGCAGAGTTCTTCCCCTCCTCTGATTTTGCGTGCTGTGCTGAGCCGCCTCCTAGCACTAAAAAGCTCATTTGCTCCAGTGATAGGCTGTAGGAGAACTTGACGCAAGAGGTGAAGGTAATCCAAAGGGTTTCACAGGAAAATAAGAGTTTGGAAAATGAGAGATGGGACTCAGCAGTGACCTTTCCAAGTTAACTCCTAGCATGGTGGCAGGACATGGTCCCTGGGAAGGGAGCCCATGGGCTGCTCGGGTCTGGTGCAGCTCAGAGGGCCAGGCAGGACAAAGCAGAGGCATGCTGCCTATTCAGGTTAACTGAGAGATTGCTTTAGGGATCTTAACAAGGTAAATAGCAGCACTTTTTTCTTCCTTAATGAGAGAGGAAGCATGTATGTGCAGCTGTAACTATCTCTATTCCAGAGCTATAAATCTCTGTCAGCTTCAGTGTCTGGTGCATTCTTCATACAGTTAATGCAGCAGCACCTGGGAGAAAATATGGTCGAAGTCATCCACAGGCTCAGCCAAAATAAGCTGAATAAAGAACCATCTTGCTGTCACTCCTGGCAGCTGCCTTGGTGTGTGAACACCTCAGTAGGAAGCTGCTTCGAAGAAACTGTCATGTCAGCGTGCTTGGAAACGTGTCTGGATTTGGAGTGGGTTTCCCTAAATCCATTGGCTCTATTTAGAAACATAGAATTGTAGAATTGTTAGGGTTGGAAGGGACCTTTAAAAGTCATCTAGTCCAAATCCCCTGCAAGAAGCAGAGACATCTTCAACCAGATCAGGTTGCTCAGAGCCCCATCCAACCTGGCCTTGAATGTTTCCAGGGATGGGGCATCCACCACCTCTCTGGGCAACCTCACCCTCATTGTAGAAAATGTTTTCCTTATATCCAGTCTGAATCTGTCTCTTTCTATTTTAAAACCATTACCCCTTGTCCTATCACAACAGGCCCTGCTGAAGAGTTTCTCCCCATCTTTCTTATAAGCCCCTTTAAGGTACTGGATGACCGCTATAAGGTCTTCCCGGAGCCTTCTCTTCTCTGCGTTGAACAGCCCCAAGTCTCTCAGCCTGTCCTCACAGGAGAGGTGCTCCAGCCCTCTGATCATCTTCGTGGCTTCCTCTGGAATTGGTCCAATAGGTCCACGTCCTTCTGATGCTGGGGGCTCCAGAGCTGGATGCAGTACTGCAGGTGGGGTCTCACCAGCTCAGAGTAGAGGGGGCAGAATCCCTTCCCTTCACCTGCTGGCCACGCTTCTTTTGATGCAGCCCAGGATGCGGTTGGCTTTCTGGGCTGCAAGCACACATTGCTGGCTCATGTTGAGCTTCTCATCCACCAGCACTCCCAAGTCCTTCTCCTCGGGGCTGCTCATTTAAAGCACTTTGCTTGAACGTACATGCAGACTATTTAGAAAAGCTTGCTTTTTTACTGCCGTATTCCTACAGAGCTCATCTTATTTGGAAGGAGGTGGGGGGGTGTGTGTGTGTTTTGTTATTTCCATCTTTCACTCCAGATGATGAAGAAGAAAGGCTTTTGACTCCAGAATGAGAAGTTTGCTGGTGTTGGTCTCTGGGACCACCACTACAGACTCAGTGGAAAACAGGGAGTAAAACTGGGATATTAGTTCAGCAATACAGTAATGCAAAATTTTGCATATAATTCTATTCATGATGTATGAGCCAGAATAGATGGCAGCTTCCTCTCCTAGAGCTACATTTATTTTGCAAAACAATAGGATAAGAAGATGTTTAGCTTCATTTTTGTTAATATAGTGAGCAGACATGACTGATTATACACAGGGAACAGAACAGTTATGTTGAAAAAATAATGCAGTCATTTTTCTGCCTATAGCCACATTTCAAAAGCACAAAGGATTATTTGTAGATCACTGGGAAGTGTTAAATGAGTTCATTGAATATTCTGTTAATATGCAGAGATGCAAAAACAAAAGATGCAAAGGTAAGAGTTCTTCTGCATCTGTACTTTCTCATCTGAGGATACCAAAGATAAACAACAAATTTAAAAAAAAAAAAACACCTCTTGCAGATTTGGATAAGGAAGGAATTAGAACTGTTCCAGAGAGGGAAAAGAAAATTCAGATCAAATAGGAGAATTTTCTTCTTGTTGCTCATAGTAGTAGGCGTTGACTACTCTTAGCAGACTGCAAGGACTGGGGAGGTTGGCTCCACCACAGAGGGTACCCCCTCCCATGAGAGCAGCCTGAACAGCCAGGAAAAGTCCTTGATCCACATTTGGTGGATGTATTTCTGCCGTGGACAGTGCATCATCTCTGTGATAGTGCCAGTGGAGAAGTGAGGTATGCTTTGGCATGCTGTGTAGCACAGACGGGAAGATCCTGTGATCCTCACACACGTGTTCTGTATTTCTACGTGTCTGGAAAGGCTGAATTGTGCCACTGGTTTTGTCAAGAGATTTTGTAGTGATTAATATTTGACCAGCTCTTAGGAGGTAATGGAGGCTTGTTGTAGTATCTTCCTGATTCAACTCCTGCCACACACATCTGAATTTATTTTCTTCCTGATTGGCTTTAAAGGTGTGTAATCATGCGAGACTCAGGCTGTTGACAGCACAGTTTTAGTTCCTACCAGGCACTCAACAGACAATCGGTGCAGCAGGAACAGAGTGCAGGTTCCCACTGTCCCCTCATTTTAATAGATGCACTGCTATCTCAGTTTCATTAATTGTCTCACCTCTGAACGCAGTATTGAAATGTTATCAGTTCTCTCTTGATCTTTCAGATTCTCACCATGCTCGTGTGCGACTAGAAGCAAGCTAGCTGTATCCTTGTAAAGCTGAGGTTACACCTGCACCCCACAATGCAGTTCAGAATGCACAGGTGCTCACACTGGCTCTCAAAAAGGATCTTGTTTTGATAGCGTGGGGATAAGCACGGGCTAATTTACCTTGCTTGTGAGTTAACTCGGTTTAGCAGATGTGTACCTGAGCTATCTGCTGTCTCTTTAGGCCAGGGGTTCAACTTTGATAGGCTTGGGGTACGCTGCTCCCGTACAAACAGGAGATGTTGCACAGGGATGGATTTTGCATCACTGGCGTTCGTATCTCTAGCAGGAACAGCTTGACGCTTTCTCCTGACAGTAAATAGTCAGCGTGTCACTGCTTAGCAGAATAAAAGCAAGGACAGGAGTGCAATGCTAAGGTTGCTCTTGTAACTGAAGACCACCTACCCAGTGCCCTGAAGCTTCTTTTTGCTGCTTGCATTAACTACTATTTCTTTATTTTCTTCAATTATTTTTCAACTGCAAAATACCAACAATGTCGTCTTTTTTTTTTTTTTATTTCCTTTTATAGCACTTTAAATGCCTCTAGCTCTTTGACTTTAGCCATATATCTATCATCAGGAAGGTTGGTTTAGCTCTGCCTTTGTTTAGCACAATGCATGAAGAGAAGTATTACTGCTGATATCATTTTGAAATGTTACTAAGAGGGAAAATGAAATTACTGCAGGTCGTTTTGAAGCAGGAGCAGGGTTTGTAGTCAGAAGCAATGTTTCAATGTTATTGGGAAGGAAAAGTGAAGTGATGACAAAACCAACTGTGAGAAGAAGGAGAGGCTTTTGCTGCTTTGAGCAGCACCCTGTGCCGTCTGCCTGGACTGCCCAGCCTCTCCAGTGGCAGGAATCACTGTGTTCATAAAGCATTATGGGCAGACCGAGCTTTATTTCAAAGGATCATCTTTGAAATATGTTGATTATCAATATTTAAAAGGGCTCAATTAGAAGTTCAGGCATATTACACAGTGCAGCTAATAAGAGCCATGGTGTGAAATACAATAGCACTCTAGTGACACTGTTACGGCATCACGGTTGATGACCAAAATATTAAAGAACTTATTGAAGTTCAATCATCAATCAAGGTAAATTGATTCTTCTGGCAAAGAATGCAAATGTGTTCCTTTGATACTGTGTGAATACCAACGACCCAGGCTCGGCTCATGCTCATTTCTACGGTTATCAATTTATGAACAGCTGGGTGAGCCATGGTGAAGGGAAGCGGGGAGCAGCAATAATTAACTTTACAGTTACAAATTACTGGCTGAAATTGTCATGATAATCCTGATTGCTAGATTTCTGCTCAAAGTTTTTCTCCCTCCTCTTTGCATGTTGTCTCTGTTGATCTCAGGGCTACTTTCAGCAAAAGTTGGAGAGGATGTGAACACTTTAAGTCTTTCTGCGGTCAGTGTTACCTTTAGATGCTAAATGTGTGTGAAAGTGTTTCAGTCTGTCTTGGTCGAAGTTGCCATTATAATCAAGATATTGCTGGAGCAGAGGCTTGTTCCCCTGCTGTCAGGAGATCGTAGGTGCCTCTTCAGATCCTACTCTGGTTCTCTTTCACCTTTCTCATCCAATTTGCTCTGTTGGGCCCTGCACTTGAAGGTCTCGCACAGCTTCTCCTTTCCAGGGGTTTGTTCCTTTTACTTTCTTAGTTCTTTGCTGTGCTAGTACCATCGGCCTTTGCTTTGTTGCCTGGTGGAGATCTCGCCTGCAGCTGTGCTGCCCTGGGCACAGAGCTTGCCCGTTGTCCCTAGACCCCACACACCTGGGGTCTTCTTCCCATCTCTCTCTGAAGCCGGTACAAGTACAAAGCCTGCTATTCTAGTGCGATCCCTCCTTTCCCCCAAGCGCGCTGTTGTTGTCACATGGGGTAAATTCTTGGGGCGCCTCCTGTTCCACAGGGAGTAAGTTTCAGGACAGGATGAAAATCGTCAGAGGCTGCAGCTGGTTTCCAGCGGTGTGACACACTGCAGCTAAAACAGGGGTTTCAAACATGCCCTTTGCTTGGATGTCCTCTCTCACCGGCCCGGTCCAGTACGCCTCAAGCTGTGCGACCTCATGACTGCGCTTGGGGTCCAGTGAGGGTTCCTTGCACGGGCCCTTTGTTGGTTTCTAGCGTGGGCGACAGGCAGTCTGTCCTCTCACCTGAGTCATCACAGGAGCAGCAGAGGTCTAATGGGCGCTGATGATAAACACTGATCTCCTCTCATGCTGCTTATACAAATGTCACATTATGCTCTTATACTGAAAAGCAAGAGCAAGCCATTCCTTTCCTCAAGGACAAAGAGCTGGCACCATGACTATGGCTAGCAACTCCTGAAATCTTGCCAGGACTGATAATATACAAACTAAAAATGCTGTAGTAAGAATTACATTTGTTATATTTCATAAAAATGCCCTCATTAAATATTTTCTGTGAAAGACCAAACTGTCAGAAATAGACCTAGGTTTATGATTGATTTTTCCTGCGTGGACTACTCTCCATCCCAGCCTTCGAGTGAGCTTCATTTATATGTGAAGTACATGTCAAGTAAGTGTAGGAGCTGTAGAAGATAGGGACAGAAGAGCTAAGTTGTTGCTGAGAAGGAAGGAAGTACTAACGAGAGAGAGAAAGGTGAGCCATTCTTCCTAGGAATACAGGTTTTTTTGAGAGATGGTTCTTGTCTTTTGTTACTCTGCCTGAAGTTACCCTGAGGACGAGTGCAGTAACAGAAGTTTTACACGCCCTTATTTTTTCTGACAATGAGGAATGCAGACCCTAACTGCAATATAGGGTATGTAAAACACCACAAGAAGTAATCTACAAATGGAAAAGTATTGCATGCGGCAAAAGACTTGAAGCCTTGTGTGCTGCACTTTCCAGAAAGAAGAGCAGGAGGTGAAAAATTTGTAGAGTATGAGTACCTAAAGTGAGAGAAGATGCTACCTGCAAAGAATGACTGTTTAATCTATCAGACAGAGCCAGAACAAAAATCAATAACTGGAAGCTGAAACCAGAGAAATTCAAGCAGAAATAAGGCTCAGATCTCCAACAGTGGGGCTGATTTGCCGCTGGAAGTGTTGGCTTCTCTATCTCTTGATGTTATCTAACGCTGGACACCTTCCTGCAAGACCTTTCAGCCCAGCATAGGTGGAAATGGAGCACAAGGTGAGTGTGAAGGGCTGCTGCATGGAATTTGTCTGATACAGCGGATCAGGTGAGGTGACCAAATACTCTTTCTGGTCTTATAATTTTTACCTGGAAATATAGCAGGTAATTTCTGGATTAACTTGGCTTTGTGGTTCTGGTTAGATCTTTTCCCTGAAAACAGCAAGGACTGATTTTCACTCAAGTTATTTTGAAGTGTGAATGAAATGAAATCTGTGCTTATCAGTGAGTAATGTCCGATGGGGTGGCATGGAGCAAAACCCAGAAAGCAATCATATGAATTAGCAGCAAATCTTCCTCTCCATCTTCACAGGCACACTGCTTCCATCACAAAGTTAACTAGGTCCTTGCAATTTCATCTCTGCATCAGGTGGCAGCTTAAGTCCCTGCTCTGGGACTCAGGAAGATGTTAGCTGTACTAAAAGTCACACTGTTGGATCAACGTGCCATGAGTCCTTCCTGGGACATCCAAAGTGGATGTTTCTTTTTCAGGTGAAAGTGAGCCATGGCTTGGTGGTGGTCCTGGGAGGTCGCTGTGAAAACAGACTCAAAAACCAAGGCTGAGGTTTTCTTGTGCAGTGCTAATTTGGGACTTGCCAGTAAAATCAGAGTAGAGGGAAGAGCTGAGGTTTGAGACAGTGTTCTGCTAGTGATTGACCACTAACAGCAAACCCTGATTATCAGCCCATTGACACAGTGCAGAACTGAAAACAGCTCTTTTGGGAAACAAGAGTGGGGGTGGGTGGGTTATGTGGATGCGGGGCTCACATGTCATCACCTTCCCAGAAAATGAATCTTTCTCAAGGTTGCTGGAGAGAAATTGGCAGCACTGAGAGCGGGAAAGGATGTAGCTGCAACGCAGCAGCTGATAGAAGATGCTGTCAGCTTTCCTCAACTGTCAGTTAGGAGGAAAAGAAAATGTAGCGCAGAGCTGCCAGCACATCTGGCATAAACTAAAGGTTTAACTGAACCAAAGCATCCATCCTCCAGCTTGGCCAGTTACACACTACCCAAGAACAAACTCTATGGAAAAGCTGACAGGTAACAGATGGTGCGAGCAACATAACTTTGTTCGTCAGCTCCTACTGCCAGTCATACTCCATTAGCAGAAGCACCGCTTTCCACCCCAGTTAGGCGGCCTCTAGCAGCACTGCTGTGGGCCGAGCTTGGCCTGTGCCGGCAGGGTTCTGCTCGGGCTGTTTGACACCGACTGTCTTGTTTGGCAATCCAACCGCAGTTGTCAGGTATGGATTTTGGTATCTCCCTTTTTTCTCTGGAAATGGCTCATAACTAATTGTGCCACTGTTCTATTTTTAGGTAGGAACACAAAGCTCACCCTTTCTCCTACAGTTGTTATTCATTAGCAAGCTATTTTCATTAAATTGTTGTATGTTTCCTAGTACTTATAACTATAGCTAGAAAACGCAGAAAGACGTGAGGGTCATTTTCACGCTTGGTGGAACCAAGACCCAGACCCAGTGGTGCTAGAATCTGAACTTACCACAATGTTTAGGGTTGTCTGTGTTTGAGGAGCAGCAATATCTGCCGTGCTGGAACAGGAAGCAGCTAGTTAAGAACAAATAGAGCACTGGGAGATGGGAAGCAGAAATATTCGTCCTCTTATCGTCTCCATCTGCTTTTTTTGCCATTGAGGCATGTGGCATGCTTCACTTCAGTCTAATGCCAGCTCTGCCCAGAGGGCTTTAGATGAAACAAATTAAATTCCTTTTTCCCTTATACTATCATTGTAAAGTTGCCTGACCATAAGTCTTTGCCCTTTTTCCCCAAGATTAAAAACAAAAGAAATTCTAAAACTAGCAGTGGGGACCCTGTTAACTTTTGCCTCTGTCTGCATTTCCTTAACAACTTAATGCTTTCTGGTATTCGTACGTGATGCCCAAAATTGTTGGGAGGGTGCATTTGTATTGAGACCCCTTCCCTCACTGCTGGCATCACTGCATCCTATAGCTTACCTGTGCACAGTCATTGTGACGGTGTAGCTACTGTTACATCAGCTTTGTCCCTGGTTAGACTCTTTCTCTCCAGAGAGATGTTTTAAGACTTGCCAAACCAGTCCAGTCAATTCTTCTCCCATCCAGTCTAGTGCCCCTGTAAAGAGCCTGTGGACCAAACTGGCAGCTATGGCAGCTTCCACCTTCTGAGCTGAAGAGCATCTTTGAGACTCTTGTGGGCTTTAAGCTCATGGGAGCCCGCCTGACCCAGCCTGCCCTTCCTTAAGAGTTCCTCCTTCAGTTACTGCCTTGCCTAGACCTTCTACATCTTTACTTGCTACTCCCTCCTGCTCCTGTGCAAAAGGATATAGTACACTGGCTTATTTCCTCATTAGCACAAATTTCTCTGGTGGCTGAATTGTTTGAGATGTTAAAATCTGGACTACGGTTGCTAAAGCTAGGATGCTTAGGAAAGAATGACTCTTCACAGAGCCATATGCAGCTCCAGCGGAATTTCAAAAAGAAAATCTGTCTGTAAAGACAGCGTGCGCTTGACTGGCTTTTTATTTTTTTCCCCTTACAAAGCACCTCATAACACTTGCAAATATCTACTGTAACCACAGCCTGAACTTCTTTATGAGCATGCATAGTGGGCAGGAATTTTCCCTGGGCATTTGAAGATGTGCTGCATGGAGAGCAGGCAGCAGCTTTGTTGTAGACGCCCAGCAGGGATGGGTGGACGCTGCGCGAGGCAGCAGCACATACTGAAATCCTGTTCGTACGGAGCCGGGCGTTACTCAGGGCTGGCAATCCTGCCCGCTCTCCCTGGGCCTGCAGGGCTTAATAAATCACACATGCTGTCTCGGTGTAGCTGCGTTCCCTCTCCTGCACTGTGAACTCTGCAAGCTTTCTCCATGCCCCTGCAGTTTATCTGCCAGGCATGCTCTACAGCTCCTTCAGCTTCAAAAAAAAAGGGTTGTCATGAATATTTTTAAATATAGCCAGCCAGTCTCTAAGAAGTACTCAAATACAGATTACTAAATAGAAAATTCAACTAGAATGCTTGAAGATACAGTTTTCTAGGAAAGCTCTGAGAGTTTACAACCTTCTCTCTGCTATCTCCAAAATATGCATTTGTTTAACTTCAGATTCCCTTCGGAATTTCTCCTTAGTCAGTACCCTGTGCGAGGTGGTTCTTCCTCTTGAAAACAGAGCAGTTAATTACAGTCATAAATACGCAGTCCCTGGCCAGTCTCCCTGGGTAGACACAGACTACTGAAATACGATTTGTGGAATTTGGTTTTGTTGTAGATGCTGTAGGACATTCAAAATTAATGTCCCCAAATTAGTATCCCGTGGGAGGTTATGGGTATACTGATGTCCTCTGGAAACTCAGGACTGTTGAAAACACACATGAAATAATGGGTATAAGAATTCGTATAATCATCTGTGAAAAGTTAAACATGAATTAGCAAGAATTGGTTGTTTTAAAAGATAGAAGTTTAATGATCCAAAAAGCAGCAGTAGTGGTTCCGTTCTTTTCTACAGTATGTACCCCTGCAGAAAGAATTACTGTGATGGCATACAATAAAAATGTTAGAAAATCTAGTGCAACTGTTTAAAACACCTATTTTAAAAGTTTTTTTTATTATTATGAAATCAATCGTACAACATTTCTGCTAGTGCGGAAAGTGCCTCTGTAGTACCATAAGCGGAACTGTGTGAACTGTGAAGCCTAAGGATTACAGTTTCATAGGAAGAGGTGCATGGCACGCTTCCTGCTACATTATGTATTCCCCCCTGGAGTACTTCTTGCAGAGTTTCAGGTATGGAAAAGATGAGCTGTTCCATTAGCAAAAATCATTGCCTGCAATCGGGTGTCATTCCAAGTGCTAGGTCTCTGTAATTAGCAAAGGGAGCAAAGCGCTTGCTGTGTTGCTGTAGCACAAAACCAGTATTAGGCAAATGGAAGCAGGGCACTGTGGTTTTTGGATGTGTATGCATGGGACAGCTGCAGGTAGCATCTCAATTAAATGTGTCTGTTACCACGTGATATCCCTCCTCTTCAAAGTGGTTTGCGCTGTGCTTTTGGGGATGTTGCTTTGCTGGCTTGGAGATTTGTACGGGCAACTGTCTGTCAAAGAGGCATTCAATGGGGACATCTCCCTTTCTCCCTCCAGGGTGACTTAATTCAGAGATGACCGCCTATGGAGAAGGGTATCATTCAGAGTGAAATTACAGACAACTGACAGGATCCCTGTCCTCGTAAATCCCCAGTAATTGTGACAAATGTCTGGAGCGCCACAGGCTTGCAGCGCTCTGCCAGCTGCCCTGCCAGCCCAGCAGCAGCCGCGGATGCCGAGCCAGCACCTTGTGAGGCTGCGGCAGCGTCGCCTGGCCCCGCGGCTGCCAGGGACTTACTGCCATCACCTCAGCTGGGGCTTTTACCTATTTTCAGGCAGGGACGCAGGATCAAGTTGGGTTAAAGCAGCCAAAATGGCAGCAGTTGTTTCCTGCCACCTGATTTGCTCATATTGATTACAGGTCCTAGCGGAAACCCACAGCTGAAACAGCAGAGTTTGCGACCAGTTCTGCTGTGTCAGCAGAATCTTGAGATTTCCGTAGTGTGAGACCAGAGGGGAGATGAGGTTATGTGTCCCAATGTCCTCACATCTCGGGCAGTCACCAGACAGTCCTGCAGTACAGCCGGCCATCTCATTGCACAGGAGACCCGTTCCAGGCGTGGCTGGGGAGTGGGAGCCTCGGGAGCTGCTGATGAAGCCCTCACAAAGCAAGGAGGGTGTTTGCAAGGGGCTCGTGCTGTCCCTGCAAGCTGCACTGGGCTGTTCAGGTGGGAAGGCAGCCCTTCCTCCCTCTCCCACAGTCCTTGTCCACTTTCTCTCCCCAGAGATCCATTCATATTTCTGACCCCCCAGCTTTGTGCAGATTTTGTGGGATCATTCCTGGTGTAACCCTCAATCCCAATGTAACCCTCTCCAGCCCATGGCATACCTACAACTGCTCTCTGCTGTTTCAGGGAAAGCTGGGAAGCAAGCAAAACCATGGACACACTGCAAGTAAAATTCCTCCCTGAGCAAAGCAGAGGGTTGTGTGGAGCCCTGGGCTATGGGAATTGATTAAAGTTGTCTTATTGCAGCTGTTACACGTGTGCTGGCGGCAACACAAACATCCACGTCTGTCTCCAGCCCGCTCAGCGAGGTGGGTACTGGGGCTCAGCAGTTTGGCTTCCCAAACTGGGCAGCACCCTCAGGCCCACAAGTCCCAGCTCCCTTTTCAACACACGTGCACCAGTGATGCAGCTTCTCCGGCAGACTGGAGGAAGACTTTTTATAATTTTTTTAATCTCCTCTGAAACTTCCTAAGCAGCAGTGAATCCATCATCCTTCCTGGTGACATGCCCTACTTTTGAATCAGTTTCATGATAAAGAGACAGCGCCTGTCCCCAGCACAGCGTGAGGCTCTGAGGATGGAGGGCAAGAGCAGAGCCATGCCAATGCCTGGTCACCCATCGGGTCCGCCCCAGCACCTCATCGAGGGTCATGGGCTGTGGCCGTGTGGTGGAAGGAGGTGCAGCCTTTGTGATAGATTTTTTTTCTTTCATACACTCCTAATTGACTCTGATTTTAGCAGCTGGTAAAATACATGCTAATATAATGTGTGGGGTTTTGTCCCAGTGTATTGTTCCTCCCCTTTTTATGTTGCATTGAACTTGCTTACTCAGCAAAAAACCAAATATCTTTGGAGCTGCCACATTGAGATTGATTCCCCTGGAAAATGTGGTATTTAAAGCTAATCTTGCTTGAGTTCATAAATTGCTTATTATGTGTGGTGCTTAGGACTTGAATCGCTTTTCTTTCTTTTTTTCTTCTTCTCCAAGCTCTAGGGGAGGAAGAGGAATGTGAAAGGTGCAGCTGCATTTAACACTGAAGTGCTCATTTTGAAAGATCTCCCTGTAGCGATGGGAATTTTTCTCCCTGAAACAAGTGTTTGGTTTCAGGCTGGTTGAAGACATATCCTTAAGGAAAAAAAAAAAGAAAAGGACTGTCTGCAGATTCATTTTTCCATTACTTGGAAGTCATCTTGTATATAATTTAGATGGGTCTTAACGAGGCATAAAGTCACTTTCAGAAAATTGATGACTCTTCGTTTGCTCCTCTGTGAAATGAGGGCCTGGAGCCTTCCCTTTGTTCGTTGGGATCATCAGATCTGATTGCAGAAACCTGATGAAGCTCTTAATCCGAGCACAGGAGTAACCACAGCTCTGGCCTTCTCCTCTTTATTGGTCTTGCAGCCAGGCCGTGTTTCTATTTCAGCCTAGCATACTCCATGTTTCCTTATCTCTACCGAAACTTATCCCTGGCCCTTTTGGGTCTGTTAACTCTTTCGTCACCTCATGTTGTTCGGTAGGGTTCAGAGAGTCTGTGGCTGTGCAGAGGGGACTTCTGCCGTCTCCAGCTCCAAGTCTGTGGTCCTGTGGTTGGAGCAGGACACCAAGCAGTCAGGGAGTTGGGATCTGTGCTATTCATGACATATTCATAGCCTCCAGTTCCACCTCTTTTTATCTCCATTTGCCCGTGCTGCAAAGCGAGGTGCTGACGTGGTCCTTGGGGCCACGTCTCAGTGGGTCCCCTGGCATTTGCAGCGTTCATGCCTGCGGTGCATTTGCATCTGCTTGGAGGTGCTCGGGCAGCCTGGGAGGCAGGTGAGCCCAAAGGACGGCCAGGGCCTGGGAGAGACGGTGCGCGTTGTTCATTCTCTGGTTCTCGCTTCACCAGTTTGAGCTCCCCGGAGAAGCCAGCAGGTGTGAATTTTTCGTTGCTATTTCCTCCCTGTGCCTTAGTGCACCACGAGCCGCAGTTTGCCAACCTGCCCACTTCGTAGCAGGAAAGGTCAGGAACCTCATAAACAAGGTGAGAAGCAGAGTGGGGCGGCACAGCCGCCCGGGCTGCTGATTCCTCCTGACATTAGAGCGCTAATGAATGTTCTGTCATGGTCCCGTGAATATTGCAGGAAGCTTTCGCCTCCCGCCTCCCCTGCCTTCGCCAGGCCTTGGAGTTACCAAGGTTACCTGACGTGACTTTCCCGGGAGAGAGGAGCAGTCACTGCAGGTCGATGCTCCGGGGAGCATCCTGCCTCCGCAGCAGGTGTGAGGAGCATGGCGGGCGCAGCATCGCCTTCCGCACGCTCCCTTTGGCTGTTGCTGTTCCCCTCACTCCCACCTCACGCTGCCTAAGGTGTCATTGGTTTCATTTTATTTTAGATTTTTTTGAGCGAGGATCATATTAATTTTGTTTTGCTTGCATAACCCGGACTGTTATCATCCGACTAATTACTCACACATTTTCCTTCAGACAGCAAATGGGAGAGATAAAACTGCAGCAGGTTTATGTGATTTCTGCTTATCAAATTACTGTAATTATTTGAAGAATAGCTTAAAATTGTATGGAGTAATGAATTTAATTATGAATTTGCAGCGATGCCTTGTGCTGCACACGGCTTGCGAATGGGCAAGTTTATGAGAAGCCCTGCAGAAAGCGGCAGCGGGCAGGATTGCAGCACGCTCCGTGTGAAGAGAGGCTCTGGCACCTCCGTACCACGGCAAGGGGGGACGGGGCACGCTTTGCAGGTCAGCTTGACAAATTAGGCTCATCTCTCAACTGATCAGCTCACTTAGTCCAATTCCAGCACAAACCCAGGCAAGACAAAGTGCCGGCAGCCTCCTGGTCGTGGCGTGCTGCAGCTGGTTGGCTTTGCTGGATCTCCTCAGCCCCGGGGCGTGCGGGGGACCAGCTCACTTGCCCAGAGCTCCGCACCTCCTCCTGTTCAGGAGATCAGCCTGGGGGTAGCTGTCAGCGAAAGCAGGTCAGGCAGTGCTGACAAACCTGTCCCACCAGAGCCACAGCCTGTTGCAACCTGCTCGAAACAGAGTAAGTGTTTGCCATTTCTCCGCTTTGCACTACGAACAGCGAATGTTTTTCACGGCAGCTGGGAGATGCACAGGGACATGCCTGACCCCTGTGAGCTGTGGAGCACGCTCTCTCTGCTCCTAGAATGTCCCCAAACCTTCAAACGCAATGAATTTCTCCCTGCCTGCTTGTACTTTTCTTTACACCCTGCCTGCTTAATTTCAGCTGCTATAAAAAATGGTATTCTGCACTCTACCAAAGGGCTCCATCCCCTCCCAAAACTGGCAGGCGAGGACATGGCAGGTCTCCATCCCTGCAGCTGTGGGGCCAGTTGAACAACTCAAGGGAAGGAGACCCCACATCCCTGTGGGCTGCTCCCTGCCTCTTGTGCACAGATGTGGAAACGTGTTTCCTGCCAGTTGAGGTAGTGACGATACATGAGATTTCAGTCTTTTGTTTTGTTGAATAAAATACAGACACTAATGAGACAGCCAGTTTTAGGAATACTGAGTTTTACAGGCAGATGGCTGGGATGGGACAATACTTTTTATGCTTTTTTCCATTACATACTGCTGGTATCTGATGTAGATGGTGTTCCACAAGTGGATAAATAGCTGGAAAGACTGGTCTGGAAAGGGACAAAGCCGGATGAAATACTGTTCTTTAGAGCAGCTTTGTTTCAGAAGGCAAGAGTGTGTTCCTGAAGGACAGGCTGGCAAAGGTGGACCGTGCTACCGTTCCTGACAACACTGGATTGTGGAGAGAGGCATAGGGCCAATGGAGTGAAGAGATTTGGGCTAGATGCCTTTAGGCAGTGGAATAAAAGTGCAGCCAACAGAGACTTGAAATTGGGTGTACAGGAAGTGGAAAAGCTGCTGGAACTTCAGATCTTTTGTACTGTGATGTTCTGAGCTTCATAAAGGACTAGTAGCTATCTGGTACAATGCAGCTGCCACCACGTTCTCTGTAGCATCCCTTATAACGTGGTAGATAGTTCAGGCTTAACTGCTTAAAATACCAGATATGAAAGGCAAAAGAATAAGAGGCCAAGGGCCATCCAATGTCTGAAACCTTTGTGAGGATGAAATGGCTTAGAGATGTTACTAACAAATGGCTCGTGGTCTACAGCTCAGTGATTACACTCTGTCAATATTTGAGGTATTTTTATTTTTCAAATGGTGACTACCAGGAGAGGTGACCAAATTTTGAGGGTGCAAGCCTGCCCTAATTTGTGCTGTAGGCAAATCTGGCCTCGCATGGAAAGAGGAGGCATTAGCAGTCAAAACCCTTGTCTTTCTTGACGTGCGAATAAGGGAGTTTGTGTGCAGGATGAAGTTGTACATGGTATTGTGTCTGTCTAAATGCAAGGTCAAAGCAGATTCAAATGGTATTGACTTTTAAAAGAGCTTGTCACAAGGCAGACATGAATTCTGCATAATCTCTGCAGTTTTATGTAAGTGAGGAAGCAGCAAGCTACAGCAAGAGCACCGAAGGAAAATGTGGTTGTTGAAGCCATAAACCAGGTGTAATTTCTGGCAATCTTTCCATAACTCTACTTAAGCCAGGAATAAAGAAAAGCCCACTTTCATTTTGAAAACTTGTGAAGATTTGTGCGACGAACGCTGTAATTGCTAGTATGTTGACGGTGGTCGTAAATAGAGTTGAGTGAGAAGAGACTGCAGAGCAGAGCTGTTTGCCGTGAGTCTGGCCGGCTGTGACTGTGACCTCCAGCCATAGCCAGCCCCCGTGGGTGTCTCCAAGAGAATGTGTTTTCTCCTTCACGAACTGCGTCCACGGTTCAGCGTGTGGGACAAGAGGAAGAGAATACCTCAAGCGCCAGAGTGTGAGATTTCATTACCCTTAGTGTTTTTAGCCTTTATAGCTACAAATGTTATTAAACATCATAAAATTGTCCCGTTCTTTTAAGTTCAGCTACAGTACTTTTCTCAATTTGTGCTTACATGAAGAAAGAAGATGGCAAAGCTTGTCTATGAAAAAAATGAGAAAAGAAGAGTAATCTTAAATTCTTAAAAGCAGTTTGAAAACATGAAATAAAATTAGCAATAATATTTTCCACAGAAAGCTGCCTTCAGGAGGGATCTGTATCAGGGCAAATAACGGTGGCTAATATTTTCTTTTCTCAATCATTTTTAAAGGTCATTTCATGATCAAAATCTACTTGCTAATTTAATTTCTATTCTCAGTGTAAATGTAAGATGATGCTGTGATGCTGTTTGCAGGTGATTTGCTGGGGAGAATCAACCTTTTGCCTTTGTTCTCAGTGCATCAAGGTCTGGGTCCAAAGCTCTCATGCCTGTGGCAGCCCAGGCTGGTAGGGCTCTATTTCCCAAACCAGGATTTCTCAGGTGTTTTAATCCAAGGGCTCTATGATCTCTCTGGAAAAAAAAAATACGTAGACTCTCCAGTGTAACATTGTCTCATGGTACCAAATAAAAATTGTGTTTTCGCTTGCTTCATCTGTTTTGCTGTTTTGCTTGCTGCTTGCGTGTGTGGGAAGAGGAATTTGTGTTTATTTGCTGTTCTGTAGCAGACCAGGGTTGTTCATGAGCCACAAGTTGAGAGGAGGGTTTCTTGCTCTCCCTGCCCTGCGTTACCTTAGAGATTTCCTCTCCCCAACTCATTCCAGTGTCTCCATTCTTTTAGGATGCACCTTCATGTCTCAAGGCATGGAATCAGGTATGTCACTGAGCAGAGTTCAGCAGAAAGAGAGAAGGAGAAGAAACCAAAGGAATTAAATGCTTTGGAGAGTAATACTAGCCTTAGATCGAGCACTCAACAGACAGTATGAAACTTGGATTTTCAGCTCTCACATGGCAACATTCATGGCTTTGTTTGGGATATTCCCCTCCTACTTTGTCACAGGGAATTATTTCCTCTGTACAGGCTCTGCAGAGATCTGCCTCAGCTCTGCCGTGGGGGAGATGTAGTGAAAATCCCAACAGTTGACTGTCTGCTGGGGCGCCTTGTCTGCGGTGTGCAAGCCTCAGGAGCAGGCGGCTCAGATTGCATGAGTTCTGTGGTTTCCCTGCTGTTTCAGTCTCTAAACCCCTAAGATTTTCCTCCAGCTGCTGAGACACGGGGTTGGTCACGAGGAGACTTCAGTGCTGGCTGGAGAAGACTGGGACTGTGTTGGCTTTCACAGATAGGATGGGGACCTACTTTCTCTTCCCTTAGGCAGGTCATGGGTCTAAAAACCCCTGTCTGGAAGGAGAGGTGATATTTTCCCAAGGAGTCTGAGGCCCCTGTGATCATCTCCAGCATCAGAGACTCCAGACATACAGGGTGTCTCCTCCTGGCATCTTGTGTTGCTTTTCAGCTCAGTAAAGTGAGCAGCTGAGATTCAGCTAATTCCACTTCTGTCCTTGGCAAGCGTGTCCTCTTGTGTCCCAGGCAAGCTTGTGGCTGGAGCCCACTCAGCTCTGAAAATCACAGCTGTGTCTTCAGGGCCTCAGCAGAGTAAGCCCTGCTGCAGGGTTTGCTGTTGATTCTCTGGAAAGGGACACATGGTCTTGTTTACTTTGTGCGTGAAGGACACCTACAATAGGAGTGCTAGCAGTTATTTTACCTTCAACGCACGCTCCCTCTTAACTTTTCCTCTAGCTGAATAGTCCTGAGAGCAGCGGCCTGTACACTGTGGGGAAATAAAGATTTGCAGTATTCTTATCTGCAAGGAGATACCTGCCTCTAGGAAAGAGTTACAGCTGCCTCTGCTCAGCAGAAAGTTTTCTTTCCTGGTAGTGGTTGCAGCTGGGAGAGCTGTACCTCATCTCTTGCTTGTAATTACATCAGTAGAGTGTCTTGGGAGAAGGTTAAATAGTCTTTTGTATATCAAATAAAGCCAGTGAACTTCACTGAAATCATTTAATGAAAACAATCCTGATTATCTGTATATACTGCCATGTGATATTTTAAAAGAATATCTTAAAGGGAAACGTGGAATTGTTTAAGGCCCCTAAAGACTAGAGTGCAGAGGCTGTGCAACAAATGCCTTTATAATCTAGGATCTGAAGTAGGCTTTGAATCCAATTGGTTTTTCACTGTTGTAAAACATGAGAGATTTTGATACGGTAACTCGGATTTGATTCAGAACTTTCTTATTAACCGTTCTTCATGCACATCAAATTTTAGAGACTGAACTAAAGCGCTCTGCACATCAAGGATGGAACCGACTCAAGGACAGAGCTATTAAGGTGTGTAATAATCAAGAGAGGAGAATTAATTGTCTTTAATTTGGCATAAATCCCAGGGACCGTAACTTCGGTTATTAGGAATTCAGGACCTATTTCCAATTAGTTATACCCAAACATGCTCGCGTTTCCAGCTTCAGGAGTCTAATCTGTAAGCACACTAGCACAGCGATTGTTGACATGCTAATAAAGGACAGCGCTGCCCGACCTCTCCGTGTGTGGTCACTGCCAGCCAGTGTTTGCCTGGCCGTAAATCAAACCGTGGTATTGCTTTATCGTTCCTGACACCTTGCAGTGAACAGCCCAGTGTGGCAGCTGCTCGGGCCAGTCTGTGCAGGCAGCATCACCTGGGCCGTGCTGGAGCAGGTCAGAGAGGCTGCTGTGGCTTTTTCATGCTTTTTAGTCTTTGAGCTTCCTTCTAAGACATCTGTTTCAGCAGTGCTGAAGTGTCTTCCCTTTAGGTGTATGAAATGTAAATAGTGCAATTGTTATCTGTACTGGAAAATCTGGTCTAACCTGAGCTGGGTTAAAGAGGGAGGCGGCAGCGGTTTCCTGAGTTGGCAGCTGTGGCGAAAGCGCATCTACGACCAGGTGGCTCGAAATGCAGACAACCTGAGAAGGTACGTGGGACTGCTCCTATAGAGCAGGGTGGAGGTGCCACGTCCCGCGGCAGGACTGGCTGCTTCATACGCACCAGGAAATGGAAAGCACGGTAACATCACCCCTGCTCTAAACATCTTAGGGTTCTAAGGAGAGGTGGGCCTTGAGAGTCCTGTAGGAACCACCTCTTGCAAGCCAGGCTGCGTGTGTCTTGCATCGAAACACCAAAACAGGGCTGGGAGGAGCACTTGTAGCCATGTGTGTATATGTGAGGGGCAGAAGGAAAGATGGTTCAGAACAAGGGAGACAAACCAATTCATGTACTCAATTCCCCTGTAATCGTTTTCTGAGACCTGCAACCTCATGGTGCTTTAGCCCCTGCCTCTCGCATGCTGTCTGCCAGTCAATCGGAAATGAAACAAAACTCACACGGGGCAAGAGCATGACGTCCCCTCGTCGCTGTTCTCAATTCTGTTTATCCTGAACCTTGACTTTATTGCATGAGAAGGTCCTGGGAAGTCAGCAGTGGCTATCTTTTTTTCCCCCCTTTTCTGTGATTTCCCATTTGAAAAAGAAAAAGAAATAAGGAAACCTCAACAGCTACTCTGGGGACTGCTCCTCCTAACCAGTAGTACATGGAGCTAGTGCAGGGATCTTCCTACAGAAACCTGGAATTACATTGCAGTGGAAAAATAGCAGATTGTCTTTAAAACTTCAAGGCCAGCTATTCTCCATTTTCAAGAGCAGAAAAACACTTCTAAAGCTTTCCTGAAGTTGATTTTTCAACATAGTGAAGCTGAAGCTTGCCAAATCCAGGTGTCTGTTTCTGGTAGATCTAATGTTTTTGGGGAAAAGGTGGGGACCATATTTAAGGAAAACACAACCCTGCATCTGGGAAGGAGGAGTCCCATGCCACCAAGCTCTGAAGCCCTCCTCACATGCCAGGGAAGAGAGGTGGGGAAACTCACAATTTCTGTAGTGGTCATTTGGTAAAATGAATCTTTGACTAACAGCAAATATGTCTAATGTTAGGGAATGCATTTTCCTTGGACAGCAAAGGAATTTCAGCTGATATCTTGCATTTGGTTTCTATTAAGATGAGTACCACAGGAGCCAAGAGGTGCCATTTTTTATATCCACTTGGCCTTGATGTGGTTTCACTGCCAGCTTTCCATTTATCTGTTGCATGCTCTAATACATAAAGGCCTGCACTGGGGATTTGTTTAAATAAAGCCTTGGCTGAAATAGTCAGCCACTCCTTTTATTGCACATCTCTTTCTGAAAAGATGGGTCTTGTGGCAAAGCAGTAAAGAGGATATTGAGCCTCTGCAACACTTTCTATCTGTAAAAAGAAGAGTATGTCCTCTGTTAAACTCTGATCAATTACATCATCCCAGCATTAAAAACCATCACTTGTCTGGCAACAATGTCTAATTTGTGTTTGCACATAGCCATTGGCTTGCTACGGGTCTTTCGCTGGGGGCATTTTTACTGCATATGATCTCTGAAAGACTGTTGAGGTAACTGGAGTCTCCAGCTGAAGTGATGCTGGAGCCAGTGCAATTAATGGCTCTTCTAGAAACTGATGGCTGAATGTAGGACTTAAAACTCCGAGTATTTCTGTCCCTGACTCTGGTCAAGTCTTGCTGTGTTTTTCCCTTTTATAAAAAGTAACTTCCACACCAAGTAAATAAAGTTAGTTACCCAGTATCTCAAGATGTTTTCTGTGATAGTGTTTTAAAACTTTTGAATGGAAAGCAGTCATTTACCGTATCACTGATCTGTCTGGAGCTCAGATTAAATTAAAGCCCTTCTTACAATTCTCAAGTTATTTCCATGCCAGCAGACCCTCTGTGCCTGAGCTGGCTGCAACAGAACAAGTGCATTGAAACTTCACGTGTATTGTTCCATTTGGAAACAGAATTTGTCTGAGAAAAGGTACATAAGAAACTTTCACAGAGTACCTGATGTCAATGTGTGAATATTTTCTTAAAGGTTATTTTCTTTTTGAATACTATAAAGAAATACTGCCTTGGACTAGAAATTTAATTTGTGTTTTACTATATTGGCCTTTACTGGGGCTGGTTCTATATACTAGTTTTAGTAACTTATTAAAAATGTTTAGATATTAATTCTGAACATTTGCTCAAAACACAGGTTGCTGCAATTAAGGAAATGGCAGACGGAGCCACATGCATGAGAATCTATTGACAGTGGTGGGAAAGGATGGATGGTGTTGTAGAAAAGGCAGAGGGTGAGGGAAGAGGCAATAGCGGGAGGTGGAGAGGAAAGCAGGCTACTGAGCACCAAGCCTGGTGCTTTTCAGCCTGTTTGCTGCAGAGGAGCCTTGCTTTTGTAAGAATTGTGTTTGTCCTCCTTTCCCACACCCACACGCCTTGATTGCTAGCTTTGGGATTCAAACTCTCACAGCATCACAGAACCACTCCATCCCACAGTGTGGTGATTTTGGAGGTTGCCTTCAAGTTTCAGTTTAGTCTTTGAGATCAGACAGCAAAGAGGTGTTTTGGCAGGGCAGGGGGAATCTTTTTTTTCCCTTTTGAAGCACTGGCTGGTTGTCAATGCCAGAAGTAGAATATTTTTGTGCTTTCTCTAATGACTATCTAGCTCCTCCCCAGTATAATCCTAAATTTCAATTTCCAAGCTGATATTTCCAGAATATTTACAATGTTCTCGGGAGTTTTTGTTTGGGGATTTTGAGAAGGGTAAAGACAGACAAGAGAGGGTTTTTTCCTCTCTCAGGTAGCATCACAGTGATTATCCTTAAAAGTTCAACAGTCATTGCTCTTCCATGTTGTCTGAATACCTTTCTTTTTCAGTAGCTGAGATGCAAGGAAAGGCTTTTTCTTTTCTGTATTGGAACAAGTGCTAGAAAAGAAGACTTTTCAGCAGGGTATTTTATCAAAACATACAACTTTTCCACATCCCTAATCTTCAAGTTTTTACTTGAGAGTTGCTGGCCACTGTTGCTTTGACAGGCTGTGATGTTCCCCCACAGGAGGAGAAGGCACTGGGTTGGCAGTGATGCAGACGGGCTGCAGGAGCTAAATAGAAATCAGATTTTAGCACGATCTAGCCCTCTCAGTAGGAGTTAAGTGACCGAAAATCTTGCATCCTGGCCTGTGAAGTGGAAATGAACAGATTTAGTATTCCAGCTGAGTGGCAGCAGGAATGCTTCGCTTTAATCTGAAACTCGACGTTAGGAAGCGTGGGAGAGCTCTGCTGTCAGATTAACTCGAGTCTCATGCATTTTTTCCTGCACTGAGCTGCAACCAAACATATATGGATCAAAAGTCAAATGCTCCATTAATTTAACCACACATTGGATTTAATGGCATATGGAAATGGATTATTGATTGCAGATCTTAAAAATGAAAATCTCTATGCTAATAGCGGATCACATCAGTGCAGGTGAAGTAGTGTGGAAAATGCACGGGATTAATAACTGACTTAGAATTTAAGTAAGAGCTCTTTCCATGCTTCTCTCTGAAAAGACTGAAGTTTTGGGTGTGTTTTAGTGGGAGTGTGTTTATATATTCTGTCCCAAGGAAACATGTGGTGGCAATAGTTATGTTGTATTTCTCAGTATAAAATATTAAAAAGAAACAATGGTTTAAAAACTGTTCTACAGGCAGTTATATTCAACAGTTGGTACCAACAAACGGCACAGTCCTGCCTGAAAGCACAGCATGGTCTTCTTTTACTGTTCCTTTACTACGGAGTCTTAATAGCTGGCTGCAAAATCTTTCTGAATTCATTGTGTTTAAAGAACTTTTGTGAGTTTTTTCACTGCATACTTCCAGCTAATGAGGTTTTTGGTCAGTAATAGTTGTTGAAGGAACCTAGGCTTATTTATCACCTGTTGGATATGACCCACAAAACTCTATTTTTACCTACTTGAAATTATGCTGTAGGTTCTGGGGAGGAAATAAAACTTTGGACGCTTGCTCATGCAGGGAATCTTGCGGATATGATCTGTTTTTCTTGTATATAAGCTCTTCCTCACCCACATTCTTGACATTTCTTGTTGTAGTTTCTGCTGTGCTATACTCTGAACCCTTAAATGACTTTCAGTGACGTACAATCTAAGCCCTTTTTAATGCTTCATTAACATGAGCGACTAGGTTCTCCTGGTCTTTCAGGAAAGTGCTTGTTTTGATGTGTCTTTGGCTTTGCGTTGTCTGTGGACATTGCTCTACATTCATGGCAGAATAGCGGGCTTGGATTTGGAGCAGGAGGTCTAGCGTGGTCCTCACCTCTTAAGGGGCTTTGCATCATACTTCCCACTAAGAGGCTGTGTCATCATCTTGGAGAGGCTCTGCTCTATGGTACAGAGCTTGTTTAGCCTGAGCAGATGAACTTCTACAATCTTCCTTCTTTAATTTTTTAGCTTTTTTCAATGTATTGGGCCTAAGTCTCGGAAAAAACTTGAGTTTAGGACCAAGATTGCAAATGTGGCTGTCGTTGCAAGGAAGCCAGGATGGAAAGCAAGAAGAGGTAGCCAGGGTGACTGACGGATGATGTGGTAGTAAGGATTTTGTAAATGCCGTCTCTAACTGTTGCAATCTAATCTGATAAAGGTGTAAATAATTGTTTTCTTCCAAGATGAGTTGAGGTCTCCTGGCTGACAGCAGATTCCACAGCTGACACATACTGAGCAGAAGTTGTTATTACTTAGGAAGATCTCAAAACTAAGAACTGAAACAGTGGGTTGTAGGTGCAAACCTTTAATTTGCCCAGATTTGTGACTGAATACTTACTCTGGTCTGCTCTGAGTCAGCTTCAGCAGCTGTTAATCATCTTTGTGTTGCCCTCTGTCAAGTACAGGTCACAAGCTGTTATCTGTGAAGGAGAGATAGGAATTGCCTGTTCAGTACTGAAGCTGTGGCCAGATTCAGTCATCTCAGCAGATCTTGCAGTGTTTATGAAGGCTCTGGATCAGAAGAGTGCGAGGCCATGGTAGTGGAAGTGCACCTTCTCCCCAGAGGGGCCTTTCTCACGCCTTCCCTTGGGCTGTGCTTAGAGGACGGCCGTGCTGGAGGGTGACAACTGTTGCCTCCACCGGTGCCGCTAGAGCTGTGGATTAGCTGCCCTATGAGAAGTTTAGAGGTAGCTGTAGCTGATGTGTGGCTATGTTTGGAGGATGCTGGAGGGCTTTGGTAATGGCATGCTGCAGTGCTTCTCAAAGGGAAGGAGGGGTGGTCCTGCATCTATGGTACCACCCCTTGTCCTGACCCATTCCTTGGGGCAGGTCAAGAGGCATCATGAGGCCCGAAGGAAGGTTGTTTGGATGATAACAGGATCTCTAAGGGCTGGGAGAAGTAATTTGTTTCATCTCCTTGGGATGCAGTGCCCCCTCAGGCCTGGAGAAGCAAGATTGTGCCCTGGGTGGGAGGGAGCACTGGAGGCCAGTGCATGGCAGATGCAGGGTGCTCAGCCCTGGGGAGGTGACACGCTACAGAGACGGTGCGTTACCTTACTGCCACACTCGTGGGAGCATGGTGAGAAGCAGCAGTGGGACTTGGCAGGAGCACAGGCTGAATCTGTGTCGGAGCCAGCTGGGAGGTGCTGCCATGTCTTGCTCTTGGGAGCACTCACCTCTCTGCAAAGCCATCCTGATCCCCTCCGAGATAAACAGATGCTTGGGAATGGTCAGCTGTGCTACCAAGAAGGTATCAGTGGCTTATGAGTGGAGATAATTGCTGTCCAGCTGTGAAAGGACAACGTTAGCAGAGCCCTTCTGGCACTTGAAGGGTAGCGCTGTCTCCATCGGGTGTTTTATGGACTCATAACCTCTAGAATGAGGAGGTCCTGTGAGCTCCCACGCTGTGAGCCCCCAGGGCAGAAATCTGCCTGACAGTTTATCCTCTTCTGCCTTGTCTAGTCTCGTATTTTCTTGAATTTTCCTTACAGTACTTTCTTTGTTTTGGACTGACTCAGATTCTTTCTTTTGTGAACTGTTTTGCTGCTGCTGCTGCTGTGATCTTTCTAAGAGATAGCAAACACTTTGTTTACTGTAAGCTCTTGTGCAGTAATTCATGTGGTTACACCGTGACACAGAGAAGTCCTTCTGGAGCTCGTTTCCACACCCACCCATTCATCTGCACCCTTCTCTCGGTTTTGAGCAGGCAGCTTCAGTGTGTCACGTTGGTGTGATGTCATACAGAACCGGCAGATTTGTCATTAAAAGCCTTGTCATCAATAGATGACTGTTTGTATTTTCTGCCTGCCTGAAACTGTTTTATGCTTGCTAACCCAGTAATTAAGACTTTGTTGCCTTTGAAACAGGTTGGTTTCACTGCCCCACCTTTTCCTTGGGCAATTACGAGGCGGTGCCAATGTCACGGGGCATTCATTAGCCTGCGTGAGACTTGGCTCTGGCAGCGAGCGCACACGAATGTGCTCCTCCTCCCGCCGCTCCCTGCATGGCAGGCAGCCTTTGGAGGCCACAAATTTGGATAGTATTTTTTGGTGTACCTCTTCTTCTTTTGCAATAAGGAGGATGCAGGAAGAGAGCATAATCTCAAAATGGCTGATAAAATGTTCTTTGTGCAGCTTCAGTTGAACCTGAACAGAGCAGTGTCAGGGTTTTCTTATCGTGTAAAATGATGCTGTTGTTCTGGGCCACTGGATTGCTCGACTGCTTTTGATTGTCTTGCGGTAATTGAATAGCCGCGCTGTGTAACCTGTGCTGAAGGAATTAGGGCTGTTTATTCAGCAAACAGATGTCCTGGATTGTGGTGTGCTTACGATCTTACTGACTTGCATCTTTCATTAGTTAATATTGCCGACTACCCGGCTTGTCTTCCTTGCACTGATAATTTTGCGTTTGCTGATGTGTTTCAGTGTCTCAAAGGGAGATTTGTAAAATTTGTAAAGCAATTCCGTTGATCCATCAAACACGAGTTTGTCAGTAGACAATGGTTACCCTTGCAACATCAAATGTTCTATTGCGTCAGTCCGCTGCTTCTGACCCGGATCGATTCAGCCCTGCTGACTGCCCTGGGTGAGATCCCAGCCTGCCTCACCAAATGGGTAGGAAACATGTGAAATAGCTTTTGATACATCTATCCTGCTCCTGTGCGAGGCTGACCACAGTCAAACGCATTTATCAGAAATCTCTCTGCCCTCAGTCCATTTCCTGGCTTGTCCCTAGCATCGCACGCTCCTGAGTGGCTTCAGATAGCTGGCAGAACTGAAAACAAAGCAGCTTTGTGTTTTAATCATTCCTACTGAGCCCCTAAAATTGATGCTGGGCTGGAAGTTCCTCAGCTGACGCAGGGTGGCAAGAACCAGTGGCCCAGATAAGATGTTTCCAGCCCCGTGTTGGGGTAAGGCTCAATATTTCATTTGAAATGAGTTGAGAACACCCCTTCCAGAGGGGCAGTGGTTTTGGTAGATTCTAAAAGATTTAACCTCACAGCTATAGCTGTAACGTACAGAAAAGCTACTTTTTGCTGTTTCCAAATCATATTGAGTATCATATTTTTTCTCTCCCTCAGCAGTCTGAACAATTGGACTCATGATACTAAGCAGGCTTGGCTTTTATAGGAAGAGGAATATGACAAATAACTCCCATAAATGTGTTTGCAGTTTTCACTGTCATTTCTAAAATACCGTTTCCTACATTGACACAGAGGAAGTTCACAGTGGTGGAGGGGAAGGTTTTGCAGGTGCCAAGCAAGTCATAATATGTCCCCCAAAACACAGTTGCATGGCTGCAAGACCAGTGAGTGCTGTATGGCATTTGTGCTGATAGGAACCTGATATCTGACCCCTACAACTTTTCTGTTCTGTGAGAGATTACAAGTTTTGAGCAAAATCCTGGGGGTAATCCTGCAGGATTCAGCCATCAACAGCTGTGCTCACCACAGACTCCTCTGCAGGCCTTTTCTGTAAGCAGCTGTTATCCACATACCGTTCCATGCTGGGGCTGATCCGTACTTCTCATAAGACATAAATTGCAATTGCCTCCCTGTCCCTTATCATCATTTGATATTTGGAGTGATGCAGAAAATAAGGATGCCCCAAGGGGTGTGTGTCACAGCAGCATCCTCAAGAAAGGTAGTTTTCTGGGGAGCTGGTGAACGAGCTCCATAATTGCAGCTGCTCTGAAGGAGGTCTCAGCTCTGGTTTGGGGCTATGGGAAAGGTTTCTTGCCTTAGCATTTCCTTTGAAGATGGGAAATGTGTGGCACAAAAGAGCTGTAAGAGAAGGGGGGTTAGATTTCTGTCACCTTGGAAAGAAGATTAGCAAAGGGAGCTGTCAAGTAAGCATGAGATATCCTGTGCACATGCTGTCATGCTAGATGCCAGAGGGACATTCCTGGCTCCTTGGTGACTGCTGTAGCAAGACCTCAGCCTGGTCATGGATTTTCCAAATTTCCGTTTGTAACTGCAAAACCCACTTGGTTTTTTTTCTCTCTTGTGATTTCCCTCTCCTTTCCTCCTGCTCCTCTCTTCTCTTCTCTTCCTGTTTTGCTCTGTATCATTCCTACTCCTGCTGCTGTAGTCCATGAAGGGAATTAGAGCAAAAATCCTACTTCTGCCTAGATTTTGCTTGCTCTGACCTAATGCCTACTTGAAATACACCTTTTCTGAAAGCATCTGAAACCCAGAAAGAAAAACTGGTTTAGATAGTCTGCACTTGAAAGCAGATTCATAGCCTGGTTTAATGTGCATTAAAAGCACA
The DNA here is from genome assembly GCF_036417535.1 of Chlamydotis macqueenii. Lineage (NCBI taxonomy): Eukaryota > Metazoa > Chordata > Aves > Otidiformes > Otididae > Chlamydotis > Chlamydotis macqueenii. Next base: position 26,583,847 of record NC_141563.1, read on the forward strand.
CTAGCTATCCTTGAAAAAAAACAAGTGCTGACAAACTCATTCTCTAGAATAAGGGTATCCACACATTGGCATGAATAGGAGGGTAGCTATTACTGACGAGCTCCGTGTGCGGACAAGTTAGTACAGCTAGCAAGGGCTGAAAGGAGCTGAGGCATGTCTGAGCCTCATAATTAGACCTAGATTACACTTTTGCCGGAGGGGAAGGCAAGGCAAGAACAGCTCTGAACTCCTATCGTTGCCTGTGGTGTTTGAACAGAGACATCCCTCACCATCCCAGTGAAGTCAGCAACACCAAGCCAGGTTGGAACGAAGCCCCGTTATCTCTACAGGAGCATTGCGTCACGATAGGGCAGGCATGGGCTTGTGCCGAGCTGTGCTCTATGGTGTGACTAGCTCAGGTTTTCTCCACAGCCACTCTTCTCCAGGAGGGTTCAGGGGGCTGCCAGAGCCACACCGTATGGGGGACACCTGGAGCAGTTGAGGTCTCCCATTTCATGATTGTTCAGGCACCTGAGGCCCTTGGACCACTTCTGGGCTCCGGAGAAGGTGCTCATCCTCCCCTTGAGCTTGAGCCCCAGACACAGTGACCTTGGCCAAGTGAAGGTCCTCTGGAGCTACCCCAGAACTAACAGCAGGAGAACCCCAGCCTCCGGGTGTCTGAGGTGCCGTCAGAGATCAGCTGTCAGATTTCCCCTGACGTCTTGTCACACAATGACACAACTTGAGGTGGAAGCACACTGCTGCTCTTAAACACCAGTGTTGCTTCTACATTTGATTGACAAGACATCAAACAAGTCCTTGCTGCCTGTGCGTTTTTGTAGATGCAGGCACACCAGTGCTGCTTGCTTGAGTTTTGGTGGTGGTGTGGCCACAGCAGATTCAATCTCCAGGCGTGCGTGGGAACCCCAGTACCGTGTACCAGTACCAGCACTAGCCCAGAGAACCTGCTGTGGCTCTGACTACACACAATGCACCACTTCTCTACTACTGTCATTTGCCACTGTAGTTCTGGGGCTTGTGCACAGTTAAGAGGGGAGAGACTGTGCACCACATGAGCCTTGCGTGCCTGCCTGTGTCCAGCTTGGCACGGGGTCTGGGGGCTGAGGGTCATTGTGTGGTGGTCGCTTGTGGCCTCTGTTCAGGTGTTCAGTGCCCAGCATTCCCATCTGGGGTCTGTAATGGCTTGGGCTTGCAGGGAGTGCCTTGTATGGGAGCAGCACTGTACAACTCTTTGGAGTCCAGAAAAGGCTTGATCTAAGATTTCTGTTATGGCAGAGGTAGTTTTGCTGCCAAGTCTTTGTAATCAGCGTCTCTGTTGTACTCAGTGAGGTCAAGGTTAGATCATATGATTTCTGCTGGTCTGTGGCTCATCACAAACTGCTAATTTTGATTGAACAGTCACCTCCAGTGCAACAGGCTGGTCATGTACCTGTGGATCAGACACTCTGAAGGCTTTTCTGATCTCTCTAGTTTCTGTCGGTAAAGGATCGTTCCAGATGGGAAGAGATTTCTTGAAAATGCTGGGTTTGGATTTGCTTTTAGCTGTGGGCTAAGCCTCCGCACAGACTTTGGACGAAGGTAGCTGGGTGATACTTAGCTCAGTGCATTCTTTGTAAAATCCTGAACAAACCAGAAAGGATTGTCAATGGTAATCATGGTGATTAGATCACTTAGGGTTTCAGCCTCCCCAGAGTAAACATCTGCTTTCAATACCAGAAATAGCAAGGTGCTGCCCTTTAGGCAAACTTGGCCTCAGTCCCAGGGAATGTCATTGTTTACTACTTTTTCTATGTATCTTCCTTTGCTTTTCAATCCAAACCATGTTGTGCTTCTGTGTGTACCCTTCTTTTGTTTCTTTTCAGCCGTGTAGGAGTATGCATTGCGGCTGCTCAGTATTGAGTGCTTCTGTTGCTTATTATTGAATGCTAGCTCTGGTGTCATTCCAGTTAAGCTCTATGTACCTTTTGTCTTTGAAAATCAATGGAGAGCAAATTAAAAAAGAACTAGTTTTCGTGGTACCTTTCATTCTAAAAAAAAAAAGTTCCATTTATGTTTGCTCATAATGAGAAGAGGTTTCAAGGGAGGCCGGTCTGGGAGACAAAATATGGTTTGTGCTTTTAATAAGCATCAGGAACCGTTTTTTCCTTTAGAAAACCTTGGTTGCTTCATAGTCACTCTAATCTAAACAGAAAAAACAATATTCCATGGCATTGTTTTGTTTAGAACAGATGTTGCCTTGTGCTACAGTCTTGATTTGCAAACAAGTCAAAGGTCTTGGGAATTCTCCTGAGATCTTAGGCAGCAATATGTAAGATTGGCCACCCTGGGCCGTGTTTGTGCTGCAGGTGTGGCAGTACCGGTAGGAGGAAGCACCTGAGGTGGCCTGCTGGTAGTACCTTCCTGGCAGAAGTGAGGGGTGCAGTTCCAGGTGTGTGGTGATAGCAGGGAAAATCAGATTGCAGCACGTTCAGGCTCCTCTGGGACATGGGAAGATGCTGAGGTCTTGTTTGTTTAAACACCACAGTGAGCTGGGAGCCTTGCAGAATCGGATTTGCCAAAGAAGGGGGTTTGCTTAAGTTCCCTTTAAAACAGGGAAAAAAACAAACATACTGGAAATAATTGAGTTTCTGTTGCTTTAAAAGCTTCTTAATGTTCTTCAAGTTCTTTTTTTTTTTCTACGAAAGTATGTCCTTTTGATTGCAGTTCAGGCTTAGCAGAGTACAGTACATCTTGCCACAGAATGAGTAAATGAGCTCTGTTCTGCAGCTGCTGTTGAATGCCGATGCTGGAGCATGCCTTGGCTTATCAGTGAAGGCTGCCTAATGTATTCCGCCCAGCCTACCTGAGTGCGCTCCGCAGCAGCAAAGCCCCTTAACTATTTTCATACCCGCTATATGAATGGTTTTAGCAGTTTTGGGGTCCTACATTTCATAGTATTTCAATAAGACGTGCCGGAACGTGCACTGGCCATTCCTCGCGCACCTCTGTTGCTCTCTGCTGCCCAGAAAATGCACCGGGAACTTGCCACAGCACAGGCTGGCGAGGCGGCTCATGAGCAAAGTGTGGCTCATTAGCTTTACGTTCATTAGTTTCTAAAAGCCTTCTGAATCAGATTTGGGGGCATGAGGAGGAGATTTACAGTCTATCCTACCAGTGTGACAGAATGTTCCTAGTCAAAAAAGATAAAATGGGCCTCTCTGGACCGTTCTAAGGGCTTTTATTGTTTAGCTGTTGTTTTTCAAGATGCCTCAAACTATTTGGCTTTGTGTTTGTCTGTTAACTTCAACTCAGTCCTCCTACAAAAAGGCAAATACCTGCTTTTACTGAATTATTAACAACAATAGATGGAGCTTACGTATCAATGAAAATTATGAACGTTTCCCAAGGCAATTGATTTAAACTGAGTTAAATTTAGTGGAAGCTTCTATTGGTGTAATGAATGCTCATTATAGAGCCTAACGTGCTTTAAGGGCTTGAAAACCTTCTCAGTAGGAAAGTCAGGCTGCTGTTTTCCAGCAGAGGCACAGATGCTGTACCATGGTGCTGCTGTCTCTACAACCATATCCCATTGCTACACCCAAACATTTCTCTCTAACCTTGTGTGTTTTTTCCTCTTGCAGAAGACCACCTCCCAGCTGGCTTCCCAACCATTGACATGGGCCCGCAGCTGAAGGTGGTGGAAAAGGCCCGCACAGCCACAATGCTCTGTGCTGCCAGTGGTAACCCTGATCCTGAAATCTCCTGGTTCAAGGACTTCCTGCCTGTTGACACTGCAACTAGCAATGGGCGAATCAAGCAGCTCCGCTCGGGTAAGGTAGCAAAGCAAGTAAGCCTTCCCTGCCTCCTCTCTCTTCCTCCCTTTTCTTTTTAGTGCTACTATTATTTTTTTCCCTGAAATGCAATTCTAAACCCAAATGTCAATTTGATTTGAGCTTGTTTCTTTCACAATATAAAAACAGTTTTTGGAGCTCATCCTCTCTGGCAGGATATCCTGGCTTGTTAAAAGGAGACATTAGAGTGGACATGCCTTTTGGAACATCACCTGGATTCCTTCTTCAGTAGATCGTCTTGACAATGCCCCAAATCCTTGGTAGGCTCAGACATTTCACTATCAACTCAACAGGTCTCAGGTATTTTTAATAGGAGCACAGTGCAAATCAGGACAATGAGATACTGGTTGAGATTTTACAATCGGTGGTCACATACTACTTCACTCTTTTCATAGACTCTGTGAGACAGTGCTCCGCTTTCTGTTGAGATCTTTGTCATTCTTGCTATGTGACATCACAAGAATAAAGAAAATTCCAAGAAGCAATAATTCTACGGATTTCAAAGGAAGGTGGACACAGTTTTAAAATATATCATTTATTTCTGATTTTTTTGTTTGATAAGCCAAATACTAGCTTTTGAAATACAGACGGTTAGTTCTTGTGGGTGGCTAAGAATGCACTTGTTTTAGCGAGGAACTCTTGTTTTTCTGCTGCACTGTTCGATGTCCCAGGACTGTAAGGCCCATTAGAGAATTAAAGAAAATAAAATGTTGCTTTATTCACTGATGAAGTACAGCTCCCCAGCGCGAATTACAGTGGCTATTTAACAATGCACAGCAGCACTACACAGCAGCTTTAGTCTGGGGACAAAAAAAACCACAGTACCCTATACGAAGTGCAGAAGGGAACAGAGCTGGTACTACTTCGGTCTAGAAATGTCTCATGCTTAAACAGAGGCAGACTGCCTTGCCTGGCCGCAATGTGTCTCTGGGCACTCAAAAGCTGTTTGTTATGAGTGCTGCTGCCAGAGCAACACCATCTTCCTCCTAGCAAGGTGAGCATCTTGACACATTTCCACGTAACAGGAGCCCTCTGCATAAATCTGATGATGCTTGGATGATAAGAAGTAGGCTTGTACTTGAGGGAGTGGGTAATGAGACATCACTCTCATCAAAAATAGAACCCAGCCTGACACTCCTGATCCCACCTTGATGTACCAGTGAGCGCTAATTATACTAATGCATTTATAGCTTATGAAATTTCCCAGTGACCTTTAGCTTATCTCCCCCACAACACGGTTTAATCTTGATCTGTTTGTGCTGAAAGAAAATATCACACTTGTTAATTATTCTGAGAAGCTTTAGGAAACGGCAATAGGAAAGTGCACATGGATGTGTTTCACTTCATAGCTGACTAAATCAGCATCAGAAATTACCATAAATGAGCAGCAAGGCAGCTCCTGATGCACTTGCTGTACGTTCTCCAGCCTTCTTTTCACAGGCACTTGGCTGCCTCTCTACCAGCTGCTTCACAAGTTTAGTGAGATAGAAAGTTTAAAAACAAACTAGTAAACCTTGTCACTGTGTCCAAGTTTTGCTTCCGATTTGCTCTTCTTGAGCAACATCTCAATTGAATATTTCACCTGGGATTCAAACTCTAGAGCTGGCTGCTTGCTGAAGACACAGTAATTACCAAGGGAGGTGTCAAGGGAACCTTTTAGAAATCAATGAGCAGCACGCGTACTCAGACTCACGAAAGAAATTGATTAGCTCTCTAATGTAGTAAGGGAGGTTTCCACAGTTCAATGCAGGAGACTTACAAATATGAGTTTTATTTTCAGCGACCTGGTGATACGATGCCAAGATTCACCAAGGCTCTACTCCACCCTAGCGTAAGTGGAGAGCAAGAAGTTTACCTCTTCTCACGGAGCAGAGATTGAACCCCTGCTTGTATTTGTGGCTTTTTCCTGTGTTTGTAGTTCATACAAAGTAGGGCCTGCACTTTGAAGTACCTGAGTCCCACTGACCTGACTGCAGTCACAATGTGTGAGTAATGTGATGGGTTGGGCAGTCTCTGATACATCCTGCAAGCTGCTAATAGAGCACTCCAGCACTGCACTGTAGTGGGGCAGAGTTGTTTTTCAAATAAGAGTATTTAAATAGATACCTCATTATATGGGAGAGTTTAATAGTTTGCAAAGTCTCTGCTCCATTAAGATCCTATCTTGCAGCCAGCCTGGCATATCTGCATGAATGTCAGTTTATACTATCTCAATCTAAATACACGCTCATTTAATTTCATTTAATTAAAACACAATAAAAGCTAGACAGATGTAATATAGTTAAAATAGCTACAGCACGATGTGAGCCCAATATTGCATGTGTAGAGTGTCCGACCTTCAACGAGTACATAATATATTACTATTCAGCTGTACTAAATATAGGTCATAAAGGTCAAAGCAGCTTTGGAGTCTGACTTAGAGAGGGGGTTGAGGGATGATTTCATTTCTTCAGGCTCCTAGTATAGAATAAATAGCTAGAGGTAAAGAAGGAGCATGTTTGGGAAAGGTGCTGTCTTCTCAGACTCATGGTTTTGTGGGCTGGCTGTGCTCTGGGGGCTTCAGGCAGGTCTTTGAATGTGCATGCAGTCAGATTATGTGCCCAGGGGCACTCCGAACATCAATTTCTAGAGGTCTGTTCATCTTCTGTCAAGGTACTAGAGAGACTGTGGTTTAAGAAAACCAAACCATCATCTTAGGCTCTTTTAACCTCAGAGGACTGGTGCTTTTGTCAGGAGCCAATGCACAGTTTATAAATCTGCCCTGTATCCTACCGTCCCTCATTTACTAATTACATCTATATGTGTATATATGCATTTTTCTCAATAAACCTTCTGACAGCATAACTCTTTACATTTGGTGGGGGGAGGGAAGCTTTTTTTCCCTCCTTTCTCCCTGATATGGAGATTGTTCCTCCCAAATTATGCGTAATACTTTCTAAAGTCCAGTTCTTGGGTAGTCTTGCTAGTACATGTTGGACTAATTGCTCTAGAGATGAGAACACAAACAAATGCAGGTTTTCATCTCCATTGTCACAGATCAAGGCAAAAGCAAGGTCTCTGACTCATGCTGGTTATAGCAAAATTCGCCCTTGCTCATCTTGCTAAGACTTCCCACCTCTTGTGGAGAGGCTGCTTTTCTGCAAATGCAGTGACTCAGGACAGCTCCCTGTTCTCCCTCAGGGTGTATAGCTTCGGTCATTGCCTTTCAGTCATTGACACAGGATCTGAGGCCAGCTCTGGACTGGGAAAATTCCCCAGCATGCTAACTCATTTAAAACCTGTTTGACAGAACTGATTTTAAAACTGTCCAGACAGTACTACAGACACTGTAGTATTGTAGATGGTGGTACATGAGAGTTCTGGCAGCAAGGGTCAGTGCTACTCCTCTAACTGTATTTTAAAATTAGTTGCTGATGGGACAGAAACTCTCTCAATATAAATCAGATTGTACTGATGGTTCACAATTCTTCTGTAAAGGTTCTTGGATCATAAGCTGCTGAAGACTTCAAAGCAACTCGGATGGTATTCATACTCAAAGCTCTTGAAAGCTTCCAGTGAATTTCCTAGTTGAAGAATTGCTTTTCCACCTTCGTCTTCAGAAAACTTATGAATAGAATGTCAAATTAGAATAAATAACTATTCCGAATGTTAGCATACAGATATCTTTGCCATGTAAGGAAACTCCAGAAATTCAGGGAGCATTGTCATCTTTCATCTAGTAAAGAACTTGATCTCACAACAAGTATTATTCTGTTTTACTCACCATCAATTAACTGAGTTATGGAACCATGCCCTAGACCCTAATGTGGCTTTCAGGCAGTTAACTGCAAGCAAAGTTATCGAAGAGGGCTCTGCAGGTGACTTCAGTGACTCTCTGGAAAAGTGTAGGTGCCTCTAGCAAAGAAGCAGTGGGAGCTGGCTCACCAGATCATCTTGCTGCATTTATGCTTTTAGAGTTACCAGCAAGCGTTTTCATTTTAGTCTTGATCCTATAGGTAGCAGCACTACTTACGTGGAAACAGAAGGAATACCCAACATACACAGAGCAAACTTGCAAAAAGAGATGGTGCCTGTCCCAATGAAATAGCAGTGGCAGCCATATCTTGCTTCACTGGTAATAGCCAGCAGTCAGTACCCAGCAGAAGACATTCAGCTCCTGGCAAGAAACAGCTGTGAGTCCAGACATCAGATGAGCACTGACTTGAGACAAGACATGTAAGGAAGGCCAAAAGAATGGGAACTGGAGAGTAGGTAGGTCCCTTCCAACCCTAACCATTCTATGACTCTATGATTATCCAAAAGGATCAGGAAGCCCACATGTGGATGGATGCTCTCTCAGAAAGAACTGTCTGGATGAGGGCTGAAAAAATATCATGTCCAACTAGTTGACAGCTGAAGTTTTATGTCCTGGAAGAACCTAGACTGCGCATCTGGGTCTTGCTGTGTGAGGCACACACAGCAGTGATGGGATCCACACGAACTCCCTGTTGCGACTGGTGACAAATAGCCAGATTTTTCTGTAGTGCTTTCACTTCTGAAAATAGTTTTCCCTAAAACTGTGTTAGGAAGTAGCCGAAAGCACTGTCGGAGTTCTCTGGGATTCAGCGTTGCACTGCCCTAGTGCCCAGTTAAGCCAGCAAGAGCCTTGGTTTCTCTCTTTGATGTTGCTTTGGAGTGATTTTTGGTGGTTTAGGTTCCTACAGGGAAGTGGTCTGTTGGTAAGTCTGGAGTGAGTTTGTGTCAGCAGAGCGAAGTCCCTTCTCCAGGAGAGCCTCTTCTCCACACTGGGAAATACCAATGTAAATAATCCCAGGGGGTTTTCCAGTGTATCATCCTATGTTTTGCCTTGCTTTGGGTGCCTGGCTGTGTGCTTCCAGTACACAGGGGATGTCAGGGTCAGCATTCATTCCTGATCAAAGTGAATGTATGGGGTGTTATTCAGTGTCTGTTATCATGAAGGAGAAATAAACTCTCCTTTCTTATGAGTGTTTCAAATCTTTCAAACACAAGGCATTGGGTTTGAAGTTTGATCTTGGAGTGCCCTTTGCATAAAGCGGCCACAAGTTGGCCTCAGTAACCATACAGGTGATGGCACCTCCATCACTTGATGGACTCTTTTACATTGGCACTCTGTGGCCTATGTGCTGTGATTTGGTTCCTTTGAGGGACATCCTGAAAGGACAACAGCCAGAGATGCATTGTCCTGTGATGCAAAGGGTGAATGGAAACTTTTATTCCTTCCGGATGAGGAAATTTGGGGTCCAACAGAAAAGCCTTGTACACTCTCTGTAATGGTGTCCTCTGAATGAAGAGTAAATGTCTTAACTTTGCAAAGGTGAGAGAGACCCAGAACAAACACTGCACTAAATACGGCGTGCCTCTGCACAGCTCCCACAGGAGTTGCCTTACATTTGGAGGCCAGGAGGACTGGGATTTAATGCAGGAGAAAATGAGCTGGTCACACTTACGTTTTAGGGAACCTGCTTCAAGTACGCAGTTGCTCCTAGAGCTCTGTGTAGACAATTGCATATTAGAGAAAGGGTTTAGCCTCTACAGGGAGCAGATTTAAAGATTTGCTGCAAATCTTTTCAGTTCTAGGGCAGAACAAGAAACCCTATTTCAGCCATATGAGAGAGGAGGAAGTCCTGTTTTCTGCCCCTTGGGCTTGTGCTCAAAGTCATTGCACTGCTCCCGTGGGAGGTGACACACTGTAGTGATGCTTTTCTTAACTCTGAGAATTGTGGAAGGAGATAGGGGGAGGGGAGGGGAACAGGAGAGGGGAGGCCCTAGGCCAAACAGAACAAAAATATCACTTGGCAAACTTTCCAAACAGGCAATGAGAAATAACCCTGTTTTCCATCGCTGTGCTATTTCATGCGAGTATCTCTGGATGTTACTGTTCTGTCAAGGGTAGCAGTCGTTACTAAGATAGATAAATAAGCAGCAGATTTATTATTGCAAGAGAGAGATTGCCCACAACTTCAGTCATGGCGAGATCTTTCCTGATGCTTCAGTCATCTGTGGATATGTCGGAAGATAGAACCAGACTGAAAAGTAAAAATGAGGTAATGTCATCTTGGCAGAGGAGAGCGCTAAAATGAGTGGCTTGAATTGCTGCTCCTGCTTAGAGAAAAAACTCTGCCTAAAGGAAGGGTAGTTAGGAAAGAAAAATAATAAGTATAAATATTGTAATTACTTTTTAAGAGGCAAGTTAAACATGCTTAAAATATGCGGTCTTTATATTTACAGAAATTCTTTTCTGTCTTTCTTTCCCATTGGGTGATCGTTGTTGTGGATAATGGAATGAGCTGTAAATCTGAGATACACGACACTCTTGTATGCATACTGGTATTTATTAATCAATACACTGAACATGATTTGACACACTGTGTCCTGTTTAACCCTGTTTTTCTGTCTGTTTAAACTCCTCAGTTTTCTTTGGTAAGTGCTTGGTATTCAGATCCTACAAATCTGCATAAAACCAACACATACCATGAACTGCCTACAGATCTGATCTGCATGAATCTCTCCCTTATACTAACAGCCTTCATATGTGCAAAATAAGACCAAGGGGACAAAAGTGGGGATTAGAAGGGTTCCCTGCCAATTTGCCAAGCTGGAGCATCTCCCCTTCAATCACGCTTTGTTATTGATTGTACGCTGAACTCAAGACACTGACCAGTGGATTCTCCACTTGCTAAACACATTGACTTCATAAACCAAACCTTTATAGATCGTTGCAACAGGACAACTTAACCTCACTCCCAGAGAAGCCCTCCTTATAAGATACTCTTCATTATCGCATGTAAAATTATCTCCAGTGCCTTATAAAGAGGGTAGGGATTCCTTTCTCCAGCTAACGTCCAAATTAGGCAGGAACAACAGAGGTCTGGCTAGCGTGCCATTGTTATATTACCAGAAACTACTTTGTTTCTAAATACTTCTGTATGTAAAGTTAATTCTGCATGACACCAATTTCTTTGCCAGAGGGAACCTGATGCAAGGGTTATGTGAATGCAGAGAATGGCTCAAAACTGATTTGTTACACTCTCCCCTTAGTTTAATTTCTTTAAGCGACCAGATTTTGTCCCACTGGTCATTCTAACCTGAAAGCAAAATTGCACCTAGCGCCCGCAACCATGAGCTTTCCACCCCTCCTGCCCAGCACACTCACGATCACACAGCCCCCAGGACACTCCCTCCTTGTTCTGAATGGGGAACGAAGGGGCACTGCACCATCTTCCCAACGTGTCCTCCATCTCGACTGCTTGAACAGTGGTGGTGTGGGTGAATGCAAGCGGTCAGGCCAGCCAGCAATGCCACCTTGGCGGTTTAGTCGGGCCCCCGTTCGTGAGGGAGGTGGCTTTAATGGCAGGATGCAGGGCTGGATGCTGCACTCCTGCAAGCGATGAGCTTTACTAACCTCCTGAGAGTATCACTCTGACTTTTATTGCACATCAGTTTCTTTTTGTTTATTCCTGTTGCGCTAATACAAATTCTAGCTTTAAAAAAAACTTTCTGCTTTTTAGTTACAATTTTCTTCCTTTCCTCTTTGTACTAATGCTTCTCTCTAATCTTATTTGCATTCAAATTACCTCACCAGGTGGTACACCGATCAGAGGTAAGAATGCTGAAATGTGCCTCCAGTTGTCATGTCACTCCATCTCCTGTCTGCCTCGTCCCTTCTCCTCCAGTGTTTCTCATCTCCAGCTTTTACTCTCAGCCCTAACTCTGCCAGCGCTCTCGCTCATCTGCACTCTCCCACTAGTGTGTTTATTTTGGTTGGTTTTTAGCGTGATTTCTTGTAGACTCATCCATTGCGATTTTGCACTGTTGAAAGGGGGTTATTCAACGGAAAGTTTGCAAACTGGAAAATGGTCCCTGGCCTCTGCCATGGGAGGGTTGATGTCTCCTGCAACTCCTACAAGTCTCTGAACTTCTCGCGCAGTTGTGACCTCTCAGGTTTTGTTTCTAGGGGGTTTTAGATGGATTGCTTTGGTGTAAGTGTAAGGAGGTAACATTTTCACAAGAGAACAGTCACATTCTCTGCTGCTGCTGTCAGGCATGAAACTCTAATCAGGAGATAAATTCCTGAAAGTTTGAGCACATCTGGCTCTGAGATAAGGAGCACCTTTGTTTGCACTCCTCTTGTTTGCCCTTCAGGTGTGCTAACCCTCTAATGTGGCGGTGGAATGGAGAACCACTGCCACACACCGCCCCTTCTGAGCTGGACATACCAATGTTGCTTTGCAGCACAAAGATTTGTTTTAAGTGGGTGAATCAGAAGCACATCTGGCTGCTTTAAGCCTTCATTAATTAAACCCACCCCTGGTTTGACAGCCCAGTGTGCACAGTCCCTGCTAGTTTTCACAGCCTGTATGCACCAGTGATGACTTTCCAATTGGAGTGTTGTCTTTTCCAGCCTAAACACTCAAAGCTGTCCCTTTAGATTAAGTATAGTATGTTAATCGGTGTTACATTCTAAGGCCCTTCTGAATTCTCTTGTGATTTTGGTTACCCCTGTTGACTGACCCCTGGATTTCTCGATAGATTGACTACCACCTACAAATCAGCACAACCTCATTCATTCGGTTTTCCCTCTTCTCCCCTTTCCTCCCCCTTTTCCTTGAATCACTGCTGGAAGTTAATAATCTGATTCTTTGGAACTGGTTCTGTTGCTGGGGGTTAATGTTTTCAGCTCCCATTAACTGATTTTAGAGCGGATGTGAATAGCCGTTTGATGCGTATTTGCATTAAGTTGCCTCTCTGGCAAATCTGGGTCAGGAAAAAGGACTACAAACCTTATTTTGATATGAATGGGCTTATATATCTGTCATTCCCCACTTTGGAATGCTGGAGATTGACAGCTGTGATGTTACAAGCTCCTTAAACTATTTCTTCGTCTCCTATTTCTACTGCAAATCCTAAAATGAAATGACAGATTGAATGCTAAGTAGCCGAGTACTCTGAGCTCCCAGCCGTGCGCACCGAGCGCGCAGCCATCCCGGGGCCTCCCGACGCGCTCGCTGCGTGCCCGCCCTTTCTGATGACATTAGTGACTCAGCACCAGAACCGCATGGATGCTCCATACGTCCCGCGTGGGAACTGAACACATCTCTGTGAAAAGAACTATCCATCTCATGAAACATAAGTTCCCCGCACCCCCATCCCCCTTCCCACCCCAGTTTGAGTCCTGATGAGGTATTTTGAGAATGTTCTTGACATTATTTAAAATATATGTGTCCTGTTTGAATGTCAAAGATGACATTTCTGTGAGAGCAAACAGAAGCCACGTGCTGCTCTCTGGCTTTTCCCAGAGGATTTCTGTCAGCCTAATGCCTTTTATTTAAAAGAGAGGTCATTGAATTTCTAAAGATAACGACAGATTAGATGAAAGTGCTTTTATGATGGTGAGGTTGTGTCCATGTAGAAGTGACTGTTCTGCCATGTTCTATACCCAGCTGCACTCTTGTTCCTCATTAAGGTAAGTTTGATGCTTTGGAATCCATTAATTTGGTCTGAAAGGAAGGGTGAACTAATGACTCTTAACGAACTCTTTTGGTAATAGTGTTTGGGGGTGGAAGGGGAGGTTTTGGGTTGATTTAATTGCTGCTGTGACCGTTGCTAGGAATTGTGTGTCTGGAGTATTTGGGAGGTTCGACTGGTACGCAAGGCCTTTGTGCTGGAGCAGCAGAGAACTCATGCAGCAGGGAGTAGCGTGTGGTTAGCGGGAGGACAACCTGAGAAATTCTACCATGCACCCCTCCAAACAGGAGGAGATTTTTCTCTCTAAACACCTTGTTCGACCTTACTCCCATATATTTGGTCCTTTTCTGTCCAAGACATCTCTGGCTTCCCAGAAGTGGGAATTGCTCCCATCTAGAACTCAGAATCTCGGTTTTGTAGCTTCACTCTTTACCCGTCCGGGACTGCCCCAGATAGTGATTTAATCTTGAAATCCCTATTTGTTCATCAGAAAGACTTGGAGCTCGCAGATGCCCATCAGATTAGGCAATAGCTGGCTTCTTAAGGGGACCCACAGATAGTAACAGCAAGTCCATGTTTAAGCAAGTTCTGCCTCATTCTTATTTTCCAAGTAGAATATAAGGTGTTCATTTCCAGCATTTCTCTGGAATTGAACTCACTCAACCTTTTGTGAAACCTAGCTGCATTTTCCTGCCCTAGGCTGTGAGAGAGAGCAGAGCACTGTTCTGTTTCTGGTGGGGGCTGGACTGAACAGTCATTAGATCAGATGCACATGAGGAGGTAAAGAAATACCATCATCTTCAACATTTTCCCTCTCCAGTCAGATTTATTTGTTACTTTTCTGTCACCACAGGAAATATCTGAGGTTCCTGTACATAAGAGTGTTTCTTCCCTGCAGACGTCAGCGTAGCAGAGGTCTGTCTGAATTAACTTTAGATCAGCTCACTTGGGTGTCAGAAGCTGTCTGTCTGAGAAGCCAGGTAAACACCCGCACCGACTTCTGTATAGCTGCAGCTGAACCTTTTCCAGTCCCAAGCGAACTGGTTTAAATATAGCTCCAGTATTTCGATGCTATCCTGAGAGCTGGAGCGTAAAGCTATCTGAAGAGATTAGAGGAGGCTAAAAGAATTTTGCTGTCTCTTTTTGAGCATGTGTTTGTACATTTGATTGCACTTTGTATGTGATAGGATTTTTTCCCTGTTTCTTCAGCTTTTTCAGTCACCAAAAAAAAATCAAAAGGAAAACAATTTTAAAATGAGAACATATGCTTGCAGGAGTAGACAGTGTCGGGGGGAGGTTGGGTGCCTGGAAATGCTTGTAATGCTGTGTTTCTTACTGTCAGGATTCAGATTGACTCATGTCCCTTCAGAAGCACACAGAGGCGTTGCTGTGCATTTGACAGTGCTGTAGGTTTGTTTCTGATGCGGAGTCCCCTGAGAGTTGCTGTACCCGCTGGTGGGAGATCAGAGCATCCCAAAACTCTGCTGTCTAAGGGGAGACCTCGTGCTGCCGAGCACTTTGAGTCTCCTCTCCTCCTTCTCTACCTGAGTCCGGCTTGGTGGCAGCAGTTGGGTGCTATCAGCTGCCCATGATGCACAGGAGAGTGATTTCTCGGCAGCGCTGCCATCCAGAACAGGCCCCCTGCATGTCAGTCACCGGCCTCTCAGGCATAATGACCATAACGAACACTAAGAATGAAAATATATTTGTAGTTATCTTGTTTTGCGTAATTGGCGGGGCTGATGGCTGGTGGAGGCTAGGTGCAATCCTGGGTAACAGCTGGGAGGTGCTGCTGTTAGAAATTACAAAAAATAGTGAACATGGGAAATGCTTATTTTCATACTAGTGATGCTTGCATGATTTTGGCGTCTTTCATTTTTTTTTCACAGCTCACACAGCAAGTGTTGGTTATCTCGGGCAGCAGCCAGGGTGTCAAAGTCCAACTCCCTCATTGTCAGGGCTTTGCAGTGTCTCTTTCTCCACCATATTCACATTTATGGGTCCTTGTTTGGTCTGGGCTTGCCTCTGGCCCTTCTCCACGGCTCCCTGAATTTTATTAGGAGGATTCCCCTTCCCTTGGAAGGAATTTTTAACGGAAGGGGAACTGAGACCCACACCTGAGCCCTGAGTGAATGGGTCGCTATGAATACTGTTTCAGGAAAAGTCAGGTGGTGTTTCCATGGAGGAAGCCAGCGGAAGGCAAGGGGAAAGAGAAGGGAGGGGTTTGGGGTGGCCATGTGCTCTAGTGTGCAGGGTGGTCAACATGTACCTCTCCCCTGAGAGGAAGGGCCGTGGTCAGGTAGCTGGGTTCGTTAACGTCTGCATTGCAAGTCCTTTCCTTAGATGAGTGCTGTGACTTTTGCCTGGTTCCTCTGACTCTTGGGTACTTATGGGAGTATTTCCATGTCTAATTTTATAACCATGGCAAAAGCTCAACCCCTCCACTCTGAGCCAGGGGTGCTGAAGCTGTGAAAGCCCTGACAGAGAAACAGAGCGGCTCCCGCTGCTGGGGATGGAGCTCCAATCTGAATAGACACAGAAGAGCATTGCCCCAAGAGCTGCTGTGTGTAGCTCCATGCAGTGCTCTCTAGGAGAAGAGAGCACAAGCACCCAATGAGCTACAGAGCAGAGTTTCAAAGAGATAGATTTGTACGGCAGCTCCAGGCTTTTTACGTTTGGTTTGTCACCTAGAGGAGAGAGTGACAAGCCCTCCATGGCACAGCAGAACCTGGTGCCCTTATCAGGATCTGCCTTCCCCATGCTCTCTCTGTGCAGTGCACTTTTTAAATGCCTCTTTTAACCACTGTCACTGCAACTAATGATTCTGCCTGAGCACGAGTATATTTGAATAGATAAGTATCTTGGAGAGCTGCTAACAGGGCTGCTGTCTGTGCCCGAGTTTAAAGAGCAAAAGAAAAAGCTAGGAGAGGAGGGAAAGGACTGGCGAGGAGATGCTAGCACGGAGTAAAGGACCTGTAAGTGACGCTTGTCAGTCAGCAGGTCTGGCTCCTGCCCTCAGACCCAGAAGCCTCTGCCTTGTCACCATTCTCCCTGGCACTGGAGAGCAGCCAGGGGTTCTTCTCAGGAGCTGTCAGCTCTCTGAAGAGCCGAGATGTGTTGCTGGGAACAGATCTGAGCCACAAGTGAGCTCGACATGACTTCACAGCATGGCGAGGAATGGCTGCCCTGAACCTGCTGCGGTTCAGGGTGCTTAGGAGGCAGTGGAGGTTGAGTGGTGCTCAGCAGAGAGAGGTTTTGCTCTGATGCGCGTGTACCTCCACAGAGCTCCGCAAACTCCCAGACAAGCTGTTTGCTGCTCCTCTCTGTACACATACAGACAGGATGATGGTAGGTGGTCCTCATGCATCCACTGAAGCTGTGCTATCTGATTGCACATCAGGACTCAGCCATGCAAATGGGAACAAAACAGCTGGCACAGGAGCACTGGAGGAGTCCGGATGAAAAGTCTGCAGTACCATCCTGTGTGAACAAGACCTTACTCAGCAATTTGTGCAACGTAAATCCCAAAGTAATGAACAAAACTAAATCAGCCTTCCTAGCCCTGGTTTGCAGAGGCGCAGAAGATTATAAGATGAGATGTTGACAGGGCTAGGAATAGAAATCAGTTTCTTTGCACTTGTCAAAGCAAAGGAATTCACTGTGCTTTTGGGGGTTGTTGGATGCAGCTTCTATGAACTTCAAGAAAAGGAGCTACCCAGGACTCAGTTCTTCCTTTCCTGTAGGTCATGTCCTGTCCAGCCTAGACTTGAACCCTCAGAGAGATGTAGCTATTGCCTTTCTCTGAGGTGACTGAACTAGGGCCTGGAGCGTTGTACACTTAGGAAGTTTTTTCCAAGGCTCAGATGTGTTTATGTCTCCAGCTTTCTGATCCCAGCAACGTCTGAGCTTCTTAACTTTATTCATAAATCTCTGCACCCTGGCATACCCTACACTTTCCTGTATCCATCACTTAGTTGTAAGTTGTCTTTCAAGAAATCCCCTATAGTCCCGCCGATTGCCGTCAGTTTACACTGATCCCTCCACTTTCTGCTAGCTGTCAGCTGTACTGCAGGATCTGTATGTTTGTCTAATGGTGATTTATTGTGGTAACTATTTTCTTTCTGCTTCAGTTGAGAGGTTAGTGTTACCCTCCTTCTACTTTCTGGGTTCTCTCTTTCTCTTGACGCACCACAGTTTGAATAGCTGTGCCAGCCCATACAAACCCAGAATCCCTTGCCCAGTGTCCCTAAGCAGTTTGTAGGCAGTTGCTGACACATGTTTCATGTTTATAGTATGATTCTAGAAATTGGTCTGCATTGGCTGCAGGACTGACAGGCAATAACAGCATGTAATCTGGAACTCCCCTCTGCCTTGATTTTCTTTGTTGTCTTATGTTTTCTTCTCTCTCCAGCACTGATGTTGAGGTCCCTAGAGATAAAAAATAGTTTGACTAACCAACGTTTGAGAGGCGTGATGATCACAAGTATAAAGGGTATAAATACCGGTGATATGTATAAAATGGCTTAAAGAGGCATATAAAAAGGTTCATGGCAGAATTATCTACGGATCTTACTTTTTTTCTACTCAGACACTGCTGCCTGTCACCTGAAGCTGGCTCTGCTTTCAGCCCATCCAGCTGATGAGGGCTACAGGCTAAATCAGAGATAGGATCTTCCTCCGGATGATGACATCCACTCTTGGTTTTTTTAGGGTTTTTTTTTCAAATTTTAGTATGTTTTGCAGCAAGCAGCTTTTCCCAGCCAAGCCTGATGCAAGCACTCAGAATGAACTCTGCTGCACATGCATGCCCACAGAGTAATGAGCAGAAATTAAGAAAGGGATAATAGATGGTGAGTTCCAGGCAAATCTTCCTGACACACAGCATAACCAGGCTGTGGCATCAATTCCTTGAGGAAGTGGTGAAGGACCTGTCACTCAGCACATTTAAAATGGCATTGGACAGAACACAAGTACATTTACAACAGGGAGTAATCCTGCCCTGGCCCCTGGGGATGCACAAGATAACCTAATAGGTCTTTTCCATTTCTAGATTCTCTGATTCTTTGTGTCTTGTCAGTGCTGGAAAGCTTCGTCCTGCTCTGCTGCCTGTCATGCTGCTGTCTGCTTGGAGATGTTTTTCCCGGACAACGTGTAGAAATTCAGCGTTCTCCCTGAATTAAGCAGCGGTGCTCTGTGGGCTTTGGCCTGTGGGTGTCTAGAGAGCCCTGTGGCTGGGGAAAGCTGGCAGGTCCTTTTGTTAGTAGGTAGAAGGACTTCTGCAAACCAGCTTTCTCTGTCTAGCTGAAGCCTCATTTCCAGCACTAATGCAACAATAGGGAGGGCTCTGTACATCATTCTTGTTATATGGCAGAACCCAGGGAAGTTCATTTTTCCCCATGACTTATAGACTTATGCTACAGTCTCAATTTATCCTTCTAAATAATGTAGGTGGCAGTGGTTGATTCACATTAGTTTTTCTTCTGTTCTGATGATATGAAAAACTGAGTTTGACCTCTGCAGCTTAAACCAGCTAGAAGGGAGAAGGCAATTTCACCAGCTATTCTCAGTGCCAGTCTCAGTGGTCATTTTGAACCGTGGCAGGCAGAAATGAGTTCAAATCCTTACAAGCAAAGGGGTTAATATTTTCTTTTAGTTCAGTATATGGTTTGCGAGCAGAGTTTACTTCTTATAGGCAATCCTAACCAGCAGAATTTGAGCACTTGAAGGCACTTAAAAATTATTCCCACATTGCCTGGGGGAAGCAGGCTGAGCACCAGCCGCTTCAGTGACTAGCCAACAGCCGTTCATTCCTGCAGTGCCAGCTTACTGTCATATGCGTCCTGCTTCTTTCTTTCTCTGCCTCTCCATCTTTTATTCTGCATATGGGACCCAGTTTTATAGTCATCTGTGCTAGGCAAGGAGATGGATGAAAGACTAGCCTCCCAGGCCGAGCGGTGCTGGACACCAGTGGAATAGGCTGAGCAGATGAGAGAAAACCACCGCTCACTTCCACATCATGGGTGCTCTACAGGTCGCCCATGTGAATTGTTACTCTGTGTGCTCTGACAATTATTGCAGTTATTTAGATGTGCCCCTCATGCGTCTGGCGCTTCTGGGATGGGATCGCATCGTGTCCCAAGGAACTTGCAGTCTGGGCTCAGCAACTGTTGCAAACCCAAAGCTGGAGGAGCAGGCACTGCTGGGGCAAAGGGAGGGTGACTTTCACGTGAGCGCCGTGCAGCAAAGTGGGGGGATCGCGTTGGTGTGTATCTTTGCTGTCGCAGACTGTTTCTTATCTTTTTATGTTGTGTATAATGAATTCTGAAAAAAAACAAGGAGATCACTGACATGGAGAAAGCTGATGAAAGGCGAAGTGTTTTCTCAAAAAGGGGTGTCTATTGGAAGGAGGGGTGGTGAGTGGCAGAGAGGGGACTCTGCCAGTTTCTGCAGGAAGGTTGCAATTTGTTGAGCATTTGGTAGGCTTTCTGTGCATCAGATAAGAAACAAACAGCTACAGTTAATGTGCTTTGTGCTTGGCTGTTTTGATTAAAAGCTTATTAAAGGTCCTTTTATTAGACAAGAGTCCCGTACAAAGCTGTAATTAATATGTGTGTATGTGTATGGTTTTCTCCTTTATTAAAGCAATTAAAAGAACTGGTTGGGGCGGTTGGAAATACGTCAGTAACTGGTTCCCTGTACATTAAAAAAAAATCAATAATCAATTTCACAAGCTTCTAACAGCAAACTGGGTACCTTTGGTTGCATGCTGGTACCCTGCTGGTCAAGGGAACATCGTGATCTATTTATCCGGGAAGATACTCGAAACGCGTGGGGTATGGCCTTCCTTTTCTGAGACTGGCTGTTCCATTACCAGATTTGCCGTAACCTGAATTGTCTGTGTCATCTTGTTTGTGTGCAGGAGCTCTGCAAATAGAGAACAGTGAGGAGTCAGACCAAGGCAAATATGAATGTGTTGCAACCAACAGCGCAGGAACTCGCTACTCTGCCCCGGCTAACCTTTACGTTCGAGGTAAGAGCATCTTCCACCCAAGCAGGTCACTCTCCTCCTGCCCAAAAGACTCCATGGCTTTCCGTGGAGGAGTACGTTCCCTGCGTTAGTGCCCTGATTATACTTTCTGGATTGTGTGATGTGGCCTTTTGCTCAAAAAACAGCAAATTAAGTTCAAGGATATCTTTGACCCAGGTTTGGTTTGACTCACATTTCTGGAAATCTATTTTTGCTGTTATGTAAAATGCTGAAATATGGGAAGAATTGGAATTCCTTTCTCCCTTGAACTCCTTAACTTTGTGTCATAGCTATTTTAATTGGGATCGAGGAGTGCTTAATCCTCTTAGTATAAACTAACCTTTGGTGGAGCAGTGTAAACTGGTCATGCTCTAATGAGCCAGAGGTGCTCAGCTATAAATGAGCTGATATTTAGGCCTCTGCTTTGGAATGTGTATCTTTAAAAACTGAACAGCTTTTTGGAGTTGTCCTAACCCATCTTATATGCATCAGTGACTGAGCCTCTGAATATTAGTGGCTCACACTGGGAACCTGCTGGAAATTAGCCGCAATTCATGTAAAGTGATTTTTCTAATGGTTTTGCTGTGTTGCTGATTTAAAACTGTTTTCAACATATCAGAATTAACTAGGTTTTACATTAGGACAGTCTTCTACCAGTTTTCTTCCTCTACATTAAAGGCATTTCACTTAGCTTGAAGAGAAGCAAGGGCTACATTCCCTGTACGCTTTCTGTTAATTTCAGCAAGAAAAAATTGTCCTGCTTCATTTGAAACTCTATAACCAGAGCCACAGGTCAGGAACCCCTGGGAAATGTAGTTATAGATTTTCCAAGAAGAGAAAGAAGATTCTTGTGCTGGTGCAACCCATTGTTTGTTAGGAAGTTAGAACCAGATTTTATTTCCACATAGCAAATCAACTGTCTGATAATAAAATCTCATCTTCATTTCTCCCTTCCTCTGTTTTGAGGAAAGAAAATACAATCTTAAAGCTGTATATGCACTGGTTAGTATGGAAAGAGGACATGAGAACGATTAAGTGTTCACATGCTGTGTGTTTGCCTCTAGGGGTGGCTTCTGGCACTGTTTGCTTATTCTGGGGGACTGCTTTTTTGTTTTGCAGCGTAATTTGGATTATAAGAGTCTTTGGAAGACTGAAGTATCCAATTAAGCGTATTCAGAAGATGAAACTGTATCTATTCAGTGGAATCACTCATTTCACTCTTACAATGTAATTGTGGATGATTTTAAGCTCCCTATGTTCTTGCAAGTTCACTTTTCAGGCAAGCTGTACTAAAACTCATCCCACTTTGTCACTTAGCACTCTGAGGGAAAGGATCCTGGTTACCAGGTTGGCTGTTGTTGCATATGTTTGTGTGGACACTCAGACGTTTTGCTGCAGTATTTGCGATGCTTTTGATTCCTGTGACATGCTCAGACTCTCAGTGTTCTGTTTTCTATAGCGATCTGGCTGAAAAAAGGCACAGGAGCTTCAAGAGGTAGAAAAACCGACTCTTAACAACTTTCTGATTTCTTACTAATGAACACTCTTTATTTAGCAAGTGAATCCTGTAGGACTGAGGAGTGTACTGAACTTTACACTTGGTTTGCTGCTCAGCAAGGTTCATCTCTCCTGTTTGAGCTAGGCGTGAGTCGTGGATGGTCTGCAGGTGTGAGAGGATCCTGATGTTCACTGAAGAAAGCATGTTCTTAGATGTTCTTTGTTGTTAACTGTCATTTTCTTACACATAAATCTCTGGAACAAGCCTTTTTATTGCACATAATCTTTACAATGTCAGTCTCCAACCTGTGTGATCCTGATAAAGCCCTCCTGTATATTTAAGGCAGGACACCCCATAAATTATTATCAGATGAAATTCACTGTGTGTACTAGGTCCTGGATGGTATTTGTGCTTACAGGTTCTGATAGCAAATGTTCTACCAAAAAAAAAGTCATACTGTTACTATATTAGTTAATGACTTCAAAAACTTAGTCAAACCAAGAAGAATATCATATTTCTTTAACAAGCAAGGAAAAGAATGAAAATACCTTACTTTCTCAGACCTGGGATGCAGAATAAAAGAATTCCCGTTTTTTCTTCTTGTGGTAGTCCTATAGCTTTGTCATTAGACAGATTAGTGACTTCCAGTAGGGTCTTCAGAAAGTGCCTGCATCTTTACTAAAGAAGACTTTAATTAATGCTAAATTACCGTGGAAATTAAGTGTATCGGCTGCACCGCCACTGCATGGTGATTTCATAATGACTGACCTCTTTGCCGTGAATACCCAAGAAGCTGGCCACTTTCTCGGAAAGCATGGCTGGGTACTGAGCAGCAGCACTAATTTCCACCCTGTGCAGTTCTCAGGACTGCTTGTGACTGTTCTCACTTACAGCCTGTTAGTTTTTTAGTAGTTCAAATGTTTGTCTCTTGACTCTTGAGGTTTATGTTTTTTATCATGTCCTCCCCTTTCCTAGCCTCCCAGGTAATCCTTTGTGAGTGTGCTGAGTTAGAAAGCACAGGCTCATTAGCATCTTTATCATATTTTTCATGCTAACAAAGGAAGATACTGGGTGCTGGGAGGAGTATCCAGGCGCTGCTCAGGGCTTCCTGTATCAATGAAAGAACAGGAGGAGGAAGGAGCAGGCTACGTCAATGTCTTGTCTCTGTGAATCCTTTAGAGCCAGCACTTCTGCACAGATGGACTTCATTAAAAGTTAAAACATTTCCACACCAGGGATTTGTAAAGGAAAATGGATGCATTTTCCTTGAAGCTATTGTTTTCATCTTACTAAGTGTGCTGGAAAGCAACCCTCATAAGCCTTCTGCTTCTGAACTGACAGGTCTATCTGTCTGCTGCTGCAGAGCCAGGATGGGGCTGACGACCAGCACTGGGAGCTGACTGCCTCCCACTGCTGCTCTTCAGCCCTCCCTGCATGGAGAGTTGCAGAAAATGTCCAGACCATCAGAGGGACAAGAACACAGTGAAAGCAAGAGCGGGGAGCACGCTGGGGCAAGGTGGCTATCTTGGGCATCGAGACTTCGAAGAGGACACAGTGGCATATTCCTCTCCTGCCCTTTCAGCACGAGCATGCTTGCCAGTGCTGGTCTGGATGTTGTCGTTAGCATCGTGAAGGAACACTCAGCCATTTGTGGCCCGTGGTTACATGTACCACAGTGCGTTGTAACAATGATTAGATTGGGGACCTGATGGTGCTGCAGGGAGAAGGGAAGGGAATAGAAATGTATGGAAGATGTAATTCCTCTAATCCAGAGAGCTTACTGTCTAATTTAGCAGCAAAAATCCAAGAAGTTGATTCAAGGCATACAAGAAATTGATTTAAGAGTAGAAGGCAGATTGTGGAAAAAAAGTTTCAAAAAAAAAAAGGTGATGTCATTTCGTCATGCTCACTGGGAGTACAGTATGATTGCACTGATTCACCTATGCTATTGCTTTTTTTATGAACACATTTCACTCTTCATTTGCCTGCAGCTTCAGGGACATCTGCACAAAGAGGAGCATTTTCAGCCAAAAGTCTTGTCCTGTGAAATGCTTGTGAAGACGTTGGCCTGTGTGGTGCTCCCCTGAATAGAGGCACTGTTATTTGACTCTTTCCCTGTATTAAAGGTTTTTTTTCTGCCCTTCTCTTTCTCTACACGTGGCATTATTTTTTTCCTACTTCAGTGGAGCAGATGGGCAGGAAGACTGCGTAAGAATATCCTTATTAATACACTGTGGAGTTCACTAGGTGTGTTCCCCAGTGCTGCCTACAGCAGTGAGCAATACAGATGCTATTAGAATAGTACTTACTGAAGCACTGGCTGTATACTTCCTGTCAAATGAGAAATCTACTGCCCAGTTTTCACTTCTTAAGTGCTGCTTTTCAGGCCTTGAAGGCACGGTCCGGTGGGGCAAGTGCAGCAAGTTCCCTGGCCCAAAATGCTACACATACTGTACAGAAGCAGCTGCACAGCTGCATTTATAAAAAGACCATTTAAAACTCAATTGTCTCCTCTGTCCCCAAATCGCAAGCTAGTAAATCAGACTGCAGTAAATAGAAATGGTATTACTGAAAAAAATCTGTGCTTTCTTGATCTGCTTCTTGAAGGTCAGGGCAGTGCTCTGTTTGACAGCAGGGAAATTTGCTTGGAGTCTGAAGTTTTATTTGCCAAGTTTCACTAAGGAGCCATCGCCCAAAATGAAATTAGGATTGTGGCTCTGTCCCTAGCAGCGATTCTCTGGCCTCCGCAGGGTTTTACACTTCGGGACTTGGCAGTAGCTTAGGCTCAGGCACGGAGGGAGCTCACCAAAGTGGCTATTTGCAGCTATATGGTGCTTACTGCAGTGGGGACCTTGTGTAAACAATAATAATTCTGAATGACTGACATGGGCCTGGAGCAACAAGACTTGAAGCCTTTAAAAAGGACATTTTCTGCTTATGTAATATTAAAACAGTTAAAATAGCAACAGATTTCAAAGCTTGAGGGTATTGCCAGGAAAAGAGCTGAAAGTGAGGACAGTGGTCAAGCAGTCAACAACCAAAACTGAGGATGTCTGAAGAATGGCTAAATAAGGGGGAATACGTTTGTTTACAACTCAGCTATATGCACACTTCTGGCGATGTGCTTCATTAAGCCTGCCTCTTGTCAGGGTTGATGCGGGGGATATTACTTGACCAGAGCGGGGCACTGCCAGTGCCTGACAGCAATCACAGACGAGCAGAGACTGGAGAGACTTAGAAGGGAGATGCCTGGATGACAGGAAACATGAATGGGCAGGTGAATCAGACTGGATGACCCACCCTGCTGCTTTGGACAGATGTCTGCCCTGGACCATCAGAAGAAGCCAAAACAGACTGTGATAGAGGCCACAGAATAACCACCCGTCAGCAGTTGGTACGTGGCAGAGGAGGCCTGCGGGTCTGAAGGGCCATGATCTCCCTGTGTACGCTCTGTGCAGTCCTGACCTCAAGATAGTACTGCAGTAGAGCAATGCGACAGAGCAGTGACCCTTTGATGAAGAAAGTGCACTCCTTTTTATGGGATTTCAGTATTTTTAACTTCATTTTCTCTGCCCCCAGGTGCTGCTCCGTGCTGAAGCTACAGCTATAGCCAAAGTCAAGGCAGCTGTAGTTCGGGCAGACGCACCTTGGCTAGTTGTGAGTGGGCTCAGAGGGAGCGCAGCCAGCAGCGTGGCCAGAGCTGCACAGCGCTCAGCACCAGCCGCACATTTCTGCTCAGTCAGCACTGAGGCTCGTGCTGCTGCTACTGAGTGCATCCTCGTGCTGGAGCTGGCTTCAGAGCCACAGAGGCACATAGAAGCTGCTGCCAAGTTTTCTCTTCCCCGTATATTACTATGAATATTTTTGTCATGTTTTCTCCTGGGGTGAAGTGTGTTCACCATTAGTGTTTCTATGAGCATTTTGCTATGCCATAATGATTATAATGATCATGGTTTAATAAATAATTGTTCTTTGTCCTTCTGCTAGCACATTTCATCTAAAGATTTCGATGTGCTTTACAGAATTCAACTAAATAAGCTTAACAGTTTTATTCCTTGCAAAGTCCCTTGACTGTTAAAAGTGCAATGCGAGGCTCAAGACTGATTATTTGTAAAATGACCTTTATGAAAAATAGAAGAAGAGTGGCTGGTGGCTCAGTGCATGATAATGCAACACAGAAATGGACTTGGAAACCTATTTCCCCCCTCCTCCCCACATGACCTGCATAGACATCTGTGGAACAATTAGGCCTGCGTATCTGTGCCGACTAAATGTCCGTTCCCTCCCCTTCCATATCCACTTGCACAAAGGGTTAGAAAATCCATCTCTGGTGCTCTGAGATTTTCTGCTCTTAATTGAATTCATGCATGCATGTGTGTGCACTATGAATGGAAAAGGATGGTTGGGTGCCCTGAGCATCCTGCCTGTCTCTCTAGGACGGAATATACTCATCACTGTGGCATGAGAACATTGTTCATTGCGTATAATGGGAGGTTGTCTTTTTCTCATGTAATCTGGCGTAAAAAAGACAATCTGTCCTTTTGTTCCTCTATACCTCTAAAAGCTGTAAAGGATGAAATTTGATTTATGTGGAGTCCTTCAGACACAAGATGTGCTTTTGGAGATAAGCAGGAACAGGTTCGTCCCCCTCTGGGCTTTTGTTAACCTCTGTGTCTCTTGGATTCCAAAGTGTCTGGGTTTGCTGTTATATTAATGCCTTGCATAACACCAGAGGGTGTTGCGTACAGGACAGATGCTGGCAGTTCCCAGCAGAATTGCAGAGCGAATTGGGATAATGAACTTTCTTATTGCTTTCAGGAAAGTATTAGCTTCCCACTCTGAAAAGCTTTAGAAATGTGTTCCTTTGTTTGAGCTAGTGATCTAAACCCTCAGATCGGTGCATTCGTATCCTGGCCACAGCCCCAGCCTTGTTTCAGGGAGCTTATGCCCGAGAATACGCAAAAGCAGAGCCTCCCATAAATGCAGACTCCTTTTTTTCTGCAACAAGATGCTGTGGTTAGAATATTGCTGCTGCTGCGTAAGACAAGCATGTCTGTGGCAGGGTAAAAGCCAAATTCAGTCAGCATGGGAATTTCTGCCTACAGAGCGCTGGAGCCGTCTGACAATCAGGACTGGCAGACGCATCTCTGATATGGCCTCGCTCTTTGCTTCTTTGCTGTTTCAACTTGGATCTCAAAAGGAGCCCTGTTTTTACCTTCTGGAGTTTGCTATCCTCTGGTGACATTTCTGCTGTGACTTGACTTGCTCTGTCTTGCATCTAGACTGGCATTTTTAAGTTAGCTACCAGGCAGCTCAGGTTCGTAAGAACACAGTAGGGAGCCTGGTGAGCTGTGGTGCTCTGCACAGGGGATACTCAGGGTAACCCCGGCCTTAAATCTTCTGTCCCTATGTGGGGGGCAGATGTTATTTGCTGTCACTGCTCAGAGTAATTTGTTTTGTAAAAAAGCAGAAAACCTGTTGGTAAAACATGCTGCTTAGCTTAGGAGCGATGTGGGTAGAGAACTGGAGATAAGGGAGAATGTGAATGGGATCTATGAGGAGGTGAAACTTTTAATTTACAATTTATCAGGTTTATCTCAGATAAAGCAGCAGCTGTTTAAGCATTAAGAAAAGGGAAAGGAGAGAGAACTTTCTGCCCAGGTGTTCCCTCTTGCCTTACAGCTGTTCCATAATAGCCTACTATTACTTTTTATTCCACATAAGGCACCAATATAATAAGAGATTAAGAGATAATCCAGCAATTAGTGACAAATAGCAGGCCCCAAACTTGTTCCTGTTTGACAGACCAGAAAGTAATCTGTTTGAATTAGCTTGTTTCACATGTGTCTCCTCACCTTTCCAGCTCTAATCTGAAGTGTCAACACGTGGGGAAAGCCACTGCCGGAGCCTACTCCTGTCCGTGCACACTGATGCAGCGCAATCCCTGCTGGCCTCCCCAAAACAAAGCTTCTGGCCATTCTCCAGCTTCAGAGGCACCCCTCTCCCTTCCCGTGGGCAGGCCACACGGCACCACAAGTCCCCTTGGTGTGGCTGGGGTCTGTCAGCCCTTCCCAAGGACAGGGGGCGGCTCTGTAGCTGCTGCACTTCTGCAGCAGGGGACAAGCATTCCCGTAGCTGTTTCATCCTCATCCCCCAAGTCTTACACCCTTCACCAGCCTCTTGCCGTTCAGTCTCACAGTCTCAGTGGGTGCAGCAGATTGGTCTCTGTTTGCAGCAGTTGGAGTGTGTGTTGCCCTTTTGAGATGTTTGTGCTGCTTTCCAGAAATGCAGGCGTTCGCGGGTGCACCTGCTTTGCTGGAAGCATTGTCCTTCCCCAGACAAGGGCAGGAAACAGATCCTCCCTGTTGGGAAGAGCTGAGCAGAAGGCCGAAGCCCCTTGCTGTCTGCTGAGACCGTGCAGATGCGATTCACTCCATTAGATTAGGAAATAAAGTAGTGGCTTGGGAGCAGCAATAAAGAGGTTCCCTCCCATTGCGGGGTCTCACAGGATTAAATGAGCCTTATGTTAATGTTTTGTGGACCAGGAGGTAAATCCTCTGTCTGAAGTAGACCAGCGGAGACCTGGGCCTTCAGCTAGGACTGTTTGTTTTGAGGATGTCTGAGTCGGGGTCCTCACTGCATGTGGCCCTTGCTTACAGGCCAGTTAAGCTCCGAGTCAGCTGGTTCTGGTCCCCTGGTATCAGTTCAACTGCAGAAATGTAAACAACTATTTTGCTGTTCTCCTGCAGGCTCCATTACACATCGTAGGCCACTGTTGTAGCTGTTATTGGCAGTTTGTTGCCTGATCTGTACCGTGTCAGTGTTGGTTAAAATCCTGTCCTGGAAATGGCTGACTGTAGTATTGCACTGTATAATGCCACATGCTGTTCTCTAATTTGCAGTGTTTCTGCTGGAAAGCAAGTTCCTCCCCCCACCTTCTCCTTCCCCCATCAAAAATGTGACTCATAAGCAGTCTTTGGCTATCAAATCCATTTCTGTATTCTCTCAGCAACGGTTCGATTACAGCTGATACGCCACAGATCTGTAGCTGGAGTGAGGTCACTCCTGCGAGAGAAATAAGATCTCCTTTGTCTATAAGGAAAATGCGACTAACCTTCTACTGTCTCTCCTGCAGGAATAAAAACTGGGACCTGCTCAATTCTCTCTGGGTGTTTTTGTCCTTCTGATTTCTTGTCCATCTCTCACTCGCAGCACAGTGTACCAATAAGGCTCTCCCGAAACTGAGCCCAGCTGAGACTGCACATGCCTGTCACTTGCTTAATACCTCTCTGCTGCATTTAGCTCTCTGTTTGGAGAGGGGGAGCAGCTCCTCATGGTTGAAGATTTTCCATTCACCACTTGGAACTTTTCTTTCATACTTGATAAAATTTGGATCTACGTGTATGCTCTTCCCAGTGTGTGGTCAATGGGTTTAAAGTACTTTTGCCATCATCTTTATAGCTGGAGTGGGTGCATGGGAGCACATCAGTCTGTGCGATGGCTGGAGTCCTTTGCTCTGTGTGTGTGCGTGAGAGTTTTGCACATGTAAACGTGTCTGTGCTTCCAGCGTCTGGTCCAGCGCAGGGTTTCCCCCGAAGAACCCTCCATGTGAGTGTGTGTGGGACATGTGGTCCTCTCCACCCTGCCTCCACGA
This sequence comes from Chlamydotis macqueenii, assembly GCF_036417535.1. Lineage (NCBI taxonomy): Eukaryota > Metazoa > Chordata > Aves > Otidiformes > Otididae > Chlamydotis > Chlamydotis macqueenii. Next base: position 26,613,342 of record NC_141563.1, read on the forward strand.
GTGGTGAGCAGGTCAAGGAGGCGGAGGGGCCAGCCCTGCTCCGAGCCAGCGCGGTGCGAGTGTGGCACCGTCTTATCGGTGACATGGAGTGGTGTGTGTGCACGGTGGGAAGTCATGGCTGACCTCTGTAGTCTTGTCTTGTCGTTTCAGTGGTGTGCGGACAGATGAAGCTTGGCCTGTTTTTACTCTCTGTGTTTTTCCTTGTCTTTTTTTATTCCCTCCTCATCTTCATCGCACTCTGCCATCAAACAAAACAAACTTTCATCTCTCAGATCAGCGAGAAGGTTGGTCCTTTTCACTTCTTATCCATCTACAGTACGCCACGTCAGATGGGACTTTACCAGTAGGGAGAGGAGAGCCATCCCCAAAAGGGGAGGGGGCCCTACGGACTCTGACTCCCTTCCAGGCACAGCCACAGTGTGCCTGATGAAATTTGCTTACTGTTTGCTGTGACTCTGGTGATGGCATTGATACTTTGCTTGCATGCCTTTGTTGCTTGAGATTTAAAATGCACAGAATATATATTTTGCATGCACATGCCAGCCAGGGCGGTTTTGTTCAGAGGTAGGGTGGGAAGAAGTGCATGTTACTGTCTGTGGGGTCCTTCTGTAACCCGTTACCTGTGCCAGGTGCCAGTCTAATAACTCTGAACTGCTGCTGCTTTCTGGCCGGAGATCAAGAGCAGTCTTTGGAAGCAGAGATCAGAATGATCTCCAGTCTCCTCACGAGCTGCTAGGGAGAGTGGGTTCCTCAGTTTCTCCTGTAGCTTTGAAAGTTTTAACCTTCTCTAAAGGCGAAAAGTTACTTTTGATCTCAGCTGGAGGAGAACCCAGCGTGTTGCCCTCCCTTGCCCCATGGCAGCAGGGGTGCTGGCTGAGAGATGCAAGGCCCTTGTGTTGAGGCAGCTTCCCGCTCCTTGGCAGTCCCCACTCTGGGGGTGACCAATTCTCCCTGCTCGGACAAGGGCCCTTTGCATGAGCAGCTCTGCCTCTCCTTTCTTGCCCGGGGCTGGGTATTTATCTTGCTGGCAGGAGAGCAGGGGGCTCTGGCAGTGGCCCCGTCCTTACCGAGGACTGCTCAGGGAGGCCCGTGGCAACGTGCGCAGGAGCTCGTAGCCACTCAGCAAAACCTGATTTGTGCTTTGTCTTTCTCTGTCTTGCTGCCCTCAGAGAGACAGAGGTGGGTGAATAAAGGACAATAGTGAAAGGTGACTCCAGGTTTTAAATTAAATCTAGCTCCAGACCTAGCTTGAAGCACTCATGATTTCACGCTGGGGAAAGCTGGTGGTTTTGGCAGAAGCCCTGACTAGTTTCCAGAGATGACTCCTTCACTGAACAGGTACCATGCGGATCCATCCCTCCACACGCACTGGAGGCAAGGGATGCTCACAGCAACTCTCCAGCCCGGCACTGCTCCCGGGTGGCACAGGGAAGAGACCTTGCCTCCTCTCACACATCATGCCATCAGGCAGCTGCATGAGTTGATCTTATAATCATCACTGGAACAAGTTTTAACAAGTTGTCATAGCAGTTGTTCCAGTACACTGACTTCGCTCCCGTTTCTCTCCCTGGAACATGCTCTCATTTAGATTGTACTGAGGCATGGGGCCCTTGTTTACCCTCTAAAAATAGATTTCGTAGAGGTTAAAATTACCTGAGCCCAAGACAATGATGAAAAATGAGAACAAGGAAGAAAGGAGAAGAAATTAAAGCCAAGGCCCAAAGCCTCCCAGATTTCAGTGACTTTGGAGCACCGCTGTGATGGCTCAGGCACCTCTGGAGAATAAACCTTTGACAGGGCACTTAAACGTTTTAGCCGCATGGTTTAGCTGAGGGGAGGCAGCTGAGAATGGTTATAAGCCAGCAGGAGCAGATAATTTCTCATTCTTTGTGTCGACCCCTCCTTCCCACCCCACCAAAAATACCCACGTACACAAATATTTAATGTGAAGCCAGAAATTAGTTTCTAAATATTCCATTGGGATTTGCCGTGCTTATAATTTGTTTGGCACTGATAATTACATCTTACATTTTTCCAGCTTTACTTAAAAGTGTGTACTGCTCACCCATGCATTTAATTATTGCTCTGTGACTGCTACAAGGTTATTTATTAACGAGTTATTTTATCTTGATACAGTGGATCTTTTCTCTTATTTCCCCTCCTTAATGTTGTGTTATTTTCATCAGAGAAATTTCGGAGAGTGAATGCAAATTGCATAGCTCCACAATCTTGCTCTCTCTTACTTTGCTATTAGTATGTCAGTATGCTGAATGCTGATGTGTCTCCAGTGCTGCACCACTGTAATGATATATCCTCTTTTATATGTGGTTGTCAGCGCAAATAATTAGACTTAAAAGTTATAGCTGAAATATAATCCAAAAATGGCAAGGCCCTGTTTTGGAAATTGTCTATAAAATGTCAGCACTCAAGGATGCATTGGGAGCATAAATAGTACAGCATTGTTTGAGCACAAGATTAGACTGTAAATGCATTTTTTCTGGTTCCAATTTTTCCTCTCCTGCTGTTGATTCTGTCAATAGATTGTGAGACTCCAGCAACTGCCTTTCCATTTGAAGTCCTTCCTTAAAATGATAGCACTAGGGAGAGAAGAAAGGTGTCTGCAGATGAGTAAACCATGCAGACTGATGATCATGTTTGAGGATATCTCCTAAATTCCCTCCTTCCTGACTCTTAGGAGATGGTTCCTTAGGAAGGCAGGAGTTTTGGGCAGGGTAGCAGTGTGGTGAGGGCACGAGCACACCCTGTGCACCAAGAATCCTCTGGCTTGCCTGGCTGGAGTAAAGAAATTGGGCAGTGTCCCCTCCTCAAAGATACGCCCCCACATCACTCTCTACTACTCATCCCAGTCGGGAGGTTAGAGCAGAGCCCTCCAAATTTGCCTTTGATGTGCTGAGGGCCAGGGAGGAGCAGCACAGTCCAGGCAGTGCTGGTCTTCCTTCAGAGCAGACAGGACTTCAGACTGCTGCTCTTTTGTGTGGATGAAGAGCAGAGGGACGAGGGTGTCAGGACAGTGGTGCAGGACCAGAGCTGCTGGGATTGTCCCAGAGAGGAGCGGAGAAGTATGCAGAGCATGGGCACAGCTCTTCATCGCCGTGGGGCAGTGCCCAGCGAGCCTGCAATGGTGCCAGGAGCAGGGAAGATGAAGCCTGGAGTTAGACAGGTGTCAGGTAGGCATGGTGGGAGCAAGAGCAGGCAGGTAGAGGTCCCTGCATCACTGCAAGCTGGAGGGAGGGGTGTTAGCATTGTCATTTGCTCAGCTGTGCTGTGGCCAAGACAGCCAGCAGGGAAAAGCAATTTGGTTTTCCTTTCCCTAGCAGCACCACAGTTTTGGAAGCATGGGCAGTCCTCCTGGCACCGTTGTGTCTCCAGCAGAGCCTTGCTGTATGCCAGCAGTGTCTCAGCATGCCAGAGGGGGGCTAACAGTGCCGGCCTGGGAGCCCTGAGCACTCCTGCCCAGAGCTCAGAGCCTACAACTCTTGCAGACAGCAGCAGGGAGGGGGGGTCCCTGGTTCTCCAAGGGGGTAACATCACCCTCAGAGGGAACCTGAGACATTAGGAAACAGCCACTCCTGTGGTGAAAGGAGCCAGGCAATCGATTCATGCTCTTTGCTCTCAAGGCAAGGAATGTGCATGTTAATGCATGCTGAATTATTAACATTTCTCAATCTCAACCTTTGTGGCTGTTGTGTTGCCTGCTCCCCGCCTTCCTCCCCGGTTGAGTGGAAGACCAGTCTCCACGCTGTCTTTTCTCCCTGTCCTGTGGGATCCAGGGCACGGGCTCAGGTTGCGCTGCACTGCTCACCACTCCCGGGTTTCACTTCACTTCTTAGGGAATGCTCTCTACGGGGAGGCGTGCTGAGCAGCACAGAGCTCTTACGTTGCCTGTTCTTGGGATGAATGACGATGAATCTCATTTTTGACAGTCTGCTGGTTTAACTAAACCTCTGAATTATACTGTTGTCCATTGAAATAATTTTAATATTCACAGCAATTTTCCCTGTGCTCTTCTGGCAAAACCTCCAAACCACCTTCTCTGATCTTTATCCAAAAAGAAGATTAAAAAAAATCGCAAATTCTTGTCAAGATAATTGTAAGAAAAAGGTAAATTTCATTGCTTCAGTAAATGAAGAACAGCAAAAATTTCTGGAGCACTTAAGGTAGCATCATGGGCTGTGCTAGCCCATGTGATTTGACTTGTAAATTGGACAGAAACTCTAAGAATGCTGCTTTTTGAGGAGTTATACTGATGTAAATTATTACCAGACTCTTATGCTAGAAAAGCAAGCGACTTAAATCGCTGGCTTGAGCCTGAGGAATGTGTTGATGGTGCTCTGCAAGCTGCTGTGAGAGCTCTGCCAGCTCTCACTAATGCTAACTGACAGCATCTCCCCTTCTCCCTCCGTACTGACTGGGATGAGAAGCTGCCAATTATCCCCCAAGAGGATGGGAGGCTGATGGAGCCCGTACCTTCCTTTGCATGCGCTCCTGCCAGCGTATCGTCCAAGCCAGATCTCTCACCAAAGGCATTGCCCTCACCTCCTCCTACCTCCCATGTTGAGAGCTGACCCCTACATGTGGCTTCCATTTTTAGCAGCTGTGGTGCCCCGGGCACCGCTGCTCTCTGTGTGGAGCAGTGAACCCATCTTAGCAGCTCTGCTGGTGTGCTAACAAGGGGAGGCCGACTCAGCCGTTCTGGGTCACAAAAATACACCACAGAGGCCTGTTTAACTGCTCATCTGTTGCCAGGCTTGAGAGCTGAGGCCCTGCACAGCTTCCTGGCCTGCTGCAGGCTGCGGTGTAGGGGAGACATGGCCCATGCCGAGGTTCGCGACGCTGCAGCCTGCCCACCCTTTTGTATGGTTTGGTCTGCAGGAGAGTTTTCCTTGCCGTTCATCCCTTCCCTATGCACACGACCATGCCAGCCATCTCCACTCCCCTGTGAGTAGGACAGGGGAGAGCCTCTTCCCTTCGCCCTATAAAGTGCTACCAAGAGCCCCCCCAGCCCCTTGAAGTGCATCTCCCCTGTGCTGTCCAGAGGGGAGCAGGGGACGGTTGGCTGCCGGCTTCCCTGAGAAGAGGCAGCTGCAGTGCCCATAGACGATGCCACTGCAGGACACAGGACACATAAAGGGGGATGCGGCACTGATGGGGCTCAGCATGGCCTCAGGAGCACCCTGAGAGCAGTGCTTGATGCGGGGACACAGCGGGGGGTGCAGGGGCATCTGCAGCGGGCTGTGCTGTCTCTGGTCTTACAGGACTGGGAGTCAAAATCTTGTTTGTGCATGTTGGGCTCTGACCTTCCTGCACGGCCTCTTGTCCTCCAGCTTCTTGTCTTCCCGTGTCCCTGTGTATGAGTTACTGTGCACCTGCCCTCTCCCTGTCCTTCCCTCACACCTTCCCTCTTTAACTCTGTAGTGGCCTCCGGTGCCTGCCAGCCTGTTTGCCTGGTGCATGTGTGTGAGTGCTCTGTGCACACCTATGGCTTTATCCTCAAAGTTTGCTCTTTTATTTTAATACAGTGTGAGTGGGTGGGTTTGGTCCTTGGATGGGAACGGAGTTTGAACAGCTTCTACCTGTAACAATTCAACGCTGTGTTCATTGGAAAATGAAACCTGACTCTTAACAAATGGTGCGGGGATGCTTTGGTTGGAAATACACACCATCATGTTAAACCATTGCCATGTCCATCAGGTTAACTCCGTATTCTCATGACTGCGTAGCGCTTGAGTACACTTTCAGTTCTGTCTTGTTTGGGGAGCGCTGCCCTGGCAGTCAGGTAACACCTCACTGGCGATTGCTCATGTAGCTATTGATTTGATACTTAATATTTGATTAAAAGAAACAACCAGGAAGACTTTGGATTTAGACATTTCAGAAAAAAAAAAAAAAAAAAAAAACAAAGCAAGTTATCCTTCCCCTGACTGGTAAGGAGCTAATGAGCCCTGTTTTGTCACTGAGATGACGTGTAGTACACACACATTGTTGACAGCATTGTCTAATTTATCACGAAGTCTTAGCTCTCTGTTGTACATGCTAGCGTGGGGGCTTCCATGTTCAGTCTATTTCTGCAAGCCTGTTGGTTTGGGGATGAATCATCACACAGAGCGCTAGTGAAATCTGATTTGGGGAGAGTCAGCTTCGCAAGCGGAGCTGACACCTCTGTGGCTCGCCGGGCTGTCAGCAGCTTTACCGACTGCGGAGACGCCGTGGTGGCAGGAGCCAGGCCAGCAGAGCCATGTCCCCCCAGGCCCCCAGCACCTGTGGGACTGATTGTGCCTGCGGCGTGTTGCAAGCTGGCACCACTCAGGCTCCTGCCCCATTCCCACCTGCTCCCAGCGCTGCAGCTGTTCGCTGCTCCACCAGCCCAGTGCGTTGATGGAGCAGCATAACTGGCAGGGAGAGGCTCCTCAGGAGCCGGCCAGTTGTGAACCCGGTGGATGCTCTGGGGCTGCCTTTCTGCTGGGAGGAGGCTAGAGATCAGGGCTGCTGGGCAAGACACGTTTGAGCAGTTTCCCTTTTTAACTACAGACTAAAATGAACTTGCCCAGAGGAGACAAAGATTTACCAAGCACAGTTGTTTCTCTACCCTTGCTTAAATAGGCCCATAACACTAACCCTGAAGAAGGGGCCTCATTTCTCAGTGTCATTTTCCTGACGGGAATGCATATGGCAGGCAGCTTTAGAGCTTTATTGTAGCTGAGAGTTGCTTACAAATAAGTCTTGAATGAAATACCCAGCAAGGGATTGATATGAAGAGAAGCTGTGCAATGAAATAAGGAGGAATACATCTCCCAAAGTGCTGCTACGAAGGTGGGGAGGGTTCTGCCAGCCCAGCTCTCTTCTGTCAAAATGGATATGATCTCACATCCGTCAGGATTAGTTCTCTCCTGCCCAGCAAGGTGATCTGTTCAGGCCCTGACAATGTCATGCAGCTCTGGTGACTGTTTTTTCTGAGCCAAGGTAGAACCTGAGTTACATTTTGAAGGAAATTATATTTTATTTAACAGCACACATGTGCTAACTCAGAAAGAAACCCTTTTGCTTCTCCTTCCCAAACCTTGCGAGGTTTAGGGGACGAGGTGCTTTACCCTAGAGCTAATAAATTGAGCAGGTAATTCCATTTTGCAGAGCTTCAGTGGGCCCTGCACACAGAGAGTGTGTGACTGGCATTTGTGCATGCTCTCTAATTAGAGGGATGTAATTTAAATGGAGGAATGTTTCATGTTAGTAATATGATTTCAAAAGGCTGTGTTTGGAGGGAATGGATTGAGCCATCCCTTAATGAGTTCTTCTAATAAGATGCCAGTGGCTAAGGAAGGAGAGCAAAGCGCGTGCAATTTGGCAAAGCAGTGAACAGCTTTTGCACTTCATTTTATCTGTCCCGAGGGATAGACAGGCAAAAATGTTGAACCCCTCTCACATACCCCTGCAGTGCAACTGAGTGGTCTCTGCTGGTTCTGTGGCCCTACTAGCTGTCTCTTCCTTGTTTCAGTGCGGCGTGTTGCTCCTCGATTCTCTATCCCTCCGAGCAACCACGAGGTGATGCCTGGAGGGAGCGTGAACCTCACGTGCGTGGCAGTAGGTGCTCCGATGCCCTACGTGAAGTGGATGGCTGGTGTGGAGGAGCTGACCAAAGAGGATGAGATGCCCGTCGGTCGGAACGTCCTGGAGCTGAATAACATCGTGCAGTCTGCCAACTACACCTGCGTGGCCATCTCCTCCCTCGGCATGATCGAAGCCACAGCCCAGATCACTGTCAAAGGTAAGGAACTATTCCTTGTAGTGCTCCTACTTGGATTTCAACAGTGTAGCCCTTTGCCAAGGTGTTTTGGGTGCAGTCAGCTGACTGCAGTCTCCAGTGACTTTTCCACCTTGCAAGGGAGGTTCTCAAAGCCACAACTTTGTTATTTTCCTGCTCACAGTATAGTGTTTGCTTTGGAGGTTTCCTCTTTCTCTACATGTGGCTGATGGGAGAAGAGCTTGTGTCAGGCTGGGTCCCTGTTGTACCATGAGGGAACCTCGCTGATTCTGTGCTCATTCCAGCAGTTTCTGGCTTGTTCCATGCCTCAGCAGGATCAGGCTACAGGCTGTCCTGTGGATGTCAGAGCATTTGCATAGAACTCTCTTCTTGCAGTAAGGGCGGGACAAGAAGGTTAACCCCAGCAATGTGAAACGTCCGTGAACCTCACCAGAATGAGCATCCTACCCCCTGCGAGGAATCACAGAATCATAGAATGGTTTGAGTTGGAAGGGACCTTTAAAGGTCATCTAGTCCAACCCCCTGCAAGGAGCAGAGACATGTTCAACTAGATAAGGTTGCTCAGAGCCCTGTCCAACCTGGCCTTGAATGTTTCCAGGGATGGGGCATCCACCACCTCTGTGTTCTGGTGCTTCACCACCCTCATCGTAAAAAATGTCTTCCTTATGTCTAGTCTAAATCTACCCTCTTTTAGTTTAAAACCATTACCCCTTGTCTTATCACAACAGGCCCTGCTGAAAAGTTTATCCCCATCTTTCTTATAAGCCCCCTTTAAGTATTGAAAGGCCACAACAAGGTCTCCCCAGAGCCTCCTTTTCTCTAGGCTTTCTCAGCCTGTCCTCACAGGAGAGGTGCTCCAGCCCTCTGATCATCTTCGTGGCCTCCTCTGGGCTCGCTCCAACGGATCCATGTCTTTCCAGTGCTGGGTGCTCCAGAGCTGAACGCGGTACTGCAGGTGGGGGCAGAATCCCCTCCCTTGATCTGCTGGCCATACTTCTGACGCAGCCCAGGATAGCTGTATCATTCATTTAAAAATTGTGGCATGTTTCTCTGTCAATTTTTTCTTTTTTTCCCCTTACTGCTCTGCCTCTTTTCCCTTCTCTTTCTTCTGTTAGTGTCCTTAAAGCATGCTTCCTGCTGCCGTTTCACAGGTAGCTTTGCCCCAGAGAGGATGTTATTGCTGATTGCTCACCACTGGGTACAGGGCAGCCCACCCAGACAGCTCTCTAATGGGGGGCTGCAGTATGTGTCCTGCATTTCCCATCTGGGGCCAAGTATGTCCACACTATTCCTTTCCTCCTCTTGTTGCAGATGATTTGTAGCTCAAATTTCCACAGATATGTCATCTTTTGAGTCTGTCTGTTCTTGTAGGCCCCCTCCCGCACTGTGGCCACCTTTAGCACCGCATCTCTGCTTGAACAAATTACAGAATTGAGTGCTAGTCCTCTCTGACCTGGAGATTAACAGCAAATTCTCTTTTCCCTCACGCTAGTCAGAGGATGCTTTTAACCTTAGCCGCACACCGCTCCCTTTACTCACAGCGCCTGCTAGTCAGTACCTTTTCCAGCCCCGGTTTTCTTAGCAAGCACAGGGGTTGCCTGGGTTATAGTACATACCTGGGAGTGTGTGGAAGAAAGGGGCATGATGAGGAGGTGGTTTGGACGTGGAGGGAGGAGGTGGGAACTGCACCATTCCACTGATGGTTCCCAGTATTTACCTCTTTGTGTCTGGAATGACTCTGTCTCGCTCCCTCTTTGACTGATGTGATGCCTACTGCTGCCCCAGGACTGCAAGGCCTCCAGCACAGCGAGTAGTCTGCCCAGCTCCTTTAGACCTTTGCCTTTCTCCTGGTTTCTCTGTCTGCCTTTTCTGCACCTTCACTCCAGATATATAACTGCCTCTATCCCTAACTCCTTCACGCAGTGTTGCTTCTCCTGTGCTTGCTGGAAAGTAGACAGTTTGCAGGGCAGACAGGAGAAGCAAGGTGACACAGAGCTGATGGCAGTAAGTGCATCAAAGGTACCAGACCTGCCCCTTGCTCACACGCAGGCTGCACACCCGAGAGCTGGCCAGAGTCAAGCTTGGGGCTCTCCAAAGGAAAGGGTGGATGAGTGTCATCTGTCCCTGAAAGCTTGAGGGAGGCTGCCAGTTTCTTGGATGCTCTAGGAAATGTGTTGCTTCAGGCTGTAACACTGGGTGGGTTGCATTTGCTCTCCCTGAGTCCTCCATGAGTAGTGCTGTGGTATCTGGTTCCCTTCCCTCCCATGCCAGCTCAGCCCTCACTGATTTTCTCACTATTCATGTTGCAGTAGCACTGGAAAAGGCACCCTCCCTGGCAGTGGGAGCCGGCATGCTCCTGTGCTAAAGAGCCTGCCCTCCTCAGCTGAACCATGTGGAAGCTGGAAACCTGATGGCTTTGCCAAAGGATGAAGTACTTGAGGATCTGAATTTGGGCTGAGCATTTTTCCTAGATCCTTGTCAAGCACAGCTGTGTTACACATCACTAATGACTTTAGCTAGAGTGGCTTGTAGGAGGTTTAAACTTAGTGTAGATTTTAATTCAGTCATTGTCTTAAAGTATTTGTGTACTCTGCAAATCTCTCTCGCACACACTCATTCTCTTTCTTTGTTCTTTCGGTAAAATGGTGAATCTGGAAATGTTTGCTTGCAGTAGTTGCGTTCTCTTTAACACTTCAGAGATGTCAGTGTCGCAGAGTTGTTGTGTAACAGTTTATTGTCTGGTTGCGGTTTGACACCCCACCCAGTGAAACAGTGGATGTGAAAGTTGGTAATTTTTCTGGCTGTATCCCTCCTGCATGTACTGTAATACTTAACAAGGCATTCCCCCATCAACCCATCTAACAGCACTGTCCATGAACTCCCTATGGTCTCCGTGGAAGCAGGAGCATAGCTCCAAATGACCTGTGGTGCTCTGATTGCTTTATTGTGTCCCTTTGTAAATCAGCTGTACACCTGGCTTCTGGGGCCAGCCCAGTCCAGCAAGCACCTTCCCACTGCCAGCTGAACCCCCATGACAGAGACATTCCTGCATCCCTGTTGAGTTACCTTTATTTAGCCTGCTGCTGGTAAGTGCGTCAAGCACATCTAATAACATGATTGCTCTGTTTATCCTTCCATTAAGAATCACTTCAAGCAATATATGGTAATATAAAAATGCATGTTCTAGAGTATGAAATGATTTCTGCCTTTTAAAGAAGAATGTTAATGGGAGGTGGCAGCTCCATTTTTATCCCCGTGCACATTGCACAGTTTGAGCCGGCTGAATTATTTAAATCACACTTCTTTGCCTTCCAATTGCAGCACTGCCAAAACCTCCAACAGAGCCATTAGTGACTGAAACGACAGCTACCAGCGTGACCCTCACCTGGGATTCGGGCAACTCCGACCCCATTTCATATTACGTCATCCAGTACAAGCCCAAATCCTTGGAGGGGCAGTTCCAGGAGGTGGATGGTGTGGCAACAACCCGCTATAGCATAGGTGGGCTCAGCCCCTTCTCGGAGTATGAGTTCCGGGTCATCGCAGTCAATAACATTGGCAGAGGTCCCCCCAGTGAGCTGGTTGAGGCCCGGACAGGAGAGCAAGCTCCTTCAAGTCCACCTCTCAAAGTCCAGGCACGGATGCTGAGCGCCAGCACCATGCTGGTCCAGTGGGAGCAGCCGGAGGAGCCAAATGGACAGATCCGAGGGTACCGCGTTTACTATACCACTGACCCACATCTGCCTTTGAGCATGTGGCAGAAACACAACACAGACGACAGCCACCTCACCACCGTTGGGAGCCTCATCACAGGGACCACGTACAGCATCCGCGTCCTGGCCTTTACTTCTGTGGGCGACGGGCCCCCATCGGACATCATCCAGGTCAAAACGCAGCAAGGGGGTACGTATGGAGTGAGGTGTCGCGGCTCCATGTACACCCCAGTGGTATGCGGGTCGCCTGTGTATCTGATCTGTACCAGGCATCGCAACTGCACTTGGTGCTCAAGTGGTTGCAAGTCAGAGTGGCACCCCCACCCCACAGCCATCAGATTTAAGCTGTCAGCTTGTCCTAGGGAGTTGGTATCAATCTCTGTACAAGTAACACGGCTCACGGTTTTGTCTGGGCTACAGTGGCTAAAAATATGACACAAGGTCCTAGACCAAGTTCCATGTTGGCACCTATGGAGCTGTGCTGGGCCTTCTGGGGTGTGAGTACATATGTGGAAGGAAGGAGCTGGGATGCAGTCAGGGGCTGGAATTCCCACGGTCACGTGCCTGGGTCCCAGAGGCGCTTGCTTGTTGCCTAGGTTGTTTTAAGAGCGCACTGCAGGGGAGAGGAAAGAAGAGCAGGTACAGAAGGAGTGAAAGAGGATCCTCACAGGGTGAAACACAGACTCTGCAAAGCCATGCGACTCCTTTCCCTGCATCTGCCTCCTGGCACTAACTGTGTGTTTGGTCCCCAGTTCCTGCCCAGCCAGCTGACTTCCAGGCAGAAGCAGAGTCTGATACCCGCATCCTTTTGTCGTGGCTGCCCGCCTCTCAGGAACGCATTACCAAATATGAGCTGCTCTACTGGGAAGGGGAGGATGGCACTCAGGTAAGGTTCCTGCCTTGTGTCAGTAGCACTTGGGGCCGGACTTGACAATTCAGCAGCTTGGGAAGGGGGTCTGCTTGAGCTGGGGTGGCAACAGGACTGTTTCTTCTCCATGTTTCTTCTGTCTCATACGTGTATGATAGGAATATGGCAATCTCTGTCTAGCTTCTGTGCAAATGACCTCAGCAGTGTTTGTTGATGACCACCAAAGTAGCTAGGGATGCATCACAGTGTCCCCTGGTCCTCTCCTCCTGTGTTTATAGTGGCGTGAGAGCTGCCAGAAGTAAGTGCCCTCCAAGTGAAGTGGCAGCAAAACAAGTCCTTCACCAGCACTGTTCAGCTGCATTAGAGATGCCAGCTGCTCCAGGACAAGGGCTTTACTCTGTTTCGGAGGCAGATGCTGTCTATTGGGAGAAAACAAACTCGTGTGTCCGGTGCCCCTTGTCTGAGCTGTATAGCCAGACCTAGCATTCCCACAAAGCTGTCAGACAGCCAGTGCAGCCTGGCTGTCAGAGGTCTGCTTCCCTGCAGAGTTCTTGTATTTCATCCAGAAAGCTCCATACCTTGAAGTCCTGCAGGACTGCAATAGGTTTGGCAGCCTGACTCTGACTTTCTGTGGGGCCAGAATAGATGATGGGGCTGCCTGTTGCCTTGGCACTGGGAGCTGAGCACCAGCTTTTCTGTATTCTCTATCTACACTAAATGATCTGTTTTTCCTTTTATTTGCCAGCAAAAGGTGGAGTTTGACCCAACCTCCTCGTATGCTGTGGAAGGTCTCAAACCAGACACACTGTATAAGTTCCGTCTGGGGGCTCGCTCAGAGCTGGGGGTAGGAGTCTACACCCCCACCATCGAAGCCAGAACTGCCCAATCCAGTAAGTTTCTGACAGTCTGTACTACTGAAGACAAAGCAAAAGCAGTCCCATTTCCATTGCCTGGGCACAGAGTAGCTCAGTGCCTCTGCCGTTGTGGGTCTGCAGGGATGCCAGCATGCAGTTTACTAAAGGGTGTAATGGGGAAAGTCAGTTGAGGTTTTGGATCAGGGCTCTTTGGCAGAGGGGGTGCACCCAAGTGGTAAGTTCTTTTTTCATGTCCCTTTGATCATGCTGTCTTTCCCTAAGGGTAGATTCATAAAAACTGAAGGAGGAGTGAAACAGGCTGGGAAATTGCTTTGGAGAGATTGATTTGAGTGGGTTTGTGCATCTCTATGAATTCACTCCCATGCAGACAAGCTGTCTGGACAGGCAGCATATGGAGTTTGGCTCTAAATGTGGCTGTCTCCAAACCATTGGATTTTCACCTTCTCACTCCCTGTTCCAGCTGCCTTGCTTCTGCAGGGGTCCTTAACTGATCTGTATGCTTGATTGCAAGGTGAGGTGTCTTTTCAGGCCAGATGTGCCTGTGGCTGTCAGGTAGCTGGAGTCAGTTTGGGAAAGCGGCTGTTTGCCTGGGTTGCGTGAGCAAGTGAAGCTGCTGCTTCTGGGATGGCAGCACTAGGGGAAATGAGAACAAGCTACAGCTGAGTTAATAGAGAGGCTGGATAATGAGGTGACCCAGGCAATATCACTTTCATCCTCGCTCTGCCACATGTGATCACAGAGCAGGAGTTTGCATTGCTCTGATTGGAAGCTCAAAGTGCTGCACATAAGCAGATTAGGGCTATCAAAGGGCCCTGCGATAAGCTTGTTTCCACTAACGATTTTTGGGCTTGCCATTATGCAAAGAGCATTAAAAGGGGGAAAAAAAAGACATTTCCGTTAGCACCGTCTGTCTGGGATTTACTAGCTATGTGGGGTGAGCAGTTGGCAAAGGCAGCCAGCCTTCCCTGCAGAGAGGGCACCAGCAGGCACAGCAGCAGAGAGCCTGAGATGGCCATTAGAAAGGGAGCTCAGGCAGGGAAGAGCAGCTCCACTCACTATTGGAATGACCTTCTCTTTGAGGAAAACTCAGCTTTGTTAATATATCAGTCGCTGAGATTCCTCCACCTCCTTAAGTGAGCTAATGGTGTCTTAGCGCTGCACGGTAGACAGGTATGGAAACAGAGAGAGGTTCAGATCATGCAGTTATAAATATTTGAACATTGAGAACAAATTCTGGGTGTGGAGATTTGTATACTTATTTCAGATAGCTTTTGTATTGATAGGCAAAGGTTGAAGCAACTCTCCTGCCACTTTAATTAATTCCATCAGTGGATGCTCTTATCCTTGAACACAGTTAATCAGAGACAGCTCCATGCATAAATGAGTCCTTCAGAGTCTCACAACAGCCCAAGTAAGAGAAACCTTTGCTTCGTGGACTTTTCAAGGCAGGCATCTTGCCATGACCTACTCCACATGCTGTATGCTCACACGGAATCTCCTACTGGTCTGTTTTTAAGGTTTTTAAGGCCAGTGGAGCTGTAGCTGACTGGTTCTGGTACGTATTTAGTAAGAGAGATGTGCACAGGTTGGAAGATATTTGGCCAAAAGCCACAGGAATACCTGGATTTGACCAGTGAAATTCTCCTTACATTGAGGGACCTAAGAGTTCTTTGATTTATCCAAGAAGTGACTGGGTCTTGGTTTACAGGCCCCTACTTGAGAAGATTTCTGATGGCACTCTATTCTATGAGAAAAGTCCGTGGCAGTTACTAATGGGCTGTTCAGGGAGGGTGACAAACCACTGGCTGAACAGTCCCAGGGCAGACTGAGAGTGTCAAAGTCAAGTAGGTCTTTCAGAAAGCTCTACTTCAGCTTGGCAGAAGTTGTGTGCACAGTGCACAACTACCAAGCAGAAATTCTTTGGTCTGCAATTAGCAACATCTCACGTTACATGGTTGGATTAGTCCCCTGTGCCCTTACAACTTATTAATCTAGAAAGTGTGTTGCTCCCAGCTTCAAGTTGGTTTCCTTCCTACACTCTTCCATCTGGTTTCCCTGAGAAAGGCTGTTAGGTCTTGGAGACTGACATGTTCAGGTGGGACACAAACTGCAGGAGCAGTCAGACTCCTGCTTTCCAAAGAGCAGGAGTCTGACTTTTCCAAAGGCACTATTCCTGGCCCCGGCAAACCAGTCAAGGGTAAGGTAGGAGGCACATCATCACTAATGAGTCACTAATGGGCTGGAGAAGGATGTCTGTATTGCTGCTGCTGGTCTTTTCTCGTGGCATCCCTGCTCAGGAGTAATAGGGATGCTTGTCAGGGAAAGTCAGAGGGATGCAGTGCCCCTTTGCACCCTTCCAGCAGCACAGCTTGGACCCTATCTCCTGAGAAGACAGCCACCTTCTGGGCTGTCTTTCCTGCTAAGCTGCTTGTTTAGTTGCTGGCCACCCTGCAAAAAGTGCAAGCAATGCTGCTCTGAGGGCCTGAGGAGCACGGGGGAGTTTTCCAGGAGTCTGCAGTGCCTCAGGCAAGCGGTATGATGCAGGAGATGAGCATCAGCTCTGCGCCCGTCAGGCCTCAGCATTAAAATGCTGTTCTTGCTTGAAATATGAAGGTGGGTCTTGAGGCTGCCTTTTCCCTAGCTTAAGGAGAAGGTGGGCTGGATGGGTGCACAGGGCACTGTGGGCCAGCGGGGGAGGCCGATGTGTGTAGCCTGGAGGCAGCAGAGGTTTGCACAGTGTGTGTGTGGGTACATCTGCGTGTGTGGGTGCATGCTGGCCACCCAGTCTGCTCTTTGCTGGCCCCAGGAGGGACACTTCCACTCCTTATGCATTTTAAGTTGATCCTGCCCATGTTACCAAGTTTTGTTTTGCTTTCTTTAAGTGTTAATCTGAGTTTTTGCCTTGCACATCATGTGTGTGACTCTTACCCAGTCAACAGCCAACATTTGACCTGCCCATGCTGCCAGACAAAGCTGCCTTTGGAGAAGGAGCTCACTGCTGCATCCCAGGGGTTGCTGTGGAGGCCCAAAGCCAGAGCAAGTCTCTTCTGTGAAGGGCCTCTCTGCAAACAGTGGCAAAGGAAAGGCTTGCCAAGCTCCTTGTATCAGTGATCACCTCTGAGGGATGCCATTAGGTGCTGTGTCTGCCTTATGCCCTCCCTGAACTCACTCTTGGTGTTTCTTTGCTGCTATGTTTTCCTACTCTCTTCCCTGCCACTTCTCTGCTGATTAACCAAAAGAGTGTGAGGATTCATTTTCTACCCCTGCTCCCTTCCGGTATACCAGGTGGCAGGGCTGATCCTGCTCTGCCTCTCCCACGTAGGCAACTGTGTGCTTCCATGCATTGCTTTGACTTCTCTTTCCTCCAGTGTAGCTTCCATAGCAGCAGCCTGACTCTACTCGCTAATCTCTTTCAGCTCCGTCACTGCCCGCTCTCCCTCCGTCTTTCCTCCCTCCAAGCACCCCAGCCCAGGCATCAGTGATGGGCGCTGAGCACAGAAGTGTGCAGTAGAAGTTACATGCAGCCTGCAGCTGCCTCTGCAAGGGAGTAGGCCTTTTTCCCAGCAGTCAGAGATCACTAGTGCCATTGGGAGGTCCTGCTGTCCCCAGCTTTCCCAAATCTCCCACTGTCAACCTGTGTCCAGCAAAGCCAAGGCACAGTTGTTGAGTGCTTTAATTATCTGAGGTCCCTGCGGCCATCTGGAGTAATGTACGTTGTGTTTGCCTTTGCGCAGGCGGTGAGCAGGCAGGCTTGTCCCTGTGCCCTGGGAAGGCTGGCTCTGCTGCACTGATGGCTTCAAGGACTGCAGCACGGAGACGGGCACCAGTCTTTTTTCAGGCATTTCTAGGTTTCTGGGTGTAGTGAAGAATGGATGGCGTTTCACCTCCCATGGCGAAGCCACTTTGGCCAAACCGTGTAATCCGTTGTTGCTTGGCCAGACAGCTTCCTAGCCTTAGATCATGCTTTTTTTGGTGATGGTGCCGTGCCCTCTCTGCTTCGGGCTCTTGCCTCCTGTGCAAGCACCCAGGGATGTACTCATGTCCCTTGTGCCTTCCCCGACCAGGTGGGCTCCCTCCCTCCACCAGGCTTCCACCCTTGCCTTCTGTGCAAGCACACTGTCTGCAGCGTCCCTGGGCAGTGAGGCCAAACAAGAGGGGGCTACTGCTGCTGTGAGAGGGCTCCCATGCTGCTGGGGCCCTGTTGCAACAGGACAGCAGTTCTGCAAGGCTGGAGAAGGGAATGAACAAGGCAAGTGTCCTAGAGGTGCTTTGTCCAGATCGTCTCCTTTCCCAGTCCCTCTCTTTGTCCCCAGATTTGTTTCACTGCTCTTGCCCAGCAATGCTGTGTGGAGGGAACTGCTCCTCATCCCCATGAGAAGTGTCTGCTGCCCAGATCACATTCCTCCCCCTGTGGCCAGTTAACGTTGCTGGGGCTTAGAAGTTAATGCAAACTGCAGGTGGTTCCTTGCCTGGGATGGAACAAGACCTGCCTACCTTCTTCTGTGCAGCTTCGTGGGCCAGGAAGATAACCAGTTTGGTAGGCATGAAGCAGTCAGTCCCAGATACTAGGCACGTGTGCACAGCGGCACAACCATGTTATCTCCTGTTTCCACACGGTGCCTGGCTCCCACCTGGGTCACGGTGCTGCTCACAGCTGATGGTTGTGATTTCAAACCCTGCCTGGACACACTCCAGCCAACCTCAGTCACCTGCTTTCCCTACACTCTTTTGTTTCCTCCACTTGTCTAGGAGCGGGTTTTTGCAAGCCTTCGTACAATCTGGTGTGTGAGCTTCCCCTTCTGCCACTCTTGCCTTCTGGAGCTTCCTACCTCTTCTGGCTTCCATCTGCTTCAGATCTTCACTGAAAGTACTTTCTTCTCCCTACCAGTCTCTCTCTCTCTCACTCCCCACTTCCCTTACTGCCATTTGTTGTTTGGTAAAGTGAGCGTCTCTAAGTGCTTTGGGAAGAGATTTCTCTGATGCAGAACAGCACTTCTGTGTCCGTGCTGTTCATCAGGCTTTCAAATACAAGTTGCCCCTAGTGCCATCTTTGATGATCTGCAAGGAAGGCAGATGGTTGTCCAGGAGGCTACTGGCTGAATTTCCATGTGTATGTTCAGGGCTCAGTTGGCTGGGTAAAAGTTCCCTGTGCATTTTGGTTTGTCCTTCCACTCATTTCCCTTCATTTCCCCACTTCATTTATTTATCCCCAGCCCCCTCCGCCCCACCCCAAGAAGTCGAGTGTGTAAGCACCAGCTCCACTACCATCCGGGTAAGTTGGGTGCCACCGCCTGCCCAGAGCCGCAATGGAGTCATCACCCAGTACTCCATTGCGTACCAGGCAGTGGAAGGAGATGACAACACCAAGCATGTGGTGGATGGCATTGGACGGGAGCACTCCAGCTGGGAGATCAAGGACCTGGAGAAATGGACCGAGTACAAGGTGTGGGTAAGGGCTCACACCGATGTGGGGCCAGGACCGGAGAGCATCCCTGTGCACGTGCGCACAGATGAGGATGGTAGGTGTTACTGAACAGCTCCTTCAGCTACTGCCTAGGGGTAACCAGGACTCTCCTAGCTGAGTTGCTGGAAAGGGAGTGGGAATATTGGCCTGGGAGTGCTTGTCAAGCAGGCTGTCAGGAGCAGTGCTTTGGTCAGCTGCTCCAAGGGAGTGGGTCTCAGTGGTTGCTCTGGAGCTGGGTAGGGGAGCTGCTGTGCTGGCCCTTGCTCTGATACAATGGTTGCCTCCAGGCTGTGGGTAAGATGTCCCCACGTGGTCCCACAAGGGTCCTGTGTGTGTTTGCAGTGCTTCCTGCATGAGTGAGGAGGCCTTACACTGCTCTGCCACTTTGGCTTTCTATTGTTTGGTGTTGGTGGTTTCCATTTTACTGACGGTAACATAAGTTCCCGCAGCCGAAGGCTTCTCTCACATTGTGAGAGCAGGACTTAAAGTTTACTTGTTGACTTGAAATCCAGCAAACTAAAGAGGGGAGAAGAAATCCATTTGAAATTTGTGGATACCGCAGGAAAGCTGCTTCCTGCCCCAGCTTCCAGGCAAGCCACAGCTTATATAAATCTGCTCTTCCGCTCAAGAGTCAGAATATCGCATGTACAGAACACTTTACTGGATACGACAGCTTTAAAGAGAAATTGCTTTGTATTAGCAGGGCTGTCAGTTATGTCATCGTGACTTAAGCCATTTCCTTTGAAAGTGCCAGAGCTCAGGGTGACAGTAGGAGCTTCCATGGCTTCGTGCTGACCCCAGGAGCTGCAGATTTAATGGGAGAAGAAAGAGATGCAGTGTACAGGCAAAGAAAGGATGATCTCTGCATTGCCTAGTCAGCGTATCAAATTGAAACCAGACATGTTACAGTTTCCCTAAATGGGCTGCCGCTGTCCCCCGCATCTCCTTGGCTCTGGAAGTGGCGTCCGGGAATGCTCACTGACTGCATTCCTGGGCTGGCAAACACATCTATGTGTGTCCTGCTGCCTGTATTGTTTGCTTCAATTCTCATTCAGCAGAGTTGTAGCCCAGGGGAAGCTGCTACCCCAGAAATGTCGCAGTAAGCTCTCTGAGTGAGTTTTCGGACACTATGGTTGGACATTCCAGCTCAGCTGCCAGAGTGATTTCATATCCCTCTGACATGCTGATGCTCTGTAGATACCCATGATGAAGGAATGAGAAATGCTAAACTGTGATCTGAAAACAAATTGAACTTCCCCTGTTTGGGTCTCAGACACAGCACATGCTTCCCATAATGGGGTAGGATAGTGTTCCTCGAAACACTGTGGTCTGTTCGTATTCACATCTTGTCGCGTTCGCACAACACCCCCGTATTGTGTCCTGCCATGGCCTCCCACCTCTTGCTAGCAGAGCTTGACACACAGCTTCTGTCTAGTTCTCAGGGAGGATCTTGTTTTTCGGTCCAACTCCCAACTGTGTGTGTGGGCAGGTCTTGCTAGGGCAAGAGAGCCCTGTGGCTTTTGCAAGGTCACTGCGCTAAGTGAATTGTGGACTACGGCGTAGGCTGCTCCAGCCAGAAGGTGGGAACTATTCAAGCACAGCCCCCTCCACTCCCATACCTTGAGCTGGCCTCATGGTGCTAAAATGCTCCATTCCTCCTTTCTCCATTTTATTTAATTATCTACAATTAAGAAGGACATGTGGGGAAAATAATGAATTGCCCTGCGGCTTAAAAACTGTGCTTACCTGCTGGGTAGCTGTTTCTTCCCATCTAGCTGGTTGAAGTAGCAATACTCATTATGTCTGCTTGTCAACTATCCATCCCTAATTATCTAATACTGATTATTTCTTGCTGTGTTGAGAATTGGGGAGTACTGGGTTCCAAACCCCTGGATTTTCCCAAGCAGTGGAGAGTGGAAGGGGTCCTGCAGTAGAGGTGCTAGGAGGGAAGGCAGGTCATTTGCTTGACTGCCAGGCACTCATGCGACAGCGGTGTCCTCCGCAGGGAGCACACACCTCTGCTCCCAGCTGCTTCAGCCCGAAGGAGCTTTCCAGGAGCAACCGAGAGGCTAATTTTTTAGCATTGACATTTTTGTCACAGTCAATGCAAGAGCAAGAAGTAATAAGGAGGTAATTTTTCCAAGTGGTAAATAGTGTATAAATACATTTTTAAACGGGTCTCACCTTGCAAGAAAATTGATATTTTCGGGACAGTGTAATTTTTCATTTTATTATCAAAAAGCATTCAGCTAGCCGTGCATGAAATACAGTCCCCAGAGCTGTCACAATCCCCACGGGCCCCTTTATCTGGCTGAGTTCAGTGACTGCTGTCTCTGAGCTCTGGGTTATTGTTTTAGGATGGTGCTTTTCCCCCTTATTAACCTGTTGCTGTCACAGGGGAAGAGCGCGTGTGTGCTCTGGCTGGTGGCAGGTACCAGGGCTCCCCACAAGGCAGGCTTGGTGCCCAGTCGTGCTATCTGGGGCTGTTGGACTGCATTTAGATGGACGCAGTGGGATCTGAGAGGAGGTGTTGTGACAGGCAGGGTGCAAAAAAGGCATCAAAACCCCTGCCTCTGCTGGAGGGCACCCTGAGCTGCTGGTGGTTGCCATATTCTTTATGTTCTATATTCTTGTATTCTTCCTTGCTCCCCTACTCCTGAAGAAAAGAGAGGGATAGATGGCCCTTGAGTCTGATCCAGCACAGTGGCTTTTATTAGGGGTGCTCCTGCATATCACAGTTATATGCTTTCCTGCTGAGAACAGCAAAAGTGCTTGGATGCTGGGAAAGGGTCAGGAATATGGTCACACTGGAAAACTGCAGTATGACCTCCTGGGCAGGTACAGGGAACTTGTGCCAGCAGGGCCGTCCTTGCAGTGAGGTGGAGGGAAGGGAGCAAAAGAGTGAGAGGTAGCTGACAGCGGTTGTGTGGTGCCTGCTAACTGTCCGTCCGGTGTGTGTTACAGTGCCCAGTGCCCCGCCACGAAAGGTGGAGGTAGAGTCTGTGAATTCGACTGCCATCCGGGTGAGCTGGAAGCTGCCCATCTCCAACAAGCAGCACGGGCAGATCCGCGGGTACCAGGTTACATACGTGAAGCTGGAAAACAACGAGCCTCGAGGGCAACCAGTGATCAAGGACGTCATGCTGTCGGAAGCGCAGGTATAGTGTGGGGACCACGGGCTGGTGGGCATGGCGCCTTCCCTCTCCGCAGAGGGCCAGGCTGGCTGGATTCAATTATTTCTTGGGCTGCTCTTGCAGCTCCAGAGCGTGGGACTCAGCCCTGCCTGAGCAAGACAAACAGTTTATCCCTAAACTATGGCTTACAAATGAGTTAAAGGTTTAAACAGGAAAGGATTGCTGTAAGAAAGATGACGTGTTGGGTGATGCTTCTCTCTTACCCCTTCCCCAACGTGTACCTCTCTGTCTGCCACGTTCTGTGCAGACTGCAGTTGGAGCAAATTGTGTTTTGCCAGTCAGGTTAGAAGCCGTCAGAGAGTTTTAAATAAGCCTCGAGTCCACTTCTTTCATGCTGCTGACTACGGTCAGGGCAAAGCTTGTCTCTCGGCAGAGTCCACCAGGGTGCTGCCTGCCTGTGGGGCGTGGGGGTGGCTCTGCTCCTTTGGGTGGGCACAGCACGCCAGGTGGGGCAGCCCTCCTCTGGCTCAGCAAAGCCTCCGTTCCCTCCTGCTTTTGCAAGGCAGGGACTTGACCTTGCATTACCTCTTGAAACCAAGTTGTAGGTGAAGCCAGCTGAGTCTGGGAAAGGCTGGACAGGGCAGGGGGGCAGCGGGAAGAGTGAGACGTGGGCGCACATTGCCTGTAAATGACTTAGCCCTCTGCAGTTCCTGTACAATCTGCTCATATTTTGCTATGTCCTGGATATCTCACTGGCTGTGAGCTGAGGCCCTGTTCCTACACAGTGCTCCAGGTATGGTTATGCGCTCTGCTCTGCCCAGAAAGGCATGGTTGCCTCTTTCCCAGGGTCCAGGGAAGTTTTTGGTGCCCTGTCTGTAATGAAATACAGCTCTTCTTTAGAGCAAGGGTCCTTCGTCCTGGATGACCCATGCTGTTCTCCACAAAGATAATCATATAAATGAAGTACAGGATCTGCTGCTGTTGGAAGCGACGAGTAATCGATTCAGAGCTGGCTTGCTTGAATGATGCCCAATATAAATACTGGAGAGCTGCAACGATTAATTGATCTGTCTCCTGAACGCAGCTGTGAATCATTTATACGTTTGTCAGTGGGGAGTGCAGTGCACAGAGACGACTTTACTCCCCATTCATATTCTGAAGGATAAAACTCTGTAATAATGCGGAAGAGGAAAACTTTAAAGAGAGAAAATGCTCTGAGGGTCTTTGCGGTGTTGTCTGGGGCACATCTCTGTTTATGTTTCAGATGTTGCTTTATTTTAATCATTAGAAAAGCTGCTTACTGCCCTTTACTTATTCCAGGAGGATATAATCGTCTGTAGTGTTTGAACGATTGATGCTGAGTTGTTCAGCTGGAGTTTGGAGTTAATGGGCTGGTTCCAAGCATAGGTGGGCAAAGTTGGCAATGTTGTTCTTGTTGGTTTTCAAATATTTTATGCTTGCCCAGCCAGTTCTGCCTTCACTCCTTACTCATACATTTCAGAGAGAGAAACCCCAAGCTAATGTGCAGGAGTGAGGATGCCAGAGCCAGAAGTTTTCCAAGGAGTGCTGGATTTTGCATTATTTTGAAAATGTGCATCAAGGAGGCACATCGCTTGAAGTTTCCTGGCCTGTCACACCACTTAACAGTCTTTCCTATTTGGTGAATTTATGTGGGAAAGTTGTGATTACTGTGATACTTTTTTTTTTTTTTTGGTTCGAATTCATCCGCTGTAATTTTTGGATGGGAGTGAAGGCCGAAAGATAGTTGCAGAGAAGTGAGTTCTCTGAAGGAGTCATGTCACTCTTGGGATAAACTAATGGTGGCCCTGCAGGGAAGAGGTTTTGCTGGCTTGGCAGAAGAGATCTTTATTTCCCAAAAGAGTGAGAAGCCAAGCATGACCTGTGCTTGTGATGAAGTACATCTGCTCCAGAAGCTGAAGAACCCTGTAACAGCTGCCATCTTTCAGTACAGCAGTGCATGTCTTTGCAAACAGCCAGATCAAACTCTAACAAGTAGTCTTGGAAGAGTTATTTTCTATGGAAGAAACCACAGAGATTCACTGGAACACCTGTCCCTGAAGGTCACAGGATCAAGATGGCCAGAAGATAGCCATGTTCAGTCTCATAAACATTCATAAATGTTTATATGAGTGGACAAGGAGAGAATTTAAACTGATTGAAAATCTGAGGTCAGAGAATAAATTCTCTGAATGTGTAGGCAGAGCCCCTCCTCCTGCCTAGCCAGGCTGTCTGCTGGTTTTGAGTAGGTATGTACCACATAATCTGCTTCCTGCAGATGGTATGAAGACACTGGTATTAAAGCTGACTCATGATTTCTCCTGATTGAAGATGAGAAATAGAAAAAGAGTAAACGAAGATGAAAGGAAAAAGAAAAGGGAATGGAGATGTTAGCTATGCAGATAATACAGATTCTTAGTTTTCAAAACCATTTGAGCAGAAAGGGCTAAAACATCAGCAGAGAAGTTAGGGGCCCTAGTGCTGAAGAGATCACATTTTATTTTACAGCCTCCTGCCTAGGGAGAGTAATCAGTTGTTAGGAAGGTCCTGCAATGGAGCTGAAGCATCTTGCTCCCCTCCATGGCTGCGCCTGTTACTGATGACCTCTGTCAGACTTCTCTGTGCCTTCTGCTCTGAGCTCTCACGTCCTACTAACAGACTGATGGACAAGCAAATGTGACCATGCCCTGTGGAGCTGCGCCCTGGGACAGTGTGTGTATCGCTGCAGAGCTGGGTCAGATATTCGCACCACCGCCAGCACAGGCCCTGCACAGACCCATCATGGTTCAGCCAGGTCCTGTGGTGGGCAATGGTGGAAGATTCATTTCTGTGCCCTGGATCTTGTGCACAAAACATCCAAGCACCAAAGGAGCACTTTTGGAAGGAGCAGGGGCACCAGTGCAGGGTCTCAGCTGCACTCTACCATTTTCATACAAGTCCTCATCAGCTTCAGGGAGCGAGGTGTAGCAGGACCATGGGGCACTAGCATTAGGTTCTTCAGGGGAGGACAGGGCCCACCTGCTTTCCTTGGTCTCCAGTCCCTGGGCAACTGCAGTGTGTCAGGAGGAGCAGTGGGCTTGATCCCCTCCACCCCTTCCCAGGTGCAGTTGTATGTGCCCTGCAGAGCTCAGTGTTGAGCGGCAGTGCTCAGTCTGGAGCACCAGGCACAAAGGAGGCAGCAAGACCAGGGGAGGATAGGTCTTCCTGTTCATGTTCCCAGGCAAGCATGATTCTTGTTTGCTCATTCCAAGACAGGTTAGACCCTGTGTGAATCTAGATGTTGATCCATTGTATCCTACTTCCAGCATGCTCGTCCTCAGCCCAGACTGGAACATCTTGAGGGAGTACTTTCTCCCCATGCTGCAATGTGGCCTTGACAACTGCTCCTGCCCTCGAGTGTGTGGCATATTTGCCAGGGAGCCTGCTGTCCGCATCACTTTGAGGATGCAACGTGCACGTTAGCCTGGCTGCTTACAGCCCTCTGCAGATCCAGCCTGCCCAAAGAGCTTTGCACTGCTTCGGCTGCTGGGAGCTGGCTGGGTACAGCTGGGTGCAAGGTCAGGCTTTGTGGAGAGACTCCTGTCACTTCCTGCTCCTGCTCTGCAAACAGAGTCATGGCAGGGGAGAGGTGTGCTGCCCACGAGAAGGGCTGCAGGCTCACAGGAAGATTGCGTGGTCTTTGCAGGCAGCATTTCTCTATCCAGGATGCACGTCCCACCAGCTTGCTCCAGAAGAGCAGGAAGAAGTAATGGCAAGCACTTCAAGCTGTTGGATTGAGATCAAAGGAGAAAGGGGAAGCAGAGACTCCTCCCTGGGCAGTGCCCACCCCAGGCATAACACAGAGAAATTTACAGCCTCCTTCTTTCACTGGGTGATAGTCAAGGATCTTTATCTGAATCTACTTGGAAAAACTCATGCGTGTGTACTCATCTAGGTAAGAGTCTGGTGTGAAAGTGAGATGTACTCTGCTTTGTAAGCGGAACAAAACTGAAAGATGTCGTCCAAGAGTCCTTTCCATCCTTTGTCCAAAGGTGAAGCTCTGAAGCCCTCAGACTCTTCCACATCCCATAAGCTGAGCACTGGAGTTTACATCTGGAGTTTCACTCATCCGGCACAATCACTGAAGCAGAGAGGAGGAGGATCTGCAGGAAAACCACAATATCCACTTACCGTAGCTGGGGCTGTTTAGGAGGGCTTCAGTCTGTCTTTTGCAGGAGCCATGGTCAGGGAAAACAGCCATTCCCTGGTGAGACATGGCTACGCTGCACGGTGTTGAAGTGTAAAATGAAACGTTAAGGCATTGCAGCTGCCATAAATACACACCGTTAGCTTTAGCACTTCCCTGAGCCATCCTGCCTCATGCACACAGTCCTGTCTGAATTCTTTTTATGACAGCTCCTGGGCTTTTCAGATCAATTTGTCTTACTGACCAACCTTAAACAGTTAAGAAGCAATTCAGCTGGTTTAGGGAAGGAAATGTTTTGATCTGCAAATCATATTTTCTTAATGAAACTGAATTTATACCAGGGTACTTGTGCAGGCCTGGCTTTTAACTGTTATTCCTACAGCAGATCTCAAGGCATTTCTTTGCACTCTGATCTGACGCAAGATTAAAGTCCACTGAAACGTAAGAGCAGACAAAGTTTGAACATTAAGCACTTGATCTAAAATCCTAGTGGGTGATAAACTCCCTGCTGTGGTGTGAGGTGCTGTGAGATGCTGTAGCATCCTTAGCCTGCATCTGCTCTGCTGTTCATTGCAGTGAGGTGTCACCTTCTGCTCCTGCAGCTACATGGAGGCAGGTTGGGATGTTACCATCCACGTGGCCCCCATCCACCAGGAACATGGTGTTGGAGCAGAAGTGTACTTCGGGGAGAAAGAGCTACCAGGCTTCGTATCCTTCCTGTAGCAAGACTTTTGTCAGGTTTTAGATCAGCAGGGAGAAGCGTGTGGCTGTTCACCGGTGTGGGCTGGCTGCTGCCAGTAATGTCTTGGGTTAAGCATGCCACACTGGAAATAACACCAAGATGTGTGTGGAAAGAGGGCCTTTAGTGACTGTACGACTTCATGAGGGACTTGGCCTTATAGGAAGTCTTTAGGGAAAACTTCATCTCTTCACTGAAATTAAATTTTAAGATGGTTTAGGGGGATAATTCTACTGCAGTCTCATGGCATCTAATAAGTGAACTATAATAAAATCTTAGAGGAACGTTTCTCCAATAGCTGCTCCTTTCTGAATTTAGATAATAAAATAACAAATATTTTAAAGGTATGCCATGTATTTTACTGCTGAGGAGAATACTCTGCCACTGTGATAGGCCGCAGCCTGTGAAAGCCACCTCACATAGCCTGAGTACAAAAGGCAACTTGTAGCTTTAACAGCGTTTAGTACTTTGCCGCACTTGCAGATTCCCAGGCACTTCAGCAGCACTAGCTGGACTTCCCGGTGTCCTGAGGAAGTCAGTATCTGAGCGCCATTTCACAGCTGGCAGCTCAGGCGGAGAAGCAAGGCTTGCCAAGGCTCACACTGAGTCAGGGGCAATAATACCTGTCTTCCACTTTCATCTCTGTGCTTGAACCCATCGACCGGTGCTTCCTCCGGGCAGATTTAGTAACCTGAGATGTAACGCATCACCTTGGCTGAGAGAGCTCGCTGTGATCTCTGCAAACCTTCCTTTGGTACATCAGCCACAAAGAACAGTGCTACGGGCATGTGTGGCAGCAGTCAAGGTCTGCTAACTCTTGCCACCCCGACGCAGCTTTGATGCCTTAGAACCCCAAATCCACCCAGAAACCTGCGTGTTCCCTCTTCAGAGCCCTAATTGAGCTGCCGTGGCTGGGAATCCACAGGAGCTTTTGCTGGGAAATGATTCGTGTAAAAGTCTTACCTGCAGGGCTGCTCTTGCCAAACGACTGTTTGCCGTTTGGTGTTGTGTAATGGGGAGTGAGAGGCTGTTTCCTCAGTACATGCACCAGTTGGAGCCTCACTCCAAGCCACGCAGCACCACTGGAGAGGAGCAGTTTAGTGTGGAGCTCTGTGTAAGATCTCAGCCTCTCTTGTACCATTTACAAGAGACAGCACATCTCGGTTTTTTGAGGTTTGCAGAGTATTTTCTTGCAAATGGTACAGAAAAGAGCAGCTCTGTAAATGCTGCATTGGTGCTTTGCTTGCAGAAAGTACGGAGAGTGCCCTCTGAGTTTTGTGTGTTGAAGTCTTTGGTTCTCAACAAGAAATTGTGCCTGGAGGATTGTCAGGACAGAAACTGGAGATTAGGCCACAAAACTACTGTGAGTGACCTGTGGGGCAGCAGTCAGCCCCAGAGCCTCTTTGGTACAAGCTGTCCGTTCTTGCTTCTGCTCGTGGAAGAGGCAGAAGAGTGCAAAGCCAGAAAGGGGAAAGGACTGCAAAGTTAGGAAGTGGTGACCTCTCCATCCGTATGAGAAGGAAGCTCTTTGCCCCTGTTTGTGTGAATGATCTCAGACCTCCTGTGCAGGCTAGCGGCATGTAGAATATTGCTCTATGCCATTTCTTCCCTTGGCGCATCCTGTGCCAGGTGACGGTCTGTGTGTAAGTGTTGTAATCCCCCCAACCCAGTCCTGCTAACCCCTGCTGTTGTCGTCGTCATCCTCTTCCTACATGTTTCCCCTTAAAATTCTGTGTCTCCATTTTTCTCTCCTCCTTCCTTTCTCCCCCGTCAGTGGAGAGCTGAGGACTCCGTCGACCATGTAAGTACCACTTGTGTGTATTCCAGGTTGGAAAAGAGGGGTTTGGTAAATCGATTTGTGAATTTTGTAGACACAGTGCTGTCAAAACATCCCCTTCACTCCCTTAATGAGGCTGGAGAGTTACATTGTGAAACCTTCCACAAGCAGCAAATCCAGAGAAAATTGGCATTTAGATTGCTACTAAATGCAGAAAAGCAATTGACATTTTCTATAATCTGTATTTCCAGCTTGTTGCAGTGCAGTTTTAGGCAGGCTCAAGTGATCAACTCAGGAGGTGCATCCTACTTTCTGCAGTAGTTGGCCCACCGAGTTACATGGTCAAATTAGATATATAATCTTTAAACCACATTGATCTTAGTCACAAAAATAACCTACACTCTCAACCGTGACCTTTGGCTGAAACACAGATAGTAATAAGAAAACAATCACATTTAAACAGTTAAATCCAATTTTTCCCACATAATTTTGAAATACAAATTTGGAGGAACAAACTAGAAAATGACCTTTTTAGAGTCAGCAATTCAGGTACTTGCCCTACTGTGAGCTTCCCTGGCACAATGCATTTCTCCTCCTGCTTTATACGGAGAATTCTCACTCGGAGTGGCTTTGTCGTGACAGCACTGTGTTTACATTATGCAATCAGACCTTCTTTCATCCATCCCTCATCTCTCTCCCCTCCTCCTAGCTCGCCTGCTTTGCTCCCGGTGGCATGCTTTTGCGTGAGAATTTCTCTTTGCATGGATTTGGGAGGAGTGAATTCTCTTGGGATGTTCAGAGTCTGCAGGTTTTGTGTGAGTGCTTTCCCCGCGGGTCCATTGGCACCGATCGGACTGCGCGTCCACTTACCCGCACACACGATCTGCTGCAGGGGCGGAGTTGGGATCGGACTCTGGTTCACACGGTGATTTTGGCGGGGTTCTTGTTGGTGCTTGTTGATTTTTCTCTGGGCTGGCTGGTTCCGCAATGGTAACACGGTGATTTTGATGAGTAAGCCTGGGTAGGTAACCTGAACCAGCAGCGCTGACTGGCAGTCAGCAGGTTTGATAGGCTGGGTGTTTGTGTGAGTGAGTGATGGGAGACTGGCTGTGGTCTGAGAGCAACCACAGATGCCCCTCATACCCCTCAAGCTGGCAGGGATCCCCCAGGCAGAGATCAGACCCCCGAAGCAGCCTCTAACAGTGCCTGTGCTGCCTGTCCCCAGCAGCTTGAGCTTAATTCTCTCCATCTCTGCTCTTGTCCTTCCCTGAAAAGATAAAGAACCAACCCAGAGCCCCTGCCTCCTTTTCAAAAGCTTTCCCAGCCCTTTCTCCGTCCCGGTTGTCTCTTGCTCCCTGACCTATTGGCCCAATCCCTTTCACAGCACCCACAGATGAACACAGTTCAGGGGTACCTGCCCTGAGCTTGTGGAGAGCTGCCGGGAGCTGCTGAGCTCACTGTGCTTGCTCCCTTGCAGGCCTGGCCAGCCAGGCTTGGCAGGAGTTACGTTGCCGCTGGAGGCCAGGAGGGAGGAGCGGTGCTCCCCTCTTTGATCTCAGATTGAAAGCGCAGAGCCGTGGCCTCCTCCTGCCCAGAGGAAGCCAAAGTGCACAAAGGTGCTAGCACCCTGCCGAGTGCACCCTCTGCCCAGACCTCCCACCGTGCAGGGTTTTCCCTTCAGGTCTTGCCAACACCTTGTGCTGACCCCATCCCATCCCTGCAACGCCGTGCCTGGCAGGGCGGTGAACACAGTTCTGTAGAGCTGCAGGTGCTTCCTGCCCGGCCAGCCCCACCCCTGCCTTGCCTCTCCGTGCTCCCTGCGGCTCTGCTGCAAGAGGCAGCTTTAAAAATCCCTAAATTAGCCCCCAAGAGATTTCTGCAGCCAGCTGAACTGGCTTTTGCTCTGGTTCACAGCTCCACAATCCTCTAACTCTCAGGCTTGCTGTGGCAGGGTGGCTCTGGCTTCACGCAGGACCATCTCTGGAGCAGATCTCCCTCTTGGCAGAAGCCGTGGGAGAGCACAGCTGCCAGCACAGGTGGCTGGTGGGTCCCTGGAAAAGCCAAGTTTTAGAGGCAAGGGTTGAAATCAGGCAGGTGGGTGTTGGAGTGGCAGGAACTGTTGTTTGCTGGCTTTGTGCAAGATGAGTGTGCTTGAGTGCAGTGTGAGTGTGAGTTAGCGAGTGTGTCAGTGTGTTGCTGTTGGGGACACTGACTCCAGTGCCCTCCTTTTGCTTACTCCAGTAACACATATTTGCTCTTCTTGTTTGCCTCTTCTCTGCCTTCTGGATGCGCTCCCAGGAGACGGTAATTGGAGGCCTGCTGCCGGAAACCACCTACTCTGTCACAGTCGCTGCTTACACCACCAAAGGAGATGGTGCCCGCAGCAAGCCAAAAGTCATCACCACCACAGGGGCAGGTGAGTGCGGGGAGCGAATGGCACGGCCTCGCAAGGGGGAGCAGTGAAACCACCCAAGAGATGCATGGGGATGGAGAGGCACCTGTACAGGAGGAAGCAGGAGGGCTGGAGACGCTGCAGAGGTACATACTCCTGTGATCTCCAGCCCTTGCTTACAGGCTTTGCCACTGGATCACCTGAGCAAAGTGCAGCAAGCAGATGGACAGACGCTGCCAGGGCCCGTGAGAAAGCAATGAAACTCATGGGTCTGAGCTTGTCTGCATAGTCCAGACACCTGGGAAGAGGAAGCCTGAAAGTCCAGGCCCTCCCTCAGCTTTGGAATCATGGCCTGTCCTCACCTTGTTGCCGTAGGCGAGTGCCATTTCTTGCTTCCTGTGGTGACTGCAGTGCCGCCTGGGCTGGCCCCTGGCACAGAGGGCTCCTCAGAGGTGCTTCTCAGCCCCCCCCGGCCATTGCTGCTGCTGCTGCCTCCCCAGGCTTACATAGCTGAGCCCAACTGCTCCTAGAGCTGTGACAAAATCTGGAATGCAACAAATCCTGCCATAGGAGTGCTGCGGACACAACTTCTAGGTCCTGGTGATCCCAGCCAGTTCGGTTCCGCTGTGTCAGTAGAGACTCATACCCTGTTCCTAGTGCTACATGGGAGCCTTGGTCTGGAGCAGGGGCACCCGGGAGTTCATCAGATGCTTTTCTCCGGATGTGGTCAAGCTTGCCTTTGGTGGTGGCACCAACTGGTTGACATTGTCTTGTCCTCGATTTCCACTCACTAGATCTGTCCTACAACCGATAATCCTGCTGCTTTCTCACACCAGCCGCAGGAACAGTATTTGCCACTTGTTATTGTGGGAATGCAGCTTGTGCAAACTGAGAGTGTTTGTTCCTGGTGCTTTTAAACAAGGAACAGCTTGCCGTCTCCTCCGCGCTGCATATGGGGAGCTCCAGAGGTAGTTTCCGCTGTCACAATCTCAAATGCTGTTTCCCTTGTGCCTCGCCATGATGTATGCTCTGTTCATCAAATTGCTACAGCTGTCCTATAAACAGGAAAAGCTTCCTAAACATGCCAGTGTGCACTGGAAACCACAGCGGGCCTTCCCATGTTATGATGCACATTTAAAGTTAATATTTGGAATCAGCTTTGAAAATAATGTGTCCCTTAATACTATCTGCTGTTAGACATTGTATTACGAGTGCAAGGAGGATGGCACTGGCAGCAGAGATGTAATTTTATGTTTTAAATACCTACAAAACCATCTCCAGAGCTGCCTTTGTACAGGCTGGTCTGCAGGCTTGACCTCAAAGGGGAGTGTTGGTATCGCCCTCTGATGGCAAAATCGGGGCATAATTCTGTCAAATAAGTTTTTCTCTTGTGCTCATCTGTGGGCTTATACATTTCAAAACTGTGCAAGGATATATAACTAGGTTTGGCTACAGTCCCGTTTTCGTTTTCATATCAATGGCCCCATCTCTTTGATTCTGAGTATCTTCCCTATCAGTTGATTTGTTTACAAATCTGAGCTGATGTGAAGTGAAGACATACCCTTTTTTTAACTGAAGGAGATCAAGGTATTAAACCATCAATTTAAAGCCATCGGTTCCTAACCAGAGACGGCAACACCCCTTGACTTGTGCAGCATAAGCAAAAATCCTGTGGAACGCTTGTGTTCACCTCTCACATCGACAGTGACATCACGAATCTGCTCATCAGCTAACATATAATGTATTCTGATGGCAAGCAGCCCGCCCAGCTCTGCTCACTGCCTCTGCAGATGGTAAAACTGCAAGGTTTCAGGATGAAATTTGTCTGCCTCCAGACAGATCAGAGCACTGGACTCGGGTTTCTGTGTGTCTGTTGTGGTACAGTGCACTGGGGCCGATGTGGCCTGATGCTGTGCGCTAGCTGGAGTGTCTGAAGACCATTGATTGGGAGGACAGGATTCAGATCTTCTCTGAGATAAATATGATGCTTTGAGGTACCTTAAACCTTTCCTGTAAAAGGGGATGAGTTTTGGGGCTGGATATGGCTGAATTTATTGCCTGTTTAGATGGCAGCACATGGGAAAATGGCAGCCAAGAGCTGGCTGGCTCCAGCTTCCCTCGCCACCGGATTAGGGTCAGTGTGCCTCTATCCATGTGAATTGTCTGTCATCCTCTTCACCCTGTTTTCTGAACTTTCCCACTTTCCTCAATCCTCATGGACTGAGCAGCACGGAAGCGGTCCTTCCTTCCCCTGCTCCCAGGCTATAGATGGTCATTGTGTGTTTATGTTGCAGTCCCGGGGAAGCCCACCATGATGATTAGCACGACAGCCATGAATACAGCCCTCATCCAGTGGCACCCACCCAAGGAGATGGTAGGGGAGCTGCTGGGTTACCGGCTGCAATACAGACGTCTTGATGAGGAAAAGATGAACACAATAGACTTCGGGAAGAGAGACCATCACTACACTGTGACCAACCTGCACAAGGGGGCCACGTACCTCTTCAAATTGTCTGCCAAGAACAGAGCTGGGCCAGGAGAGGAGTTTGAGAAGGAGATCACTACTGCAGAAGATGTGCCAAGCGGCTTCCCACAGAACCTGCGTGTGGTGGGTCTCACCACTTCCACCACAGAAGTTGCATGGGACCCCCCAGTCTTGGCGGAAAGAAACGGCAAGATTGTCAACTACACAGTGGTATACAGGGACATAAATAGCCAGCAGGACCTGGTTAACATTACCAAGGACACAAGTATCACTTTGATGAATTTGAAGCCTGATACCACTTACGACATCAAAGTGAGGGCCCGCACCAATAAGGGGGCTGGGCCGCTCAGCCCCAGCATCCAGTCCCGGACCATGCCTGTTGAGCAAGGTAAGTGCCCCTCTAACAAGCCCTACCAGCAAGCTCAGCCTCCAGGACAGGGACCTTTGCTTTGGTTCATGAGGCTACGCTCCCTTTTGCTCTGACTAATGTACTGGTGACTGCCTAATCCAAAACTAGTTCTGCGAGGGGAGTATCAATGAAGGTTTCCTTAAAGTTGCTATCTGGGGGAGAGGGGCGTGGTGGTAGGTAGTTGCCTTTGTCGCTCAGCAGGCACACTTTGCTGTTTTATCTGTACATTAAAGGTTCTTGCTTGAACTGGAGCAGGCGGCTGGGTAGGATCATCAGCAGATCCAGTACCTGAGCACCACTGTTCTTTGATCATGGCAAAGGGCCAAGAGAGTGTGAGGGGAGAGAGGAAGGCTACAGTTCAGGCTATGACTTCCTTTCTGTGATGCTGGAAAGTAGAGTGAAAAAGCGAAACTCCACTGGAGATTGGAGACTTGGTAAAAGGCTGCTGCTCTTTTCTCCTCAGCTCTCACTTCTCTGCTGTGGCTGAACTCTTTGACCTCTGCTGCTGAGATAGACAAAGAGAGACTTGCCTGACTCCCTCCTGACTTGGCCTTACAGTGCTCAAATATCTTGTTTTTCATTTCAGTGTTTGCTAAGAACTTCCGCGTCAATGCCGTCATGAAAACATCTGTGTTGCTGAGCTGGGAAGTGCCTGACTCCTATAAATCTGCAGTGCCTTTTAAGGTAAGGGTGGGATGCAGAGGACAGAGAGCTCCACCTGTGTCAGTGAGCAGGACAGTGGAAAGCCGTGTCTTGACCTGCCACATGATGTTTTCAGGCCATCAGACAAGAGACCAGCAGAGCACAGTCATGTTGCTCACTGGCCTGGGGTCTTGTGGAGCTTCAATCTCCAAGCCCATGTTACATAGCCGCTCTTGCTTTTGAGCACCCACACATGAACCATGGGACTTAGCAGGGGACACTGCTGCTTGCTTTCCCTCCTCTCACTGTTATGAGGCCAGAAGGTGGTGTAGTTTTGTTGTTTTCTTTCTGTTTTGATCAGTTGTGGAATAGCCTCATGATAACAAACATGAGCGAGTACCGTTGGGTGAAGCACACCAACAGGAAACACCAAGCAGTGAAGTCATGCGCTGGGCAGAGGCAACCTGAGAACTGAGATGTCTCTGGGATAATAATACATATTTCTGGCTTCTCACCATCCAGCTTGACCATAGCAACTTTTGCTAAGTACCCACTCCTCCCTTAATAGTGCCCCTGAATTACTTGCCTTTTCAAAGGGAAATGGAAACTGGTCTGGCATCCCAAATTACTGATGTTTTTCCCATGAGCAGTTGTGGTGGTTGTTCACGCAGTCCCAATCAGTGCTTCACTCCTCCATCAGCTTTCTTAAGTATCTTATTACCTGGGATCACTTGGCTGGGGCCCACTGGTCAGGCTGGCCATTGCAGCTCCATGACAGTGGTTGCACAAGCTTGTCCTGATGCCTGACTCAGAGTTGAAGTGTGAAAAGTTGTAAACGTGATTTAATCACAAGAGATCACCAGGACAAAGTGGTCTGGAAAAGACCCAGTGAATCAAACTAAGAATGACTCCTTCTGCAATGTGTCCTGTCTCAGACATCCAGATTGCCTTTATGAGTTACTTCAGAGCATCAGGGCAGATGCATAATTTCAGGGAGTGAAGGAGAGAAGCATCATCACCCTTCCAGCAGCTGTTACAGGTGTGAGCAGCACAAGATGTGTCAGTGCAGAGGGAACTCTGCAGGAATGGCTGCTGCTCTCTTTTCTCCAGCACGGTTCTGGATGTAGTGTCATCCACCAGGCTGCAGACAGCACTGATGACCTGATGTCTTCCTGCTCTTGTCTGTCTCCCAGTGCAGATCACTGATGTAGGTAAAAGACTGGAGTCTGGTGGAAACTTCTGCAGATCTCAGTGCAGCTTCTCTCCCTTAAGAAACAAGACCAACATGTCACATCACCAAGGATAATCTTCCACCCAGTCTCAGCAGCTATCTGGTGCCCCTGCAATGGTGGCAAGGTGTGGGAGCAGCGTGACTTCCCTTCCTCCTTGCACATGCACACTGCTGTGCTGTGCCTAAAGAGTAAATCCAAGGCCTGCGTGAGCTGGGAGGCAACCACGGGCAGGGGAATGAGGGGAAGGTCTTGAACTGCATCCACATCAAAGTGTGTGAGCGCCTCCCCTTCCTTGTTACTAACTCTCCTTGTTTAAATCCTAAAGCTAAGTTAGCATGATCAATAGCAGACACTTGTTAACATGCAGAGTTTAGCTGAAGCAGACAAGGCTTTTGTGAAGACCTTGGGGTATTCAAAGCTTTCCCAGCTGTAGGGTGCATTAGGATCAGTGTTTGGATATCTGGCTGCAAGGAACTTCGCAGACCTCTGTTACTTTGCACTCTGCTGAACAACCAGTCTGCTTCATCTTGCCTTATTCTTGTGGCACAAAGCCCACATCTCTGTCTGACAGTACAGTGCTAGAAAGGGACAGTGTGACCTTTGGAGCGTTACTACCACACCAGGATGGTGGAGTGGTTGGAGGTAGCCAGGAGCCAGCGGCTTAATGCTGATCCCTTGTCTCAGCCTCTTAGCTGCATTGCTTACAGAGACTCCGGGTCTGCCCCTGCTGCGGGTTAACCCTCCGATGACACAGGAGCAGATGGCGTTAGCCACTTGCTAACTGAAGAGCAGTCATGCAAACGAGAGTGTTACAAGGATATTTCTCTAATAGTGTCTTCTTTCTATTAATATTCCCAGGCTTGCAGACACACATGAGTCAAGGCCAGAAGCTAAGAGGGTCAGCTCCAGGTCACTGACTATGCCACTCAAAAGAAATCCTTCACCTTCAGAATTTTGTATTTTTATAAACAAGGCTCACCTCTCTCCTCTAATTCAGGCACATGGGATGCTGAGGCCAGAGCCTGATACTGTAACTAGCATAGCAGATAAATCTCCATGGGAACAATTAGTATTATCTACACTTGATAAACAGTCTCATGCTAAATCTATGTCCCAAAGGGTGTCATATTCTACTTTAACAGATTTAATTAAAGTAGATATTGTTCTGACGATGAATAGTGAGGCACAGGAAGGACTGGTGCTTTTTTTTTTAGTAGGGGATGAACTGAGACCTTAGGAATTTTCATTGCTACCAAATCAATAATGAAGGTTTGAGTTCTCTTTGGGGAATTTTCACAGCTCCTTCTGGTCCAGGAGATAAATTCCTTGTAAAATGTTGCCCAGCAGTTGTGATGGAGCAGAGGCACTATTCCTTTTCTATTCCAGTGTGCTTGCAGAAAGCTATTCTGGAGCTTTCGTGGAAAGTGCAAGATAGATACAACATTCTCCTTGGGGAAACTGCACTTTCCTGAGGCACATTCTTCAGCTTAAGAGCAGGACATAATATAATGTCCAGCAGATAAAATATTGGTTAAAGGCAGCATCACAAGATGGGGAGAAGGAACAGCACCTTTTGAAAATTATGATGATACAGGTTTGGAAATAACCTCTAAGAATGCTGGGCAGTGCTTTCTCACAGTGTGTCCCAGGGAATGTAGTAATTAATCCTGCCTGCAAGAAAAGCAATCTTGTCTACTTCTCCATCGAGTTATTATCTTTTCCAGTATTGCACACTATGTGTCTTTTCATCTTTTAGTTCAATACATTCTTTACTGCCTTGACATCAAGCAGCAGACCTTCAGCAGTGACATTTGGACCAACCTAGTTTGGAAATTTTCTCTTGTGAGTAAGAGCAGTGCAAATGACATTTTGTAGCAATCCATGGGCTAGTCAGCAATGCTTGGCAGTTCAGAGCCCTTGAGCCAAATTTGCTGCTGACTTAAGTGTTTACCAGTGGGCCGTGATGCAACCTCTAAATAGCATTCCTGCTTGAGCTCCCAGGCACCTTCAGCTGCACACGAATGACTGTTCCTGAGCCCTTACATTGTTGTAAGGTTTGTGTAGAGACCTTAACTAATGGTGCATAACATTTGAGAAGACAGTGTGTTATGGCAGGTAAAGGAACGCAGAACTGCTACAGAAACTGTGAAAAGGGAGGGTGGTGGAGAATGCTTCAGGAAAACATTGCAAATGCCAGTTTCACTGTCTTTAGACACAAATTTCTGTGCATGGCAGTAAAAGTAATCATCTGGTGTCAAGGCTGAATCGGAGACTGTGTCCTGGCCAGTTCCAGTGTAGAGGAAGCCGGGAAACTCTGAACTGAAGTGCCTGACCATCTCTTCCACCTCCTCTTGCTCCAGGAGAACAGCTGTGCCCCCAGCAAAATGCCTCATGTGCAGGCAGTTGGTGGGCGAGTGTCTTCCCTGAAGTAGATGCAGAATAAATTGGTAATACCTTTATTAGGGAAGAATCACAGTGAGAAATCACATCTGAAGGCAACAGAACTCTTTGTGGGCTTTGCATCCTTCCAGCATAGCTCTTAACTTTGGAAGTTTGGTTTTGTTCAAGTCTGTGTTAGAGCACGTGAGGTGAGGTCCCACTGCTCCCTCAGGACACCCCTGACTTGCTCTCATCTGGAATATTTGGACCTGTACTCTTGCAGTATCCCTGCAAGGGGTGGTGCTGGGACAGACAGCAAAGCTGCTAAGATGACTTGCAGTCTAGCACTCCCGTCTTTGTTGTGCCTACTTCTGTGGCAGAGCAGGGTGAAACCTGCCAACTGAATATCTGGTATTCCAGCATTATAAGAAGCATTGCTTCGTTTTATCTTTTTCGCTCACTTTAGCACCCATCTGATGTACATGTCTTTGGAAAAAGGGATTAAAACCCAAGAGAAGATATCTTAAGAGTAGTCACAGCAGAGAACAATTCCCTCCAGCCATCCTACCTTTGACAGCCTTTCCTGCACATGGGGCAGCCAGCAGGGGCTTTGTCCCTGCAACTTCTGTTATTTTAGTACCTGGTACTTATTTTTGCTGTTTATCGCTGAAGATTGAAGCATGTCAACAAACAAAATTGGTTGCCTCTCTTCTCCATTGCTGGCTCCTCACCACTGCTCTGTTGAGAGTCTCTTCTCAGGAGCAAAAAAATCTGGGGTTCTTTTCTTGTCCTGACCTCCATGTAAAATGACCTGAAGAGGATTTGAAGCATGCTGTCTGTATCGCTGTTTGGGTAACACAAAAGCACAGCGGCGAATTCCAGGCCTGGCTTAGTCCCTGTGCTCTGCTGTCCTTCATATCTCTTTCCAGAGCCTCCCTCCTCCTCCCAGCTCCAGCACTAAATATTAGAGCAGTGCTCCTCAGCTGCCCTTGTCCAAGAGATCTGGCTGCTTTCTGCAGGTTTCTACCACCTGCTAAAAAGGTGACTTGGAAGGAAATTTTGGTCCCTCCCTTGCTGCCTGCGTCAGCCTGAACAGCGGGCTCAGCTGGTGAAAAATCTGTTTTACTTCAAGTAATTTTCCTTCCACAAAGCTCTCTTCTCTCTCTCAAGGCCACTGTTGGAAAGAGTACGTTTTACTGTGTGGTCTTTGCCTGTGACATATAATAGCTCCCATGGTTTAACATGCTGCAGCTCTGCCACTGCCAGTTTTGGCATCCTGTGGCTCTGCCCCACCATCAGGAATCCAGCACTCCCCTGCCATGCTGGACGGTCGCCCAGTGGAAGGAAACATGCTGGTCTGTCACAGCTAGGGCACAACTTCTGCTCTCCCTGGTTCTCTACACCCTGTTTGTCTCTGGGAACTGTTTGAGTTTCTGGCTTTGCAAAGGAGAGTTTCAGGGTAAAGGGGTTGTTCCAGCAGGATTGAGATCGAGGTTCCCAGGGCAGAAGGGCTGTTTGGTCTGGCTAATACAGCAGTGCCTGTGGCTGCTGTGCCCTGGGTGAGATGGGGGTCCTGCATATCTGCATCAAGGAGCTGAGAAAATGTCATTAGCTGAGGGACTGGCGGGCCCGAGGGGGAAGCTGTGCGTGGGGACTGCCCCAGGCCACCAGAGGCTCTGCCCTGCCCAGCAGCCCCTTGCTGCAAGCACAGCAGCAAAAAGCAGTGCCGATCTGCCCACTGCTGGCGCAGCATCAGCATCTGTTGTCATGGCAACAGGGTGTCGCACCTGCAGAGCCACTCTTTCGGGTACCAATTTCTGAGGCCTGCACAGGATTTGTCAGATCAGTGGTGAGGCATGTAACCCCTCTCTGGTCACCTTGCTGGGAAGGGGATGCTCTGCATTAGCCATTCGATCAGGCATTGGCTGGTAGACATGGGAGTGACACCAATTTAAAGCAGAGGGGATTTTACACCAAAAGCGTATTGTGTGTTGTAGCCTTGTGAGACAAGAAACAAAGACCCATTCATCTCCCTGTTAGGGCAAAGCACAGCCATCTGGATTCCTCCCCCAAACCAGCGCTGGAAAGCAGTGCGTGTGGCACCACCAGCCTCACCGCTGGCGCCAGCCGCCCAGGCTTTGCTGAGATGACCCCCTCTGCTCCATCACTGCAGGCACAGGGAATGCAAATCAACCCTCTGCTGGGGGTTGCTGTTCTTTAACTAAAGATTTATGGCTGTTTATGAAGCACGCAGTAACTGAACCACCTGAGGGAGGACCCAGAGCCAAATTGTCGTCTCTAACGCTGCTATTTTGAGTGTGAGTTTTCATCAGCAGCTGTCAGCTGCATGAGCGTGTCCTTTTCCTGTTTCAGATTCTGTACAATAGCCAGAGTGTGGAGGTGGACGGCCACTCGATGAAGAAACTCATAAGTGACCTCCAGCCAGACACGGACTATTCTTTCGTGCTAATGAACCGCGGGAGCAGTGCTGGGGGCCTCCAGCATCTTGTCTCAATCCGCACCGCTCCTGACGTCTTGCAAAGCAAACCCATCGCCACAAACAAGTACATACAGGAAGGAAAATTCACACTTACCCTTCCCAAAGTCCAAACCACTGTGCCAGTTAGGTAGGTGCTGTGCCTGGGTGGAGAAGGCAGGGTGGGGTCTAGAGATGGGGGAGAAGGCAGGAGAAACCTCTGTCAATCTGTGGATTTTGTAACCTGGGAGTGAATTTCCGAGCAGACTGTGGTACAGAGCCAGGCATTTACCCGTAACGTGGGATCACGCTGCTAGCTCTTCCTGAGCAAATATTTTTGTGCAGTAAAATTAAGACAATTCTCTGACAGTTTGCCCTCGCCCTGGTGGGTATACTCCAGATGCTACCAGCAAAAACACAGCTGAGGATCAGGAGGGACTTTCTCTGACACTATAATATCCTTTAAATAAATAATGCCTAAAGCCTCCAGGAGATTAAAGAAGCGAGTTTGTGGAAGTCTTATTCGCTACTTTGGTATCCTCGTGCTGAAGCACAGTTCCCCCAGGGTTCTTGCTACAATCCGATTATATAAATGTCCTTCTCACAGCTCCTACACCACCCTCTGGAGCACAGTCTGTAGATCTTCATTAACCTAATGAGCACTAATGGGAGTATTCTCTTCTCTGGTGCAGCTGGAAAAACCAGCCTCTTCCTTACTGAAGCCTTTTGCTGCTTGGAGGGCAGAGAGAAGCAGGTCGTCCTTGGGAAGCGTATGGCATGTGTTATTCAGTGACCTGCCTGAGAGATTGCTTTAGGGTCCAGTGCTTACGCTTTCCTTCCTTCCTTCCCAGGTGGTACTACATCGTGGTTGTGCCAGCAGATCAGAGCACCAGCAGCCCGACTGCTCGGTGGCGGACACCTGATGAGATGGAGCTGGACCAGGTAGGAGGCTGTAGCAGCCACTGTGATGGAAGTGACTCCTAGGTGGCCCAGCACGCTTTGCCTAGGCCTCCTGGCAACAGCTTGGGTGCAGTGACATAGGTGCACACTGTATGTCAGAGATGGGGGGCTGTGGGATGTGCAGTGCCTACTCAGCCTTTCTTGGCTGGTGACAGCATGTAGGAAAGAGGCTGGAGTCAAGCAAAGGAGGAGCCACCTCCTGTCATGTGTCCTGTTAGGAGACCACACTTGAGTGTCTCGGAGCTCTGACCAGGACAGATCCTGTCTCGGGCTGTATACTCTTTGCAGCCTTTTTCAGCTGAAGCAACCATGCTGCTTTTGTAAACAAGCTAGGAGAGGAAGGTATTGTTTTCCATTTTTTAAGCTGTTCTATCAGGAGGCTTTTCCCTCTCTGGATAGGACCTAAGCCCGTAGTTTGGATAAAGAGCTCACTCTACTGTCTGACAAAACCTGCAAAGCTCCCTTGACACTTCCTTGTTAAAGGCTTTCAGCATTCACCAGCCCGTTCACCCCAAGATGCAGTTTGTTCCATGTAGGAGTCCTCCAACATCAGTAGTGCGATACGTGTGCGAGCGTCAGAAGAGTCCCACACAAGGAGCTTGTGGGCTCTTGCTTTGCCACACACATGACCACCCCCAAGGTAACAGGGAAAAATTCCAAGAAATCACACACAGGGTAGTCCATTAAGAGAACAAAGTTGCAAGCTTGAAGCACTCAGAAATTACAAAGTGTTAGAAGCTGTAAGTCAGCCCTTACTTATCATTAATCTTTAATTACATGACTGCACAGTCTTTTCCATGGGGCCTCAGCTCACACTGTGTATGGGTGAATCTGTTCTGCCGATGAAGCACAATTGCCTGATGGAGAACCATCATCTGTAGGTCTCCTGCATAATTTCATTGCAGAAGTTGGAAGGTGTCACAAGAAACAGAACAGTAGGATGAGAAAGGATGGTTTGCATTTGTGCTTTAGGTAGTTGAAAGCTATTGAGAGAACTGTTTTCTATCTCTGGTTGTTTTACCCACTCTTGGGCAAATGATCTAAAACAAAATTTTCAGTAGCAGCCACTGTCTTGCATGTTCTGGCTTTTTGGAGTGCTCAGTTTGAGATCCTGGAGCCTCGTTTGCAAAACCTGAGCGTCCCTAGCTGCAGAGAAAGTCAATGGGAACTCGGTTGGATGCAATCAGTGCTATTAAAAAAATGCTAAGTTTTCTTTAAAAACAAAACAAGCCAATGTCTTTTCAATTTGACATTCAAAATCAGTGGATATTTTTTACATTAATGTCCCTGTGTCTCTTTCTTCATCTGTAAAATTAGGATAGTCACTTCCATTTCACCAAATACGGATGCTTGGAAGATAAGATTGTTAATGTTTGTGAAGCACTTGTAATATTTTAGTGATCAGCACCATAGAAAAGCCCACGAGGAAATTATTAATTTTGTCTTCAGAGCTGGATTTCAATAGTAAGCAATAAACACGGCTTTGGGCTGCATAATGGGATGAAGAAAACAAAATATGGAATAGCTGGTCTTTGTTTTGTCTGTGCTGTGCATTGAACAAAGCAGGGGAGTTACAGAAAAGACAGTATGTGACCATGCAGTCCAAGATTGTAACACAATGCGCATACTAAGACAGCTGGATTAATTTTGCACAGGCAATATTAATTTTCTAATTTTTCAGGACCTGAACTTCGCAAGCCTAGCATTCTTTTGATGCAGCCTTTTGGTGCGTGTTACGTATGTAAGTGGCAGTAGCATCCAGCAACCTCAGTCGGAGCTGGAGCCCTGTGGTTTCATGCCCATGCGCATACAGCTGTGCTTCTGCCCCAAAGAGCACAGCTGTAATTTCAGCCAAGGTACAGGAGGTGTGTGTAGGGAGCAAATGCCTCAGTCCAAAGACTGTCTTTCTTCTGCCTTTCCCCCTGCAGTTACAAGGATATTTGTGAATCTGAGATTTCTCCATCTCTTTTTTTCTTTCTTCTTTTTTTTTGTCTTTTTTTTTTTTTTGTAATATTGCAATGACAAGCTATAGCTTTCCTGAATTCCTCCACCATGAGTATTCATAAGAGGACAAGGATGGACTGTCAAGGGGAAAGAGCCAGGGCTGCCTTACCCAGCTTTTCCTCCTCAGAGGGAGTGCGCTCAGCTCAGCAGCGTGGCTTTGTGTGCACATCACTGTCCCCAGCCCCACTGACGCTCCCTGCCTGCCTTGACAATGCTGCACTGATACATTCGTGTGTGAAATGTATTTCATGCCTCCTTCTTCATTTTAAATTAGAATTTCTGTTCCAAGCCTGATATTCGTTTTTATTCATTAGAAAAACATCTCTAAACATCTGAGAGTCTTTCTTAGCAGTGTAAT
This sequence comes from Chlamydotis macqueenii, assembly GCF_036417535.1. Classification (NCBI taxonomy): domain Eukaryota; kingdom Metazoa; phylum Chordata; class Aves; order Otidiformes; family Otididae; genus Chlamydotis; species Chlamydotis macqueenii. The sequence goes on from NC_141563.1 coordinate 26,657,233, forward strand.
CGAATTTTTTTGTGTTTATATCCTTTTTCATGAATTTGTAGCTGACTATGAAATTTGCCATTTTTACTCTGAACATCCCATGAAATCTGTTATTATTCTGTGTGATTTACGCAAAGCTCTGCCTGCAACCCAGCAGCAGGTGAAATACCGAGGCACAGACAGGAGGTAAAGACACAACAAATGTCGCTTTTCCCCTATACATCAGCGTCAGCTGTAATTCACATCCCATGTCTGTAGAGAGCGTGAGTTGCTGTCCGTACCAATATTTGGGCCACAGACCATGGCCCGGTTCCCTCACAGCCCACTGGGATGCATTAACTCAGGATGACAGGCACAGCCAAGCTGTCTCAGCCCTAACATTCGCCGTTCCAGCATCCCAGAGCTCAGGACTTGCCCAAAGCTGAGCTCTTGGCAAAGGTGCTTGCAGTGAGGGTCTGCAGACGGGCACCCCAGCAATGCCTAAACAGATAACACATCTCTCTGGTTTCTTTGTACTATCACATCCAAATCAAACCCAGTAGCTTCTCCTCTCTTCGCTTCCCTGGTGCTGAGTCCTGCAACTGGTAAGGTAACAGCGTAAGGCGATGTCACCCTGGTCAAAGCAATAGTCACAAAACCTTGTTTGTCCCCAGCTGCTGGAGGCCATAAGCCAGGGGAGTCAGAGCAGGCGCCAGCGACGCCAGGCAGACAGACTCAAGCCCTACATTGCTGCTCAAGTGGATGTGCTGCCCGAGACCTTCACCCTGGGGGACGAGAAGAACTACAAAGGTTTCTACAACAAGCCCCTGTCTCAAGACCTGAGCTATCGCTGCTTCGTGCTGGCCTCACTGGAGGATGGAGACACGGTAAGGACTTTTTGCCGGGGTGGAGGGTGCAGTCTGTCCTAGCAGAGCTGAGATGGGCTCATTGCAGGCAAGGGGAACAATTAGTGCAAGCCAGGATGATGGAGTTTTCTTTGAAGAGAAGAACATGAGGCTGCATAGCTGGTGTCCACAAGCTGAGGCAGGCGTGGGAGTTGACTTGATAGATGGTGTTTTTGGAGGGAAATGGCACGTATGTTTGACATAACAGATGAGCATGGAGGGCAATGTCAACACACGCATTCTACACAAGCTTGGTTGTGGCTTGGTGGGCTGCGTCCACGTGGTTGGGTTGGGATAGGTTCTCATTCTACTTTAATTCAAGTAAGTGACTGTGGAAAACAGCCCCTTGAAATCCTACCCTGCACAGTGGCTGCTGAGGCTCTGCAGTGAACAGGATGCTCCCCCTACAAACCTGCCTTCACAGGCCCTTCTCTGGCCAGAATCTCACTTCCAAATGATGTATGGAGAAGCAAACAAACCTGCCTGTCATCGCACTGGCTTGTCAGCAGGGCAAAGCTGCGCACACGTCTGCTGCATAGGGATTCTTGCTCCTGTGCCTCTCCTTGCTAGGGGCAAAGGGGCCATGCCTTTGTTGGCAGCCTCCTGCCAAGCACACAGGGCTTGGGCACCTGAGGGGGAAGGTAGTAGCTGATGCAATAAGCAGGTAGCAGCACGAGACCTGTGCATCAGTGTCCAGCTGGAAACACAGAGGGCAGGAGTGGTGGTGGCAGCAGTAGCAGCAGCTAGTGTGTAAATAATGGAAATAATAGAGATGCATAGAATCCTGTGGTCAGCTTCCAAGCTGCAGCTTCCTTCCTCAGCCTTGTTTGCTTGTAATGGCTCATTAGGGCTGGTCAAGTTTTTAATTACTCATCCAGCTCACGTGTTCTGGGGCAAGATGTGCACACTGGTGAGGGAAGGAGAGTCACAGATAAACAGCAAGGTAAGGCAGAGGCCTCGGGATGTGCTATCCTGCCAATCCCTATAAAGCAGAGAGATTACTTTAACTAGTTGATCCCAGACTATCATCATCATCTGCTCCCTAGCATACGTCTGCCTCCAGCGAGCCACCAGCCAGCAGAGTTATTACACCCTGCACCTTTCTGCATCGCACCCATTTTTGTTTGAAGCCTGAGGCACTCTGTCCAGGGCTGTGCAATATCTCCCCGACTCAGCTTCTCTGAAATTGCTTGCTATATCTCTAGTGTCAGCAGGTCAGCGTGACATCCCCATTCCTCAAAGGCAAAGGGGAGTGTGGTCGAAACACCATCTGTGAGAGCAGGAGCACCTGCACCTTGCAGTCTGCCTTTGGAAATGTCACTGAGATAACAGCCCTTCTGATCCCTTCTGCTTCTGTCTTCTCTTGGAAGGAGGCATTTCCAAAGTGTTCCAAAGCTTTGGAGAGGGACACAGGTGTTACCTCGCTGCACAGATCAGCATGATCCTTCCATCCCACCTAATGCATTTTGATCTTTCTGGGTAGTCACAGTCAAGGCCGTTGTGCCTTCTTCACAGAGTAGCTGCTTGCCTATCCAAAGGGGAGCCCCAGGCCTTCTGCCTCATCCTCACACTGCCAGTGTAGCATCTTCTTCTCTCTCCCATGCTCAGACAGAGCTGTGTCTGATTCCCTGCCCTGTTGCTTGAGCCATCCAGGAGGGCATAGGAATAGGCTGGTGGGTTGCAGTGATGCTGTGCAGACTTTCTCTAGGAACAGAGGTGAACTGGGAGCCAGCAGCTATTTCAGGGTCATTGAAACAGTCTTATAGGGCTGAAAGGTTTCATGGACGAAGCAGCAACCACACTCGCCTTCCAGCCAGTGGCATCTCTGACCACTGGTAAATCCGAGGAGAGCAGCTAGGATGCTGCACCTGCGTGTGCTGCCAGAAGGATGTCACAGATAAGAGCATTTTCTGTACTCCACACGTTTGAAACCAGGCTGGCTGGGATCAAGGGCACCTGTGAGAGGAGATCAAGATATGCATTTATGTGACACTAGCACGCTTGATTTTTCCCTTTCTTTCCCTCCCATGCACGCAGATATGAAGTGCATGTTTAAACTTGCGACCTTAAAGCAGGTGATTGATAGATCCGCAGGCGCCTCGTCAGTGACCGAAAATTTCTGTGGCAGGAGCAGAGCATTATCTGGCTCCCTAATGCAGGGCACCAGGTGCTGCTCAAAAGCCACAGGCACTGAACTCATGCAGCTCTGGCCCACTAACAGGGTGAAAGGATTTCCTTTTGCAGCATTTAACCCTTCTGACCCAGCAAGGCTGAGCTGCGAAGAGACAACACAGCTCCATAAGCCTTAGCAACAGCAGTGGAACGAGCCAAGTGCAGTGTCATTTTTCTGCAGGAAGGGTTTGGGTCTCTGCTAATCCTGTCTTGCTGGTGGGGCTAGAAAGCTGTCCCTTCGGGTTATAAATCTCTGGGCTGCCAGATTGCAGAAGTCTCTGGAAAAGAGCCTGTGAGCATGAGCCCCTTTCCAGTGTCTGTTTATGAGGGCTGAATCATCAGGTAGAAAATGTTCCTGTCATTTTGTTCCCTTAAGAAAACCACCTAGCCCAGCAGGGGTTTTCCTAATATATCCCTGTCCTGGAGAGATGTGTTGATATCAGCACAGCAGGTATTATAAACCACTTAGGAATCATCAGCCAGCCCCACTGTGCAATTGGTTGGGATTCAAAAGCTTGTGATTTGGCTCTGAGAGAATCCAGGGCTGGCAAGTGCCTCTTAGCTGAGCTGCTCCAGTTTGGCACCTCGAGGCCAGGTCTGCTAGCCAGAAAGTTGCTGGCACTGGGAATGTTTCACACCAGGAGGAGACTGTTTCCACAGCGTGACCTCCGCTGAGGTTGAGGGACGGAAGATCCCGTGGTGTGCTGCCGGCATCTGAGAAGCATGTCTGTTCGCTGCTAGCCAGAGGCAAGGGGAAACCTCTGCATTTCAGGGATGCAGCTGTTGCTTTAGCATAATAGACTTTGGTTTTTTTTTTTCCCTTTCTTGCCGGTGCTGTCCAGAAGAGATACGCAGCCAGCCCCTACTCGGATGAGATCGTGATGGAAGTGGCTTCAGCAAAGCAGCAGGATGAACCAGAAATGCTGTGGGTGATGGGACCCGTCCTGGCTGTGATATTAATCATCATCATTGTCATTGCTATACTCCTTTTCAAAAGGTGAGATCCAGTCCAGGACATAGCAGTTACGGCACAAGCACTACAGGTGGTGGCGCCTTCAAGACCCTCCTTGTAGCCTTCAGATATGGGATGCTCTGATAGACCGTCCTTGGTGGTCATGGGGAGGAGGAAGGGAAGGTCTCTGCCTGGCACGCAGAAGCCTGCTTTATAAAAAGAGCAGAAGGGCTGGCTATGCAGAAGGTAATTAATATCAGCCCCAGGACACAAAGCTGCTGTGGATTCTGGAAACGTGTGAGTAGGGGGACAGAGGAGAGCAGCTTTGTTCTTAAAGCCAGTCTGACCGCTCTCCGGTCTCACAGCTTGGGTTTGCAGCCTTGGGGACATCTGTAGTGCTGATTTTCTGTGGAAATTGCCTGCTGGATTTCTGGCAGGTGCCCCCACTGCTGTGTATTTTGACTGGAGAACATGATCTTGGTTGTGAGAACAGGGCATGGATGCGACAGACTGAAATCAGAGTAGGAGCTCTCTTCTTGAGAGAAGAGAGTCCTGGCTGCTGGATCAGGACCATCCACGCTCTGTGCTCCCTGCTGAAGCAACTGCCCGCCTTTGTGTAGCAGAGCAGCCCTCCTAGAGCTGTAACTGTAGCGTGAGATGATTGTTAGTCCTCCCGAGGAGCCACAGGTTGCATTTGCGTGTGTTCGGGTAGCCTGTTCAATTACAGAAGGTCATTCTCTATCAGCTCTGCTCTGAGGTTCTGCTCCTCCTGGACTCTCTATTTACATATGTATCTGTAGCTGGGGAAGGGAGCTGGCTTTGTTGTCTGATTAAATGGAGCTCTGCTGTGCATGTGCAGTCAGTGCCTTTCTGTGTCAGTGATCATCTCTTTTCTTCTGTTTCTGCTCTTCCCTGGATCTAGTAAACAAGAAAGGTAGGAATCCATTTTATCTTCTTGTTTTGCTAAAATTTCAAGTTTATTTCCCTTTTTAGAAACCAAGCCTGAAGGTAGTAAGGGGCATCTTTGTTTTTGGGAGCATGGGGCATGCCAGCTCTGGGGGCTTACAAAGACTTTGTTTCGTCAAAGGTATCAGCCTCCCAGCAATTGTCAGCCTCTCACAGCTTAGGGAGGCAGTTCCAACATAAAGACTTCCCAGATTGTTTTTGCAATTAAATTAAAAATAAAAAAAAAAATGACAACACCAGCAGTTACAGGTGTTTCTTTATTTTCTCAGTCACTTCAGACTGAGAGCTGGTCCATCAAGAATGCAAGTGCGTTCTTGCAGTCTGTAATGATGAGGGAATACCAGTCGATTGTAAGAAACAAAGTCTTTACTGGTCTTTTAAGGAGAGAAAATGGCCCCAGAGGAGATTCTGTAGCTGGGCCCCATAAACATTATGCCCAGCTTGGCTCAGCTTTCCTTTGTCCCAGAGCCTGGTGTGGGTGGAGCACCAGGGAGCAGCGCCAGCTGCTCGGACCTGACCCTCACGTCCCTGCTGCGTCCTAGCCCATGCAGCAGCAGCATATCCCCTTCCGGCACCATCTGTGTGCTCAGGGTGATGCTGTGGTATCCTACATTTTTTTGCTGCCCAGCTTCTCTATGGAGGCATTTTCTCTCAAAGGTGCAGAATATTCACAGTGTCCAACCTACAATGGGAATGAACTGAAGCTGGTAGCAGTGGATAGCTTGGATCTGGAGGTCTGTTTAGCAGTTCCCCTGACTAGGCTAATGAGAGAGACAAACATTAATTACGTGCTGTGCCCATTCCCCAGAAAAGCTGGGCCACTTTGCTGAAGAGCTCAGGGACTGGCACGCAGTAGCACATGGCACACCCTGCTGTGCTCCTGATAGGAGAAACAGTGCTTTATTTGTTTGCCATGTGTATTCCTTTCTTTCTGTTGATGCTCTCAGTCCTTCAGCTCTTTGTGCTGGTCCAGGCAGCTAGAAGGCTTCTGAGAAGTTGAGGTGACTCAGAGTAGTGTAAGACTCACAAGCTGGTCCTCCCCATTGAACGACTCCAGTGTTTGAGGCAGCCACAGGCTGCAGATGGAGCTTGCTCACAGTCTGGGCCACAGAGGGAATGTAGGTTTCACTCGTGATTTATACACTAAATTTTCCCTAATTGCTTCTTACTGGTGCCAGCCCAGCTCCACATGGAAGTGAGAGTGCCCTGTGCCTCTGCAGACCGTTTCTGATTGCGTGTGGCTCGGGGTCACCACCATCCAGAGATGCAGCTGCCTCTGTGCAGAACCTGGCAGGCTTTCAGGGTGCTTCAGAATGCCTCGCAAGAGGGTAGAAAGCAGAGGCTGACTGTTGAGATTTGCAGGATGGTACATGTGCTAGCATTCATGCAGACTAGCAGCGATGCAGATCCCTCTCTTCAAGAATTCATCAGATCAGTGGAGGGGGTTCACCGTCCGGCAAAATCCGTTTTGGGGCTGTAGCCAAAAGACAAAGTCTCTGTGTATTGCTGCATGCTCAGCACGTTGGCAAAGCATCAGGGTCAGCACAGACTCAGAAGAGAGTACTGCTGTCCTGCTCAACGCCCCTCCCTACTGCATGGGTATATCCACTATATTTGTAATGTAGAGCAGGAAGGGGGACTTAAAGAATCACTAGAAATCCTTCTTGCAGTATTAGATTTTCCTTAATATTCACTTTTCCACTTTTTGATTGCATCTGTCCCTGCTTTGCCTGTGAATTCCAGCAAGAACCTGTGGTGGTGGCATTGCTCTAGGCATAAATATAGCATGAAGAGACAACAGTGTATTTTATTGTTCCATTAATACACGCCTTGGGTGCCTTCAACCATTCAAGACATGTATTAATGGCCCAATAAAACACACTCTGAAGAGCCCTTACGCTATTATATTACAACATTCTATATTTAAATATTTCTAATACTTGAAAAAAAAATTATTATATCCTTCCACAACAGGAAATAGTTCCTAGAGAGAGTAAGAGGAAACAGCACCTTGCATCTATCTACTTTTTCTCTAATAAATATTGCGCACAAGATCACAGTTCAAAGTGCCTCATTAATCAAACCTCTGCCATCGCTTAAATATGACCCTTCCTCTTTCATAGATGGGAAATCAGAGGCATAGAAGAGAATGTGACTTGCCCGGAGCCACAGGGAGCCTGGGGTGGAGTTGGGTATCTGGGATGCAGGAACCCAGACTCCTTCCCAGAGTGGTTTGTGCCAGTCTCTGCCAGAGCTCACCTGCTTGTCTCCATCCTCTCTGTCCATAGGAAAAGGGCACACTCCCCCTCTTCCAAGGATGAGCACTCCATCGGCCTGAAGGACTCGCTCTTGGCCCACTCCTCTGACCCGGTTGAGATGAGGCGGCTCAACTACCAGACTCCAGGTAAGACACAGCTATAACCCCCTTGCGCCCCACCTCCTCCAGTTCCCCTTCGCCAGGTCACCATGCCAGAGGAGAAGTCGCAGTCCTCCCCCGCAGCAGCTCTGCACCTTCTCAGTCACAGTGGCACAGAGGGGGCTTAGACTGAGGATATCCGGGTGTTGCCCCTCTCTGGTCTACAAATCCTTCTCCCTGGCCCTGTCACTGCAGGCATGCAAGGCTGGGGAACCTGGACGGGGACAGCCTGTGTGTCAGACGTTATGTGAAGCTCACTGTGGTTGTCCTGAGCTAGGAGGGGCCTCCACACAGAGTTGGGAGAGTTCACAAGTGCCCGCACCTGCGTTGCTCCCAGTGCTGCACTGGTTTGGTCTGGGCTGGGATTCAGCGCTGAGCACTACTGGTGCAGTGCTGGCCCCAGGGACTGCATCTGAGGGAATCAGGAGGTACAGAGAGCCCTTAGGCTGCTGAGGGTGTCCCAGCAGCTTCATCCCAGGATCTGTGGAGTGCTGACTCTCCTGCTCTGCTCAGCTGTGGGCAAAGAGAAGAGCTACCTGCAGCCTACATTGCTCCCCAGCCAGTGCCGCGGCCCAGTGAAGGGTGCTGCTGGTCACGGTGGTCTCAGTGCAGAGGGTGATAGTTCAGTAAAAGTCATTGCTTTCTGTCTGCAGCTGTTCACTGCAGAGCATGTCGTGCCTGCACTGGCCTGTGGTGCCTCGGGGCATAGCTGGTTTGCCAGCCTGTGGAGGCAACTGTACTTTACACTGCAGAGAGGTCTCATGCTGCTGCTTTGTGTCTGTGCGTCTCATGGCACCAGAAGCACAGTACCTGTCATTGTAGCGATCAGAGACAGGCTCACCCTGACTCATTCAGAGCCTTTCAGAGAGTCCCAGTCCTAGATAAAGTGTGGGAGTGCTTGGGCTTTTGTGATGGAGGGAGCAGTTCAGCAATAAATGAGGCACATACAGCTCTCTTCTAACTTGCGGCTGCTCCTGATCTGTAACCTACTTTACTTTTCCTTCTGCTGTTCAGTCATGTAAGAGCTTTCATCTAACAGGAGAGTTTTGAAGGGACCATTTCCTGATGTAAACCTGCCGTCTCTGGGAGGGAGGGTAAGAGGAGCCTTCCCTGTTGCCACTCACAGCGGCCTGGCTTAGACCTGGGGTGGGCTTCACCACCGCATCTCCCTCTGTGCCAGAGCAGCTGTCACAGATCCATAGGCAGTGCATCTCCCAGGCAGGGCCGATGGCAGATCTCACAGGCAGGATGCAGCAACAGCCTGATGGTTGCCAGCAGACCTGGCTATTCATTGGCCACAACACGGACGGCATGGTATTGCAGCATGGGAGGAAATGCTGTGGGGAGCAAGGGAGGCCCCTGCACTAGAGGAAGAACATCTCAACAGGCAGATCACTGCAAACAGCACTAGATGAGGGGGTCAGATACAGTCAGCAACAGCATGCAGCTTCTTGAGGAGGAGCCAGGTGTTGAACAGGGCTGCTCCAGGACACCTGTGTGTGGAAACAGGCCTCTGTGACGTGCCTCCGCTGCCCAGGGACACAAGAGCCATCTTTGCTGTGTGCTTGTGGTTTCCAGTGGATGGAGGAGTGTGACAGGTCAGGCTTGCATCTCCTCCAAGAAGAGATTAGGGTGTTTGCAACGAGGGCGTCACTTGCTAGAGCTGCAGGAATGGTCAAGAGCTGCCATCAGAGAGCAGAGGGATCTGGGAAACTTTCTTTTCCTGCCTGTGCCTAAGGATAAGCCAAAGATGTTGGCTTATTCATAAAGTTTGCAGAGCTCTCTGGAGAGATAAAAACAACGCAAAGTGCCCAGTTCCCTAGAGACAGCAGCAGTGCCTTGGGGTGCTGCTAGCCAACACTCCCCCGCCAAGTGAGAGTACTGTGTCCTCCTCCCCGCCTCGCATCACTTGTGAGGCTCTCTGAGGTGGAAGTGGGTGTCATGCAGCCAGAAGTGACTGTTCCACCTCCTGACGAGCTTGTCCTCATTAATGAGTAGGCATGAAAACCAGCGAGCCCAGTGGGCCCATGCTGTTGGCCCTGTCACCTGCCCGAGGTCGAGGCGGTGCTGCGTGGATGCGTTGACAAGAGGTGCTGGCCACCGGCCCTGCACACTTCGGTAACTGTCTCCCTGCTGGAGTGTGCAGAGCAGGGAAAACTTGTTTAATGCATAATTAATTGGGCTACTGTTATTAAATATTAAGCTTTCTCATTTTTGTGGTTTTTACTTCAGACAAGGGTTATTTCCCCTGCTGTTGGCCTCCCTGTACTAACGTACTGCTGTGCCGAGTTGCTGAGAGGATACGGGACCAGATAGTGTCCCAGCACGCTGTGAAATGAGGCTGAGCTGTGCTGCTGATGAGCTGCGAGCGAGCTGCAGGCTCAGGGGCACTGCGCAGAGGTTGCTGGGGCTGAGCGCAGTGCTTCTGGCCACCGAGCAGCACAGATATCCCCTGTCCCTGCCATCCCCCTGCCCTTACTGGCTGCCCTTGGGCACAGGGCCATGGACAGAGGTGTGCAGTGAGAAGCGTAGCTCTTGGCATCAGATGAACATCCCTGCGAGTCCCTCCAGCTCCTTGTGTTTGTCAGCGTCAGGGGATGGTGCTGGCCGGAGCCAAAAGCCCGGTGTGTAATGGCCAGCTGCAGAGCCGCCCCCGGGGCCAGACAGCCGGTCCTGTGCAGGAGGGAGGCTCCCGGTGCTGTGGCAGATGGTGCTTTCCTTTGCATCTTCATCTCTTTGTCTTTCCATTTCTGAACCTCTGCAATGATGACTAAAGGCTAATGGGATTTCTGTTCTTGCCCCGTTTCTTTTCTTTGCAGGTGCCAGTGTCCCCAGTTGCGCGAATATCTCAAGTTAGTTTTAACTCCTGTATTTATCTTTTGACACCTTTTGCTTTTTCCTTCCCTTTCTCTCTTGTCTCTGTAATTTTTGTTTCATTGTCATGAAGGTCACCCTCACTCACGGCAGACTGTAGAACGGCAGTAATTTCACTTTCTGACATGATGTGTGGGCCCCGCCGCGGCCGAGCACGGGTACTGTTTGCACAGCACTGCAGCAGCTCACCGCAGCACAGCTCCCTGGGTGCTGTGCTGCCAGGAGGCTTCTGTGGCAGCCTTTTGTCTGCTCCTAGGCCTCCTGCCCCCTCGCAGTGGCATGCCAGGCTTTGCCATGGTGCCAGGCCTGCTGCTGGCCCTGCATGGGGACAGATAATCTTGGCCATTCTGGAGGGGGCAGCCAGCAAGAAACCCCTAATGGACAAATTGATGGGTGCTCTGCAGCCCAGTGGTTGAAAACTTCCCTCCTATCTCAGACAGAGTGGCTTCCATAGGTTGGGCCACCCAAGCCGTAGGGTTAGGCAGAACGGATGCCAAGGGATGCTGATCTTCTCCAAACTGCCCCGCAGTTGGTTTGCTTGGCGGTGTTGGCACCAGAGTCCTGGGCGCAGAGCAGAGGGACTTGCTGCTCTGGCAGGTTGGATGGAGTAGTACCAGGACTATGGATGTAACTGCTCCTTTATCTCTGCTTTGTCTTGTGAGCTTCAAGTTCACTCTAAAACAGCCATAAAAGTGTGTCCTCCCTGCTGATTGATGTACAACGCATCTGTGTGTGCGTGCAGGAATGGGAGCAGTACACAGGATAGATGCTTCCCTCAGAAGCAGAGCCAAGGACTTTGCAGTCTGCAGTCCTGCAAGCATTTTGAGACCTCTGAGCCCTTCTAGCCTGGTGGAGAGATCACTGTCCTCTGGGCAGAGTCGTTGGAAGAGCATGTAGAAGTCCTGGTAGTGTGTACAAATCCCCTCTTGCCCTGCTCTGTTTGTGGCAGTTGTTCCAGGTTGACCATAATGGGATATCAACGACCTCTTTCTCCCCTTCTGCTCTTGCAGCTCGTTTGGTGCTGCAACACTCCTTTGACCAGCAGAAGTGAGGTTTGGAGACACCACCTTGTATTTCCCAGCAGAGATGAGTGTCTGCAGCTCTGCTGTGGTCCATGGCTCTGCCATGCTTCATTCATGACCAGACTGGGATAGCAGCATACTGTCTGTGGTTATGTTCCAGCCTCTTTTGTCTTCCAGCCTCACACTTCTGCCTTGGTCCCACAGTGTTCTCCTCATTCCGTTGCTCATCAATAACAGCTCTGCACTGCAAAGGCTGCTCCTGAGCTACAGGAGCACCAGTGAGCAACTTGTACAGAAATCAAAGCATCATTTTCATGGGCCTGCTCGGCTACTGCGTGGATCCTGATGGGTGAAGTGGCAAACAGAGGACCGTTTGCAGGAGGACCTCAGCACAAGGCCAAAGAGTGATCTTTCCTCCTCCATCTGTGCGTGTGCTCTCAGGCCGTCCATGGATAGCTCTGCACTCTCAAGTGATAGAAGGACAAGTGTGTGTTGGATCGGCTCTTGCCTATATGCAGCGATGTCAGATGCTTTTGGCAGAGGTGTGAGGAGCCCTGCCGTGCAGTGGCTGCGGTGTAACACTTTTGTGTTATCACCTAGTGACTTGTTGCCACTGTGTAAAGTGCGCGTACTCAGCCTGGGGACTGCTCCATCACCTCAGCAGCCCATCACTGCCATCTGTGGCGGTGTTCAGGCTCCTGAGCGATTGAGAAGTTCCTGGCCGTGCTCCAGCCTGTCTCCCTGGGTGTGAATCAACAGCTTCAGCCTATTAATAATCATTATTACCCACGTGGGGTTTCTGGGAAACCCACAGAGCAGCCAGTGGAGTCACGAGCCTTGGGATTTGGATGAGCCAGGCTTTGGATGAGATGTTTCACAGCCGTGTTCTTGCCAATTCACCATCTCAGCCTCAGTGAAAGAGGTTGTGCAGGTTGAGCCCTGAATCTCAGGACCCCAGTAGGGCTCCTCCTAATCCTACATGCGCACCCCTACAGTACCCATCCGCTGGGCGGGACCTGTGGGATCCCCTCCTCTGGGCCTCTGCCCTGAGCAGGGCTTGGTCTGTGCCCAGGATGAGCCATTCTGCAAATCCCCACTTTAGACCAGGCAGGACTTCTGCCATGGCTTGAGCTGCATTCCAGCTCGCAGCAGCCTCCCAGAAGCTACTGTAGGGCACATCACTGCACATGGTGCCTCACGCAGGCCAGCCCAGTGGAGCTAGAGTTTGGGCCCTGGAGCCGGCTCTGCCTCCAGAGCACCACTGAAAAGCACCAAGCTACGCAGCTGTAGGCAGAGCTGCTGCTCAGTTTTCAGAAAGTTGTGTAATCTCTGACCAGGGAAGCAGCAGTTCCTCTGCAGGGCCCTTTCTGTTTTTCTGCAGCTCCCCAGGGGCCAAGGCCTATCCAAAAAGCTGTGCACCTACACCACAGAGGTTTCCTCTGGTGCAGGTCTGGGCAAGTTTCTTTTTGGCTAATGCCATTGTTAGGAGTAAGCAAGAGGATCAGCCTCAGCCCTTGGTGTTGACAACGCCAGTGAATCAGTGCGTTCAACTTCAGCCCGTGCGGGAGCCTGGGAAGCGCATTGACAGCATCTCCTCGGCCCGTCCCTGCCGGGGGCTTGCCCGAGCCCCTGCCCGCTGCTCTGTGTGCCTGGTGGCTGTACTGTCCGAGCATGCTCACCTGGTCATGCACATTCTGCACATCACCTTTCTTTTTGTTTCTCTGAACCATGTGCTCTGAGAGTGCGTGCAGCATGCCATGTGATCTCGCCGACTTCCCATCCATCCCGCCCAGCGCTTCACATAGTCACGTGTGTGTCCGCCTGGCACCCACTTTTCGGGTTTGCTCTGCACATGCTGTTGTAGAACTTTCCTCGTCTGTGCAGAGCCATAACCATTTTTGTCTCCCTCTTTCCTCCTTGTCTCACTCACAGGCATGCGTGACCACCCTCCCATCCCCGTGACCGACCTCGCCGACAACATTGACAGGCTAAAAGCCAACGACGGGCTGAAGTTCTCCCAGGAGTACGAGGTGAGCGTGAGAGCGTGCCAGGTGGTGGGGGTAGAGCGATGCTGGCCAGGACCCCCAACGGAGAGGGCTTGAAAGCTGAGCCGTGCCTCCCCCGCACCAGCATCGCCTGCGCGGGCCCTGAGCCAGCCCTGGGAGCCTGCCAGCCCCAGAGCGGTGGGAACGCGCCTTGAGCAGTTGAAGCATGGCTTGTACAGCGCAAAGGCCTTGCAGGTGAACACGCAGCAGCCCACTATGCTCCCACCATGGTTATTGTCTTAGGAGTGAATGACAATTCGTGTCTATCTGCTTGGGCTGTCGCTGTTGACTTTGTTGTGCTCCAGGATGGTTGCCCCCCATGCAGGTTGGCTGAGATACTTCAGTCCACAGCATCCCATGCCCCTCCACTTCCATCTGCATTCAAAGCTTTGCTTTCTACGCCATCCTCCGCTGCTGACAAACAGGCTTTCAGGTTTTCATTCCTGCTTTCCCGACCTACTCTCCCCCTGCACATTACTGGGCTGTGCTGGCATTAGCCTGTGCCATTCAGCATCTCTGCCACCAGGAACTCCGCCAATGAACCACTGCCCTGGAGCAGTCCCAGCTCCCCTCCCTGCATGGAGTTCTCTCTCCCCATGCCCTGCAATCCTGAGCTGCAAACTCCCCTGTGCTGCTGAATCACACACCCACCCCTTCTCTGTGTCTGTGGTGGAGCCCCTGCATGGGTACTGTCCGCACCCACCACCGAAGCTGCCTTTGCTCACGTGTGCAGGCACACACTGAGTGTTCAATGAACCCCCCCATTCTGTACTGCACTTTTTCCAGCCCTATCCCCTCCTTTCCCATCCTCCCCTGAGGAGAACTCGCTGAGAGGGGAAGGGACTGACTTGCACAAGGGCTGCCTCACCTTTGGCACCGCTCTACAGGCTGGATGGTCAGGTTGAAAACTTGTGAAGTCGGGGAAAGTTCCTCTGCAGCTCTGACATCAGCAGTGGCGGGATATATGTTTTCCTGTGCTTACATGCAGGACCCTCTTGAGCTGCAGGGGACTTGTAAATAAACCCCCCACCAGTATTAAAGAGGGAATAAATTTGGGAAGTGTCCTCTGCATGTGTTATCACTTCTGTTTGAATTGTTATCTGCCTGTGCCTGTGGCCTCCCCTTCCTGCAGCATACCTACACTGATTTATGAGATGAAATCAGAACATTTACCCACGAGGTAGGATTATATATGCCAGGAAAGGGAAAGCAGATCTCTGTGCTGAGAAGGTAAGGGACGAATTCCAGCTAGTTCAAAGGGTGTGCTTGCATGTGTCTGAGGAAGACACAGAGCTCCTTTCTGCTTCAGGATGCCAAGTGGAGGGACTTGCCATCCCTTTGCAAAAGCTGAGCTTTCACCAGCTACAGCATTACATTGCAACTTGGGAGATGTTTAGAGAAATAATGTGCTTCCCTCGCAGTTACCTGTGTGCTCATCAGCAGTGGTCCAAGGTATGTCCAGCCAGTGGTGCCAAGGTCTGCAGTCATACCTGCACCTGCCTGCCTTGGGCCTTTTGTTAGGAGTCCAGCTGAAATGCTAAGCAGGGCCATGCACTGCGCTATGGGCAGACTGTACCTCTGCTTGCGGTGGGGGTTCAGCAGGATCCGGTGTCTGTGTGCTCCCGTCCTCGCACTGGGCCTGCGCGGGTTGGAGCATGCAGTGTAATACTGAGCTGTGGGAACTGTTTCAGAAAAAAATGAGCATTAAGTAAATTCTTTTAGCTGTTTTCATGAGCCTCTCACTTCTCATTTCTCTTTCTTTAGAATATCATGGCTGGTTGAGAGCGCCAATCAGTTGTACTTTTCATACTGAAGCAGCTATTAAGTAGATGATTGTTGCATGTAATTTTTTTTCCCCTGGATTCTGCTGTGTTTGACTCCTGATCAGCTAGAAATTACTGAACATGACAGGCTCATACAGTGTTTCATATTAGGATAGACCCCCAAAGCGGAAGTGGTTGCCTCTTGTTGGCGTGTGGGTATCAGCAGAGTCATTTCCCATTTGAGATGCCAGTGAGAAAAATCCTGGACTGAGTTTGCAGAGAGCAGCAGCTGTCTGTGCAGGATTGCTGTGGCGATGGGGCTGCTGAGAGCAGCCTGGTCTCTGTGCGCAGGTTTGGTGTGGCAGCAGCTCTCTTTGGGGTAAGGGAATCTGCAGAGTGGATGCTGGAATAGCAGAGGTGGGAGGTGAGCAGGCTGTGCAGCCCCTGCGGGAGCTTGTGCTTCCTGGCACGGGGAGAGGCAGGGAACCACAGCTCACACCTCCGCAACTGCAGTCGTTAAGTGATGATACAATCCCAGCGCCTGCCCTGGGACTGTGCGAGCTTCAGACTTGCGCAGAGCTGAGCAGTGACCCAGCACTTTCAAAGATGGACGCCCCGACCCTATTTCCCTATGGCACAATAGTGCTGCTGAACTGGCCATAGCACAGCTGAGCAGGGAGAGCAGAGGGACAAAGGCATCACAGATGAACCCCCAAGGACCACTTGCTGTTTGGTTGAGCATTGGAATTGTTCCATTTTAAGTGTTTTTGCAGGGCAGCCTAGCAGCCTAACATCTCTGTGGGGTGCAGGGCTGTTTATACATGGCTCATGTTCCAGAAGCGGTCGCACCCCAGGCAGAGAACAGATATTTAACAGCTCTTTTAACCACTGAGGCCAGCTGCCCAGAGCCATCAGTCTGGCGCTTGCCTTGGTTGTGCAAGCGATGGCAGGGTAACCTGGACACAGGTGACACAAAACAAGACCTGTCAGCACCTCCCCGCATGCCTGGGAAGGAAGCAGGGAGAGTGGCAGAGATTTCTTGGAGCCGTCTGGCCTCCATTCCCACAGGTCAGAGAAAATAATACTGCTCACACCAGTTTGCCAGCCCGCGTGGCTGAGTAGCCAGCATGGCGAGAGCTGTGCATGGGCTGCAGCGATAGCCAGCCCTGATCCGCGGGTTAGCCCTCACCCATGATGGGCACGGAGTGATCCCAACTGGACCTGCTGGTACCCTGGTGCGACAGGAGAGATTGAACTGCAGGTGCTGGGAGCTGAGCCGGCTGGAGGCACAGTCAATTCTGCTACGGGCTGCTCTGGCGTGGGGCATGGCACGGCGCCACTGCACTCTCCCGGACACACAGCAGAGCTGCAGGGAGCAGAGTGCCAGGGTCTGGCAGCAGCTTCTGGCCTGGCCGCACCAGGAGCGTATTTCATTTTTAGTGTACAGTGAGAGCTACAGTGAATTTACAGTGTGGGATTAATGGAATTAAATAAGTAGAAGGGAGGCTGAGCCCTTAATTATTTATCCGCGGGCTGTGGAGGGCACTGCAGCTGTGTTGGAGCTCCTCCTGTGGGCCACCTGCCCATGCTGCAGCCTGTGGGCTTGGGGCAGAATCCTGCCCTTGGGCCGGGGGTACCATGCACGCATGCACCGCATCTCGCACTTTCACTGTGGGATCCAGCAGGCCAAGCGCTGCTGTCCCCTTTGTAGCACAGGACAGAGTGACTCCAACCAGGGCTGGTCCCTGCTCCCTTGTGGCTGCTGCCATTTCTGGGCTAGATCCTGCACAACCTTCCAAGGGGAAAATTCTTTCCTTACGTCCAAACTGCAACCTGTGGCCATTGCCCCTCGTATCCAGTCCCTTCGGCATGTCCCTCCAGCGGACAGCCCCTGGGAGCAGAGCGGGCTGGAGGGGATGAGATAGCTAACATTATCACATTAGTGCTTGATAATCTTCAGGTTTTGCATGAGATTTGACTGCTCCTGCTTCCCAGTGCAGTGGGGAGGCTGCAGCCCCTTCCCCACAGTTTTGTATGGAGAGAAACACCGCTGGCCTGCCCAAACCCCATGTTCATCTGCATTTCTCTTAAAGGCACCAAGGACATGGCATCTCCCATGCCTGCAGCCCTACCAAGGCAGCTTAGGCAGCGGGAGAGGCGCTTGGGTCCCTGGGGCCGCGCAGCCCAGGAGGTCCTGGACCCATGGCCCAGGTAGCACCGGGGAGCCGGGTGCTGTGGGTTTAATGGGCTAATCGGGAAGCTGCCTGGCAGGGCACGTTCCGGTAATAAGAATAACAAGGCTGAAGCGCTGCCAGCGATTGATTCAGGGGCACATTATATCCTCATTTGAGACACAGCACAGATTGACAGTGGTCAATGCCTGTGCTAATGTGGCTGATTTCACAGGAGGCCAGGAAGCACTCACAGCCCAAGCACCTTCCCCTCCCCATGCCCTTGTGCAGCCACCTGGGCTGCTGAGCAGCATGGGGCCGTGGCCCCCCTGCACCTCTGCTGCCGCAGCCAGGGCCAGCCGAGCTGCCACCGAGCTCTGTCTGTGGGGGCTGCCCATGCTTGCCCGCAGCGGAGGAAAACTGCAGGGACTCCGCATGCAGATGGATTGTGAAGCTGCACTGAGGAAAGGGAGCAGCAAACCCAAGGTGGACCATATCTGAGAGACAAACTGGCACCCAGGGATGTTTTCAAGGCATTTGTAAAATGCTGTCGAGTCTTTGGAGGAAAGAGCCTTTTTCCAATCCCGTTTCAATGGTCTGGCTCTGTCTTTATGTTGATGGCAGCAGCAGCAGGGATCCCTGAGGTGCTTTGGAGAGATTGCTCCTTGCACTTCCATGCTGGGAAGGAGGAGTTCTACTAATTGGGCTTTTTCTTAATTTGTACTTGCTGTCTTACAGCATCTCCCCTGTCACTTTAAAGCAAAGCAAAACTAAAAGTTATGGTGCTTTTAAGTTTATTCCTGGCTCATTTCCTTCCAATTTCCCAGTCCTTCTGCTTTTTAGGAAGAATGAGTTGAAAGTGTTACTTTGATCAAGTTTTGGGATGAAGCAGCGATTCCCATGAGCCCTAGAAAGGAACAAGAGCAGATTCCCAGTGCCCAGGCAGTTGTGGAGCACAGTGGGGAGACAAGGCAGTGCTGCGGTAGTCAGGGGCTGCAGAGCGCCGTACGGGACGAGACTTGCCAACCACCACTCTGTAAGGGCTTCAGCTGCTCTCCAAGCAGCGCATCATCCTCCCCTTTATTTACTCATTTGTTTGCCTTAAAGGGGGGAACAGGTGTACATTAATTCATCACCAGAGTTTAAATTAAATCATTTTACTTCTAAATGAGTCACTAATTTGCAGGAGTATTTAATTAGAGCCTCTTTGCACTCAGGTGCTGTATTACTTCTGACTTTCTCACCTGTTTGCCCTCTTAAGAGGCTGCTGCTGATTAGACCATTTCTGCACATCCTCGTTGCACATCAAAGCAATTAACCCTAATGGCAACACCTTGATGCTCCTCCTCGGTTCTGGGGGCTCTTGGCAGCCCTGTCTCCCCCAGGAAATAACCCTTACCACCGCTGTGGCAGGACGCAGGCTTGCTGTGCAAAGCACACTGCACCCCACAGCTCGGGCAGCCCTGCAGCCTTTTGGCAGTGATTTGCAGCATAGATTGAGCATTGACAACTGCACTGAGCTCTCCCTGCCTCTGCTGCGAAGGGAGGACTCGTGCCAGCACCCACCTGTGCCCAGCGCTGAGCGGGTGTTCATGGGGTGCGAGCAGAGCTGGTGCTTTCTGGGTTGATCCACAGCAGCAAGAAAATGCTTGCTTATACCTTCAGGGCCAGTATCAGCTCCACCGCCAGCTACCCAGCTCTCTGCAAGGACTGCCTGTGCAGACTAAGGCTGCCTTTTTGAAAAAGAAGTGTTATTTATGTCTAATAGGCATTGGTGGATTTTCCTCCTTAGTTTGTCATTTGTGCTTCTCCTTCTTTGTGCTCCGGATTGACTAGACCGGTACCAAAACCCCTCTCACTCAACTTTACTCCAGACAGAAAAGTCCTTACACATTTTATTCCTCTTACTTTTTCACACCTGTGATCATTTCTGTTGCCCTTCTGCAGTTCAGCCCCACCATTAGGTGGGCAGCAGACATCCCTGCCACACAGCTGAGGGAGGAGAGCATCCAAAGATCTGATTCAGTGAGCAGCCTATTTTGAAAACAAAATATAGGTGCCTGAAAGAAATGAAGTGCCCCAGAGAGCCGTGAACTGCACTGGGACACCTCTGTGCCTGGGCAGGGTGCGCAGGGGCCGTGGCAGCCGGGCCAGTGGGTTTCCAGCCAGAAGCAGTGCTTGCAGTCTCTACTCCCACTATCCCAGCTGCAGCGCCTCTGAGTGTTGCTGCTGCCTGCTTATTACACTGATAATAGAAAATTACAGGTTTTCTGTAGGAAATGTCTATTTACATCCTACATTTCCCAACCTACCTATTAGCATTGCTGTGATGTCACATCCTCCTGCGCATTTTCGTCAGTGCTGGCTGCGGGCAGCCGGCAGCTGCAGGGAGGGCTGGCAGCGTGGGCCACCACACGTGGGGACAGCCAACTGCCACCTGGTACAGCGCTGGCCCGTGCCCTGCACCTGCCACAAAGCCCTCAGGGCTGGTGGAGCGATGCAGGCAGTGCCTGTGCTCCGTACCCGAGCTGGGTACCTGCACCCGCTGCCAGCTGCTTGGGAAGTGCCTGCTCAACAGCACAGGAGAGTAGGGGACAGCAACGGATGTCCCCTTGCGCACAGACTGTGGTTGAGGGGGCTGAGCAGAGGGACCGTGAGAGTTGTCCAGGTCAGCCCAGTCAGGGAGCTGGGCTCCTTGGCTCAGCCTTTTGCTCACGGCTGATCCAGAGCTGACAGACTCGTGGGCGTTTTACTGCCTGAGAAACCTTCTGACATGGCTCTCTGCCAAGCGATGAACACAGATGCCTGCAGAGAGAATAACGTGCGGTGCTTCCCCTGGCCTGTTAGCTCAATATTTTTGCCTGTGGGCCAGCAAAGCTTTGGGGACCCTGAGCTGGAGCATGATTTCAAGAAGGCTTTGACTGTTGGTAATTTTGGGGGGAGGAGGTTCATGGGGTGACTGATTTCTGCTGTAGCTTCCTGCCCCGAACCTGCCCAGGGCTTCATGTGCAGAGCAAGTCCCTGCATGAGGCACCTGTCTTGTCTGGGTGCCTCACATGTCTCTCAACCAAAGAAGCCATCCCATCTCAGAGGGGTGCTTTGAGGTTGGTCCTTTTTCCCCTTGTTTTGTGCATGGACAAAGACAACAGGACAGGCTTTGGGAAGGGGTTGCCTGGCCATGGAGGAGCCATGCACCAGTTGCACCAGAACGTGGCTCGTGGGAGAAGCATTGGGTGCGTGAGGCCAGGACACAGGTGGGATCGGGATATGTGCTTTTCAGGCAGTTGCATAGCATGTGGGCTTTTAGCCGAGATTTATAACCACGTCTTTTCTCCGGGTTTGTAGTTTCTTGTCACTCTATTAACTCAAACGAGAGATGTTTACATTGCATAAGTAGCTGGAGCAGTGGATAGTAACCTATCAATTTTCATGACTGTTCCCTGGCAAAAGCTCATAGGCTATCTTGCAGGACACTAATACCCAAAGCTCCTGGGGCACAAGACACCCAGGGCTTGCTATATTTCAGGAGACTGCAGTTCAACAGCTAATAAAACCACTAGGTCAAGAACTGCGCCGTCAGGTCTCTGTGAAGTCCTGGCACAAGACCAAATTTCTGCTGATGGGTAGCTCCAGAGCAAAGGATGAGCATGCAGTGAGAGCGGAGGTGAAGGCTCGTCTGCAGCAGGCTGCCTGAGTGAGGGGCTGCTTTGCCTGCAGGTCACAGGAGGCAGGTCCCACTGGGAACCGGGTTTCGGTGTGGTCTGGCTTGACACTGCTGCTGGGGACACCCACAGAAGCTGTGTCTGGCCTGGGGAGAGGTATGCAGGGAGATGCAGATTTCCTGACTGAAATGCACGTGTGCCGCAGCGTCCTGCTGTGCTATAACCACTCCTGACCTCCTCTCTCTCTTTCTCTCCACAGTCCATTGATCCAGGGCAGCAGTTCACCTGGGAGAACTCCAACCTGGAAGTGAATAAGCCAAAAAACCGCTATGCAAACGTGATTGCCTATGACCACTCACGTGTCATCCTGACTTCCATCGATGGTAAGAGCGACTCCAGAGTGGGTACCCCAGCAAACGGCTGAACCTGGCTGTAGCAGGGGACCGTCTTTTTCCTAGTTCTCAGCTGAGCAGGGGCAAACACCAAGAAACATATCCAACACCAGAGCTGCACAGAATAATGGGTGCCCCTTCCCTGGGACATCAGGTTCCACACGTCCCTGTGCTGAACAGGAGGTGCATCAGGCCTTGGTATTCATAACACTGACCCCCGTGGCTCCAAGAACCAGCCCCAAATCTCTGGAGTCTGGGCTGATTCATGCTTTTAGTACCTGCTTTGCAGTCCCGTTGCACACAGGAGCTGGAGCCCAGGCACCGAAGCCTAGGCTTGCCCGTTCCCACTAGTTGATAAATCAACGCCCAGCTCTGCACACCAGAACTGAGCCCGCTCGTGGGGAATGAGGAAGATGCAGCTAATTCAATGCATCCCTGCTTGGGGAAGAGACTGGGGCCAGGCTTTGTGTACAGGTGGCCGGCAGTTACTAGCAGCCTTTTTCTTGGCTTGGCAGAGTCTTTTCTAATGCTAATGCCGCACTCATCCTCTGTGGGAGGAGGAGGGGGTCCAAACAGCCCCTCACAGCCAGGCCTGTTCAGCAGCAGCAGCAATGCGGAGGCCTGGCATGCCTGGCGTGCCTGATCACAGGCAAACCCTGTCAGACAGCCGTGGGGTGAGCACATGGGGGAATCCCTCTTTCCCAGCCTGACTCAGTTGCTGTCAGCAGTGTCTGTGTCTTCCTGGGAACCATTCCCGAAGCGCCCTGCCAGGTCCCCGCCGCCCATGCCAAGGGAGCTGGGCGCTGCACTCCAGCTGCTCCCCCAGAACCACCAGCACTTTGTTTCTGCCTGAGACTGCTGGGACCTGTAGAAAATTCCCCAGGACAAAAGGGCGAGGGGGAGACCCCCAGCTTTATTTCCTTCCTCTAATGTAATGCAGATGCGCTCTCCTTGGGAGACGAGGAGATTCCTGCTGCTTTCCCTCCCTGCAGCCCAGGCAGCCCATGCTGAGCAGGGTTTGGAAACGCAGCCCCAGGCCTCTGCTTTGCCGCATTTATTTTAGTAATTGTGTCTTTGCATTTTAAAGGCCTTCACAAGAAAGTCTTTTCCTTAAAGTGGTGGGGGCAGAGTGGGAACAGGAGCCCGCTCTGCCAGCAGGCAGCAAAGGAGGATCTCGCACTGAGGAGGGATTCCGCGGTGGCGGGAGGAAGGTCTCTGTCTCCTCCAGGGTACTGGTCCCTGCAGGAGGGATGGGAGGACATCCCTGCCTGCCATCCACTGCTAACAGAGACAAGCTAATGAAGCAGTCTCATTCTTAAAAGGTGCCGTAGGACCATAACAAATAGCTGGTGAATTTAAGACAATTATTTCAATCAGTTGCTTGGGGCCAAATGAGCTCCTTAATATTCCTGCCTGTGAATTTCCCTTTGTGTGCGGGTGGCAACTGTCTCTCTGCTTTGGTGCTGCCTGCTTATTACATTAATGTGGGAGTTGCAAAGGGTGGTTCTTTGTTCAGGCACCATCCCTGTCCTTTGCAGGATCCCTGGGAGAGACTCTGGTATCACCCTGTGAAGGAGACTTGTCAAGAGCCTTGTGAACATGTCAGCCTCTTCCCTCGCCTGCAGGGCCCAGCAGAGCAATAGGCACAGGGTCGTGGGCTGCCCCTGGAGTAACGTTTTGCCCTCTTTCTCTACAGGGGTCCCAGGCAGTGATTATATCAATGCAAATTACATTGATGGGTATCGGAAGCAGAATGCCTACATCGCCACCCAGGGACCTCTGCCAGAAACCCTCAGCGACTTCTGGAGAATGGTGTGGGAACAGAGAACGGCAACTATAGTCATGATGACCAGGCTGGAGGAGAAGTCCAGGGTACAGTGTGTGCTGCTTCTCTTTTCTGGAGCTGGTGGTGGGGACAGGAGAGAGGGAGGAGAACACTTCACAGCATAAGGGCATCCAGGGAGAGGCAGGTCCAGTGGTATACCTCACTGCTGCAGGCACCCCAGCAACAAGTGCCTTGTGAGCATATCCCTGTGGTGCAAAACCTGCTGTCACGGTGCTGCTCATTAACCCCTGTCTTGCCTGTGTGTCTGCATTCACACCCATCCTTTCCCTGCCACATCACTCACACCAAAGGGAGAAAGGAAGGCTCTGAGATGGGCAGTGTTGACAGTCCCTTTCAGGGGGGCTGCATCCCCGAAGCTGAGAAGCTGCAGTGGATAGGTGGTATCAGCAGCGTTCTGTAGCCTGACAGGGCCCTGGCATCTCTGGCAATGCAGAGGAATGGCTGACAGGGTCTCATTGCAATAACAAGGCTAATTTGTGCCTTGTCCAATGACAACATGTATAAACGATCAGCTCATACTGCCAAGATTAGATATTCTGATGTAATAAATGCAAAGCTGCCTGCAAACCATGGGGAAGGCACGAGGTGGAGAGGAAGGAGAGGGAGCCTTTGCTGCGGATGATGCTTGTGGTGTCTCATGACAGAGGTTCTTACTCAGCCCCTGAAGCAGGGGTTCATAAGCTGTGACCGAAGTGCTCCGGTGCCCAGATGCACCCTTTGGGCAAAATCTGCCCAAGCAGGAAGCAGCTTCTGCCTCTTGTGATTCAATTTGTTCCTAAAAGTAAAATTTTAGCGGTAAGCTTTTGTACTTGCAGAATATTTTAGTGTTGCCATGCCAACAGCAGGAGAAGGGGCTGTGCACTCAAGCTGTGAAGCACTAGTTATTTTTAGCCCAATAAGCTCATTCTTGAGAAGCAGAAACTGTCAGGTTTGAGTTTAGCTAAAACTTTTGCCCGCATGCTCTCCCTCCGTTTCAAAGCTTTAGCACCAAAATGCTGGCAGGGGTGTCTGAGCCTACGCTAGCTGGGAGGAGGCAGCTGGAACAACTGATCGCTGTGGCAAAACAGATCTGCTTTTCCTGCGCATACAAAAATAGGCTTTGTTCATGGGCTTCCCTGGCTCCGCAAATGCCCTTACCGCCTGCAGGGAAAAGTAGTGTTCCTTGGAGATGAGCTGCCTCTAGAGATCAGCCCCACCTTTGCACTGTGCTTCCCACTGTGCAGCCCTGCCTGCTCTGTCTGATAGCCACTGTCACCCACCCCATCCCAAACAGGGAGGTATATTAACCTGACCCATCCTTCGGCTCCAGGCTTGGCACATGGGCTAAGCAAGATCAGAAGCTGCTGATCAGCTGCTCTCTGCAGCTGGGGATTGGTTATATGGGGACTTTTTTGTGCCTTCACATTTCAGTGATGGAGCATATATTTGAAGTACGAGGAAAAGCCCTTCTAGGTTGCCAAGTAAATCCATGCCCAGAGTCCTGACTCACTTAACTTCTGCACTGCTTAGTTAGAGGAAGGCACTCCAAGGTGCGTGTTTCTCAAAGATAACGGGTTTCCTTTGACCCCAAAGGCACTTGTCTTTGCCTGAGGTGCCTGTGCTGCTGAGCCATGCGTTATCTCCCCCCAGCACACTCCTGTCTTGTCATCCTGCAATTACCTCCTGCAGTGTTGGTTTCTGTCCCAAACACGGTGTGTGTGGTCAGGCTTTTGGTGACAGGATGGGCACTGTGAATCCCTGTCATGGGCAGGGGATGACCAGAGCCCTCACAGAAGCAACAGGCAACCTGCCTGACCAGGCGCACTGCCCGGGGGCTCTAGGCTGACCCGACTGGACCCAGACCTCAGCATTCTCTCCCCAACACCACCTGCCCATGCCTTGCTGGCTCTTTGGCACAACCCCAGCACTAATGAGAAATGGGCAGTTTTCTCAGGCACTGCAGGAGAGGCAGTTTGCCAGGGGAGGCAGTGGGGAAGCCCGGCCACTGCTGAGTTCTCCAGGCTTCCCTGAATGAGTTTGCTGGACCCTGTAGTTGCCTCAGGGCACCTGCTCGAAGGAGAGCCCTGGTGGGGAGCTGGGATGTGGACTTGCAGGAGATTATTTTCTCAGGGTTTTTTGTTGGCTTCTCCAGCATCTTCCAAGGCAGGACAGCCTTCAGCCACCTTCCTACTCTGCTTCTCCTCATGCCCCTTTGGTGATGGCTAGGGCTCGCTCAGGAACACAGCTTTTGGGGACCAAGGAAGATCCCAGTCACTGCCCATTGCTGCCAGCTTTCAGCATGAGACACTGTTTTACAGTTTACTCCACTTCAGACTCTTCAAACCTCATCTGGTGCAACCCCTTGGGTCCCTGCAGCGTTGCTGCCTGCTGATGTTTGCACTGCTGTGGAACAGCACTGCCCCAGGAAGTCACATGGTGTCACAGCATTGCCCACGAGTGACCTACAGGTGGCTTTGCTTGAAAGTCCCCTTGCCCGGGGGCTTTGGCACAGGCACAGGACTGTCTCTCCAGCTGAGGAGCCCGGGATGGACAGCAGGGCCTCATGGCGAGATGCCCAGTGCACAGCAGGCTCTGCCACCTTCCCAAGTGAGCTCCCCGAGCCCCCCTCGGCAGTGCTGTGTGTAGATAAGCGGACCGGGACCAGCAGCGGCTTCGCAGCCTTGTAGGGGTGACACTGCTTTAAAGGGCTCCTGAGCTGCAGGGGGAAAAAAAAAATCTTTAAAGAGCATCAGCTTTTATGGTCTGCAATTTCAGCTGGCTTGATGGTCCAAATCATCTTCCCTTTTTCATGTTTTCACAAAGCGAGAGGCACATAAAGGATAGAAATGGCTGGATTATGCAATTTAGCTGCCTTCAAAGCTTTACAATCAGTTTCGGAATCATTTGGTAGCAGTTCAGAAACACATTGTAGATTAGCTTTCCCAAAGCTGCGAGCGTGGCATGTCCCAGCTGGGGTGTGTTGCACGCGAGAGATATTAAGGCAGGATTTCTCCTATCCTGGGCTATCCCCAAGAGCCTAGAGAGCAAGGTCTCCCAGCGCTGTGGCTTGTTCTGTCCCAGCCCAGAGCACCAAGCAGCCATCCCAGGGGCATGATCTCCCTGGCACTTCGTGTCCCCAGGCGGAGGTGCAGAGAGGTTGGTGCTCAAGGGTTCTGGAGAAGAGGGGCCTGGCAGCCACATCCCAGTCCAGCCCTCTCAGTGGCAGCGATGCCATCTGGAGCTTGCAAGCGGGGCTGGGAGCCGAGCAGAGCTCTTGAGCTGAGGAGAGGTGCCTGGCTGCTCTTGGGCACAGGGCATCAAAGGGGAGGGCAGGAGCCACTCAGCAAAGCTGCAATAAATGGTTGTTCAGGACATTACTGTGCTCCTTAAGTTAATGAGAAGCCCGCACTGACAGAAGAAAACATCTCTTATCTGCTTTAGTGCTACAGTGCATCAGCTTCAGCATAAAATTTACAGAGCTTGAAAATGGGGCATAAACATTATGGGTAAATTTGGCAGGAAATGTGACTGACTCTTATCTGGTCATGAATAAATAATTTTCAATTACCAGTCCAGGCGCTGCTATTATCCTGCACAGGGAACTCCTCTGAAGTTTGTTTTGTGCTTGGGCACACATGGCCATGTAGCATGTGGGTGGCGGGACGGGGACTGCTCTCACCAAGGTGCGGGCCCAGGCATGGGGACACGCTGTGCTCCTCCACTGCAAGATCCCCTGCACACCCCACCGAGGGCAGCACGGCAAGTGGCTGTCCCCAGCGTTTGCAGGATGCCATTCTGCCCTTGCCCCCTTCAGAGAGGGGTCACGTCATCCCCAAGCCAGGCGAGACAAACTCGGGTGGCCAGAGATGCAGCTGCCACCCGCTTATGAGGATAGGATCGGTTTTGCTGTGAAACAAGGTTTGTGACCTCCAAGTTGTTCACTCTGCGGCTAGTCAGCGTAAAATAACGGGCTGCTCTGTGCCAGGCAAGGAAGTGAAATCTTCTGAGATTTGTGCGGGGCCTGCCACAGTAGGAGCACAGATCCAAGGCAGCACAGCAGCCTGAAGGGCAGGGGACCCTGGACAAGGGGCACAGGCATGGAGATCCCCATCAGGCAGCCTTGCTCCAGGCACCTCTGCCAGGGCAGGGCTTCCTGAGAGAAGAACCCCCAAAAAGCAGGGAGATGCATCCCTCTGACCCAAGGTTGCCGCACTCCAGCCAGCAGCCAGAGTACAGGATGAGGGCTCAGCTCTCACAAGCCCCACCCTGCTTAAAGTGCCTTCAATTAAAAGGCAGAACTTCATTGATTTCTAATTAAGCCTGTTGTTTCCCTTCCCACACATTCCCCTGTAAACACGCTCGGCTAATAATTAAGTTTACTATTCCTTGACAAGCACAGATGATCCTCCATTCACTCCTCTCTCCTAGGGCGGGACAACGTTTTCGATGCAGTGCACATGGGTGGGAAAGAAGTCCTCCCTCCTGTCAGCCAGACACCCTGGCTCGGGGGGGCGGGGGAGCCAGGTGCCAGAAGAAATAGGGATGCTTAGGGTGCCAAATTGAATAGGGAGCTGGGGACTGGAGTGAAAAAAATTGGAGGAGTAGTTTACAAATGCTGAACTGTGAATAGGAGGAGGAGGAGGACATCAGCAGGTGAGCAGGCAGGATGCACAGGGAGATGAAGGGGGCAGAGGGCTGGGGCCCTGGAGATGCGTTAGGGCTCTCTGCCAAAGGGGCTGCAGCAGGAGCCGTGACTGGTAGCTCAAAGTGCTGTGGTTGCGGAGTTGGGAGTGGGAGATAAAGGATACTGCAGGGCAGGGGATCTCTAGGGAGCAGCGGTGTTTTTGTGATGGGACAGTGCTGCCTGCAGGAAGGGGCTGAAGGGATGATTTGGCTATGGTCTGTGTCTTCTCGCAGAGGGAGAACAAGTTGTGTCTGTCTGTGTCAGAGCTGGCATCTGTGCCTTGCTGCGGAGCAGTTTTTGAAACATCTGGGAGATGTGGATTTCCAGGGATCCAATGCACTCCAGCCTGCGGCAGTGCAGAAAGGGTGGCAGGATCAGCCATGTGGACATGGCTTCCAGGCTGGAGCCCTGGCATGGGCTGTGTCCCATCTTTCACTAGGGTGGTGTGCTGTCTGGGGCCCATGGTGGCAGGGGTATTGCGGGGACTAGGGATGCTCTAGGGGGAAAGGAGTGCCTGTTGTGTACTTCACCATAATGAGCCTAGAACTATGTTCAGTGATGTGGGTTGAGGACCTTGGGCTGGAATAGCAGGGAGTTGGTGGAGATACAGGCTGTGTCTCCCTTGAGCCTTCGAGCAAAGCCTTCCCCAGAGAAAGCACCATTTCCACTGCCCTGCTTCACCAGCTCTCCTCCCACCAACCCACAGCTGCTGACCTCTCCATCCAGGCATAGCTCAGGTAGGGGGATGCCACAGGCGCAGCCCCAAAGACCCGCATCTTCCCAAACAGGAGGTAGAGGGAGTAGGGCAGGCACAAGTCACTTAGCAATTGCTGCACATTGTCTTCATACCTTGTGTTACTCTTGCTCCTGTGTCTGGTGGCCTAGCCCCCTTTGCTGCTTCCCACCAGTGGCTCCAGAAAAAAAATAAATAAATTAAAAAAAAGAAATTCCCCTCTTTGAATGTGAATCTTGTGGAAAGGAGCCCAGGATGTGCTGCCTGTCTGCTGGCGACTGGGACACTCAGAGAGAAGGAAATCTGGGTGTTTGGGACCCCCGACACAGTGACTCTCTTTGTGTCTTTACTTTTCAGAGGACAGAGCCCTTTTCCTCACCCCGAATGCTTCAGCCAGCAGCCAAGCACTGACCCTTTCTCCTCTCCTCCCTACAGGTAAAGTGTGACCAGTACTGGCCGAGCCGGGGTACGGAAACCTACGGGATGATCCAGGTGACCCTGCTGGACACAGTTGAGCTGGCAACCTACACCGTCCGCACCTTTGCATTGTACAAGGTATGGCACTGGCCGGGCTGTTCTGCTCCAGGAAGTGCACAGCCGGTGCTATGGGGCACTTCCGCGCTGCCCGGTGCTGCACGGCCCACAAGCGGAGGCCACCAACTTTTTGGCTTTGGCTTGGCCAAGCGTGTGGCTAGTCCATGCTTGTCTGCAGTGGGAGATCAGCTGCAGATTGTGCATCTGGCCAGGACACCTGATGCTCTCCTGTATGCATTCAGACCCTGTGATGAGCCCCAGAGCGGGGGCCGTACTTGCCTCTGGCGAGCGTACATGTAACAGCTGTCCTCCCATTAGAGGGACAGCATGGGAAGCAGTGAATTTTTAGCACTCCTGTCACTAATAATGCAAATATAGGAGCCTTGCTGTTGTGTGTCCATGCCCTTCTCTCCTGCCTGCTGCGTTCCTCGTTAGTGTTTGGAAATCCCCGGGGGCAGCGCTAGCAGCAGTGTGTCACGGCAATGCAAACAGGCTTTGCAGCAGGCTGCCTCTGTGCGTGACTGAGTCCGAGCCATGCTCGCTGAGAGCACAGCCGTGTTTGATGGGGACACGCTCACACCCCAGGAAGGCTCCTCAGCCCCAGCAGTCACCCAGCCAGTCCTACTGCATTGCTGCATGAATCACTCAGCCACTGCCACTGCAGGGCAGCCTCTGCAGACACAGGGTTGATCAGCCATCCCACAGAGCCCCGTGATGCGGAGCAGCAGGGCGGGAACGGGCTGCTGTGACCCTTCCATGCCTGGTGCCTGTTTTTCCCTGAACATGCAGTGAGCACGCGGGTAGTGACCCCATGCTGTGCAGAAAGGAGTCTTTCACCTTTCCATCAGTCTGCTTTACTCCCACAGAGCTGCTCTGCTCTCTGTATCAGCTTGTTTTCCACAAAGCATCCATGTGTACAGAAGCCTTGCAAGAAGCCTGTATTTCGCCTCTAAATTTGCAGTGACAAAAGCCCAATACATGCATGATGGCACACAGCATTACATTACATGCCTGTTGTTACCCAGTATGCTGGGTACCTTGTTACCCCACCAGTGGGTTCCTGTCCTAGGATGAGACTGTTCTCACACAAAACAACTCCTCTTTGTCTTCAACAGAACGGTTCCAGTGAGAAGCGAGAGCTGCGACAGTTCCAGTTCATGGCTTGGCCTGATCACGGGGTACCAGAATACCCCACCCCGATCCTAGCTTTCCTGCGACGGGTCAAGGCCTGTAACCCACCGGATGCTGGGCCAATGGTTGTCCATTGCAGGTAGGATTGTGTGTTTGTGAAGCTGCACTTGGGCACGTGCCTCCTGGATGCAGGAGCTTTGACTTGTCCAGCTAAAAGTGGGGTCTCCTGTTCCTGCGGGGAAGGTTTTGTGGTACCATAACCACCAGCAGTGGTAATGCAGTGGTGATATTTGCATTACTACTGCTCTGTCAGATCAAACAGTGCTGCTGTATGGAGAGCCTCAGAAAACACTTTTTCATGCAAAACTGCAAGTACCATTTAAAAATGACGTGATCTGTGCCCAGCATAAGTAGGTGGTACCTTTCAGAGGCACATCGTTGACAGTCAGCACAGCGATCTCTACAAACATTCATATGCAGTATTTACAGCAGAACTCTGGTAGGGTAAAAAGGCAGCTCTTTAAGCAAAATATTAGTCTACTAAGGCTCAGCATCTTATCCAGGCAAGATTTATTTATACCAGCCAAGTGGGGACTATTACTGAACAAACCACTCCATCATTGCTGTTCCAGCATACGCCTTACCAGCAGTGTTTAATGCTCTTCTTTCATGCTCTGTTTCAGATGGGAGTGGGGTATAATTAACACACAAACAAGCTGTATTAAAGCCCTGTTAAGGATCTGACTTGCACCATAAATGAGGAAATGTCTAGCTCCGTATCTCTGCCGGTGTTTACATGGCATGACAGCATGTCTGTTGTTTTCAGGGTGCTCTCAGGGTGAGCAGTTTGAGGATTCCTACTGTCCTTCCAACGGACATGGAGAGGCATCTGGTGCTTGAGCAAAGGGCTTAGTACAGAAATGCATCACCTCACGTTTCTGCTTTCCCCCCTAGGGCTGGCTGTCCTCGTTCTACAGATTAGGAAACAGTGACCCAGGTTAGGGGACAAGCAGGCTTGAAATTGTGGGCTTCACTGGTGCTGGGGCCCAGCCTGGACTTCAGGTCTTCTGACTTCACGTACACGTACACTGTCACTCTCCTTCCCTTGTGGAGATGCTGCCAGCCACCACTGGGACCAGCAGAGTGACACCGCATCCTTTCCGCTCCATCGGTGAAAGAGGGATAGCAGAAGGGCTGGGTAGCCTCCCACATTCTCCAGTGCCTCTCTCCCTTACTCTCTCCCTCACTTCTCCTGTCACCTCTTGTTTGGGCACCGCTCGTTAGCCCTCAGTGTGGAGAGCAGCCTTTACTCCCCTTCTGTGCACTCTAGGTCTGAGTGCTCTCTTAAGCAAGAGCAGAGCTTGTGTGGTGTCTGTAGGAGACAGTGTCATCTCAGGCCACGTGCTTTGTTCCCACAGTGCTGGTGTGGGACGAACTGGTTGCTTCATTGTCATTGACGCCATGCTGGAGCGGATGAAGCATGAGAAGACCGTCGACATCTATGGCCACGTGACATGCATGCGCTCTCAGCGCAACTACATGGTGCAGACAGAGGACCAGTACATCTTCATCCATGAGGCCTTGCTGGAGGCAGCCACGTGCGGCAATACCGAGGTGCCTGCACGCAACCTCTTTGCTCACATCCAGAAGTTGACCCAGGTGCCACCAGGCGAGAGCGTTACTGCAATGGAGCTGGAATTCAAGGTAGGTGGCAGAGCCCCAGCACTCCCCTTCCCTGGCGCCCACAGAGCTCCACCAAGCTGCTCATCCAGGGGCTGGGAGAGGAGAGCCATGGATCATTACAGACAGTTATTCTTTTGTGTGTTTCTAAACCAGGTAGGCAGTGATTTAAAATACATTTGAATTGTAAAGCTTGCGTCAGCCATGGTCCCCCCTGGATTGGCAGCTTCTGGGGAGGATATCAAAGGCAGATGGATGCACGGTTCTCAGCAGCACGTTCTGCTCTAGGTTCACTGTGCGGCAGGAGCTGCATCTGAAATCAGATGGAGATCGTGTTAGTGATAATTGATGTTACTATGAACAACTTGTCTGGAAACAGCTCCAATTTAAATATGTGAGACGTTTGTAGTCTCATTTCTTCAATGCTGAGCTCTGGTATCTTTTAACCACCTCGACACCCAGCCTCATTGTGTAGAACTGGTGAAGGCAATGTTTTAAGGCACTCTGTTTTTAGGAAGCCAAGCCCACATTTTGCTGTTCTATATCCGTGAATGCCAACTGCAGATATTTATTACGGCCTTGGAGATGGAAGTGAGCTCTGGTAAGCGCCCATATTCTCAGATGAGGTGCATTAGTCCAGTGAACTCATGCAGGGAAATAAAGCTCTTGCAGGGAGGCAGCAAACCATGCAGGCTGTGAAATGAACTGCAGCAATACAGCTTCACCCTGGGGATTCCCTCCAAGTGACAAAGGAACAGGAGAGGCAAAATATTGACTTTATGCGTAAACTGGGAATAGCTGAGCAGCTCTGTCCTGCGGTTACCAGAGCTGCTGGTGTCCTGGGCTCAGGACAGTAGAATATGCTGCATTAGTATTTCATGGTGACACCTGCCCTGAGAAAACCCTCAAGAGAGCCACAGAATTAGGCTCAACTCTAGCAACTCTGTTGTAAAAAGACAAAAATTTGCTGCTTCTCCAAGGATCTATTTAGAACAGTAATAAAATTTGCCCCTCTCCGTGCCCTGGCAGCATCCGCTGTGTGGGAAACCCTGGGGAGCAGGATATGGGAGGGCCTCACATGGCTGCATCACTCCTCAATGAAGAGCCCTGTCCTTCTGCAGGGAGCCTCTGCCAAGGACCAGGTGCCACACACAGAGAGAAGGGTGGCTCTGGAGATGCTGGAGAGAGTCTTTTGGGGAAGGAGGAAAAAAAAATAAATAAAAGAAAAAGGAAAAAAAAAGAAAGAGGAACTTCTATTTTAGTGTCTCTGCCAAGAGATCTAAGTAACACATTTACCATGACTCCAGTTTACAAGGCTCAAAGAGAACCATAAAATGTCTCACAGTAACCTAAAATAGATCTTCTTTACCTAAAACTGTCACAATTCTCACATTTTTCTTGGGTTCGACTGGGGTGAGAAGTAAATAGCAAGACATTGTTGGAAGATGGAAAGCTTTCCTTCCCTGACACCACCAGGCATGTGTCCTTGGTTCAGCAAGGTGCACAGCTCTGTGGGTCAGACAGCTGCTGCGGGTCTCCACTACGCTTCATGGCTTTGGGGCTATGCCAGTGGGTCAGTGCAGGTGGTTTTCCCTGCTGTCACCTACAGCCCTGCACCAAAAGCCAGCAGCGAGACAGGGCAGCTGGTAGGTCCCGATTTTGGCCCCAGACTGCTGCATGCCCAGTGGAGGTCTGACATGTCTCCTCCTCTTCCAGCTGCTGGCCAACTCTAAAGCACATACCTCACGTTTCATCAGTGCCAATCTCCCATGCAACAAATTCAAGAACCGCCTCGTGAATATCATGCCCTACGAGCTCACGAGAGTCTGTCTGCAGCCCATCCGGGGTGTCGAGGGCTCCGATTACATCAATGCCAGCTTCATAGATGGATACAGGTAAGGGCCGCCTCAGATGCCTGGGCAAGCCTATCCCGCCTGCTTGGGAACATGGGCAGAGCTGTCTTCTCTTTCCAAAGGACTGGTCCTGGCTGCCTAGAGGTTGGCTGGGGATCACTTTGTTGCATTTTATTTATTTCCATCTTCTCAGACGCTCCAGTGTGTATAGTTACAATATGCGAAGACTGCTAGCGAGTGAGTGCTGCCAGGCTGCCTTGTATTGCTCTAGACAGATGCCCACATGGCTGGGGTGGGAGGCTGTGCTGGCTGTGGAGGCTGTTTGTAGGATCTTCTGGTAGGCATCCCTTGGCATATCTGCAGCAAACCTGCCCCCCACCACTAGCTATAGCAACCAGAGGTAGAAGTGCACTAGCGTTGTGTGGCTGATCCAGGTAGCAGCCGAAGAGTAATCGTCCCATGTCTTTATTTTGGGAGGAGTCTGTGGATCCTCAGGCAGGGCTGATGCTGGACACTGGGGAGCCTGTCACTGGGTTCTCCTCCCCAGGATAACTCCTAGAAAGCACAAATTAAGATCTAGTGGGGCAGTAACACTTAGGAGTATGTAACTGATGGCATCGCATTCTCAGATGCTAACTGCCAGGAGAGGAGAAAGCAGGGTGTCCACATGAGACGCAGGAGAAAGCCCAGTGTCCACACTGCCTTCCCAGCCCATGCCCAGACAGTAATCCAGACCAAATCCCAACAACGCACATACAAGGCTCATTCTGGTCATCTCGCTATGCGCCATGGCAGTAGGGTCACCCAGTGCAGGAGTGGGAGCTACAATGATAGATGTGGCACAGTCCCCCTCTAGCTTGGCTCTGCCCAAATGCTTCTTACCCGCTGGTGGCCTCCCAGGAGCAACAGGCACGGCCAGGGGGAACAGATTTGGTGCAGCCAGGCCAGCAGCTTTGTCCCTGCTCCATCAGTTGAGCCCAGGAAGGGTTCCCAGGGGGAAGGGTTACATGGAGGCAAGAGTGGGCAGGGAGCAGAAGGGAAGCAACCCTGGGAGCATCCCAACACAGCAAAACAGCAGCAAGCCAGGCTCCCTCAGGGTGGGACAGAGTAGTGGAGAAGGATGAAGGGGCTGGAGAAAAGCTGTCACAGAGCAGCCTCCGCTGCCTCCTGCCTGTGTGGTCCCAAGCCATCCAGCACCACGTCATTAACGTGGCCACCTGCCTGCACGCTCACCCCGGCAGCCCGATCTCTGACAGGCAGGCTGCAACCACTGTGTCCTAGCTCCGGAGCTGATTAAGAGTGATGCTGGTTTTGCCTCTTGGTGATGCTACAGCAGAGGGCTGCCAGCACGGCAGGTGGTACCATTTCATGTGCTACCTACCCCATCCCTGAAGAGTGCTGTTATCTCTTCACATCGTTTCTTTTGAACCGAGCAATCTTCTCGGTATTATCTAAAGAGATCAGCTGGCCCAAGGTCCTGCAGACATCACTGATGCTGCATCTCTATTAGCTCTTTTGTTTCGTTCTGCACCTCCACTCCCTGCCTTTTATGATGTCTTATAAATCCACCTTGAAGCAGCTCCTGTCTTCATCCTGCGCGTTACAGCTGTCCTGCAACACGTTCATTAATTTTTAGCACCGACGGAGAGATGAAACGATGCTGGACGGGAGGATGCCGCCCCGCAGTGGCGAAGCAGGCGTCACCGGCATGGCCGGCTGGATGCTCGGCCAGCCGAAGAACCAGCATGCCAGAGCTGGCCCTTCTGAGTCCAAAGCACCAGGGGTGCTTTCTTGAGGGTGGGGGCCAGGCTGGGGCAGGTCAAGCTCTGCTTTCACATGGGACATTTTGAGAGATGCTGTGGTTCACAGTGGAACTGAGGACAAATTTGGAAGCTTCAGAAAATCTGACAAAATGATATTTGTGTTTTCCACACTGCCGTAGTTATTAGCTGACGTGCGTGATCCAGGCGACCTGATTCAGTTGGTCTATGTCTGCCCGTGCAATGGGAGGGATGGTGGGCACTGCAGAGAGTAAGAGTGCAGGAACCCGGGGGTGCTGCTGGGATCGTCCCCAGGCAGAGCCTCTCCGTCCAGCCCAGATGGGTGTTGGCAGGCTGCTCACGTGGGCCTGGGTGCCGAGAAGGCTCTCAGTGCAGCAGCGCTGGAGACAAACAGCAGGAAGAGGCTGGGCTGGGTACACTTGTCACCTCAGCAAGGACTGGCAGTGTTTCTGGATCTTGCACCCAGTGGCGCCCAGTGCGACCATGAGGAGCACTTAAAAGACACGAGCTGGGCAGGCTAATCCCTCCCTCAAAGTCCGTGGCAAGTCCTAGACACCCATCTCCTGCAGCTGCATTGTCAGCCCTGCTCCCAGTTGCACAGACCCCCTGCCTCCAGCTCTCCCAGCCCACCAGTCCCTGGGAGCAGCTGCTGCCCACCTCCTAGGCACTGGTCTGAGCACCGTCTTGTTTGTCGCAGGCAGCAGAAGGCCTACATCGCCACGCAGGGACCACTGGCTGAGACCACGGAGGATTTCTGGCGGATGCTCTGGGAGCACAACTCCACCATCGTGGTGATGTTGACAAAGCTGCGTGAGATGGGCCGGGTACGAATCCTGCTGGGGGGAGAAGGGGGCCGTGTGGCTGCTCTCCATGGGCGCGACCTCTCAGCTCGCCCCAGTCTGTCCCCAGCACCAGCCGCTCTGGACCAGCTGGCATGTCCTGTGGCTGACCCCGTGACCCCGTATGCTCCCAGGGAGCAGGAGGGGAGGAGTGGCAGCTTGTCAGTGCTAATGTCTCGCCATGTTCCTCATCCACAGGAGAAGTGCCATCAGTACTGGCCCGCGGAGCGCTCTGCCCGGTACCAGTACTTCGTGGTGGACCCCATGGCAGAGTACAACATGCCGCAGTACATCCTCCGGGAGTTCAAGGTGACGGATGCCAGGGTGAGTGCAACTGGTGGCTCCCCAGCTCCCCTGCCTCCTGCACCTCTGCCCCACCTCTGCCCTGCCCCAGCCACCAAAGGGAGTATGCAGTGGCTCCTGGAGAGATGGGAAAACAAGGTGCTGCATTGCACTGCAGGCAGAAGGGGCTGCTGCCCCTCACCTGCTGCTCCTCTCGCCTCACGTTCCCTCCTTGCCAACTGTGTCAGACCTGAGGAGCAGCTCACTTGTCGCCATCAGCACCAGAGCCTGCCTTGCCTGTGCTGCACATGTGGGCGAGCATTTGACATGGACTCCCCTGCACCTGGAGTACGTGTGCAGCATCTGACGGGGCGCAGGACCCATGTGTGACAGCAGGCATGCTCCTGGGGTGGAGCTGGGCCCCAAACAGGACCAGGGCACCGACCTAACAGACCCTGCTGGGGCCCAAAGCCCTGCCCAGCTCAGCCACCCTGGGGTGAACACGGGAGAGCAGAGGCAGGCCCCAAACACTCAGCAAAAGATCTGCTTGGGCTCCTCCATGGCCTGTGCACCTTCTTGCCTGGCCTAGGCCAAGGGGTCTGAGCAGGTCAGCAGCACCAGTGCTGAGGGGAGCGAGATCAGCCCCTCTTGCTGTCTCCTCACCCACAGTTCACATCTAACACCCCTGTCCCTGCAGGACGGCCAGTCACGGACCATCCGCCAGTTCCAGTTCACAGACTGGCCTGAGCAGGGAGTGCCAAAGACGGGAGAGGGCTTCATCGACTTCATCGGGCAGGTGCACAAGACCAAGGAGCAGTTTGGGCAGGACGGGCCCATCACGGTGCACTGCAGGTGAGTGGGGACAAGTCAATGCCCACCTCTGTCTTCATCAGAGAGCTCTCAGAGACGTTCCCTAGCTCGCTCACCCTGGCAGCTGCCAGCTCCCCTGCATTTGGTGCCCCTCCTGCATACCACTGGCAAGAGGTAGGCAGAGGCCGAGGAGGTGGCAACATCCATGGGTGCTGCTGGCAGCCTTTCTGCCAGGTGACTGGATTAACCCCATCCCCTGATGGTACTGATTGGTAGCTCTTTGGAAGAGTCCTTGGGCAGGGCAGGGCACCACGGCAGCTTGGCCCCGAGGCAAGGCAGAATCGGTGGGCCCCATGGGGCTGAGAGGGCACCTCTGGCTGGCAGTGTCCCTGTGGTCTCTCCTGGCTCCGCTGATTATGTCCCCATGCTCCATGAGATGCACTGCTCCTAGGAGCTCTGCAGAGCCTCGCTGGGACTGGCGGGTCTCTAATGGCACCTCTTGCTCCCTCTGCGCAGCGCTGGGGTCGGACGCACAGGCGTGTTCATCACGCTCAGTATTGTTCTGGAGAGGATGCGCTACGAGGGCGTGGTGGACATGTTCCAGACGGTGAAGACCTTGCGGACGCAGAGGCCAGCCATGGTGCAGACAGAGGTGAGTGTCCCCTCCTCCCCGGGGCAGTGGGAGATCTGTGGGAGAAGGGAGGGGAGCTGGCGCCTCTGGATGTTGAACCCTGCTGCCCAGTGTCCTTGCATCCCTGCTTCTCACGCTTTACCCCGTGCTGCCTTGCAGGACCAGTACCAGCTGTGCTACAGAGCGGCACTGGAGTATCTCGGCAGCTTCGACCACTATGCAACGTAACTAGTGCTTTCCTCCAGTCGCGGTGGGGATGTCTAGGAGTGGAGACGGGTCCCTCTGAGCCAGAGCCGCCCATTCCTCAGTCCTTCTGTACAGACGGAGGTGCTGCCCAGGCAGCAGACCTCCACGCCAACCAGTTCTGACCACGGCATTTAGGAACTTCGCCCCAGCGCCAAACGAGGGAATCTGACTCCAAAAGCATTTCCAGTCTCTGGCTGAATTTCTGCTCATGTGCATCTCTCGCCCTCTCTCACGCGACTGCATTTCACAGCGAGGCTTTAGGTGGGTGGAATGGGATCTTTTTTTTAAACATGTAAAATAGTTACTAGTGGTTTTTATAATCTCCTCTCTTTATTTTTTATTTTTTGCAAGTCTTAATGTTTTGACCAGGCAGAACTGGACCCGCCAAACCTTTGGGAGTTGGGTTTGTTTTTTTTTCCTTTTTAATTTCCTTTTGCTTTTACATTTTTTACTGCCCTGTGTTTATTTCAGCCCGGTCACTGCTGGTTCTGCCCATTTTAGTGCAGCTTCCTTGGTAATTTGCAGCAGCTGGCTTGCGGTTCATGCCCAGCTCCATTCCCCATAGGCTGCTTTTTAATCCTCTGTAGAATATGAAATTTCATGGAACTGGACCTAAGCTACCAATTATTTTTTTAGCTTTTCCCTCCCCCCCATTATTTCCTGAGTAGGTTTGGGTTTGCGAGGGCATGTGGGGTTGCCGGAGAAGCGGTCCCCTTTGTCAGCTGGAAACTGTTCAGTCCTGTTACGATGCGTGTTAAACCAAACCAGTGACCGTGTGTATTGGCAGATCCCGATATGACATGAGTTGTCGTCGCCTTGTTTGTGAGAGACCCGAAATCTCAGGCTCCATGCTTTGGAGCCTCTTTTTGTCTGTCTCGCTGGGAAGGGGGCAGGAGGAGAAGCGAGTGGGTCCCACACTTCCCCAGGGAGGGGATGGAAAGAGCGAGACACAGCCCTTTTTGTTCATCCCGCGGTTCTGTGCGTGCAAGCGCCATTCTGTCACCTCTCACCAGTGGAGTGCATCAGAGCATTTACAAAGGCAAGGAGCACAAGCCCAGCAGGCCACAGAGCGGAGCAGGGCCAGCTCTTTTTGGAAAGCAGGGTACTGCAGGGAAGGGGAGGGGAGTACACATGGCTTCAGAGGTTGGGTGTATCTATAATTTCTGCTATCCTGCAAATGTTAAAAGTCACTAGAATATTCTACTTTCCGCTACTTCAGGACGTTCTAATGAACCAATGTGGCAAGACTACTGGACTTAATTTAATGGTACTATATATTAATACTCCTTATTATATCACGCTTGCACTAAAGACAGGGAGTGAGCAGCCCTCTTTCGAGTGCATTGAGTTATGAATAAAGGTGGTGGAAGGGTATCTAATTGTATTATCACATGTATTCCGAATGTTAAGAATCCAAGCTACGTTGAAATCAGCAATCCAGGGTTGGTAATGTTGGAGGACACATTCATTTTTACCTTGTGGATGCATAGTGCTGTAGGGGTCACTGTTGTATACAGTCTGTTTTCTATTTGTTAATAAAAAAAAAAATCTACAGCATCATTGCATAATTCTTGATGTTAATAAATTTGAATAATCGGGTTTCATACAAGCTGGCTTTGCTGTCT
Source organism: Chlamydotis macqueenii (assembly GCF_036417535.1). Classification (NCBI taxonomy): domain Eukaryota; kingdom Metazoa; phylum Chordata; class Aves; order Otidiformes; family Otididae; genus Chlamydotis; species Chlamydotis macqueenii. The sequence goes on from NC_141563.1 coordinate 26,697,185, forward strand.
GTTTCTTCAGCAATAAGCAGAGGCCATAGAGTCCCTTGAAGATGGGCATGCTCCCAGCCTGTTGCCAGAAAAGTCTTTTCCCATGGGCACATCCCAGCCACGAGTGCCCCACGCTTCCCGCAGGGACCGTGTCCCGGCAGGGAGTTTGGAGACCCTCTGTGGCAATACGCTTTGCGCAGGCATGTGCTCACCTCCTGCCCACCCGCAGCCATACACTGGTGCACCAGGAGTCCTCAGTCCTTGGCAATCTCCAGGAATAGCTCCTGCCAAGCCTGTCTTTGCAGCCGTGGCCCTTTTCTGGGTCCCCTCCACTCACTTCCCAAGGATGGATCACTCCCAGCAGGAGGAAGCGAGTAGCCACTTTCTGCTCAGGCCACGCTCCGCACAAGCTGGCTGAGACATTGCCAGCCTCCTTGGGATGCTGCAGTAACGCTGTTCTGCAGCACTGAGCGCAGTTCTGTATGCAAAGTTATTGCTCAGAAGTAAAACCATCGCCCGGCCCCTAGCTGCAGAGCAGCACCCGAGTATGTTCAGGTGTGAAACCCCTGCCAAGGCACACGGCTGTGCCTGCTCCGCGTGGGCTGGCCAGCTCCAGCCCTGCCTACATGTGAACTGCAAACCCCCGGGTCAGTGCCGGCTCCTAGCGAGAACAGCACCTGCAAACAGCACCAGCATGCAAGGGAAAGGCCAGAACAGGGGGCAGAACCACATGGCCTGTCCCGCCTTCCTGAGGAAGCCAAATCTGCCCTGGCCAGCCTGCGCACGATGGGTGGGAGCGTGCGGCAGACTGATGAGCTTTTCCCCGACGTGACTATGGACACCTTACTGACTCCTCACTGACTTTGCTGGAGCTCAGCCACACATGGCATTCCCTGCCAGGCCAAACGGTGCCTGAGCAGGTGCCAGATGCAAAATGGTGTTTCCGCGTCGCCCAGCTGGTTCCTACCCCAGTGCTTCGCCCCTGGGGTGACCTGAGGTTGGTGGAACCTTTCCCTGGCTCTGCTGTGGGGCAGCCCCTCTCAGGGATGCAAATCTGAGGGTGAAGCAAGCTCCTGCCCTTGTGGCCTTGCCACATGGATGTACCACTCACCAGGCATTGCCGCGTCCACAGGAAAACCTCTAGTCTGTGTGTGGCTTCAAATGCAGTGATTTGCTCTCACCAAAACCAGAAGCTGCCAGAACACTTCAATATATGCACAAGCATATGCACACATACCTTCTTTCTCCTTGACAGAGAATACTTGGGGCTTCCCTCTCCATTTGATGTCACGTTCTTAGCCCAAACCATTTAAAACCAACCCAGGAAAAACATGAGGGAACAAACACTCCCAACTGACTGCCTCTGTGGGCTCCATGTGTTAAGGCACAGAGTGACCATTTTGGGTGGTCAGTGGGCTTACCTATGGGCTGGGTAGAAACAGGGGAGCGGGGGAGAGAGAGAACAAGCGTCTCAGCACAGACCACACCGGGAATAACATGACGGAGCCCAGGCCTCTGCAGCAAGGCTGCTGCTGGGAAGACGGAGTGTAGGTGCTTATGTTGTGGAGGTGAAGCCACATAGCCAAAGCCTCACCCTGGCCTCACAGGGCCAAGAAAGGCTCAGTGCTCAGAGGGGGCCAGGATGCCCCCAAAGCATGAGGATGTGCCACCTTGGCAAGGGGACGGGCCCCAGGGGGACAGCCAGGGCAGAGAGCGGCAAAGGCAGCTGCTGCCTGTGGTGAAGTCCTGCTGCTCACCCTCCTCATGCATAACTAACGTTGCTCCAAAGGGGATGGCGTCATATCAGTTTAAAAACGGTAATTCTTTTAACATTTATTTCCCTTTATCTCTGCATATCTCACAAAATAAAAAGGGAACAAAAAACAAGTCTAATTCTGGGAGCTAACCCAGTCTGCCCTCGGAGGCAGTGCCGTGGCTCCAGGCAGAGCCATGCTGCTGCCTCTTCCCAGGGCCTGGCACTGCCGTGCCTGGGCTGCATTGCTCAGCTTTCCCTAGCCAGAAAGGATTTACCCTAGCTGACTTTTATTTTTGCCCCATCCTCTTTGGTATCAGTTTGAGACTCCTCCCTCCCTCTGGCATCAGCGTGGCTGTGCAGTGCCACACTGTGCTCCAGCTCTGAAAAGAGCGGTCCTGAGATGTGCAGTGTCTGGCCTCCCTCCTTTGGAGTCTCTCTGACAGACCAACCATATTCGCACTGAGAAATGGAGCTGGGTAGTTCACGCTGGGTTGATTTGGTTTTTTTTTTTTTCTCCATGGTGAAAATTTTCCATTCCTTAGTTGTAGCAGGTAGCCCTAATGCAGCCTCAGATAAGCAGCTTTGAAAGGGCATGGTTTGGCAGGTGGGACAGCTGCTAAATGGCAGCTAGTCAAAGGTGAATTCCTGGGCACTGAGGTGCTCTTCTGCTCTTTCTATTTTCATTTTTTTTTTTTTAAATTTGTTCCATCGATGCCTGTAGCAAGAGAGTTGTGTAGGCCCTGCCTGGGTTTGGCTTGCCTCCTAAATCATAGGATCATAGAATGGTTTGGGTTGGAAGGGAGCTTTAAAGATCATCTAGTCCAAATAAACACTTGCCCTTTGGGATTCTATTACTTTAAATTATGTTATTCAAGGGCAAAATAGTTGTTAAATAAGGAAAAGAAACAGCTGCATTGCTGAGCAAATCTGAGCTGACTCTGTGCAGTAGCTTGGCAACTCCTTCCCCCACAGTCCTGGCATTTCTTCTTGTCAGCAATGTTGCCATTTTCATTTGTGAAGTTTCCCACTTAAGAGTTACTTTTTTTTTTTTTTCTTCTTCTGACCTAGTTCACTTCTGAGAGAAGAAAAAAATGTTGATCCCCCCAATTAAAAGCTCATTGTTGCCCTTTTGCCTGTTTTAATAAGTTACTTCAGTCCACAGTAACAATTATATGTCACAAAGCCTTCCTGCCTACACATTTCTGCTCACAGCAACATTCTACCACTTGTCATCATTAAAAGACTAGCTCATGTCTCTTAATATTAGAAAGTTGGTGTTTCTTGACTGATCAATAGCGAATACAGCTGCCGGGCCACTAGAAAGGCCAGAAACGTAGAGGTCATCTCAAAACCATGACCTGACTGTTGCCTGTGCTGGTACCTCCGTCCGTAGGAAGCTGTGTTGTGCCTGCTGTGATTTTAACCCACTTTGGGGTTCTGATCTGTATGCCTGGCAATTTGGAGTCTGAGCGGGTCGGAGAGGCAGCAGACCACAGAAAATCTGTGTTGGAGTGGTGTTTTGGTAAGATTTTTCAGGGCTGTTGCATGCCCGTAGCATGACGCTGAAGGAAGTGCACGTCAGGAGAAACAGTGACATAGGTTTTATTCGGGCACGAGGGACTGAGCGGAGTCTCTGAGGACGGTTATGAGCTCTTTTGGATTGGTTGTGCTTGGCTTCAAGGTTGCCTCCTGGCACTTAGACATTTAAAAGGCATTTAGCACAAGACGATCTGTGAAAATTGCAGCCAGCCCCAGCCAAGGGGAGGTCAGTGTCCTTAGACGGGCTCTGCCAAGCGGTCAGCCTTGTCCACGCTTCAAAGCCTTCGCTGCTAAAGCTGTGCTGTCAGCTCCCAATCCTCAACGCAACGGCGGCGGATTATCGACAGTGTACAGCAGCCACAGGACCACTTTTCCACCTTTTTCTTTTTTCCCCCCCTCAACGGTCTGTGCTGGCAGAACCCCCTCGCGTGGGCTGGCACCGGGCCAGCCCCAGGTCACGTTCGCTGCCAAAGTTTGCATAGTATCAAAGTCTGCTTTGGCTTTGCTTACACACAGAAACGGTAGGAGCGTAATTAGCTCGGTTAATACGTTCAACTGGCACATGCCCATTGTGTGTGCCCATTCACCGCCCGGAACCCATTAGCTCACCAGAGCATTAATCACACCGGATTAATACCCAGCGCTTCCGACTCCGCGCTCAGCGCACCTGCACGCCCAGGCCAACCGGCTCCCGGTGCCCGCGGGCAGCGCGAGTGCCCCTAGGCTTCCCGTGCCGCCGGCCGCTGGGGGAGGGCCCCGGGCCCCTGCACGGGGCCTGCCCGCTGCAGCCGGCCATGTCTGACGAACAAACGGCTGTTGCGCGAGCGGGCGAGGTCCCGGGCCTGCCCTGGGCTGCTTCAGAGCCCAAGAGTCGCGCTGCCCTGCGGCCTGGGCTCTACCCCCACACCCAGCCGGTGTCCCTGGGGGCGCGGGGGCGGGATGGGGGCGGGACACGGGTGGGCCCGCCCGCCGTGACTGCTGCGGGGCCCTCGGCCCGGCCTCCCCGGGCGCCTGCGGTGGGCCCGGGCCTCCCTAGCAACCGCCCCCTAGCGACAGCTCTCCGCTCGTCCGCCTAGCAACCGCCCCGCTCCCAGCCTCCTGATTCGCTGGCCCGCCCCAGCTGGCCGTCGAATTTCTATTGGCTGCGAAACGAGAGCGGGCAGCGATTGGCTGAGGCGGCGGAGGCGGGGCGGGCGGTGGAGGGGAAGGGGGCGGGACGGGGCGGGGCCCGGGCAGTGGGGAACGGCTGCGGTGGCGTCGGAGGCCTGCCGGACTCATTGAGCGCGTGGTGCGGAGGGATACGGAGGCCAGGTGTTGGAGCGGAGGAAGGGTGGAGGCGGCGAGGAAGAGGGACGCCTTGCTGACGTGAGCACGCCGGGCGGGGACTCGGACCCCTCCGCGCCGGAACGGGCTTGCCCTGGCCGGCTGGAGGGGGGGGGGGGGGGGGTGGGGAGGGGCGTGAATCGGTGGCGTTCTCCGCCGTGAGGGGGAAAAGAGAACCGTGGTCGTGACAGGCAGGCGTCCTCCGCCAATGGAGAGGCAGGGCTGGTGCGGACCCCGCGGAGATTGGCCGGCGGGCGGAGAGGGCGGGGCGTGCGCGCGGGGCGGGGCGGCGTGGGGGTGGGGCGCGCGGGGTGACACCCCCCCTTCTTCCCCCGTACCCCCCTCCCCCCACCCCCCTCCGTCCAGGGCCGGCCCGGCAACATGGCCTCGGAGCTGGAGAGCCTCAACCCCAGCGCGCGGATCATGACCTTCCGCCCCACCATGGAGCAGTTCCGGGACTTCAGCCGGTACATCGCCTACGTGGAGTCGCAGGGCGCCCACCGCGCCGGGCTGGCCAAGGTGCGAACCCACCCCCCACCCCCCACCCCCCACCCCCACCCCAAGCCCCGGGGCGGAGGCCGGCGCCGCCCGGCCCCGCGCCGCGCACCGGGCTGGGCCCTCGGGCCGGGCCGACGCCGCCCTTTGTTTACTCCGCAGCGGCGGCGGGGCGGCGGCTCCGAGGCCGGGGGCTCCCGGGCCGGCCGCCCCGCGCTGGATGCGTTCCCCGGCAGCGGCCGGGCCGGTGCGCTGGGCGGCGAGCGGGTGCCTTGTGCTTCCTGCAGATAATTCCTCCGAAGGAGTGGAAGCCGCGGCGGTGCTACGATGATATCGACGAACTCGTCATCCCAGCGCCCATCCAGCAAGTGGTGACGGGGCAGTCCGGGCTCTTCACCCAGTACAACATCCAGAAGAAGGCCATGACGGTCCGTGAGTTCAGGAGGATCGCCAACAGCGACAAGTACGTCCACGCCTGCGCCTCCCCGCACACAGTGACTGCCTGAGTTGCCGTTGCCTGGTTTCACAGGCGCCGGGTCTGTGCTATGGACCAGTGCTAGTCAGAGGCGTGAACGTAACGCCCTGGGTGCTACAAGTGTGCTTGTAAAACTGGCTGTGGGGATGGGGACCTTTGCCACTCGTGTCGTTAGGCAGGAGGTGACATAATGCCGGCAGAACATTTTATTTCTGCTGTGGTATCCTGTCTGTTCATCCCTTGTAGCTAGAGCATCAAAATTTTTACTGAGTAGAGCAGTAGAAAAAGGAATGTTCTTGACATGAAAAAGGAGAAAGAGAAAAGATCACTTTAAAAGTGATTTTAAGCAAAACAGCCTTTGAAATACTATTTAGAAATGGCATTGGACTTGCCAGCTGCAGTTGGTCTGCTGAAGCTTGTTTTATCTTCCAAGAGCAGTACGCATCAGATATCTTAGGATTCTGTTTCTCTAATAGAATAATTTAATGAAAAATACTCTTTTATTCTATATGCGTAATTGTCTGGAATATATACATATATACACACACATATTAAATAGACGTTGGAGTGTAAATTTGGCCCCCCAGTGCCGTACCAGGAGGCCAGTATATAGTTAGCAAGGAATGGACATCAAGAGCAGATATTTTGTTGGTAAACTGAGCATGCTTGTCAAGTTTATTACCAGGTGAGTCCAGAAACGTTTGTTACTTCTACAGTGGCAGAAAACTAGTTTGGTTTTTTTTTTCAGTTGTTTTCTGTGTCATTTCTGGTTTTGACTAGATCCTGCCTTGCTAAGTAGCAACAACTAGAAAGTGAAATTGTTCTGATCCCAGAAAAGTGCACAAAGCAAAAATGAAAGTAAACTGAGAAACAAGGAAAATAATGTTTTTTCTTATTCTTTGTTCCCAAGTCTCACAGGAACAGAGATGTGGTTGCTCTGATTGCTGTTCTGGGAGGTAGGGGTCTGGCTGATAACATGCATTAACTATTTTTATCATAGCTTTCGATTCTTTTAGTGGTGGAGGACATTGTTTTAGACTCCTCAAGTGTCAAACCGCAAAGTCTTTAGTATCTTTGTTGTTTTTTCAGGTACTGCACACCCCGCTACACAGACTTTGAGGACCTTGAACGAAAGTATTGGAAGAACCTTACGTTCAATGCTCCTATCTACGGTGCTGATGTTAATGGCACACTGTATGACAAGGTAAGAAAACTCTCTTGGTTTTCAAGTAGCTGTTACCTCTGTATATTGCATTCCATAAACACTAATGTGACATTTGACTCTAAGCTTTTCTGAAAGAGTTAATGATGGTCTTAGCAGAGTTCCAGCTTCTGGAGTAGGCAGGAACACAACAAACCATATGGTTGTAACGTACTCTCCATTTAACCCAAATAGTTAAAGAAGGCTAGCAGAGGTAAGGTTCTAAGGGACCTCCGTTAGCACTTCAGTGTAATACAGTTTCGTTCAAGAAAGCAAAAATTGCTATGGTATAAGTGTTGCTTCTATGGTGCTTTGCCTTGAAAAGTGTATGAGAGCTCAAGCGTTCCTCAGTGAACACACACTGCTTTGGTATCTGCATCTGTTTTTGTGGGATGGCTCTCTAGCCGTTATGTGTAAGAATGATAAACATTAGAAAAGGGTATACATTCTGCTTGCTAGTCTCCTAAATTATGATAATTTACTCTTTTAGAAGATGCTTAGAATGAAAAGGATTTCTGTTCAAGAAGGTTCAGACACCAGCTGAAGCTCACACTGTTCTCAACTCCGTAAAGTCTGTAGCTTCATGATTATTATGTTGGCTCATAACTTTTTTTTTTTATCCATAAAGGTGGCTCATAAACAATCAGTATATAGACTAACACCATGTGAAATTTTTGTTTTAGGTGAACTAGCCAATGGTTTGAGCTGTGCCAGTAGATTATTTGTCTTGATGTGCTGTTTCACAAGGATCTGATAGCTTGTGCGGTTGTTGTCTTTGTTGTGTGGTTCTGTTCCTTTGTAATACTTGTTTAATATGAGGCTTGTGTTTTGCAGCATGTAGATGCATGGAATATTGGCAGATTGAACACGATCCTGGATATTGTGGAGAATGAAAGCGGCATAACCATTGAAGGGGTGAATACTCCTTACCTGTATTTCGGCATGTGGAAAACTTCCTTTGCTTGGCACACTGAGGACATGGATCTCTACAGTATTAATTACTTGCATTTTGGGGAACCCAAGTCATGGTAAGATTTTCTAGGGAAGCTTCTAAATGTAGAAAAACAACACCATAAAATGTTGGAGTCAAGGTCCTGATGTTACAGAAGTTGACTAAAGGAATTGCCATCCCTCCGATCTTGCACTGCAGGAGTATCTGATGACAAGAACACTAGAAACCTGTAAGGAACTGCAGAGCAGTGTGTGTCCTCAGTAGCATTTGTTTGGTACCTTCTAGAAGGTCCATTTGCTGTTCTGATGCAGAATTCTCCAGAATTGTCAGATAGGGTGGGTGCTCTCTACTGCGATAGGGCTGGAACTTGGAAAACTTACTTACGACTTCCCGAGGCTCTCAAATGACCGTACAAGGGTAATATGCCTGTTGTCATGCATGCACTAGAGGAACAGGCAATTTTTAACAGATTTTGAAATGTAGCTATTTATCGCAGATCCAAAAGCAGGCTAGTGGGTCTTACTGAGTGCAGCTGTCTGAGCTTTCATGATTGTTTTTAGGGGAGGCTCCCAAATTTTTCTGTAGCATGGGTTGCATTTTAAGAGAATCATTCCCTTCTGTTCACAAATAAATTTCTCAAGCAACTTCAACAATTGTTTCCATGGCAGTTTTGTTGGAAACTAGTATTTTTGGCTGCCTTTTAATACAACTTCGAAGTAAAAGATAATAGCTAGCGCCATGTGACCAGTCAACAACACTATACAGTGGCAATAGCAGGGAAACAGAAAACAGAATAGTTCAGTCGGATAAACCTATTGGCCATTGCTTCTTTTACAGTACTGCGTGGAGGAAGTTAACTTTGCTGATACCTTAGTCTGATTTATTTAACAAGGAACTCAGTCAAGAGTAGAGTACTCTTATTCCAGAGCGGAAAAAAAGCTGACTAGGTGGTTTTGTTTGCTGGAGTCAAACCAACTAGGAGTTTTGTGGTGCCCGTAGAAAGGTACATACAGAGAGAGAGAGGTAGCCCTAAAGAGCGCGCTGCAAGTTTTGCACGTATTAAGGATGCAGGATTGCATCTGACTTAGTCCCTTCTTGGTCTGAGCAACTGCGAGAGATTGTTCCACTTTTTCTCTTGCTCTGTGTTCCCCTTTGCACTGACTGTACTAGCAATTGCATGGCTGTGAACTGAGACGGATCAGGAAGTGCTCTTCCCTTTCTTCTCGCAATTCATGTTTTGCTGCACAGTTTGCTAATTAAATACATCAGACTTTTTAGTTCCTTGACTGCTTAAGCAAAAGTCAGTGGAGGAGATGGTCAGCTAAAAGCTGATTTTTCTTTTTTAATTCAGCTGATTGAAAGCTCTTCATTTTTCTTGGGATAGAGAGGTAAGACTGATAAAGATTTTTAGCTTTATATCATCAACTTTGAAAGAGTCAGTGTAGAATGGAAGTTTTTTGGTTGGTTGGTTTTCTTTGTAATTCATGCCTTGATGCCTGTTTATGATTTCCAGTCAAACTTTGAGATTTTGTCACATCTCTTGAACTTAACAGGCTTGTTCTTACGACTGCAGGTACTCTATCCCTCCAGAGCACGGGAAGCGACTGGAGAGACTTGCAAAAGGTAATTGAGCGATTATTTTGTGTCCTGCCTTTGTGGAAAGTGGGATGGACAGCCACAACAGATTTCAGCTCTTTTAGAGTACAACGTGCCTGTAACATTTATGAGAGCACAGGCTGGCACAACTGAACTGATAATTTGACTTTCAGAATACAGATTTTATTACTTCTGAGTGTTTGTTTATAGTATGCACACAAAAGAAATGTCACATTACAAATAATGCAGTTGTGATCTGTCTAACCTTTAATGAGTAAATCCTTAACTATTGATTATTAGAGCTAGAAGGTTACAGCCAAGGGAAGGTGGTTCTATGTGCAGTCTTTCTTATGCTCTTTCAAACTTCAGATAAGGTGGTCTATACTGTTAGTCCTAGGAAAAAATTCTATTTAGGCAGTAACTTTTCCTAAAAATTACTGAAAAATTAATTTAGTTCACAGCAGAACAATAACATCTCCCCTTTATTTTAAACAGGTTTCTTTCCAGGAAGTGCCCAAAGCTGTGAAGCATTTCTCCGTCACAAGATGACCCTCATCTCTCCATCAATTCTGAAGAAATATGGCATCCCATTTGATAAGGTATAGAAAAGTAATCACGGCTATACCAGCTCAGTCTGGAAGTTCATGCAGCCCTGTCTCATCTCTTAACGGCAACCGATAGCAGATGCTTAGAGAGGAAAACATGACCAAGCAGACTATACTGTACCTCCGTTTATGTGTCTGTTGGAGTCAGAAAGAGTTTGGGACAGAAAAATCTGTTAAGCACTATTAAAATAAAGGCTTTATCTTCTGTGATTTTTTTTTTTAAACTTAAAACTATACACAACATCCTATGTTAGATTAACTTCACTGCTTACCTGTGTATTCAGTGAAGAGATATTATTCTTATTTTATTTCAGATTCGTCCCATGCTAGCTTTGTTTTTTGTAATCTACTTCCTCAACAGAAAATATGGCTTGTTCTCTATCCATTTCTTTTTCATTACATTAATAACTTTATAGACTTCCATACTTTCTCACGTGATAAGTTGCCACCTGCCCTCCACACACAAAATTCTCATCTTTGAGTCCTTATTCAGAAGTACTGTCACATCTGTGTGGGCAGCTGAAGGGTGGTGTTGTCATGAACCTTTGTTAGACAGTGGGAAATGTTGAAGAGCAGCAGTGGAAGGCTGACTCAGAGCTGTACTTGAATATGAACAGCAAAAGAAAACAGTAGTAAATTTCCAAGTTTTGTGCAGACAGAAATTTTACTTGGCCTTAGATGCTGTTCAGCCAAACCTGTAGCTGATACAGATAAGTATCTTTATGACCTTGAGATAACCACTGAGTAATAACCGCTTCTGTTCTATTTTGACCAGTTATGTTGTGTTTTAGTAAAAACTGGTGTTGCTTTCCAGTAAACAGATACTTGACATAAGTAGGGGAATGCAAAGATAAGTATCCAGTCTATCCACTGCAGCAAGTGACTCCAGCCAGCATCTGTGGGTGGGGGTTTTGGATAAGCTGCGTGAGGGGTACGGGAGCTGCTTTGATTCAGACCCACCAAGTAGACTCTTGAGTTGTGAGTAACACTGCAACGTCTCAATTGTCTTATAGGTGACACAGGAGGCTGGAGAGTTCATGATAACCTTTCCATATAGCTACCATGCTGGCTTTAATCATGGCTTTAACTGTGCTGAATCTACCAACTTTGCTACTCTTCGGTGGATCGAGTATGGGAAGCAGTCTGTACTGGTAAGTAGTCTGTTGCCATCCTTTTGCATACGAATAACCTGAATGCAGTGCCTAATGCTCTGCTGCTCATTAAGCCCCCACTGTTTGTTCTAAGGGACTGAATTCAGTGTTTTGTCCATTTCAGATGTGATGTTTACTTTCTGATACAGTAACAATGTCCAGTCAGCCTCCTGTTTCATGTCCATGTTTTAACTATGGATAGCATATAACATGTTTTTTAGCTTTGTGTAGATCAAGTGAGGCTTCAAAGAAAAGCAAGGGACTTGCTCTCTTTCCAGAAATGAAAGGGTATTCTTGGTGGTCAGGACTTGTCACTATTTTGTCTGATATCTTAATCATTATTTGTTGACCATTTGCCCTGGTGGAAGTATGACTTCAGTAACGTAAGTCACTAATCAAAATAAGTATCTTGTCTGAACCTTTAGGCTGGATAATTAATGTTACATCGCTGTAGAGGTGCCTTACAAACATGGGTTATGTTTTCGGAAGTTGTAATGAAGTGAGTTCTTTGAAGCAGTAGTTCTAACCATGCCCAGATGAGGAACATCTGCTGCTCTGGGTAGGCCCGGAGTTTGTATGGCTCTGGCTTCCTCATTATAGTCTCTGATATTGCTGACTGTTTGTATATTTTAAAACAGTCACCTTCTACGAGAAACTCTGTAAATAGGCTGGTGAGCTTGCTTTCTTAGTTATTGTGATAACATCTGGTTTTCTGTTTCATCGTTTTTGCTGGCTTTTCTGCACAGTTTTTAGTAGGTTGATATAGACCCTTTTGACTTCTTGGGCAAGAGTCATGAGAGTCCTGAGGCTCAATTACGTGTAACTGTGAGAATTTTTTCTTCAGTTAAGCTCCTGAGAGCAAAGTGGTATGGGAATGCAGGGTAGAATTGTGGAGTATGTGGCCTTACTTGAGTGTTTTTCGTGACTTCAGTGCTCGTGTCGGAAGGACATGGTGAAGATCTCCATGGATGTGTTTGTGAGGAAGTACCAGCCAGATCGTTACAAGCTTTGGAAAGCCGGGAAGGACGTGACTGTTATTGACCATGCTCTTCCAACCCCAGAGGCGGCAGAGTTCCTTAAAGGAGATCTCATGCAAAAAGTCAAGAATGGGAAACAGTGTGCTGAGGAAATGGAAACGGGAGAGACGTGTAAAGAGGAGATGGACGGGGATGAGACAAAAAGGTAGTGCTTTATATAGTCCTGTACTTTTCTATGGGATTATTAAAAATTGGACCCAGCATTGGACCCAGCTGCAATTGAGTGTTTGCCATTCTGATAGAACAACAGCAGTCAGAGTTAGCAATAATCTTTTATCCCAATGTCTTCGGAATAGAGTTCAAGTATTTTTACTGCTTTAGTCCACATTGGTGACGATCTGTGGTAGGCAGGAAATGCACTACCTTGGAAGGTAGTTCTTCATCTTTGGAGAGACATCCAAAGCCTGTATTGGAAGTGTGCGCTGTACACTGGGAGGCCAGAAGGAAAAGAAAGTGTATTCGGATCGTGGGACAGTGCTTGGTAGCAAATTCCGGTACTATCAGTGCTGCAAGCTGCAACATCAGTGTGCAGTTTCTGGTTGCTGAAGGTGGACAGGATAATCATATATTTTGCAATTAAATCTTTTTCAGCCAGTGTCAGCTACCATTCTTAAACCTGTCTTGGTGGTCTTTTGTTGGTAGTGGTTTGGTTTGTTTGGGTTTTTGTTTGTTTGTTTAAGGTAAAGAATGCCTGGCTAGAACATAGCTGCCTAATACATGATCGACAGATGCTGAGGAGTCATCCCTGAGGATTACTAACTCTGCTTCTGTAAAGGCAAAGAGAACACTTCAGAATAATTTGGAAACTGTTTGGCTTACCAGATGCTGTCTCATAAAACTCTGATCCAAACCAGGCTCTATTTTGTGCATCCGGACAGAAATTCAACACGCTTACATCTTTGGTAACCTGACATATGGATTTGTCTTCTGCAGCATCCCCAGGCATCGCATAGGAACAAAAAGGCACCGGGTCTGCCTGGAAGTGCCTCAGGAGGTGAGCGAGAGTGAGGCCTTCCCCAAGGAGGAGCTGAGCTCCACGCAGTATGAAGCAGACATGGCAGAGCCTTGTGAGAAATCTGCGAGTGAACTTACACAGCAAGGCGAACCAGGGCTCAAGCTGCCAGGTAACTGTGTGTCAAGCTGTATCCTGGTACGAGGGGACAGGGTATTATCTTCAGGGAGAGAAGCTGCTACATCTGAATCTGGGGCACTCTTTCCTATGATGCTAGTTGGCAGGATGTTGTCATGTCTAAAAAAGCAGACATTAGTTTTTCAGAGCCATGGCAAGCACCCCAGAAATTTACTGTCCTGGGACTTGAGATATTACCATTTGATTTCTCATGACCAAAGGTGCATCTAGAACAATTTTAGGTTGTGCCTTTTAGTTACGTTTGTCTGACACTTCTGCCACTGGTTTGAGTAAACTAAATAATAACAGCTTGGATTGTTAGTTTTTGTGACCTACCTGTGGATAACACCCCAGTGAGAATTACATTAAAAAAAAAAAAGTTGGAGGAGAGCAAAGGTGTAGGCAGCCATCCTATAGCTGCTTCGGTGACTGACTGACCAGGTAGGTCATGGGGATGTTGCCTTTCAGCTGAATTAAAGGGAACAGGAAGTATTGCATGAAACTTGTTTAAGAAATCAGTGTTTCTAGCTTTTGGTTTTTGCTCTTTTTATTTTGCCTGTCTGCATACAGAAATATATTGGATGCCTCAGTAGTCTACACAGCAGGATTACAGAGGACCTTAATGTGACCTGTTTATAGAAATTGCTTAGTAAAACATATGTACAGTTCCTGGTAGTGTGGGTCTGGTATGCTGTATAGATGCTTTATTTGTAATTTTGTAATAAGTAGGCTGGAGGAAAATTAATGTGACTTTTAGTTGGTCTGTTATCCTTGCTGTTAAGGGAGGAGCAAGGGGCCTGTGGAACAATACAAGAACAGGGCAGATGTGTGATGCCTCCCTCTGGTATTCTGTTTTCCAGCCTTTCGCAGCTTGTATTTAATAATCTTCTATTGGTTTGTGGGGTTTTATTTTTCTTCTGTTAAGTCTGCCATGAACCCTTCTAACCTCTTGTCCACAGCATCATGTAGCCAAGAGTTGGGCTGTTTAGCTACACTGTATAAAGGATCATCTCTGTTTGTTTATTTTTGAGTTGCTGTCTGCTGGTTTTATTTGCTATACCCTAGTTCTTGTACTGGAACAGGCAATGAGAAGACGGTTTTATTCTCTCTCTCTCTCTCTAAGCCACCTATGATTTTTATAGATGTTTGAATTAATGATCTACTCTTTAGATGACTTGGTATCACTTTTTTTTGTGTGTAGTAGTTCGCTTTCCTGTTTGGCTTTGTGCAAGTGGTTGCACAAATGTTCTCTCTGACGCCTAGACTTTTTCTAAAGTCAGTATATATTTTCTTCTAGATCGTATGGACTCCACCAAATTGGAAGAACTTAAAACAGTGAAGCTTGAGGAGGAAGAAGAGGACGAGCAAGAAGCAGCTGCGTTGGATCTCTCCATTTCACATGCTTCAAATTCCACTTCAATTTTGAAGACTTCGAAGCAGGGTGCAACTTCCAGCGTTCAGCCCAGCTCACCTGCCTGTTCTGGTTCTTCAGACTCTGAATCAAGTGATCTGCTGGCAAAACGAACTCTTCCTGGGCCAACTGGAGTGCTTACGGTCCACAGCTATGCTAAAGGGGATGCCAGTGGATCTGACAATGAACAGACTTCGGGAAAGAAAGCCACTGCCACCGCCAGTGTGAATGAACAAGAACTGGCAGAGGTATGAATGGCAAGAGTACTGAAAGCGTAAGGGCTGTATTACACGGTCACAGATTTGCTGTGACAAAACTTCCTACCTGTGGACATTACGTTTTCGTTCCATTGGTATTTGCATAGCAGGTTGCTTGATTGTTAATGTGTTTTCTTAATAGCTGTGGGTTTTGCTAAACAAACAAGAATTAAGATTGAAGTCTTAATACTCTTACCTCTCCTAGAAAACAAGGGGTTCCCTTGTTTTGATAACTTCTGTAAATTGTTTAGGTTTTTTAAGGGAAAGGGTAGCTTGGTAGCACAGTAGTGTTACAGCCTGAGTCAGGTGCTTTTTTAGTAATAGGCACCTGTTTGTTCCTGAAGGGATTCTAGTTCAATCCAGCGTTTGTTACAAGCACATTAACATGTCTGAGTTTTTTGGTGTTTCTATATAAAATCACATACCTGTGTACAGCTGTGTGTCCCTTTTAAAAAAAGAAAGAATGGAACAAAAATTATTGGTTAGGAGAATGTATATCTGAGTGTGTAAGAACTGACAATGAATGTTTTATTAGACAACCCAAGAGAAGGCTTGTAATAGTTAAAATCTTACCTTTTCAAATCATTTTGTTTACCTCTTTAAATCTGTGTTTAGAGAGTTGTAGGCCAATAATGCTTGTCTTCCAAATTCAAGAATTACAGAAACAGAACAGCAAATGGGCAAATTATTGATAATTAAGCCGAAACTGAGAAAGAGTTCTCATGGATACTTAAACTAAAGAAATTTTATTGCCACTACTGATGTCTCCATTGCATACTCTATACAGGGAAAAGGTGACATTTTGAATGGGTGTAGATCATTTTTCCCAGTATAATGTATTTCAAAACAGATTTTTCCATCAGGAGGTAACTGGGAATGCTGATTTCTGTTTGAATAAAAGCATTTCTGTTTCTCAGAAGTCTTGTATCCAACTCTGTGTAGGAGATCAGAGATAATTATTGTTATGCTGTCTTCTACCTTCTTTTGTTGAAAGAAGAGATTTTAAAAGATGCAAGATTAATTTAATCTAAGATTTGCTTCGCTCTTAAGAGGCATAACAGATTTAAAAAAAGAAAGTTTCTTATCTCTGAGAGACTTCCTGGGCTGTTAAAATCATTGCTTTTATTGCCGTGCTTGTCAGGTTAATAGTAATTTTGTCAGTGTGTCACTTGTTTTTGCGTAAGGCTAAGGGAAGAGGAAATAGTTGTAGTCTCCTTCTTCCAGTCTGCCTGTAAAGATGTCAATGCAAATAATAAGTAGGGTGAAAATTTCCTTTATTTAAAATTAACCTGTTAGCTCATTATGCCTTTTTTTTTTGTTATTATTTTTTATTTTTAAATTTGGAATTTTTAAGTTGACATACTGAGAATTTCTCCAGAATACATGAGACTTCTTATCGTGGCTCTTCTGAGTTGGACAATTCAACTTCTCTCTCTTTCTTTCTTTCTGTTTTTTTTACATGATCCTTGTGTAAACAGACTTGCATGAAAAGCAATTCTGGGACCTGTGAAAAGTCTCTATTCTAGTGGCTCAACAGAGCTAGTACAGCTGTATCTGATTTTCTCTAGCAAAAGCACTGCAAACAGTTCTTTCAAAAACTTAAACTAGTTTAGAGCTGAAGCTAGTTTGTTAGAAATAAAATCATGGAAGCATTTTATGGAGGTTTAACTTCAAAAGAAATTCCTTTAAAAATAATGTCAGAAGGACGTGTGCTAATTGACTGCTGAATTGCTCCTCCTTGTGCAGGTAGCAAAGGAGTACATAAGATCAATGAAGGAGAGTAAGAAGGCCAAGGGTCGTCGCCAGCCGTTGAGCAAGCTGCCACGCCATCATCCGCTCTTGGTGAAAGACTGCATTAGTGATGATGGTAAGTAAGCCTTGTGCTTTTCGGGAAACTGTAGAGAGGGTCTCAGCTTCTGTGGACAGTGTAGGGTATTCCATTAAATAACTGGTGATGAACAGGAGTTAGCAAGTGACACATCTGCAACCTAGACAAGGTGCTTATCCCATGCTCTTGTGCTTGCATCATTAAACTTTTCTCTCAAATGGTGTCTTCTTTCTTTTCTGTTCCATTCTTTCGGAAGTCACACCTCTGACAGGAAAATTAAACCAGTGCCAGAGACTGTTGCATAATTGTATCTGCCTTAGAGCATTCCAGTAATTGACGTAAATAGTCATGATTTAAAAAAAAATTTAAAAGTCAACACCAGGCTGATAGCATTAGTTTGACATAATTTGGAGCGGGTGCTGTTCTCACCCAATAAGCCCATCTTGAGTCTGCATGGTTGCTTGATTGGTAGGAGCCTCTTAAAAAAGGAGACCTGGGTTTCTGGCTCCTATCACCCATCTGTCACTTTGATTTCTGGCAGTCTTTCTTTAATCTCCATTCATAACTTCTTGCCTTATTTAGTTTCGTTTACAAGAAGAGTATCTATAAAAGGACACATAATCACTGAGTTAATAATCTCTTATTGCAGAGGCATCAGAGCAACTAACTCCTGAAGAGGAGGCTGAGGAGACAGAAGCATGGGCCAAGCCACTTAGCCAGCTGTGGCAGAATCGGCCACCAAATTTTGAGGCCGAAAAAGAGTACAATCGGACCATGGCTCAGCAGTCTCCTTACTGTGCTGTTTGTATGCTCTTCCAGACGTATCAGGTATGTAGACAAAGTCTATTAATGTTGTCACAGAGACAACTGCATAAGTTGCCACTGTGATGTATAGTTTTACAAATGTCAGTTTGCATGTTGCCAGTTAAGTGTATCAGTGTTGCAGTCTTCCCAAGGAATTTTTCTAGGTGAGCACAATTGGGTGAACCTCACCACGCCTGTGACAGACTCCCTGTGGGTTCCCAGGGGCTCACTTAGCTGTTCAGTAGAAGCTTTTGTGTTCCCTGGCTTTTGGTCAGACCGTAGAATGGAGCTTGAATATTGCTGGAGCTGACTATAAAATCCCATTTCTCTTTTCCAGACTGACATCTTCACTTTTGTGCTTTAAAAAAAAAAAAATACTCATAGTCCATGGTCTTTGGGGAGCTGGCAAGGAAGAAAACCTCTTACTTAAAAGGATTGTGGATGGCATAGATAAAGTGCAGCTGTAGCAATGCATAGTTTGGGATGGGATGCAGAAGTCCTTTGTTATGTTGACTAAATGCTTAGGCAGGAGTCCCACACTGTGGTTTTTTGTTGGTGGTGGTTTTGGTTTTGTTGTTTGGTTGGTATTTTTTGCTGTGCTGAAGCTAAATAGTTTTAGGGTAGCTTGAATAGTTGTCTGATTGCATGTTCCACTTGCAACTTGGAGATAGTTTGTCCCTTCCCATATGCTAAGTGTATTTGATTAATTTGAAATTACTGTATGATTATGGTGACACTAGAAACATCTTTACCACACTTTTGGAAATGTTGAATTTTGAGAAATTTTGGGGAAAAAAAAAAAAAAAGACCTCAAATTTTTGTTGAGGGTTTATATTGCATATAGTTCCTAATTTCCATGAAAAGGATAGACCATAGTTTCTGTTCCATCTTCCTGTTTGTGTCCTAGAGTAGGTGCTTTTTAGGCATGGAAATTCTACATAGAAGCTGCGTAGTACATGGGGATTTCACTAGTGCTGACAGTGTATAAAGTTAACAGTTTGAAGACAGCTTAAGTACTATTAGCTTTTTATTTTGACTTCTAAATGCTGTTAAGCAGAAAACTCTAGCTGCAGGTTTTCAAATGTCTGTCTACACCAGGCAGTGAAGAAGAAACTCTTCTAAGATTTATCTGTGGTTAGGATCTTTGTTCCAACTTCAGAAAGCCTATAGCAAGTCTGAGAACTCACTTCAGGTACCCATTCAAATAAAAAATTGGCACAAAATGCCAGACAAATATTCACTTTTCCTTTGTGAAAAACTATCTAGCTGCTTGGGGAAGAAAAAGTTGTGTTTTCTTCAACTTTGTTATAGATTTGCCTCAGTCATTTAGTCTTCTGCTTGATGTGCAGTATTCAGTGTAAATCAGTAAGTTTTACAGAACTTGAATAAACCAAGACTGTTTGAAAACATGTCAGTTCCCTTCCGACTGTGATCCTTACCTGGAGTTTTTTTTCCTACCTTTCAATACACTGTAGAAGGGACGGTGCAGCTTCATTCGGCTACTGCAATTTCTGCTAATAATATTTTTAAAAGGTTAGGCAAGATGCTTTTGTAGTAGCCTGTAAGGTACACAAGATGGTTTGAAACATTTCTTCAAAGAGAAAGATTACTTTCTATTTAGAAAGGTAACTCAGATGGAAGCATATCTCTGTAAACTTTATATGCAATTGCTGTTTGGTTTAGATTAATAAATTACAAAAGATTAGCCTAAAAGTGTCTTAAGCTTTAACTGCAAAACTGCATTTTTAGTCATCTTGTTTCCCAGGAACAAATCAGTTTCAAAGCCCATTAGACTTGTTCAGAACTACGCTAGGAGAAAATAATGGGAATTGCAGTAGGTATCTATTGGTGTGGTCATAATCTTCCCATACTGAGGTAAGATGTACAATGTTGGTGAGCAGTGTTACAATCCTCTATATGAGAGGGTGGGAGGATGCAGCAGAGGTGTTGCATAGGGCGTGAGGTGAGCTTGGTGATTCCATCTCTTATGTCAGAAAAGATAGTTTGATGTATATCTTGTTGCTTATTAGAGGGATGCAGTTCAGACCTTACATTTAGCCATTTGGGTAGAAAATAATTGCGTTCTGAAGCTGCAGTAGCTAAGGATTTTATAAACTAACTATATTTTCACCTAGCCTACTAACTCTTTTTAATCTTTCAGCACCTTCTTTCATTTTTTAAACTGGATTTATGTATGGAATAATGGGTGAGTAAAGATGATATCAGATGGTTTTATTTGTAAAACTTAACATTTCCTGTCCATCCCTTACAGGCAGAGTGTGGAGGCAACAGTCAGAATTCTGGAGTAACACCAGCTTCTGTGGATGGGAAGATCCGAACCAAACCCCTGATTCCTGAAATGTGCTTTACTACAACTGGCTGCAGCACTGATCTCAATCTTTCAACTCCCTACTTAGAGGAAGATGGAACCAGCGTACTCATCACCTGCAAGAACTGCCACGTCTGTGTTCATGCAAGTGAGTGCGTCTAGACTTAATCCTAAACTCTAGCATTCTCTGTAGTAAGTCTGTGCATCAAAGCAAGCCTCTACCAGTCTGTTTAATGTACAAATAGACCAAGTTCAACCCTGATCTGAATGGTATGCACTTGTAGTACTGGCCATTGAAATACGGAGTTGGCTGCATGGATAACTTGAAATATACAGCATCATCCTTAGACAGACTGATTTTAATTCCTGCTTTACTCTGGGCCCTAGGCGAATGAGTCTGAGTTTAGGTAAGCTCTTAACTGAGATAAGTCTGTTCTAGGTTGTTACGGTGTATCCCCTGACAAGGCCACGGAAGACTGGATGTGCTCCAGGTGTACAGAAAATGCCTTAGAAGAGGTAAAGTTTCTCATAAGATTCTCACAGATAGAGTCTGGTACATCTAGGAACTCGGCTGCAAAGTTAATTTCCATAATGTGGGGTGGGTGGTTTGTTTGTTTGTTTTTAATTCTCTCCTGTGAAAAGAGTACAATTTAGAAAGTGTTTGAATGTTTAGGAGCTAGTCTCTTGTATTTTGGTGCTTTTTAAGCAACAGCAATACAATGCTTTTAACTATTGCAAAGCTGCTGAGGTCACTTGAGTCAAAGGGAAGATGTTCTGCATGAATGTGGGAATAGCTCCGTTGCCAGTCTTACTTTACGGTTAGATAGATAAGCAGAACAGGTCAACCTTTGGAATTGTTCTGTTTGTTCCAGATCCTTTTACACATCCTCAAAGCATGTAGGGTATTGCGACTGTAAAAGGAACCTGTAAGGAACAAGTTGAACAAGTCTTCAGTGGTAGGTCTGCTTGCCTTCAACAGGCTTGGGAGTCTGTGTTTGTTGCCTTAAGGACAACAGCTTTTGAGAGCCAAAGGGCCAGTCTGGACAAGGTAGTTAGCTCTCTTCTGACAGTGAAACCATTTTCTTCCTCTGGATGTGCGTTTTGAAGAGGAAGTTCTGAAGCAAGTGTACCGCTCTAGACTTCACTCTCGGCTAATGCTTTCTTCCTTGTGCCAGGACTGCTGTTTGTGTTCATTACGAGGAGGAGCACTGCAGAGAGCCAATGATGACAAGTAAGTGTTCCAGCTTTTTTTGGTCTTGAGGGAGAAGCTCAATTCCTAAGTAGCTGAGGGTAAGCTAGTAAAGCCAAGGTCTGCATTTGGTGTAAGGGCGTGACCAACACCACCTTTCACACTTTGTGTTACTCTGGGGGCTCTGGAAAAGTGTGTTCATTGTGTTCACGTGCTCCTCAGGTAATGCCTCATTCTCATTCTGTTGACAGCAGCTGTTAATTGCTTTGCATTTTGTAGTGCAAAGGCATAAAGTACCACATAAAAATAAAGTTCCTGATGAGATAACATCTGTCAGTACCTTCTCACAGAGGATTTTGGCTTCTCCATGTAATGTGTGGTGGTGATGGAGACACAGGACAACCGTAGCTTTAAGTAGCACAACATACTGAAGTTCAGTGTACCTCTGCAGCAAGTATATTGCATACAGCTGCCTGTCCTGTGTCCTTTGCTGTGGTGGATTGTCTAAAGTTATTTCATGCAAAATAGCAGTGGAAAGACTTTCTAGCACCATGGAGTGACTGCAACTTTGTGTCCAAAAATTTTGTGGGTGTCCTATGGAGCCTCAACCTCTTGGTCACAGTCTCAAAAGTAATTCAGTAGTGAGTGAGCAGTTGCTATGGGACAAGGTTTGTGAAGGAATAAAGCTATCAGGAGGGCTTTTGTAATGCAAATATGCAAACAGCAGGAGCCACGCTGAATTCCTTTCCTGTTAAGCTTGTTAGATGTAGATTGGAAGTATGAAGAAGTCTTGGTTTTGCCTCATATGCTGTTACTAGCAGTAGGAAGGAAGATTGCACTGCTAGTTCTCTGAGGCTATTTGTTGTGGTTTATGTGGCAAACTTCAACAGTTGTATTTGTCTAAACTCCAAAGCATTCTCTCTCGGCCCAATGCATATTAATTTCTTTTTCCCCTCTTTTGTCCTGACAGGTGGGTTCATGTGATGTGTGCTGTAGCTGTACTGGAGGCAAAATTTGTGAACATTGCAGAGCGGAGTCCTGTAGATGTTGGCAAAATCCCCTTGCAACGTTTCAGACTGGTAAGGGTCACTTGTGCTTCAGTGGTGAGGTTTTCCAAGTGTCTCTCCAGTCCATTCAGAATCTGGGAGACTTTGCTTATCCCTCCAGCCCCAAATCATCTCCTCTTCAGCTGAAAAACTTAATCTGCTCTGTTCTTTGTACAGAAAATGACAATTGTCTCTGCCATTTTTTTTTAATTTTTCCCTGTTCTAGTACATGCTTATTCAGATGAGGAGCCAGGAAGGGAGGCACAGTTTTCAGTATCTGGCAGATGACATTTATACAGTGGTGTAATGATGATATTTTTGTTTGTTATTTTTCTAATCCCTAGTATTCTGCTTGCTTTATTGACTGCTGTTGAGCACTGAGATGCTTCAGGATATGCGGTGCATTTGTATAATGGGTGAAAGTCTTAATCAAGAAAGCAACTGTACTTGACTCTTGTAACAGCTCAGTGTTGAGAGGAGCACTCTTTTTAACTGCTTTACGTATGCTAATGCATTACAGATAACATTCTTTTCCTACAACAGCTCATCAGGCCTGACCCAAGTGTAGTTAGGTCACTGGTAGTAGTGATAGAATTTTAACTGTTACTTCTGTGATTTGTTGGTTTTTTGTTTGGTAGTTTTTTGGGGGTTTTTTTTGGTCTCTGGTCTTTGCCCGTTATTCTACTCTTGTTGTTCATATCTGTGTAACACAATAGCCAAGTGCTGAAAGGCCCCGTTGACTTTGGACTCTTGTAGACTGATTTAATCCAAGGTCTCCTGTTGCTAGCATCCTTGGGTCACATGCTTTATGCATATTGGGCTGGTAGATATTTAATGTACATTTTTCATCTCTGGGGTTACTTTAAATGTATGAATTACTGCCTTGTCGTAAACTAGAACTGATAGCCTTCTGCTTCTTTTTAATCAGAAAGTAGCAGTGCTGTCACAGAGTAAATGGCACAGCATCAGACCCTTACACCAGCTAGCCCTTTGTGTGGGGTAAAAGCTAATGCTAACCAGTAACCACTAGTTTCCTGTCCACAGAAATGCATCTTCTGCAAGAAAAGAAGAAAGAGAATTGCAGGTTGCTGTGTACAGTGCTCACATGGTCGGTGTCCCACGTCCTTTCATGTCAGCTGTGCCCAAGCAGCAGGAGTCATGATGCAGCCTGATGACTGGCCATTTGTTGTCTTCATTACCTGCTTCAGGCATAGGATTCCTTCTCAGGCAGAGGTGTGTAGGCGTGATTCTCTGGATTTGAGCTGCAGTACCTTGGAGGGAGTAACTTTAAAAGTTTCAGATTGTGCAGTTTTTCTAAAACTTGTTTGAAGGCTTAGCTCTTTCAGAACTCTCAGTATAATCTGACAGTGTTGGTCTTGGATTCTGATCTCAACCTTGCTGCTCCTCTGAATGATCTTAACCGGGTCCTTCATTGTATTTTGGTTTGCAGCCCAGAAGGACTGAGAGCTTTACATCCCTCCTGTGGCAGTTGTAATGAGGAGTAATAGTGGGGTTTATGCTGTGATATTTAGTATGCAAGAGATAGTGCTGGGACTCTAGCAGGCTGCCTGAGTGGTCAAACAATTTCATGTTTAAGTGATTGATTAGTTTATGAAGTTCCCATGTAGCCCTTTTAGCCATCAAAACCACAACTGTCTATTAGAGTATATTTACTATAAAAGCCTTGCATTGCTCTGAAGAATGAGAGCTTAATTTAACAAGTAAATTAAGGACTGCTGCATCTAACAGATTAGGCTTTAACCATTTGAAATATCAGAGGCAGAACTTTTCTAAAAATTATGCTAATTTTGTCATGAGTAGAGTTACTCCCCTGAACTAAAATATTTTGCTTCCTTGTGTGACAGCACTGGAGCTATAGTCCTCAACACACTTTTTTATTGAGTCATTGTGTAAAAAAAAGTGAAATTTTTTTTTTTTCCTTTTCCC
Source organism: Chlamydotis macqueenii (assembly GCF_036417535.1). Taxonomy (NCBI): domain Eukaryota; kingdom Metazoa; phylum Chordata; class Aves; order Otidiformes; family Otididae; genus Chlamydotis; species Chlamydotis macqueenii. Next base: position 26,721,234 of record NC_141563.1, read on the forward strand.
CCCACCTCTCAGCGAGCTAAGGCTGCACTCGAGGATTTGTCACCTGGACAGATAGTCATCAGCAAGCACAAGAATGGTCGCTTCTATCAGTGTGAAGTGGTCAGCCTTGCAAAGGAGACTTTCTACGAGGTCAACTTTGATGATGGTTCCTTCAGTGATAACCTGTATCCAGAGGACATTGTGGTATGTTAAGCAGTAGGAGTTTGGCTCCGGTAGAGGGCACATGATGTGAGTTAATTCTTTCACTGCAGAGCAGGCACACCAGGGGATTTGGTAATTGTTCCAACCCTAGGTGGTGGTGTGGCTGAGATGTGCTGCAAGATGGCCTTAGGGGTGTTACATGAGACTGGTTTAACCGAGGGCACATAGGAACAGGTGTAACAGGGAGTGCAGATCATCTTTGGCTGCTTAGCAGTGCTAGGTCTGAAGGAAAACTTGCTGGTACTTGCATACCATTCCTGCACAAAGTACTTTGAAGTTGAGCTCACTGTTGGAATTTAAATACAGATGACATAGGTGGATGTCTTTTAGCCTAGTTCTCTGTCCCTAAAATGGAGTAATTGTTGGGTGATGTGCAGAGTGACTAGGATGGATTCCCCTGTGGTGTGCTGAATCTTCACATAAGGAAGTTGTTTACCCTTCTCCGTATCTCTCCCACCTTCCTCCTTTGTGCTATAGAGTCGAGACTGTCTTCAGTTAGGTCCTCCTGCTGAAGGCGAAGTTGTGCAGGTGAGATGGACAGATGGACAAGTGTATGGAGCCAAGTTTGTTGCATCACATGCCATCCAGATGTACCAGGTACAGAGTTGTTGTCTGAAAATTCGTCGTTCATAACAAGCTGATCGTGTTAACAAGGCTGTTCTCAAAGCCAGCAGAGCTATAGGGAAGTCATGCGTGAACACTTCAGGGGAAGTTACTCAGTGTTGTCAGCAATGCCAGATGCTGGTAATGGTTGCGGGAGTTAAGAGCAAAGTGGTTGCTTGCAGCTCTGCTTGTTTCTGGCTACCTACTTGAAATTGTTAGCTTCTGAAAAATTGCTGGTCTGCAATTCTCCAATAGTCTCTGTTCCTGTAGCTTAAACTACTTTAAATGAGTTTGGTTTTGCTTTTCACTTTTTAGTGAGAGTGCATCATGCCTTGCACGTTTCCAAAGGGATGAGTGTTCAGGCTGTGTTAAAGTGACCAGCCAGACTGTCTTGTCAGGTGTTACAAGGATATCGTAAAACTTGCTGGGCTGCTTTTCCTGTCATGGGATTGGTGAGGTTTTGGTTAAAGTCTATTGCAGTGTGTATACCTGCATACGTATCTTACAAAATTCAAATGGTAGAAGATTATTACATGAGAGGCATCTGTGAGGAGGAGAAGGTAAGTTCTGGGTAGCCATGGGAGGATTCTAACTTATAAGACTTCTGGCAGAACAACTTCTGTTTTTCTTCTAGGTGGAATTTGAAGATGGGTCACAGCTGATGGTGAAAAGGGATGATGTTTATACTCTTGAAGAGGAGCTTCCCAAGAGAGTGAAGTCAAGGCTGGTAGGTAAACAGGGTGCAAACATCAACTAAAAAGGCTTATTCTAACTTAATTTGTCGTTGAACAGCAAGCTGAGTGCATGGCTGCAAAAGGTTACAGCCTGATGCTCTCCTGAATCATTGTGAAGCTTGGTAGTTGATCAAACTACAAAAGCAAAGTTCTGTCTCACTCTGGAGGGGCTTTAATTCTCTTTCTGCAGAGATGAGAGTTTATAGCATAGAGTCACAGTTTGGGACAGGATGTTAATACCCTTTGATGCCTGTATTCAGAAGTTTCATTGTGTATTCCCACTGCGAAGAACAGCCAAGTTCCTTCACTTACCCTTTGTTCTGAAAAGCTCTTATTAAGGAGGTGTCACAAGAGCTAGCCATTTTTTAAAACTGTGAAATAATTGAGGTGGGAAAGGACCTCTGCAGGTCTCTGCTGCAGTCACCTGTTCTAAGCAAGGATAACTTTGAAGTCAGGCAGGGTTGCTCAGGGCTCTCTCCAGTCAAGTTTTTATTATCTCTAGGGATGGAGATCCCACAGCCCCTTTGGGTCCCTGTTCTGTCACTTTATGCTTCCTGCTATGAAAAATGTAGCTGTGGACAGCACACTGGGGTATGCTGCTTTACAGCGTAATCGCGCACACCCTAACGCAGAACCTGTTGGCAGGCACACAGGATGTTAGAGGTTTGAGAAAGAACATATCATAGCTGAATCCTGTGACCAGATGTTTAAACATTCCTGTTCCATAAGGCACAAAATGCACTAGGCTGCTTGAAAGTTGAAACAGATGAGTCTGTTTATTCCTTTAAGAAAGTGACTGTGAACTTAAATTAGCTACTTGGTTAAATTTGAAAGCTGTGATTCTTTAGATCTCTGATTACAGTTCACATAAACTTATCCCCAGACTTTTAGATTTAATTTCTTATATATTTTTCTTCTTGTGTTTGGTCAGTTTTTGAAGAAGGCTGAATGTTTCCAAGTGTCCTGACTTGGTTCTTTCTTACATGCAGTAGGAGGATGTGGAGGCAAGGATTTGATCTGTATTCGAGTGACTAATTCTGCTTTTTCTCTTAGTCAATAGCTTCAGATATGCGCTTCACAGAGATCTTCGCAGAGAAGGAGGTCAGACAAGAGAGGAAGAGACAAAGAGTGATCAATTCACGCTACCGTGAAGATTACATTGAACCTGCATTGTACCGGGCCATCATGGAGTAAGCGCTGCCTGTGGCAGAGGAAGAAGATGCCCACCTCCCCCGAGGACTTAAACGCTCCAGTACAACAGGCCATATTTGGATGCTTTGAATCCAGGAATTTTTTTTGTTTTGTTTTTTTTTTAAGGAAGCTAAAAAGCTGATGCTCTGCAGTAGCTGAAAGGCAGCTGTTGGATAGTGAAACAGATCCCATTTGCTGAAGCTGATGCCTGCAGACTCCTGATCTGAAGTTGAGTCCTTACTGAATAAGCCAGCTTGGGGGTATTGCTTTCGTCTCGTCGAGCAGTCTTGCTTTTTTTATTAGAGACAATTTTGACAGGTGGCAAACTCTTATGGGAGTTGTAGCCAGGAATCTTGGCAGCTGCAGAATAGTACGGTCTATTGTTTTAATTGAATAATTTTCCTGTTTTTTGGGATTCTCCCTGGTGACCACACCTGGGCTTGAGCAGGCAGTATTACTGGTGCTTGAAATTGAACCTCTTTTTATATTTATATCCATCTTTTTGTCACAAGCAGCTTCAGTCTCTTGTTTCTCAGCACCTCCTTTCTGAGGGTGGAGCTGTGGGCTGTTCAGATCCAAGCAGACAGGAGGTGCTTGTGTGAACAGGTGAAATGTGAAATTGAATCCGATAGGACAAATTATTTAACCCTCCGTTTAATATTTTTGTTCTGATACTTGTTTTGACTTAATAATAAGTTTAACTGTCATAGTATGTGCCTCAGAATCGATGAAATCCGTCTGGAGCCCTGCGCGGTGCAGCCTTCTAACAATAATAGGCATTCAGCTCCCAAAGAGTTTCTTTTGAGTTTCTCCCCGCCCCGTCTAAGGCAATAATGACCAAAGGGACAGAGTCCTAACTCTCCCTTCTTGAAATCCAAGCATCACAGTATTGGGGATGACAGGGCAGGGCTACCTGAAGCAGTGCAGTACCTCTTCTGTGGCAGCACTGTCTGTCGTGTAGCCGCAGGCTTTTGCTTACAACAGGTAAAATTGGGTCTGAGACAGATAAAGCATGCACTGAACTGTGTGTATTACTGAAAGGCTGTGCAATGCTCTTCTGAAGCAGGAGTGCTGCTGTGTGGCTGCCTGGCAAAGGTTACCGCAGCATTGTTAGAGAGTATTAGTAGGGCACATCTCCATTGTGTTGGAGGGAACTTGCTACCCCAGCAATAGGAAGCTGAGTTAAGCTGGGTAGGAGGTGTACGCAGAAGATGTGCCAACTTGCTCCTAGTAATTTAAACATTAACACACTACAAGGAGCCGTGTAAATACATGTTCCTTTCCCGTTCTGTAAGAAAGGGATTATAGGCTGTGGAGCAGATTGGCCACCTTCTTTTTGCATGGAATGATGGGGTGACTTTCCTGCTGGAGAAAGTTATGTTCCGTGTTCTCCAGAAGCAGTTAAAGAGGAGAATTTTCTAGGGAAACAGACCTCATGCATCCCTGCTTCTATAGGGACATAGCAAAGTGTCTGCAAAGTCTGGATTTGTAACTTTTTTTCCTTTTGTTACATAGGAACGCTATAAACCAAACTCTTCTGAAACCCCGGTGCATTGGTTTGTGATTAGCAATAAAATGTAGTATTGTGTAGTGATACAACTCTTGATCAGAAAAGAAATAAACTACAACTTTTATAAAGAAAATCTTACTTATCCCTACATTTTTATAGGGTCAGGAGGCTGTTGTGAGTAGCAAAGATTTGCACAAACACTGTTTTGCATAAGGGTATTCTGTCCCATTTTTGTGGTAGAATACATCATTCATCAGTGTTGGAAGGCTTAAACAGATTGTGAAAGGAGACAGTGGCTTTCCTTTGTGTTGTGGCGGTTTTTTTTGTTTGGTTGGTTTTTTTTCTTCTTCTTCTTCCTGTTGTCCCCCCCCCCAACCATGTCCAAAACTCCTGGTCTCAGGGTATTAAATCAGGTTCTGATGAATGGGATAGTTGGCTTGATAAAACTGGGATCTGTTAAGACCAGAGTCTGGAAGCTGCAGGTGCTTTGGTCTAGGTAATGAGAATGAAATTGCACTTTGATGTCTTAGCGTGTACGTAAGCCTCTCTGAAGCCATGTGCTGTGAGCAGAGGTGGAGAAAAGCTGGCAGGATCTTGCCTCTGTTCTGTCAACATATCTTAAGATTTGATATTAACTTCTTGTTCACTGAACACTACCTGTGTATTACTGAAAAACGTACTCTTTGTATCATCAGCTGTTCTCCCTCCAGAGAAAAGGTGCCTGTGTTCAAGCTTTCTTCCCAAACTGCCATGTAACTTAAATGCACCTTTTAGGTGCTTTGTGCTACCTGTGCTACAAACACCTGGCTCTGAACAGCTTCAGCCTAAAATGGTGACCTGGTATGAAACAGCTGGATTTGTTTGGAGTGCTGTTGTTCAACTGGAGCGGGTTTTGCCGCCCGCCTCTAACAGTATTGAGTGACTTTCAAGAGCTCCTGTACCTAGTATTTGTTCTGGAAGAGGAGCTTTTTATGCTGCATTTTCTGTCGACTCCAGATTTGCTCTTGTCATTTGGCTGCACTGTGTTGGAAACTGCTGCCATCCTGCACTCTGAGACAAAGGGCCTTCACAATTTTCCCATCAGTTCTTGTGCTGCATCGTTCAAATGTTAGCATACTTTATTCTAGTGCAGTGATTGAACTGCATTTTGGCTTCTCTCTGTGAACTTAAAATGGGTGACCCTGGTATTTGAGGGGTCTATATTATTTGACTTTGCAAAAACAATTGGTTTTATGGCTCGAAGTATAACAGGTAGCAATAAAAGCTCTTTACAGAGCAGCTGTCTCGAAGGTACATATGCTTTCCGTTACCTATACTTTGATCTTGACTGATAATAATTTTCTCCAGCGGTTTGTGTTTTGGAAGTGTGTTTATCTCTGTTACAGCATCATTCCAGTGAGGGCAAGGTGCCAGAGTATCAGCTAGGCAGGTGCTTCTTGAATGTGTTCAGTAGGAAATCGCGCTCAATATGCCCCACAGGAGCTCTGATGGCCCTTCATTAGGTCTGCTGCATGTGATGCTGCAGGCAGTAGACCTCCTCACTTCACTTTTCATGAAGCTTCCGTTTGTGACTAGTTCAGGTTGGACTCATGAAAAGCATTTTTATTGTAAACAACTAGTGGCTTGCCCTTAATTCAGAATGAGTGTGGCAAGCCAGTGGTCGACACGCTGGAGGGGAGGTATGCCATCTGGAGGGACCTTGACAGGCTGGAGAGGTGGGCCCATGAGAACCTCATGAAGTTCAGCAAGGCCAAGTGCAAGGTCCTGCACATGGGTTGGGGCAATCCCAAGCACAAATACAGGCTGGACAGAGAATGGATTGAGAGCAGCCCTGAGGAGAAGGACTTGGGGGTGCTGGTTGATGAGAAGCTCAACATGAGCAGGTAATGTGTGCTTGCAGTCCAGAAAGCCAACTACATCCTGGCCTGCATCAAAAGAAGCGTGGCCAGCAGATTGAGGGAGGGGATTCTGCCCCTCTACTCCACTCTCATGAGACCCCACCAGCAGTACTGCGTCCAGCTCTGGAGCCCGCAACATAAGAAGAACGTGGACCTGTTGGAGTGAGTCCAGAGGAGGCCACGAAGATGATCAGAGGGCTGGAGCATCTCTCCTATGAAGACAGGCTGAGAGAGCTGGGGCTCTTCAGCCTGGAGAAGAGAAGGCTCTGGGGAGACCTTTTAGCAGCCTTCCAAGGGGGCCCTACAGGAAAGCTGGACAGGAACTTTTGGCAAGGGCATGTAGTGACAGGACAAGGGGTAGCAACTTTAAACTGAAAGAGGGTAGATCTGGATTAGATATAAGGGAGAAATTCTTTACTGTGAGGGTGGTGAGGCACTGAATCAGGTTGCCCAGAGAAGCTGTGGATGCTTCATCCTGGGAAGTGTTGAAGGCCAGGCTGGATGGAGCTTTGAGAGACCTGGTCTAGTGGAAGGTGCCCCTGTCCATGGCAGGGGAGTTGGCACTAGATGATCTTTAAGGTCCAACCCAAACCATTCTATGACTCTATGAAAAAGTTGACTGTATTCTTTGTAAAGCACCTCATTGCAGTAATGTTTCTGCCTGTGGCCAGACTTCCAAGACCTCTTTTTCCGTCAGACCCCTCAGATGACCAGAGACAGTACCATTAGTAGTAGGACCCGTTCCCCTTGCTCCCCTCTCTTCCCAGTGTTTTGACCTGGATTGAATTGATTCTGCTCTGTGTGAGAAATGTAGCCACATATCCCAAGGCTTCCACTGCATTTCTGTTCTTCCATTTTCTGTCTGGGCTCCCTTTCTCTGACATGTCTGCCGTTGTACTTGTTTTTTTAATGCAAACATGGGATGAAGTCAAGACTCTGGTAGCCTATGTGTTGCTTTCAGTTTGATCAAGTAATAAATTTAATTTCAAATGGACAATCTGTAGACTAATTTAAGAACTAAAGCAATGTAACTTGGAAATTCCCATTGTGCTTCTAGCTTTTCTGTTAGCGTTATTCCTTTCTAATACTCGTCTCCTTAATGCTTATCCCATGAGTTCTCAGGTGTCTTTCAGAGATGCTAAGCAGAGTTCTGTGATTTAAGGACTCAGTCCAGCGTGGCTGCTCAACTAGAACAGGGACAGAGCCCGGGAGTCGTCCCTCCTCGCTGAAGTACAGACCCGAGGCATCCGCAGTAAGAGCTGAGTTGCCTTAGGTACCCTCTGTGCCAGAAGAGAAGTTGTCAGAAAATCGTACCGGGGTGCAGAATCAGACAGCTCTGTTCTTTACTTTAGTATTGGCTCTTGAATTTCACAGTGCTGGTTAAGACTTGCTGAACTGGCAGTCAGGGTAAGGAGATTCTTACACCTTAGCTCAGGGGTTTTTGTTACCGAGACACCAAGTGACCTTGAGTAAATTGCTTATTCCTTGTATTTCAGCCCACATCTTTGGAACCTAATGTGCCAGCTATTCCTGGAGGCAGCTTTTGTAGTTTGGGGAAATGTTAATGTCTCCTTTTTCCTGACAAATCTGTAGACATTGCACAGAGCCTTTAAGTGTAAAGCATGTAGTATTTTAGGTTCAACGTGAACAACGTGAGGTATTGCTAAAAGTCAAAATAAGCCTTTTTCCTCTTCTCCCGTGATCATTCTTTATTTCTTTGCATTGCTGTTAGAGCTGTTCAGCACCCTTAGATTTCTCCCTTGGATGCGTGAAGAGCGCACACTTCAGTTGGGGTGAGTGTGGTGCTGCCTGGTCCCAGTAATGAGCGTAGCTGAGGGTGTGCATCAAGAGTTTCCTTTGACTTGACCAGGGCGGCCTACAGAGGAATGGGAAACACTCGCCTGGTTGCTGTCTTTTGAGGAACCGGTGGCAGATCCACACAGAAACATTGCCGCAGCCTCCTTGCTGCAGCATGAGTAATGTGACAGTGCTGAAGTCACAACTGTTCTGACAGCACCTAGCGCACGAGGGAAGTGTGTGGGATGGTACTGGAAAAATGGTGTAGTGTGTATGTTAATTTCTAGACAAAACTGAGTGAAGGTAGGAGAGCCTGAAGAGAGGTGTCTTTGGCCTGTAATTCTGTGTTTTTAAGAAAAGTTCTCACTTTTATGAATGGTTCCAGTGGGGTGTGAACACCTTCGGTACACAACACAAGAGAAATGAAACGGGCCTGCTGTCTGGGCTCTTCCACCTTAGCTGGGGGAGTCAGTCCCGCGTGAGTTGCTGCTTGGTGTACCCAGTGTGGACCTCTCGTGCTGCGAGAGGACCCAGCACCCCAGGAACTGGCTCTCATCTGTGCCCACACTGCTGGCTGAAGGAAGAGCTGCCCCCTCATGGGCTGTAGCAAGGTGAGTGGCTGGGTGCTGGGATGTTTTCATACCCAGGTTGAAGTCCTCAATGTAGAGGTAGGAGAAACCTGTCTTCTGCAGCTCAGGAACTTCTACCAGCCAGTCTCGTGTCCAAGCAGGACCTGTGGCCGCACTGTCATACTGTGGACCAAAGCAAGCTGCTTCCAGAGGTATAATGAATCAAGTCCACAGTCTTGCTGAACTTATTGGGGCAGGAGGTGTGTTGTACCCGTGGACCTCCAGAGAAGCTTCAGACATGGGGATCAGATGGTTGTGAATGTGAGCTGAGTTTAGTTAATGGCCTTGGACTCTTTCATTTCCTAAGTGCAGCTGCTTCTCTTGAATACAGTATCTCTGCACCTTTTGGGTTAATTTTCATGCAACAGCAGTTAACTCAAATTTCATTACTGATGATAGCCACAAGTAATTAAAAAAAAAAAAGTGACCCAGCGTCCTGGGTGCAGGACATGGGTGCCTTTAGTGTGGGTGGTGGGTGCTGGCCAGTTGTATGTGCAGAGGAGCTGTTAACTTGAGGCCAGTTCCGTGAAAAATAGGAGTGGTGAGTGGCACTGGTGTGCTGCTGCTGCCGCCATTCTGCTGAGAGCAAGGAAATTGGAAGCGAGGAGCAGCTACTCCGAAGGGCTTAGCAGCCCGTCTGGTTGGAGCTGCGGTTGCCTGCGATGGGGAGCTGCCCAGGCTGCCTGGCTTCACAGCAGGGATGCAGCTTTTGCTTGTCCAGGCCTGGCAGAGCCAGGGCAGGATGAAAGGCGCAGTTGTGTTGGCAGCCAAAGACAGGTCTGTCCCAAGTCCTCTCTGGCTCTCCCGTTTCCAGCTGGATAGATGTTTCTGAAGACCGTTTAACAGCTGGTGTCCACAGGGACTGGCAGGGGAATTAATGCTCTAATTCTGCCTTTCTCCCTTCCATACAAGGAGGTAACAGGGCATCCTGCTTGGACCCTCGGCCATCCTCGCAGCGAGGCTGGGGCCAGCCCTGCTCTTTCTCACTGGTTGGAGGTGAGGGCTCCTCTTGGATCCCTGTGGGAGCAGGGGTCTGCAGCGCTGTCCCCTGTGGGGAGGCCCCAGCTTGGGCCCTCAGCGCTGTGCAGAGCCTGGCAAGGGGAAAGGGACAGAATAACAGACCTTGGCTTTGCTCCCTCCCCAGCCGGAGCGGCTGAGGGGCTGCCAAGGGCTGCGCGGCAGGGAGAAGAAAGACGGCGTTCATGGGAGCTGTGCGGCTCCGAGCTGCCGGGCTGGGAGCCAGGCACGTCAGCACCTGATGGGCCAGCTCGAGGAAGCGCTTCTTGCCTTCTCCAGCCGAGCCCAGGGCTTCTCCAGGCAAGCTGTGCTTTCGGGGTCCCAGGGTGGTGAGGTCTTTCCTGCCCCGCTGCTCTGCCTTTTCTGGGATGAGCTCTCACCTGCATGGGCATCAATTTGGCACCAGTGTGCTGGGGGGGGTCTTTCCCCAGGAGCCCCCCTCCTGCACTGCTGCCCTGGAGCACGCTGCCTGAGGCAGCTGCCCAGGGTCCCTCCTCCCTGCCTGTGTTCGCCAGCCTCTGTCCATTTGTGAGAGCAGCCCTGGGGGACCGGGATCCATCCCTTGCCCAGCTGCCCAGACCCTGCAAACAAGCAGCCTCCAGTCCTGTGCTGGCCAGGCTGAGGTTGCAGCGATGGTTCCCAGGCAGAGGTGCAGGGCTGGGCTGTGGGGGCAATCCCTGAGGGCTGGGCTGTCCTCACCTCCCACAGCTGGTTCCCACCCCTTCTCTGGACAGGCTGGGGCACCTCAGTCCTTCCTCCAGGAGCCCCTGGACAGAAGAGCCCTTGTGCAGCCCTCTTGAAGAGGTGCCTGGTACCTGCTGGGGGAGGCTTTTCCGCTTCCCAGCAAAGGATGCCTGGCTGCGGCTGGGCACTGCCCGGTGCCTCGGACATGTTTCGGTCTCACCCCTCTCCCAGCACGATGTGTCCCACAGCCCTGGAAGAAGCAGGTGAGATTGCTCAGGGTTCTGCTCCCTGTAGACAGCTCCATGCGCACTCTGGGAGCTGCCAAGGGTCCCAGTGCAGGGAGAGGTGAGGCAGGGCTGTGCCTGGAGTGCGTCCTTCTGGGAGATGCTGCCCAGGCAGCACAGCCTTGGCCCTGGGTCGCCAGCTCAGGAGAGGTTTGGCTGTGCTGGGGAGGTTGTCCAGCTGGCCTGGGCTGTGATGAAAGCACAGCGTGGGGTGGGGAGGGTTTGGTGGCACTACAGGTTTGGGGTCAGGATGCTTGTGACATCCTGGGGACACCAGCTGGGCTGAGATTATACCAGCGTGAGCTGGCTGCAGGCCGGAGCAGCAGGTGGTTCCCCTTGGACAGCACCGCACCGGGGGATGTCTGGATGGAGGGAGCAGGGCTTGTGGCTTGGAACACTCACACTTCCCACGAGCTGGGCGCGCGTGGGGGTGTCCCAGTGCCTGGCCAGCAGTGGTGGTGGTGGCATTGGCTAGCATGGGCCCTTTGGGTGTCCTGGAGGCCAGAGGACCTTGCTGGAGATACCAGGAGAGGTGCTGCAGCAGAGAGCAGGGCTGCCCTGAGCCCTCTGCTTCCACAGTCCCTGCAGGTGCTTGTGAGCTGGCAGAGGGCCTGCGTGGGTGCTGATGTCCTCCATGCACCCCAGCACGGTCATGCACAATGGCAGCAAATGCGGAGGGTGCTTCAGGTCTGGTAGCAAAAAGCATGTGAAGTGCATCCTGAACGCAAGCGAGTAGGGGCTCATACACTTGAGACGGCAGTGGGATGCTAGACTGGGTGGTGAGATCGTGTGGCCCATGTGCAGTTGCTGTGGGAGGAGGGTGGACAGGTATTTTGCTGAGCAGCTCTAAAGCAAGAGAAAGGAAACAGCTACAGAGGGAGAACACAGCTGCTGGTGGGATTGGTGTGCAAGGACAACTCAGATGGCAGCTGGCACAGCAGCCAGGTGGGAGCTTGTCAGCCCCTGCGTGATCCTGGGCTCCTAGTGCATGCGAAGGGCTGCGCTCCGAAGAAGCCTCTTGCCGGTTGCAGAGGCAATGCTGTGGGGCCAGCATTTACCCTGCCATGGTGTGCTCTGCCTCAAGCACTGGCTCCTTCCGGGCAGCAGCATTCCTGGGAATGCTGAGGTGGCAGGGGTCCAGCCTGGGGATGGATTGGTGAACCTGCCCCCGTGTGTCAGGCAGCTCTGAGGGGGCTGTGCTTGCCTTCCCCGAGCAGCCCTCCCTCCTGCCCTCACCCGCCTGCATCTCCATGGGCTCTGCCTGCCAGCCGAAGGTCTGTATCAGAGCCAGAGTCTCTGCTTGGGGCTGGATTTGTGCTCTTGTCCTGTAAGCCATTTCCACAAGAGCTGGTGCATCCCTCCTGGCTCCTCCAGCAGCATCTCTGCTCCTTCTCCCACTCGGTTGGGTTTATTGGGTGGACAATTGCCCAAGGCTCAGCATCAGCAGCCCTGCTTGCTGTCAGGCCCCGTGGATTCAGGATGTGCAGAGATGGCAGGAGAGGAGCTGACAGCTTTGCCCTTTGCCTGTGTGTTGCAGGGCGCGAGGCCAGCCCTCTTCCCAGCCAGGCTGCAAACTCAGCCATACTCTTCTGCTTCTCTGGCTTTTCCCGTAGGCTGAGGGCTGAGCCTGCCTTCCTGCTGCTGCTGCTCCGCTGACTTGGACAGGTTGGACGGGGCTCTGAGCAACCTGATCTGGCTGGAGGTGTCCCTGCTCCTTCCAGGGGTTTGGACTAGGTGACCTTTAAGGGTCCCTTCCAACCCAAACCATTCTATGATTCTGCCCTCCAGTTCCCTGTCCCACCGTGCCTGCACCCACGGTGCTGTCAGTTTGGCTGCCTGGGTGCACTTTTGACTTGTCACTGGGTGTCTGGGCAGCACCATTGTTAGTGGTTCATGGCTGCACCTGGCCAGGATGCTCTGCGCCAGGCACTGTCCCTGGCACAGCTCTGCTCTGGGGGTTACTGGGGTGCAGCACGGCATCCCCACACCCTGTGCTGCTGCAGGGCGGAGGAGCTGGCGCTGCCCCGCACTCTGGCAGGGACCAGCCATTTCCATCTGCGTAACAGAGGCTGTAGCACAACCAGCATCAGCCCACTCCCAGGATATTTTTAGGCCTGGCTATGCCGAGGAGGGAGAGATGACAGGCTCGCTCTGCCTCCGGACCATGAGATGCCTCTTCCAGCCGCAGCTTTCTGGTGTGATGGGAGGAGCGTGGGCCTCTGGCAAGGCAGCTCAGGGCCACGTTGTGCTGGGGGCTGGAGCCACAACTCTGTCTCCAGGAATGGCAGCACTACCCCTGTGCCATGGCTGTGGGCCTGCTGGGAGCAGCTGTGGTGCAGGATGTCTCCATCCTCCTCCCTCTGGACTTGCACAGCTTCGCTGCTCTTCAGAGAGCAGGTTCATGTCTCATCATCATGGCTCATCCCTCTGGCTCTGGAACCTGAGGGTGTTTCCCAGCTTTCAAAGGCGGGTGATCTCTGAGCAGATGGTGCTGTGGGACTGAAGCGTGGGCAGTGACATGCTGCACGTGGTCACTTGCTGCCACAGAAATGAGAAGCCCCTTCAGCTGAGGAACTTTTCTCTTCTGTGGGGCCTGAGGCTTGGGAAAGTGTTATGGAAAAAGGGATCTAGAAACCCCCTTTTGGGCAGAGTCCTGGGTGGTGGCTCAGAGGTGACTCTGGGCTGATGTGCTGGAGCACAGGAGGTCTGGGGAAGGAGGCTGACCCCCTCAGCTGGGTTCATCTGCGGCTGATCCCCTGGCACTGCCAGGGATGCCCAGCATGGAGCAGGTGCCTGATGCAGCGCTCTGGGCACATGCAGTGACACATCGCTGCTGGGAAGTGACAGTGCCAAGCTGTGGCAGCGTTCTGGGTGCTGGCAGAGGGGAAGAGCCCAGTGTTCCCAGCAATGCTAGGGTCTATGGCTGGGTCAGAGAGGGGACAGGCTGCTGCGTCCAGCTTTCCGCCGAGGCTCATGTGCCAATCCAGGTGAGTTGTAGGTGCTGGACTCTGAACACAGGACCTGTCTGGGTGGCTGCGCAAATCACAGGTGTGAATCTGCCCCCTCCACCAGGAACTGGCCTGTCAGGGAGGATGGCATTGATACCGTCACCTCGCTGTGGTTAGCTTCTCCGGTCCCTGTGTTGCAAGGACCAGTCCTGCGGCAGGCACGAACCTCCCTCTGCTGGGTGCTGAGCCCTGGAAAGCTGCAGCCACCAGGAGCTGCCTCTCCCCAGCCCTGCAGACCTGCCACCCTCCCCCCACGTAGTGGTGGTTCAGGTGATGGTCGCAAATGAGCCAGACCTGCTGGCCTGGCTCTGCTGCCCTGGCTGCTGGGACTGCGTGGAGCCTCGGTGGCTGGCAGCTCTGCACACAGGCAGCTTAGGGCCCCTCTTTCTACAAGAGCATCCAGAATCCCCCTAGCCCTGTGGGACTGTGCGGATGCTGGTGGTGTACCCGCAGAGGTTTGCTGGGCTGCAGCAGCACCTCCTCTGTCCATGTCCCCTGCCTGTGGCCAGCAGCTGCCTCCTCACGGCTGCTGTTAGCCCACAGCACCGGCACTTCCCCCTGGTTGCATGACCTCCTTGTTACGCAAAGCAGCTGCAAGAATACGCAGGTTGCCACAAATGCTGAATCTCCAAAGCACAACGTGCCTGCACCCCGCAGCAGAGCGTGAAACCTCGGCCGAGTGTGGTGCAAACCAGGGCGCCCAGCCCCTACGCCACCCATGCCAGCCCTGCTCTGCCCTATGGCCCACCCCGTGCTGGGTGGCCCCTCTCCTTCCTTCCCTTTCCAAGGGGAGCAGATAAGGCTCAGCACTCAGGAGTGGGGCAGGCAACCGGACATGGCGGGGCTGCCTCGACGGGGCCCCTGCCAGCCCAGTGCCCTGTGCCAGGCAGCTGCTCTCGTGCCCATGGGTGAAGCACCTGCACCAGCTGCTCCAGTGCCTCCTCCCATCGCATTCCCGGGGACCAGCAGGATTCGTGCAAAGCCACTGAGTCATCTGGCACTTTCCCATTCCTCCCAGTGCCTTTCCTTACCCTTGCTGCCTCCCATCTCCTCAGTCCTGTTCCCGAGCTGTCGCGCCTGCCCCAGGGCTGGGTGCTGCTGCTGCCAGCTTGGCCCCAGCCAGGGCTCGGTGAGCAGGCAGAGGGGATGCTGTGAGGAGCATCTCTGCTCGGAGCGTGCAGCCCTGCGCCTTGGGAGGTTTTGATGTCCCTGGGTGCATCGCAGAGGGTTTTGAGAAGGAGCACTCACCCGCACAGGGGGTGCAGCCGGTGGCTCCGCAGATGCGACGTGCCCTGGGACCCGCTTACCACAGCAGCGCAGCCAACTGTCCTGCAGCACAACCCGTGTTGCAAAATCTTATCGCAAATCATGCAAGAAATGGAGCCAGCAAAGATAAATGATGTGAAATGACTTCTTCTGAGGAAGTGCGCTTGTACCCGTGCTATCAGTTCTGCCCCAGCCTGGCAAAAACCAGCACGTGGCCATGATTCATGTCTGAAATCACGACAAACAGCATGATGAAATTTCAAACGGGGCACAACTTGGCTGCTGCGGGAGTGCAGCTCACCTGGGACCGACACCGGCTCGCAGCCATTTCCTCAGGGCACGAGGGGAAGAGATCAGAGTGACGCAAATGAGAGAGGTTTGTAAATCCGAAGTGGGGACTGATCCAGCAGAGCTGTGGGCTGCTACGCTTGCACTGTGGATTTTGGCACTGGCTCACGTAGATGTGTTTGGGAGAGACCAGCGCAAGGACTAAAGCTCGTTGCTGTGCTGTGTGAAGATCGCTGGTGTGTTACTCGGGTTCGGAGGCTTCACCAGGTGTCAGAGAGCAGCTAGAAATAAGCTGGGGTTCAGGGAGCAGATCCAAAAAACGAGCCCATGGCTGTGTGGCTCCATCACCGCCATGGGCCAGCTGAAGGCGCACACAGGGTTGCTTGCTCCAGTGCATTCAATTCTAAAAAGTACCGACGCTTCAGGCTGGAGATGTGACATCCCCCGGGTAAAGGGCGGGACATGAGCACCGCTGCAGACAGCCTGCCTGTGCTTGAGAGCAGCATAATGCCACGGAGCCAGGTCAGGCTAAGTCGTGCCTGGTTTTTAAAAAAACACGTGTGTGAGCTGGAAAAGCGAGTCAAGACAACTGTCCTCAGGCTGAGCCCCTCTGCACCCTCCCCACTGCCTTCTCCGCACGTGGGAATCTCTCCTGACCTCTTTGCTGCTGGAGCTCTTTGGACAGGAGATGAGGAGCTTCCTCACACACACACCCCCCTGGGAAGGAGGGGTGAACCTGGGGATGTACACGGATCAGGGCGAAACAGCAAGCATGAGCATGTGGCAGCCTTTCTTCCAGCCACAGATAATGAAAAATTAGATTAAAACTCAAGACCGTCAAATCTTGCTTGCAAGCTGCTGCACACTGGGGGTGGCCGCCCCTGCAGTGGGGTGAGCTGCGAAGAAATGCAGTTAATCTCAAGCTTGCGTTTTTCCTTCTTCAACTCCTTGCCTTTGGACCCCGCACTTCCCTCTGTCGGGCTGACACGCTGCCCGTAGCACTGCTCCGTTCCCCCCGTCAGCGGGAGACCATCTCCCGGGGCAGTGGAATAGCCCGCGCCCCTCACATGTCGCACAGACTTTGCTGCGCTTCCAAGCCTTGGCTCCTTTTCCATGGTGGTGGTGCTGCTCCTCAGGATTTCTGTGTCTGTTTTGAAGTTTAGAGAGCTGGACCAGAGCTCTCCTTTGGAGCCTCTCCATTCCCAAGAATCTTCCTTTTGCAGCCTGTTACTGTGCCGTGGGTTGGGATCATTTTATCAGGTCATCCAGCTTGTGCTGTAGCAGTAAGCAGCCTGTGCAGTATTTTATCAGCCACAAATGTAATCCTTCAATCTTGACAATTGATTTGAAAGAACTGCTTAATGGCACCGGACAAGAAAATGGTCACAGGGAGTCTAGGTACGCTCCCCGTTGTTGCTGTCTCCCCATGAAGACTTGGCTCACTGACAGACCTCAAAACATGGCTGTTGATGCACATAGTTGTTAATCTATCATGAGCCTTATTAGTTCTTTATAATATGTACTTTTAAGTAAAATCCTATGTCATAGTTGATGGCAGTGGAGAAGGCAAAGTGTGCTCTATAGATGCTCCTGCTCTCACCAGCCAGACCTTTCCTTCTGCCCAGGGAGGGGTTTCCCTGCAAGGTCCGTGCTGGGTAACACGGCGCTCGGGATGCCCTTAGCTGTGATTGACTTCCCCAGCGGCAGCGTGGGTCTCTCTGCCACTTCTCTGCCCGTTGCTTTGGCTCTTCGAATAACACTGGCCTCCTGACAGCTAAGTATTTGTTAAAAATCAACATGTGCATTTAGGAGAGCCCATGGTTATGTCATCAAAGTGTTTTTTGCAAATGAGCTGGGCCTCTGGCGGGAACATGGCTGATTTGGGGAGCTGCAGCCTCTCCTTTTGCCTCTGCTGTGCCAAATTCCCTCCCCTCTGCGACAGCACGTGAGATGGAGGTCACTGCTGCCGTTCCTGTTGGAGTGGAGGCAGCGGCTGGACGGTCCTGCCTGCCACTTTCAGCTATTTTTACGGCACAGAAGGGGACGGGGCAATGCCTGGCTGGAGGCCTCGGGATGAGCCCATCGGGGTTCATGGTCATTGCAGCTCTAACCATCTCTGAAATTCAGGTTTATCCAGCGATCCTCTCGGAAACTGAAGGGCAGCAATCCGTTTGTGTGCTCCTGGCTCCAGAGAGGCAGCGTAGGCACAGCCAGAGCCGAGCTTCTTCCAGGTTCCCACAGCACCAGCGTGAGGAAGCGGACCGTGATATCCCGCGGCGGCACGTGGGATGGGAAAGATTCCCCATTTCACTCCCAGGTCTCAGGTAGGCTTCACTGAGCAGGCTGCTGTGGAGAAGGAAAACCCTTTGAATGACAGATAAACAAAGACTATTTGAGCTGCTTTCTTTAAGGAGCAGAATTAAAGATGGAAACTCCACCCAGTTTGTTATTTTTGAGCGGCTGTTTTCGCAGCGTGCAGCCCAGTAACTAGGCACTGTGCTAGGTTCCTTGGTGCTGTCACCGAGAGCAGGCTGGGCAAAATGTTCAGAGGCATTGCGAAATATTTCCCCGACATCACACCCAAACCAGCCCGAGGGCCAGCTGGCACCACTCGGTCCTGCACTCTCCTCTATTTTGCATCACAGTCCCCTACGGAGAGCTTACCGGGGTTCAGCAAACCTCGCTCCTGCCTGCCAGGCTCAGCTAAGCCTCCCAAAAAGTGGCACCTGCAGTGGGGTCTGCATCCCGCCCTGGATGGGCGATGTGCACCTGCAGCAACGTGCTGGGAAAAGGAGGCACTGGCTGCATGTGTAAAACAATGGCTGGCCAGTGGGAAATCCCACTGACCCTGCCTGCGGATGGTCTCTCGGCCACCTGAGGACCTGCAGGCATGGTGCCCCGTGTTGTGCTTGCTGCGGGTGCAATCCCACCATTGCAGACTGCTCTGGGAGGCTGCTGGAGAGGCAGCCATGGCATCCATGATCCCGAGACAGGGAGTGGATGAGGGAGGCGTGCGGGAATGGAGGTGTCCCCTGCCACCCAACTCCATGCGTTGGAGCCGTGCATGTGCAGCGGAGACATGTGCTGGCAGACCCAGCTGGCTCCAACCCAGCCAGCGGCAGGCCTGGAAAAAATTTGGGACAATCCTGCCTGAACGGTCACTCTGATGTTATGGCAGAAAGGACCAACACAGTCCCTTGAGACAGAGAATAGGAAAAGGCAGATTTAATCCCTATGTCAAAGCACTGGCGGGGGGGGGGGTGTCCTTGTGGGATTCTACATCTTGAAAAGGATTCAGGAAAATCAGAGAGGCTGTGTAGAGCAGAAATGCAAAAAATGTCTTGAGGGTGGGAGGAAAAGCCTGGCAGTAAAAGAATTAAGCGACTCAGTATATTTAGCTTATCAGATGAAGATGGATGAGAGGGGGTTTGCTCGCAGCATATGTGTAGTGTCACAAAGAGAAAACGCCAGGCTCTGAAAGGCTCTTCAATCAAGCAGAAGGCAGAACAAAATGGTATGTCTGCAAGCCGAAGCCAGACGAAGGGATGTGGGATGCTCTTCTGAACGTGAGGGCGAGGGACTCCTGAAACAGACCCAGAAAGGTGGGAGTCTCCAACGCTTGTCTTCAAATCAAGCCTACCTCCTTTCTTGGAAAACATAATGTATCGGAATTAACGCAAGGAGATGAGCTGCTGAGCGGCACGCTGGCCAGCTGCTCGCACTGGTACAGCCGCGTGTCAGGCAGGACCATCGGACCGTCTCAGCCGAGGAAGATCCTGGGGAACCTGGTCTGGTCGAGGACCCGTTTGGGCAGGCTCCGGGCATTTACCTGCACCCGTAGTGGTAAGTGTGACTCTTTGCTGTTCAAAACAACTCTGGAGAGTGGCAGAATTTTTCAGCCAAGTTCAGCTTGTTTTAGCTTGTTTTGTGTGGGACTGCTGGTGATGCCGTTTAACGTTTCTGTTCTTAGAGGAGCCAGAGTAACAGAAATGTAAAGTGCCATTCACAGACTGATCACGCTCGGAGCTCCCAGCCTGTGTTTAAGAATAATATGTAATGAGTGTGTGAGATGAAATGAGTTTAGTCAGAGAGATAAAGCTAAAATGTGAGCGCGTTACAGCCCAGACTGCATTTCCCAAGCCTCTGCATCAGCGGAGGTAATCTCTATCTAGCCATTACTGGAAAGAGATCTTTGCTGTGGCATTTAGTGGTATTTAATTAATAATAAAATGCTATGTTAATTAGTATCAGGTCTGATTTGATGACATGTAATTTGGAGGCAAGGATTACAGCATGAGTATTAGAATGAGAATTTTTATAGGGCAGAGAGTCAAAATAAGATTAGCACTCTTGCTAGGGAGGGAGCCCGGAGACTGACGTGTGTGTGTTTGGCAACTGATGCAGATAGTTACGGCATAACTTTATTTACCGATGGGAAAAGAACCCGTAGCTGTTATTTACCTTTACGTGTCACCTTGTATAACGCGCGGCTCAGCCACCATGAAAGAAAAAAGCAAGCAGGCATCATTTCAGCGGGAACGCCCTGTGGTGCTCAGTGCCACGCATGAGGTGCGTTTGCAGAGCAATTTTGGCATGCCCCAGCTGGGCTCCTTCCAGAGGAAGGGAAGGAGGAAGCTTTGCTGACTGTCACCCCCACGTGCCCAAGCCCCGCTGGGGACGTGAGCGGCCAGACCAGTGCCTGGCCCCTCGCGCAGTGTGGACTCAGGTGCGCTGTGTGTGAGAAAAGGGCCTAAGGTTTTGCTTAAGCCATTTTGAAACCTTATCCTGAACCACAGAGATAACCAAACCTTAGCCTGAGCCATACAAATAACCAAGGGGTCCTGTTTACTAAAATTAAGCAAATGCAGTTGAAACACGGGTGCAGTCGAGTAGATTGTGAGCTCCAACAAAAAAAAAAGGGGGAGACAGACAAATTGGGCGATCAGGGGAAGGATATAAATAGTCTAACTCTGAACTAAGAGGTGTGCCTCTCTCGTTAGATGCACCCGACTTGGCTGACTCACAAATAAATACTTTGCTCCAGTGGCTTTGTCCTCTGCAAATTATTCACGGTGAGCTATTGTTTCTCACATGTGTGTACTGAGGGCCCTGGGCTGCACCCAGTGAGTGCCCCGAGCAGAACGCAGGGTTGATGCCGGGACAAGGGGTGTCAGACTCCTCACCGCCTGGTCCGGGCACCGGCCTGTCCCGAGTTCCCTGCTAAGGCAGCCACTGGCAGTGCCCTCTGCCAGAGCCTTTTTTTTCCTCAGCTTGTGGCCAGCATTGCTGTGGGAAATGCTCTGCAGCACAGGCAGCCACAAGCTCAGCGGGTTGGCCTCCAGCAGGTTTTGTTGAGCAGGGTGGGCTGCAGCTCCTGCCCTTCATTTGGTCAGTCTGGCTTTGAAAACCTCCAGAGCATTCTGGAAAGCGGCATGGCAATACGATAGGATTTAATCAGACTTAATTATTCCCCTGCTGTCGATCTCCTAGCAACATCCAGCTTGACATCTGCCTGCGAATGAAACGTGTAAGATAAGTAGGGACATGTTCAGACTAAAGCCCTGCTACTCAAACCAAATCACTCCACTAATCATCGCCTTAATTCATCTCGTGGTCGTCAGGCAGCTGCCGGGAGCTGGTACCTGATTTTCACAGATGCACGGCACTCTCCTCTCGAGTTTTTTCCAGGCTAGCAAGAAGCGCGACTTCATCCTGGGCTCTTTCCAGCACGCTGACACCTGATAACGAGGGGTAGGGTTTCCTGAGTGACAAACGCGGGCTCAGGAGCAAGCCCCAGCCTTGTCGCTATCTGCCTTCGTGCTGTAGGTCCCCGCTTATCTCATCGTCAAAATCAGATCACCCGCTGCGCCTGCAGACCGCAGGGTTCCAGCTCTGAGCGCGCAAGCAGTAGAGTCAGGGCAGTTTAGGTGCAGTTTGAGGACGGTCAGAGCAGATGCGGAGCAGCAGTGGCAGGCGTCGCGGGCAGCTCCGTGTCGCCGGGGCACGGGGAGTAGAGGCAGGGAGAAGAGACCCAGCTTACACGGCTGGAGGGATGAAGAGGTGGAGAGCAGGAGGTATAAGGCAAGAGTGTGTAAAGCAAAACTGAGCTCCAGCCAGACGTGTTGCGGCGCAGGAGTCGTTGGGGTTATTGGAGGAAATGAGCCCAGCAGCTGAGCGGGGGCCGTCAGCAGAGGAGGCTGCCCAGCCCAACCCCAGATGCTGGCTCACCATGAAGCTGGAGGGATGAGAATGGCCTTGGCCTGGAGAGAGTGACCAGTGTCCTGAGGGTCGGCTCTGGGGAACCGGGGGTCAGTGCGGGCAGTGGTGATAGGGGCAGAGCTGCAGATGGAGGGGGCTGCATGGATGCAGTTATGGCCCCTCTCCATGCCGTGGGGTATCGGTGCCAGTCGTATGTGGGTGTTAGCACGAGTCTGTTCAGCTCCTGCGCTGTGTCTAGAAGTAGTCACTGGAATAAAAAAATCCCAACCAGATGCTAGCACAGCACGTGTCTACCTCGTGTCTCTGCAGAAGAGCATGGTAGATCTGCCACACTTGCAGCTGTCTCGCACTGACTTCACTCATGCTGAGCACAAAGCGGGGTTTCTGGCTGCGAAAGTGGGGATGCATGAGGCCCTGCCAGCTCTCCCTGCGACCTGCATGCGCTCTGCCTCTCATTGAGCGCCCGGGAGTGGGCTCGGGCAGTGCTCAGCCGGCCCTGAGCCACGTCTGCCACCGGCATCGGCACCTGGACTCGCCCAGAGTGGGAGCCACCACTGCGCTGGTCCTACTGAGTTTCCCTTAAACTCAAGTGGCTTTTTGTTCTCCTTGTGTTATCAGTGACTCACAAGAGAGTGGAGACAGGAAACCACTGGGCTTCTTTACTGTCCTGAAGATGCAGGTTTATTCCTTACAGTCTCTTTCCTTTCCGATGACTTTTCCCCTGCTATGCCTAATAATTTCCCTAACTCTTTATCATTCCCTCCCCGTGCTGCCTCATACTGGTGTTTCTCACTTGCCCTGTGCCCAACAAGTGCTGGGGATATCCAGCGAGGCCGTGGGGCCGGCGGTGAGGAGGGCGATGCTGTGGGGAGGTTGAGGTGCGGGCTGGCCCTGCCGCTGCAGTGAGGCAGCCGTGCAGTGACTGGCGGCTAAACTGGACTGTGCGGGGTGGCTCGGTGCATCGTGGTGCAGCGACTGGAAGCAAGGCAGGGCTGGGCTGTCCCGGGCAGCGGCTGCAGGTTGGACCGGGCAGAGCCGTGCAGTGGTCAGGGGCTGTGCTTGGTGGGGCAGCACAACGATTGAAGGGAGATGCAGTGACTGGGGGCTAGGCGATGCAGAACTGGGGTGCAGCAGTTGGATCGGAGGGAGGCATGGGATGATGTGGAGCTTGGCGGGCGCTGCAGCGCCTGGAGGGGTCCTGCAGTGCCATGTCTGGAAGAAGGAATGGCGTGGCGGGGTACTTCGGAGGTGCCACTGAGTGACTTGGAAGCGGTGCAGCGATTTGTAGGAGGAGCAATGCCAGGCAGAGACTGGGGCAGTGCGGGGCAGTGCCCTGCAGCCACTGGCAGGAGGAGGGGCGTGCAGTGCAGTGCGGTGACGGGCGGGGGGACCAGAGCGGTGCAGTGAGAGGGCAGGGTGAGCCGAGCCGAGCCGTGCCGTGCCGTGCCGTGCCGTGCCGTGCCGTGCCGTGCCGCACAACACCACGGAGCAGCGCCGTGATCCACAGCGGGGGCAACCGAGGGGATTCCGCGCATGCGCGCCGCCGCCCTGCCGCAGCGCCCCCCCCCACGGCGACCCCCTGCCGCCCAACCGCCATTGGCTGCGGGCGCCTCCCGCGATAGGCTGCGGGCGCGGCCCCCCGCGCCGCCCCATTGGCCGCCGGCGGCCGCTATGCGGGCGGGTTGGCGGGGCGGTGACCCGCCCCAAAGCCCCATTGGCGGCCCCTGTGCCCCTCAGCGCCGCGGCGGCGGCGGCCGGTCCCGCTGCGCCGCGCCCGGCATGGCGGCGCCCGCAGCCCCGCGCCCGGGGGCCGCAACCGGCGGCCGAGAGCCCAGGGCCGGCGGCGGCCGGGTGAGGAGCGGCGGAGGGGGCGGGTAGGGCCAGCCCCAACGGCTGCCGCCGTTCTGGCGAGCGGGGCCCCGTGGGGCGGGGAGCGGAGCCCGGTGGGGCGGGGCAGGCGGCGGGGTGCCTGGCCCGCGCCCTGCCGTCAGCCGGGCGGTGGCAGTGCCGCCGCCCGGTCCAGTTCAGATTCCGGCCGGGTGCGGGCAGCTGTCAGCCGGCGGCGAGCTGCCGTCCTGCTCGGGCCGGGCGGGCCCCGCTCCCCCAGCACCGTCCCCGCCTTCGGGGCAGCGCCGCTGCTGCCGCCGGGCCCCGCTGCCCGTGGGACACCCCCGAGGAGCCCCTGGGCGCTGGGGCAGCCGCTGGGCTTTCCGGTGGGCTGGGAGGGCCGCGGTGCCGGGCAGGCCTCGCCGGCTGTGGCCGTTCTGGGACCAATTATGTGAAGCGGGCTGGGGCGTAAGGGCGAGCAGGGAGTTGGGCTGCTGCCCCGTGATAGCGTTGCAGTGCCCTCCCGCCTCTCCGGAACGGCATTCAGCCTTGTGACCGAAAGGAAAAAAAAAAAAGGCAGCTGCTTAGGGTGGTGGTTCTTATTTCACTGATGTGATTTGGGTAACTGGTGTGTTTTACCTTCTGGAGAGCACGGGTTTGGATCTGTTCATTACTGTGGGTGTGGGAATAGGTGTTTTGGAAGGATGGCTGTTGGAGAAGGTGGCTCCAACTTCAACCTGTTTC
This sequence comes from Chlamydotis macqueenii, assembly GCF_036417535.1. Lineage (NCBI taxonomy): Eukaryota > Metazoa > Chordata > Aves > Otidiformes > Otididae > Chlamydotis > Chlamydotis macqueenii. The sequence continues at coordinate 26,745,134 of NC_141563.1, forward strand.
TCTTTCTCAGGTCATGTAGAAGAGCAGGTTTAATGTGAAGATGGGATTGTTGGTGTTCATGCGTAACCTGCTGCTAGCCCTCTGCCTTTTTCTGGTACTGGGATTTCTGTACTATTCTGCTTGGAAGTTGCACCTTCTCAGATGGGAAGATTCAAGTAAGTATGAGCACCGTGTAACTGTTTCTGGCCTGCCTAAAATTTCTGTCAAGTAGTTGCAGTAGTACTGAGGTGGCTCTTAGTAGTATTAGAGGGATGTGATTAAGCCCAATCAAATGCTGGAGCTTTTAGTATACTTAAGGGGTCGAATTTGCGATTACCTAATGCTCTTTATGGCTTTACTTTTATTACTGGGTACGAAAGCAGGTTTACGCTCTATAAATCTAGTATTAGAGACTTCAGTTCTTAAAATATTCTGTGTTAGTTTGTGATTCTCAATTGTCAAAATAAAGAGTTTGTGTGCTGAGGCTTTTATTCCCTGAATCTTTCTGTACATTTTAAAACATCTAAGACAAGGGTTTTTTCTCTGATGGATTTTGATTTATTTCTGTAATCGTATATGCTGGTTATCTCATCATCTTACTTTGTCCTTCAGAAATCCTCATCTTCCGTGTATCTTCAATGTTATTATCTGCCAACTATCTGTCATCTAAAAGGATGTCTGTCAACCTTTTTAAGTCCAAAGAGACATCTGACCTCATTGAATACAATCTGAGGATTGTACTGTGCAGTAATGCCATAGGAGGTTTTAGTTGCGATGAGATATAAGTTAGGTTGAGGCTTGATTGCTCAGTTACTGCTCTTATTTTTGCTTGTGTTGATTGCTTCCTTGCTTGCATGTGAGAATTGTTTATTGAAAATATAAAAACAAGAAAACAATTCCCTCCTCTCCCTCTCCTGTCCAAAACACAAGCTAGCCTTCTTTGCAGCTGTTCCACGGGCCGTTTCAGATGTCTCACGGCCGACCATTGCTCACTGGATCAGCAGCTGAGAAACTCTGATCCAGAAGGATTGTTTTTCTGTCTGTTAAAAAGCTGTCAGTCAAATTCCATCTTCGCTGTATTGCATTTCTGGGCATGCTGCTGGAGGTTTCTACTGCAATGCTTATTCAACTTGGTATTTTTTCTACCTGTACATGCTCCATATCTGTTGTTATGTGCTCTAAGAAGTTTTTCATGATGACATGATGACTTGGTTGTGACATTTGCACTGATGCAGTGATTTTGGCAGGAGAACTGCTAAGGTGTCTTGTACCAGAACAGCTATTGGAATATTGAATTTGTAAAAGGAGATGCATAGTGTCTTTCTGAGCAGGGATTGTTTCTTCAGGTTTGTGCTTTAGAGAGGGAGTAAAAAATCTTGATTGTGACCTTCTGAAAACTAGCACTTTTGGCTATCCTTCCTGCATGAAAGTAAGTACAGAATGTAGTTAAAAGAACAGTTTTGCCATATCTGCTACCACATGATGATCTGTTATGAAATTATAACACCTGCCATCCTTTACTTCCTTCATACCACCAGAAATTGTGTTGGCACCTCCCAAGGCCTGCAAAAAACCCTTCAGGCCACAACTTGCATGTGAACTTTGTTAAATGTTGAGGAGAAGCTTTGTGTTTATGTGCCGTATGCCAAGGTACAGGGTTAGGTTCTAAATTTCTTCAGATCTTGCCTTTCTGGATTGTGTGCCTTCAGTTTTGTGCGTGATTTCTTATTTTACACAATGTCAGTCGCTGGGGAGTTTTGTGGTAACTGTGCCTTGCAATGCAATGTTCCAAATCTGTATGCAGACATCATGGATGGAACACTTTTACCCGAAAAGATGACTTTAAGTTGCAGCCCAGTTAGAGTAGTTTCTGTTTAACGTATTGGCTGCTTTTGGGTACCTATGATGTTCTGTGAGGTGATGTCACAGACTTTTTGTTAGGTCTGTATCTCCTTTTTGCTAACCTTCTCTGTAAAATATGTTCTTCATTTACTCTTGGAAGTTGCAGTGCTTGCATTAAGCTCCTTCAATGTGTACAAAGCAATGATTCTAGTTTGAAGATTTAGGTTATTGACCTTTATCAGTTGTCACAATTGATACAGGCTGTACCATTGCTCCTTTTCTTCTAGTCACTTTTATGGTTTGTGTCTTAAATATCAGATGAAGCTCCTTGAAATATTAGCATAAAGAGCAGTCTAGTGTAGGAGGGCAAAATTTAATGTGACTACTCTTGAAAGCAATTAAGTTGGTACCAGTTTTCAGTTGCTCTTTGGAGTTCTGTGTGTATCAAAAATGTTTTATTTTTCATGTAATTTTACACATGAGGAACTTATGCAGATTCAAAATACAAATTTCAAAGCCCATATTGGGGAACTTAATATGAAGAGTTAATGTTAAGCTTCTATAAATAAGCATTTGGAAGTTAACAAATGACAGAGTTGAAGTTGTTCATTTAACCGTGATTAGGCTTCCTTGAGCGTATGTAATGTGATACAATGTATAATGGTGCAATTATACTGTCTACGTTCTGAAGGGGAGCCTTGCTTAGTTCGGTGCACAAGACAGGTGGTGCTTGATAGCTGTTTGGGGTTTTGTTTCCTGAATTACAAGCCAGCGTGTGACCTTGTACATTTCCTTACGATTGATACGATAGTGCTGATGTCCCCAAATGCAAAACTAAGTTAGATGTGTTAATTGTTGGGTGCTTAATAATCTAAGATTATCGATTTTTATATGTAAGTTACCTTGTTATTAAATTATTTTATCTTTTTCTTGTGACCAGTGTCTTTATTCTGTGTAATAGTGTCTCCCTGGCTTCATTAGTCACATTCATCTCTTCTCTGTTCTGTTCTTTGTGTTAGATGAGGTATGAAACTAAGCTGATCCTGATATCTGACACCCTTGCAATCTCTTCAGAGACTGCTTTTAGTAAACTTGACACCTGTATTTATTATTGGACACAAAGGAGTTTGCCGTAGAGTATGGCGAAAAATATTTGTATCTGCTTACTTGCTGCTTGTGTGGTTTGTTCACTTAATGTTTTAGAAAATGCCTGTGTATGTTGTTGTTACGGATGAATTTGAAAGGTAACTCTGTAGGAAATCTAGTCATGCTGAGACTTCGATGTTTGTATATTTAGTTGCTGAAGTAAGTAAATAGTTAAATTAGTTGGTTTATTTTTACTTGTGACACTTCTAAGAAAGGAGGCTGAACTTCTGAAAAAACTGAAAGATAAACATCAATGTTTCTCTTACCATCCCTGTTTAACTTTAAATTTGTCCTTCTTGAGTAATGCCTTAGTTCTGAGAGATTGTGCTCCTTGCTGTGTGACTCCACACCTTGCCAAAATACAAAGGAGAATAGGAAAGAATTAATTCTCTAAGGCTTATCTTTCCTGTGACAAGAATAGATTGAATTCAGCTAATGGGAACTAATTAAGGTTGAATTAAGTTCAACTGCTTTTTCCATTCAAGACAAACCTCCAGTGACTGCTATCCCTCTCATACTTTAGTGAGTATCCTGGCTGGCTGCTCTTCCCCAGCCTTGTTTCGTGTCAGTGGCAATATCTTGTTAGTTCTCAGAGCAGTAGCAAAGTGCAAAAAAGTGGTGTGTAACAGTGTGAATGGGGCCTTTGAGTTCTGGTGATTGCCGGAAGTATGAGAGCAGTGTTTAGGACAGAGGTAAGCTTTACTGGGTTTTTTGTTTTGTTTTTGTTTTTTCTTTTTCCCCACTTTCTGTAATGTAACTTCGGTCTCTGGCAATATTGGTAAGAGATGCACACGCAGTCCTTGCACATTCTTCCTAGACAGGCAATAATGACAGATGCCGCAGTCCTCTGATGAGAGTGTTGAGTTGCATGGAGGTGTGCTAACGGTATAAAACTGATAATGGGATGTGGAAAACAATTGAGGAAATAAGGAGTTTAGTATCAGGTTTAGCTGCCCTGTATGTTGTAGAAGGACCTTGCAGCAGCAGATAATCATAACTCTTTGTGTTTCTGGACACTGAGTAGTCAGGGAATTCTTATGTAGTAATGGTGATGATAGGAGGGGATTTGAAGGTCTGAGGCATGCACTGCAGCCTCTTTCCTAACAGCCCCCTATCCACCTCCCCTGGCTCTGGCTCTGAGGAGGAAGCAGTTATCTGTATGGGTATGAGGAAGACAGCATGTGGGAAGGTGCCCCGTTATCTTTGCAAGGTGCAATGGGAGATGGAGGCTTAGATTTGCTTTATCAGATTTGCTTTATCAGCTTGGAGGAATGCATTTTTAGCCATAACTGAAGGACAGAATATAGTCATGTTAGGATTTAATACTGATGTTTGTTGCTTAACCTGGTATGTGTATAGCTGATTTTGCGACTTAAAAATGAATGTCTTGTAAGGAAGGAATGATGCCATTAAAAAATGTCCTGGTATGGAAATATTGGACGCATTCCCCCAAGGCAGCATTTTTCTTTTTTCTTTTTTTTTTCCTTTCAAAGTATTGAAATATACTTGGGACAAGGACAGTGTGACTCTGTTTTCTTGTTCTTTATTGTATTTATGTCTACATTAGCATTGTAGCATTGAATTAATTTAAAGCAATATATACTTTACTTTAGGTACTTTTGCCAAAGCCTAAGTTAATAGAGTTTGTAGCTATAGGTTTTGAGCTTGTCAGTTTGAATGTGGCTTTTGAAACATCTCCAGGTATGTCCTGTTGATGTGTCCGTAAAGAAATCAAGTCACTGCTCTGTTGTCTGTTGCTCCGTGTTATTTTCAACACTAATTCTGGAAAGGCAGCCAAAGAGATAAAGTTCTGGGAAGAGGTTTTCTGAAGGTATTTCAGGACCCTTATCCTTTTTATTCTTTTTTTTTTTTTTTTTAATGTCTGTTTCTGTGGGAACTGACGAGACATAAACAGGCAAAATTGACTCACTTCTGGTTGCAGGTTTTTAAGCTGCTTGCATTTCCATGGAAACCAGTCTCACAGCAAAAAAAAAAAAAAGGCTAAATTAATCAAACCTGTATCTTTAATATAAATATTGATTTCTCTCTTTCAAAGTGAAATGGTACTTTTGTCATTTCTTGTATTAGGGACTGAAAATGTGTTGAGGAAATGGATCTTTTTACAGGGGTTTGGAACGTGTGTGCTTTCTCATGTGGCTAAAGCCATACATGATGGTATGTCGTGTGGGCACAGCTGTTGTATCTTGAGTTACCGGAGGTGTCGTTTGTTCTACATTAAGGGAGTGCATTTTGGTACACTGGCATCTAACTTCTTTCCATTCTCTTCTTTAATGACAAACAAATGAAAAGACATTAAGTCGGTGTGTGAGCAACTAGGCCACGGAGACAAATTTATCCCCTTTTTGGAGAGAGATGTATAATAGCTTTGTGTTCAAGCCCTCATCTCTGGGAGTTACTGTCCTACTTGCTTTTGCCAGAAGAAGGAAATGCAGGAGTGCTCCTATAAAAAATAGCATCTCTGGGCCAGCTCAGCTTGGCATTGGGACCATAAATCTCTCATGAAAATGGTTTGAGCTAAGCTGGCTGAATTTATGGTTAGGTGGAAGAGGGAGCATATCCTTTTTTTACTGTAGAATTACAAGGCACTCATGCCCCTTTTGTGAGGGGCAGGAAGCAAATGGTGATGGTAGCGATTTCAGTTGCTCTGTATCTATCTATGGCCTTAGCCTTGAGGCGAGGGGCGGGGGGTGTTCTTTATGGTAGCCTTTATTGCTGTAGCTCCTGCTCCCCCGGCTGAAAAGCCCGAGAGACTTTAACCTTGTGGGCATTAGCGTTTTAAAAAAAAAGTTTTGGACAGTGTTATGCAGCAGTGTAAGTTTCCTGAAAGAGTTGCTTTTTTTGCTTTGCAAGAAGAGACTGGGAACAGCATTGAGATGAATTATTGTGAATTCACTAATGTTTGAGTTATTAGTAACTTCAAGGCTTGTTTCATCTACTCAGCTGTTCTGTAGTCTGTGTTAATGCTGTAGTTATTGCACCAAAATTGAGAACAAATTTTTAGAAAGTACTTATTGCATGGATCCAGCTACAGTTTTAAGGAATCTCTTTGCAATGATGCTTTTTGAAATGTTAAAGATAGGATGTAATGTTGTTGAGGCAGCAGTGAATATTAGAAACAAAGATGTAAAAATAGGAGTTAAAACAACAGTTGTCTGGTAAAGTAGTTTAATGTTTCTAGGAATTCTGTTGGGCTGAAATGTTCCACTTCTGTGCAGCTTGAAACTGAAAACTTTAGTGTAGTAACTATGGTGGATGATTCTTTTATCCGTGCAGAACATAGAAAAATGGATTTAGTGCCCCGAAATTGTTACTGCTGTTCAAGTTACTTTGTGTGCTCCCTGTTAACCTGCTCCAGCAACTCAGGACATTCAATTGTGGTAGCGTCTTCCACAGCTGTGATTGTGCCAGCTACTTTTCACTTGGCTGGAAATGGATGTGTGCGTTCCTGATGGCTCTTGCTCTGGCTCTTGGCTGTAACCACACAGAACTGCCTGCCCTTTGCATGGGAGGCAGCTGCCTGTCTGCCACCGGGACAGAAGAGACTAGTCAGTGAATATGAATCCAAACTTTTAAGGTATATGAAAGAGTTAAAATTAAAAAAAAAAAATGAGTGCCTCTTTGTCTTTTAGAAAGCAGTGCTTCACAAGGTAGGCCGAAGAAATAGGGGAATAAAAGTCCTTAATCTTTTTCTGACCTTTTACTGTGTAGTTAGTGAAATACCCAGTGTTATTTTACAACCTTGCTGTTCCGGGGACTCTGCTGTCTCTCCAGGAATTTCTAGTGCTGCTGAAATGTTAACAGTGCAGGACGAAACTCTGCTGGGGCAACGAGAAGTGATGCATGACAGAGCTGTTGAGGGAGGGAGCAAGCATAATGTTGCCTTGTCCTTGGGATTTCTCCAGAGGAGGAAAACTCCCTGAACACTCTCCAGGCTTTAGGAACCTACAGGGGCAGATTTAATGAAGGGCATTAAGAGCATAGCACCCTAAGCACTTTGGATTGAGGAGTGGCTGTAATGCTGTACTTGTACTCATCTTTATTCTGTCTTCATTTTAGTTTTTTCAGCCCTGGGCTACTGTTTTATTTCTGAGCTAATGTTGAATTTTTAGCAAGATAGAAAAGCAAGGTGCAAGAGTACTTCTCCGTTCCCCCTTCACGCAGCTGGGCCTCCATTTTGCATCCTAAAATAGTAGGATGCTCTTGCTTGTCTTGACAACAGCAGTCTTGTTGCTGTTTGAGTTTGTTCAAGCCTTTTTATTTCCCCGTCTCTCAGTTTGTGTGGCTAGCTGATAGGTTCAATGGAAGAACTTGCCCAGTTTAAAACAGAGTGTGGTTTTATTTGCTTCACTCGGTTGACCTTAACCTGACTTAGTGTTTCACTTGCTCAACTCTTGTGCATTTTCTCCCTGTCCCCCAAGTCTGGGAAGGTTATGTTCCTGTGGCTTTCAATAGATGGATTGGAATAGTGTTCATAAGGGGCAGCACTCAGTGTCTTACATGCAGAAAAAGCTGTGTCCTCCAAACTGTTTTTCAGAGGTCAAAGTCAGCAGCTTTCTGTATTCTGGAAGGTACAATGCAGCGAAAGCACTTTACCTCTCTTAGCAATTGCTCTGCAGCTGAGTGCTTTCAGAGGTGAAAGGACTTATTTATCTCAGCTGACTGCGAACCCCTTAGCAGTGAGTTCAGCTGGAAACAATACCTCCCTGTTGAGGACTATCTCATCCACTTAGTGAGGAGTTCTCTGCCTCCCCTCCATCTTGTCACTGTACATCCCCTTGGTGCACAAAGCGTGCAGCTCTGACCTGTAGCCATTGCAGCAATGGCTGTTGTGCCTTAAGATATCACCAGCCTTAATGGAAGCTCCACCCTCTCACTTGTTTGATAGAATAGGTCACATGGACTTTCTCCATTGGCTTTAGTACAGGCAGGCTGGCTTTGGGCACCTTTCATGCCCATTTCAGTTCTGCCATTATCGCTGGGGCGATAACGTTCTGGCACAAAGAAGGTAATGCGTGCTTTGTCTTGAGTTGGACAGCTGTTGCTGCTGTGATCCGACTGTGGCCTTAGTACTGATTCCGACAGTGTCTGTCACACTTAGGGGTGTTTTGCAGAGGAGATTTTTCCTAGATTGTTATCTTCTGCCAACCTTTTTGGTGCTCTTGTCACTATAACATCTCATTTTTTCTCGCTGCAGTCTGGGTTTGCATCACGGTGTCAGGCTGAGGCAATAGAAGAGCCAAGCCTGGGTATGACTTGCAAGGACGAGTACAACAACGAGGTATAGCTCCGTATGAATTATGTATCTCTTCTGCACTTCAGCAGGAATGTAATTGTGCACCCAGGCATCCAGCAAAAAGCAATTTGTATTATGTGTGCATATCCTGAATAGATGTTTGAACCTGAGATAGCTGATTTCAAGTGGTTACTTCTTCATGGCCCCACATGATTATATTGCTCTTGTATGCATTGCTTTCTTGAGGAACTAATAGCGTGTAAGCATAGTGCCGAAATTCTAGTCAGGTACAGAAACAACAGGAGGTTTCTTAACCAGTTCTTGGTATTTTGAATAACCAAGTACCTAGACAATCCAAGGTATATATCTTTCTGAGGGTCAGAATTTAGCATTTCTTGCTCTGTTCTGAAAAAGAAAAATCAGAATGTGTCAAATTTAGCTGTTTCCATTTGTAAGAGCTTATAAACATATATATTGCTTGTCTTTGACTTTTTTCAGATTATAGTAGGATCTTGCCTACTTTAACTCCGTCCCTGTTACAGCTTGTAATTTTTTTCTCAGCTGTTATCTTGTGGATTTCAGTGTTAGGGACACTGATTAAACATGAGGTTCATCTGAGTTGCAACTGTGCAGTAAGTATGCACTTTAATAGCTCCTGGAACAAAAAGGGTTAACACAGTGTAACTACAGAAAAGTTTAACTGGTATCTTTTCTGGCTTCAGTGAGGGTGCATGTTCTGAGGAGTATCTTTGTTCAAAACATTATGCACAGATGCATGTATGCTTTAAAAGAAGTAGTGAAAATTAGATGGCACAGGAATCAATGTAACTTGAGTTTTCCCAAGAGGCAAGTACCTGATGGCTTCCTACATATGAAGGCCTACTCGAAAGAAATGTTGACAAAGTTAATTTATAAGTGCAATTGCATCTTTTTATCAGCAATGAATCAATGTCAGAATAGCTTTAATACTGTATCAGTATTGCTTTTCAGCTGTGATTGTGTCTAGAGACCCTAATTTTAAAAAAATACTGAGACACATATCTTAGGATGAGGGGTGATGACTCAAATAAACTTGACTCAGGAAGGCAGAAGAAGCTGAGGCACAGGAAGCTGAAATTATTTTATGTCACACAGCAGCTCAAGGGCAGAGCTATGAATAGAATGAAGGTCTCGAGATTCTTGATCTGGTGTCCAGTTGGCCAAATGAGACTCGTTCTCCTGTAGTTACGCGTTCTGCATCTGCATAGTTCAGGAGAGCAGTAGTATGCTGAAGTTGCTTGCTTGGGGCAGAGATCATCTGCTGATATTTGTAAAAGCACAGCAGTATTTCGAAGTACTGTGTTGATGGTAACAGAACTGGTGATGGTCTGCATGTGTGGTGCTAGTGGCTTGATGTAGGTACTGTAATTAGTGGCCAGTGCTACTAGAAGTTGCCCAAGATGCATCTGTGGAAGTGCCTTAACTAAGCGTACAACCTGAACAGTTGTGAACACAAGTTTGGGGTTTTTTAACCTTCGGATTCGCCACATCAAAGGTACTGCAGTTCATGCTTTCCAGCTGTGTTAATACTGCAACCACCTTTTTCTTCTTAAAGGTAGTATTTTTTTTATAATGGAAAAGTTTAATTTTGCTCTCCATACTCAAACACAGAACTCTCTCTTCTTCTATTTAAACTTTTTAAAAAAATTATGTTCAGGCACAGACTAAGCTTCTAGAATTTCTGCTCAGGATGAAAAACTGAGCTTTTGAAAAGAGAAGAATAATGGAACAGTTCAGGCAGTTTTAACCGTAGCAATCACTAATGCTCTAGGTATAATTAGAAATCTAATTAGTGTGAATTTAGTTACTAAGACTTTTTTGCCTTTTGAGACTTGCCCCACACAATTCTGTCGGGTTCCAAATAGAGCATAGGCGATTCTCCATTATACTGCTAGGAAATTAGTAATGCTGCTTCTTTCTGTTAGCACTGTTGCTGTAATCTCTGTTTAGAAGTGCCTTATCTGAACATTGGAAAGGCTTTTATTATTTTTAAGTATGATTCATTGTAACATTAATTTCTGTATATTTGAGTTCAGAGCTTTTGTGTTGGGGTCCAGTACTTCATTAGAAGCAGAAGCCTGAGTTAATACAATGTAAAGACTGCAAATTGAATTCTACTGAAAAAAATGTGCTAAGTCTTATTGAATTTTCTAAATTCAATATTTAAGAAAGCTTCAGATGTAGTTTGAATATTTCTAAAGTTTTGAAATATATTTGCACATTGAAAAATAGGCCTTATCTGCACTATGAAGATATGAAAGCTGCAGTACTGTATAGTAGTATTACTTCTACTTACTGCATATTTTGTTTCCCACAAAGTTAGTTGGGTATTGTATTATTTGAGAAATAGTTTGTGCTTCTATGAATAGAGACCATGCTGTTTTATGAAGGGACTTTAGGTTGGTGTTTCCTGACCTTTGAATGCTTTAAGTTTCTTGATGTAGTTACTAAAACATTTTAAAAAAGAATTAAAAATAACTTACTTAAGCCTAAGTTTATGTGCTATTTAAGTCTTAACAGTGTAGCCAAAAGGTTTAAAAACCAATATCCTGGCTGTTGTGTATTAATTGCTGTTTTTGACATAATGCTGCGCTGGTATGAGTAGATCTTGCTCAGCAGTCGTGTAGTTGTTTGTGCCTTTGCAGGAATGGAATTACGCCGTAAGTACGTTTCCCTATCCTTGTCCTGTTCACGGTGTTAACTGATCTTGTCATGATTTCTTTCTTCAAGGACGTGTTTATAAAAATGTTTGCGGTATCTGTATGGTTAATTTTGAGTTTTTCCATTGCTTGTTTGGAAGAGCCAGACAAAACCTGCGAGACCATTTACTCTGCAGCCAGCTTTGCTGCTTGTGTTGTGGACCGGCTGGATTTGAAGAGTTGTTCATGCTTGTGTGGAAGTGTTTTGTGGATGTGTGGTATTTACTGTCAATTACTGTCAAACCTCTCTCCCCGAGAGCTCTATATAGTGTACCTGGAACTGTCTGCTACCGTATCTCTATTACCTCTTTCTGCATGAGCAGTTTTTTTGGGTTTTTTTTTGTTTTGGTTTTTTTTCTCTCCTTGTTTTCTGCTAGTCTGTCTCTGTAAGCAACATGTTTTTTTTAAAAGGCACGTTGTGTCTCATGCTTGAAGAAGTCAAAGTTGCGTGAGATACTGTGATTTTTTTTTTAATTTTTTTTTTCCTGAGAATTAAGTTTTTTGCATGGTTCTCTGATTCAGTGGGGTGTTTTTTTTTTTTTTTTTTTTTTTTTTTTTTTTTTTTTGCTTAAATGCTTTAATCTTTGTAAAGACTAAATAGGTTGATCGGGTAGGTAATGTGAAAGGAGTGGTGGAGTTGCTGTGCTGGAACAGTTTGAGGTGCAGGGCCGGGCCGGGAGGCTGCGGCGGCACCGCCTGAGGGCAGCAGATCGCCGCCGCTGTGCCCTGCCACGTCAGAGCCCGCTGCGGGCCGGAGAGACGGCGTCTGGGGGGAACAACAACCCCAAAGGAAGGAACCTTGCTACTCGTATCCAGTCCACTGTGGTTGCCAGTCCCTATTTCTATAATCTGATCAAGTCCCATCTTATGTCAAGTTTCCGTTTTCCCTCCTGACGCTCCTATTCAGAAGATCTTTTAGTGCCTTATCCTAATAATTGGGTTTTCTTTTTACATTCAATTGAAATTATGCATATGCCCAAAGAACCTGGAGAGAGTGGGAGACATTACACATACACCTTGCTTGTGTTATTGCGGAGGCAAGAAAATCTAGACAAATCTAAAATTATTGGGAAACCAGGCTTTGTTATTTAAATCATTTACAGAACAGCTCATTTTTTTTAAAGGACTTTTGCTAGTTGAGGAGAAAGAAGAAAAGTTCTAACTATGTAATCTTATCTCATGGGCTAGTGCTGTGGTGAAAATCTGGATGCTTCTAATCCTGAGATCCTTCTTGTGGACATTGAAGCAGAGGAGAATAAAGAATGAAAGACATTTGATAATTTGAATTGCTTTTCGCCAGGTAGAATTTACATGGGAACTGAAGACCAAAAAATGCTGAAATCCTCTGACAAGTGATGATGGCATATTTATAATTTTTAAAGCAACTATTGCTGTTAATTTTACATACTTTAAAGAGAGAAGCAAAATAAAATTTTGATGAGACAAGTTTGTGTTAAGAAGCACATATGTTGTGTATCCCATACATGTTTAATGGCAAAATCCTGTGTGGGTAAGTTCTGCCTCTCTGTCACTGGTAACACTCTCGTGTAAGAATGGCTGTGTCTGCTCAGCCCAGAGGTCCACGTAGCATCTGTCTTAGAAAACCGTCAGTGGAGTTAGCATTTACTGTGGTTTCTCCCAGCCCACTGTCCTGTCTTCCTGCCATGTGAGACCTTTGATTTCCCAAAATGGATGTGTTGTCTTTTCATGTAATAGTGCCTGCTAAGATTTTCTGACGTAAACTTGTCTGATTACTTTTCAAACCTATATATAAGGTTCTGGTACCGCTTCCCCATGGTATTGAGCTTCCCAATCAGTGGTGTTGTGTGAACAAGCACCCCTAAAGCCTAGTTAAAACATAAATGAGTTAAGAAGATGGGGAAGTAATTTAATTTTTCTGGAAACATTTGGTAAAATTACCTTATGTGAATCGCAAAGTGTTTTATTTGGGTTTTTTTTTTTTAAGTTATTAACAAGATACTGTAGTGAATGTTTAACTCTGAGTAGAAATTATTATATGAGTATAAGAATTTATCTGAGTTCAGAAAATAATTTAATATCTATATACAGGTTGGAAAAACTAACTAGCCAAGATTTTAGAAAGCCAGATTTGGAAGGAGAATCAATCTTACTTCATGGTATTAAACTTCTTTATATGAACTTACTAGGAAAAAATACATTCTGATTGAAGTGTTTCTTTTAAGGATGCCTTAGATGTGATTGAATAGAGGCACATTCCTTTCCTGTGAATTTTTGCCCTGATCTTGTAGTGGATGCTCTCGACAGAGGAATTCTTGTGTATTCACATCTGATTTTAGGTTCTGAATCTACCCTTTTAGGAAACCTGTTCCAAATTGCTGCACTCTTCACAATGTTTCCTATGTTGTAAGCACATAAAAGACTAAGTGCCCATATTACATTACTCCTTTGAAAGCAACTCATCCTTGTACTTGCTAGTTTCACATGTGGTAACTGTTGGTATGAGATCAGCTTGAAGATGAAAGCAGATTTATTCTAGCAAAGCAGGGTTAAATTTGGAATTAGGCTTGGGAAATATTCAGAATTAGACTGTGGTTGATGGTGTTCTCTGTTACTTTCTTATGGTTTTGAATCTCAGAAAAGCTTAAAAGTGGTCTGTCTTCTAGCTCAGGTTGATTCTGAGAAGTAAATTAAAGCTAATTTGGAGTGACCAATCAATCAACCCCTTCCTGAGTTGCTTTTGTAGCAAATTAAGAAGGTGGTGTTTTTCTAGAGCAGAATCTTTGTCTCTATTCTGTTATTTAAAACAGAATCCTTTTTGCTTCTCTCTCACCTGAGTTAATTGTTTGTGGTTTTTTTTTTTTTTTTCCTGGGTCCATTTAGCCATTATCATTGCAGGCTTAGTAGTAAAAAGAGCTCTTTTACTAAATGTGACTGCAGTGTACTCGCACATTTCTGTGCACACATGTAATATGTAAAAAGTGGCAAAAAAATCCGTTTTTATCTTGTATTGTGTGTCCAAATATAGAAATCTAGAGAAAAAATACACTTATGAGTCTTAATGTGCCCCTTACTGCCCAGTTCTTTCTGATTTCATAGAATCATAGAATCATAGAATAGTTAGAGTTGGAAGGGACCTTCGACGGTCATCTAGTCCAACCCCCCTGCAAGAAGCAGGGACATCCCTGACTAGATCAGGTTGCTCAGAGCCTCATCCAGCCTGGCCTTGAACGATTCCAGGGATGGGGCATCCACCACCTCTCTGGGCAACCTGTTCCAGTGCTCAACAACTCTCATTGTAAAAAATTTTTTTCTAATATCTAATCTAAACCTACCTCCTTCTAATTTAAACCCATTACCCCTTGTCCTATCACAACAGGCCCTACTGAACAGCTTCTCCCCATCTTTCCTGTAGGCCCCCTTGAGGTATTGGAAGACCGCTGTCAGGTCTCCCCGGAGCCTCCTCTTCTCCAGGCTGAACAGCCCCAGCTCTCTCAGCCTGTCCTCATAGGAGAGGTGCTCCAGCCCTCTGATCATCTTTGTGGCCCTCCTTTGGACCCTTTCCAACTGGTCCATGTCTTTCTTGTGTTGGGGGCTCCAGAACTGGACGCAGTACTCCAGGTGGGGTCTCACCAGGGCAGAGTAGAGGGGCAGAATCACCTCCCTCGACCTGCTGGCCACGCTCCTGTTGATGCAGCCCAGGATGCGGTTGGCCTTCTGGGCCGCAAGGGCGCATTGCCCACTAATGTTGAACCTCTCGTCTACCAACACTCCCAGGTCCTTCTCCTCAGGGCTGCTCTCAATCCGTTCCCCGCCCAGCCTGTATTTGTGCTTGGGATTGCCACGACCCAGGTGCAGGACCTTGCACTTGGCCTGGTTGAACTTCATGAGGTTGGCACGGGCCCACCTCTCCAGCCTGTCCAGGTCCCTCTGGATGGCATCCCTCCCTTCCAGCGAGTCGACGGCACCACACAGCTTGGTGTCATCGGCGAACTTGCTGAGGGTGCACTCTATCCCACTGTCCATGTCGCCGACAAAGATGCTGAACAGGGCCGGGCCCAACACGGACCCCTGAGGGACGCCACTGGTGACCGGTCTCCACTTGGACATTGAGCCGTTGACCACCACTCTCTGAGTGCGGCCATCCAGCCAACTCCTTATCCACCGAGTGGTCCATCCATCGAACCCATGCCTCTCTAGAGAGAAGGATGTTGTGCGGGACAGTGTCAAATGCCTTGCACAAGTCCAGGTAGATGATATCTGTTGCCCGTCCCTTGTCCACCGATGCTGTTACCCCGTCATAAAAGGCCACCAAATTGGTCAGGCAGGCCACCAAATTGGTCAGGCAAAAACATCTTTCAAAATTTAAAACATCTTTCAAAAATTTTCAATGTTTTTAATAACAGAGCAAGACTTTGCAAAATTACAAGATAACACTAGTTGGAAGGAACATAAGGAGGTCTCTAGTCCAACCTCCTGGTCAAAGCAGTGTCAGTTATTAGGTGAGGGCATGTCTTTATCCACTTAGGTCTTTATCCACTCAGGTTTTGAAAACCTCCACGAATGGAGACTGCACAGTCTCTCTGTACAACCTTTTCCAATGCCTCACTGTCTTCATAGTGAACAGACTTTTCTTTACATCCAGTCCAAACCTCTCCTGTTTCAACTTATGCCTACTGCCTCTTATTGTCCCACCATGTGACTCTTCAGGAACCAGGCTCTGCTTTCTTGGTAATCTTCCTGCAGGTGCTGGAGGGCTGCCCTTTTGTCTCCACAAAGCTTTGTCTTTGGCAGGCTAACAAGCTTGGTTCCCTCAGTCTCTCCTCATAGGTCTTGTGTTAGTGCCCTGGCATTTGATCATCTGCACAATCCCTTGTTTGTCTGTAGCCCTCCCTAGAGACCAGGCACGATGCATTAGAACAGAGGGCTCATTGTCATTTGGAGAGGTTTCTGGTTTTGGATTTTTCCTGTAGTTTTTTACTGTTTCATGTCAGTTAAATCTTTCTATATACTTTCTGGTATTTCACCTTCTGTTTCAAACGCCTCCTTATTGTGCATTTGTTGCACTGGTGTACCTGTTGTACTGGTGGTACCTCCATTGGAACTTGCTGAAGAAATGGCAGATGAAGGGGCACTTAACATTGACTGTACGATATTGAATGTATGGAATATACAATAGCGATGTAGGTAATGCTGTTGCTACCACGAAGGTCTTTTACTTCTCAAGAGACTCAGTCCAAAAGCAGTCATGTTAAGGGATTGTAGAACAGAGGGATGAGTAGAAAAACAGATTTCAGGCAACAGACACCCTCTCTGGGCAATCTGTTCCATAATGCTCTGGTAGAGAAATTTTTCCTCATGTCCAGTCTGAACCTCCTAACCTGTAACTTGTGGCTATTGTCACTTCCTTCACTTGAAGGACTCACAGGATGATATTATGGGTATTGAGCATGTTTTCCATATGCCTACTTTTTTTTTTTTTTTCCTATAAATGTAAGCGTAGGTAAAAAGTGAAGTCCTGAATGCAGTGTGAGAAGTGAGATATTCCAAGAAAATCAGAGCTCTCTTGAAATTCCAGAGCTCGATAGATGAGAAAGTCAGTGAGGAAAGGCAGTGGCTGTTTGTGCAATACTACTAATTTAGGCTTTGACTACTTGACATGCAGCTATTTAGTAAGCTCAGAACAACAAAGAACTGCTTGGAAGGGGATGGCTTTACAGACTGCTGTGTAATCAGACTTCGAGGACTGGTGTGGAGATGATGGTTGTATGGGAGGCCATGCATGTGGTAATTGATTCCCTCTGGAGAAGACAGTGCTACTGAAAATAGCTGGATTGGGTGTGAACATTGCTGCAGTTCAGCTGCTGCTGCTGCCAGCTATTAATGATAGGCACGT
Organism: Chlamydotis macqueenii; assembly: GCF_036417535.1. Taxonomy (NCBI): domain Eukaryota; kingdom Metazoa; phylum Chordata; class Aves; order Otidiformes; family Otididae; genus Chlamydotis; species Chlamydotis macqueenii. The sequence continues at coordinate 26,761,968 of NC_141563.1, forward strand.
CTGGGTTGTGACTGAAAATGTGCAAGTATTTGAAGCATTGAACAGGGGCTTGATCTTCACTGAAGTGGCTACAAATTTGAGTTTGCAACCAGTTTCAAGGGGAGTTGGGTGATGGCGAACTGCTGCATCTAAAAGGATCAGTGCCCTTAATGTCTCCCTTGTGTACTTGTGTTTGGTTTTTCTAATCCTTCTGAGCATTTGTATTGTTTGTTCTGTCATGTTTCAGCTTTCTGGACTTCTTTCTTCAACTCCTTCTAGTTCTGCAGTTTCTGGTGTATCACAGATGTTATTTCCCAAACTGTTCGAGGTAGTTTATTTTTTTCGTCAGGCATCCACACTAAGCTGTTTAAATCTCTCCCATTAATTGCTTCGTTGATTCAAAACTCTCTGTGGTAGAGGAACACTAGAGATAGTCCCTTAGTTGTGCAATAAGGTGTGTGCTGGTGGCAACTATAGTCTAGTATGGTGCCAATTCATCTCCCTTTTGAGTCCTTTTAGCCATTGCACGCAATTGTCTGTCTGTCTGCAGTGACTGCAGCACTCCACTTGTTGTCCTTCAGAGGTGAAGTTTCCAAAGCATGCAAGCTGATAATCAATGACAAATACCATGATCTCCTCTCTTTCAGTAAGAGTTGAGAAGTGAGTGTATTCCTCTTCTAAGCTATTTTATCTTAAAATAACTTCTATCAGTTCCTCCTAGCATGTGGCAGTGTGCACTTTATAAAACATTTTGATTTAAAAATATTATTTGTGGTGTTTTCCTTGTCCATGTCCAGTGGGAGCTCTTGGGATGAATGTTTCCAGGCGGCTTCATTTTGCATTGATTGCTGGGTGGTTCCCTTCCTACATCCTGTACAGAGTGAAGCCTCGTCTCTGGAATGTCTGTCTGGTCCCATAACATGTTTGGGGAAATGCGGTTTTGTGCTGTCACGTGGGGTATAAATCCCCTGCAGTTGCATGTTGGAGGCTGCGCTCTGACGGGATTATAAACACGTGGAGGCGCTTGTAAGTTAGAAGTTTCATCTTGAAGACAGGAGCAAATCCAAGTTAATAATTTTTAATTTCTCTTTTCTACCATGTTGTTTCTCCATCAAGCCAAATGCTTTTGGCTTCTCTTAAAGGACAGACTTGAAAATGTATCAAATTACTAGATGAAAGCTGGGCATTTGTACTGAGAAAGAAGTTATGTTGTTCCAAAATATATATTTAAGTTTTAAAAAAAATATTTATTTTTAACTGCCAAAATTTCACTTATTTTCCTGTTTGTGTTATGTATCTCAGTGCCATTATCTTGCATTTTTGTACTCCTGGCACTCTGTCTTTTAGCTCAGCTACCTCACTGGCATTAAAAAACAGCTGGGAGTGAGCTGGAACTGTGCAGCCGTTATACAACAGCAAAGTTTCCTTTCCTGTTGTGTAACTGTTTAGTTAATTTCTAAGATACATGAGTAAATATTTAATTTGTAAACTGATTGTCCTATATTTTTTTAAATGTAGGTTAATATATTTCATTTCTACTACTGTTTATTTTCTTGATTATCTGAACTTAAATATTGCTACTCATTGTGGAAGCTGTTTTATTAACAATGGCTGCTCAAAATGTTTTCCTTTGTAGGAAATTGTAGAAAATAGCCTTGGAAGGAACTGCAGGTGGTCTTCCTCTGGGCCTGTAGAAACAATATTTTTAACATGACTTTATGCCAGCATATGTCAGAAGTATTCTATAAAATCTAATGATGGAAACTTGCACAATCTATCGCAGTGCTTAATTATTCTTCCCTGCAGAGAGATTTTTCCTGATGTCTACTCTAAGTCACTTTGGTCACAATCAAGTCAGTTGCCAGCTTTTCTGACCCTCACCTTTTTCTTTTTTTTCTTTTATTTTCTTTTTTTTTTTTTTTTCTCCTTCCCCCCTCAGCATGTGTTTATGTATTTTAGGTTAGTTCTTTCAGTCTTATTTTCTTCAGATTTGGGATTTTTTGAGCTTTGTAGTAGAAAAAAATCTTTGGAATCTGATCATTCTTTCTTCTAAAGACTCCACAGCTTGTGCATATGTTTCTTGGAGTGTGGTACTAGAATATATTTCTTTTGGAGGCTCGCTGTGTGTGAGTGGAGTAGAAGAATGTGTCTTGCAGTTATGCTCTAGTTCATGCTTTTCCGAGCAAGATGTTTCAGCATCGTGGTGCTGATTCAGATCAGCTTGCCATTCCCTGTAACTCATTATAATACTATTACGTCTGCTTGGAAGTACTGTGTTCCTTTGCCAAGATTCAGATATTTGTATACTGGCTGTATACTTGGATGTCTTGTTGCTGTGGCTGTGGAATGTAGAAAGATGTGGTTCTGAGCCTCATGGAAAGACATGAAACCGTCTTTGAAGCTTAAGTTGTGTCCTTTGGTCAAAGGCAACTGACTGCTGTCTCCCGTCTCTTCAGAAAAAGACACTAAACTGGGTGGAACTGTCTGGTTGGCAATACTGTTATGGACAAGATGTTTTGTTGGGTTTTGTTCAGTTTCAAGCTCTGTATCCCTGCCTTGATACACTTTCTAGACCAAAGCAGTAGAGGGTTCTTTTCTATTGCAAGTTGTACAACTTTGTTTCTTTTTTTCTCAGTATTGAAGGATTTTTGTTTTCTATTTTTATTTTTTTTCTGAAGACAGATGGTGTGTAGTTCTGCATTATACTTCAGTGTATTGGCTTGCAGTTCAGTTTTTGGACAGTAATTTTAACCACATAATCTAGTTAGAGCATTCCTTGCTCTTGTATGCCTTTTCCTCCTTGCTCGTACAGGCATTCTGTGATGAATATGTCTGTGTTTCAAGTCAAGCCTAGGAGCACTTTTTTGCCCTATAGTGCTCATATAGTCTGTCCTCTCTCCCCTTGCTTTCCACATGATGTGAGAAGAACAGTATGTACACCCAGTTTCTGAATTTCTCTGTGATAAAGATCATCAGCTAGGTACTCTGAGGGCGGCGTTCCCTGAAGCGCCTCTCCTCTGAGGACAGGCTGAGAGACTTGGGGCTGTTCAGCCTGGAGAAGATAAGGCTCCTGGGAGACCTTATAGTGACCTTCAGTACCTAAAGGGGGCCTACAGGAAGGACAGGGAAAAACTCTTCAGTAGGGCCTGTTGCAATAGGACAAGGGGGTAATGGTTTTAAAATAGAGGGAGGTAGATTCAGGTTGGATATTAGGAAATTTTTTTTTTTTTACAATGCGGGTGGTGGAACACTGGAACAGGTTGCCCAGAGAGGTGGTGGATGCCCCATCACTGGAAACATTCAAGGCCCGGTTGGATGGGGCTCTGAGCAACCTGATCTGGTGGGAGATGTCCCTGCTTCTTGCAGGGGGGTTGGGCTAGATGGCCTTTAAAGGTCCCTTCCAAGCCAAACTGTTCTATGATTCTATGATTCTCTGAAGTTCAGGGCTTGTGCTGAAGCTTCACAGTGACTCTCTGCGAATGGATCTGGAAACTTCGTCCCAAGGAGAAGATACAGGACTCTCTGCCTGACCTTCCCATTTCTGCTCTTGCTGTGCTGAATCTGCAGGGTGATGGTCCTTCTTCCAGCATGAGGATGGGTGTGTGGTCATAGGATATCAGAAGTAGAGGAGTCTACCTGTGTTGTTACCCTGAGGCCATTTGCAATGGGGTGTAGCCTTCAAGCTGCCTTTTGAAGAATCTTCTGATGGAATATTTGGATTTCTCTGTGATGTGTGGCTGTTAGATGATGCACTGATTTTAAAATCTAAAAGCCACTTCTAGCTTTATAGAAATTATCCAGAAAATACTACTGTGATGTTGACTGGATATGGTCTTCCTTAGAGGGAATCCTCTTTAGTTTATTATTATCATTATTATTATTAAGGCTAAAACTATGTGTCACATTCCAGTAACAGAAAAATGTCTTGGGGAAAGAAATAGATTAACACCATAACCAACCCAAAACTTGGCTCTGTAATGGGAAGAAACCAAAAATTGGAACATCTTTACAGGAAGCTAGGTAGTTAATGAATAAAGCTAGATAGGTGTTCTTGATGCATTGGGTGTTCCTGATGGTCAGGGCTCAGCTTCATCTTATGCTATACTGGTTTGTAACAGTAGAGGGTACTGTAAGATTAAAAAATGTGTTTTTTCACACAGAGCTTGGATTTTTTTTTTTTTTTTTTCCCTCCTAATAAATTGGTCATTGGAACTGTTGACATGTTATTACATAGTCATCTTTGGGTCACTGCCTCATCTTCATCCCATCCATTTATGGATTTACTAAGTACTTTTGTGGACAATCTCCTAGTTAAGAAAGAATGTTTTCTCATTATTTTTGCTGTCATAAAAAGTGCTTCAAAGATGTGTCTTCTGATATAGCTTGTTTTTCCTTCAGTGTTGTGGAAAGACTGTTCCTTCTCTGTTCTAGATTGAGATGTTGATTATGCTGGAGAACTTTCCAGAGAGTTTTTCTTCTGAAGAAAAAGTGTAAAAAAGAAAAGTACTGGTTTGGGGAAAAGTTGCAATTATTCCATCTCTTTTATTGGACAGCCTTACAAGAATCTCTCCTGCTCTGTTTTATTTACCACATTCTTACATAATCTCTGGCTGCTCTTCACCACGGAGTTATGTTTTATTTGAATGTTGACAGGTGTGCAGTTATTTAAGACCTGCTTTTAAGGAATGTTACTGCTTTGCCAGGAATCATTTCAGTCCTGTGGAAAGGACCTGAGCTTTCCAACTCAAAGTTTCTGAGGGTTTAGTTACATGTTATGTTGATTTTGGTGGCAAATCTGCTGTAAGTAACTGCATAGCAGCATTTTTAAGGGGTATTTTTGGTGTATTTTGTCCTATTCTTATTCAGTGATCCAGTTTACATCCTCCTGCCCCCTGGGAGCAGTTGTCTTGGCACGGCTCTACTGGGGGGAGTTGCAGTGATGTGCTGGCCACACAGAGTGTGAAAATTTTGCTTAATTTTGCTTTGCTGCCAAAGTACTGTGTAAGTACACCTTGAGGTTGGTATTTATTTGAGGTTGAAATTTGTAATTCTGGGAGTGAGACACCTTCATTTCGGTCACTGCTGTATTCTAATTGTACTGTAATGTACTTATGCTGTTGGAAATACTATTGTGTGTTTATTTGATACTACACTGGTAAAAAGAACTACTTTGCAAGTAAAGTTTTCCGCCTGGCAAACTGATTTAAGCCATAATGTCAGAGAAGACCTCTTGTAGGTACAACATCTAGTAGATATAGTAGCAAAATCATTGAAGCCCCAAGTTCCTCAGCTGATGAGTATACCTTTCATTGTGGTTTGTCCACATGGATGATTTTACTGGCACTACAATGTGATTTCATTGGGAGAAGACCTTATGTAGATGACCTTGAAATACATTTATTAATAGGCCTCTGATAACTGTTTCCTCTGTCTTGTCTTCATTCTTCTGCATGTTTCTGGAATGGTAGGGTAGCTTTTAGTGATGGATTCGGGAGCAGAAAACAGAAGAGATATGTAGGGGTTGAGCTAAGATGGAGGAGGAGTGCATACAGAGGTACCGGTGCTCTTTTGGGCACTTCAGCTACAGGAAACATTGCTAGCACTGGTTATAAATGTGTTTTGAAACATCACTCATGTTCTTTGAGCTTCAACCCTAACCCTTGTTTCTACTGCTTACCTTGAGCCAGCTGTTTCTGTTGCACCGATTGCGTGGCAAACAATGCCAGCCTAGTCTAAACCAGCAGAAGACCAAAAGGGAAAAGCATTTTGCCAGTTTGAGCCTTCAACCAGGGTGCTCCTTGTGATGGCTCAGAGGAAGGGACATGGAGGAGTGGGTTCAGGGACTGTTTGGGTCTGTGTTGTGAAGCTGTGCCTTCTGTGGCATCACTGTTTACATTTTGACAGCAGAATGTGGGGCATTAATAATCAATCTGCTTGAAGTCTTCTGATGGGTGAAATTTGGGGAAGTTTTCAGTGCAGGACACTTCAGTCACACTGAATATATTGAACAACTGCAGAGAAACCGCCTGAATCCTGCCAGCTAACCTGGGTAATTCCTGGCCAGAACACTCCAGTTTGCACACTCTTGTACTTACTTAAGTGCTGCTCCTCTTGTGAGAGCCAGTAGTAAAGCACAGTTTATTGTGGGTAATAGCCATGACCTCAACAGGATCGTTCTTGGCTTTTCACTCCTGTACTCAAAATAGTAGCCGTAAGAATATATTTCATTATCCTGGGTGGGAAATTCTTTGTAAATGAACCCTAACCTTGCAGTTATTAGATTTATCCTGTGCTCAACTCAGGATAAATTGAGTTCTCACTTTGAAATGCATTGTTAAGACTTCTTTCCTGGCACAGCATTATGGCAGGCTGGAAGGTTTCTTGTCTTTGCAGTTAACTCCTCTGCATTTAATTAGTCCTGAATCAGACTAACCTGAGGGGAAGTACTTGCACTAAAACCCTGAAAGCAATGCTCATTTAGAACAAGGGTGTTTCACAGAATCACAGAATGGTTGGGACTGGAAGGCAGCTCTCGATCTTCTTCACTGTCATAGTACAATGGGATTTTTTTCTTATGTTTAAATATAATTTCCTGCTTTTCAGTTTGTTCCCGTTGCCTCTTGTCCTTTCACTGAGCACCTCTGAGAAGAGTCCATCTCTGCCTTTTTTTATTCCTTCCTATCAGGTTACATTACTAAGATCCTCCTGAGCCTTCTCTGCTCAAGGCTAAGCAATCCCAGCTCTCAGCTTCTCATATGGCAGATGCTCCAATCCTTTAATCATCTTGGTTCACTGGACTTGCTCCAACATGTCTCTCTTGTAGTGGGGAGCCCAGCACTGGACCCAGCTCTCCAGTGCTAAGCAGAGTTGAAGGATCCCTTCTCTCTGCCTGATGCAGCCCGGGGTGCTGTTGGCCCCCTTTGCCACCGGGGCACATTGGTGGCTCCGTTCAGCTGCTCCACCAGGACTCCCAGGTCCTTCTCTGCAACGCTGTTTCCCAGTAGGTTGGCACTCAGCCTGTACGGCATAGAGTTATTCCTCCTCAGGTGCAGGTCTTTGCACTTCCCTTTGCTGAACTTAAGATCTGTCTGCCCATTTCTTGAGGCCTTTTCCATATTTTTTTTTTTTGTCAGCAGGAGACCTACGTTTTCCCCAGTTTTCGTTTTGCTGCTAATTACCTATAAGAGTGCTTCTTGTTGCCATTCATGTCCCTCACCATTTTCAACTCCAGGCAGGCTTTGACCTTCCTAAGCCAGTCTTTGCACACTAGGGTATTGTATCTATATTTATCCTGGCTCATCCGACCTCACTCTCACCTCTTGTATGTACTTTTTTTGTGTTTAAGTTTTGTCAGAAGCTCCTTGTTCAACCATGCAGTTCTCCTGGTGCCTTTGCTTGATTTCCTGCACATTGGGCTGGATCATTCTTGATCTTGGAGGATGTAATCTTTCAAAATCAACCAACTTTCCTGCACCAGTCTTCGCTCCAGGCCCATATCCTATCGGTTTCTCTGAAGAAGGTCCCTGAATAGGCTGAATACTGCTTTCCTGAAGCTTAGGTTTGTGGTCCTGCAATTTGCCTTGGTTGTGACTTAAGGCTTGATTCTGTGACTTCCCTGGCATGAGCATCAGTAGTGTTAATACCTCAGCCTGCATTTGTGGTGAGCTGGCTAGGTCTCATGTTTTAATCTGAACTAGAGATTTTTTGTATCTGAAATTTATACCTTGAGTGAACCAGACAGGCCAGGTCTGGGTAAGTGCTGAATTTTCCTGCGGAAGGCTATACATTCTCTTGGCATGTTCTTAATTTGCATTTACTGGTACACCTGTTCCTTACATGTGTTGTTCTTACATACCAGTGCTGGTACTGATGCCACTGGTCTCTCTGATTCCGATTGCTGGACACAGGTTTACTTTAGGAAAACTTCCATCTAGTTAGTCTAGAATCATTAAAATGACACCGATTTCCATCCCTTTATGTGTGCCTGGAAATGGGGTTTAAATTTGCACAGTCTAGCCATGCCCTGGGTTGTTCTGAGATCATGCTGTAACCCAAAGCATTTCTTCATGGTAAAGCTAGCATGGTATGTACCCACAAAAGGAAAACTGGCCTAGAGGAGCTGACTGCACAACTAACCTAGGAATTCTGTAGGTGGTTTTGTTTCTTACAGCTCCAAAATCTGTTCAGTATCGACATAGTCACTAATAACTCTCATGTAGCGTGGGTATGGGCAGGGTATTGGCAAGAATTCTGCCAAATGATCCAGCTGCCTTTTCAGGAGTGGTTTTCTCAGTGGAATTCGTCTGGTACCTTTCTTCAAGTTCTGCATCTTCTCCCCACACCCAGTTACCCGTACCAGCTGATGTTTAAGGGGAGTGGATATGCCACTCTAAGTGCTGTGCCTCAGACAGAATGGCAGATAACATCCTGGTTAGTATCCAGTATTCCTGGTCAGCACAGATGGTGAAGTGCTGGCAAAAATACTTGCAAAGTGATTTGAGAAGGCTCTGCTTGCTGTTAGTCACTACCACCAAATTAGCTTAATTAAAACCAGCTGTGGGAAAGTGGTCTGCTGCAACTGATAAATCTCATTTCCTTCTCTCAAGTGTCTGTGGGGCTGGAGCTGGTGATAACTGCCTGCTTGGATGCAGTGAGGATCTTAAGGTGGTTGCAGTTCTCTTCCATATGTGCAATTTTGAAGTTGGCCCTAAATCCTGCTTTTGGCTCGCATTTCTCCATATGGAGCCCTTGGCCTTGAGATGCTCAGGTTTGTGTATTGAGTTGAATAGCATCCATTATGGTTAGTGCTGCCATTACTTGATTTGGTTTGGGAGAATTAGTGGGTCTGTTTGTTTTAGTGTGGTTTAGAAAGAATGTCAAGGTTATCCAGCCTGAGAAAGATGCTCTTTTAGTGAAGTTTAAAAACCTCACAAAACCAAAAGAAATCCTTCCCCCACACTCAAACTCTGTCTTAAAAACCAACAGCTTAAGCCATTTAGAAACATACAGTTTGTTTTCTTTGAATGACTGGCAGTCCTTTGTGTTTTGTGAACTGGTGTCTCAGGCTTCTGCAGTATTATTTATTCATAGAATGCCCTGCTCCTTGCTGTTTCCCTTCACTTAATCCTCCCCTCCCTTTCCCTATCATCTGTTCAGTTGTGCAGGCAATTTCGCAGTCAAACGTATGGCCAAGTGTTGGCTACGTTGATGGCTTGTCGCAAACCAAGAGGAGGCCATTTTCCATTTCTGAATTGATCCCAGACCTGCCAACGTCAAGCTGTCGGGTTTTTTTTGCCAGTCAAATTAAGTTGTGTTAGATGAGGCAGCTGTTTTAGAGTAAGGTTAATAAAATGACTGTTGCCTTTTATAAGGAACTCTGCTAGTGGAGTGATCCAGAAATGGTGAAACTCTAAAATTTGTGAATCCCAGTGAGCCTGTGAAATCCTGGCTGGAAGCATGCTTCAGCAGGTGGCTGGAAATGCTTGTAAGGAATGGGGTCTGTCGTGGAGTGCTGTGGAAGGTTTGTCTTTCTGACATTACAGTGAGTTTTCTTTGTGGAAATGGAATTAATTTAAGAATGGGAGTTGCTCTTGGCAGCTCTCATCTTTGAAAGCTCCAGCTTTTGGTGAAGTAGAGTTGGCAGTCTCACACAAACTTCATCAAAACCATTTGATGTTTCGGTGATGCTGGTACTGCTGGATGCTAGGTTACTGTTCTTAAGCAAGCTGCTTCCTTGTTTTGATGTTTTGATTGAAGTAGTTCATTGATCTGGGGTGTTTTTTGCTTTGTGATTTTGGGGTGGTTTTTTTTGTTTGTTTCATTTGTTTTCCAGAGGCCCTTGATCTTCTGAAAATCTACATGGCCACTCTAAAGAGCAAAGCTACCATGGGTGTTTCAGAGGCGTGGCTGAACAGCATAGGCTATTGTATTGTGGCAGATCTGATCATTTTGAGCTTAAAATTTCTAGTGTTTGTTTTAGAAAGAAGTGAAGAAGAATATGTTTGGATGCATGTGACCAAACAAAAGGAGTTGCTTCAATAATTACCTTTCTACAGAACTTTTAAAAAATTTTTAATTTCTTTCCTTCAATATTGTTCCAGCTAACAATCATCATCATAATAATAACAATAATAAGAATGTTATCTACTGTGTTTGCCTGCTGCAAACCTGCAGGAGACTTTGTGGCTTTCCCAAATAAGGTTACCCTTAAGATTTTTGGATACAGTATCCAGATGAGCCTGGTCACATTACTTATCTGCATGCCTGTCCTCTGGTAATTTACTGCCTATTTCTGTTCTGCACATGAGCTTTGTATCACTGTAAGCCTCATTTCTGACAGTCAGAGACCTTTTCAATACAATTTATCCTTGGACAGTAAGTGTTCTTGTAGCTGGAGGTGAGGCTGGCCTCTTTTTTTAGTCCTTTCTGCCCCTGCCCATGGAGGAGTTGCAGCTTGGTTGTGCCTTTAGCCACTGCTGGCTTCAAATTATGCTGAGAGTTTGTTGGTGTGTTTTGTTTTTTTTTTTTTTTTTTTTTTTTTAAAGAAGGCTTGCTTACTTTGTGAAATGATTTAGTTAGGTGCTCAGCAGTTTAATTTCATTGATTCTAGTCTAGAACCAATGTTTCTTAGTATTTAACCTTCTGGGTGCCTTGAAGTTTTTCTCACTGGCTTGTTTCTCTGCCAAGTGCTAATTTAAAGGGATTCATTGTATTTTTTTATGTGGTGTGATAGGAGGAACGCTTTTTCTTTAGATTGTCTCCAGCTGTATTTGTCCAGGGCCTGGGTGGTGTGATGATCAACTTCCGCTGCTGCTATTTGAATAAGTTTTTCATTGTCCAGCAATTTCTGCACATGGAAATGAGACACTACTGACAGTTTCTAATCCATCTCTGGGTTATTTTTCTTATGTTTTGATGAAGTAGTATTTTTTTTTTAATCAAACACTTCTGTAAAAGAAAGTAATAGGAAGTTAAAATCTATATGTGCACTGTTCAAAGTTACCATGGTTTTGGCATTTCGTTTGAGAGATGCTTTTTTGGTTTTTTTTTTGTTTTTTTTTTTTTTTCCTCTGAGTATGGGAGCTTTCAAAGTCAAGTGGATACTCTGAGAAGAGAGTAGGATTTGGTTTTGGCATCCTTCTAGGATGCACAAATGACTTCTGAAACATCTTTATTTGAGGTTTGAATGTGTGAATGTTTGTTTGGTTTAAGATGATGCAAGGCTTTTGCATAGACGTAATGCCCTTTGTAGGACCAGTTAGTGTGGCTGCAAGGTGAAGACAAGCTGAAGGCACACAACCTGCTCTTCAAGACATTTGAGTTTGATACAACGTATACATATGCTGGTGTCTCTCTGCATATATCTACTACCTGTAAAATGATGTACTGTGTAGGACCTCAAATCCAAATTTTGGTGCATGTTTTGGAAACTTAATGAGTTTTAGGATTTGACAGGACAGAAGCATCTTCAGATTTTGGAATAAGTTGTGGTGATGCTGTTGAAAACCAAACAAAAACCCCCCGAACTTCCCCCGGCCCCAAACTGCAAGAAACATGAGTGCAAAAGGCATCCAATAAACTTTCTGTTCAATATCAACTTTCATGTGGGTCCTTGCAATACAAAAGGAAGTAGAACATCGCCGTTTTCTAGAGAAGATGCCTGTACAGCACTTGTATTCAGAAGATGTCTTATGCTCATACGCTTTTCTTGTACCTTCCTCTTCCCTGTCATTTATTTGGGTTGGGGACAGGCACAGGAGAGAGAAGTGTCACTATAAAGCTGTACAGATGAACTTGGTGGCAGTTATTCTGGCAGCTGGGCAGTTTGTTGTGTGCTTTAAGGTTTTGGAAGGCTTTTGTCCACTGGCTCAATATCACAAGTAGTAGATAATTTTCAAACTCAAGAACGCGAGTTCCCTATTTCTGCTTTCGAGGAAGGAGGGGTTTCTGAGAGCTTGTTGGAAAAGTCAATGCACAGAAAAAGTTTTTTCCGTACCAGGGAGAGGGAGGAAAAAAAATAATTGGATGGCTTCAGGAGGCATAAAAACAAGACCAGACTATTAAAATAGTTGTTGTCCCGATTGCCATTAATTGCATATAAGTATCTTTATTTATGTAAAGCAAAGGTAATGTGCAGCAGCCATCCAGAGCTTTCTGGCAGCTGTGTGAGCATATGTAAGTTTAAGATGCTGTCAGTAATACGGTTCTTAGACTGTACTTTGTTAATGTTAAAAGCCCATGTCCATGTTTAATAAAAGCATTAGAAGAGTAAAGTAACTTCTAATTTTGAATGCTTTGCATTTTATAATATCTAAGGTTACAGTATATCTTTTCTTTGCACTATGAAAATACAGGATCAATTTTCATTGTACTAGTGCTGTGCAATAAACTTCTAATCAATAAATTTTAGTATATTTTTCTTTAGTTTGAAACTAAACTTTTTTTTTTTTAAGGACAAACTTAAGTATATTTTGCTTTCTTCATAGTTTTAAACTGTTAGTATGTAGTAAAGTATTCATGTTTGAATGTTTTGAGTTTTTTTTAATATCAAAACTGTTTGGTATTCCAAAAGTTATGTGAAAATTATGTGCATGAGCATTAACCAAGAAAACTGAATGGAGTATGCTATTTACATTTTTCTAATGATTGAAATAAATAAGTATTATTAGCTTAAAATTGTTTTTAAAAATACTTAAAGAACAATTTACACCTTCTGAAGTGTGATTGAAAGCAGCCAGAGAGCATTGGCCAGTTAATTTTTGCTTACATCTCTTTTACATCACCAAAATATTATGTTGAGTCTGGTCCTTAGTTTGGAAATTACCTAGGGGTGTGTTTTTCAAGGGTTGTGTCCAAATGAGTGTTGCTAGGTGCTTTAATAAAAAAAAAAAAAATTGATGTGATCTATAACACTCCTGTCCAGTATTCTTATTGGAACTAAATAGTACTGTACTTGCTGTACTAATGATTATTAGACACATTCCACATAGAATAATGAGATTTACCTTTGATTCAGTAGTTTTCTATCTTAAGTCATGCTGGTGGTTAAATTGGTATAGCCTCTAAACATTCCTTGTAGTTAGACCCAACAGTCATGCACAGGTAAGTCAGAATACAGCTTCCCCTCTACCACTGATATATCCGATGTACGAGTTTGCTGTTAATTTTAGTTATAAAGACAACTGTTGTTTTGTTCTTCAGTTTACCTAGGAAACACTAGTAGCGACTCTTAAAATAAATATGTTAAAGAATTCCTAATTTGAAAGTATTAGCTGGGGATATACATTGAGAAGAAGATATGTATTCTGAACCTAAAGCAAGTGCTTTAAGTTTGAGTGCACAAATACTGTATTTCTTGATGAAAAGCGTGAATGTTGTATTCAGAAATAAAATACAGTTTTACTTCATATTGCTTTGATTAAAGACTGATACTACTCCTGATGCCCAGGAAAATGTGCTTGTACTGAGCTGGTACTGCCTTACCGACCTGTGTTTTCACGTTTGTTCCTGTGTAATTCTCCAACTGCCAATATACATCTTCTGTCTTGCACATGGATTGTAAGCTTGGACCAGAGAAGTTTTGCTGGTTTGTAATTTGTTACATGTTCCACTGTGGAATTCGGGTGTGTGACTGACTTCTTGGGGCTACAATAATAATTAAAAGCAAAATACGACACTTGGCTTAGGATGACACAAGCTCCTTAAAATACTGAGAATCTGCTTGGGATTAAATAAAGGGTTTCTCTCTGTCAAAAGACAAACCTCTTAAATATCAACTTTATTGGTACAGTTTGGCCTGTTTGTTTTTTGATTTGTGGTAGATCTGTACATTCTGTACTGTTGTGTTCCTCAAAGCCAAGTATATTTTCACTGAACTTCTCCAGCACGTTGATCTTCCCCTTCTCCTTTGCATTTGGGGATTGTTTGTCCATCTCTTCTGGAAAGAGCAACTTGAGAGGCTGGTGCTGTTGGCCTTCCCCTGGAACAGGGAGCTGTGACAGACACCGGGGAGCTGCACATACCGGCTGCTCAGGGTGAAGCACCACGTTGTCCTTCTGCCCAGAGTTTTGTTGATCACAGCACTGCGAAGTTATGTAATAGATTCAAATAAATACTGATCTTATGAGCAAAACATACCAGCCTTTCCTGCTGCTAAATGGCTATCTGGGCACTGCTGAAGACAATAGCAATGTAATATCCTTCTGAAGCATTTGCCAGCTGGCGCAGGACACCACGTCTTTTCATTCACTTCATTGATTGCGGAATAAAGAAAATTGGCATGCTCAGAGCATTTTAAAAATACATCTGTTTGGAACATGAGCATTGTTTCTTGCTTAGTTAATTTGCCACTTGATTATGAATGTCCTGACGGAAAAGGAGCAATGCCACAACAGCAAGTACGAAAGTGGGTTAGGTTCCATGAAATTCATAAAAATTCATTAAAGAAATATTACTACATCTTTCAAGTTCTATGTCACTAGGAGAGTTGTAGTTTCAATTAAATGACAGGAAATTGAGACCTGATAGAGAATTACTTTGAAGTTTACAATGTAACCAGTAGATCTTCATGCCACATAAAATTATTGAGACCAGTGATAATACTTAGCTGTATCCATTCTTGGCTCACCAGCCTTTTCTTCCAAGGGTCTTTGAAAAAAAATCAAATTGTTTATTTTTACAGAAGAGAAACAATTTCATCTAAGAACTTTTTCAGGGTTTCACAGGTTATAACAGGATTACTCATACTGGCTGTGCTTTACTTTAGCCGTGAGTTTGCAGAGACCAGCTCTGAACTGGTTGTGTCTGCGCTGCCTGGGGCAGAGCTCGTGCATGAGCCAGGTCACTCTGTCCAGTTTGTTGGTGTAGAAACTGGCTGGCTCCAGGCTGAAGCAAAGAAGGGCAGAGTGGATGGCCAAGGAATTTGAGTTCAACTCTAAGCTTGGTTGTGAAGTCATCTGTCAGTGAAAAGTATCTGTCGTTAAGTCAGCCACAGAAATGGAGAGGGAACCTGTGTGGCCTGCTTTAGTGCTGTGTGCTTGAAAGGTTGGTACTGTAGAGGTGAGGGTGGTATTTAAAGAGATGCTGGCTAGAGCAACAATGCAGAAACTTTTCAACTTTGTACAGTGCATAACAGAATTAATATTTAGATCAGAATGAAATTTTTCCATTCTTAGGGTATTTTACAATGACTGACATTCTCAGAGGAGGGTGACTCTTCCCCCACAGGTGCGTTACACAAAACAAGCACCAGCCCGTTCCCACATCTCCGTACAGATACAGGTACAGCCAGGTGGCACAGGGACGGGCATTCAGGTTTAGTGCTACAGAAACACTGTAGTGCAGCCTTGTTTTAAGAAAATGTATTAAAGTAGAAAATCCAGACTTTATTGGAAGTGTTCTTTACAATCAGATGTTTCCTGTTGCTGATGATGTATCCTGTTGCTGAGTGACTTTTCCCTTCCCATAAAGGGAATAAGTTTGAACCTTGAACCTGGGTCTCCTATCAGTTGCAGACAGCACTGGACTGAAACTCCTGCCAAAACTTGCAGTCCCTGTATTTACTGCTGCTAGCTTGTACATCTGTGATTAGGAACTGTGCCTGTGCTCTGTGTGTGTCGTCCTTATATATTCTTCATCTTAGATATTGAAAATGTTAGAATAACACTGCTCCAACAATACACTTGAGATTGTAACTTCTTGTGGTCTCGAAGCATGGGACCACTGCTGACTGTTTTTCTCAGAGTACATATGTTGGAGCTGAGCTTACTAGTGAGAGTGGTCTTATATTGGTTTCCTTTGACCTTTGCTGGTGCTGTGTGAAGTGGTGCATAGGGGATGTCATAATTAGCGCTGTGAGCTTTGAATAAAGAATATGAGTAACTCAGAACATCCTTGAGGCCGTGGTACAGAAGATGTTCTTGTAGTGACCGGTGCTCTTAACACAGCCATCTCACTGTGTTCGGAAAAAGGTGGAGAAATAGGAAAATCAGTCGTGCTGTAGAAGAAAGAGCTTAGTGAAGCAGAATAAACCAAGCAGTGGAGGAGAACACAACGTTAATGCAAAAGTAGGCTATTTAATAAATTAGCAGGATGACATTTATCATTAGATTGAATAAATTACTTAGCCATTCCCTAAATCTCTGTTCTGCAAGTAAAACAAAGCATTAGGAAGTGAGGGATGCCCTGTCAAGCAATCTGTAATTGCAGGCAGTTGTTCTTGTGTTTTACCAAATCTGAGAAAGGATGTTCATCCTTCAGATATCTAAGTGAGATCTGTGAAACAGATCTGAGATTATTTAGTTCCCTTCAGTTCCTTGGATACCAAGAATCATCCAGAATGTTGCATCGTCACGATAAGAGTGGATTTTTTTCCAAGTATTTTTCCTCTGGGGCAGGGGATGCTCTGAGATAGATCTTGCCAAATGAATCCCGACAGTAGTGTGTTTTCTGAGATGGGTGTTGCTTTTGTGAGCTACATTTCTGTGAAATGTAAGGATAGTGTTTGTTATTACTGACCTTTTCATCTCTAAATTATGAAGAGTTTTGTGCATTGTGTTCCTTCTCTGGTACATGTATGTTACAGAATATTGATCTCCAATAGAAAATAAATTTTGATGGCTATTGGGGTGTTTGATCCTATCCTTTTCAGTACTCAGCTGAAAAAGGGAGACAGCTGAGTGACGGACCCTTTTCTTTATGGATGGTCTTCTAATTCTGCAGCAAAAAAGCAGCACCTGAAATCTTTCTTTTCATTCTGTCACTGTATCAAAATTTTGTTCTTTAATATTGTTACTGCAATTGCTGTCCCCAGTCCGGGTGATGGAGCTCTGTGGGATAGCTGGTCTCTGATGAAGCTCCAGAGGTAGAAATTACATTAAATGTTATTAAATACAGGTTGCAGTTCTGTAGGAGTCTGTCGGAGTATCTGGAGAGTGGGGGTGTGGAATGAGAAACTTAACAGGGATCATGCATATGAGAAAGCAGTGCAGACCTCAGAGCCGGGGTCTCTGTATGGATGTGCCAAATTACAGCCTTATGGTGCGATGTATTCCTGTGTTCCCTGTTTGGCTTGGTCTGTGGAGTGTATTACTGTAATGGTATGTGGTATCGAGGCTGTGCTAAGCCTTTATTATTAAACTCTTATAACTCCTGCGGGATTGATGGTTTGTGGTTTCTCAGGATCATTTCCAAAGCAGCACGCAATCATTTTTTTTAAACTGATTTATTTATTTCTCTTTTTCCTGGGGAAGTTGGTTTATTACTAAAGTCTGGTTTGGATGAGGTTTTTTTTTTTGTTGTTGTTGTTTAGATTTTTTTTTGTGGGTTTTTTTTTTTTTAAGACAAGTTATTGGTTCAACTTTTTTGGTTTCCAATAGGATGAGACAAGTATCTACAAAACCTCACAGGGAGAATCTGTAAAAAGCAAAAAAAGCTAATGCCTTCTCAGAGGGACTTACTGTAAAAGTCTTGACTGAAATTCTGAAACAGTGCTTAGTGAAACATACAGGTTAGAAATGGTTCTTGATTAAACGTGGATTATATTTGCTGTTCTCATTCTGTGTTGTCACTGCTTGTTTTCAGTTTGTGTATTGCATTTTCATCAATGATAAAATCAAAGCAAGGGCAGTATTTACATTGGAAGTTGGTCCATGTATTTGTTCTTACATGATTTCAGGAACTTGACACAGCTGGGCTTTTAGAGCTGTGTCCACACATCTCTTGAGTGCAGTTCCCAGCCGTGATGCTAAATGTTTATCCTGTGGTGTCCACATCTCTTTCTTGGAGTATGAAACTTAAGATGTTTTCCAACATGGCCTTGTTTGTCTTACAAATCTGCAGTTTGTTAGTTAGGATCATCGCTCTTTTATGAAGACCTGTATCTTAAATTTTTTTTTTTTTCAGTGCAGGCATAACTGTTCAGAGACTAGAGTAGTAGAAAAGATATGACAATCTGTAAGGAACAGCAGTTAAATAGTTACCTGGTGTCTGGAAATGCCTAGACCTAAGGTGCACAATATATGCAGCAAGATGAGTAATTTAGTTTGCCTGTGTGGAGGACAGGGGAGTGTGGTGTGGAGTTATCCAGGCCCTGAGAAAGCTCACTGTTAACAAAATAAACAGGAGGGAGGATTTGCAGGAAACCTAAGATGGGGGACACTGGAGTGGAAAGGGGTCTGTGCGTGTGAAGAGATAAGGGGTCAGCGACACCTGAAGTGCATCCCTTGCCTTGAAATACATCAGTCCTCACAACTTATTTGGACTGTGGGGCAAGTGCAGCAACAAATGTAGCCACCTCGGATTTGTAGGATTTTTTTTTTTTTTTTTTTTTACTTCAGGACAAATGTGCAAATCCAATTGTGTTCTTTCAAAGGCAAGTTCAGCTCTATGTCCAGTATGGAGCATTGTTGGAATAGAGTTTAAATTTGTTCCCAGAGCAGCATTGAGCCTCTCTACTGTCTTGGAGCTCTTGGTTTCTGAACCAAACGGGATCCTTTTGTTTGTTCCATAGCAGTGAGCTCTCCTGGAAGAGAGGGGTCTCCTATGGCACTCCTCCACACTCCAAAAGGGCTGTGGTGGAGCACATTCAGGTAGCCATACCCAGCACTGGTTTTTGGGTGACGATGGAACAGATTCACATGTTGGTCCAATTTTTGATGCTCTAGCTGGATGGTGGGTGGGAGAGGAAAGTGACCCAGAGCATAGGTCCCAATGCGACTTTCACCCAAAGTTGACACAAAGTGACCCAAAGCAAATATGCAGTCTGGCTGATGAGGGTCTCCAGCGTTGTTATTCCTGGCACTGAGTGCCTTCTGAATAAGTGAGTGTTTCTGCTGTATTTGCTGCTTCTGAAGGATTGGATCAGGTCCAGAATTGCATTTGGATTTTGCTGTATCTTGGGGTTTTTTTTTTTCCCTTCTTTTTTAAACTACTGTAGCCACTGAAAAGATGTTTGTAGCTAACATGAAAACAGATGTAAAAGACTGGCATTGTGCTGTGTGCAGCCTTAAGCTGTGCATATTGGCAAGTTATTGGGTGTTAGATTTCATGATTGGAGCACAAAGGCTGCTCTTCAGTTAAGACGGCAAGAAAAAAAACCAAAACATCTAAGCTGCTTTATGGAAGTAGGTAGCTGAAAGGTTAGGGACTGCTCCGTCAGACATAAACACTTCTTGGCACCTAAAGCAAGGGCGCATGTAAGTGGGTATGTTTTACATTATGTCTTACTAAGTTTTGAAAGATAGAGCCTTTGAAGATTGCCTTTGAAAGATAGAGCGGGCTCAGGGGCTTGGGGGAAGGCACTGGGCACAGACTGAGCAGCCACTTTGTCTCTGCAAAAAATAGTCTAGAAAGCTGGGAGGATTTTGAACTGAGTGATGACTGGAAGAGATTTGAAGTTAGAAGCAAAAAAAAAAAAATTATTCTTATGTTTGTGGAAGCAGGAATTGGTGTATTTGCAAATAAATCTGGCTTGCCTCAAAGAAATGCTTATCTCCATCAACTCCTGACAAAAACCACCTGCAGCTCTGAATTTGGCTGAATGCAGATCGCTGTCTGGGTGGAAGAAAGGTGACACAAGATTATGTTCTCAGCCTTTTTCCATTTATAGCTTCTTCCCTTTTGAAGTGTTAATGCCAGAAATAAACACAGTGTTTTAATAAGGATCCATGGTTTGTGAAATTACGTGTGAGGGTGGAGGGGGAATTGATTGTAATACAGGTTGTTCACAGTGAATTTGATGTGGAAACTGTGAAACCAATAGTCACAAGGAGGCCTGGATTGGAAAAGAGAGCTCATGTGCTTACTCTGCTTGTAATTTTTTTTGTTTACAGGAGGCAGACAATGTTCTCAGTTAAGGGAATGAAACATTATACTGTTTTTGTGGGCTGCAGTAATGGTGTTAATTTGGTGCTTGCAATGCTTTTCAGCCATTCTTAGATAAGTCCTAATATTTCATGTGCGGTTTTTGAATGCAAAATATATTGTAGAAAAATGAACAACATTTTAAATCTGGCGTTAACTATAAAGCAATACTTTATGTTGATAAAAATCTCAACAGTTTTTTAAATGTAGAACCCCACAGAGATACTTCGGAATTAATTGATGGCAGATGAATTTAGTGCAGTTAAAATGAATTAAAACCCTTGCTATTTAGAATAATATAAAGATGTCTGAATTTTATTCCCAAAAGAGGAAATAGAGTTGTTAAGTCCAGATGGATTTTTATTTTCGTTGGAATAAGTTTTGGAGCTAGTAATTTCTTTTTTTTTTTTTTTTAATGTAACTACCATAGTGTTGGATCTAGGACAGCACAAACCTACTTTTAAAAAATTGTTTTAAATCTAGTTAAATTAACAATATTACTATATTTATTTTGAAAATTAGCACTTCCTTACTGAATATTTAAGAACTGCAAACTAAGCACGAGGTTGATGTATGGTATAGAGAAGCCAGGGCCTTGGTGCAGTGTCAGGTTATTGTCGGCTGAACCGTGGCAACTGTCAGTGTCTGCGGTTGGAGCCTGCCCGGGTGTGAGGTGGTTCAGCAGGAGCTTCCTGTCTCTTCAGCAGGCTAAATCTGATTGTGCTTGGGCTTTTTGCCTTGTGCTAAGGGCTTGCACCAAGGCAGCTGCTGTGGTGCTGCAAAGGATGTGTGATCACATCTGAGGCTAAGTTACAGAGAGAAACTTTAAGGGATCTAATCTATTCATTTAGCTAAAGATGAAAGGCAGTTCTGCTATTGCTGAGTCAGTTTAAAGCTTCTCTTTCCATAAAATTGTTAATCCTGTCATGGTGGTGTGTTCTTTGCTATATTTTACCCATTGACAAACTGTCTTTAAGTTCTGGGCCCAGTTCTGCTCCACTGGCGGTGGAGCAGAATTCAGTAGACCTTCTACTTCAATTGGGATTGGCATCGAAATGAATGGCAAACCAGAGGCTTACTACCAAAATAAGTGTTTGTTTGTCTCAAGTATGAATAAAGCTGGGGAAAAAAACTCACCATTGAACATGGTACCATATTGCAGTTCCACTTGGAACAGAACGTCAAATTATGACTGAGAAATTTTGCAAACAGGTTCTGAGAGAGTGCTACATGAGGAAAATGAATGACTAACAAAGGGTCAGGGTCATGGGGTGAGCTGAGTGCAAGAGGCAATACCGGGTTTCTACGTGACCAAACGTCAAGTTGCCTGCGTGAAAACTGGGAACTGTAAACCACAATTGAAGCAAAGTGTGCCCATCATATGAAGCAGTGGCTAAAAGTATCGGACATTAACTGGTGCACAAGAATTGTCATTGCGATCGTGGATCAAAGCGCTGTTGTGATGCCCAGATGGCAAAATAAAAGGGCATCAAGTAGAGAGGTTATACTTTCTTGGTACTTGGCACATGTGCTGCATATAGTACAAAGATGAAGGATATTGATAAATTGAAATACATTCAGCTGGGGAGCCACTACTGTGAATAAAGATGTGGAAAACATGGTGAGAACTGCAAGGAGCATAAAACACTTGGCTTAGCAAACAGTATCAATGAAGAGCTGATTGTAACAGGCAAGTCGCCTAAGTGGGGACAAAATATTGATCATACATGTGATAAGAAAAGCTCTCCAGTCTAGCACTGAAAAGGGTATTATGATTCAGTTTTGGTAAGGTTGAACAAGCTTATTAGATACAAAATCGAAGTATTTTCAATAAATTCTAGCTACTTTGTTAGGCAATGACATGATTTGTTGCATACTCCAGCGTTCTGCCTTTGCTAGATGCCTGTTGTTCTGTCTGGCTGGTGAAGTTGTTCTGCTTCCTGGTGGAAGGGAGCATAACGAGTTATTTAAGTGAAATAACAAGAAAATGTTACAGCAAGAAATGGTGCTAAGAAAAAGGGGAAAATGAACTTGTACTCTTGTGTTACAGATTCAGTGGTTCTTTCCTTTGACTCCGTTGGACATACAATAGGCTCAGGTACAAAATTGCCTTCTTCTCTATCTCCCACCTCATGAAAAGGCTTCTACTTAATTGGACATGTTAGCCATGTTGGGAGGCAGATCACCAGGTCAGACTTTGTGGGAATTAACCATCTAGCCAAAATGGGTAAATAGGTCCTTTCCTAAGTGTAGTGGAAGTATGAAGGGTCTCAGTGTGACATGAGGATTAACATGTGGGACCCCTTCCATTACCCAGCGAGGCAGATGACCTGGACACATTACATGCGTTAGTGATGTGGTTTGTGCTTCTTTTCTCATGTGAAAAGCATCAAGATGATGTCACCCACCAGCTGAAGAAAAACTGTTCCCTGCTACTAGGAGAGTTTCTCAGCTAAACAAACAGTTGAGTTATTTGGGGAAAGACATCAGGAATGCTTCCAGGAACGAGAAGGTGAAAGAGTCATAGCTAAACAAATAGGACTGGAAACTTTTTTTTTTCGGGTGGAGATTGACCAGCATTATCCAACCCCAGGGCAAATTCTGCCCAGTCTAGTTTGCTTTGGAACCTGAGCATGACCTTCAATTAAATGGAACCAGAAATAAAAATTCTTTTCGTTGGGGACACTTGATGAAACCGGTAACTGTCCATTTGGCTATGTGTAATACACAAGCTGTAGCCAAGGTGTACCATAATGAACACAAAACTTGATGAAGTTTAGTTTACAGTGTATGTATAATAATAAATTAAGTGCAAGGGAAATGCTAAGAATTCCTCTTACAACTTAAAACCCCTTAACACTTAAGATAGGAGTGTTTACTGTCTCGCAGGAAAGAAAAAAAAAGTGCAAAATCTTCACTTGGATTAATCTTGCTTACTAGCCTTTCCTCTTAGGTTGATGGGGGAACACGCTGCCTTCCAACATAGCACGTGTCTTCTGCCTGCACAGTTTGAAAGAGAGCCTGCTGCCTGACACTAACAGCAAAGCTTGAACACAGATTTCCGATTTACTAACCTCTGAGCTAGTGGTAGTAACTTGGTTTGTTTACTACACCCCAAATGCTTTCCCTGTATCTTCTCTAAAACTTATATCTGAAAATGGATCTGTTTTGGGTGCATGATCTGAGGTAGGAGTATCTCTAGGGTGCTGAGTGCAGAGTTGAAGAACCCCTTTATTAACTCCCTTCTACTAATTCATGTCGGTCATATCTGAAGTGTATTGTTGCCTGCCTCCTTCTGTACTGGGTGATGGTTTCTTTAGTATGCAAAAGTAGGGGGGAAGTTGCATAGGTTTGAGATATGAAATCTGTGAGTACAATTCGGGGAAATACTTTGATTACAGCTGAGTCTGGCTGAATCAGCATACCTACACTGGAGTTATGCTGGATTGATGTTGGTACAGCTAAGACCAGAATTTGTCCTGGAGTAAATCTTTTAAATGTTACCTACTATGGATTTTTTTTTTTTTCCCCCTAATACTCTTCTGGCTTCTAGCTGATGTGAAAACAGTAACCCTGTGGATAGCTTTCAGTGTGAGGTATCTATGGAGTTAACCATAGATGTTGTGTTATGGTACTACCATAGTGTGGTAAACCCAGTTATGAAAAATGGCTCAACTGCTCTGTGTCTTTTGGAGTTCTGTTAATGTGGAAGGTGGGAGACAGGCTAATGTAAGCCAACAGACTGTCTGGGTCTGTTTGAAAAGCACTGGTCTTTGTTCTGCTTCTATATTGCAATTCAGTCTTGGATTGGTTAGGAGTAAGATAGTAAAATTTGATCTTTTGTAAACCCTTCCACTGCAACAATATTGAATTTCTTCATTGAAGAAACATGAAGAAAACTCATATATTCGAGAAGGGAGGCTCAGAAATGTCCAGGAGAGCTGTATGTTTATTGCTTTAATATTTAGTACTTTGCATTCACTGTACTGTGAACTTTAACTTGCTCTGAACTGATATGCCTAATAAGATGTCAAGATGTGTGCTGTCTGTCCGACTGAGGGATAGCTTTCCTTGTTGAACAGGAAGGAGAGAGAGAAAAACTGTGACTATTGTGCTTCCGCTGTCCATCCCATCTCACCTTGCTGCAGACCCAGGAAAAGACAGAGCCCAGAAAGAACCCAAAGAAACAATGGCAGCTCCAGACCCAGCCATTCCTAGTAGGTGATGTTTCAGGTTGGGGTAAGAAGGGACTAAAGTTACGTACTTTGAAACATAAAAATACATACAGCTTTTTCTTTACTAGTCAGAATTAAACAGCTGTGAATAACAGTCTCCCTGTTAAGATTTCATGCTGCTTAGAACCTTGTACTTGTTGACTAATATTTGCATATTAAACAGATTCTTAGAATTGCTCTTTGGAATTGTTAATCATGCCATGTGAAGGGCAGTATCTGGTTGCAGCTTTTGTGTTTTATTTGAATTGACTGTCCTTATACTGGTTTTCCCCTTAGCTCTTTGTCCCACATGCAAATCTCCCTTTTCAGGGAGGCCGGAAACCTGTCCTTACGCATCTCAGATTAGTGGCACTCTCTAGGTTATTCTGGATAAACTTTCTGCACTGAGTATTCAGAAGATCATCTGGCTGTGGAGCATTAAAGTACTGCTTCGCAGAAGATTATTAGCCTGGAGGACATGAGAATCAAATATGCTTGGAGTGAGACTGAACTGTCTTGAGGTTCATGCTGTGGTCTAGCCCTCACAAGTCCAGATGTTTTTGTGATTCTCTTTGAGTGCCACTTCCCTTGAAAGATAAAGTTTGAGCAGCAAAGATAAATGTTTGCTGTGATGTCTAGGCCAGTGTTTCAGCTGAAACCATTTCAAAAAGGATGGTGTCATGCTCTGAACTTGGGAAACATTAAGCAGGACACAGGGTGTTTGAGGAGACCTAGATTACATTTGCTTGCCATAGACAGCTAGTACTCCTTTTTTATTTTCCTTTTTTTTTTTTTTTCTTCTTTTCTTCACTCTCTAGTTGCTTTGTTTTACTTTGTTGCTAGCAAATCAAACATTGGGCCTTGAAGGTCAAATTTAGACTCGTGCTATTTTTGTTCAAGACTTTTTCTACCTCCTGTGTCTGAGAGCAAGCAAGTTAAATTTTTCTTCTCTAACCCTCGTTAGGTTTTAGATTGGAGTACACTGAATGTGCAGCTTTCCCATCTGCTAATGTGCTTGCTAGAAATATTGAGGTTCTAAATACCTTACAGCTGTAGGCTCACACTGTTGTTAGACATGTTTGATTGCAGTTTTGGCCACTGGTTGTATAGCAGTTGCTCTCACTGCACGCTTAAAATGCAATAGTTCTAACATGTCTTCTCAGGCAACCGAGTGTTATCGAGGTCTTGCTCAAACTATGTGAATATTTTAACTTTTTTTGTTGTTGATTTTTCTTTTCAATTTAATTCATAACCCTTATCAAAGTTTGTCTTGACTTATAGAAAGAAAATGGAGCTTTTGAAATTTGGTTTAGAGTAGCATATCTGCTGCAGCTCATGTGCTTGTGAAAGCCGTGCCAGACCATGCTTCAAGATGCTGAGTTCACAGTGATAGTGCAGTAATCATAGAGTTTAAATTGGCGCTTATTTTTAGGAGTTTGCTGTTAGTAATTCCTTATGCTAAAGTCTTTAACCATTTTAGGGGAAGCTCTGTGAACTATGAAGGAAACTTTCTCTGTTTCCTTTAGCTGTTGAAGATACTCAGACAACCACTTTGTGAAGGATGAGAAGAAGAACCCTATGTCTGTCCTTGTAAATACAACTCCAGAGTGAGTTGGATGGCTACTTTCCTACATTTTGGATGGAGAGTGCTATGGATGGCGTCCAGAAATAGGAATACAACTGAAATAGTCAGATATCAAATTGGTAGAATCATAACAGATTCCTCGCATGAGAGAAAAACATTGGTGACTTGCAAAAGAACACTTGCTGTTCTTTGCCTGTCTTGATAAGAATCTGGTAGTATAGGTAGCTACAATTACAAACTCTGATCTTTCCCAGATTTCTAGGATAGTGGTAATTAATTTAGATATTATGTTAATGAATAGCATTTGAGGCTCTGGTAGGTGCTCTTGGTTTGAGGAAAACAATTTTAATTTACTTTTGAAGCTGATGTGGTTCTAGTGTGTTGGGGTTTTTGTGTTGGGTTTTTCCCCCGAAATTGCATTTCTGACTGTCTGTCTCAATGCTATGTGATCGTGATGGCAAAGGAGAGGTGAGCTTACTGTGATGCATTTTTGTGCATCCCTGGAAAGTAGAAAATAAATGGGAAGGATTGTATCTTTTTTTTTCTTTTCTGGTTTTAGTGGCTTTATTCTGCAGAAATGCTTTTCCCTTTTCATTTTTGAGTAATGAACTTCTACTTCATTCTTTATTTCTTTGAGCTGTAGACTGTGGGAGCTGCTTGAACCTTTGCCAATGACTGTCATGTATCGGTTGCATAGTCCTTACGTGACTTTGCCAGCATGTTCAGTATCATCATCTGTCTTCTTATTAACGCTCTATTCCTCCCATTGAAAATACAGCTGTGAATGAGTTGAGATGCAAATGCCAAGAAGTGGCTTAAAGAATACCTCAAAACAAAAGTATTTTAATGGGATTTTTCTCTATCATGTGGCATCTCTCTGTATCAAGTCAGTGCATCCTGTAAGTCACTAAAAGCCAATATAGATTACTGTTTTGGTAATCTTGTTCTTGACTTTTATTAGGAAATACGATACAATTTCTAAAATAAAGAAGATGTCAGAAGATTCAGTAGGGCAGCACTAACTCCATTAGCCAAGTGGATACATGGTAGTAAATGAAACAACTGTTTATTTAGCAAAGGTTGTAGTCTGGCTTTAAACAGATGAATCCCTGGGAAAAGAAAAAGGGCATATTCAGTGCATAGGAAGAAATTTTTCATCTTCCTATTGGAGTCTTTCATAAATTCAGCTTAAGGCAGTCAGTTGCTTTTTGTATCCTTGGAGGTTGCTATAGTATTATCAGGAAAAAAATTGTAAGGAGTTACATAGTCCATGTTAAGGTAACCAGAGCCTTTTAAAACTTAATATGCTGGAATGACCTCTTTTTTTTTTTTTTTTTTTTTTTTTCCCTGTTGTTTTACTATACCTATTTTGGAGGTAAGACAAGCAGGCAAAAGACCTTCCTGATGGATGACCCATACAGCGCTATCAGCAAGTGATTGCTTATTTGTTCTTTCTGTGCCTGGGGGATGAATAATGTAGCTGCGGTGTCTAATGAAGGAGACCCCTCTGGTGTATTGCTTTCCTCAGGTTGTAAAGCTGGGCCAGATGTCTTTGGGGGCCCCAACCAGGAATTACAGGGGAGAAAGAAACCACCTTGAAGGTATTGAGCTGGAAATTACTTCCTTTTACTGCTAAATCTGAAACAATAAGTAGAATTCTCATGATTTTAGGTGTCACTAGGGCATGCAGGGGTTTGTGACTGGAGGCAGATTTCCCCCTTCCCTGCTTTGAACTCACAGTTTTGTATTTCAGTTGGGCTGATACTGCTTGGTGTATCTATTTCCATCAAATATGGCTGTTTTCATCAGGTGCAGTGTCTGGAAAACAAACATTGAGCTTGGAGCAGGACTGGTGTCTTTAGATCAATTTACACAGTCTATGAACGTTTTTAATAGAAGTGAAATTCCAACTTTTGCTGCCAGTGTTGTGAATTGCTGTATGATTCTCCTTTTTTTTTTTTTTTTTTCCTGCCTAGAATATTGCCCAATTTTAACCATTTTGACTGAAATATTCTAGGGGTAAGGCAAGGATGAGCATGTTTCAAGTTTATGACGTTTTCTTTAAGTTAAGTCTTTTCTAATAATAAAATAGCAAAAACTCCCACCTCGCAAGAAAATATTGTACCAGCAGTTATCAAAATGTTCTCTGTGCTTTTTGCTTTGATCCTGCTTCTCTAGACCAGGCGCTCCACGTAGGAGTAGTATTGTCGAGGGAGTTCCTTTATTTTCTGGGGAGCAAAAGAAGTCTAAATGAGGCTACGTTAGAAGTTCTTGAAGTATCATTTTTTTTACACGCGTGGTTGAAATGTCAAACGGGCACGTAGTTCTATGCAGACATAGGTTGGTGACGCAAGCTTCTAGCACTGGGCTGCAAGGGTTAAGCAATTATCTTCACAGAGATATCAGTTCTGCTCCTCCTGTGTATTTTTACAGAGCAAGGAAAGGCACTAAGGACTGGGCTTTAACTTGCCAGTACACTCGGGGTTCTCCCTGGTGTTACTGGTATAACCTGGAGAAAAAGGCTGTTAAACTTGTGTGCGAAAGAGTAAATGGGGGTGAGCAGAGAACTGGAACACAGACTTTAGGAGGTGGGCGTACAGTCGGTGCAGGGCCTACGGAGCCTGGGTGGCCTCAGCTCTACTCCTTCTGAACGTGGCTTTACAATCTTATTATTTTTTGTAGTTATTTAAAAAGCCTCAGAAAAGAATGTTTTAATCAGTAAGTTCCATCACTGAAGAGGTTAAAGTTGAAAATACTAATGAAAGGATGCAACATGAAGTCCTTGTTTGTCCAGTACTTTCATTGTAGCTCAGTAATCCTGAGTGGTATTTTTTTAACCCTGGAAGAAAACCTTTCTTTTGTTCTTTTTAGTTGATTCATTGCATATGATATTTTTCATTAATTCTTTCTTGTCTCTTGAGTTCTAGTGAATTGCTTTACATCAGCTGAACTTTTGTAACTATCCATATGTGTTTTCTTAGTCCAAGGTGAATGGGAGGTGTTTGGCCTTTCTCATTGCAGGATAAGTCGTTTTACCTGGCCTTTGCCACAGCTGTACAACCTGCATGTGGACAGTGACCCAGGCTTAGCTCACTTGCAGCCTCAGTTCCGCAGAGACCGAACGGCACTGAGCAGGATGAAATGCATCAGGGTGGTCTGAGCTGCTCTTGACAGGACTTCTGTCTCCTGAGTGTCATACTGATTTCTTTGAGAAACACGAACATTTTGAATAAAATAGCTAAAACTGAACATTCTACCTTCCCTCCTGTACTTGCAGTTACCAGTTAAACACAGAACTAGAGCGGCATATAGCCCATCTTTTTAAAAACTTCAAATTAATTTTCTGTTTCTGTGGGCAAAGTTATTTGTAGTGTGCTTCTGAGTAGCTAGATGCTAAGGGAATAGTAAACAAGTCATTAGTGAAATCATTTATGGGTAGTTTGGAAGGATAAAACCAGTGAGCCAAATTAATTCCTGGATTGTTGATTTCTGATTAGTAGCATAAGGGGAAAATTTTGCACATTTGCTTGTATATAGCTATATTGGCTACAGATGCAAAATGCAATTTAAAAACTTGATAGATATTGTACAGTGTAGTTTATGGCTTTGGGGTGGTCTGTGTGGAATTTACAGATCTTAGACAATGCATTTCTGACTTGCTGCCTGGTAGCTGGGTTTCCCTTGGAAACTTGGGAGAAATTTCCATGCTAATGCCTACATTGAATTTGACACAGGATTTGCATCATTTGTGGAAATTGCTATGCTTGGCTGTACTTCTGTTCATATAATCCTAATTACATGCTTTGTTATGAATTGTTGTCAGTTATTAAATTCTTCAATTCTGATCTTCCTGGAAATGTTGAAATGCATTTTATTTTTGACCTAAGGAGACCTCTTGTTCTTATGGGGCATGATGAAACTTCATTTCCCATGTTCATTCATTTCTGTGCTTCTGTACACTACTGTACACACTCACACTCACCCAAGTGAGTGTGTCATCCTTAGATTGCCTTGCTCTCTCTTAGTATTGTTGCTTTTATCCCTCATGGACCTTTCAGTTTCCTCTGGGCTGAGAACATAAAGCCTTGTTCAGATTCTTCCATGATGTTCTTCTAGGGGATGCAAAGTAAGTTCTTTATTACCTTTACTTATTTTTTATTTAAAAAAAAATGCTGTCCCATACAGCCGTATAAATGCCTTGTCAGGAGACTGGTGGGCCAGAAATGGTCAGAAAAATCTACCAACCTGGTTAGATTTTAAGTGAGTTCTCCAGAACCACACCCACTGGCAGCTCTGGATTGTGTTTCAGTGCAGAGATCCCCTAATGGGGCATCCTCATGATGATGTTGGCAGGGGCAAACATCAGACCACAGTTAACATGGCCAGCTGGCCCATAGTAGTTCTTGGTGGAGATACTGGAGTATTTCTACCTTGTTCTCTCTAGCTGTTTTGGTATGTTTTCTCTAATATTCTAGCACTTTATCCCACTGCATGAAAAAGAGGAGAAATGTTTGTGTATCAGCTCATTAACTTGGGGAATAAGGCTTTAAACTAAGGTGGTGGGAGGGGAAAGCAACCTGTAGGTTGGGGCACAGACATTCCATGAGTGCCAAGGCAGACTCTTGGCAGTATTTTCAAGGGAGGGAAGATTAGGAGTGGGGTTGCCCCTTTCTCTGGCAGTGAGCGTGTGATCAGCTCAGCCCATCTCCTGTAATCATCACACCCTGACTGTACTGTGTTTTAGATTCTGTTCTACTTGTCTTTGATTTAGTGAGTCTGTTTTATTTTATTTTAGATTAAATACATAACTCCAGACAAGGATTGCCTTTTCCTGCAGCTGTGCTGGATATGGCTTTCTCCAGGAATTTGGGGTTTTATCTGTTTTTGGTGAATCCAGAGCACTTCCAGCCAGCATGTGGGCTGCACTGTTGTGTGTGGCAGTGACTCTTGTCCCCTGTATTTGTAGTGATACAGCGAAATGACACTGGAAGTCTGTAACAAGACTGTTTTTTGCTAAAAAGAAAGCTAACTTTGAATCTGTAATGTAGAGGCTCCTAGTGCCTTCCTTGGGGGAGCAGCATGTGATAGAGGTTCATTTCCAAGCCAGTCGTAACACTGTGACTTCCAGAAGTCCCAGCGAGTGTGAGATGGCCCGTGGTGAGGGCAGCATCGCTCTGCATGTGGAAGTTTGCACGTTTCCCTAGCCAGCAAGAGGAAGGAGCATAGATGCTTCTGGTTTGACGTTACAGCCTGAAAGGATAACTTGCATCCTGCTGAAAACCAAGTATGCACCTGTGCTTCTAGTTTGAAACTGGAAATGTTGTTTTGTTTTGTTGTACCTGATAGATTTTTCTGAAAGGGCCTGTTTCAAGGTAGTTGACCTGTATAATTTTACAAGATCACCTCTGTTAGTAATCGTCAGTGAACATCAAAAGTAACCACTTTAAACCCTGGGAAGATGGAATGCATATGACAAAGCAGGAGGTAAATCGGAAACATTTCAATGGAGGTGTGTCACTGTGGCACTCAGCGTTTAGTATGTGTGTGTCTTCTGGTGCTTTGGTTGCAAAGCTCATATAGTGCTGAGGTAGTTGAAAGCCCAGTATGTTGTAGTTATGAGGTGATGTATCTCTTACTGCATTTCCTCCTCTTGTATTTCCTGTTGGAAAGAGGAGAATGTTAGCTCAAATGGGATAAGACGGATGACAGGTTGGCCAGTGTCTGTAAATGTTTTTTATTTAAAAAAAGAATAATAATTAAAAAAAAAAAATCTCTGTTGCTGTTTGCTCGGTATGAATGTTGTTTCTGGAAGGAGGAAGGGTTAATAAAAATTGAAGCTATTTTTCTTTTCCCGGAATGGATACCTTCCTGTGCACAATCCTACATGTGGAGGAGGTAATGTTGGACAGGAAATAATTTCTTGTAGGGAGGAATGAACTGGGAGGAAGTTATGAGGAAAGCCGCACATGCCAGAAACACAACTGTCAGTGTGTGGAAGGTGGAGGAGAGACACACAGGTGCATTTCTAACATCAAGTAAAGCAGGGATGGTGGGTGGCACACAGGTGCTGACAGAGAATGGATAGTGTGCGCCAGTATCAAGTGCACACATGTTCTGCAACTTCTGTTACCTAAGTTATGTCAAACATAATTCTTCCCGTGGCTCAGGAATTAAATCTTAATGGGATTGAAATCAATGGCTCAGTTTACACTGACCTATGTGGTGCAATCGTTTTGTCTTAGGTGCACGCTTAGGTTTTCCTGTTCTGCCGGTAAGGGATAGCGTGAAAAGCTTGTGATCTCGTTATGTAAAGTACTGCAGCAGAAATTCTGGTGCTGTTTCGTAAGGAAAGCAAACTTCTCTGTTTCCACTAAGCTCTTTCTAAAAGGCTATGAGAATTTTTTTTCCCTCTTGTTTCTTTTAATACATCCTGATCATTAAGCTCTGGAGGAGAAGTGAAAACATCTTTTACTTCTCTCTCTATTTTTTTAATTGCACAGTAGTGAGACCCAGTGGTCCTCAGTGTGAGGAAGCCTCTGAGCTTAACCCAGTGCAAGGAGGACACTACACCTTTTAGTTTTTCTCGTGTATCTCATGTGAATTCTGATAGTTTTAATATTTGTATCAAGTATTTGCTTTATAAGATTACGTGTTCAAAGATGCTGAATGCAAAGCTTGCTTTACACAGGAGTTACAGATGTTCTGAGTGATAACTTTGTTTCTATAGCTGTTCCCTCTTTGTGGTGTAAACTGTGACTTTGCATTTTCCTATTGAACAACATCACCTGAAGTTGAAGCATTTTTGCCACTGTGAGTGACTTTCTCTTGAAGACAGTCTGATTAATTACAAAGTTGTGGGTTGGAATTGTCAAGGAATCAATACAAATATCAAAACTCTACCATGTCAGGACCTAGGAGGAATGTTTGTCATTCAGATTACTGGCAAGATGATTTCTACTGCAAGCAGGAAAGCTTTGTATGTCACTGCATGTGGGGTTTCAGTAATACTTTGTTTTTATGGCTACAGATATCTTGGTTAATTCTAGTGATTTCTAAATTAA
This sequence comes from Chlamydotis macqueenii, assembly GCF_036417535.1. Classification (NCBI taxonomy): domain Eukaryota; kingdom Metazoa; phylum Chordata; class Aves; order Otidiformes; family Otididae; genus Chlamydotis; species Chlamydotis macqueenii. The sequence goes on from NC_141563.1 coordinate 26,794,667, forward strand.
TGATTACCCACACATTCTCTTGCTTTAGTATTTCCTAGAGATTCAAAAAGGTTAATTTGGGAATACCATGAAGTAACAATGACCTGTGGTAACAACTGCTAGCAACTGGAAATGATGATAGAGCTGTTTTCAGTTAGAAATAATTGTTACCCTTCCATAAGGACTTGCTGCTTTTAGGTTTTGGTGCCTTTTGCAGAGGAGACACTTGCACTTTTTATGATATTGTGTCCCTTGCTTTTGTTTTCCAGAATATGACAAACTGGGCTTTCTCCTGAACCTGGACTCAAAATTGTAAGTAGAACAGTAGGACTCTCCTTTGTCTCTGTAGTTACACATATCTGTTGTAAGCAACTTTTAGGTCACCTGGGCGGTTGGCTCGCTGGACCGTACACTTCTACCTGGGACAGCCAAGTCCTGCAGCAACCTGGCAATTACAACTTTTCCTTACTCTAGGCTTTGCTGGCCAGCTTGGATCATGGTTCACTGTCATTAATTCCTTAATGACTGATCAAGAGGCTATAAATGTCCACCTGAAGCCATGGCTGTCAATCTGCTCTACTGTTAATCTTCCGAATAAGGAAAAATGTATTAAACATTTAAAAGCAGGAGGAATGTCAATCTGCAATTTACTGGGATGCTTACAAGTTTCTATTTCCTTTCCACTTGTTTCTTTAAAAATGAATACTAATATTGTTGTTTATAAACTGGAGTGGGAAGAAACTCAACACCAAGGCAGTGGCCATTTGCTATGTCAGAAGAACAACAAAGTGCTGAAGTTAATGAAGTAGTGAAATGCACTACTCATAGTGCTTTTTGCCATAATTCAGTCAAATTGAGACTGAACTTCTTAACACTAGGGGTCACTAGCGACTCTGTTTGAGGTCAATAGCCCTGCGGAATTTTTGGTGTTGGGAGTAAAAAGACTACTGAAAACCTTCTGCCTCTATTACTTAAAAGGGCACTGAGGCAACCTAGTGACTTTGACTTGAGGATGCTTCCCCTGTACAATATATCATGTTAATATAAAAACCATTCTTAATGTTTAGAAAGTTTCGTTGTACTTACAGGGTATAACATTGGAGTTCTGAGTTTAGTGTTGCTTAGCAGCTTGGGAGCTTCCATAATGAAATAAAAGCCTCGTAAGTGTGTTGGGAATTGCTCCTTGTAGGAAAGGAGAAAGTCTCCAGGTAGGAGCTTTTACAGAAGAAGCTGGTACATAAACTCAACTATAGTAATTTATCTGGCAAAAAGGCACTGCAGAAGAATGTGTATGAGAAAGAAGGAATATTGATTTATTTATGTATTTTTTTCCACTTCTCCCCTGAAGGCTCTGTATTTCATTCAGTGTGCAGGACGGATGGTGTTTACTGTATGAGTTAAGCCAGTGGATTACTAGGTGCCACCAAATGCCAAGATTTGCAGTCACTTTCTGACATCTGTGCTTGGCAAAAGGCTGCATGCTTTTATTATTATTAAATATTTATATTGTAGTAGTTCTTTGAGGCTGGCTATGTCCTAGAAACAAGAGTCTCATTCACTACAAATTCTGAATCATTCTTTGAGCAGATTCTATGTTTGCATAGAATTAAATGAGATTTCTACAGGAGGATCAGCACATAATCATGTAGTTAATTATAGACTGTATCTTACAGCATATTTAGTAGGCCCAACTGAAGGTTGCGTGGTCATTCATTATTCGGCAAATGCTTGGTTTAGTCACCTCAACGATTACTTTAAGTATGCCTTGGCATGTTACAAGTGTAGATTCACTTGTCTTGCGCTTGTGAAAAGCTCCTTTCTTGTAATCATTCGTGTGATTTGGGGGCCTTTCCCTTGCATTGTCGCCCTCATCCTTCTAAACCAACTTTCCTTACTCTGCTGGCATGCCATTTACTGGGCGAGATGGAAGCTAGTGACTGCTACCTCTGTCCTGGTTTCATCCTTCAAAAGCCATTTTCAAAGGTACTTTAGCAGTCTGGTGATTCGATGCTTCTAAACAGCCAGAGAAAAGCCCTCCTTGGGTGACAGTGGATCTTTTCACCTGTTGCCACAGTCAGCTCAAAACACTGGATGTTAAAATCTTAGCTGATGAGTGGTGGAGGAAGCATCCCAGGATTTGACTATTGCGGAAGAACCGCTCCCTCATAAAGTTTTGCAAATGTTAGGAGAAGTACTTGAGCTTACTGGAGTCATTCTTCACTTAAACGAAAAGATAGTGAGTATTATAATGTGTTAACTTGAGAGGGAAATAAATTTTTTTTAAAGGGTAGAAACAGGCAAAAAAAATTGCTACCATTCTCAATTAGGAGAGTGCCTATGAGATCAGTATGGTTGACCACAATAACATAATACTAACATAGTTAATATACTGTATTTGTATAATATATGGTATATATTTTGTATTGTGCAGTTTGTGAATCTTTAGGCAGTATTTAAGTGAAAGGAGGAATATTTTTTTCGGTGGACTCTGTGCTTTATTAGACATTTTGTGTACGGTGTATTTACAATATTATAGAGTAGATTTAGGAGGTGCAACAAAGTTTTATTTTTTTTATATTCATGATAATTTCAAACTTTAAGAAGAAAAGACAAAGAAATTGAGTCTTTGAGGGGAAAAAAAAAGGCAGAAATAACAACCTTCACCCTGCAAACTCACACGAAACTTGATCTAGACTTTGAAAAGACCGTAAAAATGGAGGGAGCTTGGGCTAGAGAAACACGCAGATTGGGTTACTTCTGTTTGTTGAAATTTCTTTACTTCAGAGCTTTAATAATGAAGAACTGAAACAGAGCCCCTTCCCCTCATTTTGTTTCTAGGGTGGAAGGTTGCTTTGAAACTGTTTGTGTCTATGTGTGGTACTTCACCATTAAGCACTGTTAAAATAAGCAATAAACGTGTTGGAATGCTGGACCTTCCCCATGCCTGCTGCTGTGGGATTTCTTTGTGCCCTGCTTCCCTTCCCATTTGTCTTTTTTTTTTTTATTCCTGTGATCCTGAGGGGAGAGGGAAAGAAAAGAAGTGAGGAGTCCCAGTGATCTCCCATCCTACCTAGGCAGAGTAAGAGTGTGTTTCACAGGCTAAACAGATGGATTCTTACCGTTACAAGCAAGAGCATCCTGATGCTTTTTCTGAAAGATTGTTTCAAGGCTTAGCGTACTTTATGGCATTGATATTTTCCTGGCAGTTGATTATTTATTTCTTTTTCATTTCAGGTTTTTCTTTGACTTTTAATTTGTGTCCTTCTATCTAATCTCTTCCAATCTGAACTAATTGTTTGAGCATTTCAAATATTTAAGAAAATGAGCCATAGCTGTTCACAGCGATTCAGTTACCAGGCTGTTTGTTGTTCATCCATCAAACCTCCCACATTTGGGTGGGATGTAACTGCCATCCTCGTTTTTTTGTTTTACTCTTCTTAGCTCATTTCAGGGTTGGTTTTTTTTTTTTTTTTTTTAAAAATTTTTGATCCTTGGAATTCTCATGAGAGTTTCTCACGTGAGTCTCCATTATCTAACTTTGAGATTCCTATGTTAGACACAACCTCAGCTGATGACCAAGATAACAACTGTAGAACTCTGAATTACTGGTTACTTGGATAAAACTGATTCATTGCTTGATTTGTTAAGTGCAAACAAAGTAAAAAACTTATGTTTGGTGCCTTTAAAAGGGCCAGTTTCATGAAGCTGGAAGTAATTATGAACCAAACCATGTGGGAAAAGAATGTAAAGCAAAAAATATGAATGGCTGGGCATTGTTGAGCAGTTTTGTACTATTTGCCCCAACAAGTTCAGTTTCGTAGGAAAGCAATGTTCATGGAAAAAGCAGTTTTACTGAGAGTGTAAGGGAAAACGGTGATAATGTATTTATAGAAAAGGTAGAAGTGTGCGGTAAATATGTGAAGTTTTGTTCTGTTTGGATGGGGGCGGGGGGGGGGGAAGTACTTAATATCAACAACAAAAATTCAAGCAGCAGATACCTAAGTTTGTGTGCTGTAGAATTGGTATGTCTGGACAACATTCTTGCAAGAATTTCTAAATAAGTAGCTGAGGACTTTTTGCACTGCTAGAGATTATTAATAAATCTTCAAACACTAGGGGTTCTCCATATTCTTGGCAGAAAGTTGATGTACAAATATTTTAAAAGCAAAAAGGAATGACTCATAAGCTTTTCAAGCCGTTTTTGATTCTGAGCACAATAACATGATGACCAATATAAGTTTCCACCAAAAAAAAAATGAGATTGTAGTACATACAGTTCCAATTAGCATGCATATTAAATGGGAAACACTTTTTGTTAGATGGGCTTGGTCTTCAAGTGAATGTCCATGAACGTGCCTGGTATATGTGAGATTTATTTCTTTCTCAATGTTTTCCTCTTAGGACTGGGTTTGCACATTTTGTGTCAGACTAGCTGTACAAAAACTGAGAAGTCTGTAAAGAAAAGGCTCAGTTCTTTTTTCCCCTCCATGTCTGTAAGGTGGAACACTTACTTTGCTTGTAGTTCTTCACCACAGTAGCATTAACCTAATTAAATGTGTGTTTGTTTGTCTTGCTGGAGTGGATCTGGTTCCAATTAGTTAACTTTACAAGTTGCTATTAACTGTTATTTGAGTAAAATTTTTACAGTTGTTGCATTCACAAAGGCTAAATTTGCTTCAGTAACAAAACCCAATTCAGCAATTATCTATAAGCTCATAAATGACACGAGGCCCTCCTGTTGCTTTATCCTTTATCCTTTATTGTGGGAGAAGAGCATATAAAAAAACCCACACTTTGTTATTCCTTCAGAAAGCTGTTCTAAAGCTCAGAGATAAATTACTGTAGTTTTGGCCAGGTTCTACACTGCTAAGCTTGTTAAGTTTCTGGTTACTGAATATCCTCCTACGAAGACCTACTTGCTTTCTGAATAACTTGTGCAAATTGAATGGATTGGGCTATCTAAGCATTGATCATTCCCAAAATGTCAGTTAAAGAGATTAGAAATACTGCATGAAGACCATTAAAGGAATTAGTCTCGTTCTAATTCTAATTGGTGGTCATCATTGTATTGTTGATCTTGGTTATCATAAACAACGTACCTGCACACATTGTGGAGGCAGGTGATTTATTGCTGCCTGTCCTGAATCAAAGAAGTTGTGAGCTTATTAAACTTATGGAAGAGTTGCCTTTGTTGGAAATCCCAAAGGCAGGTATGTGGTGACCAAGCATCAACTCTTCTGTACATGCCTGACTTGACATAGATGCCTTCTTGCAGGCCAGCACTGTTCCACCTCCAAAGAGAAATCTACTTCCGTTTGCTTCCCCTTCACAATGTTTTAGCGAGTCCTTATCTGATGGTTGAATGGAAATCAAGTGTATTCCAGCAAGGGAACATTATACTGTTTGTCAAGCCAGCCTCTGAATCATGTCACTTACTCTGAAGAATGCTTTTGCTATCATATCTAGATACAGCTTAGTTGCCAGCTCCTAATTTATGTTTTTTTTGTAGCTGGCTGTGAGGAGGTTTTGTAAATGGGATGTATGGGAAGATGTAGCTTACTTTACTCAATCTGTCTCTAAATTTGTTGTCTGTATTGCTGTAATGTGACCAGAAATGTCAAAGTTTTGCTGTCTGTATGTGCTGAGAATGCCATACATAAATTTTAAGAATATGTAGTAGATCATCAAGGCAGGAACAAACATGTACAGACTTCCTGCATGCTGAGGAAGGACAGTAAAACTAAGATATACTTTTAACAGCTGTGGTTATGATCTATTAGGTAAGAAAACAATATTTCATTTATGCTGAAAGAAAGCAGGAAGCCTTATTGCTGTGCTTGAGAAGAATTGCCTAGTAGAAGAGAGGATGTTGATCTGCCAGGTAGTGACATACTGTGAGACCATGATCCTTAGCTTTCTACAGAGAAGACAGAGGAAGTCTAGCTGAGAGAGACTGTTAAATATAATCCAGAGGTGTATTTTATTTCACTTGTTCTGTTCCCAGTCTTATGACTGGAAACCTGACAGTAAGTCTTGCTTGGTAGAAATCCCTTTATTTTACTTGTTTAAAGTTGTTCTAGGACTGAAGGACAAGATAAGTTTTGATTAGGTTGGTAAGTTTAGAATATGCTTTTTCGTTGAAGCAGCATTATGTTGCTGCTAGCATCCTTGACAGATCTGCCCTGGCGAAGTACTCTAAAGGACCCCAGGCTTGACAAGGGCTGATGGGAGAGCTGGTGTTATTTGGTGCCCATTGCAATGAACAAAGCACGATGAGGGCTGCTTTGCCGCAGGAATGTTACTTACAGCTCAGGCTGATGTGCCGTGTCAGGGACAGAGTCGTATAGCGGTTGTTGCTGTAAGATGTTTTTGAGGTTACGGATGGTTGAATTGAATTGTGAGGCACAGAGGAGCTTTTCCCTAGTTGTTTTTGAGAAAACCAGACAAATTAACTTTTTTGAAATACTTTGTACTCTTACATTGCACAGAAGCCCATGTGATTCTTTCTCAGCTCACAGCAGAAAAGAAAACAAGCAGAAATGCTGCTCCTGACACTAGCTGCAGCCCCAGCCCTGCTCTCAGCAGTGCCAGTCAGAACCACAAAAGGAGGGACAGAAAACTGACAGAGCATGTATGTGCTGTTTCGTCCTTGTCTGCCATGCAATCTGTTCCAGCTCGTTAAAGAAGGATAAACTGAAAAGCCAACAACTAAAATGTTTTTTATTTGCATTTCGAATGTCTTTGAATACTTCTGTTTGATTTCAGACCTTTTAATTCCTACTTAGAAATATCTTCCCCCGACTCTTTAAAAGGGTTAATCTTGAAGACATGGAAAATGTGAGCAGTGTCCTATACAGCTGCAAAACATTGAAAACATTGAGTGCCTTCCTCCTGCTCCTTTTCATCCTCTTAGTGACTTTTTTTTTTTTTTTTTAACACCATTGAAGGCAGAAATCCCCAAAGGTGGTTGTGTCATTTGACTGTTTGAGTCAGGGACTCTGATCTGTACAGTATTCAAAGCTGTATTTTATTGTCATGGAACTCAGGCTCAGGTGATTTTGTGAAGTGTTGCTATTTTGATGAATTAACAAGGAGGAGAGGATAGGATTTGTCCTGTTGAAAAGTGAAACCTGTTTCACTGCTCAGCCTTTGCACTCTCCTTTAGCTTGTACACCAAACATCTTAGAAAACCACTTCTCTCTCTCTTTTGGAGAGCCACAAATAACTTCCTTCTGATGTAGGACTGCTGTTCAGTGAAGTTAGGGGTGGTGTAAGATGAAGGAAGGTCTGGTTAATTGGGCTGTTCACAGTTCTTTGAGACAAACTTTATTCTGTTCTGTGACTCATCATGGTTACATATGCTGTTTGGATGTTGGTTGGATGGCCTTTTCAGACAAGCAGCTGCTCTTTGAAGTGAAAAAAAAAAAAGTTATCTTAGCAGAAGAGCATTCACTGGAACAATGTATGGAGTGAACAGAAGAGTTTTTTCATCTGGGTGGCTCTGCAGCTGTTTTTACTGTTAAGAGTTCTGGTTATTCTTAGTTATTTACCCTAAAGCAGTTGGGATTTTTATTAGTTTTGTGAGGGCACGTTCAGTCACAGTATCTGCAAGGGTTCCTCCAGGTCAGGGTTATGTTCTGTATTTACAGCAAGGTTTCTGGAGGAAACATTTTCCTCCCAATATGTAGCCTTCCTCCTCTTATACTTCAGTGTTGTACTTATTAGATTAATTGATGTCTGTTTGAATTCATGACATCTATCTCTAATATAGGTCAGTTAAGACAGCTGGGTTTTTTTTTTTTTTACTACTATTTCAGAAAAAAAGAGGGAGAAAAATTCAGAGCACTACGACTATATACAGCATTTTGTAAAACTGCTGTTAAACCACATTCCTCAATTGTGAGGTCACCTCAGCGTACCATCTAAAGCAATTTATTCACTGACTAGTGGGGTTTTTCCTCTCAATTTTAGTCCAGTCCAGGAAAAAAAAAAGAAATCTTTTGTCATATCCAGAGTCTTTTTCTTTGATTAGGAGGAGTTAAGTTGTTATTCCTTCCCAGGCTGTCCAGATTTTCCGAAGAAAAGTTTAAAGGGCAACCTTTATCACCCTTACCCCTGCAAAGTTACTGAAGATTTGTAAGATTTGTAAAGATTTGCTATCAGGTAACTGAGAGAGATTTTTCCAAGTGGGATTTATTCCCTTAAGGTTTGGTCTCTGCCAATCCCCTGTGCAATAGATCTGCTACTGCAACAGAAGAGCTTGAACTTCATTTGTGGGAAAACAAAAATGGCCAGACCAAAGATTCACCTGCCCCAATGTCTTATGTCAGAGTGCTCCCTAGAGTTGTTTAGTGAAGGAGAAAAAATACAGCAGTGTGAAGCAATCCTTCCTCCAGTGTTGCTCTCCAGCTTCTGAGGAGAGGAAGCTTTGGTATTTCTGAGTTGGGGATGCTGTTAGACTTCTTAATAGCTTTTGATCCCATCTGGCTTCTGTAACATACTGACATAAAGAAATCTACCTATTAACTGTATATCATATGAAAGAAATGCATCCTTCTGTCAGTGTTTTACTGTGTTTAGGATGATTTTCATTGATGTTCCAGTGATATAGGAAATAGTGAGTAATAAATCACTGTTCATCTTTTCCGTAGGATTCTGCTGTACTAGCGTGCTCTCGAACCTAGGTAAACACTGTCTCTTTGAGATGAAGTGTTCCATACCATGGCTGCTTTCTGCAATGAAATGAACTACGTTCTTCAGAAGGAAGATTTGATATTAAAACCTTAGTGTCTTTCTCATTTGATATTTAAAACTGCTAAGCACTGGATATTGACATTCAAGTCTCCTAAACTGTAGTATCCACAGATGTAAAACTATAATTTTGGCTATGATGCATCAGAAATTCTTAGTTAATCTTTTTTTCCCTACAGCTGTAGACTTTGGGGGAGTATGTTTGTTTTCAGGTTACTACTAGTCTGAGCAGGGGATTCCTGGATTCTAATTGAGTCGAGTTACTTATTCTCATCTGTTTAGCACTTCTTTGTCTCTCCTGGACGTACACTGCTGGATTCATTGCACTACAAACAGAAAAACACAGTTCCTGATCCAAAGAAAGCATTGCCCATTTGTAGATGTAACAGATGAGGGTTGGTGATGAAGACTTAAGGGTTACAGCAATAAAAGTATGACATTTTAATTTATCTTCTTGCATTCCTTCATTTGGCCAAAAATGGATGTGATAGGTGAGCGTTTTATTTCCCATTAGACTTCTAATTGCCTCATTTTTATGGCCAATGTGCCAACAGTGAGTTTTGAGAGGCATTTAAATAGAGAATCACAGCATTTAATTTTCTCAAGTATTGAGAATTACACATTCTAATATTAGGGAGCGCTACCATTTCTGACTTTGGGGAAATTGAGTTTATTTAGACGTTGTTTAGGCAATTCTTTCAGAAAGCTGTTCAGATCGGAATCCCAGCTGACTGCTGAGAGAGTTCTTATTGACTATGAGTGCGTCCTAACACATCCCATCGCCAAACAAGTGGCTGTCCTCAGGTCATCCTTGTCTCTTATCTGTAAAACCAGAATATTGATACTTGTTACTGAGGATGGAAACCAGTAATTTTGGGTCTAAGGAAACTAGAATAGATAAAAGTCCAATAATATACATTCAGGAATTATGCTGGTTATCAGCAAGTTGCTTCATCATCAAGTTACAAGTGTCTTTGCAAAGATTAATAAATAATCAAAAATTCAGGAAGCAGTCATCTTAATATTTTTTATTTTTGTTTTTCTTTCTTTGGTAAATAGCTGCCTTCTGTGAAAACAAATACATGCTTTTTGTTTAGTCTAACAATTGGTATTTCAGCCCCTTGTTTTCTCTTTTCCATGTTTCTTTCAAAACACAAACAAACCCTCAAATTGACTGTTTTCTACTCCTTATCTGTATCCATTTGAACACAATTCTACTTTTCCTCTGTGCTACTAGTCTTAAAGGTAAGACATAACAGAAACAGAAACTTTTTAAAACTGGGACAGTTTATAAAAAACAAAGGAGATTGGGGATATTGCTCAATTCTTGGAGGAGTGTGCAGCATGAGGTCACGTACAAAATGTGCTATGGACTTTTCTTGGATTTTATCTGCATCCTTTGAATCTTTTTTTTATACTCAGCGTTTAGTTTCTTTATTTACTTATTTCAAACAAACAAAAACATTCTAGCTTGAAAGCTCTTGGTTCTTTTGTCTGCAAGGATCCCAGTGCTTTTTTAGGAATTGATAAAATGTTATTAATTGAGAAGCTCCAAGCAGGGTTGTTGGATTTTGTGAACTATGAGAGATCATACAGTCCTTTCTGACAGAGAAATAACTTATAACTGTATTTCTTAAGATGTTTATGTATTTAACACTGCTGAGACTAAGCTGAAATTTCTCCTTCTGCCTAGTGGTCTAATTCCTAGTATGTCAAAGACCAACAATGGAGACCGATAAAGAATTAGGATCCTTGTGCCTTTTTTGTGGATGAAAACCTCTTTAGTGTGTTTGTGCAAAGATGCCATTTCACAAAGAGTGAATGGCATTGCCAGTGTTAGTGGGCCTCAGCTGTCAGTGCCCCGCTGCCTAGCATGCATTTCCCAAAGGGTAGCACTGGCTTCTCGTATCTTCGTTCAGGGCTATGGAGGTGGGTCATGCATTTTGGTGGAATGTCTTTAAAACTTTGTTTTTCTGAGCCAGTTTAACGTAACCTCATCTTCTTCAGCCAGTGTTTTTGAGTAGTCCAAATAAATAAATAAAAATATGTGTTGATTATCTTTGCTATTAAGAAATTAATTTCATGAGAAGCCGCAATTCTTGGTGGAGAAGCGAACAGGACATTTTTTTTTAGTGTGAATCATATCTTTTTAGAAAGAGGGATTTGAGCCATCTCTCCATGTATTCAGTCATACAACCTCCTTGAGAAATTTGCTTACATACTGTAGTAACATTTGAAAATATTTACATCTATTTAGCTGGCTATAGTGTGTGATAGATGCATTTCCTGCCTCTTTCAGTATAAGCATTCTGCTTTTCTTCTTTCTATGTCCTCACTCCTTTCTTTTGTTTGTTTAGTTTTTCCTCAGCTGGAACTAGAAAAATAGCAAATATCACATGATCAGGCCGTGTAATTCTTTGAACCAAAGTTTGGAAACTTCTGACAGAGCTGTAATCGGAGTTCCTTGAACTTCTGTCTCAGTGTTTCCTAACCTACGCTGCACTCCTGTTAAACATGGAGCTGCAGGCACGTACCAAGAGGAGGGTTCATCTTCTTTCCATAGTGTCTTGCACTCAAGGAGATTCTGCCTGTCAAAATGATGTGATGAACGTGACTCTAGTTATAAAGTAAGATGTGGAAATACATTTTTTCAGTCCCTTGCTGTTACTGGTGTATGGGAACTGGCTACTATATAGGTGAAGGTTGCTGTTATTAACAACTTCTCTTCCTCTGACTGAGTAGCAGTAACTGAAGGAGAGTAGAAGAGCTGCATCACCAGACCTGCTAAGGGTTTCCTCCCATGCCTTGAAGTGAACTGGTAGTATTTCTGTGAGGCTGTAATGAAGGGTAGAGTTGATGGGGCACTTACTTTCTCATCCTTCTCTTTAACAGAAGCCCTTGCCAGTTGGGAAGGGGAGGCTGGTTTGTGGTTTTGTTTCAGGGTTTTTCCCCTCTCAAATGAGGTTTGTTGCTTTGCGAGCTTATGAGATATTATGAAAAAGTGCATTGAGGACTGGAAGCTGTCTTTTTGTTAGACTATAAAGTGATGTATGAAACAAATACCATTCAAAGATCTGTGACCCTTTGATATTAACTAAAATATAAACAAATGTACACCTCAGCCACTCTGGTTGTGTCTTCATTAGAGTCTTCTTTGGAGGAGTCCTGCAATTTTGAAGCAAATCCTCTGTAATTGCTTCTTACTGTATGCTGTGAGTACACAAACTGGTTTTGAAATGTAGCCCTGGGCTTATTTCGGGGAAACTAAACTGAAAGCCATATTCCAGGAGTCTTTGAAATGCAGCAATATTTAACGGGAGGCATAAGAGTCCAAACTGAAACTTGATCTTTTGGCCAACACTGAGTAATGGATGTATGTGATGGATACATCTGGCCCACGGAATCTGACCAGAGTCCTATCTAAAATAAAATGACCTTAATCTCATGTGGTGGAGATACGGAATCTCAGCTTTAACTCTTTGATTTAGCAATCTGCCAAATTACTTGCTAATATTTCATTATTACTTCATAATGACCACTGGTTTATGTGCCTTTCATTTCATATTCTCATCACATCTCCTATTTGTTCTTCAGGTATCATGACATACACTTTGTAGAGCTGCTGTATAGATAGAAGACTCGGGTTATTTTGGACAAAAGAGAAAGAAACCCCAAGGCGAAGGGTCAACCTAGAGAGTGGGTTGCCAAAGAACTTACTTTCCTTGTCTCAGAAATGTATCAGTATGTATATTTTGTGTGCAAGAGTAACAGCAAGAGAAATCAGTCCTCAAAGAAGACTATCTTGAGCAGATTAAGTTTTTCCATTTTTACAATTCCAATTCCATGTGGAAGGGAAAGCAGCAAAATCTATCTCTTAAAGTAGATTTTGTAATATTCAATTACATGAGCTTAATTTCAGACTTTTTTTTTTAGTAGTCCAAACACTGAGTTTGTATTACTGATTTTTTTTAAAATGGATTTAGATTCCAGTCCTATGAGGATGACATGCTGTCCCTGATCAAGACATGATGAAGGAATTAACCATGGTGACGTTTTCATATTTGAGATTAAAAGAAGACACACGTGCCAAATGCAAGCAGAAGGAAAAATCTTGTTACTTTTTCTAAATCCTCTGAAAGCAGCTGGATTTTTAAGTTATCCAAATTGTGAAATTTTCTTAAGATTGATGTGCACGTAACAGCATAGAGAAGAGCAGAAGATCTTAAGAGTTCGGGATATGTGCTAGTCTTATAGGAGAAAAGTCAGGAAAAAAAAGTAAGTGTGTTTTCTTTTTAGTGGAAAAAGCCTATTACTTCCCTTTAACTTCACCCTCATCTAGGCACTTGTTTAAAAATTGCAGATGTTTACAGTTAGAGACTATGAATTGTTTCCTTCATTTATTTTGGATAAATTTATTGTCTTACTGGGTTTTTCCTGCACAAAATCTGAGCAAAATTTAAGGGTCTGCGGTGTCATCTAATTATAGCCTTTCAGCTGTCTCCAGTAGCTTCTTAACTACCTCAAGCCAACTGACGCTGTCATTGCAACTGAATCAGGAGCTGGAATAGATATGCTTGGACCCGGAAGATGTAGAGGAGATTTGCACCTTTGTGCCATAACAGTCACAACAGCCCTGGCTGGCTTACCGCAGCAGCTTTCTGTGTGACTGGGATGTCCCTGGTTTCCAGGCACAGTAATGCAGCTAGTGAGGTGAAGCTATTTACTAGTGAAGCACTAAGAAATGAATATTGTTTGGTCTGGTGCATAGTTCTTGACCCATCTGTTGGAAGCAGCATTCAGGATTGTAAAATGAGACTCAAACAAGCTCAAACGTGCCGTGCACTATGTTTTTGGAATTTGTCAGGCGGCATTTGCAGAATGTACTTTGAGTAATGGCACTTCTTCCATTTGGAAATAAGAAGCATAATCAAAGAAGTAGCAATACATGCAGCAATGTGCTAAGTACATTGTCATCAGATATGAAGGAATGCTTATTCGTACACCAGTTCTGCGTACTTTTTTTTTTGGTACAGAACTGTGTACCTACTGACAGCAGTGGGATTTTACAAGGCTGGATTAGTTTGAAAAATTTACAGTTCTCTTTGGGATGCTTCATGCAGGATGTTTTGCATTCTGAGATATGGAAGAGCAATCTCTGTGAATCTTGGAGGAAAAAAAAAACCAAAAAGCCAATTTATATATCTAAAATTGTGTTAGCTTTGATAGCTTTTTGAGGTAGCAGAATGGTAGACAGCAATCCTGTATCCAGCCTTACTCTAAATGTTTTGCTTTGAGTTACACCTAATGTAGGCTTATTTTGAGTATGATGACAGTGTGTACTGTGTAATCTGAAGACATCAAACAAATCAAATGTGTCACTAAGTCGATTTAAAACATAGAGTGCCCATTTCTAGTTTTCTGTAGCCTGCTGGCTCAGTATGTGGCTAGAGAAGGGAGATGAGCAAACTTTGAATGATACGAGATGGCAGCTACAACTGGCTTATGAGAATTGTTCTGCCTCTGGCAGTCTGGATCATGAACTTCATCACATCCGAGAAATGTTAACAGCTCGGCCCCTCGGGCTTTAGTGGCTCTCGGTATCTTTGTGGGTTTTGTAATTGACAGTTCCACCATCAGTACGCGGCCTGATCTGTATTCCGTGCGACTCAAATGCATGAGGGTTTCGGCCTACTATTCTTTAGCAGAAACACCATGATGGGCATCTGAGTGACATTTTAATTTGATAATGGAAGCGCCTTTAAATCAGAAAAGAGAAAAATGCTTGTGTTTGTGGCACAAGATATTGTGTGACCACTGAGGTCACTTGAGAAAGGCCTGCTGTTGAAACAGTTACATGAGTTTGCCAGTGATGACTCACCGCTGTGGTAGCTGCAGATAAATTCCTGTTGCTTTCTACTTGTTTTTGAAGATATGGTATTAGGGATTTCTGGATGTGGCTTAAACAGTAAAAATCCAGCAACACTTATATTTGCTTGGTATAGATTAACACTTCCCACACTACTTCCTGTCTGAAACGCTGTGAGCTCTACACCCTGCTGCCCCTTTTGTCTATGTCAGAAGGGGATATATTTCAGCACCATTTAAACCCTTGCATTTTGTCAGCAACTGGCCTTTCCTTCCTGTGCCTATTTCTGAAAAGATCCTAACTAACTGGAGTCAGAACACAAATCATCCAGTGCAAGTCTTTGGGATTCAGACTGCTAGATGTTCACATCTTAGATGCTTTCTCATCTCTCTTTGTAGAGATATGTGCTATAATACCACCTGTGGAAACCAAACTCATGGATTTGGGTGGTGCTAGACAGTGTTACGCCTGTATCTGTCTCTCCATATCTATAGCATATATTTAGAGGAGTTGAAACTTTACTGGTAATAATTGACAGTGTAAATAGTCAAATGTATTGTTCTGCCATCTTATATATGAGGAGTTGTGATAGTAAAATATTACATGTTTTCACCAAAACTCTGCAGGATATCTGTGGCAGAATCAGAAACAGGTCCATGTTCTTAAGCTTTTTCTGGTCCTTTTCATCTGCAAAGGTCCGAAGAAGTTAAACATTTACAGTGACTTTTTATTTTCACCAGTTTATTTCTGCTTCCAGCTGTTGAAGGTTTAGATTTTTATTCAGCGGAACTAATTGTATTCTTTAAGAACTATAGATTTAGGAGGTTTTGTACTGTATGTGGCTAATTGTAAAATTAACTGTTCATTTATTTGTCACCCGGTTGGAACTGGGTAGCGATCTCTTGGGAAGTGACCCCAGGACCAGTACGAGAAGTATAGTTACTACCAGTTCAGCATGGAGTTACTGTCATTCACATAGATAATTTTACCAGCCAGGGTTCTGTTTGCACCACTGCTCACAATCCCTCTAGGGCCCTGCCTGCAGCTCAGGGGTCTGCTCACTTGAAGTTCTCTGGATCTGCGCTTATTACGTTTAGCAGTCATTTGTTAGTTAACTGATACTGGTGATGGACGTGTTGGTGATGCGTGGAAAACAAAGCATGGTCGTGATAATAATGGGCTCTTCAGAATTATTTTTGTGGGTCTACTCTGTGGATTTGTACAGTCGTCTTCATTGGACTCCCACTGTTGTCATGTAGGAAAAAAATTTTCAATACTTGCCTACAGCTAATAAAATGATGTCGCGAATACAGTATTACTGATTGACTCTTTGCGGTAGGTAACACTTGCAACTTCCACTGAATGTCGAGCATGTAACTGTAAATGCTGGTTTTGTTTTGTTTGGTTTTTTTTAAGGAATATTAATAATTCTCATACTGTGACTGACATTAAGGTATCTGATGTTACTTTGAAAGCACAAGTAAGTTAATGTTCATAAAGTTTTTGTAAATGGATGGATGTAGAGATTTGGCAAGTGGTGAATAGGGACACAAATAAAATTAAATGTTTTTTCCAGGTCTCACACATCTATGGTAAAAATATGTACTGGACTTAAATGTCTTTTATTGAGTTATTAATATTGCTTCTGTAGAAAAACTAAATGAAAAAAAAAAAACCCAGTATTCTGAATTTGGCCCTGAAGTCTCTAGGCAAGCTGAATGAAGACACATCTCAACAGAACAGCAGCAATATTATCTGTTCCAAATGCTGAAAGCATGCATCCCTTGATAATAGCCTGTCAGAACTGCTTCTAAATAATGTGCTACGTAATACTTTTCTACAATTTTAACTTTGATCATACTTTAGAAAAATAGCCAAAGGAAAGTACTGTTCATGTTTTCTTGCTTTTGAAAGGTTGAAGTCTAAAGTGATGTCTTGATATTTTTATTCCATGAACTTTACCTTCCTAGGTATGAAAATCTTTCAGCAAAAGTAGTGGTTTAATGGTATTTCAGATATCTTTAACCCTGTCCTTTGTTGTTCCCCTGTGATGCTATATTGCAACAAATGAATATCTGTGTTTCCCATTGTTCCTCACAGCTGTTTTTGAGAAAAGCTATAGGGCAAAAAAATAACTGTATGATTGCAAAAGCCAGTTCATAGCCAGGAGAGTCCTGACTACTTATTTTTTTTTACAGGCCTCCAGAATTGGCATCAAAGTATGCAAATTTCTCTGAGGGAGTGTGCAGGCCTGGTTATGCATCAGCGCTCATGACTGTCATCTTTCCAAAGTAAGTCATTACTTTACTGGGTGTTTTTTTTTTCCCTCTTCGCCTGATGACTTTGCATCCCTCAAGGTGGGTGATCTGCAGAGATTGTCTTGAAAAGTGTTGTTACTTTGTCACTGGATTGGTTGAAGGGGAGACCAGTGTTGAAATTCTGGGCTATTTGAGTGGTCAGTGGCAATGGCTTAATTGATTTTAGTCTGACTGGGAGCCTGCTCAAAGAGTGGAGTTCTGTGTGTTGAATAATAAAACAAATTATATTGTCCGTGCATGATGCAGATGTGTGGTCTACTGCAGTGATCTGTTTGACAAAAGAGGCTGTGAACTTTTTAATACAGCTGATACTTTCCTAAAAGATATATCTCATTTCTTTTGAGGAGGGAGTTTCCATAACTAGCACTTACAGAGGATAGGTTGGGTGACCACGGATTTCAGGCCAAGCCTGAAACTGGTGGTATCTTCTTTCTTTGTTTTTATTGGCAAACGTGGTATCCGCAAACTTTAAAAATTAAAAATAAAAATCTGACATTGCCTTGTAACCAGCAGATACTACAGTCAGGCCTTAAAAACAGAACAAACACTTAAGTGTTGAGACTATTTCCCCATCACCAGTGTAAACCAAACAATTATCAGTATTATCTTCCGTGTGAATTTTGGAACTCTGGTTAGAATATAAATAAATACTAGAAGTGAAGGTGGATGCATAATTGTCCTCTTCTTTTAAGAACTTTCTGAGTGCTTTTAAATCTATTGTTGTGTGCATATTAGATAGGAAGAGGAATATAAGCTAATATAACTGTGGTAAGATATCTGAAGCTAAAATTTTCCTTTCTTTATACAGCTGAAACCTAACTGCGCTTTCCAAGGCATGGCTGTTGTTACATATTGATTCTGCAGAGATAAATTATATACAGGGAAGAAAGAAAACTGCTTAGTACAGTTATTAAGGCCAGAAAAATACCATTAATGTCCCTTATCCTGATTTGTTTCATGATACAGAACATGATTTTTTTTCTTCCAGTAAATTCATCATGGATCACAGGCTGGTTAGCTTGATTTAAAAATTTCAATTGGTGGATGATCTGGTAATGATGTGCTACGCTATTCCTATGGATAAATTTATTGTAGCAAAAATATTAGTCTTATTTTAATTTTAAATTTATTTAAGACTTTGGCTTCAAGAATGAGGTTTTTTTTGCCTGCTAGAATCTGAAGTGTTGTTTATTCTCTCCCTTAGTAGGTATTTACAGATTGCTGTTCAGTCACCTTCTCACAGTAGCTAACTGCCGTGAACTAATACCGTGCAAAGAGGCAGCAGCTTGTCTCTAGTCTAACTAGGTGCTTGTTCTCTTGTTCATACATTAAAAAATCATATTCATAGTTGAAAAGACAACATCTCGTTGGGGATGTTCAGTTGCTTCTCTAACATGAACCCTAAACCTTACTAAGGTTGACACTTTTAAATTTAATTCGGTGTCGGACATTTCATTATTTTACCAAGGATTGATGTAAGGACGGCTGACCAGTAGTTCTGCAAAGAATTCCATGCTACCCTTAGGATTCTTTCTCTTCTGAAACTTCTCTCTTACTCAAAGAACTGTGCAAAGTTAATATTACCAAGCCAGGTATCATCATTTTATGTATTTAGAACTCTTAAAGCTAAATTAGCTTGCCTGTTGATTTAAGAATTTGAGCTGCATTATTTCTTTTATTCTAGCTTTTATTTTCAGTTGCTCGTATCATTAGGAAGACATCAGCTCTGCGACTAACATTTTTCAGGCTTGGTCTGTGCTATAAAATATGTGGTTTTGTTGGGGTTTTTTTACTATTTGGATAAAGTTGGTTTGGCTCTTTCCAAGCATGAATAAAATGAATAAATGTTTTCCCGTTCTAAAGGTTCCTGACTTTTTAGTGCAATTTTAAATGTAAATAGGCAAAATATGATGGAAATAGTTGAGATAGAATAAATATTTTTCAGAGGATGTAACTCTTCTTGCTAAGTGCTTCTTTAATCGTAAAAATGTGAGTTCAGACTTTACCAAGCATAAGCAAGTGCTAGAGGGATTAAAGAGCAATGCCCTGAGAAATTTCAAAATGTGGTTGCTGGTAAGGAAAGACTAAATAGTTTTGTTTGGTTGGGTTTTTTTTATTATTAGGTCCTTAGTTGATCAGTTCTCATTCTAGTAATGCTTGATGCCTCCAATAATCCTAGTTGGAAAAAATCCTAAGTTAAGTGTGCAGATGTTTATTGGAGAGTACTAAATAAAGGATTGGTTACTTTTCAAGAACAATTTGGATTGCCTGATTTACATGGCCACAGTCCAGCAAAATATATGTTAATACATACAATATGAACTAAGACATCTGGGAGGAACAAATGCAGATTATACCTTCAAGACAGAAAAACTCTGTCTTGGAAACAGACCCAGAGAAAGCTTCATGTAATCTCAACAAAATATCATAGCTGAAGTGCTATTTCAGGTTCATATGTACACACGTAAGTTGAGAAATTCTGTGTGTAGCACTGATTTAAAATTAAAAACCCAAAAACCCCAAAACCCCCACAGCCCAAGACTTCTACTGTTTTCAGTTTCGATGGTGAAAGTTCAAGAAAGGAGGGGAAATAAGAGATTGAAGGAAAGCCACAAAAACGAACAAGGACTGGCTTTAAACAGTAAAGTAAACAAGGCTCCTAGAAATAAGTCATCTTTCTGAAGCAGGAGCTGTATCCAAATGAGGAGGATAGGAAAGAGCATTAACTTTGGCAAGTTAAATATAAACCATAATGAAGTAGGCCAAAAAAATGTTGAACAGCAACTTTATAAAGGCATTAAAAAAAAAAAAAAATCAAGCTTTTTGTCTGTCAAAAGTAGAAAGCCTGCCAGAGATGCCGATGGGCTGACAGGTGATCATAATATTACACGTGAGCCAAGAGAAGGTAAAGCCGTAGCAGAGAAGTGATTTGCGTTGCTATTCATGGGAGCACGGTTCCCATGTGGAGCCTTGCTTCCCAGGGGTCAGGCTGGGGGAAGCTGACGGAAGGCTGACGTTTTGGACCACATCGGTACAATGGATTGCTAGGAAAGCTCTCACTTTGTGAAGAGCTCTGTGGTGAAGTTGCCGAGTTACACACAGTTGTGTATAATCACCGCTTAAATTGGCGTTAGAATGGAGGAATGAAAAGCAGTAAACTTGTCAGGCTTTTCAAGAGGGTCCCATGGAGCGTTTGGGAAACTGGAAGCTAACAGTGAGCCTGGTTTCTGTATTAGGCACCTTGGTAGCAACTATAAAAAAGAACAGATTTAGTGTTTGTTCATAGGAATAAAGGTGATGATAGAGAGGAGTCGTGTTGTCTTCTGCAGCAGGAAGTCCTGCCCTGTAAATCTGCTCATGTTGTTTGAATAACTGGATGAGCATTGGATAAAGGTGATTTAACTAATACGTCTGGATTTAAAAAATTAAATAAAATAAAAAAAAACAACCCCCAAAAAACCAAACAAAAAAACCCAACTAAAACAAAAACTCAACTGAAAAAAAACCCAAACACTTGATGTTTCAAGGACTTGTGGGAAATTAAAGTGGTGTAATCCTGTAGTGGCTAGGTGGTGACTATGTAAAGATTGGAAACTATGTGGAAAAAAATAAGATTGAACAACATAGGGAAATTACCCTAGAGTCTTCTCAAGACTGTATGCTAGGATCTCTGCTATTCCAGGTGCTCATAAGCTATCATTAAGCTGTCTGTAGTGGAAGATGAATAATAAGATGTCGACACATTTTTCCAGGTAGCAGGACCAAAAGCTGACTGTGAGGAATGTCAGAGGGATCTCACAGCACTAAGCGGTGGGACAACAAAACAGCAAATTCTGTTCTGATAGATATAAGGTAGTGTTTGTTCAAATGATTGATCTGACAGCGTATACCTAATGATGGACTTAGTTATACCTTGCAAATCAGGAAAGAGATCTTTTAATTACTGTGGGTGGTTCTGTGAGTTGCAGACCAGCAAAGGTTAAAACACTGTGAACATACTAGGAGACAAATGCAAAAAACCCAAGAATATGTTGTGACACCGTATAAATACCCCTTGTGCCTCTATCTTCAATAACACATCTAATTCTCTTCAACTAATTTTGAAACAGATCTAGAAGCATTAGGTATATGTGGTGGTAATAAAGACTAAACAAAACCATGGAGCAAGCAGAGGGTTTTCACAAATGTGTGTAACATAGTGAATGGCATGGAGTAGATGTTCAGGTGATCGCTTCTCTCAGTACAAGATTCAGAGGTATAAAATGTAAATATTGTGCACTGGGTTTAAAATAAACAAAGGGAAGTGCTATTTCATGCTATTTCCAGTTAAATTTCTCTAAGAATGAGTTAAGTAGTGGGCAAAAGATTTGAAAAAGATTGACAGTTAGGCTGTAAGACAGGAGACTGGAAACCTAAATGGATGTTGAGGGCAGAGGGTAGCTTTATATATTCCCTGTTTCTTAGACTTTTTACCGAAATGTTGGCCAACGGCATCAAGTATTGGGCAAAACAGACGTTTGGTCTAATCCACTGTGCCTATGCCTGTGTTGTTTTTTTTTTTGTTGTTGTCTGGTTCTTGATTTTTTAATTATTATTCCTTAAAGGCAGACTGATGTGGCTTCAGAAAAACATGCTGCTGTCTGAATCATGACAGTGGCTCCCCACCAAGAGAAATGGATGCCTGATCTCAGCACTCAGATCTCAGTACTGCATCTCAGCATAGGAGCTGGCTGGCTGAGCTGCATCTGCTGCTCCCTGTAATTGAAGAAGTTATCTAATTTTTTCACTTTCCAGGACAATACGATTCTGCCTCTTGCAAATCTTCCAACAGTAAATAATGACTCAAAGTGCCTGAAGTAAGGTTACTGGTTTTGGAATGGTACAAAGAAAATGACAAGTCTCTTTGGTAAAATGGCATCAGTAGGTCAGTGAATTAGACTACTATGTTCAGTGAATTAGACTATTTTTAGTAGGTCTGAGGTCACCTACAAGTCTGGAGCTAATGCTTTGACCTTTTTGTAGAAGGCACTAACTTGTGTTTGCAGTGGTAATAGTGCAGTCTCCTGCATGTCTGGCCTTACTGTGGAAACGATGCTGCCTGTGTACAGTTCTTTCTATGCCCTATTCTTTATCAAATGAGAAAGGAGACCTCTGCCCACAGCTTGTGGCTGACATGCCAGCCCGGGACAGTCCAGCTACTGACAATTTTCCAACCACAAGCTCTTGTAAGTTGGCAGCTAGTACTAGAAATTAGATGAGGTGGTAAATAGAGAGGGAATGTCTGCAGCCTTGTGAATCTGTATTTGGTAAGAGAACATGGGAGAGGAGTATTTAAAGAAAGATAAAGAGTATCTGAAAGGATTTAAGAATAAGGAGGAAAGGGGAAGTTCGATATACAACAGATCTGTAGGTGTTGTGACCAAAATAGTGAATTTAACATTTGTGGTACAAAGATATATAAGACTATTTTTAGCACCAAGGATATGATAATAAACATCCCTTTCTAGTCAATGGGTGCTAAGAAATAATCTTATATGAATCACAAACTTATTTAAGTTAGTTCAGAAACAAAATTGTTTAGATTTATTTGATTATTCTAGTGCAACCTTTCTATTGATTAACAATTGGCATTTTCTTCACAGTTGTCTTTTTGTTGTTGTTGTTATTTTTCAATGCCACAGCCTGCTGTCCACTCTGAGGAAAAACAGGTCTCCTGTAAACTCTCCTGGGTTTATATTTTAATGCTGAATTGTTTCTCAGTACATAAAGTTCAAAATTTTTTAAGCTTTCATATCAGTGGAGAATGTGTGACAGTTTTATGCTGGCCATGGAAATTTCAGTGGCTTTTTCTCAAGTTATTCTTCTGTGGGTTTTCTCTGATCCTTAGTTCCCCCTTGACAGACTCCTGTGCATTTCTCCGTTTGCACAGCCCAGTTGTGTATGGCTGGGACAGCTCCAAAAGGCCTTTCTCTAGAATGTGCAGGGTAGACTCCTGTCTTGTTGATGCCAGATCTTGGCAAAACTTTCTTTGCCATTGATGTCTTGCAGGTATAGTTTATGCAGATTTCATACTTTCAGGAAAAAAAAAAAACAAACAACATTCTTACATGCATTCTTACACGCAAATGGGGGATCAGGGCTTTTGGTGGAAACGGAGCTTTAGCAAGAGCTTTAGTAGGAGTCGGCATAATTTAAAAATGTGGTCTCCTCATCCCAAATACTTCCCCGTTTGTTTCCATATCCCCTTCCAGTAGCTGTGCCTCTTATAATAAGCACACAAGAGCATCTTTCCTGTTTTGTTACTTAGATATTCAGAAAAAAAATATTTTTAAAAGAGAATTTTTAACCCTCTGCTTGGAACTGACTTTATTCATGTCTGGCTGTGTCAGTGCCTGATGAATTGCTGCCATACCCAGCATGGGCTTGTGCTGAAGTGACAGAGCCTGAGCTGGGTGCTTGGAGCCTGTCAGCGCAGGTGAGGCTGCTTCCTTTGTGATGAACTATTTAAGGCGAGCAGAGGAAGCCAAAGGATGGCAGCTTCACATGGTTCATGAGAACTCACTGAAGAAATAGACTGGATAATTAGTTTGCCACTGAGGAATTCAAAACTGTTCCCTGGCTGTAGTGTGATCTGTCCGCAGTACATTTTGCGATCTCTTCAGATGCTGTGGGTAGTATCTCTTAATTTTTTAAGATACATGAAATTGTGTATATATATGCTGAATCGGTTATTGATAGTAGGGATTTTTTTTTGTCTTCTAAATATATGTATAATGTACATCTCATTTGAAATACACTGTAGAGGTTAATTTTGTTAATTTGAACTGTGAAAGCAGCTTGTGTCCAGTGAGAGAGGTGGACACTTCTTGAGGCTCCTACTGAAGTCAGAGTCCCTGTGTCCCCGATGCTGCTGTGAGAAATGCTTTCTGCTTTCCTTCAAAATGAGATTACCCCTCTTCTAGGAACAGGGAGTACTCAAAGCCCTGTCCCTTCTGTAAGTCTTTTGCTCTGTGCTTGTGCATTTAGGAATGCTGTACCATGATGGCGGAGATTGTTTCAGAGCTCAAAGTTACATTTGGTGTCTCAGTAACTGCTGTAATCACAGCTCTGTAAGGGAATTTGTATGTGTCAATGCCCAAAAGGGTGTTTGGCGCTGCCAGAGCCTGGAGTATTTATCAAAACTTCTCTCAGATCATATATCTTGCTTATTCTGCCTGTCCTCACAGTGAAGATGAAAATATTTGTTGTTTTATTATTGAGGTTTGAATTTGCACAGACAAGTTGACACAGATGTGTTTTCTCCTGAGCAGTGCTGAACATCATTGGCTTCACTCAGTTCCTTGGTTAACTCTGGCTAGAGGAGCTCAGGACTCAGAGGAGAGGAAAGAAGGAATGGAAGAGGAATTGCTGGTGCCCTGATCGGTTAAGCCATTGATGTTTCCCACTGCTCCATGCTGTTCAGTGCCTAGCTTGTGCCAGGGGCATTGGATCATGCCGCTGCTCGCATTTACCTCCTCTCACCTCTTTACTGTGTTTTGTAAAACCCAGGCTAAATAAACATGCAATCCAAAACATGCACACTGTAATGTTCCTCAGATCACTTCTGGTGTCTGAGCAGCACCTCCCCACCCAGAGTTCCGTGGCTTTTCCAGTAATACATCTTCCCATGCAGCCAGCTGCTGACTCCCTGTCACTGCTTGCAAAGGGAGCATTTTGCACCGCTCTACCTTTCTTTCCTTGTGATTTTTATAAAGTAGTGCCTTTTTTCTACCTTATATGTTGATTCTGGAGTGAAGATTTTATCATTTTTTTCACCTCTCCAGTTAGTGTGTTGGGTGTTACGTAGAATTTGAAGGCACTTACAAAGAGAGTGATTCTTTAAAATATATATTAATGTAGATTTTTGAGTGGCAGAATTGGGTCAGACTATACAACAGGTATAATTCCTATGTTTGTTTTGTTTTTACATGCTCATTTGAGAGACTTAAATCTTTCACACTTCTGCCTAGAGGTGAAAAGTATGTTATCTCACAAAATATTTTGTCACAGCTGGCTGTACTTCTGTGAACATACAGCACAGTCTGTTGGAGACATTTGCTTTTAGTGTTCAAACTAGGATTATTGTCTGAGCTGGTGTTGCTGTGTGTTACTGGGGCAATTGAATTGTATCCTGACTGCTTCAGTCCCTTCCATCGATCGTGTCTGCAGGAGGAAGCTAGGACCAAGAGGCAACATTTGATAACTCATGTTCAGAGTGTTCCAAACCTCTGGTACCTAAGTGGTGGTAACAAAAGCTGAATTTGAAGTGTGGTCTAAGAACTAGTTTCTCCATGACAGATTCCCTGCATTCTTTTTTTTTTTTTTTTTTTTTTGTAGAGAGCAGTGATTAGGAACATAATTCCAGAGATGAGCAGATGAAACTGTGCACAGAACTTCACTGCTAGCTCTTAAATTCATAGCACCAGTTAACCAGCTGGAGCTCATACTTCAAAACAAACCTCAGTGGCAACAGCTCATTTCTTTCCTTCTGGCAGCCTCTGAAGATGAGCATGCTGCTGCAGTCAGGTTGAAATACATGTGGCATAATGTAAGAGTAGATTGAAAGGAGAAAAAAAAAAAAAAAAGACTTGGGTTCTGTGTCTGTATCACCTTCCCTACGTGGCACTGTTAGCTTAAGGATTTCGTGCTGCTCCATTACCTGAGCCAGCATAATTGCCTGTGGACAGTGCAATAAACTGGGTAAGTAAAATAATCCTTATGTCTGAACACAAGTTTTCCTTCCCTCATCCATCTGCTCCTTTTGTGCAAGATTGTTTTTAATCCAGATCAGTTTACTGATCCAGTTTGTGGAATTACCAAATCACCCTACAAACCCTGCCAAGGGTGCAGCTTGGGAATGAAGAGCTAAGGTGATGGGACTGCAAAAACTTCATATGCCAGCCTGGGCACCAGGACAGGGGTATGGGGAGCTGTTGCTCAGGAGGTAGGGATCTGGCTTCACCTTCAGTTCATGCAGGCTGGTCTCTCTATCCCATGTTGACTTTTTAACTTTTAAAAAATGTGCTAAGTAGCACGTGCAATTCTTGTGTGCTGATCGTGACAGTGGATTCTACGTCAGAGGCATTTTTGGAGCTGAAATCTTTCATGCTTAACCTTTCTCAAGAGTTATTAAAAAAAAAAAGTGAATCCATGTGATGTGCAGGCTTTGTGCTTGAAAAGTGTTTTCAGATTCCTTTTCGTGACTTCTGAATTAAGTGAGCCTGTTTGATGAAAGCTGGAATATAGACACATGGACGTTACTGAGCATGTGCCTTTCTGGCTGCGAGAAAAGTGCAGAGCATATGCACTCTTGCTTCAGTATGAGTACACTGCTTCTTATGCCAGAGTGGGAACAGAATGGGGTTTTTTGTTTTGCTTTGCATTTTTTTTTATTTTTCAGAATACTACAGTTATTTCTAAATTGTGAACTTTAACAACAACAAAAAAATCAGATAGCTTTGCAAATTTACAAATAAATAATTGTAGGCGCATAAGCATGATTATTATAATAGAAACAATAGAATTAATTCGTGGCACCAAATAAGTATATTTTATTGTGCATGGGTGTTTGGGCTCTGTTGTTGTGGCCCATCTGCTCTAAAGCTATACCAATAAGAATGTTTAACTTTCAGAAGAAATCTTGCAGCAAAGATTGCTTGAGGATCTAAACGCATTTGAGTGAATGAAAATATCAGTGAGTGTGAAATGAAGCGGATGAAAAGGATCAGTGAGCATGAAAGTTAAGCAGTGCATGTAATATCACTGTGGTTTTGATGTGCATGTCTTCTTTTCTTTTTCTCCAGTTCCTCTAAGAAAGTGCTTTTGGGTATCTCTCTTTTTATTAAAACTCTGACTTTCACTCTCTGAAGGTTCATCTTTATTGGTCCAGCCCATCATGGAGCCCCATGAAGCTGCCTGCTATCTCTAAGGGTCTGTGTGGCTGTCACCAGTGATTTCCTCTTGCTGTAGAAAAGTGCGCAGCTTCCCTCAGAGTTTTCAGAATTGTATTCAAGAGTGGATAATTGTTCCTTCTGAACTCCTGACTGGTGGTTTTAATGAAGTTTCCTATCTTTGGGTAGATTTCAAGTCAATTTATTTTCCTCTTCTACCTCTCCCTCCTCTTCTCTTACTGTCACGCTTTGTTCTATTATTGAAGCATTTCAGGTGTGTCAGTGCATGCAAATGCTGTCACCGAGCCAGTGTACATTGGCTAAGAATATAGATGAAAAGCGAGTCTGATAATTAATGCAAGACTATTAGGACAAATTGGAAACAGTCGACGGAACCCTCCAACTCTATGTTAGGCAAATTAAGGTAAAAACCGGGAACATTAAAAATTCTCTTTGTAGCAACGTGAAAAGTCACTTGTGAATGTTGTTCAAATAATGTTGTAGAAGCTCTGCCTCCACCGCAGCGTGAACAGCCGAAGCGCCTTTGGCAATTATTTTATTGATACCTTTTACTAGAATTCTGAGCTAACTATGCAGCAAAATAAAACCCATAGATTAATTACTAAATATTATAGAAGCAATGCTGTAACTGTTGTAGTAGTGTCAGGGATCACAGTAGCTTGGTGACATTCCTGTAGTTTCCCAAGGACTGGAAACCACGGCAAGAGCCTTACCACATGCTGCAGTGAAGCTGACTGCAATGGGATGGGATATTCCACTAGCATTACTCACTGCGGTTTTTGATTCTGCTTCTGTTTTGCTAAATTCAGAAGATTTATACATTCAGAAAAAAAGTTGTTTCTGTTTTTTGTAATCGGCCATACCTTTAAGAATGATCACATATTTTTCTCCTCTGAAGCACTTTGAGTCATTGATTTACTTGCACAGGAACTTTCTGTGTGCAGTTCAGGGCTGTAGCTTACTCCAGTGTCCAGCTCTCTTAAGAGAATTGTTTTGTTGTGATTTTCCTGAAAATCATTGCATCTGCCATGCTAATTTGTTATTCTTCCAAGCTTAAACAACTGATTGAAGATTCAGAATTGTGTACATTTCAAATGACATGCCTTGTACTGTTCCTGGAAAAAAAGAAAAAAAAAAAAAGAGGTTTATATGATTTCCCCTTTCTAAATTGATATTTGTGTCACACCAATTTTAGCGTGTTCCTAATCTGTTTATCAGCTGCGCCCTCCGAGGTTCATGTTTACACCAAGGCATACCTAGGAATAGATGTAGAATTGCGCTGCTCAAAGTGATAGAGAGATTCCTGAGAAATGAATTAATTTATCTAGGAATGATTAAACAGATTAAAATCTCTGTGACCCTCTGGGGAGTCTCAGAGAGCCTTAAACCCAAAGAATTTATAAATATGCCAGTACACAAAACCACAATGCTTTGCTGTTGCT
The DNA here is from genome assembly GCF_036417535.1 of Chlamydotis macqueenii. Lineage (NCBI taxonomy): Eukaryota > Metazoa > Chordata > Aves > Otidiformes > Otididae > Chlamydotis > Chlamydotis macqueenii. The sequence goes on from NC_141563.1 coordinate 26,822,973, forward strand.
CTCCTAAATAAAAAGGTGTGTGTGCATCCACTTTTACTTTGGGCCTGCCTCTGTTGTGGGTATGGAATCCCTGCTGTCTGTAGTGGAAGGTGATGCTGTGGTAGTCTCCAGAAGTGTTCATTTCTGGGCTTGGATCTTTTTTCTTTTTTTCTTTTTTTTTTTTTTTTTATTACAGAAGGTTTACACTGGGAGTGAAGACTGTGGGTGAGCTGTGCCAAACATAAACAATTCCCATGAATGCTTCAGGAAAGGTGGAATAATGTTATCACCTAAAAATGACAAGCAAGGGGAAGCCGTTTGGGACACGATAGCTTTCCCTGTCCCTGCAGCCATCACTGGGGTCTGTGATGTGCTGTCCTGGGCTGGCCAGGCACTGCGCAGCTGTTGTGGTGGTAGAGCCTCTGGCTCCATTTTGTAAAGAAAACACCAACTTTGGAATGGTCTCAGGGATGTTCAAAGCCACACCTGGTGCTTCACCAGGCAGTGAATTAGGGATAAGTAGCACAGCATATATCTGTCCTGCAATGTTTGTTTATATTTTAAGAATTTGTTTGTAAATGTATAACGTGATGGATGAGTAGATATTTAAAGCTACAGTACACAGCTCCAGACAGTCTTAATGTAACCTGTGGCAAAACAGGCAACTCCTTAGAGCCAGTGGTGGCCAGCTCTTTTTCCTTTTGATTTGTTTCTTAAACAGTGTCTGTGGAATTTTGGCATCTGCAGAGGAAGATGCTGGTCCCAAGACTCTGATTATAATCAAACAGGCCAGCATGCAATCCGTTGTTGCTGGCCTTGTTCCTGTTGCTCTTGGAACAGTTGAGAGAGGATGTCCAGAATTTGAAGGAGGCAAAGTATGCTTACAGGTCCTGGTTTAAGTAAAGAAAACTAAAATAAGAAAACCACAAACTTTCTCTGATTTTGTCCCTCATTGGGGATTTTTTGTCAGCACGGGTACCAGACATTTCTTCTCCTTCGGACAGATCTCATCACCTGGGTAATAATAACTATTTCTGGAACAACAGGATACCGAACAGTTTATAGATGCTAGGCTTGGTTACTTCTGCTCTGTGACTGCTTGTTTCACATAGGGGTTTCCTCATCCGTCAAGGGTAAAGGAACTTGACTGAATAGACATATCTGTAATGAAGTAGTTGGCCTTGCTCTGCCATGATGTCCTGGCAGATTTGTCCTGCTCAGCCAGCAAAATCTTCCACCTGTGCTTGGTCAGGAAGGTATTTCAGCTGGAAAGTAATTGTCTTGTATTTCCTAAGAGGAAAGGAGGAACTGTTCTGCTTCGCTCCTCCCAGGTTTGGCACCTGCTGCTCATGGAGGGGTGTGGGTTTGAAGTGCTGATCTCCTCTGTCTGCTCTCTGAGAAGCAGATTCTTCATTCTTCAGTACTGTGTTATTACGATTTGCTGTAGCTGGGGGACTCCTAAACCATGTCCAGCCAGGAAATGAGATGAAATAGGGCTAATAGTTTGTGGGTTTTTTTCTCTTCATATTAATAGGAGTTGATTTCCAGTGTTTTACCATTCCTGTGGGTTGATGGCATAAAACGCAGAGGGGAAGCAGCGCTTCATTCTGTGTCATTAGCTGCCAGACATTGCACCCTTGGAGGAGGGGAGGGAACAGTGATGGTTCCAGGCTGTCCACGAGGGAGAGGAGAGAAATGCTGTGAAACAGGCCGTGTCTGGAGTGCTCTAAGATACAGAATAATTCACTTAGAAATTCAGAGCTGTGTGAGATTTGCAGTGCTGGCTGTTGCACATCTGCCTCCGTGTGAACAGTGGCTGTGTGATGATGAACTGCTGAGATGTTTTGACAGACATCAGTCAGAGGGATGTTTTTGGCAGATTTTTTGTAATGATTAATGTCACTCTAAGCAATTGTTTCTGTTTCTACATGTTTGTTTTCATTCATCTCCTGTTTGTTTCTCTTTCACAGCAGTGCCCAGCTTACCATGATGAGATTCAGGAAGCTGAGATCAGTCTCAATTAGTGAGGCTACTGTAAATATTTTCACTGACAGAACTATCTTTATGCAGTTAAGATCACAAAATATTTGAATGTTGTTTTATAATAAACAGTTAGAAGATCCAGTAATTCAAATAAAGTGATACCAGGAGGTCAGTTTATTCTGAGATAATCCTGTCTTTAGCTAATCTAAAGAAATTGTGCTCTCTGAAGAGGCAAGAACCCCAATAAAAGGCAGAGGAGAGGTGAGAAGCATGAGAGGAAATGGAAGAGGAAAAGGTTCCCACAGACAAAATAGTTTATTACTAGATCTAACTTTATTTAACAAAGTTGTCTGGCCTGTCTAGAAGTGCACAAGGCATTGTTGCTTCCAGCTGATAAACTGAGTAGTGATCCGAGTTGCCTGTATCTGGAGAGTGTGAAGCAGGCATCACTGACGAGACCTTCTGCCTTCTGTGGAGGGATGATCTGTAAGTGTCCAAGACATCTGGTCTAGGAAGAGCCCTCAACAGCTTGTTTGCAGTGACCACTCTATGGCTGTTAAAGAGTAAAAACCTAAGTGGTAAAATCAGTGTTAAGTACTGGGACGCTAAATTTTTTTCTAGATTTGTGGGAATCTCTGGCTTCTATAAGTTATTTTGTTAGCATGGCACTGACTTTTAGCTGCTACTGAGTTTTCTTCCTAATACCTAAGACCTGGCATGTCAGCCCATCTAAAGAGTTAGACACGTGAGAGTGGAGGTTTCCAAACTTGTCCCAGTTTGTAGGTGTTGAGAGGTTTTGTCTGCTACATTTTATTTTGGTTTTGGGTTTGTTTTTGTTTGGGTTTTTTTTGTTGGTTGTTTTTGGGGTTGTTTTTTTTTTGGTAGATTACAATGCTTTTTCTGCTTTTGCCAGACCACTGAACAAAACTTTGAAAAAAAAGTTGGTTTCTCTAGCAAGTCACAGTTTAAGTTCTTGATCAGTAGCTTGGAAATAGCTACAAAACAAAACCATAAAATCAATCAAATGCAAACTTCTGATGGCATCAATCTCTTAATTTCTTCAGCTACTAGGAGATTTTTGAGGCTTCTACTTGACTGTGGAAGCCAAGTGTCAACTCTATGATATTCTGACTCCGTAATGCTGCTTTTCACAGCAGTCCTAGGGAGGAAGACACTTGTTCCCTGTCCCCACCTTCCACGGTTTGCACCATGCCACAGCCTTGGGCTGATTCTCTCATGCAAGACAGTCACTTCCCTCTCTCTCCCCTGTTTGTCCTCAGAGCTCTCCTCGGCTCCATCTGCCTTTCCCTGTGGATGTAGAGCACAGATTGTGTAGGACATGGCCCTCCTCTACCTCTCTTGGCCTGTGTCTCTATTTACTTTTTTAAATAAATAAAATAGTAACCTTTGTTGTTCACAGCATTTTTAAGTCTTCTGCAGCACATCGTAAATCCTGTACCAGTAAGTGTGTTCAGTGTGCATATGTTCTAGTTGTACTGCGTCCTAGCTGAGCTCAGCTGTCTGTAGACTTCCAAAAGCATAGTCATGGTACAGATGAGAACCGGAGACAGGTCTCTCCTCAACTTTTTGGGGGAGTTCTGGATATCCAGTTATTCCATTTTGAAACATCTGGTTCTAGATAGCACCTGCCTTCCCAAACCTTAGGTCGAAAACAATGTAAGAGGGCCTAAAAAAGCTGAAAGCCACTTCAGTCTTGAACTCCCTAGAAGCTGAAGGTGGCGGGACTAAGTGTGTTAGAAAGTGAAGTAACTGAATCGTGAGTATGCAGCTTTCATGTTTAAATTTGAGTACAGGCATTTTAGAGGAGTGGTGGTGAACAGAGCCAGGAGAAGATTATGTTGCGAGGCATAGATTAGAGTCACGTTTTGTGTTTGTTTATTCATATGTACATTCTCTATTTCTACCTTTGTGTCTAAAAACCTGACTTGATATCACGTTTGATAGAATTTCACTTTACAAATTCTCTAGTTTTAGGAAGCAAGGAAGAACAGGATGGAATGGGCAGACTTGGAGACAGCAGATAAGACTAAGGGAGCATGGGCTGGTGGACAAGAGCATTCTGGCTCTCCGGGACATTTTAAGGGAGAATGAGGGTTGGGGAAGGAGTACTGGGGTGATTTGTAGTGGGCCAGTGCAAAGCTTTGTCTCCCAGGCCCTGGAAACTCGCTCAGTTCCCTCTGGCAGGTACAAACTGGTAGGCTTCCAGTAAGGGTCGCTCAGGAAAAGACACCACAGTTCACATCGCCCCTCGAGCATGACAGCCACCTTTACTGAAATGAAATGAGCTAATTTGTTTTCCAGCAGACTAATTGCTCATGGTTTATTATAGAGACTATTTGGTGCCCTGTTTTGAAGACTGTTTGTTCCGGACAGCATGTTTTAGAATATGTTTGTATGTGCTGGCAAAATTTTTCAGAGGTTTTTTTGGGGTTTTTTTTTTTTTTCTTCTTTTAAAGGTCACCTTGGGTTTAGGAAAGTTTAAAGAGCTGCAACAGCTAAACAGACACAAGAAATTAAAACAAATCCTGAAGGTGGTTGAACTGTGGAATTCTTTTCAGCTTTTCAGTCTGAACTTCCTTAAATTCGCCAAATTACTGAACTGACTCATTTACATCTGTATTCTAAGCCCTCCTGGCTTTATTGCTTACAGCTGCCTCAGAACTTTCCAGGTTTTCTTAAATTACAGTATTTCGTTAAAATTATTCTTTTAGGATTGCCTTAGTTTCTTCATACTCTGTCATGTCACTCTGACCCAAACCTGTTTCTCAGATTCTGGAGCTAAAATAACTCCTGCCATTGTGCAGTTCCCTCTGCTTGTGAGATTTGTGTTGCCTTTCCCTTGTCTGTCTAAATGAATGACAGACTTTTTTTTTTTTTTTCCTTTTCCTTCGCATGGGCTGGTCAGTGGTTTTATGCTGTGTAGCACAATAGGACCTCAGCTCTAGTCCTCAGGCTCTCCCGTGATTAACGTTGTGAGTAACATTCCTGAAGGCTACTGGATTGTTCTGCTGGCACAAGATTTTTCTGCCCTTTCTGTGCTGAGTCTTTCTGCCTGTTCTGCAGTTTTGCGTGCTGTCCTCTCTGGCTAGCCCCAGCGTTATGAGCCACGGCCTTAGCTATCCTTCTCCTTTCGTGGTGAAATCTTCTATTTGTCCTGTAGACCACCATGTCTCCTGCTATGCTGTGATACTACAAGTGTGAAAACACTTGTCAGCTCATTCTAGTGAGCCACTGTGCGTGATTTCTGTTACCCTCTGCCTCTGAACCTGTAGGGACTGTTTGGTGGCTGGATGATAACGATCTTACTTTAACACTTGATGTGGTGCCATGGTTTTTGTGTTTGGAATGTACATTGGAAACAGGGAAAAAATGAGTTTTGGCTGGAACTTCAGTACAATCTTGCAGGCAGTAAATAACAAAGACTTTAACAGGAAAAGAGAACCCAAACACTTTGTGTTCTGAGTTGGCTTGTATGAATCAGCAAGACCCGATTGCTAAATGTAGCCCACATAGTATACCCATGTAGAGGCATAACCCGTGGGATTCTGCTCCAGAATTGATCTGCAAACAACATCAAGCTGCCTGCTCTTCACATAGCTGAGCCCTGAGCTGGTACTTTCTCTTTTTAGTGTTATTACAGTAATGTGCTTCTTTCTCCTCTTGTTTACACTTGTGTTGCTTCTTTTAGTCTCTTGTAAAACTGCTATTAAGTTCATCCTCCTCATTTGTCATACTTTCAGCGACAAGATCTGCCTCCTTTCACTAACTCTCTCTATTCCACTCTATTAAATTCAGGCTTATTGGCCTGTGCAGGACTCTGCAGACAGTTGCTGCCAACCACTGAACTGTTAGCTGAGTTAAATGTATAATCTTTGTCTTTTCAAGCAAGTCTGGGAACATTCTGACAGCTCATACAAGCTGTTTGCAAGCTTATAGTGGATTTAATTGCAATGATGAATTATTGGATGATACTTTCCTCTAAACTATTCAGAATTATTTAATCCTTTTATCTGAGTACCTGAGAGTAGGGAGAAAAACAAGATGAGGCAGAATAGAGCTCATCTGTCTGGCAGAAGGAAAAGAAACTATTTGAACAGCATACTCTTTGGCTGCCAGATGTTCCCACAAACTACCCTGCGAGTTTGAATGTGGTAAGTTTGAGCAGCATGTTATATAGTGCGTACACTAGGCACGAAACGGTGGAGATGAACCTGCCTTTGGAAGGAGGAGGAGTTAATCTGTAGCTTTTGTGCCAGGGCTCCTAGACCTCATGGGTAGCTTTATTCTCTCTGACATGGCTCAGCTGCTTTTGGGACCAAGCTCTGGCCTCATGCCACTGCGCGTGTGTGCCAGGTTGTCTTGGCAGTAGCTGGAGGTCCTTGCACCACGTTGTGTTACATAATGTGGATGTGCTGTGAGATCTCTGACCTCAAGGTAGGTCAGAGCATCTGTTGATTTTTATATTGTGTTTCTCAGTTGTGTTCATTAATTGGAGGCCGGTGGAGTCCAATGCATTGTGACCGTCCCGAAGGACAACTCTGTGCACTCCTCTGTGCAGGAGAGTAAAACTACATTTTATTAACAAATAACAGAAATGCACAAGAATCATGGAAATTATTGTAAAGTGACCATGGTACTAATGTAATAGAAACTATAAATGTTGAAGATCAGCCCTATGGGAAATTTCTAAATGTTTACTTCTTTGCTGCCTTTGCTATGTATTCTTAGAATTTTCATTTACAGATGCTCTGAATTATGCTGATGAAGAGGGAAGAGAAGCTCTTACTTTGTTGTCTTTCAATTTGCGGACAAGCGGCAAATAATTTGGCCACAGGGAAAGAGTTCCTCTTCTCGCCTGTGTCTGTTAAGTATAGTCTTTTTAGTCCTCTGGTTGGGAGCTAGGCAGAAAATGAAAAGACTAATAATGGAAATTCCTGTGAGGTGCTAATTTAGTGTGGTTTGTCAGTGTTTTCTGCAGTGCTTGTTTGTATCATCTGTGTTTAATTGGTGCAACTCTGAATTTACTGTCTTGGTTTGCCTACAGTGCGAGAGTGATAAAGAAAAAAGCCCAGTAGTTATATCTGTAGCTTGGTATCTGGAAGACTGAAGAGGAAGCTAGAATAATTCAGTTACAAGCATAAAAGCTCAGCCTGCTGGGAGCTGTGCCACAGAAAAGAACAGATTTCTTTTCATTTCCTTCTGAAGGAGCACATCTCCTGCAAGTGCTGTAAGAAGCAGTTATAGAAGGAAGGAGGCCAGCTGAGGTACCAGAGCAATGTTCAAAGTGTGCGTGTCACACTCTTGCAAGCGCTAGGAATTATGGATGAAAATAAGCATTAGCACGGCGGTGTGGAAGCAGTCAGTGTATTTCATAGCGGACATTTAACAGTCCATTAGTACTTCTGGTGATATTTCCGTAATATCTAAGGCGCTTATTAAAAGCACATCCATTATGGATTATGCTTCAAAAAGGGGACATTTGTGGGCATGGATCCCCCACTGCAATGCAATATTAACATTAGTTTTTAAAATTTATTTTAAAAGGAAGGGAAGAATGTGCCCAGTGAAGCCATAACTCAATAATTCTTTGCTGTGTGCATGATGCTTTATACTGCTGTGGCATAAATGTGCTAAGAAAAAATGCACAGAAAATATTTTCACAAGCCGACTCTGATTTCTTTTGTGATGAGTTTCAAATCTTTGACTTTAAACCAACATTTGCAAAGTTTATTCTGTATCCATGCTTTATGTACCTTAAAGGCTGATTTTTTAGCTATGTATGCTACAGAGCTGTGAGAGCTGGATGTATTCAAGACCTATGAAATCTAGGCCAAAGTTTTTTAGACTTATTTTTCTTAAATTTACTTAGAAAACTGGACTCTAGGTATCCTATTTTGAAAATGTTTACCTCAGTCGCTGAAAGTTACTAAAGCATAAAATTTCACATGGAGATGGACAGGCATCCTTCATGCTGCCTGGTCCTTGAAATGATGTAATGGGGTAATGGTTGAACTGTTCTGATAAAACTTACCTCAAAATAATTTCTGAGTCAGTATTGCCATAGGACTTTTCAAGAGAAAATAGTCTGAGAAAGTTATAGATGGCTTAGGAATAAATGTAACAGGCTTGGTTAAAAGGATTAACTTCAGCTTTTCTTCCTCCTTCGTTTGGATAGGGAAAGATAACGAACTAAGAGCCAAGCAGACTAAGGTGCTTCTGGAAGAGGATAACAGGGCCTGCTCTAGGATGGCTGCTGGGAAGCAGGAGGGGCAAATCTCCGGATGAAGGGCAGTTCTGTGCCCTGTGAATTACAGAAGTAGCAGTGGTTCACAGGTTTGACAGCCTTTGCAAAATCACTGAACCGTGCTGTTTATGTTGTCAGGAACCTTGGCTTCATCAGAAGGATTCTGCCTGGGATTGTTACAGTCCGAGGTGAGCTACCCACTTTTTGGATGTCCACAGGCTCTTTCATGCCTGGGAGGCTCTGGCCTCTAAGACCTTTTTGGACTCAGGCTTTGATAGTACTTCTGGAAAATAAAACCTGCCATCTAGCTGCCAGTATAACCCAAGTGCTGACTGCTACTTCTTTTCCCCAGTCTCTTGCTTAATACCTTTTGTCAGATCAGCTGGCTCAATGCTGAAATGATGTAGAAATGAAACCTTGGATCAGATAAACTGAAGTCCCTGTTGCTCCCATGGTGTGCTTGGATTCAGAAAATGTCCTGCTTTGTGCTGGCCAAGATGGTTCATGGGTGCAAATTATGAAACCAGATCACGTGTCTGAGCTGCATCGTTTACAAATTTCTGATCTCTCTGTTAGTGGCTACATGCTTCATAAAGTTATTTGGAGCTATGATTAATAGAGGAATAGACAGATTGTTGAATTATTAATTTGACTTGAGGAGAAAAGTGAAGCAGCTTTCCCTATTTATTCTTAATAGCTGTGTAAGTTTAAAAGTGTGTATTAGTTTATAAGTTGCACGGTTTCCATAGTTTGTCAGAGGACTGTGCTGGAGAGCAGCTTAAAAAAAAAAAATAAATCAAAGCATTAGGGAGGAGTAGTTGTCACTTACTATCTGCTTCCTTTACAACACAACGTTTTGCAGCAATGCCATAATGTGCAAGCTTGCTGGACGTGCTGGGCTTTCTTCTTTAATCTCTGATTTGTCACTGTCCTTAACTGCAGCAGCCTTCCTGGCTGTGTGATAGTCCTGAGTCTTCTGACACAGTTCCCTGTTAGTGTCACAGAGCTCTGATGTTAACTTATTTATCAGCCCTACTGCTTCACTTAAAATGCAAAGATGTTAAATGATGTAGGTAGACGTTGAGCATTTGCATATTTTGGAGACCTTTGTTGAAACTGCAAATATTGAGACTCGCACTTCTCCGTTTTGGTTAATTAATTAATATTCTTCAGCATCAACTGAAAGGAGTATTTCACTGCTTTCCTTATATCTGTTCTGCAGGAGGCATCAAACTTGTATGGGCACCCTCAATTCAGAGTACGAGTCTACGGATTTACACTTAAACACATGCCTTGATTTTTCAAATTATCCTTATTTGATATATAATTATCAAATTATCCTTGTGTGGTTTATGCCAGGTAAATATGCCCATTAGCAATGGGATGACAATAAAGCTACTCATTTCCAGTTTTGCTGAATAGCAGATTTAAGCTGTGACTTTCAGAGGATGAAATCCTGTGGTCATCTGCATTAATTCAGTTTTCACAAGCTCTCTCTGACCAAGCATTAGGTCAGTGGAATAGCTACTGGTATTGATCAAATTAATTGCCTTTTTGTCTGTTTTGTAATCTTATAACTTGATTAGTCTGACTGAGGTCGGCAAGAATTACAGCATTTGTATAAAATAGAGTTTTAGCAGGCCCTTGTTTTTGAGATTTGACCTCCACAGGAATTGAGATCTTGCAACTTTAATGTTCCTTGCTCCATAGGGAGAAGGATCACAGAATCACCAACTAGGTGGGGTGGGCAGGATCTCTGTAGATGATCTAGTCCAATCCCCCTGCTCAAAGCAGGGTCACCTGGCAGAGGTTACTCAGGCCTATGTTCAGTTGGGTTTGAATATCTCCACAGATGGAGACTCCACAACCTCTCTGGCCAACCTATTCCATGTTTGACCTCCCTTGCAGTAAAAGTTTTTTCTTATTTTGAATGAAATTTCTTGTATTTCATTTTTTTTTCCTGTATATTGGGCACCACTGAGAAGAGTCTCTGCCTTCTTAACTGTTCCCATCAGGTATTTATGCACATTTCTTCCTTCAGTTTCTTTAGTTACACCATTGCTAATCACTTAAAAAGAACCCTTCTGATCAAGAGGTAGAGTACCGTGGAAGCTATCACTAAAACTAGTTGGAGGGCTTATTCTTCTTCATGCTTCTGCTGTAATAGCAGCCAGTATTTTTTGCAGGTTAGTTTAAAGAGAAACATTTTATTTTCATTTGCACAGATGGGAAGGAGATGGAGGGGTAGACTGCATCCGATTCAAGCCTTAGCTCTCCTCCATGCTGTGGGTTTGTAAATCTGCCCTGCTATGTTCTTGCTTTCAAGCCCATGCACTTAGGAACCGACTTCAGAACAGTAAAATCTCTCTACAGCAGTGTCTCTGGTCTCTCTCACTGCTAAACTAATGAGTGCTAAATCACCTGTCTTGGACTGTATATATCTAGGAATTTTAAAGAGGCTTAAGAATGTAATGATTGAGCTGCTAACCAAAATGTGCAATCTCTCATTAAAATCAGACTTTCAGCTGCAGAAACAGAAGGAGCAAATATATTACCTAAACTTGCAAAGGGACTTGAGAAACCACAACACAAACTTGCTTACCAGGAAAACTCTTTAAAAGGAGTATTAAAAATAGACTTCTAAACATTTAGATGACCATGGTATGACACCGACCAGCACAACTCCTGTAATTGCAAATCATGCTGTGTGAACCTATTTGAAGTTTTACTACATACATAGCGACTCAAATCTCCTAATTCATTGCCCCCCCCGCCTTTTTTTTTTCTGTGACCTGTTGCATCACTTACGACAACTCATTTGCTTTCCTTGTCTTACCTTATATCTACTTCTTTTCCTCCCTTGACAGGTGTTTTGTTCTCCCTGTCCTGTTTTTACTTGCTACTTACTCCTTTGCCTCTCTTGTCTTCCACCGTCTACCCTGGCTTACCCCACAGCATGCTGCTGTTCTTACCCTGCCAGAAATCTGGGACCAGTCTGACCTCTCCTGTGTTACAAATGGATTCTCTCTTCCTTCAGTTTTGTACGCTTCCTAGTGAAACTGCTCTGACCACCTGCTGTGGCCACAGAGATAAATGCTTTGTGTGTGACTTGCCCTCAAGCCCTCTTCAGTATTTGTAACCCATAGTCTGACTGTTCCCTATTCCAAGTGAGAGTGAGTGACAATATTCAGCACAACTTTTTTGCCTTCTCGTCTGCTAACTTGCTTTCCTTTCCTCTTTTACAACTTTTTTTCTCATTCCTTGTCAGGTCTTTTCCTGAAATTTCTGATCTTCTACTTGCTTGCCTGCTCCCTTACCATACTTTGGTATCTGAAGAGTTTATCTCTCCACCTTCAGAGAATACCTGTCTTTTATCCTATTGCACTAGTCATTATCCTCCTCCCTTCATCTCTGTGCTCAAGGATAACGCTTCATTCATGTCCTTGAGCTTCTCTCCTCCGGTTCCATCTTAAGTTGCTTCCAGGATAGCTTACACCTTTTGAAAACCTCTGGAAACTTATTGACAGAGGTTTTGGTGACTTCTTCACTGCTAAGCTGTAATGTTATTTCCACAGTGGTCTAACTTTACAAACTTTGAGACAGGATCTGAATAAGAGATGCATAATCATGTACTAATACAAGTAATAAAACAGTAGTAACTAGATTTTTTTAAAAACTAAGAATGTGAATTCTTGCTCTTTAAGGTCTTGGTTTTGAAGCTGATCAGGCTGGGGAGAAACTGTATCTTTGGTCAGTTTATTCTACTGTAGCTTAGTACAAAGTTATTTTACTTTTTTTGGGAAGTATGTTGCTGTTTTTGGTTTTAGGTGGAATTGCTTATCTGATTTGGTGTACCCTTGATGCTTGAAGAAGTAATACATGTCCTACTGTCATATAATTGAGTAAAAACATATGTGGCTGCACACATCTTATTCATAGCATTTTTCAAAACCTGATAGCTAATCTAATCTCAGTTAATTGGTTGAGTGATTTCAGTGTCTACCAGAGGTAATTCATCAACACTTCCCACACAAGACTGGGTCTTAAGTCAGTATTGCTGGATCAAAGTGTGTGTATTACTGTACTCCCTGCAAGTCCGTAGAGACAACATGTGAACGTCCACGTCAAAACTGTACAGAAAGTGGAATGGGAGAGTGTCTCTATGGTCACCTACATTTGCGCTATCGTGATGAGTCTCCAAAATTGCTCTGTTGGCTAGCGTTGCGGTACCACTTACTCTTCTTCCGCTGCCTGACTTGTTCACGTGCCAACTCTTTGACAGCTGCAGGACATTGTTACAGAGGCAGTTTTCCTGTGTCTGGGCTTTATTCCCACGCTAGCTAGTGGGTAAAGAGGAGTAATGTGGCTGTTTGTCATTTGTGTCTGGACAGACCTCATCTCCTTATGAAATACGTCTTTTTGAAAGCTAGTGTTTCACTCCTTGTGTGCAGCTGCTGAAGAACACTGGCCAGCTCAACAGAGCCAGAGAGGGTCTCCTTGAAGCAGGCGCTATAACTGCCCCTTCTTGTTCAGTGCAGTCTGTGGATGTGGTGACTTCATGTTCTTCACCGGCTGGAAGCCCAGACCACTTCCTGAGCATGCCATGGTTTCTGTGCCTGTGCATTGTTTCCCAGAAAGCAGCTGTGGCTCATTGTATACGTATGACCCTTCAGTCCTTTACAGAGACTTCATTTCTGGTGCTTCTGTTGGGACCTGCATTGTGCTAAGAAATATTTTTCAGTCATACACAGTAAATCTGAACTTCCCAGCCATCTAGAGCTACCAAACATCTTGGGGAAAGATGTCCTGTGTGAATGCAGAAGGAAGCTGGCTGGGAGAGGCTAGTACCTGAAGTACTCGTCAGTCTTAAATGCTGCTAAGTGGTCTGCCAGGCTGAAAAGGAGTAGTTGCTCACCTAGTAGGCGAGACCAAGCAGCTTGCAGTAGAGACCAGGGTAGCCAATTGAGAGCTTTAGGAGATACAGTCTGAGGAACGCATAAGGAACATACAAGAAAGAGATTTAAAGGCTTCTACTGCACAGAGGTAGAGTGTGCTTCCCAGATGAGAGTTGCATGAAACAAAACTTCTTGAAGCTTGGTAATGTCAAATCCCAAAGGCAGAATAAGGGAAGACCTTGAGGGCAAAGGGAAATTGAGAGGTAGGAGGCAATGTGATTGCTGAGGCAGCTGGGTGTGTAACAAGTGGAATGAAAACATATGTCCCTGTTAATATCTGAGGGGAAGGAAGCAAGAGAGCAGAGGGAGATCTGATCTTCTGTGGTGGGTCTTCTGGCTGAGCTCCACTGACCTTTGCCTTGGCTTTTACTACAGGGAAGAGAGGTAGAAGGGAAGAAAACCACTGATGCAGTCTTTCTGCGTAACATGTTTCTACTTCCATGCATCAGACAAAAAAAAGCTTCAGTTCTTCATGCATCAAGTCATATACCTGGGCAGTTCCTTGCCAAAGAATGTGATGGCTGCAAAATGTCTGTACAGAATTCCAGGGGAGTCTGGACAAACACTGGGAGGAGAGATCCATTGCTGGGAGGGAAAGGGGGTTTTCTGATTAGACAAACCGCATCAAGCTCAGGAAATTCACTCAGCTGAAAATGTTTGAAAGCTGTGTGAATGTGAGGGAGGAAATATTTTATCTCTTTGCCCTGTTCTTACTTTACCATGGACATCCATTTATTACCATTTTTGGAAAAGAGATTTTGAACTCTGATCTGTCCCAGCACAGTCTCACTCGCATCTTTAGGTAGGATTTTCAAAAGCCAATGAATTCTTAAAAAAATAATCCAAAGCCAAAAATCAAACAACTCTTCCCCACCCCGTCAGAGACAATCAAGTCTTATGCAGTAACTGTAATTACCAAGAAAGCACCCGTCTCTGATCCCCATGCCTTTGTTCTGCAGTTAGTGTTAACGCTTGCACTGTGCGGTGCCTCAAGATCGCTGCCCGCAGAGTCCAGACTCCTCATGGGCATTTCAGGAAATGCCCACAGTAACTTTCAGTGGGTGGTAACAGTAAGGACGGCAGGCAAAGTTTGTTAGATTTGTGCTTTGCAGCATTAGGCACACTCTTGATATCAAGAGAATTAAGTAGCCATGGAATGAAAGCTCGCACTGACTGTTACAGATTTTCCGAAGCTGTGCTGGTCATGGGCAGGTTTGGAAGCAATTTGTTGATACTGCTGCACATCAGCCTATTCTTATTTCTACTAGAACTGCTCTTGTATTTTTACTCATAACTCTTATTCTCAGTATGGGAGATACTAATCCCTACACCGAGAGGTGCCATTTTTTAAAGGTTAGCTGATAAAAGTTGACGGGAGTGGAACCGTTTTGTTGCCTCTAAAGCTTGGTATCACCAGAGAGGCTGTCGATTCAATTCACTTCATGACTGGCCAAGATAGTGAAGTGAAAACCATTACTGCAGAGCACGCATCAGGCTGTTGTGGTGGAAGAATGTGCACTGGAAGTATTCAGAGGTAATTACTGGAAGAAAAGTGTGGTAACATGGGTGACCTGATTTGTTCAGAAGGCAGGTTACTATGCAGTTTCTGTTGAATTCAACAAAGTGCTGATCATCTCTGAAAATCTTCTTCAGTCATTTGTAGGCTTAAGTTTAGACAGTGATGTTTACACAGCACTGACGTGAGAATCTGCAGGTTTTATAGTTGTGTTTCTTGTGAACTTCACTGCCAAGTACACTTAGTGTGCAACTCAGGAAAAGCAAAATGTCCAACGGAAAGGAAAGGTACAGTTCAGGAGGGCTGAGCATGAGCGTTACAGAGGTGGAGCGAGTTACGTGGGATGATATTGTACTGGTTTCTTGCTCCGTGGTTGTCTGTTTGGAGTCGGTTTGAACACTTGCCCAAAGAGCACCCATAAATACTTGGGGGAAGTTCTCTTTTTGGACAACAGCATTATTGTTTTGCTGGCTAATGAAAATCTGCTGCTTCTCTTGTCATTGAGATCAAGGGATACTCAACTAAAGTAGTTCTTAAAGTTTTCTGTTTAGACAAGGAAATTTAAGAGTATCCTGAATTAGGTGGGGTTGTGGGCTTTAACTTTTTTTAAACTGCTTTAAGCTAATATAGGGAAATTGTTTTTAGAAAAATCATTATTTGGGAAAAATTTGGAAGGGCAGTCAAAATACTTTGTGATTTTATTACAGTTTTGAGTAATAAATTATTATTATTATTATTATTTTAAGGTACTTTATTTGAAGCTTGGTTGCTTGAACCATGGCTTTCTTGTTATTTTTTATTATTTCTTCTATTGCACTTCAGTTAGTTCAAAGAAGTGACTAAGTATTTGTTGATTTATTGGAGGGTAGAAGTACTTAAGATGATAAGATATTAGAAATAGCTGGTGATTAAATGACTTGTTATTTATATTATAGTCTGCATTTTCTTTTGCCAGTACATTCCAAGGCTTTAACTTTTTAGGCTGTGAGCTTTCATGACTCTTTCCAGTTTTTCTTACCAAGGTGATTGTTTTGTTAAAAGTAAGATTAAATGAGAACAAAATGACTGCAATTTGTCATTGTAGTGGAGCAATTTCTTGCACTGTCACACCAAACATGTCTACTTCCAAAGTGTCTAGAGTGAAAGGTTTAATACCTTCATGGAATTAGTTTTTAAGCTTTCAAGAAGTGGAGTGAAAACATGAACACCTTCTCTATGACAGATGTAAATTGTAAGTAATTGTTTGTAGAGCGCTTGAATACTGTAATGGTTGCGTAGGCCATCTAAGTGGTTAGACAAACATAGGTGGGCAAACAAAAGAATGAGAAAATAAACCCAAAACCGGATGATGCTAAGAAAATACAGTGAATAGACTGAATTCCAGGCTGAGGTGGAGAGTAAGTTACTACTTTTGTGGCTCCCTAATGGATCTGTGGAGATGCTGAGTTACAAGGTCACTCTGTACTTTGTTCCACCCACTCACTAAGGGTATGGAGAACTCCCAGGTGTGGCAGGATTTCTGTGTCAACCATCAGCGCTGCACACTGCAACTACTTAATATTGAGTCGCCTGAGGGAGTCACTGAGAAAATATCAATGATAGGAGTGAACTTACTGATGCTTTCTATAAAGGCTGAACACACTTCATGCAATTAAATGTTGCTACTGGGACAAAAGAGGTGGATCAGCAATGTTCACTGCTATTTGTAATATTCAGGAGCAAATACAAATGCCGATGATGAATATGCCTGCAGGAGTTCTTTGGTTTGGAGCTTGAGATCATTCAGACTGCACTTTGTCCCTGTGCTGTAGCTCCCTTTGATAACAGCCAAAAGATGTGTAATTTTAACTTACGCCATTATATCTTGTTTTCTTTCCCACTGCTGTAGGAAAAGCACTTTTTTATCAAGAGTACTGAAAAAGAAGGCATATTTCTGTGGGTTTTTTTATCCCCTCATCTTTACCATAGCCATTTCCTTCAGTAGCTAATAATATTTCCTATTTATTTCAGTGACTTACATAAATCTCAAATGCATAAACCAGCAGCATCCTTTTTTTCTACTGGCTTTCCTTGTGGGAACTTGTTGAAATGCACTATCTCATTGAAAAGCTTCGTTTCTGGAATGAGGAGGACTGTTGTACCGTTCTTCTGGTGGTGCAGTAAGAATGACTGGGAGAGTCTCTCTGCTTTGGTTGGTGAACCAGGGAGAATATCAGTTCCTCCAAAAGATTATAGCATTTTGGAGAACAGGCTTTTAAGAATTTACCTTGTGCTCCAGTTATCCGTCCAACCTCGGAGCAGAGTCCTTTGCAGAAGTTACGCCATGGATGCCATGGTTTCTGCGCAGTCTGTTGCCGGAATCATGTTGAACTTTGACTTGGGGACGCAACAGAGCACGGAACCCTGGTCAGAGGAAGCCAGTAAGCTCGCTGGCTGGAAGGATAGGTCTTATTTTTTGCACCTGTGTTGCAAATAGGACAGGAGAGGTCAGCATGGTTCAGGGTTCTTTTCTTTGTTGGAGAAGTCAAGTGGCACTTACAGTCTCTTCTTCCCTGCCTAATCTCTAACTCAAGCCAAACACTTTCTGTGTGAGATGATGAAGAAAGGATATAGCTGTTTGTGCTGTTTGCTACTTGCCTTTTTCTCCACTGCACCCACTTGCTCCTTGAGTCAGTAAATCCTTTTGTTTTTTTTCAGATGGCCTCTTACATGGAAACTTTCTTCAGTGTCCAGTCTCTATGCCTTATCTCTGGAAGCAATATCCAGAAAGAGATTTTACAAGCTCAGTGTCTTACTCCTTTTTTTTTTCTTTTTTTTTTTTTTTTTAAAATACTTGTTTATTTTTAAAACCATGGGACCAAAGGAGAGAGGCTTATATTAAACAGTACTGATATTATCTGGAAGATTTTAATGCATGTTGCTTTACAGATCACTCTTGGGCTGAAAGCTGGAATTAATAAGGTGACAGAGGAGACAGAGAATTACATGAAACTGGGCACAGGGTCCATGTCTCCCATATCAATCATTCTCTTGTTACAGAGGGGCCTGCTGGCACTGGCACCTGGGGGAAAAAGTCCCCTCTGAAAACACTCTTTCCACTTGGGGTACATGTTTTGGCCTCTTTTTGTCTAGGTTCCCAGTCAGGGCCTGTGAGATGCAAAAATCCTTGGAAGTTTTTGCATCTGGCTAAAGGAAGAAAAAGCCTCTGTCTGAACCTGAAATAGTAACAACTGACTGCACCCAGTTTGTCTTGCACTACAATGTGAAGTCTGTTGTGCAGCAAAGAAACACATCTGTAATTTTTCCCATTGGCACTGATATGGATCTCATTAATAGCAAATTTGTAATTCATCTATAAGTGCTTTTCAGAAAGTGATATTGTTCTGATATTACAATATTATTATTATTAAACAGTTAAGGTACGCTCTTTCACCTAATAGAAGAAAAAACCTCCTTCTCTGGTTGGGTGAGTTATACTGCTTTGACTACTAGGCAAGCTTGAAAATCACACAACTGTTTCTTGAACAACTTCCTACAAGAAGGAGCATGCCAAGGTAAATTGTTTAGGCACTAGGTATTTGTGCAATGGAGAACATTTCCACCCTCACTGTTTTTTTTTTTAGTTAGAATGTCACCTTCTGAATGGTGCAAACTATGACATTGCAACCAAAAAGCCTTGTCCAATTTCAGAATTTTCGGAGAACTCTACTTACCCAGCATCTCGCATGCTTTCAGTCCCTTCTTCTTTTTACTGTAGAGTTTGTTCCTGTTTCTAGTTCATATCTTCTGTTTTTCTCAAAGAAACTGTAGACTTGATTTGGTATCATCATCGCTCTGCCGGTTTTTCATGTTAAACCCAGATTGTGATGACTTTAAAAAAACCTTTCAAAAATTACTGACAAAAAAATTCTAAGAAACATCGCAATGGACTATCTGTGTGATAAACTGATGCTCAAAGTTGATCTAGTGTACAGGGAAACTGAACAATTTACTACTTTTCTCTGTTTCTTTGCATTTAATTATCTGCCTGTCTTGTGTACTGTAGGCAAGTATTGGTGCAATAGCTTCTACAGACATTTTTTCCCCTCAATTTTGTTTTGCTTTCATTTCCTGTTAGTGTCTGAAAGCAGACTTGTCCTTTGCCTGCATTTTCATTGGGAGGCTTTCTCTGGAACACCTTAAAGTCACTGTTGGGAGTTGCACTGATGAGAATTGCACCTGACACATATTCAGTAATAATGAGTCAGGACAGAAAATGCACGCAGTTTGGAAAATAATGGTTTCTTTTTATTTTTCCTCAGATTTCTGAGCCTTTATTAGTTTTTGAGGTCTCATTTCCAACTATAAGGCTAGGAAAATATTTTTTCTTTGATTCTTTTTTTTTTTTTTTTTTTTTTTTTTAACATGAAAGCTGAGATTCTCCCAGAAGTGTGAGATGAGCAACTGGGTCCCTATGAAGGCACCATCTCATACAGCCTCTTTCATAAACTGACCAAGCTTCACTTCAAGTGATTTGTTACGCACTTCCCCATCTTCTTCGGGTTCCATCACAAGACTGTTTTGGAGCTTAGCTGTTTTAAGCGTTAGTGACCTTATTTTCATCTTCAGCTGACTGTATCATGATCAGGTCATACTCATTTGTCTTGTGCCTGTTTATTCGTTAGCTTCAATAGCTCTTTTCCTTCCATGCTGCATCCTCTGTGCTGTACTTAGAGCAGTCACATACCTTCTTTGCTTGTGCTTGCCTGTGCTGAACAACATGGGCATTTTTTGTTTAGCTGATGGTTGAAGGCTCTTTTTCATCATTGTCCTATTTTCTACATAGGTACCAATTTCTTTTCAGCTTTCTTGATGTATGTGCAAAAATTATATCTTCTAAATGGATGAATTAAGTATTCCAGACTCCTTCTGTAGTGACATTATTACTTGTTAGGAAGGCCACTGAAGGTTTCCCTATTCACTTCAATGCTTTCAAGTACAAAAATTGCTCTGATACAGTAGATAACCTCAGGATAGATATATACATTAAATTATATGGTAGGAAGAAACAAGATCAGAGGCTTTTGAAACAGTGAGTGCAATTTGATGTGATCTACCGTTAGACTGCCAGCAGCTCCAGACAGTCTAACATGCCAGTAGTGGCAGGAATGAGCAGTGGGTGGGGAGGATTGCTGGCAGTGGCATGGCTGTGGATTAACTTTTGTCTGCAAGTAGAATAAAGAGAACAGTAAGATGGCTTTATAAAAGCAAAGTGCAGTCACTGTGTTTTAACAGACCGGTTAATTAGTATCTATGACAAAATACAACAGGTCAGTGATCGAAACTGTGCAGTCTTCTGGAATGTGTGCAAGATCTTCACCAGACAAATCAGATTCCCTGCCTTTTGGGTGTGCAGTGTTGCACAGTAACAATTAGCCTAGACGACTACTGTCCTATTCTTTTTCATTAGAAACGGCAATCTCCTTCCTGTCCCGGTGGAATGTAAGCAGGAACCTAATTGTGCTAAACTTTGGCCAACTGGAGAGTTGTTGACTGGCATCTTCCATACAAGCTGACTCCTTCTGCTAGGGGAAAGGATTGGACCCTTTCTCCATCCCTTGTCATGTCATTTTTTATTTGCACAGAAGGCTTTGAAAAACCAGGCAGTAATTACAGTCTGCTTTTGCTTACCTTCATCATGTTTCCAAATACCATGTAATCTCATCTACTTGGCTCAGTGCTCCCTCGGAGGCCTTGAACACCCCACCTGGCTTTTGGTAGGAAAAACTAGCTGTAATTCAATCTTGCATCTTTGACAATAACACATGAAAAAAAAACTATGACATTGAAATGATGTTAGGAGACTGGTTTTTAAACTAACATCATTCTACGCTGTCTAGAAGTCAGCTTTTCATCCTTACTTAATTGTGTTTTGGTATTAGAGGGTTTGGTGAACAATGACAAATTTTGCATGTTGTCTTACATGCTGCACCATGAGGCAGGTTAGGACAAAGTTTCTGCCTTGTCTGAATTTTATAGCTTTTTTTTTTTTGCCTTTTTTGCTTCCAAAAGGAAGGCAACCTTTAAACCAAGCTTCTTGTTATTTTTTTCTATGCATGTGTGGTTTTTGTCTGAAGTGTTTGGAGAATCAGTAGGAAAGTCTGAGGATTTGGTTAGAGTGGGCAAACATTTCTTTTTGTCTTTAGTATTTACAGTTTCTCTCAAAATTTTTGAGTCCCTGTAATGATTATTTACATTATATAGAGACACTCTAGGTAGGCTATTCAGGGCACTTTGTTAGACCTCGTGCATGTCAGAACATAGTCAATTAGCAGGAGGGACTGGGCTGATATTAAATCAGTCTTTGATTTTGTGCCTTGACGGTGCGTAAGCACAAGATATTAATGTCTGCAGAAAGGTTAAACTTTACGTGTCTTCCTGTTTATCACAAAGGTACCGGGTACAAACAGAAAGCAATCTTGGCAGGCAACAGGCTTGCAAAATCCATGTGGTGCTTATCTACAGTTGTGTTTGTACTGAGATTTGATTACCATATATGAAGGTAAGCTCTTCAGAATCCCAAGGAGACTGAAGGGTAACTCTTAACTCCCATCTGCAGCAGACTGTAGCTTGGGTACTTGGTCACCTCCTAGCAACATTAGCCCGGTGTGAAAATAGTTTTAAAAGAAATAGACCTGTGTGAAGCTTCGAAAGATCATGTATTGAATTTACCTTCTTAAAAGTAGACTCAAGTATGGCTAACTCATGCTTAATAGATGCAAACCAGTTCTTAAAAATAATACAGTTAAATCAGAAACTAGTTGATGCAGGTTCTGTAATCCATGTGCAGGTAATAGATTTCAATGTGTAATAATCCCAAGCATATGAAACCTTTTTCTAATGTTTAAGTTTCCTTTGCTGCATTTTAAGCCCAGGGCTACTACTTCTATTTACCAGGGATATGAAGATATTGCCTTTCTCTTTTGCGGCAACTTTGTAATATTTAAGAGCTTATCATGTCCTCTTTCAATCTTCCTCTTCTCTGGACTAAAAAAATTTAATTTCTTTCTAGCTTTCCTCAGAGATCTAGACCTTAGATCTTTTTCACAGCTCTTCCTATGGCCTGTTTCCAGTTTGTTCATGTTTTTTTTGTGTGAGGCCTGTACCTACCTGGGCATGGTTCTTGAGCTGATGCTTTCTGATCCTGAATAAAATGGAGTACTTAACAGGCTTAACAGCTGTAATATTTTCATTTTTCATTCATGATAGAAAGTTTATCTGTTCTACAATAGTATGACAATGTTCTATGTATGAACTACAGCGCAGAGTATGGAGGCCCATTAGGATACATTGGAGCAGCTGGTGTGACTAAATAGAGCAGTGAGCAGGCAATGGAAAAATGCCTGCATCAGTGAGTTGAAACAACCTAATAGGTGATGGAGAGTGTGCTGGTTTTGTTTAATGGGGGGGCACTACGGTGGCAGCCTCTGTAAGAAGCTGCTAGAAGTTGTTTCCCCTTTGTTCGGTGGACTTGGCCGGGCCTACTGCTGACCAGGGATGAGCCAATTGGTGGCAGAATGTTCACTGATAACCCCTCTACGATAACGTATTTAAGAAAGGGAAAAATATTTTTTTATTTAAAAAAAAAAAAAAAAAAAAGAAGAGATGATGTGAAGAAGCTGAGTGGGGGTAGAGAGGGGGAGGCGCGAGCCTTGTGGGCCTTGCAGGCCTCACCCTCTGGCCTCCCTCTGGGCAGCCGACTGGGTCCGACTCGGCCTGACCCATCTGCAAGAAGTGGAGAGGAGATGTGAAGAGAAGCTGAGAGACGTCTGCCTGCCAGTTGTGAAGAATTTCTTGTGAGAGGAATGGCTGCAGACGCCAAGGTCAGTGAAGAAGGAGAGCAAGAAGCCTGATGATGCTCCAGAGTGCCCCAAAGGTACGGAGCAACCATTCCCAGGGGAGGAGGCTGAGATAACGGAGAGTCCTGCTACGTGGCCTGCGGGTGGGTAGAGGGTTTTTTGTTCAGTGGACTTTACCTGCCGCTTCCTTTTCTTTGCTTATGGAATAAAACCTGTTCAAAGGCATTTTTTGAAGTGACTGTGGCATTTACACGAGCTCAGTAATAGACAAAACCCAAATGGTAGAGTTACTAGGAAAGGAAAGCAATGTTTTACCACTGGATGATTCAGTGGCATCTATATAGAGAATGGCCAAGTAGCTGAGGTAGTTGAGGTACTCAAGATTTGTAGGCAGGAGTAGCATGGGAGAAGATGGATAGACATCAGTGGCTCACTGTCTCTTCTCAAAGAAGAACAAGGAGTCTCAAATGGCAGAGGTACGGTGTGCTGACCCAGTGTGGCCATTCTTCAGTACGAAGTTGTCTTTACTGTCTGACTTTGTTCTAGACCATTTCTGCAGTTTGTTAAGATCAATTTAATTTTTGGCCTGATCTCTGCTGTTAAAGATTTTCTTCTTGCAGCCATCCACTTTTTTTTACTCTTTTATTCACTGATTTAGGAAAAGAAGTATGTTGGTTGTAGGATGGGGTTAATCCTTATTAATGCGGTTTCTTAAATTTTTCAGCTGCTTGAGGAATCTTTGAGCTGCTTGGTTTTTTTGATGGAGGATTAATGTCAGTAAGAAATGTGAAATCAGGACATCACAAGCCTCCTCATTCTCTATTCTGTCACACCATGCTGCTCCCCAGAGAAGAGAAGCAAGGGAGAGAATGTACATCTAGGTCTCACTAGGGAAAAAAGAAAAGGTTAGTTTAGATCTTCTCCCAATACTTTTCTAAATGCTTCTATCGGAGCTAATTATTCACTGATAGTTTTGGTTTGTATTTCATACATTTTGTTAATAAAATCAGTAGATTTTGTGCCTTCTGTCAAACCGTGGATTCTTTTGAGCATAAGCAAACAAAAGAGAGGGTAGAAGTCATGACGGAACAAATAAGTAATTCTTGTGTGTTAAAAAAAATAAAAAGGTTGTTCATGCCCTTTTACAAATGCAATGTGCAGGTTATGTACAACATAAGGTTCTAGCACAGTTTGTTTTTCTTCTTTCAGCTTCCAGTTTTTCTTCACTGCTAATTCTTCCTGACTAAAGAAGAAACAAAAGGGCAGGGCGACTTAAAGGAGGAGGGGGAAAAGAAGGAAGGAAGTATGTGAGAAATAAGACCCCAGTGGAGCTTAGTGGCTGCCAATCTGCCTTTCCTTAGTGTCGTGATTCTTCTAGAAAGGAGGTTCTAGAAGATAGTAGAAGAGGCCATCTTCTCCTCTACACTTTCAGGCACCTGGCCTTGTCTTCCTCCCTCCTTCTTATAGCCAAAGACCATCAGTGCTTTTATTTACTTTCTGATCTAGCTTATTCCCTTCTACATATTTGTGTATTAACTGCCTTGAAAACAGCAGGTAGGACTAGGGAGCAGATTATAGTCAAGATTAAATGTCTGAAGTTGTTCAATAGCTATTTTGATAGAAATGGTACTGGTCTAGGATTTACATGATACTTTGGGAAGCTACCACTCCTGATGTTGAATATCTCAGCGCACATCAAAGAGGAGTGCTTGTGAATGGATCTGTGTATCGAGGACAGAATAAAAATAGTTGGAAAACCTGGCTGGGGAGCTTCTGGCAGGCTAGTTCAGCCTTCCAGGTAGAAATGTTTTGAGGTCACACCTCTTCTTACTTGTCAGGGAAAAAATAACTGGAAGTGTAATCATTTGTCGTGTAAACTGTAATCCTCTAGGCACAAACATATGTCAGTTTCTTGTGTATATAGATTCCTGTTTAAGAATAGTTTCCTGGCATTACGCTTCCTTTCACTCTGTGCAGTGACATACTGTGTTAGATATTTTACTAATGTCTTTGTATAAGGAATGCAAACTTCAGAGCTAGGAGAGATTTGGACTGTAGCTCATAATTATATCCAGCACTTCATAGAATCATTTGGGTTGTAAAAGACCTTTAAAATCATGGAGTCCAGATTTGGTCTGTTTAGATGTTATTTACTGGATTTTGGGGTATATCATTCAAACTAGTGATTTTAGATGCGTGGCGTTTTTTTCTCCCAAATCATGCAGGTCATAAGTGTGTGCCGTAAGCACCCAAATTTCTCACCTTTTCATGGCTGTCATGTGCTGTGAGGTTGCGTTATGTCTGTTCTGGAATTTGCGGTGGGGTAGATAGGAAGTAGTTAAAAATCCGATTTGAAAAATCAAAACTTTGTGTGCTGTTTGCCCGTAGAGCACAAGCCTATGTCAGTTCTGGAGCTGTGGTTGTCAGTGAAGCTCACCTGCCTTTAGGTAGCAGTGGCAGACAGCTTGGGTAAAATGCAGCATCCCATGTGTAAGCTGCTTGGTAGATACAAAATTTAACATCATTCATAACTATTTCCTTTTTTTTCTGTTTGACAAACTCCCACACATTCTTCGGAATGTATTTTAGGTACTCTGCAGAGAGCGTTCCCATGGCCTGTTTGAGGCATATCCTGATATTTCCTGAAGGGTCCTAGAATATGCCAGATGCACTTCAGAGCCGAGACAGAACAGCCATGCTCCTGGAGAGGTCTGGCAGACAGCGTTTCCCTGTCACTGCTGGACATCCGTTCTGGCCTGCTCTGATTTATTGAGGTGGCAGAGCACTTTTCATAGATCTTGAGCTTACAGCATTCATAATTTCTTAATATTTCCAAAATGGAATTACCTTCAAGATTTATTGGAGCTAAATATCCTCTAATTTGCTCCCTTTTTTCCCCATATGGATATAATATTTCCTATAAAACTGTTCCTCCCCCTTCTGAAATGAAGCAAAAGTATGAATTAAAAGTCAGTTTCCCAGTCTCTGTGTACAGAGCTGCTATTACCAAAGAATAGTAGTTGGTCTGAGGCTATTGTGTTCTTTGCTAGAAAAACCCCTAAGATTACTTGTAGCAAATAACAATAAAAAGGCCAGTGGTGACTTGACCCTTTTCTTTGGGCATCACTTTGGTCCCCGGGTCATCACGTAGAGAAGGAACACCATAGAGCATCAGATCAGTCCTGCTAGTGCTGCAGCTGATTTGGGGGACTCCCGTTGGGACCCACGTAGTCCCCAGGAGGATCTTGGTCTAACAGGCACCTTGTAAAGGGCAGTCTGCGTTAGGGAGAGACACTCAATACTCCATGTCATACTACTGCAAGCTGTCTTTTCCTGGTGTGTGACTTGCAAATAGGCCAGTTGGTTGCATCTATAAATAATACCAACCTCTGAGTTAAGCCTGACCTTACAGCTTATACCTTCTTTCTTGTGCGGTGCTCTTGAGTAGGCGAACTGAACTGGCTAAGATTTTTATTTATGCTATGCTGCTTTGTAGCGTTATTGTAGGGAAGCCTCTTGATTCTTGAGAGGAGACTAAAACCTGCTCATAGATGCATTTTCTGAAGCATCCAAGTTTTTTCCTGAAAATTGCATGTCACAGTAGCAACCAGAGTAGCTCGGTGACCTAGCAAGCTGGACCAAAGGTACTGGTGACCCACAGGCAATGCAGTCATCCTTCATTGGGGAGAATGGGAACCATTCTGTGGCACCTGGTTTTTGCTATTAGTTCAAGTGGTAGCTATAAAGGAGGAGCTGTGAACATCTGTGCTGTAGTCATTCAGGTTATAAAAGCTTTTGCATTGTATGAGAATCCTGCAAAGATTCCTCCTGTTGATGTTGGAAGGAGGTGAAGGTAACTCCTTGGAGACCCACCAGTGTAACATAATACTTACATTTCAGTGCACCAAGATGCTTGAAAAAAACTAATTTGTGAGGTTATTAGATTTTTAGGATATATTCAGAGTATTACTATATCCTGTTCTTTTTTTTTTTCTTTTTTTTTTTTTTTTAATAGGCCTGTGGTTTATTGTTTTTTACTTAAGATCTTCAGAAGCTTTAATATGGAATTACAGAATGGTTTGGGTTGGAAGGGACCTTCAAAGGTCCAACCCCACTGCAAGGAGCAGGGACATCCCCGACCAGATCAGGTTGCTCAGAGCCTCATCCAACCTGGCCTTGAC
Organism: Chlamydotis macqueenii; assembly: GCF_036417535.1. NCBI lineage: Eukaryota > Metazoa > Chordata > Aves > Otidiformes > Otididae > Chlamydotis > Chlamydotis macqueenii. The sequence goes on from NC_141563.1 coordinate 26,849,690, forward strand.
CGTTTCCAGGGATGGGGTATCCGCCGCATCTTCCCACCATTTCCTGGACAAAGTTATATAGGTCCTTTTTTTTATTTTCACCTCTTGAAAGACATTCCTTTCCTTCTAGATCAGCCGTGTAATCTGTCCATCCTGCTTTTATGGTTATAGATGATCTTATTAAAGATTGCGTGATTGGATATGAAGCGGTATGCATGGGTGAGTTGGAGTTTTCCGCTGTTTTGTTAAATGCTCTTGGTCTCTCTCTTCCCCTTCCCAGAGGTTTCTGCAACCTTTGATTTATTGAGCATCTGTGATAGGACTGTACTTCAAGAAGTTTACAATTCAGAATTCATTCCATCCTTTCCTCACCGTGCTGCTGTCTGAAATTGTTACTGTGTACCTGACTGCAGCACAGTGTAGATGAGTTTATCTTAAATCAGGTAGTTCAAGTCAAAGTTATCTGGCTGCAGTAGCATGGAGTTGCATGCTGAGTGCAGAAACAGCCTGAAGGGAGGGTTAAAGCCATGCATTACATCTAGCCTGCTACTAGTACTCAGGTTAGCCAAGCTGTATCTATTGCAGATAGGTGTACATTGCACTTGCAGTATGGCTGTAGTGGAGATGTACTCTCTGACTCTGAAATGCAGTACAGTAATTTCTTCATTTCTATAGAATACTGTCATTGATTTTGATCCAGAACATCCCTGCTATTGTTTTGGTATGATTGAATGAACAGATTTCTAATAATATTAACATATTTTTTAGCAGTGATCTTGATACACTTAGAAATGGTCCCATATGAAAGTTATAAATATTTCTGTAGTTTCTTTTGCTAATTGTTTCCTTCTGTCTGGCCACTGTACTAATTGTTTCTAGAAGGGACAAATTTTTAGTAGCTGCTGTTTTTTTCTGTTGAGACTGTAATTAGAATAATGGATTCTCGTAATGACACAGTTCAGAAGGACTAGTTCTCTCTTTTTGTGAGTGATTTTTGGATAGATCGCAACAGTTTGGTTTGGCAAGGATGTGTCTAGAATCATTTATATGATAATAAATACAGAAGTAAACACCTACATCTGTACTGAATTTCCATTCTGTGAAACCAAGTGCTGCTTCATGGTCTCCTGAACTGCTTCCTTTCTTGCCTATGTTAGGATAGCTGCTGTGTATGTGCATGAGTGAGGCAGAAGCAGCCACGAGAGCAGGCAACCCGAGCCTTGCTCCACAAGCATTTGCCCGGTGCATCCACTCCTGCACAGAGCAGCACGCGTTTATGCAGTGAGCAATATAAGGGCAGATCCGCGCCCATTCCTCACACACTCACATAGGCAGCACATAAATTGGCTTGTGCTTACAAAGCTGGAAGTAAAACTGCCTAAACTCTGGTTGCAATTTACAACTTATTGTAGCTAAATTAATAGCCAAGCAATAGTGTGGAAGTTCTAAATTGCTGAGTGGAAGTGATTGCCAGGCTCACGACTTGAGTGTTTTGGGTGTCCTCATGGCACCAGTTCTGACAGATTTGTTCTTCTGGTGACACCTTTGGGTAAAAGTAAAATCTTCCACATTACTGTATTGCCAGTGAGAATGTAGAATCAGCACTTAGGTATGGATTCTCTCAACCTCCCTACAGAAATTTATCCTTCCTGATTCAGGAGTTAATTTCTTTCTCATTTTGGTTTTCTCAGGTTCTTGAAGCCGGCACCAATGTTCTTGGATGACTCCTTCAGGAAATGGGCACGTATCAGGGACTTTGTACCTCCCTTTGGAATTAAAGGACAAGGTATGAGAAAACTGTACAGCTATTGGAAAAATAAAATCGTTCTGCAGATGCTTGCCACATCTTGTTGGTTTTTTTTGTTTGTTTGTTTTGAAAGCTCAGGGTGGTCCCTTGGGCTCAGCTTTTTGCCGTATTCTAGAGAAATATTCTACATGTAGCTGTCAAGCTCAAAAGGGTTTTCACAGCTGGAACGTGGACCTCAAAGCCTTATCTTAGGGAGGATGGTTTAGCACACAGGGAGAATCAATGCAACAATGGCAATTTACATATACCATCACATTCTGGAAGAAGTATTTTGACATTAACTGTCATAGCATCTTGACTGCCAGCAGGAGAGTCAAAACTGATTTAAAGTACTTTTAAGTCAGTAATTCTCTAAAGAAAGGAAGGACTCCTGGAGCCTTGGGAATGACCACTGATTGAAATCTGCATTTTCTGTTAGTAGCTTTTGATTGTACAATTATTTTCTAGTTGTGCTACTTGTGGACTTGTATAACTAATAGGAAAAATCTGTTCAAATGCTTTGGTGATGATTTAAAATATGCTCTGTCCTCCAACTGGAGCATGGCAGCAAAGCCTATGTCTCAGGTATGCTGTGGGAGACCAAGAGTGGTGCTGGTGGTGATAAGATGGGAGCCAGTAGCCCACCCAGCAAATGGTATATTTTGTGGGTGACACGCGCCCCTTGCTATCCTACATGTGCTACCAAAGGCCTCTGTGGGTGAGTAGTGGTGGAGCAGAAGGGCTATGCTCATAGCAGTGATTTGCTGCAGACTTCCTGAAGTCTGATGTATTTATTAGAAAGTGCTACAAGCATTGCATCAACTTCCAAGATTATTTTTTCCACTGACAAGCTCAAGATAACAGATGGGCCCCCAGAGGACTTGAAATACCTGGTGGAGAAAGGACTGCAGCCACAATAGCCTTGCGTCTGTCCCTCTCCCTGGAAGCAGATGTGGTAGCTGTCAGAACAATCTCTGATCGAGTCAAAGGCTCTACTGACAAATTTCTTTTGGCTTGCATCAATTCCCTTCTTTGTTTTATGTATGTCCATTCCTTGTCCAGTCAGTCTTTTGCAGCTCAATAGGCAGCTAATTACTGTCCTCTAAATCAGCCAGCAGTTTGCAATAAAGAAATAGCAGCGGCAGCACAAGTGGAAGGCTGCATTGTCCGCAGGAGGGCTTGTCCCCTTCTAACAGGCACACAAGGTGTACAAAGCTAGGGCAAGCTGCCTGACCAGCGTGGAGGTGGGATTTGCAGGTTGCACATGATGTCAGCTAGACCTAATAAAAATCATTCTGTTAAACTGAATCCAAATGGAGAAATTCACCAAAAGGGAATGACAGAACGGCTCTGGCAGCCTTCTCCCTGGGTTTGTTGCCAGCTTGTATCACCACTGCAATGTTATGTAAATCTGGTGTTTTGTATTGGATTTCCTCAGTTAAAAAGAGAAATGAGAAATTGCCATTATTTAAATGGCTGTGAGCTGAAGCCATGGGACGGAAACCGTTGAATGGGTTATTTTTTTAATGCCCTCCTGGGACTGAATTTTGTGCCAAGTTTCAGTCTGGAGCAAGTTCTGTGTGTGGGAGGGTTGAATTATAAATCGCTGTAGCCTAGGATTTCTAATGGCCGTGCTGACAGGCTGTGAGTCCTAGCGATGCGAATGGCGCCCTTTCATGTTACACATCACTTGGAATTCTTGCATCAGTCTTTTCTGGCTGTCCCATGGGACACGTTCTCCCTCAGCTGAGTGATTGGATGATGGGATCAGCACCTCATTAGGGCTTTCAGTCAGGGCAATCTAATGATATCCAAACAACTGACCCCGGCAGGCAGCGTGGAGCTCAGTCACGTGCTGGTGCGAGATGAAGACTATCAGAGCTGGGATGTGCATGGGAAAAAGAGTAGTTGGGGTGGCTGAGAAAGTGTCGAGAGACGTGCCTGTGTTGAAACAGACAGGGCAGGCGTTTTGCTCTGTGCATTAGGAAGCCCTGTGACACTATCGGCTGGAATTTCCGACATACATCACACTGGGAAAAGCGATTGGTGCTTACAGACGCTGACTATAGCTGAGTTGATAATGGGAAAATTTTGCTGAGAAATTTGCTGAAGATCACCCGACATTTTCAACTCATTGTGATCTAGTCCAAGTGCAAAATGACTTTTTTTTTGTGTGTGAAATATAGCTACAGAATGAGCTCACTTTCACTCATGCTACATGTTCCAAGAAGCTTCTAGAAACTTATCTGTGGTAACTTGAAAGTACTGAATTTATGAAATAAAGAGATTCTTGGCAGCTTGGAGGCTATTCCACCATTTGTGCTTTCTCTTGTTAAAGTTTCTCTCTATTCTTCAGACTTTTTGCTTTGTCTCTGAAAAAAAAAAGCTGAGAGAAGTCCTTTCTCATCCGTCAATTGGTGTTTACTGGTCCAAGAAAGATAAATTCAAGATTGCAAGAGCAAATGAGCAAAAGCAGCTTTTGAGGAGCATTGTCTACTGAGCTGCAGTAATTTGGAGTAACACATCTGTATAAATTACATGTAAAGGAGCAGAAATGGCTCAGAAATTTTCAGGGCATGACTACTGCTCTTTAAAGATTACCATATCAAGGAGAAGGCAGTATGCTGATCATTTTGACACAGTTCGTCAGGGATCTTCATTTTCTTCAAAAAGAATCTGATTGTAAAGACAGTTCTTCCATCTCCAGATGCTAAAATATACTCAATATAACATAGAAAGCTTAACAGTGTTTCTCCACGAAAGAGCGCTCACTCCTTTTCCCCATTGGTCGTTTTCTGATGTGGCCATTAGCCTGTGCAAGGAGGTTTTATGACCAGAGTGGATGTGCCACTGGGAGTGCTTGGAAATGATGGCTCCATCCCTGTTAATAAATGAATTGGTTGTCCTCTGGTCCTGAAGGCAGTTGAACTCATTGTTCAGACAGGTTAACTCCCTGCCCACACCCCCATCTGAAAAGTTGGCTATATCCAGGCTTCCTATCAAGAAAGGTTACCAGCCTGTATTAGTCTACGACCCTAGTCATGAATGAGAATTACAGAGGAGGGTATTTGTTGGCCCTGGTGAAAACACCGGGGGCTGTGCTAACACGTTAACGGTATGGACTTGGGTCGGATAATGTGGGCCCATGCCATGCTGCCGATTTGTTTTATAGTGTGTATAGCCAAAGCGAGCAATGTAATTTAGGAACACAGTGAAATTTAGTCAACTTTAAGAGTTGTCGAGAAGATCAAACTGTAAAAAGAAATTGGAACTCTAAAAGCCACAAATGTGAAGATGTTCTGTGGTGGACAGCTCAGGCTGCTGAGCACCCTCCTGTGTGCTCAGCTATTGTTTCAGCATTAACTGGGATGTTGGAGTGTTTCCCACGTTTCACCATTTGTGAGGATCTAATTTGCTTGTAGGCATTCTTCTTTCCCAGCACCCACCAAGCCTGCTCCTGCAGCTTTTTCAGTGAAGAGCAAGGAAACTGTGGCAATCTCAGGCTCTGAAACAAGTTACGTGAAGATTTTTTTTTTTTAATTGAAATTGTCTTCTTTTGAATTTGCACCCTTTTCTAGCAGTGCTACTATCAGAGTAACTTATGGAGGTATGAATATGCTGTCCATGTTGTTGCAGAGATCCTCTAGCACGTGCACTGCTTTCTGGGTTAAATTTGTCAATGAATAAGCAATGGAAAAATTGTTTATAGTGTTAGTGAGATTGTTAATCTCAGAGAGCCTCCTCCCCAGATTTACCTCTGTAGCTAAAGCAAAAGGAAAGTTATTTGGAGAAGGGTAACAAAAAGGACTGGAGAAATACCTGACTATTAATAGAATTTCTCAGTACATGTGGCTTAAAGAATATAAAAGACTTTCATAAGGAAAAGTAGCTAGTATCTGGCATCTTCTCTGTGTGATGAGGACGAGAGAGATGCTGCAGGTTTTTTTGAACTTAAGTGAAAACTTATGGCACAGCATACACTAAAAAACCAAACAAACATGATCCATGTAATATCTCTTCCTCGCATTTAGTCAGTAATTGTATCACTGCTTAGCAGTAATTATAGGTCTTCACTTCTACCGTTGTTTCTGCTAGATTGTTTTAACCAGAGAGGCTGCTTTGTTGGCCCTGAATCAGTTTGTCTTTGGAGGTGATATTTATTGCTTAGGGAGTGACTGTCTTTGTCACCATCTCAGAATTTGCCTCCCACCAAGAATCTAGGAAGCAATTTCTCCCCCACAGTGATAAGAGAATTTAAGACAATGTTTGAAGTGCTGCAGTTTTATCAAATGTAGTACGTAGTACTGGCCAAAAGACTTCGTATTTTCATCTGATAGAAGAGGGGCATCTGGAATTGGTGACACATTTGGTGACAAAGAGGTCAAGTCTTTGCCCAGAGCGTCAGCTCTAATAGATGTATTGTGCAACGGTTAATTGTTCTTGTACTCGGTTTTATTTGGATGTTTTCTTTTGTGTTTGTGCTTCTGGGAAGAACCATGGTTCAGTCCCGCTTAGCAGCGGTTTCATTAGTCTCATGGGGGAGAGATTCATCTTCAGTGAAAATGTTGAGTTTTTGGGCATGCAAAAGTTGGCATATCAAAATGTTATCGGGAGAAAATCTCTTCCCTTTGCATGCATGTTCTTTTCTTGCACAACTTTTTCTTCCACATCAGCTTTCTTGGCATGAGCAATACTTTATCTCTGAGAAAACATATTCACTTGGACATCACAACTGAAATTTTGAAATTTATAGCTGACCCAAAGAAAAACTGTTGGAAAAGTAGACCACATGCAAATGCCTTCTCTACATTTGATTGGGTCTGCTTGATAATGAGATGTTTCTTTTCTGCTTTAGTTCTCCAACCTTATCTTTATTTTGTTAACTGTACTCTATTGTACAGATTATTTTCCTAGCTTGAGCAATTTTTTTTTGTTTTTCGTATGTTCTTTCCTAACAAATAAGCAAGAAGCACAAGCATGTATAGCTGTTAGTTCTGTTCAGAGTAGGTATTCACACAAGATTGTTGTTTTTCCTTGAGTATGAGGCAGTTTCCACTAGATTTTTACATTTGACCAAAATTGGTAATAGTTGCCATTATCACATGGGAATATATCTATAAAAACGTTGCTGTTTCCCCAGGGAATCAATCTAGCTGATCTTATAACCTCCAGAAATTAAATGTGAGAGGTTTGAAGGGAAAAAAAAAAAGTAAAAGTTTCAGAGGAGGTAGAGGATCAGCTTTTCATTGCTGAATAAAGCCTCTAAAGGGAAGTTACATTGTGAATTTTGAAGTTAAATCAACACTCACTCTTGAGCTCTCTTGATGAAAGCATAACCCTTTGGTGCAGACCCTTGTTTCAATCAAAATTGATGCTTTGCGGTTGAATATGCTTAGAGTAGTCTTTCTCTCAACCCACTGAGAAGGGAAAGGTGCTCCAGGGAAATCTCATACCCCAAGTTTGTAGTTAATTGGGTGACTCCGTGTTGAAGTTCTTCCCTGAAGTGCTGAAGTGCAATTGAAACATGGGTATTATTCCTGTCTTTTACCTCCTAGAGGGAAGCGCAGGTCTTCTCTGGCTGTTTTGTTTTGAAGTGCTACATCTTAATGCTTCTGCAGGGGTCCGGAGAACTAGAAATCGCAGTAGTAGTTATTGAGTTTTTTGGCCTTGAAGAAATTGCCTTAGTCACCTCTGAAGGGGCATCAAAAATGCGGCAACAAAGGGAAGAACAGCCCTCTATAACAACTGTATTTTATTTTCCTGCTTGTCTTTGAACAGCACATTGTGAATCTTTCAAGGTTCATTTTCATTTGGTGTGAATTAGCCTGTTTCTACAGGCTTTATTGCTTCCTGTGCATCAGACTTGAGTTTGGATCCAAATGGTGAATGCATGGTTATTGCAAAATGTTGCCCATTTTTTGGCATAATTGTTTTTTAAATTTAACGTTCCAACTTTCCAAGCCCTGGGATTATGTTGGGAACTAAGCTTGTATTCTGAAAAAAAAACTCCTGGTTGTAAAGAAATGCTTGAAAAAAGATCCCTGAAGGCTCCAAAACTACAGTGTAAATCAAGAGTCCAAATGTAATATATTTTATTTATATCTTGTTATAAAAAAAAGGCCTTAAGGGCTTTTTGGAGCTTACATTTAACGCATGCCAGGTTTTCATAAAATTGTTAGGGAGGTACCATGCATCTTCAGTCTTTTTTTTTTTTTTTTTTTCTTTTTCCTTTTGTTTTGTGTTTTGTATCTATGTTACACTATATGCGTGTTGTCTTAATACCATTAAATAAGTCATCAGTGATACTGGAAGCAGTGGTAAGTGTTGTTAGTGAGGTGTATCTCAAGTAAACCACCTAAGCTGGCACAGCTAATCACCTTAAGAAACCATTCGCTTCTGTTTACTCACAAGAGCTGATTTTCAGACAGATTCCTGCAGTTTGTAGTTAACTGTCTTTGAGGTCTAGTTCAATATGTTTGCAATTTGCTTCTAAGTTCTGGAAGTCTTTGTGCCTTCTTTTCTCCTGCATAGACCTCATAAAGTTAGCTAATCAATAAAAGTGGTGCAGGAAATTTCGGAGTCATTTTGGTATCTGTTGTACTCACTGGATTAACAGCTTCGCTAAAATAGAAATCACCTTGTCCGTCTACAGATGGACATGGTGTTTCTGGGAGAGCTGGAGGACAAAATATGTGGTGAGACTTGGGTCCATGCCTTTACTGGGCCCCAGGGTGGCAAATCCTTCTGTAAAAGATCACCTCTAAACTCCTGTATGGAGTGAGATCTTGAAGAAAAATATGCTGAAGAAGGAACTTTATATAAAGCTGAACTTTCAGGTAGTGTGGGGAGGGGGGGAAAGTATGCATTAGGTTTGCTCTTACAGCTTGTTTATAAATATTGCTATTTGTTTAATCCATAGCTTTGCTACTGTTTAACTTACTCTCCCCATGAAGCTGACAAACAAGTGACTCTGTTATCATGGGACAGGGACCCATATGTGGAGGAAACTGGCATGCTTCAGAGATGTCTGTCAGCCTCACTCTAGCCAGTGTATTCCCAAAAGCTGAATCTGATGCCCAGTGCCCTGCAGAAGTGCTGGCTAGACGTGTGGCAACTGAGTGACCAGCGGTGGAGGTGGGCACTGACCATGGCTCACAGGGCAAGCATGAAGAACTGCAGCAGTGCACTGTTCCCTGACCCTAAAGCACAGTATTCAAATACTTACCGCCAGCAATAGGGGCATGTAGACTTTCTGATTTTTGAGGAAGATGGCTGGTATGGACAACTTCAAAAATTACAGCCTCTTCTCTTGGTGACTTGAGAGTGCGTGAAGAGCTCACTTTACCTACTTCCAAAGCAGGCAGAACGTAGACCATGTGAGATGCCTGCAGTAAGGCCTGTGGAGTAGAAAGGTCTCCCATCTTTTCTTAATGATACAAGCAAGAAGCTTATGCATTAGAAACAATGTTAAGGGTTGTTGACATTTACAGTGAAGATCTCCACTCCTCTGCATAAATAGCAGAGAAAAAGGCTAGAATTGAGACTTAGGCTGGTTCTCACTGTGTGGTCACTACTCGCCTAATTTCTAACTATTTACTTGTAGTTTTTCCAACTGTCTGAAAATTTCAGGTCAACCTGAAGTCACGACATTCTTGTGTTCAGAGAAATCATGCAGTCCTGAGCTGCTTTTGAATCTTGTGATGTTATAAGGCAAAGCTGATAGAATATGTCATGATAACTCAGGATTCTTAGATAAATGTAGTCAACTCCTCCTCTAGATGGGAGGAAAATGTGCAGAGGCTTCTTACTTTGTTTGCATAGTAGTAGTGTGTGCATAGTGGTTGATAGATTAATGGGTTAAATAATCTCCCACTCTCCTCAATCTAAATTCTCCAAGACAAGAAAAAACTATAATAAACTGTGGCTGCAGGAAACTGCAGTAAATTGCTTGCCCTGGTGATGTGTTCATTATATAATAATGGGAGAAGATAAGGATGAAAATGCAAGATATTGGTGTTCATTGCCATTAATTTATCATTATAGGATGGTAGCAGACCCATGTGAAGAACATGTAAGCCAGAGGGTTGTCTGAAAATGAAAGCCTTTGTAGAAGACTCCTTATCTAGGAGTCAAAAGCCTTATTCTGTTCCTAGTTATGTCACTTACTTGCCTTGTGACCTTCAGTAAGTTTGATCCTGTCAGAGTATGAAGACATTTACTGCTTTCAGAAATGTGGAGAACAGGTGGAGGATCAGAGAGGATGAATTCAGGAATATGCATGTATGTTTACATGTGTATGTGTATCACCTTGTAGCCTTCGACTTGAAGGAGCTCCATAGAAGCCACATGTTTTCACTGTTAGATTAAGTTCACTTGCCTAATACTTCAACTAGAATTAAACAGCACCTACGTTCCTCCCTATATGTAACGTGTATGTACACTGTGTTCTTGTGCCTACGTACAGGTGGTTTCAGGCAAGCAGAACCACTGCATTACAATTTCCTCTGTGTCACATGAATTACCGGAGCTAGTACAACTAACAGGCTGACAGTGAGCTGCTGCTGAGATGCGTTCCACCTCCAGGACAGTTAACATCTGTAGCCCTGAGGATGATGGCACTGCCATTGCCATTTAGACATCAGTGTTTGACTGCAGACTGGAGGGAGGATTTAGTATGGGTAACGCCTGCCTTGAATCTCGTGAGGGCGAATAGGAGGAGCAGTACACATGAAGCGGTATTGCTGTTGAGTTTACTCAGCCTTCAGATGATTACCAAAACTGTGGCCACTGAATGGCTCTTGAATGATCTGCATGAGACAAGTTTGGTGTTTGAATGCAGTTTCCAGTGGGGAGTTTGTATTTCACAAAACACGCAGCTAATTAGCACTTGCTGGGCTGCCTGTTTGACAGCTGGGAAGAGGCCAATGATTAAATGCTTTTCAAAGATGAATTCCTCTTTTATCCATACTGGTTATGGGAGGAGAGTGACAGGGAAGAAGTGTGTGGTTTTGCCCATGCTGTTCTGTTCCTGCCTGCTCAGTATGTCTGAAGGGTTCCTGGAGAGCGTGAGGTAGCCATGGTACAGTGCTGCCAGCTCTCCTCGTCTTGGGTAAATGAGATGGAGAGCTGCTGGCTTTGCGGGAGTTGCTTCTGTGCCAGCAATGAGAATAAGTTCTGCTTGATCTGAGCTGACCTTTGATGGAGCCCTGCAGGTCTCTGCACTGTGCTCTCCATAGTTCATGTTTCTGGGCATACGGTGCTGAGACATGCCTTCTGGGCTGATTTGCTGGGGTTCTGCATTAAGCAAAAGCAGATTGGAAACGCCCCTCAAAGAATTAGAGACCTGTTTGATTGGGGATGTGTCTGAGCTAACAAATTCTGTTACACCTAAGCTGGCTGTGTGCCTTGGCCCTGGAAGCAAGAGTTGAGTGCACATGTACCTGTTGCTTGTAACAGGAAGGATTTTTTCCTTTGTAGTACTCAGAACACGTATACTCAGGCACCTCCTTGTGCACAGGTATACAAGGCAGAGCACACCCATCACTATGTCTGTTCTTCTCACTTACCAGGTAAGAGAGGTTGTACCTAGGCTCGCATTGTGCCTGCATCCATGCCATGGTTTCTTCACAACCTGGGTAAACCATCTCAGAGGGGTGGGGTGAGGAATCAAAATAAATTGTTTGTCTAGCTGTTGCCCTAATAAAACAGTTTTTCTTTTAAGCATGGGTTCATGTTAAAGCAAGGGCTGTACGCAGCTGGTGCCTTAAAAAAAAAATAAAATAAAATAAAATCAATGCATGAATGGAGAAAAGCTGACAGTTATCAGGAACAAAATGTGCTCCCTTGGAATGCTGATCTTCAGTTGCTGTGTTCTGTGTTCAGTGCAACTAGGTGCCAGTCACGAGCTCTATCCATCTCCCTTAAGAATATGCCGACTCCAGAGAAATGCACTGCCCTGGGTGCTAGCTGTTCACACTGCTGTCCCACCTCAGTGGAGGGGTTTGGTGGCTGAGGTGCAGCAGACTGGATCTGCCGCTGATCAGATTTGCTACTAAATCTGCTGACAGTTTAGTATAAGTTGAAAGTTCAGCGTCAATGTGTACGACATCAAAACTGGTTTGGTAGCCTTTCTGCCACTGTTCTGTAGAGCAATTTTTTGAATCTGCCCGGAAGCTACTGCATGAAGATAGAATGTGTCAGTTATTGCCTGGATCGCAGGGATACCAGTCATGTTGTGCATACACTGGAGCAGTCCCAGTGGCTTGAGTCTTGAAGACTTGGCCTTTTTTACCCTTGCAAAACTTGCTTTTCAGTACTTGACAGATCAGCGTTCAGCCAGTGGCGGTGCACAAGACCTGTTAACTTGATACAGGAAGGAATTTTTCTTTGCAGCATTTGCACCTGTTATTATTGCTCAGTACATAGGTATATAAGACACAGTACACTCAATTTCCCACTTTCCCTGGAAGAAGCATGCTCCATCAATTAACTTTGCTTAATGCATCTCCTTCCCTGGGCCCCAATTTTCTTTAGTCATAGTCTGGAGGTGAATGCTGCTTCGTGTCCTGCAGGTGGCTATCTGTGATAGTAGTCTTTTGCAGTGTTGACTTCAAGTGACTCTCCACCTTGACCCAGTTGTGGTTAAACATCCTGCGAGTGGTTCTCTGTTGTAGGTATCTTCATCATCTTGTGGAAGGTTGCAGATCAGCCACAGTAGCATCTGCTGATCCTTCAAGCCTTGCCCTGAGAAGATACAGGAGCTCCTTCTGAAGGAGTTCTTGTCTTTCCATACTGGAGCCAGTGAGCAAAGTGCCAAGTGCAAGTGCCCACCTCAGCAGCAGTGTAGTGTCCATCTTCTAGAAGAGTTCCAGCTCAATCAAGAAGATCTAGTGCCTCTCCCATGTCCAGGCCAGTAGCTTTTCCTGGTAGTGCTTGTGGCTCCTGCTCCTGGCTTCTGATGTTCTGATGAGGATGACAGGTTAGATGAACTTGACACTGAGGGCACTGACACTTCATTCCTGCTGTGAGTCAACGCTTAGCAGTTAAGTACTTTGTCTTTTATTGAGTTTTATCAACAGTTTTGAATGATAAGACTGTGATTTGTGCAACTTCCAAACTTTTTGGATGCCGTGTGTTGGACTGTGGGGGCTGCTGAAGAGATATCTCCCATTTGGCCATTCATAATCTGTACTGGATGTTCTATATTATTGATTGTTTTATTTGTGTTTTCTCTCCTGATAATGGGAACAGGAAGCATCCCCATCCCAAATGCTGCTGTATCCAGTCCTAAAGTAGTCATAGTTTGGTTCAGCCTGGACAAGAGAAAGTTCCAGGGAGACCTTATAGCAGTCTTCCAGTACCTAAAAGGGGCCTATAAGAAAGATGGGGAGAAATTCTTTAGCAGGGCCAGTTGTGATAGGATATGGAGTTAGGGTTTTAAAATAGAGGGAGGTAGATTTAGATTGGATATAAGGAAGACATTTTTTACAGTGAGAGTGGTGGAACAGGTTGTGCAGGGAGGTGGTGAATATTCTATCCCTGGAAACATTCAAGGTCAGGTTGGACAGGGCTCTGAGCAACTTGATCTAGTTGAAGATACCCCTGCTACTTGCAGGGGATTTGGGCTAGATGGCCTTTAAAGGTCCCTTCCAACCCTAGTGATTCTATGATATTTCATTCCTGAATGTTCACTATGAAGGCATTACTAATTAGCTGGAAAGAGGAGAAAACCAGAATTATTTGAGTGCGTTAGTCAACTGTATTCCTTTAATGTGCTTTTTAATGTGGTGTAACGATGGCACTCCAGTAGTCCAGGGTGTTAACTTGTGGGTGGTAGAGCAAACCTGGCATAAGAAAAGCTTGGTAGATGGGAGGCTGCAGCCCTTGACGTGCAATCCTTTGATCTCTTTTCTGAGACTGTAGGAAAACAACCACAATAACATATACTGTCCAGTAAAAGTCCACGTGTGAGACAGGCCAAGGAGAGGACTGTGGCATGGTGCCATTAGAGGTCACAACAACCTACTACTGTTGCAGCAGACTTATGGAAATAGCATTCCTGTTGGAGAGGGAGCCTGCTGCCAATACATCAAAAGAAATTCTTCAGATGAAGGAAAATTAAACAAAACCACTATTTTGTTAGCAAAGTAAGTTGCTTTTACCCTACAATTTGCCTCTCTCCTTACTCCACTCCAAAATAGGATCTTCTGAGAGTAGTCACAGTTCCCAGCTTATCACCTTTGTTTGTCTGCCTTTTGTGCCTCACCAGTTTGTTGTCAGGTTCAAAGCTGTTTGGCACATGGGCTACCTCGAGCTTGCGTGTTTGTCCCACACCCTTGTCCTGTAGTTTCTGTAGAGAGACACAGTAAATCTGAACAGAACTCTATTTGAAAGGGACTCTCCTAACTATGCTGATCGCAATAAGTAGTGTGTATAAGGAAAACTATTTAAGTTCACTGTAAACAATCACTTGATGTCAGTCTCCTTAGTGTTCCTGGGTCATTTTTAATCTTTTGTAAAGAAATGAGACTTATTTATTCCTTTTGACTGGTTGTCTCCCAAGAACTTTTGAACTACTTGACCAATATATTTAAGGGAAGGATATGATAGATATTTACAGCCTCCCAAGGAAAGTGGAAGGGGACTAATTGTTCACAATCTTCCAGTATAAATGAAGCTTAGAGAAGCTGTATTCAAAATCAGGAAAGGGAAGTAATTGCAAGTCCATATTGATCCAGGAGGATTCTGAGCTCATGGAAGAGAAATCACTGAGGGATACCAGATACATAGAAGCTATACCTGACATATGAAATCCCTGATTTGAAAATAATTGAATGATAGAAGAGACTTTCAGGGAAATACTGCGTCCCTTTGCTTTGTTCTTATGCTCCTCTTAGACATCTGCTTGAGTTCACGGTTAGAGTCAGGATCTGGAGACAGATGACTTTTTGTCGGACTCAGTACAGCCATTCTGAAGTTATAGGTGCGTTTGTAAGCCCAGACTAGCAAAGCATTGCTGCTTCTTGGCCCTGGATGGGTCATGGTAAAGGGGGTTGGACCTTTATGGAGGAGAGAGGTGGAAAAATTAGGGACAAAATCTAGAAGGAAGGAGACCAAAAATTTCCATAGCCGATAGAATTATTTATGTGTAAACATTGTGCTTCTACAATTTAATACATTTAATTTGGGTGTGTGTCTATGCTTGCATAACTTACACCATCTGGTTGCTGCAGCGTTTGCTAGTTATCACTGTCGGTTGGGGTTCCATGGGCATTTATTTAAGCAACTGTGATGGTTTAATTGGATTCTGCTGTGAAGAAAGATTGAGGAACTGAACCTAAACTAAAAGTAACCCAGGAAAATAAAAAGCATAATTTTTAATTTGATTCTGTTCCTACATCCAGTTCACCTCTCAGCTGCATAAAAGTCTGTCTGAAAGCAAGCATTGACAGTGATACTGTTGTTTTCATGTCTGATCTGTTTGTGAAACTGCAATCTCAAGGAACTGAGTGTGAAACCACTGCTTTAAACTATACTGTTTGTTCCTTGTCACTCTCTCTGTGCAAGACGTTTGCACACTGCATCAGAATTTGACACACAACAAGTCTTGGCAGCCAGCGTGTGAATGTCATTGTTCGGAGAAAATAGGAATATGCAAGTTAAGTGTTTGTTCCTAATGTGAACCTTATTTCAGTTCCTCCAAGTAACTCCCTCAGATGCTTTACATCACTTTTCATTTCCATTAGAAGTGAGGACTTGTTCTTAATATCTTCTTCCTTTCTCCCCAGATAATCTGATCAAAGCCATCCTGTCAGCAACCAAAGATTACCGTCTAACTCCAGCTCTTGACAGGTAAGATGAGACCTTTTAGAATAGAAGGAGTAGAAGTTATTATTTTCCACATGTTCTAAAAAAAATTCTATTAGATATTTTTGCCAGAAAATATTGCCAATAAATTTGGCTGTGCTTTGGAGGTAGATCAGGAGCTGGAAATTGAGTCCTCTTTTCAGTAAATCTCTAAACTCTGGAGACCTCTGTTAAGTCAAACATGAGTAGAAACAAGTGTTTACCTTTTGACTATTTCCTAATCTTTTGTTTCATGGAGTGTCACAATACACCCTCTTGCCCCTTTTTCAAATAAGTAAATGACAGGGTTTTGGTAAATATATTATTATTTTTCAGCCTTTCTGACAGAGCAACAGGATCACAAGAAGCTGTTAGAGGGAAAAAGGGAACTGGCTTGTTTTAACAATGTTTCACTAACACCTCACTCTTAAAGCAGGAATCATAGAACAGTTCGGGTTGCAATATGTGATTGTGTTGGCCAAGCCTGTGCCAGGATGTGATAGCACTCTCCTGGGTCCTGTGGTATTTGAATTGATGCCTTTAGAAGAAGCTCCTTTGATTCTTCAGTCCTATTGTAGAGGTTGCCTCTGAAAATCGCTGGCATGTTTATGATCAGCTTCTCAATGATAATCCTTTAGTCTTTCCTCTCCTTGCTTTTCTGTCGTTCCTTCCCTTTGCCCTGCAGTTTTGGTTTAGTGCCAGAGGTGGTTTAGAGGTAGTTTCTTTCAGAAGCAGTCAGAGGTTTTGATTACGATGTGATTTCTTTTCAAAGTTTTGGTACTATTCCTTTCCAAGCAGAGATGCTTCCTTCAACCCAGGCTAATAGCACAATCCCTGCACTTTAAACACATTGGTTTTATTTCCTGGCCCAGCTCCTCTTCTGCCCACTTTTCCATGACAAGGTTTGTAAGTTTTCCAGCCTTTCCTCCACATCTCTCACATGGATTGTTGATGTTGCCTGCTGTAGTTAGAGTTGGGAGTTACTTTCTATGCAAAAGTTTATTCTTAGTTTTTGCAATCTGTGTGCTAATGTAGTTGCTTTGAAGTTTGCCTTACCTCACGGCAGTGCTGCGTAGGGTAAGCCTTCGGAATTTGGATTCATTGGAGAAATTATGTCCAGAAGGCAAAATCATTTTACAAATGACCTTCTTGGAGATTTTGCACACAACTGAGTCTCACCTGTCTGGGGTTTATCTCAGCTCTGATTGGAGAGTTAAGATTTTAATCTGTTGAAAAGTCTACATGTAGACTCTTTCAGAAGGCTGCTGATGGGAAATTAGTGTTAATGACATAGAGGGCAAATGGAAGATTCTTGCAGGGAAGGTTAATGTGATTGAGACTGTTGCTGCTCACCTGCTTTTTGGGGAGTGGCATACATTTTGGTTGGTTTTTTTTTTTTTTTAAAGTAATTTCTTAGGAGGTTGTGAAACATAGCCACTGTGGCATGAGCTGCTCACTTTGATATTGCATTCTTTATAGTGGGTTTGGTGCAGAGATAAGAAAAACCTAACGCTCAGCCTTCATGAGGTGTATGTAAAGTTCCTGAGATACCAAGTATGAACGAAACTTAAGGAACAAGCTAGAAATGTGTTTCTATAGTATTGCAGTAACAAGGTTTGGTGGTGTGTATGCTTGTAAACACGCAGATATCTTGGGGAAATACTGTTCTCCTGGGAACTTTTTTGATAAATGCAGAGCAGTAAATGTTAGTTTTGGAGTACGCGATCAAATACTTCCCAGAGCCCTTTCAAGTGAGCAGGTCTTAAAGAGGAAAAATAAAAATTGAAACTGAGGTGGGAAAAGGGACAAGAAAGGCTTGGGATAGCAAGTTGCAAAGTGAGAGCCTAAAACAGTAGCTGGATGGAGTTGCAACAGAGGGTTTATGAGAGAGAGCTTGGGTACTATAGGAGGTGTTAAGTTACCACAGTGCTGCTCTTGGAAGTCTGCTTGGTGAGAGGGCTTAGATATACTTCCCAAAATGTTTTTCAGCTGTGGTCTTCAATGAATTACAGTGCTGGCAGCAATGGCTTTCTACTGTTTTGGATTCCGGAAGAGCTGATAGAGCAGACTGATGAGGGAAGGTTAGCTACTTCTCATCTTGTCTCAAGCTTAAAGCAGTGGCTGACAATTCCTCTCTGTAGCAGCTCCAGTGTGATGGGGGTTCGGCTCACTCCCTTACTGCTCACTGGTCAAGGAGAAACTCTAGACCTCCCTCCTTTGCTCACCTCCATGTAGCAACTGGAGAAAGCCTGACTTGAGGGCTGAAAAAATGCCTTATGTTGGAAGAGTTAGGTAAGAGATGCAGCTCAAGTCTGTGGGGTACAAGGGGTCAGACTAGGAGACCTCGTGAACCCTTCCACTTGTATCCTTTCTGAAGTCTAATAGGCTTATTCTTGCAGTATGGAAAAAGCTCCAGGTTCACCTGCTCATTAGGATGGAGTTACACCAACATTTAGGTTTAAGAAGCTATCTTTGCTGCTGCTGCCTGCTCTTGGACTGTAGCTCCACACCCTCTCCTTGTGCTGCTGCTATTTGAAAAGGGGCTTTAAAGTGGGTGACAGAAACTATTCCAGTTTAAAAGTTGGTTTTTTTTCTCTTAACCCAAGTCATTCCAGTGGCCTCATTTACAGAGCTCCCCTCCCACTGAAGAGTTGTGTTGGCACAGCGCTGCAACGGCAAGATGAGAGGCAGAGGGTTGGGGATGGGTGGGGAGGATGAGTGCTGCTAGCCCATTGAAGCAAGTGTTCATGTAACCACATGCCAAATGCAGGTTTCCCAGGGGAAGGGTGGGAGAGGCAGAGAGGTGAGGTCAGAACAGAGTGTGAGAGCATAGGAAGGAAAGAGGGGATTAGAGTTGTGTGGTGGGGGATCTACACCAAGCCTTTGGTCTTGACCACACCCAAGCTTCTCCATTTCTGTCCTCCTTCACAAAGCTATCTCTTGAGATGTTACCTTCACTTGCCTCCCACAAGCCCTGGAAGTGAACTTGTTTGTTTGATTATCCCTGTGCCAAAGGGCATTCTAATGCACCTTTTTCTGACACAATGTACTGACATGGTGCTGAAATGAGGCAAACTTAGTCCTTCCGGGTTTCTGTACACCTTTCACCGTCCCAGAGCAGCTTTGCCAAGTCACTCCAGCTAATCCCTCCATTGTGAGCGGAGTTGTGTTAATAACTAGCAGCAGCTGGAGGGCATGTGAACAAATGCTATAGTTCCCGCCTGTAACATAGTGTAAGTGACGCCATGCTTTCTTAATTTCTTCGTTACTCCTTATTATGTCACCTTTGTGTTGAACTGCTTAGAGTAACCTGCTTCTGCTCCAGGGCAGGAGGTGGGTAAAGCTGCAGTTGTGTTTGTGAGGGTAGTTGCAACTCAGCTCTGAGCTTTCCTGGAGAAGATGGAAGATCCAGGGGACTTTGTCCCCTTCCTTCGGTGCTGCCGTGCCTTTCTCCTTAACGCATATGTTGGTGGGCCTTGTCTCTGACACTTCAGAGTTGTCTTGCCCTCTGTTGGCTTTTCCAGGCCTGACATCTCTGGCATTTTCACCGCTTGTTTTAGTGGCTGCTCCAGTGGCCTGCCCCTCGTTCTGCAAGTTGATCAGGGCTTGGTTTCTAGTTCCATGGCTCTTCTCCTGGCTAAACTTCAGTGGATTTTGGGGTCAAATCCCTGCGGTGATGGCCTGTAAATTTGCTGTGAAAAGACATAATATAAAAGCCTGACTGACCCTTTTGTATTGCCTCCGGGTGGTAATGAAGAAAAACTGAGAGTGAGTTTATAATCAAGAGGAGTCTTACTAAGGCAATATGTAACTAACAAGTGAGGAAGCAATTTGATAGAGCAGAAGAGATGTGTGTGTCCCTCTGGCTCAGGCTGATCGCACCAGTTTAAGTATCAGCAGCCAGAACAAACCAGAATATGCTAAGCCTCCCTAAACTTCAGTTACCCTGAAGATGTGTTTTTTAATTATTCTGTTATGTCTTTCCTTAAAGCCTTCAGTTCCAAAGTTGCGTAAAGGAAGGCTTTGTGGTTTTTCTCCCCTGACAAATCCCTAAAGCGCTTTGATAAGAGAGGAAGAGGAAGTAGCAATTGCTGCACGCATACATGTGTTTACAGTGCTATATTGTTCAAGAAAATCTGTGCAAATCCTGGTTTTGGTGTAGATGAATTCAGCCTCTGACCATCTGTGTCAGAGGCTGTGCATCTGGTTGCAGCTCTCAGCTTAGGGCTTTAGGGAAAGTCTTTCTGGTGGGGAAAGTCCATGACCCTCCTTCATACCACCCTGGTAGCAAACTGGAACCTGGGCTGTGTCTGTGTTCAGTCCTTGAGCTCTTCTGGAAATATGATATGGCTTTCACATACTGTGTAAACAAACAAAAAGGTGTTTGCACACCTCTTTATGGAGAAACAATTGAGCTGTAGCTGATATTGCCTGCATGGGGTGTTTCTTCAGCCAGAAACTTGTGTGAAGCCAGCAGTGACTTTGCAGGATTCCCATGCTTGGGCATCGTCAGTCAGTGCTGGCTGTGAAGGAGCCCAGCTGTGCTGGTACCAAGTGTCCAAACTGCTGGCTGGGATGTGAGGTCAGCTGCGTGATGTCCCTGTTGAATGCTTCCTTTTCACAGTGCCATCAGGGTGGCCCTGCAATCTTCTCACTATCCCACAGTGTGACTGCCAAAGCTGGAGAGACGAAGCTAGCTCACCTTTCTGCCTGTCTTGATCAAAACAGCCTACGCTGCCGAGACTTGACCTGCACACCTGATGTGCAGAGCCCAGGCAAAGTCCCACACTCACCATATCTTCATCATGTGCACATGGAGAAAGCAATCCGCACCTAAGTACAGCCTTCTGAGTGGGCAACAGAACCTTCCAGCTTTGCAATGAGAGTGGGCAGAAGACTTTCAAAGGAGATTTAAGAAAAAGCTGCTGGAAGATCAAAGATTAGACTTTGGTGTCAAAAAGATACTACTGAAAAATCTGATCTGCAGACTGACGGAAAAAGGAGGTCGCACTTAAGTATGTTGAGACCACCCGAGTATGAGTGGTTCAGACATGAGCTGGGCAAAGGTGATTAACCTATCAGTTATGATGAGTAAAGGCAGAACCATTCAGTTAAGTATTTGTTTCACTTATTTGGGTAAAGATAGAATGGTGTTGGCCCATTTTACAGCAACACTGAAATACCTTCTGTATTTTTATTGGTAACTGTGAGGATGTTAAATGACAATTGTATGTCTTTTTAAATCAGTAAGCACTGAAGAGTATTTACAGAGTTAGAGAGTTCTTTTTGTTATTACTGTCTGCTTTTTGACCCTTCTTAGAATGTTGAATAGAACAGCAAATGTTGTGGCATTCCTGGAGAAGTATGGGAGATGACAAAGAGGTGGCTTTAAGTTGATTAGCTCAGTTTTGCAGGGAGAATCCTGGAAAGTTGGATCTGTCACCAAGCTAGGATGGCAGCGTGACTGATGTCAGTTACCTTGGATTTTATGAAGTGAAACCTTGTCTTGTAGATGAAGGTGGGGTTTTTTTTAGGAGAAGGTAACCTTTTTAAGCTAGGCATTTGTTTCAGTCCATTATATTCTGTTTCTACACAACACCATTGTAGACATTACCTTTTCAGGAATGGGATATGTCACAGAGCTTTAAAAAGTTACTGTCAGAGTTGAGAATTAATCCTTTAGTGACACTTCTAGTATAATCCTGCTGGCAGATGTTTGGAGTGGTTAAGACTGATGTGTACAAAATGTAAAATTACACTAGGAAAATTTACTAGAGCCAAAGACTGGGGAAGTGTGGAGCAGGAGGACTGGGTCAGCCTAGACCTCTTCATAGGGCTCTTTTCTGAGCAGTCCTTTACTGGAGCCAAATCAAAAGTCAGGCATCTCAGAGGTGACAACAGATCATGCTTACAAGATGAGGATTATGTTATACAAACCAATGACTATAAAAAGAGCATTGGAATGATGAACATAAAATCTCTGTGTAAAAGGGACCCTGCTTTGAGCAGCATTAGCTCTGCATGCTGGTCTTCCAGAGTCAGTGCTTCAAAGATTCAGAGAGAAGTTGAAAACGGTTCAGAGAGGTACTGCAAATATGACTCAAGATCTAGGAGAGCTGTCGTACCGTAAGAGATGTGGTGACCTCTCTCCTGTTTGTGTGGTCAAGAGAAAATTAAGAATGGTCTTTGATCGATCTACAAGTACTGTGTGGGAACAGAGCCACAAAGAGAGGCTGTTGGAAGATCTTTGGCTGGTGGAACTTGTTCTTTTATCTCATGTGTGGTGGCTCATGCTCACCAGTCTGATGCATGACTGATTATCCAGCTAGAGGCAGATGTTTACACAGAGAAGTTTGTCGGTAAGCAGATCACATACAGATGTGTAAGGGACTGCTGACAGTAGATGGTGCTTTAATTTAGCAGAAAAGAGAAGAATGAGATTAAGTGGTTTGAGGCTGAAACAAACACATCTGTATTCAAAATTGGTAAGAGCTAGCATCCTAACAGTAAGTGGGAAAGTAGTAGAAGAGAGTGTCTATAGCTTGCAGCCTTTGGATTTCAGCATGATATTCTTCAAAATGTAAAATTAAGAAAAGTCATGGCTCAGAGACAACTGGGTAGAGAAATTACAGTATGTCACTCAGCATTCTGTTGTTCAGGAGGTCAAACTTTCTTATCAAAAGAGTGTGTTTTCACCTGAAATGTCACTTGACCAGAACTGAACTATGTCTTCTTTTCCCTCCTGCAGCACCTGTTCCTTAAAAGTTTTGACAAAGCTGTTACCGTCTTTGTCACTTGATGTGGTATACTTGGGTCTTCCCTCCTTGACACAATATATTGCCTGAGCCAGATCTTGCCTCTGCTTTCTCCTTGTCGCCAGAACTGTATTTTTTTTCTATACCATTGTCCATGAAGTTATTTCTCTGTTGTGATTTGATTATCACAAACATCCATACTTCTTCGGCCCTTAGGGACATGAGCACTGGGCTAATATGTCCATCTTCTTGAAGAGGATTTTTCTTTTGGAAAGGCTGGGATCTGCAGTGAAACTTTATCCGGGCTGGGGAAGCTGTTCCTGAGCATTTCTTGGTGCTGTTAATTCTGCGTATATCTCCAGCTAATGGCTCTGTCAGCAGGGTTACCCTCAGTGGTTTAGCTAAGTCTTTAAGTGCACTCCAGCCCCGCTCTGCAAAGACAAGACCCCACATAAGCAGAGCTTTCCTCACACTGGCTCTTCAGGCTGATCAAAACGTGGACAGCCTAAAAAAGACCAGTCGACTGTGCCTGGGACTAGGAAGGCCGCCTAGCCGAGAGATCTGCTCCAAACAACTGATCGCTTTGGACCCTTTCCGAAAAAAGCTCTGCAGACACGTATTCCTTCAGTGAACTACCAGAGATGGAGGCATATTGCCAGAAGAGCCAGCTGCGTTTGGGATTAGATGGCTGGAAAGAAGTCCTCTCTCCATCTTCAAAACGAAATAACTTTTTAACATCTGCTGCAGAGAGTTCTCATGACTCGCAGTTCCACGAGAAACTGTTCTCTTCCTTTTCTTTCTTGTTTCTTTGTTAATTAAGGTTATTTTTTCTTCCCCTTCCTCACCCATTATGTCTCTATATACATTTCCTAACAGAGAGGAATGTCGAGGGGTCCTTTTTCTATCCATTTAATGTTTTTCTGTCTCTAGAAGTCTTATGATAACTGCAGCAATTTTGCTCTCAGCAAGGTGAGCACACCGCAGATAACCTGGCAAGATTTGCCTGCACTCAGAAAATTGCTTGGAGAGAGGACTTCCTCGCTAAGCCTTTGGTTTATTGCTATTTCAGTGCTAAATGAATAATGAGAAGGTTTAAGTAAACAGATGGGTTTGATTCAAGCCCAACATACCAGGGGTGTGGGGAGAGGAGCTGCTTGTCCTGACAGCTCGTCTCACTAGGCCACACGTGGTGTGAGGTGTTGAAAGCAGTTTATCACATGTGGTGCCTGGGCATGATGGGGTGAGCTGGATATCAAGTGTATCTCTGTCCTGCTCTTAATTCTTAATATTCTAACAGGTTCCCTATACTTCTCAGGTGCAAACAAAATTTGTGCAGCTCAGTGTGTTTGAATTTGTTACAAAAATCACCTTTTTCCTCTGTTTCTTCCACAGTCTCAGCTGCCGGCGATGTATTATTGTGGGAAATGGTGGAGTACTTGCAAATAAGTCATTGGGGTTAAAAATTGATGACTATGATGTTGTTGTCAGGTGAGTCTTTGCCATCACAATTATCCTGTATATGCAGTTTCTATATTAGTTCACATGCTATGCAGTCAAAGGTTAAACCTGCACTACTGACAGTATCTATTAGTATGGAAATATTAATTAATATTGAGGGGGAAAAAACAAAGAGCATAAAAGCATTTGTTATAAATAGTGATCACATCTAAGGGTAAAGGCACTCCTCAAGCATTCAGTTTTCCGCAGCTGTTGAGGAATGTGCTCTCTCCTATGATCTCACCTTTACCTTCTCTCTACAGCTCCTTTCTAAGAGCTGCTTCTTTTGTGACGCCCTTAGGTGGTAAAGCAATAAAATATACCATTAGATCTGCTCGCAGAGACATCTCTTGGCTAGCTGAGGGAAGTATTATTGGTCCTACATGTGTAGCACTCCCCAGGACCCACACTTCACAGTTAGCATGGGAAGAACTAAGACTGGTCCAGTACACGGTCTTAGGAAGCAGTGAGCCTCCATGAGTGAGGACCCAGTAATGAAAAAACACCTGGAGGTGCACCCTAGAAGCTGTGAATACTTTGCCTCTGTTTCACTGCGGATGATGGTGTTGAATAAGGGAGCAGAAGCCAAGTGGCATAGGAGTGGAAACAGCCACAGTCAATGTTAGAACTTCTTGCTTTCACTCAGGACCTGGATCATCATGATCTCAGAATGTTTGAAAATCGTGCTGATATGTGAAATCACAGGTCTAGTCGTAACTCTTAGTAATAAATCTGTCAAGTCAGAGGGGTGTTCTGGATGACTGGAGATTAACAAACATAATACCTGTACTAATGGAGAGTGAGAGAGAGTGTGTGTCTAGGAGGGAGGGGGGACATACTCTAGCGAGCTACAGACCCATTAGTCTGACTTGATAATAATGCAGAGCTTTATAGCAGGTTCAGAATGATGGGTAACAAAATATTATGATGATAAATAGGAAAAGTGGGATAAACCACAGTTTAAGTTTATAAAAACTGATTTAACGTCATCTAAGCTGGTATTTTTTTACCTTAGTAAGGTAACTGATTTCATATTAAAGTGGATGTAACTGATATAATCTCTCTGAACTTTAGTCAACCATGAGACATGGTGGCAAATAGCAAATTCTTAGCTAAGGTGGAAGAAAGGAAAGGATTAATAAAAGAATTTAAGGCATAGAGAAGGTATCATTTAGCATGATCTCCTTTCTTTCCTGTGCGCACATAGGCACATAGGAAAGAATAGAATATACATAGAGTAATAAATACCCTCTCACTCTGGACAAAAAGACCAAGAAGATCCCTTTCAGTCCTTTGTTCCTGTGAATGGTTCCCTGCTTCCCTGACAGTGCTCCTGACATAGGGATGACTGTTCAGAACACGATGAATTTTTACAGCCCTTCTCCTAGTTCATCCCACTATCAGTTGCTAGCAAAGAGCTCTTACTGCTTGTCATAGTCTGGTGACTTGCAGTTATTTGAGCTGAATTAAAATTCAGTTATAACCTCTTCTTGGGCTGCGACTGTTCAAAAAGTAGCAAGAGAACAGTTTCAATCCATCTGGACTAAGCCACCCACTAAGATTTACATCAGAAAGTCCACTATTTAATTTCCAAATGAAAAGTTCAACTTTTTCTCTCCACATCAGTAAATCTAAGTCAGTTTGCAAGCCGAGAGGATAAGAGGGCAGCTAAGCACCTGTGCTGTTTATAGGATGGATAAAGGAGAGAAAAGTCAATTGTAAAGGTTAAATGAAGCCAGGTGCTTGGATGTGGGACTGAGGAGGTGAGAGCAGACTTTTTCTTAAATGTATCCCACTGCTTCCTTTACTCCTGGGGAAGTCCCTTGTGTATAGCATCCTTTTTCATAGGTTGCAAAACTCCTTTGAAGCATCAGTGTTGGGACCTAGGAGGTGGATTTTAAGGGGAAAAATGTGATACATTTGTGGACAAAGGAGTGATCCAGCAGTTCGTGGAGTTTTTTGATGCATCCTATGTTACCATGGGAGGATCACTAATTGCAGCAACAAATTTTGGTCTTATGATGAAGAGAGTCAGATCAGCTCTGACAGTTCTGAAACAGCTTGGAGTGAGTTAGTTACTGGGTTTTTTTAACTGGATATTATCAGATTTCAGTGCAGACGTTATTCCCAGTTGCCACACTGTTTAGGTGGCAGGAGCTTCTTGCAGAAGTCAGTCATCAGTGCTCTGAAATGCCTCCTTAGAATTGACTGGAGACAGGAAAAACAACTATGATGTGTCAGAAATTCCTGGTTAGAATGAGATGGGGATTCACCTGGTGATGATACTTTATCGATATTTGGGACAATCTTCATGGTGTCTAGGTTAGGAGTTAGTGTCTCTAAGCTCCCTGTGTCAGTGGATACAGAGACAGAAAAATACTCTGAAGCTTTTTGTGGAAAAAACTGCCTGTCCATGGGCAGTACAAGGAGGCGTGGCATTCTAACTGAGGTGTTCTAAGATTTAGCTGTGTTTATAACCACTAGCCTGTCCTGCCTGAGAAAGGGTTCAAACTGTATAATATGCATCTTCGTGAGCACAGGTTGTGGCTGCCGGAACTACTTCTGCTCCACTGCCTGTGCTGCCCCTGGGGCAGTGACCGTGGGGCTGACAGCGCTGGCTCCATTGCTATGACTCTGTCAGCAACTCACATTCTGGCCCTTTGCTTGAGACCTGATTTTACTTAGGGGAAATGGTTTGTTTTGTTTCCTGTCTAGATGCAAAATAGGGGTCCCAAGTTTTGGGAGCTTTAACAAGGTAAGCAGCTAAATAGTGAACCCAGAAGCTGGGGGTGGGGAAAACCTGCCAAAGAGTTACACGTTGACTTTTGAAATGCCTGCAGGTGCTACCTTCCCCTCAACTTCAAGAGGACAGATGAAAATATGTATAATTAGTTTTCTTTATGTAGTGCTTCCTTGTATTTATCTCTGTTACCTTTAGGACCATGTGCTTTTACATTATGTAGGCTCATCTATCCCAAAGAGACAAAATGCTTTGAAGTTTAAATAACATCCATAGTGAAAGTGAGCAATATGCGAACGCGCCATCAGCAACAGAGGAAAAAGCAAGGGATCCGACTGGCTGGGGGCACTGTTTTTGCCGGCAGTCAGGTCTAGATACCTTAAAGTCAGTATACAAAGCTAGGGTTTGTAAACCACAAAAAAAGGGCTTTGTCTCCTATATAAGTTGTGGTGGTGCCGATTCTTAAGTTGTTTTCCCTTTAAATTTGTATTCATAATGATAAAGTAAATATTTTTACTAAAAACACATAGGAATTTTATCCTTAATTCTGAATATAATTTCAGATTGTATACAGGGATTTTCTTCTACTAAAAGGTTTCCCACCTAAAATGCTTACCCGGGCTGAAAAAGATAAATCCAGATCCTCATTAACATTCCTACACAGCAAAATTTGCAGTCCATAAGCACTTTACAGTGTATTGAACTACCCCAAGTCAAGAAGGCTGCAATAATTCAAGCAGGCAATGCTGGTCCATCAGGGGCTGCTGTTTGATGTCAGCAAGATTTGTATTCCAAGTTACTTGAAATTTCCTCAGCTTTGGTTTCTAGTTTTCCATAGAAGTTCTGAATAACTTTAATGTCTTGAAAGAAATCATTGCTGTTGATGCCAGAGCAGTTTATTTTTTGGAGAGACTTTGTCCCTCAGGGGACAGCACAGCTAAACACATAGCATTCCCTTAGAAATCAGTGTGCCCAAGAACAAAGCTGTGTGTCTGCATGGGTGCTTTCGGAGGGGGATGCGCTTCCAAAGTAGAAATTCCTTGGAGTTAGTGGAACTGCAGTGATGCTGTGCCTTACCTCAGCTGCACAGCCCAACCTCTTCCTTTGAGCTGGCATTGCAGGGCAGTTTGCCTTCTGGATGGGCCAGTCTGGGGAATTAAACCAGGTGGAGATTGTTCCTTTTTTTTTTTTTTTTTTTTTTTTTTTAATTATTAGCCGTCTTAGTTCTAAACAACCTCCCTGCAGGTAAGATGAGCAGTGTAAACTCTGGACTGGGCTAGGAGCATGAGACCAGTTTCAATCCGCTTAAACTGCCATCCTCTATTTCAGCCCAGCCTTGCAGAATCCAAGTAAGATGTCCCAGGAGTGATGGGATGTTAAAATATCAAAGCTTAGTTTGTAACTCTAAATTTGCAAGGACAGTATTTTTTAGATTCCTTTTCTAAAGCTTCCAACCCAATTTAAATCACAAGAAGGGGTATGCAGGAATGGTTTGCATTATGTTTAATGAAATCATTGAAATAACTTCTAATTAAACTGTTGTCACTTGGTATAAAGCTTCATAAATGTTTGTGATTAAGAACTGCAAGAGTTAACATTTGCTGCTGTAACAGCTGCGTACAGGGAACTCTTGCCCAGCAGTGATTGCTGTGTCATCAACATGCATGAGCGTAAGCGGGAATCTATGACAGTGTCTTCTCTGGTTGCCCTGCAGGCTGAACTCCGCTCCAGTGAAGGGCTTTGAAAAAGATGTGGGTGGCAAGACAACTCTCCGGATCACGTATCCTGAAGGTGCAATCCAGAAAATGGAGCAGTATGAGAAGGATTCCCTGTTTGTTCTGGCGGGATTCAAATGGCAGGATTTCAAGTGGCTGAAATACATTGTTTACAAGGAGAAAGTGGTAAGAGCACTGTCAGCTGACATTGTGAAGGTCATCTAACTAGAAACGGTGGGCAGGCATCACAGTCATAATTGCCCCGTTTTGGTCTAGGGAGAGTTCTTCTCTGTGTCCTGCTGCATTTAAGTGAAGGCTTTTTTTACCTCTTTGGACTTCAGCTTTAATTAAATAGGTTTTACAAAGGCATCTCTCTGTAACCTGACCTTGCATCACAGATGAGGCTTTCTATTCAAGATTATGTTAGTGTGTACTATGAACAATTAATTTAATTTTTATTTATTTTAAAGAGTATATAAAAGGACCATCTTTTGCATGGATTTTATGGACTCTTAGGATTTAAGAGTAGAGGAAGGAAAAGAGCGATGGCAAGGGGGACAAATGAGAGTTCGGAGATAAGGATATGATGGCACAGGAGGGAAGGGGGAGGCAGTAGCTGCACAACTTGTTGAAAAGGCTGCAATCCACAGATATAATGTGACCTTCTGAATAGCACAAGCCATTATATTTTGCTCAGTTATTGCTCCACTGAGATTCATTATTTGTATTTTGCTAAAGTATCACCCAGAAGAATAGTATCAAGTCTAATTTTAAACCACTGAAGTGGTGAATCCGCTTCTTACCCCATGTAAATACTTTGTCCCAATCAATTGCATTAGTGCCCTTTTGACGGACCATGGACCTGTTACCAGTCAGAGTTGTTCTCTGTAATTCACCCATCCTAAATGGAATCCGATTGTAATCAATGACTTCTCATTCAGTGGATGATTTGTCTTTATCTGTAGTCATGAAATACAGAATAAATGCCCTCTGTTTGGGTATAGTTCTTGTTTTACAAATCTTATATATCTGTTTTCGAATGTTCTTCAATGATTTTTCAACAGATTACCAGACAAATGAATTAAGGATTAGATGTTATGTGTTTACAGACAGAGAGAGGAGGTTGGCAGCTCATCATATACAGAATGAAACAGTCTGGGAATATAATTGTGTATGGTTGTTACATAGATTACCTTGAGAGCTCATACTGTACTCTTGTTTCACACTGACATCAACTTGTAATTATTTTCCTGGTAACAGACAGATGAAGTTACCTGTCAGCCTCTGGGCAAGCACAAATGGGCTTTCGTAACATGAATAATTGAGTCAAAATAATTTTCTTTTGTTTATGCCACGCTCTTGTTCTTCGTTCTGGGCAAGGGAAAGCCGTGGCAGTGTCAGTGCCCTGCAACCTGAACGCAGTTGCAGGGACTCCTAGTGTTTAGCTTGAAGTTCAAAGGATGGGTTGGTTTACTTCAAAACAGATTGAATTTCCACCTGATGCTTGCAGTCATACAGTCATCACTAGGTTCTAAGTGGTATCCCCTGTTCTTGGAAAGACGCAGCAAATTTTGTTTGTTAAAACTTGCTAGAAGACTGGGGACAGTGATTGCAGTAATCGTAACTGAGTGCTTCAGTGCCCAGCTTAGCAGACAGCAGAAAGAACTTGAGCTTCTTGCATTGCATGTTACTTCAGTGCTCTTATGGTTGACTCCTTATCCTTCATTTCTTTGGAATAAACACTCCATTTTTTTTTTTTTCAGTTCTTGTAGGTGATATTTTCCAGATCTCCTATTCTTGTTGCTCTTTCAAATGCCTGCAATTGATTCATCTTTTTTGTAAAGAGCAGCACCCAAAAATGTGCAGAGCACAGCAAATAGAGAGGAGCAAATAGTTTCTTCACTAGCCTCAGGGTTCTTGTTCTTTATATATCTGCTGTTTTGACTGCCTTTTCCACAGTGGCATGGGACTGAAGGTGAGCGTCTGGTTCCTTGAGACACCAGGTCTCAGGCAGAACTGAAGAGCAGCTGCCTCCCCAGCTCTGCACCCCGTGCCTGTGCTGTTGGCTCTTACTGCCAAAGAGCACCACCATGCACTTGTCCCTACCGATTCTTTCTTCCAGAACACTTCTCTAGTTTGCCAAGTTCCAGCATACCTGCCATTCTTTCCAGATTCATGTCCTCTGCAATTTAATAAACATAATTTTTACTACATCATCCAGGTTGATGACAAAAACACTAAACAAAGTTGGTTCCTAGGCAGGCCCCAAAGTAATAACATCCTTTCATTTCTACAGTGAGCCCACTGAGAGCTCCTGGATATTTTTTTTGGCCACTTCTGAACTAGCATCATAGTAGTATCATCAATAACATTTCATGGAATCATAGAATGGTTTGGGTTGGAAGGGATCTTCAAAGGTCATCTAGTCCAATCCCCCTGCAAGAAGTAGGGACATCTCCAACCAGATCAGGCTGCTTAGAGCCTCATCCAGCCTGGCCTTGAACATCTCCAGGGATGGGGCATCAACCACCTCTCTGGGAAACCCGTTTCAGTGCTTCACCACCCTCATGGTAAAAAAATTCTTCCTTGTATCTAATATAAATCTACCCTCTTTTAGTTTAAAACCATTACCCCTTGTCCTATCACTACAGGCCCTCTAAAATGTTTCTCCCCATCTTTCCTGTAGGCCCCCTTTAGGCACTAGAAGGCTGTTGTTATAAGGTCTTCCCGGAGCCTTCTCTTCCCCAGGCTGAACAGCCCAAACTCTCTCACCCTGTCCTCACAGGAGAGGTGCTCCAGCCCTCTGATCATCTTTGTGGCCTCCTCTGGACTCACTCCAACAGGTCCATGTCCTTCTTATGTTGGGAGGTCCAGAGCTGGATGCAGAACTGCAGGTGGGGTCTCACGAGAGCAGAGTAGAGGGGCAGAATCACGTCCCTGGACCTACTGGCCATGCTTCTTTTGATGCAGCGCAGGAGGTGGTTGACCTTCTGGGCTGTGAGCATACATTGGTTTTTGGTTTTTGTTTTGTGGTGGTTTGGTTTTTTTTAGGAGGGAGGGAGGGTGGGGATGTTTGTGAAGGTGATATGTCAGAAGCCTTGCTGAGTTCCAGTTTGTCTTGCTTCTGCCCTATGACACTTTTTTTTCCCTGTATAAAGAAATACTTTCTCTTTTTTTTTCCAGTAATGATTCGCTCTTGACAAATCCTCCTGGATTGCTACTCAGTCTTTGTTATTTTTTTCAGGTGCTTACAAATAATTAGTCTTGCTATTCTGAGATTTGAAATCATGAATCAGCTCTTTCCTTTTTTTTTTGCCTTCTTAAGGCTAGGCACTACATTTGTCCATTTTTCAATCCTTTGACACCCTACCTGTTCTACACAAGTTCCCAAAGGGAATCATTGCTGGTTTTTGTGTCTGCTGAGCCAGTTCACTGACTACTTTAGGATGCAAGTCCAGGTGACTGGAAAGCATCTGCCTTGTCCTTTCTAGCCTGATCTCTCTCTACTTGAGGCTGAGATCTTGCTGTCACTGCCTGTAGCTGCAAGCAGGTGGCTAGCCCAGCTGCTTTTTCTAGTGGAAATGGACGCAAAAACTGCTGTCTCTTAGCTAGAAGAAATGACCCAATAGAGATCTAACAGTGCTATGGGAATAAGACGTAGGCGTCTGTTTGTTCTGGTAGTGAGTGTTAGTATTTTTTTAATCAGTGTTTTGTAAGTTCAGAATGACAAAATGCCTGCCCGGTTCTCCCTGTGGAGAGTTTCTGTTTCTCTCTCAGCTGATTTTCCAGAGGAAAGGGAGTTTCTTCCTTTCCTGGATTCACCTGGAGGCACTTGCTTAACCTAGGACTTCTGTATGGCACTGTCACTTATTCCTTATCTGGCATCAGGCCTGTCCCTCTGCAAGACTTCTTCCCCACTGCAAACCAGTGGTTACAGTCAGGAGCCTGACCTCAGGATAGAGATAAGAAAATGGAAGCATCCTGCTGTGGAAGTGGACACATTCCTCAAAAAAAAAAATGGGCTGAACTCTGCCCTCTGATGTTTCCTTTGCCTCTGAAAGTTGATGGCAACTGCATGTGTCCATGGTACAGTCACAGATGGGGTATGAGACTTTCTGAATTCCTTCAGATCCCAGACCTGCAGCTGCTTGGACCTGCTTGACCAGAGATTCTGGGCCAGGTACTAGGATCCTTGCTTAGTCCTCTCTCAAGTAAGTGAAATCAAAGGGATTTTATCTGAAGAGAGAGCTAATGAAAGGCGAATGGCTATTTATTGCTGGGGTCAATGGTCAGATAAGCTTATTCTCTCTGCAGCTGAGAGGGATTTGCTCTGTGTTATGTTAGTCTTTTGGCAGCACTTCCATACTGAGGAAGGGATCAGTGCTCTGTAGAGAGGAGGATTTTCAGGAGATGTTAGAAGGAAAAAGAATCAGTGTGATGCAGAAGCAGCAGCAGAATGGTGAGGCAGAAGACTTGATGTGTTACAGTTTCATGCAACAGCCTTCCGGAGATGTGCGTAATGCCTTGGTGCCCTGCGAGGCACCATATCCAGAAAGAGCAGCAGTGGAATATGGACCAAAGAAAAAGTAAAAGCTCAGCTGCTTTTTATTTTACATTAAAACTGAAATATCTTGAAGGAAATAAAAACTTGACACAAAAGATTAGTCTAGAAAAAGGACGCGTTTGGCTAAATATTCAACAGCAGCAGCAAAATAAAGGTAGTCTCCATCATAGAGTTCCGGGAGAGCTGGCACTCAAAATTGCAAGTTTTGTAGCAAGTTAAGGTAAGACTGTTATCACTGGAGAGCGTAGACTTGTCTTTAAGAAGGGGAAAGACGGGTGAATCTCAGTGACTAAAACTGTGGTAATACAATTTCAGTCATTTGACAAGCATTAGAATAAAGTGAAGGAGAAAATAATTGCACTTGTTGCGAGTAAATGGGGGGAAAAGGTGTGTGGGATTGAGAAAGGTAACATGGTTAGCAGAGGGGAATGTTGCACCAGGCTGACCAAATGTCAGTGCACAAGTG
Organism: Chlamydotis macqueenii; assembly: GCF_036417535.1. Taxonomy (NCBI): domain Eukaryota; kingdom Metazoa; phylum Chordata; class Aves; order Otidiformes; family Otididae; genus Chlamydotis; species Chlamydotis macqueenii. Next base: position 26,883,037 of record NC_141563.1, read on the forward strand.
GAAAGGAAGTGGGTTGGAGTCCCACAGCCTGCGTTGTGTGAACCCATGATTATTGCAGAAGGGTCACGGATGTGAGTTGTTCACAACTGTTGTTCACAACCAGTTGTTGGTAACTGGTCTGGCAGAGCTGACTTGCAGTCATTGCAGCAAGAGCCTGCTGACACTTCCATGCACCCCTCCTCTGATGAAACAGCTGCTGCTAGTGCATCCCCAGAGGTGGATTACTCACGGACAGTCACTCAGAACAGTTACGCTCTCTCCTGGACTGTTCTTTTTGCCAAGAGACATTACCCGTATGTATTGTGACCCACCCTGCCTGCTTCCCACTGTTGTACCGTCCTGCGTCACGCCAGGTCTTTCAGTGACAGAAGCTCTTCCTGAATAGCCAAAGTACCAGAGGAATTACAGGGGGAGGCTAGTTTGGCCATATACTGTTCTTCTCTATTAAAATAATGGTCAAAAGCTGAAGGTTTCTGCGTTGCATGGAGAGTAGATGCTTCCTGAAATAAACAGAGGAATTTACAAGCGCTAGTTATGCAAACGAGCCATCACAGCCTGGCGCTGAGGCTGGTTCCAGGGTGGTTTTTTGCCCGTTGTTAGTGAATCAGAAGGAGCTCTCTTGCTTGCTAGGGCTCACTTCCCTGAACATCTGGCATGCAGTGGTAAAGCAGCCAAGTGAGGGCAAAGGTTTCACTAGAAATTGGCAGCTCACAAGCTTCCTTCTCGTGTAGTAATGAGTCTGTGGATGCTTTCAGCAAGAATCTCTGCAGCCTTTGCCAGGAGGAGTCACTTGTGCGGTTAGTGCCTGCAGCACCTTGAAGCTCTCTTTGATAGTGAAAGTTATAGGAGCAAGTGAGCACCTGCCTGCGAGCAAAGCCAAGTTTGGTTTTCTGTCCCTTGCAGGGGCATGCCTCTGACATGGCAGTGATGCCATCTGAAAAGCAGTTGTCCTCCAGCAGATGTCGAGACTCCAGCAGTGGGCACAACATAACCCCTCCTCCTTTGTCACAGCATGTGACTGCTGCCTGTGGCGATCTTGTGGATGTGGCAGCAGTGGAGATTTTTTAATCTTTTAATTTGGAACTACATTTCTGCTTTAAGTCAACAGGTTACTTCTAGTCCTGCTAAAATGTATGTTACAATACCTTCTTGCCTTGATCAGCCTGTGTGACTCTGCTAGAGCCAAGGCCAGACTGCTGCCAGAGCCCTCACTATCAGCTGAGCTTTTGTTTAGAGCTTCTCTTCTTCCATTAGTTAATGGCCTTGTCATGCTATGTATTTGCTTGGGCAGACTGTGAACGTCACAGCCTCATAAGACACCGCGGATTCCTTGGATTCTGAAATAGCCTTGTCTGTGGGCTGTTTTGCATCCCTGGAAAAAAAAAAAACGAGGAGCCACCATGCTCCTCCTATTGGCTTGAGGAAAACAGTGAGGCTGTGAATGTGTTCTTGCTGTCCAGCCCCAAGCAAAGCTTCATCCACGTGCATGTATTTTCAGCTTGTTTGGAACTTGAGCCCAGCACCTGAGCAGGCAGTTTCCCTGGGATGGGCTAGGGAGGGAGAACCTGCTTTTTCCAATGCTGTCACTTGCCTTTGGTGACAAATGGAGTGATCACTGTCACTGCCAGTTTCACTCCAGAGTCTGCTTCTGGATTGCAAATATTTTCTTTCTCTTTCCTTCTCCCAGGGGTTTGTTGCTTTAAAATATTTTGTATACAGTTGGTCTCTTCAGTTTTTAAAGGACTGTGAGAAAGACTTCATCTGGTTTTGGCAGAGCTGTAAATCCACCACTAGTTGTCTTAATGCATTATGAATGCAAAGCTTGATTATAGATTGGTGATGCCTGATCCTGTGCTGAGAGACTGCACCAGCTCATCTGCTTAGAGATATGCCTGGGTAGGCATTGCACTGTGTCTTCTCGCTCTCCTTGGACTTAGGTGGAAGGGGACAGAAGCTGGATTTGCTACTCCATCATAAATGAGAAGAAGCTTTTGAATTGGGAAGTCAGCTTAAGGGTTGTCCCATTTCTTTCACAAATTTGAGTTTTCACTTAAATAGCCATTTATAACTAATCCCTTCAGAAGTGTAACATAGGAAGGCATGGCTGGTGAGTAAGGCAGCCAATGTGCATAGAGGACATGATGAGGCTTGCACTGGGGAAGAGGCAAGAAAGCCTTTTCAGTGGTGATTGTCCTGTGCTCCTAGCACACAGCGCAAAAGGCCATTTCCATTCACGGACCGTGGGGGGATTTTAGAAGGAATTGATAGCAGAGAATACCTTATCACATCATCAGGATGGTTCAGTGCCTCAGTCAAGGCACCATTACTAAATGTTGAAGCAGACATTATTTATAATAAAGTGAAAATATGAGGCAGACTCTTCTGGCTCCTACCAAGTGTCTGACTGAGAAGAGGAAGTGGGAGAGTCTGCGTGATGTATTCTGTGGAGAGTATTCCATATTACTTTGACAGAGAGTAGTTAGTTTGTCTTCCTGGAATGATTCTTGGGACAATGTCAACTTTTTAAGGTTTTGATCTCTCTCTGGCTGTGCAGAAGGCTAGTCTGTATTGCTTGAGGGGTTGTGCTCCCATGGTCAGGACCTGCTCCCTCAGTGTAGTGCATTGGTGGGAATGGCCCAAGGGAATCAAGGAAGCCTTGTATATGAAAAAATAAATCCTTCTCTTTGACTGACCTAGGAGATCAGAGCCATTTCCAGAAGATGTAAAGAGAAGTATGAACACTGGTGCCCTACGAGAGAAGGTGAGCCGAGTTTTTTCCAGTCCTGGTTAGAAAAGTGGCTGGAGAATACATAGAGGTACTATATAAAATCTTGTCCCTGCTGACCAGAAGAGGGGGAAGACCTTAGATCTGTATTGTACAACTTTTAACAAGTTTTCAGGTAGCACTGTGATGAGGACCATACAGGAACTTCAGGAGACAAATGACCCAGTTTGCAACATGGGCCTTGGGGGAGACTTCCTGGCCAGATTCCCAAAGGAAGGTTGTTGGTATGGAAAGTGCAGGCTGGAGCTTGCTCTTCATACATACCTGTATGCAAAAGCGTAATAAGATTAGGCAGGTCACTACATAGCTGAGAGCTGTTCCCACCCAGGTATACTTAGTGTGTCTGTAAGTACGCTGTCAAGCATCAGCTGGTGACAGGGGCTGCTCTGATGCTGTTACAGTGCCTTTATAGCATTTAATATTACCAGATTGATGCATGCTGGACAATAAAGCTTGTCCACCTGGATTGGATAGTCATCAATATCCACATCTGTAGCCACATCCACATCAGCTTCTGTGGCAGATGAAGAAAATAAAACATAGCCATAAGTACACTATTTTCTGGATGAAAAAAAAAAAATTCAGGTGTCAAAAGTTTGCTAAGTATCTATATGTGTAGAAATAACATCATTGACTATCCCAATTTTAGACAATTTCTCCTTGAAATTCAAATGAAAATTGTTGATGTGCATGCCCTTCCCATCATTCCCACACCATGTGTGTTTTTTGTCCTTTTTTTTTTTTCCCTTTGCTTGCTATTCCCTAACTCCAGTCTTCCTTGCACTATACCTCACATTAAAATATGAGAAGCATTTACTCATGCTAGGCTTCGGTAGTCCTTAAAGAACCTTTATCCCACATCTGCCAAGACAGCATCATCTTCATTTCTGGCTCAGTAATCCTAGCTGTGACACGAAAATCAGACAGCTTCAGTCAGATTTTTATTCTTTTTTAGTTCATTTCCCTTCACATCATTTTTAAATGAAGAGTCGCAAGTAGAATTTACCCCCTGAAGAGACTGAATCATTGTCCTAGTAGGACATCCTTTCTGAGACTGCCTCACCATCTTGCTTTATCCTGAGACAATTTCTTCCTAAAATTGTCATCTTCTTGTCTCTTCTGATCATAGAATCATAGAATGGTTTGGGTTGGACCTTAAAGATCACCTAGTTCCAACCCCCCTGCCATGGGCAGGGACAGCTTTCACTCAATCAGGTCACTCAAAGCCCCATTCAACACAACCTTGAACATCTCCAGGGATGGGGCATCCACAGCTTCTCTGGGCAACCTGTTTCAGTGCTTCACCACCCTCACAGTAAAGAATTTCTTCCTTATATCCAATCTAAACCTACCTTCTTGCAGTTTAAAGCCATTACACCTTCTGCTATCACTACATGACCTTGTGAAAAGTCCCTCTCCAGCTTTCCTGTAGGCCCCCTTTAGGTCCTGGAAGGCTGCTATAAGCTCTTTCTGGAGCCTTCTCTTCTCTAGGCTGAACAGCCCCAATTCTCTCACCCTGTCCTCACAGGAGAGGTCCTCCAGCCTCTGATCATCTTCGTGGCCTCCTCTGGACTCACTCCAACAGGTCCATGTCCTTCTTATGTTGGGAGGTCCAGAGCTGGATGCAAAACTGCAGGTGGGGTCTCACGAGAGCAGAGTAGATGGGGAGAATCATGTCCCCTGGACCTACTGGCCATGCTTCTTTTGATGCAGCGCAGGAGGTGGTTGGCTTTCTGGGCTGCAAGCATGCATTGCTGGATCATGTTGAGCTTCTCAACAACCAGCACCCCCAAGTCCTTCTCCTCAGGGCTGCTCTCAATCCATTCTCTGCCCAGCCTGTATTTGTGATATCTGCTGCCATCCAGCTGACAGTTGCTGTCCTTTCCTAGATATTTGATCACTCCTTCCTTCTTCATCCATGACTCAACCAAAGTAAAAAAAGATGGATAATTTAAAGAGTTGCAGTTTTTTCACATTTCTTTTGAAAAGCCACCGTGAGTGAGGGCCAACTGAAGAGCTAGTGCAGCTGTCTTGAAAAAGCATCAGGAGGGTGCTCATGTTGTACTCACCCTCTTTGGCAGGCTCTGGCAATATTCAGACGTCGGTATTATGCAAATCCTGGTAGGTGCATTTCAAGGTCATAGTGCATGTAAACTCAGGTTGTACTGGTTAGCTGCATTGATCAAAGATAGGCTTGGAATATTTGAGGCAATGTAAAGAAATTCATTCCAAATCTGATCCTGATCTTAATGAAACACACAATTCCATAAACAGCAGAGCTAATAAAATTGCCTTGATTGCCTGTGGATTTGTGTCCTGCTCCCTCATGCCTCCCTCTTGTACCACAATACTCTCAGATTTCCCCCACCTCATAAATACCCGGTATGCTCTACCCTTCCTTTTATCCCTCACTACTGCCTGGTGGTTGCATACTGGCCAAGGCATGCATGTTCACTGGCCCATACGTACATGATTGGGCACCTGGCAGACCAAATGAACAGACAAGTGCTGAGCTCGCACGGCACCCTCTCCACCTGGCCTCACAGGCAGACATGTGGGTGTCTGTTCGATCCAGACATACATGGCTTTACCACCAGTGCAGCCCATGCCTACTGAGGATATTGCATTGCCCACGTGTGCAGCAGATGTTCCTCCATACTGGAGCAGTGCTTTGTGAGTCCAGCACATGAAAAAGTCAGAGAACATCATCAGCAGTGAAACTGAGACATCGTCCAAAAGGTATCAGCTATTCATGCAAATGTTAGTAGAATAAAGATGTTTTGTGTTAACACTTCAGTAAAGAACTACAAGAATCATTTGAAGTCTGCAAAGCCTTCCTTAGTCCAACAGATTTGGGTTCAATTTATTTAGCTTATGCATGAGATTTTGGGGAGATTTACTTGTAGTCTCTCTGAATCTACCTAGAGGGAACATTTTTTTCTCAGAAGACTTTTTAATTTAGTAGGAAGAAGAATATCTGAAGCTAGGCAAACGACCAAAAAAGGCAGCACATTTATATCAGTATAATTATTTTTGCTACATCTGCCCTATAGACTTGATGAATTTGCTCTTGAAGCCTTAAAATCAAGACTGGATATCTTAGTAAAGTTCTGCTCAAGCAGTGTGAGAGTAAAGGGCTGGAAAGAGAAGTTGCTGATGGAGGGAGCATTGCTCCCTGCTGTGCAGAATGTCCAGGAGGATGTCAGCAGGATCTCTCTTGTCATTTCAAGCAGTGCTGATAAGAAATAGCAGAAAGTGGTGGCTAGGTGCTGAAGCTAGATAAAATGTGCCTGGACATTTCCTATAAATCTGTGATTATAATACTTGGATGACATACAGAAGTGAGCACGGACTGCTGACACCTTTTTCTGAAATACAGACTTCATCCAGTATCTGGAAAAATTCTGTTTCCTGGGAGTACGCAGGACAGAGCTGCACTCCTGTGTTGCCTTCTCACCATCCTTTTCTGTGACTCTGGGAAACACCCGTCCTCACTCTCTGTGACCCCTTTATTGACTATGAGAAGCAGGATAGCAAGCCAGTGAATACCCTTAACAGCTTTTCATTAAAGTTAGTTATTTGCTTCATCCAGTTGTCTGCAAGGTTCACAGCAAAATTTTCTTTTCTGGGGCACAGTTAGCCAGATCTGTTTCTGCATCCTGAGGGACAGGTCTTCGTGGAGTCTCTGAGGTGAGCAAGCTCCAGCATAACAAAATTCCCCAGAAGAGCCATTCAGAAAGCATTGCAACACCACAGGATGCTGTGTGTTCATCCGCGTGGAGACTCACAGAGGAGGGGAAAAACACTGATTTGATTTTGTAAATAAAATCACGTGCTTTCTATCAGTGGCTGAAAAGAGGCTCCCCTTTCACAGCTCCAGGAATTTTGCTATCTGCATTTTTTTTAAACTGAAAAAAAAAAGTCTGAACAGTAAATATTTATCCAAGATGTGTAGTTGTTATAGTTGTTAACATGATCCAGTCTTCAGTCATTTTGAATGGTGTCATGATGACAGATGTTAATTCAGAAAGGAATAGATTGGACGATTTATGCCTAAAACACATGTGTTCCTTGGCGGGCTCCGTGGATTGCTTGCATAGTTAGTGCTGTCTGAGCAATTTGTAACGTTTTCTCTGCCTCGAAGCACCAAGGGCTCCAGAACGGGGGGTTGACCTATATCTCCAGTTTGCTATAATAAACACTGAGGTAACCAAACTCCCTGTGTGCTTTTATTGTCCTTAATTTATCTCTCCTCCTGTGCTCCAGCTGTGTGTGGTGCTTCTGGTTCTTCCCAAGAATGGCGGCAGCTTTCTGCAAGAGAGGAGGATGCTCCTGTGTGCGTGGGGCACAAATCCCTGACCTCCTCCCCCTCTAGATTCAGCTTCTCTCCTACCTCAACACTCGCAGTTATTTAATGCAAACACTTGCTCGACAACAGAAGTGAAAATGAACCAACCCATGTGAAGGTAGTCATCAAGAGAGATTCTGGGAAGACGTCGTGGTTTTTTTGTAGTATGTCCATTCTTACGGTTGCGAATTTATGGAATGTGTCTAAGTGTGTTTCTTCTCTGCATAGTTAAGACCAGGTTTGTTAAGAGTGTTAGTGTCTTATTTTTTATTTATTTTTTTTTTAAATCAGAAACATAAAATTGAAGGAAGATAGCCAAGCTGTTTGGTGCACAAAGATTTTGGTAGGTCTACTTGAAAGTTTTTCTCAGCTGGTCCATCAGTTGTGTTCTGGCCATTTTCTGTGAAATGAACTTTGCCCACAACTGACAAGTATAGAAAATACTGAGCCTGGCCCAAGCAATCAGCACGTTGACTATTTGGGAAAAAAACTCTTAAATGTAAATGTTCTGCTTGGATTACAGTTTATTTAAATTCTCATCTTTTAAGACTGTTAAATAATGTTACTTAAAAACTCTTTTGTAAAGCACCTATTATTAATGCAAGTCTAGGAAGTAGGGCAGGAGTTTCCTGGCATCTTCCCAGCCCCTTATTATTTCGACCTTTCTGCTTTCTCCTCCTAAAGGATACTGAATAATTTGTATATATTCTGTATGAACACTCAGTGAACATACAAATTATTTGGCTTCTTGATTCAGCAAAGATGCCAAAATAGGAGAAGACAGATTTTCTGTCTACTCTTGCTGTAAAAACAATGTAAAAATTTCCCTAGAGACTCACTTTAAGATAACTTCAGAAAGCAATGAGGGTTTCTAGGCCATAATTCTTCCTGTGGTGATCCTTTAGCTTTTTTTGTTGTAATGTGCCAAGAGTTTAGTCTAAATATGTGTTGTTTAATGAGTTCTTGTTTGTATTCAAACTCATGAACCAGTTCAGCTCCCTAGAAAAGAGAGTGTCCTCAGACGCCCTGGGATGCCCTCATGCTTTGTCACCAAAGCCTGCAAAGACAGCTTTTAATTTTTTTTTTTCTTTTGTGCAAGCATACTGTTCTAAGTGGAGCAGGTATCTGTGCTTATAGTTAGGATCACCTTATGTTTTCTGTTATAAGCAATAGGGAAAATACTCTATCATTTTATTACACTGTCATCTTTGAGCTGATGTTTTCCATGCCATGTGTTTGGCACAGCTGGAAAGTTCAGCTAAAATAACTTTGCTGTCTCTCAGGATGAGGCCACTGAAAATACAGTTTTATCTCTGTTTAAAAAAAAAATAAAAATCTCCCACCCTGTTTTGCTGAGATTCTCTAATTCTTTAGGGCAGTGGCTGGGAATTGGTGAGGCTGTGTTACCATGGCAGCCTGCTGTGGCTCCTGCTGTTCTCTGAAATCCCACGGCTGGGTCTGATGTTCCACAGGGGCTGTTAGACGGTCACAGCGCAGCGTGCACTGAGCACAGTCTGTCCTATCAGGCCTCCCCTGCGCTGCTTGGGTGCCCTCCCCATACCGTTAGTCGGGATGCAGCAGCATCTCCAGGGGTGTAGGAATAAAATTTTCCCTCCAATTGCTTCTCCACAAAGAGACTGAGGTATAAACTGGTAGCAGGGAATCTCTCCTGGGCTCTCAGGAACCCCTCTCCTCCTGCCAGCCGTGTGGGCAACGTGAAGGAGCAGTAGGCTGGTCTGGTGCATGGCAAGAGAGCAAAGCAGGACTATTGGAGGTTAAAGGGTGATGGGTGCTGGGGACAGCAGAGAAGGGAAGGGTTTAAAATGAGCAGGGAACTCCTCAAACACTTGCGGCTTTGTTAGATGTGAATAGTTCAGGAACCCTATAGGAGGATGTGTTTTTTCTCCTCTAACAGCTGATCAGCTTACTGGAGCTGCTAGTTGCACTTAGAGGACTGTGCCTCTAAGAGATTTAATTGCTCTATTTGGTGTTTTCTTGAGTTGATATTTTTTTTTAACATATTAAGTTACCATTTAATACTTTTTAAAGAGCTTTATGGTTTTAAAAATCAAGCTGCCAGAAAAGTAAAGAAATAACATTACATTTTCAACATTAATTCAGTTCTCCTGTGCAGATGTTATCTTTAATTATGTAATTACATCCTGGCTCTTTTAGAACACAACCATCTTTCTAGTTGAGAGGGAAGACTGAGATTTAGACTAACTTCTGTAATGCAAGACATTCAGCTTTGCTACGCGTGGTTGCAGAAGCTGTAGAACATGATGTGGATAGGAGAGAGTAAAGAAGACAGAGAGTGGTCTTATGATTACAGAAACTGAGGATTCCTCTTGAGGAGGTGGTTTAGCCTTTAACTGACTGAAGTGATGCTGGGCAAGTTAGGTCAAAGCTCCCCAAACACATTTAAATCTTGTGCGGTGGATATGCAGGAGAGCCGGGCGTTCAGCAGCAGCAGCGTCAATGGAGTTGTACTGTGAGCTTAAATGTTCTAAAAGTTCAGCTTAAGGTGTCTGAAGTAGAGCATCAGAAAGCAGTGGAAGCTGTAGGCATTTGTCTATTTTCTCCCCTGTAAAATGGTGTAATGTATGCCAGATATTGCAGAAATGCTCTAAATATGAAAGTATTGTTTGTAAAACACTTAGATATATGGCGATACAAGAAAAATCTTGTGGGAAAACTAGGAAGTCGCTGTTCACAACAGAAATCCTAAGCTGAAGCTCTGAAGTTGCAGGGCTGTTGTCCCGCTTCAGCGCTTACTAACACGTGAATTTGGCCTTTCAGCCGTGGTGTTCTTTTAATAGATGTTATGTGAGTACGACATTTCATAAACTATGTCATAAAAATAATAGTGAAATAAAGGGGCTGGTCCCTCATGGGAGTAAAATATCCTGTAAATAATGCTGATATTACAGGGCTTATTCTCTTGGGGTTTTTCTGAAACTGTACTACTTTAGATATTTTTTCATTGAAGGATTATTATTATTCACAGACAAAAAAAAAAAACGACAACAGAAACATAAATTATCTAAATCCATTCCTTTTACTAAAAACTTCCATCTTCCCTGAGATATTTCAAAACAGGAATATTTCTTCAAATTTTGGCTCGAAATCTAGCTTACATTTTGAACAAAAGACTGTAGTACAGTCTATCCATCACCCTGTTTGCACATAGTACAAACACATCTTCTGACACACCGTATGTGAGCTATCATTTATGCTTTGACTTATGAAACGCAGTATTCACCAGAATAATCTTCAGGGGTTTTTTTCGTAAGCTCATCTGACATGTTCCAAGTTCCGTTTTCTTCACAGGACAATCTCTTTTTCAGCCACGTTTTGTTATCTTACAACTGCGAACCATATTTTGCTCTCAGTTACACAGATAAAAGCATAGAAATATGTTAAGAAAAAATAGTTCCTTTGCGTTTACAACACAGTATAAAAATAAATTTGCTCTCGTGACTCTGTAGAGCTGGTCTTTGCCTCACACTGCCAAGTCCTGTGAATGGGAAGATGACAGTTGGTGTTAGACCAGTAACACAGGAGCCCTATGTCTGTCTGTAGGTTAGCTGTGGCAGTGAGAGTTATATAGGTCAAATTAAGTTGGAAATTCAGTGGGTCTACTTGTATATGCTCTTCTGGTTTGTTGTTTTTTTTTTTGTAATATACGTTTGCAGGTAAACAGGGCAGAAACTTCCTACTGACAGCCATGGGAAAGAGCACATTGCCGTGCTTGGCAAACTAACCTGGTATGTAACACACCAGTGCCACCCTTATGTCCCAGCTGGCTTTTGTCACCATTGAGGTCACAGCTTTCTGAGCTGGTGTCTGTGGACAGGGCGGCTTCCAGATTTGTGTGTAGCCAGGGTGCCATATAGTTTATATGTCTAGCACAAAGTTTAAAGTCCACAACCACTGCTTGGAATTAAGTTTCCCTTGTCTTGTGGTTATCAAGCCTAAAGAAATTTATCTCTAGCCAATGTGGTGAAGTATTACTGACTCAACTGTACCAATGAGGAAGCACAGTTAGATTCTTACTTTAAAAAAAAAAGCTCTAGTAGTACCATGTATTAAGAGGTGCTTTTGTCTCTATCTTGCTTTGCTGCTCTTTGCCAGTGAAAGCGCTAGATAGAAAATGTGTTTGGGTTTCACACTGAGAAGCATCAGTAAATGTGAAATTTGAGGGGTTTAAAACCTGTCAGGAGTTCTCTTGGATGCTGTGAGGCTGTTGGGAGATGAGGAATACTGGCAGGGGAATGGCCTGGGAAGTTCCAACAATTGGATTTTAGACTTGGTCAGTGGAAGGATATTGCGGGGGGGGGGGGGGCGGGGACAGGGGATGGACACTAAACCCAAAATTGTAAAAGTATCATGTTGTTGGATACTCCAAAAGTTGCATCTCTTTTGGCAGCAGGCAAAGAGAAGATGAGAGGAAAGGCTTGAGCACAATGTGGAATGTTCCTGCGGCAGGCAGAGAGTAAGAGTTTTTCAGTGGGGCAGATAAGAGTGGAAGAAAATTTGAACTCTAGAAACTGAAGATAGGGACATTCAGAACAAGTGATGGCCATCGGAGCCGTTTACAGAGGGTGCTGAGGGGTTCTCTATCGCTTTGAGAAAGTTGGGTAAATACATTTGAAGTGTAGGCTAGTGGGTCTGGCAGTTGACCATCAACCCAGACTGCAGGCTGTTCTCAATTCTAAAAACTCCTTGTTGCTTTGATAATTGGTGTAAATGATGCAACTTCATTTATATCACCACTTGTAGAAGAGCATTTTCTAGGCCTCTGTGTCTACTTGACCGCTGAGAAATGCAGCATTGGCTGATAAGACCTTCCACATCTAATCCAGTTATGCCTGAGCAGAAACCTTTCAAAAGCCTCTGCAAATGAATTGCAGCAGTGCTGCTGTACCCTGTGTTTGTGTGACAGTAAGTGCTTGTGGGTGGCGGGTATAGAATAAACCACATTCCAGCCTAGGTGGAGACTGAAATCCCAGTGAACTATGTGCTCCCAGGCACGGTGAGATCTTGTGACTGGTATGTCATCCTCTGGATTTTTCTTTCGCTCATGCCCTTCTTCCTCTCCATTTCTGGTGTTATGAGAGTTTGAAAGAGCAATAAACTCCTTTTACAACAGGCTTTCTCTCCAGTCTTTTCATCTTTCTTGCTATGCTGCAGCAGAATATTGCGTACACAGACTTTATCCAACTTTATTTTGCACACAGCTGACCTTTGCAATCTCCCTGTCCCCTTCCCATCAGACGTAGAAATCTTCCATAGCAATGCTGCTTGTACTTTTAATCCAGTAGTGTCACAGAGGTACAGAGGAGGCAGTATCCATGTCATCACGATGCAGTAGCATTACCCCTCACTTTGTTTAGTATATTAGAAGTGGTGTTATTCTGTGCGACTCAGCCTGCTTCTAAGTCTTTGTATCTTCTCTTGAGGTGTGCTTCTTGGCTAAGGCTCTGAGTTTCCATATTTTATTTTAGCATATGTTGTGATTCACCCTGGTAAATCTGAGAACAGGAGATGGAAAACTGAATGGAGACAAAAATAGTTTACAACTGCCTGTCCCTATTACCCTTCAGTGTTCTGCAAATGGACAGAATGGGAGATTATAGCTGGATTATCTTGTTCCCGTGGCTGTTAGGTGAGCCCAGCCATTTTTTATCCCTTCATTATAACCTGCCATCTCTGTCATATCTGTACCCATTTATTCCTAGAGTGGTGTCTCCTAAGGGCATATTTCTGCCTCTCTCCCAGGATGAGTTCTACAAGAGACTGGCTTCAAAGCCCTGTCTCATCTGAATTCTTTCTACTTTTTAAGTAGTCTTCTCTAAAGCCTTTAGTGATGTCCTTTACAATTATACCATTTTGAAAACACTCCAAGATTACCCTCAGAGACTTGCTCTTCGGTTATGTTTTCCTGTCTGCCTATCTATGTGCTTATTTCTTCATGCTTTTACTATAAGCTCTTTTTGGCAGCCTGTGGCACTGTGAATGCTGATCTGTGACTGAGGCTCCAGGTGCACAGTAATACCAACAAATAATGAAAGTGGGAACTTAACATGGGGAAACACAGTTTCCAGCCTGGACCCTGTGGTTTCCACCTCGATGGCAGGAGGTGATGAGGTACTGTAGGAACATTGCCGAGGCAGTTTTCAGACTTGCTTTCTGATTTATTATCATTATGATAGTCAGGAAGGGAGGTATTGCATCCTCAGAGGCTCACCCTTGAGCACTGCAAGCTTAGTCATTGTAGCGGAGAATAGGGGATGCCCCTAACCTCAAACTGTGCGTCTGAGCTCCCGAATCTGGCAGGAAAAGCATGCCTTCCCTCCCAGTGCCTGCTGCTCCTCGGGTGGCTGCCTGTCTCCTCCCAGCCTAAACAGGGACAGAGTTCCCTGACGGGAAGTAATTGCTTTGGAAACCTCACTAAACATCTGTGTCCGATCAGACTGAACATCCACACCAGGCATAGCAGCAGCCCGCAGCCGAGCATCAGCAGTAGCGTGGAGCCTTGGAAGGGGCTATGCTCCCAAGGGGGTTACGTCAGGGGAGCAGCCTCCTGGGGCGTGCAGTTGTGGTGGTGCTGTGTTTTTTAGCTTGCCAGTGACAAACTGCAGAACAAAACCACAAAATTTGAGATGTAGCTCAAAACTAGAGTTTGTAGAGCCAAACCACAAGGCTGAGGATTTCAGTAATTATAAGCCAGGAAAACAGTTTTTAGTTCTTTAGCCCTATGTGGGGCTTTGCCAACTTTATAGGTGGAAGTGTGAGAGCTGTGTGTTGAGACTCCACATTTCCCTCTAGAATTGTTTTAGAAACTACAGAGGGAAAACATACCAAAGTGAAAGATTACCCTCAATAATAATCTAAGGGGAACTGCACAGAAAAGTTACAGGGGAGAACACAGAGGAAATAGAAATGAGACAGAAGGGAGAAACCAGAACAATTGTGGAGCTGTGTGGTAGGCGAGGAGAGTGGTCAGGGAAATTGTTTGCATGAATGACAGGAGAAGCAGCCATGCTGAAGGAACCAAAGCGGACAGGCTGTCTTCTCGCCAATGGATAGGATCCACCGAATGGAACTAGCTGAGAGGAGCCCAGGTATGGTCCTAGAAGTTCACACAGCACTGGGAAAATGGGCAACTGTGGTGTGTGTCATTATCTTTCTGAACAGCTCAAGCAACAGCAAAGAATAAAAGTCTCAAGTGTTTGTAATCTTTCTTTTTTTTTCCTCTGTGATATTTTGTATGTGATGTAAAAACCGTGTAAACGCTACTTAAATCCCAGAACTTATGTAGAATCTCCTATGGAGTGTGAGCCCAAACAAAAGGTGACATTTGTTCACTTTAAATAGCTTGCAGACCTTTGATTTGAATTGTTTGCAAAATTTAGGCAGTGCCATATTTAGAATTGCACCTGAAACTATAATTCAACTTACAAATTTATTTTAGTGTCAGGGTCACATGCTATTTTTCCAGGGTGTGCCTGCTTAAACCCACGATAAGATGGTTTAGCTGAATGAGTAGCTGTTCAAGATTTTTGTTTATCATCTTAATTTCTGTGAGACCTGGAGTGTGCTTAATGCAAGTGGAATCTGCAATTATTTTTTTTAATTTTTTTTTAATTATTTTTTTTCCCTCCTTCCATGGAACTGAAAGACCTCTGCCTTACATATGCCTTTAGGAAATTCCAAAGGTTTCATATTTATCCAGTTTTTAATGAATTTTCACAAGGAGGCAAAACTCAGCTGACTTACCAAATCCCTCAAATCCCTTGGTCAAACGGAAGTTGGACTTAATTAATATTTGTAAAGTTGGGGGACAGTGTTCTATTTTTTTTTTTTTTAATGATGAGATCACTCAGTGGCTGAAAATGTTGTATTATAATGGAAAGCGTTAGACCACTTTGACACCAGGCATTCTTGCTAATTCAGCTATGATGAAAGAACATGAGTTTTAATTAGGATTTTTTTCATTCAAGGTCCTGAGAGCACTTTGCCATTGTCGAAATGCAAACTTAAACTCACAGGATCCTTGCCCTGATCAGCAAAAGTTGGGCAGCTTTGAGGGGCAATGTGGGATCAAACCAGAATGATAATGGCATTTAGCCATTTTAGACTGTTGATTTGGATAACAGTGTGCATCCTCGAGTTTGCTGTGTGCCTTTTGTAAGGCCATCTATCAAAGTTTCGTTCTTCAGGATCTGGAATTCAGCACCTAAAGATAACCATGGGATTGTTCCATGAGGAAACCTATGTAAGGTGTTTAGCACCACAGGGCGTGACAGTTGGCAGGAGCCACGTGCCGTACGCGTAGCATGTGAGACACAGCAGGCACAGGCTGAGGCAGAATTACCGTCCTTAGTTACAGGGGTGAACACTGCTGGGCAGGGGAGGCTCCTGATGATTTTGTGGGAGATCACCACAATTTTCAGCAGTGTCTTGAAAGCGACTGCAAAGTCACTGTTAAGCTGCAAACAACCCCAGACTGGTGTAAGTAATGGCTTTCAAAGCATGTGTGGTTTGTGTAGAATGTAATGTCTGCTTCTGTTGCTTGTCGAGGAGATCCCAAGGAAGATGGCTCGTTGCTGCAAGAAGGACGTATTCAGTCAGATTATCCTGCCAGTTAATCTGCTGTTGGTTAGCGGATTAAAATTCCTGCCATCCATCCTCCCTGTGCCTTGCTCAGAATTTTTAACCCAAGCAGAAGTGAAGCTTCAGAATGTAATTGTTCTGTAAGTCCTATGAACAAGGAGCCTCTGGTTGTTTTGAGGGCAGTACACGCTATACCCGCTAACATCTGGACCAACAGCGATGATATAAAGTCCAATGATGTGGCAGAGGGGCAGGAGCCCCTCTCTAGGCAGGGCTGTCTAGCAGGGCAGCAATATTCAAGGCCAATGTTCTCCCACGTTTGCAGGGTGAAGACTTTAATTAAAAAAGAATTTATTGGGAAAACGTAAAGGGCGTACTTAATTGGTTTTTCCCTTGTACCATGAACATGTACAGCCCTTCACAAGACAAGATAGTGCCTTTCTGAGCTTACAGTTAATTCACATGAAACCTAACAGAAGGAAGTAAATTCAGGATAAAGTGGGAAGCACGTGGCTCACACTGAAAGTAGAGCTGTACAGTCATTTTTAGCTCTTTGAATGTTCTTAAAAGCATTTGTTATCTAAGGGTACATCTCGTGGAGGCAGGTAGGAGTGATCACAGCATGTGCTGGAATGCTTAAGCCATTAACCAAACTAGCTGAAGAGCCATTAACCAAACAAACTGAAGTGCCAATAAGAGTGAAGTGATGGCGTGAGGAAGGGTGTGATTCGTGCTGAAGCCCCAGCCTCTCTGTCTTCCTCACACTTGTCATCCAGACTAGCTCAAGTGCATCTGCACCCTTCCAGGATGCACCCTCCCACTGCAACCTTATCCCAGTGCCTTGTGGCAGTGAGCAGGGACAGCAGGAACTGCTGCCAGTAGCGGTTTTTTGTTTTTTTCCTTTAAGAATAATAGCAATCTGCTATCTCTTGTATATTTTGTGTTTGTTGTTTTATCTATCTTTTTTTTCTTCTTCTTCTTCTTCTTTTTGTTACCAGAGTGCCTCTGATGGCTTTTGGAAGTCAGTGGCAACCCGTGTCCCAAGAGAACCTCACGAGATACGTATCCTGAATCCCTACTTCATCCAGGAGGCAGCTTTCAGCTTCATTGGACTGCCTTTCAACAACGGCCTGATGGGCAGAGGGGTAGGTATAAAGTGGAGCAAGCAAAACCGTGGTGAAGGATGAGAGACCAAGCAGCAGAGTAGGCTTACGCGGCTTCCTTTTCCTTTGGGTCTCTGCTGTTGGACACTGAAGGGAAGGGATGTTGACTCGGTTATGGTGGCAGTGCTTAGCCTCCTTAAGACCAAGATCCTTTCTTTCTGGTACCAGGCAATGGTTACAGAGCTCCTTTTCCGGAGGCAACTCTGAGATTTGCAGCACCAGCTGGGTGATTTCCTGTCACCCGCAGCCTGCCAGAAAGGCACTTGTTTGTGTGGGTGGAGGGAGCTCCTTCCCAAAGGGAAGAAGGAGCCCTGCTCTCTGCACCCTCAGCCCATCTGGATATGGTGCAGGTCTCCCTAAAGGTCATGCTACTATTTTACAATTTGCTGTCTTCATGGAGACTGCAGCCTAAAATCACTGATACCACGCTGCTCATCCTGTATTCCAGGCTTACAGTAGAAGAGGGTAAAGGTTTGCTTTATGAGGCCTTTGGTAAGAAATTCTGATCTTACAGTCACAAGTTTTAGATGTAAAAGCTTACAAAAGAAAACAATGTAAAACAGAATTTTAGGTCTCCGTTATTAATAAAATACCTCCATGGTCATTCTAGTATCTCTCACCCCCAGTGCAGCTTGTTTGGAGTGTTAGTGTGGAGTAGGTGGTGACTTGGGTTTTCTGGATTATCTCACACTGCACACTGTCCTCAGAACCTATTTATATTTGCTCTACCTAATATATCAACCATTAGAGAAAGTATTACTTGTGTGTGCGGGTTACTCATCTACACGTGTGATATAATTGTTGATAGAGACCACACGTGACATTTTTGGGCACGTTAGCACAGCTGACAAACCCAGAGAGAAGCACTTTTTCTGGACAAGGTCTGCTTGCTCTGCCCCTGGCATTGTCCTTCCATTGTTATCAGTACAGATTTGCCATGTTACAGCATGGATGTGGACTAGACAGAATAGTATCTCATTTTCCATGCTCTAATTATATCCTGAAGTCTTCAGAAATGTTAGAGATGTTTGTTTTGTGCAGATCAGAAGGCTGGGTGCCTGGAGGTAAGAAATTCACTTCTTAAAATGCGGTGTGCAAGATGTGCAGACAGATTCAGCGACACAGAATAGTTCTTTTGTGAAATGTATTGCTGCAAGTGCACATACAGAAGCTGTCAAGTGGTTCTGGGAACACTGGATTTTTGCTCCATACGCTGAAGGTATCTTAACCCAAATATTCCCGTCAGCTACAAAGTAACTTACTTCACCTCTCTGCATTCTCCAGAACTTATCCTTAGAAGGATGTGGTCTTGACTTGCTTCCAGAAAATCAGGACTGCTGCCCCAATGAAAGACAGAAATCATGAGACTTTTCCCTTTATTTTCTGCAGATTTGTTTTTTATTTTTAAACACGTTATTTTAATACACAAGATATTACTTAAGCTGAGAGGAGAAGAGAGAATCCGGAAATGAAAATGCTGTGAACTGAAGTTTATGAGGTTTTGATAGGTTGTTTAACACACATCAGATTTGGAAATGAAGGCATCTTAATTGAAACCTGATGTTTCGCTTCATGAAAGTCCATTTAAGCATTTAAAAATAGTTTATGGAGCTTTAAGGCAAGCAGTCTTTGCCCATGACCCCTGCTAGATTATGTAAATTGTAGTTCATTCCTTCAGATGGGGCAGCAGGATCTCTGCAGGTGCATCTCTGAGACCGAGACGTTAATATACTCTGTGCTGTCTGTGCAAGAACACTCTAATATAGTGATTCTGTGAGAATTTAAAAACAGGGAGAGAGTATTTCTAGTAGGTACAAATTTTACTGCAGACATCAACTATGCACTGCTGTCACGGAGCTACTGGGACTTCATGCTTTAGTGGATACTGCTGCATCAGTGCAAATGCTTCAATGGAAGCTACTGCTGACATTGTAAAAAGGGAGGAAGAGTCTGAGTAGGGTCCCGGTGATACAAATTTGCTACAGACCTTTTTTTCACTGAGACTTTAAATGGGAAGAGTGAAAATGAGAGCCTGTAGACCAAGAATTCAACTCTTGTTAATTTGAGAAGGATACAGCAAGAGGAACGAGGCAGCTAGAGCAAGGAGAACTGCTCCACAAGGGACAGTGTGACCCAGCAGCCACAGAACGTAGCTGGTTGGGTTCAGGGACGTGTTTTAGAGATGTGGGACAGCCTGGGAATCTTTACTGAGGAAAGAAGCACATGAAGATGGAAAAGGAAAATGCTGAGGTCTAGTAAGCAAAAGCACAGCAAACAGTTTGTGTCCTGAGTTTCTCCTGAGGAATGGGGATGGGGGCAGATTGGTGCTGCCGTGCTGCAGTGTGCTGTGATATGCTGGTCCGGCTACATACAGGAGGATCAAGGCTGGGGTTGCCTTACTAATCAAGGCCAAAACGAAATCCTCATAAAGAGCAGTAATATTCCACTCTTCTTTGGTTCTGATGCCTAAATAAACTTCAGTGCTTCTCTTGCACACCACATATGGTAACAATGTGCTGCCAATTAACTGTGTAATTTGGAGGCTTTTCCAGCAAGGTTGAGGAGAGCTAGTAAAATAGTTTGGGGCTGATCTGAAAGCGTTTTTCCCAGGATTCAATAAAGGGTGAATGTAGTAACATCCTCTGCTTTGATAATATAATTTGGGACAGATGGTTCTGATGCACAACTCAGATGGTGCATTTTGGTTGCACTTGTGGCATTAGTAGCCACAAGTCTGAGCAAGAAGCAAAACTGGTCACACACAACGAACAGCGACTTCTCTCTGGGACCGGTAAAGCTTTTCAGAAGTTTCTTCAGTCGGTTTACTGAAGTCTTAAGAAGAGGGAGAGCTGTTTCCTACTGCATGTGGTCTTGGGATAAGGTGATGATAAAGAAAAACTTTAGCTGAGGATCCTAGCAATGTCTGGGGAAAGTTAAGTGTTAATGGCTGAAGATGGTTTAGCATGGAAGAAACAAGCTAGTAAAGATTTATCTCTTTAATTAAAGAATCCTCTTAAGGAGTGGATGCAGGCTTGGCTGTCTCATTGGCCAAAGATGTATCTATGTGATTTACGTTTAGGTGGAAGTTTTGTGCATGCAGGTCTTTTGGGCTTAAAACCAGACATCACTGGTACTGCAGCTGGTGATTCAGGCATGCGATAACCTACTTTACACTGCAGACAGCTTACAGGGGGGCGAGCATGAACATCAGTTCAGAGGCATCATTGCCTGTTGCATGTACAACACAAGGGATGGTTATTTCTGTGGTGCCTTTTGCTGTGTAGTGAATAGTACTGTCCACTCAGTAGCACTCGGAGCCATTGTAACAGAGGCTTTGTGCCTCCTCTGGGAGCTCTGAGGGTGATGTGAGGTGGCCAGGAGAAAATTTCAGACGGTACACATTGTCAGGACTCTGAGGACTCCAGTGCAGACTGTGGTCTTTGTTTCTCTCTCTCTCTGCTGGTGCTGTGTATCTATGGAACTGCTTATGATTTAACTTCTTATGAGCTTAAGCTCTGCTGCTCAAAACTGTAAGCCTTTGGTTTGTTCGTGTGCTGAAAATGGCTGGATCTATAGACTCCTTAGTAAAGTGATAAAGCATCCTCCTCTGGACTTCACCCAGCCTCAGCACCAACTTGGGGAAGGAGGAGCCATGTGCGGGAGGTGTTATCAGGCTGGGTCAGGCGCCCTGCCATGGATTAGCACCTCCGCAGAGTGCTGACAGCCCACAGGCACTGGAATATTAACCTCTGATGCTGGTGCGTTAGCATGTCCTGCCCTTTGGCTTCTCTGTGCTGATATGTGGTTTTGCCTGTGGGCAAGCAGCCTTTCTGGAGATGTCAAAGATGATCCTTTTTGCTCTTTAGGCAGCTTTTCAGCTCCCCTGGCTGGTCATAATGACCCTTTCTCTCACCAGTACCAAGCTGCCCTGGTCTCAGCAAGCTTTGTCTCCTGGGCTGTTCTCGCTGGATGGTCACTGTGTGAAGGCTGCATCTTGGGACTTGTTGAGTCTTCATGGAGTAGAAGAGAGGTGGGGAATGGCAGAAGCAGAGCAGTCTGTCACCTCATCCTTACAGTTGTGTGCTTCTCCTTTTTTTTTCACTCTGACATCATCTTCTAGGGCAGGTGGAGGGACAGATAAAGGGCCACTGCAGCTGCAGTCAGTTAAATACAGAGACTTTTTGTCGTCATTAAACTTTGGGTTTGCAAGACAGCACGTCTGCTTCATGGTCTGGACTGTTCAATCCATTATCACTGCAGTGTAATCAGTCCATGAGCTGCTGGGGAATGGACACTCAGACAACACATTATAGGGTAGCAGGTAAATGCATACCAACCACTTCTCAGTAAATGCCCTACCACGTGCTTCTGCACGTGATAGATGCAGAGTAACTAAGTGGAGTTTACTTTTCAATGAAAGAGTAGGCCATGAACTCCTAGTTCTGGAGGCTCTGTCTCGCTTACAGCAAGGGCTTACAGGGGAGGTGAAGGAAAAGTGTTGGAGGTGCTCTGCTTTGTCTTTTGAAGCCCAGTATTACAGCTCATTATGTGCATGGATGGAGTTGGCTATGGGAGCACCTTACAGGCACACTTTACTTACAGACTGTAAGCTCCTGTGACATGGACCACTCTGCAGAATTCCAGGCATTTGTTTCACAATAAATAATGCTAAATTGCTTTTTATGCCATGTTTCCAAACTTAGCCGCTGTGGGAAGCAAAGCGTAGGTTTGAAGTTGTTCCTATACAAACATAAATAACAAAAAGAAAATCCAGTGACTGTTGTGTATAGTGTGTGATGGCTATTATAGTTTTGTTCTGTATTTCTTTTGTTTTCACTTTATTACTCTTAGATGATCAGGTCTGTAGCTGCTAAAACTAAGGTAGCCATTTTTCCTAGGTGAGCAATTCTTCAAGTTTTCCCTCAAACTGATATAGTAGTCAAACCAATTTGAATATCTAGTTGCATTACTGTTTTTAGGGAACTTACTCTTTAGCAATGCTTACCCTTTTAGTGAAAAAGGTAACGATTGGAATAGTCTGAACAATCCGATATGTCTTACCCTGAGCTAAGTAAAATCCCATAAATAACTGAAATTCATTTAACATATTAAGGGAGTCAAATATTTCTAAAAGCAGATTTACAGCAGTCATTTCCTTCCAGTCCAGCAGCCTGTGACACAGGAATGACCCAGACATGCAATGAAAAGCAGTGAGAGCTTTTCACGTGCACCAAGCAAAGAGCAGTTACGGTCCCCTGGTTCAGTTGCCAGCACTGGATCTCCAGCGTAAGCCTGCGAGGTGATGCTCAGCCTCCATTAAGTCCAAAGAAGGGCTGGTGTTCGTTTCTGCTGACTGACTACTTGTGTGAGTAGAAGTGGAAGATGAAACAGCAGTGTCTTGAGGGGAAGCCTTTTATCTTTCCCCTTGCAGCAGAAAACAGTGTGGGAGCAGTTAGGAGAACCTGTCCTGTTTCTGTCTCTACTGCTAAAAGCGGTTTTGGTCCCCTGACCTGGTGGTGCAGACTGGCTGTGTTTTCACCACACAGAGCTTGCGGTACTGACACAGTACAAGACCAGAGATCTTTGCCTCTTTTGTCTTTTTGCTTTTCTCACCCAGGATCTACCATGCCTGTGCTCACCTCACCTACAGAGGACATGTGCCAGCGAGCCCCTGGTAAGAGCTACGCTCCAGATGCACAGACAGCCTTTGCCCAGCACTGCTGCCGTGACGTGTCACTCACTGCTGCTTCTGTTTGTCAGACAACCTTTTGGTGTCGTCTCTGGCTCGTCTGTCAGTCTGCTGCGTTCTCTCAAATGGGACCAGGCAAAGGGCTGATCCCTGGGGAGAATTATATTAGATATTACATTTTCCAGATGTTTGGGCTTAGACAAGCAGGCCATGCTTGGACATGGGGACTGTCAGTTCAGGCCACGTTATCCAGGGAGATTGCCCTTGCAGTTGTTTACCAGTGCTGGAGAGGGGATGCTGAGCCTGGTACACACAATGAGCCCCAGCTGGAACAGAAACCTGTGAGACATAGCAGGAGGTACAGAGCTTGCAAGGCCAAGTTCAAGGCTTGTGGCAGGGAACTAGCAGGGAGAGAGGACTGCCAATGCTTTCTGGCGTCTTGCCATTCCCAGCTCTCCCTGATTGCTGGGCACTAGTACAGGTCAGGAACTCATCATGGCCACATCTGGAGCAGTAATCCTGCTGGGCCGCTCCAGGTACCCACATGCTGTGGTCTAGCCTACACCGGCCAGTCCTTGTGCAGCTGGGAAGGTTCCTGCCTTTGCACTGGCCACCATTGAGCTGCCATTCTTCAACCATTTGTTGAAAGCAGCCTTGCTTGGTGGTGCAGGAATACCCAGGCACATGGAGGGCCATGAGCAGGAAAACAGACTTTGAGCTGGTCCAACTGCAGATTATTATTCCTGAGGTGGGATGTTGAGATTTGGGGATTTGTCCTTAGCAATGGTCTAGCCTAACAAGAGGCCTGTTCAGTTGTTTGAGAGAGTTTTATTTTCATAACTCAACACAAGAGGTGTGGTGGTTGCTTTGGTATGTCTTTGGGGCACGGCACAAGGGTGTGTGTGGTGAGGTAGCACTGACGCATTGTGCAGGGCACAGCAAGCCAGGTTTGGCACAGCCATGACCATGATGCCTAACTTCTTTTGGAGTAACCTGTCCCCTAACTTGCCCCAAAGGTCGTACGTGGTTCATTAGGTCCAGATTAGAGCTTAACAGGAAACTAATTTATATGCCTGTGTACAATCAGGCAAGCTTGGAAGCTGTGTAGATGCAGCCAAAGAATAATTATAACCATTTATTCTCTCTGATACACATCCTCTCTCATTTGCTACTTCTCTGCTGAGAGGAGAGGTGAGCCCTTTCCCCTGGATGTGGAGAATGCTGCTTCTCGGCAGCACAGCCTGGGACACATCCATAAATCCTGCAGGGCCTTCTCTTTCCTGTGCCACAAGCTGGACATGAGACAGCGCTTCAGTTTCAGCCGCAGCTCAGCAGGCTGTCACAGGAGGAAACTGCTCAGTTTCTACAGTTGAAACTGAATCAGGACCAAAGCACTGTATTGGAGTTAACCGGCAGTCATGCTTCTTTTATACTTCTGTTCAAACTGGCTCCTTTTTTTAAAAGTCTCTCTAATTCCCCAGTTGCTGTTTAATCTGTCCGATGGTTCCTGCTTCTTTAACATAAACTGTTTGGAGCAAATGCCCAGTTATGTGTATTTGATCCAGGCAGATGTGGGTGTGCACACAGTTTGTGCTCATGTTCTTCTCTTAGCAGGTGCTGTTATCCACGCATTTACTCAGGGTGGGCTCTGCAAGCACCCCCATGCTGCCCTAACAATTACTGTCCTCAGTGAATAGCACAGGTAATAATTTCAGTGTTTTCTAGGTGGTCCTCTCTAGCCCACAGAGTTCTGACTGCAGCAGTGGGAGACGAGGCTGCGCCTCAGCAGTGACGGTGTGAACGGCCGCAGATCTCGGTCTTTGAGGAGGACTCATGCACTAGGCTGTAGCTACCGTAGTAATGGAGGGTGCTAACATACATAAGGCATAATTTAATTTAAAACTGCTGTCAGATCATCAGTTTCTGAATGTGATTTCAGAGCAACACACAAATATTTTGCTAAGGACACCATGTGAATTTCTGATAGTTGTAGACACCAAAACAGATGCATCTACTACAGCCTGAAAGGTTGGGAAGTCTTTGGTAGTCTTTGGTATTTTAGTCATTTTTGAGAGAGGAACAGGAGGTACTGAGATACTGGCATGTCAGGACCTACTGAAGAACAGAAGCAGATGAGAAAATTATTTCCTTCTTTTCCATAAAGGCCATTGGAAGTATTGTACATAGAATAAAGTCAAGCAGATATTTGGTGACCAAAGGAAAGTTCACTTTTGGTTTCTGTAGTCTGTTATTCTCTCGACAGAAAGAAGAATATGCTTGAAAGAAAGTTGTGGTGGTTTGGCAGTCCTCCCATAAGGTTGGGTAGTATGATTAATTCTCTGTGGTTTGTAAGACTCGCATTAGAAAGTTAGCTCTTAAATGTTAACTTGGCCAGTGAAATTCCCTCCAGGCAAAGACCCTGTGTCTCCCTTGAGCTGTACCGTGGGAATGGGCGCAGTGCAACTGCGGGTGGTGTTAACGCCATCATATTCCCAACGACACGTTCTCAAGGACGTAACCATTTACTCACTATGTTTTGGACACTGTAACTACAGCTGAGGGAAGGGTTTTGTGGCGAGTCCGCTTACCAGCTGATGCAATTCCAGTGACAGCCAAATGTCATCTCCTATGTAAAACATAAAGCTGAGAATATCTGAATTTGAACTGCCATGCCTGGAAGACAGGATGTTCTTGCATATTTTGAAATTCAGGGAAATTTTCTTATCCTTTCCTAATAAACATTTTCCAGTTGTTTTTAAATCCCTCCTTGATGTTTTATGGCTACCGGTGAATTAACAAGTAACTAAAGTAACCAGAATAAAACCAATATTGTGTATGTTGAGCATCAATTGAAATTAAGCAGTGAGAACAAAATGATTCTACTGTTTTTCCTGACATCTAGAGCTGGCACAGGAGGCCGTAGTAACGTCTTTTCATTTCTGATGTGCACTGTTACAGTTGCACTGCAAATATTTGAATTTATTGTCTCCCTGATTTAGCCATAAGCAGTTTTTGCACGTTTGTCTTCAGATTAGTGTAATTCCAGTGCACTGTAGTGGAGTTCTCCATAGCACGTGGGTTGTGCTCCCAGCTCTGCACATCTCAGCTAGGGTATAGGTAGCATTCTTTGCTTGGAAGATGTTGGTCATAGGACTGGTCAATCAGAAGTGAGCAAGGTAGTGCTCTGCCAAAAGCTGGTTCCTTTGAATGAGAGGCAGAAACTCAAAACATTGTGTTCCCAGTCTGTTGCCAACATCAGGTGAAATGCAATAGCATTGCTGACTAGTTCAGGGTAAACCATTCTAAATGCAAAATATAAGCATGCAGTTGGTTTCTACATCTCAGCTAAAGAGGCTGTCACCCTTGTTGACTGTCTGAGCATGTCCTCTAAATTCGTGATGCTTTTGATACAACCGGTGTTGGATGCTCTACAAATGAAGATAAGATGTGTGGGTGGATTTCTGAGCCTCTCCCTAGCCCCTGCAGTAAAGCTACCTCTGGATTCATCTGGCTGAAGGGGAGCTGGAAGAGTCTGTGAGCTGGGGTTTTAGACTGGAAACACTCATCTGTCACAGCGGTCATGTTCACGTGAATGCACAAGAGAAGTGGCAGCCGTACAGCACTGCTGTCACAGGGCCTCGGCAGTAGCCCCGTAAAATGGGAAGGGCTGAGGTGGGGTGCTATTGACCCTGCAAACTGGCATTGGGCAGCTGATGTGCATATATAGCCGAATACTCTGTTCCTGATTTTCTGCTTAGTAGCATCAGTGCCCCTATGAGCAGAGACAATAAGAGGAAATCTTTGATTATAGAAATGGCAACCTGCTAATGACTTCCATTCCTGCTTTCTCTCCTCTCAGAACATCCCCACCTTGGGAAGCGTAGCAATAACCATGGCGCTCCACAACTGTGATGAGGTGGCGGTAGCTGGGTTTGGCTATGACATGAGTTCACCCAATGCACCACTGCACTACTATGAGAACATCAAGATGTCTGCCATCAAAGAGGTAGGGAGCTCCTGCCGAGCACATCTTCCTCCCAAGCCTGCCGACTGCCCCGACTCCCGAGCCTGACTGGGATGGTGATGTCAACTCACAGCTTTCCTGTATGGGTCAAAACACAGCTCCACCCATGCATTTGCCTGTAAAATTCTAGACATTCTCCCAAGCGCAATGTGTGTTAAAAATCATTATTTCTGCTGGGAAAAGTTCTATGGAATGTGTGTATAATGTGATTCCTTCTTTGAGCAGCAGGGAAAGGATTCACAGAAGTGTTAACTCAAGTAAGGTGAAAGGGAGCAATTCTGCTCTAGGGTTGAAGAGATGTCACACCTCCTGCTTTTTGATCCGTTGTATTGCTCTCTAATCCGTAGGCTTCTTTTGCTAGATGATCCCCTTCTCAGCCCCTGTGAAATGTGGGGGAGGTGAGATTAGCCTGTGCACATTAGCTCTCAGCTGACTGTTCAGCAGCAGTTAGCTAGTGTAAACACATCACAGCTCTGCAGAGACTGCTCTTGAAAGCCAGATCTACATTAGAAAGATTTTCTGGTACTATCACAGTGAGATGAACAGCAGTTTTAGAGGAGTGGAAGCTCTTGTGTTGGTATAATGCAGCAGTATAAAGCCACTCTTTCATGTCTGTCCGTTTCCTGTACCAAACTAGAGCAAACTTGGACACTGGTCAAAGCTTCTGTAGTGGGAAAGTTTGCTCCTTTTTGGGTAGAGCTCAGTCTTTCTCAGCACAGATGTGGCCTGGGTCTTTCTAAGATTGCGTCCCCCTCTTCACTGGCTCCTAGGTAGGGAAACTTTCTCCATCCTACTCCACATTGTGAAAAGTTGTATTGTTCATGGACAGTCCTGGCACTTGGCATTTGTTCCCCTCGAGCGTTTTGCTATTGATCCAGGCCAGAAGGGAAGCTGGGAAATTGTGTTTTTCCAAATCACAAGATTGTACATGTCTTAGACTCTCACAGGCTGCAGGCTGCATGACCCTAGGCAAATTGAGAGGAATTAGAAATCAATTATTAGTCAGCTTGAGAAATGAGAAGATTATATCTAATTATCAGAGTAATGAGGTTTTGGAACAATCTCTCAGCAGAGGGCAAGAAAACAAACTGAGTTTGGGAAAAAAACTGCAAGGAGGTCCCTAAAATATCAAGGGACTGGAAATTGTGATCCTGAGGTACCTTCTGGGCCTGTGGAGGTAGCAAGAAAGTCTACCTTACTCAATGGAATAACTATGGTACTGGATGGGAAAGTTGCGTGCACATTTACGGGATTTCAGGGGTACATCCAGAGAGGAGAACTGAGTTGAGTCACTGTGTACAGAGGTGGTGTCTGGCGTGTGAAATCCCCAAGCGAAAAGTAGCTGAGGAATATCATTCTTGCGGTAGCAGAGGAGGTATCACCATTGGCTTGCCCAGTTCTGACTCTTCCCTCGGCATCTGCTTATAACCACTGCCGGAGGCAGGACCCTGAGCTACCCAGGCCCAAGTCTGAGTGAGTACAGCTGGTTCCTAGCTGGTTCCTTAGTCTTCCAGCAAAGACATGACTACATCAGAGTGAAAATGGATGCACATGCCTGGCTCCAGCAGTGGGTACATGACTGTTCATGAAAGTTAGAGGAAAAGCTTTTGTCTCTGTGGTGCCACTGTGTCTGCTCTGGTGAACTGGCTGCCTTTGGTGGAGAATCGCTCTTGCCCAGTTGTTCCTCTTGTCTCAAAAGGATGTCAGTCCCATGGTCTGCTCTTGGACATGGGGACACTCGCAGTGGGTGTCCTGTACCAAGCCTGTTTTGCAATCTGGTAGGTGTCTCTGACCTCAAGAACACTTACACAGGAGCTAACAAGAATGAAGTCTTCTTGCTCTTGATGTTTACATGAATCAATGGGAAAAGTTGCCCAAAAAAGTTGGATGACAGAGTGTCTGTTTGAAGTCACTGGTCCAGATCACTTGGATCTTTGATTCTAGAGGCCAGCACCCTCAGTGGGATGCAGAAGCCAGTGGAAGATAGGAGAGAGTCACTCTTGGACACTGTATGTGGTCTCACAAATAAAACCTGCATGGCACAGGCCAGTAGATGAGGATGAACAAGTGACATGCAACCAGTAGAGTCTCCTAGAGAGACCAGTTGGTGCCTGCTTTGTCAGGCTTCTGCTGTCTGCAAGCTGTCAGTCATCATGTCCTGGATGTTCTGTATGGAGGTGAGGGAGCGTTGAAAGGTTCTGGTGAAGTCTCACTAATTCAGATGTCAGTGGATTTGTTTCTGCAGCTGGGGCTGTTGATGAGAGCTCTGCAGGCCTGCGGAGCTGGTTCTTGGGAGCAAGGTTCCTGTTCCACTTGAAGGCTGGTAATCTGATATGTGTGTGCCCATCTAATCCTCACATCCTCACCCACAGGCTCCTCTTACATCTCGCTGCCCTTGTACAAGAATAGCCATCTGTTCCCGAGTATCAATAATTGATGCTCCTCCTGCCTCTTCCCCTCTCAATATGACAAATTGTTTGTGAAATTGTGGAATGTGAAGAGCAGAGAAAGGACTGCATTTCTTTCTTTCCCATTTAATATTAATGGTAGCTGGTAATTGTTAGTCACCTGAGGGTGAAGTTGAAAGGTGAAGGGCATGATAGTTGGGTTGTGTCTTCTGCTGTTGCCCTCAAAGAACACACAAATGGAGATTTGCTCCAGTCTAGACTGGAAGGGCCCTGCAGTCTCTGAAGAGAGACCTGCATGTGGTTTGTAAATCAGAAGGCTGCCCTGCATTAGCACCTTGTGCCAAACGTTGCCCTTGGCACTAGTGAAAGAAGACTGACTCAAAGCCAAGCTCCACCAAGGTTTTTGTCTGTTCCTTCTGCTCTGACACCCAAGAGCATCCACAGCATTTTCCTCAGTATCACTTTGGACCTCTGGGATTGTGTCCAGGTCTAGTTATTCCTGGTCCTCCTCTACATTTCAGCCTCTAAAGGAGCCACTAAAGCAGGCTGTATCTTGAAATTATGCAAGTATTGTCCTCTGTCTGGCCTGCAGACCCTTGCAAGCTGGAGTACTCATTCCTGGGTAGGGGAGCAGAAAAGGTTTGCTTAACGTAGCAACATCACAGCACTGAAACAATTGCCATGGGATGCAGCTGTTCCACCATAATGAACATGCCAGGCACGAACTCCTGCAATGTGACCAGGCTTTAGTGGGTCAGAACTTTCAAATCTTTTCCCTGACTGCTGTGCTCTTCCAGCCTGAATGACCAAAAATCTTCAGTGTTTAAGCCTGGAGAGCAGCTGCAGGGAAGCACTCCAGCTCCACCCTGAAACCATCGCTGTCTTTACAGAGGAAATGTAAACACCAGCAGCATCCTGAGTCTGGAGGTGCCACATGTCTGTGTGGCTCCTGGGAGCCTCCCTGGGCACATCCATCAAGCCCGTTCCCTTGCCTGGTGTCTGCAGGGGGAATGGGCCTGCCAGCGACCATGTGTCCTCTCGGGCAAGGTGTGTCACTGACTTACACTTGAGGCCTGCTTGACATCTCTCTGGACACCCTTTAAACCCTGTGACTCATCTCTGAGGAATTTGTTCTGATGACATTAAAAAAGCCAGCAAAATGCACTCGCTTGCTCACAGCTGGGCGGAGATGCCTCTCCCATGCCAAGACTGAGGTGATAAAATCTCTGTGGAAATGAATGTGATTTTTCCTGTTGCTCCTTAGGACTGGCAGCTGAATTTCCAAGAGGCGCAACAGGCAGCCTGAGTGTATAGTTTTGCTTAGTCTTCACTTTCCCCACAGGGGTAAAAGCCCTCAAGGTCCAAGATTGTGCTGGAATTGCTACCGCAGGAGGCACTGCCTCTTCCAGCATCTCAGACTCCCAAGGGCTGGGCAGACGTTTCTTGCCCCAGAGGAAAAGGCTCTGTGAGGAGG
The DNA here is from genome assembly GCF_036417535.1 of Chlamydotis macqueenii. Classification (NCBI taxonomy): domain Eukaryota; kingdom Metazoa; phylum Chordata; class Aves; order Otidiformes; family Otididae; genus Chlamydotis; species Chlamydotis macqueenii. Next base: position 26,913,547 of record NC_141563.1, read on the forward strand.
CGGATGCTCTGGAGCTTCATCAGTGTTACCAGGGGAGCGGGGGGCGAGTATATAATCTTGAGCCCCTCGTCAGCAAAACACCTATGGATTCTCCTGTGCTTGTGAATGCTCATGGGAGTAAATTTCTCCAGTTTAGTCCTGGATGGCTTCCTTACCCTCTTTCCTGGGTAGCACGGTGTGCTCCAGCCAGGGTATGCCCAGGCAGGTGTGGTGAAGAAGACCCTTTTCTGTTCATAAGCATGCTCCAGAGAGCTGGAAGCACACTAGGACTGTGAGCTGGATGATCAGCGCTTGCAGTGCAAAACCGCCCCTCAATCCCAGCTCCGCTGCCCAGCACCTTATCTCTTTTTCTCTCCTTTTCTCCCTGTTGTGGCTGGGGGTGCAGAGTTGCTGCCCTGCACTTCAGCAGGGGTTTCCTGGGCAGTATGGAGGCACTGCTGTTCCCTGCTCTGATGCTGGGAGACTGCTGCCCAACAGACCCCATGCTGTTGTGTGAATTCTGACAGGTGATTTTTCAGCTCTAATCCTGTCTCTTTGTTTTAAGTTACAAAATGCAGAATGTTTAAGCGTGTCATCTCCCTTCAGTTACTATTTTACCTATTCCCAATAACTTTGCAACAGCTTTTGACCCTTGCCTGCTTCCATGATTGCTGTACAGAAAATGACTGAATCCTTGCCAAGGTGTCTGCTCACTTGTTTCTGGTTTTGTGGCAATGAGTCCACCAGAGCTGAATTTTGATATAGTTTATTGTATTTTTATTTCTTGCTCAAGTCCTGTTATGCTTCCTGCCCAAGCACTCCATAAAAGTGTATTTTTATCACAGGTCCCTGTCTTCTATTAATGTAGAAGTGTCAGATGCACTGGGAACGTAGCAAAAGAAACATGGAAATATTTCTGTGAGGTAAGGAAAAAAGGGAATAATTTTAAAATAAAGTGAAGGCTTTTCTGGATTAAAAAAATGAATGAACCTGCCTATAAGGATTACAATAGACCTTCATCATTACTAATGGCAAAACAGGCTAGTGTTTCAGACAGAAATTATGTCAGGATGGGAAAGTGACAGTGTTTACAACAGTAAAAACATAAGGAGCTGATGAAACTGAGAGAGCAGGAGGCTGTGCTAAATCATGGGAACAAACCATGAGACTGGCTCCCAGTATCCCTCCTCCATGTGCTCTGCCCTGAGCTTGGCAGCACACAGCCTCCCTTGGCCTCGTGATCCAGAGGTGCACGTCAGTCTCCCGGTCATTTCTTGCAGGACCAAGAGTGGGAGCAAGGAGTCACCTAGGACGCCATGCAGGGGGAGCATCCTGAGCTGTCTTCTCAGCAGCTGGCTGCAGACTGCCTCACCCATTTGGAGAAATGTGTGGTTAAAAGCCACCCTTATCCCTCCAGACCCCATCTGTGACGTTTGTGTCGCGTATGGAGCTGCTAACTGGTCTCCTTTTCACTGCAGAAGCAGATCAAGCGCCAGTGCCGATGTTGTTGGAGGTGTCAGCTCCTTTGATACAGCTGTGCCTGGCACTTCAATGACTCGTGGCCTGACCCGAGGGGGAGGTGGTGCAACTGCCTTTGATGGCTTCTTTCTGATCATTGGCTCCGCTTCACCAGCAGGTCTTTGTGGGATGCTGGAGGACACCATCTTGTAACACTTCTTATTCAGCCTGTGTAAGGGCTGTCACAAGGGCCAGGGGAGGTGGCCTGCGGCACGCGGTGACACACAGCTTTGTCTCTGTCTCTCCCCGCCAGCAGCTACCTCTCAGAATAATCCACAAACATCAAGTTTAGAGTCTTGGCCCATAAAGGCACAAACAATAGTGCTTTATCATCATCTGGGTGCTCTCTGTGAAGCCGTCCTTTGCATTTTAAATCAACGCAAGTTGCTTGGGAGGGGGTGGTTGGGCTGCTTCAGGCCTCCAAGTACCTTAAAGTTTGCGGTAGCCAACAAGAAGAACAAAACTCCTTTGAAAGCCGGGCAGATGTCTAGCCTGGTGATTTATAGACTGAAAACACAGCTATTCGAGCCTGGCTGATGAATTGCGGTTGGAGTACGAGGAATGGTGCAGACTGAAATGGAGGTCAGCTTTGGAGGGGGAGGTTAGGGGCTGGGGCAGGGGGACCTCTGAAAGGGCAGTGCTTTTTCTTGGGGCCGGCGGTGATGACTGATGAGGTTTATACATTTTTGTCTTTGTTTAAAAGCCACCTGTTTGACAGTGTTTTGGCTGAACGAAGGCCTCACATGCTGTTCCTGTGCATAAGGACTGTGTGTCTATGTAATAGAAATCTGGAAGAGATTGATTGAATAGCAGTCACGACCAGAGCACAGGTATTGCCTTGTTCAGTAGGACAGAAGTACGGTAACACTCGTGGGGTGCCACTGTACACCAGTAACAGCCAGGAAGGTAAGGCTGTAAGATGGACCTAAACAGCATTATGGTTTGGACAAGATTTCTATAGCAAAAGACAGTAAAAGACCCACAGGGCTGTGCTACAGCCCAGCTGCTGACCCCGACATTGAATGCAGACCTCTGCAGGGGTGCTAGGTACCACGAGGAGTCACACTGTCACGGATGTACAGCAGGAGCCAGTACTACTGTCAAGGAGAGCGCAGGTGTTCCCAGATGCAGTAGCTAGCACAGCTCTTCTCACCAACCATGAGGGCACAAGATGAGCTGATGGCCTTTCAGAGCTGTTTTTAGCAGGCATGAAGATGTTGCAGAGGGACATTTTAGGAAATAGCCTTTGATCAAGTGCCTTTGTGGTTAAATTAAATGGAAAGATAACAGAAAGGATGTTATAACTCAGATTTTGCTTCCAAAAGGAGGGAGCTCGATAAGCAGGGCTGTGTCTAGACCACAGGGTGGCACTCAGCAGTGCTGGCGGGGTGCTCAGTGGGACTGGGACGTGTGTGCAGACTCTGACCTCTGTGAATTCAGGCCTAGCCTAGGAGAATGGGCTACCAAAAGCAGATGCAGAACGAAGAGCTTAGGGACTCACTGTAGACTTGAGCTCCTTTTTTTTGTCGAAAGTGCAAAAATTGTCGGCAATTCATATTTGCAGCAAGGGGGGAACTGGCAGGAAAAGGCTGTAGACATAGCTTCATAAACAACTGCTTCCCAGTGGTGGCAGAAATAACAGAGGAGTGGGAGAGAGCATTGGGCAGTGAGGAGATTTCACCCTGATGACTGGAAAAGACAGATAAAAAGCGGAAACTGGCAAAAGTCAAGCAGAATTAGATCTTGCAAAGGAAAATAAACAAACACTGGACAGTCCCACTGCCAAACAAATAATATGGAAACAAGGAAGTTGCCAGGAATTACCAGGGCTGTGGCATCCAGGGAGGTAAAAGAAGCAGAAGATGTAGGGATTAAAGAGCCAAAGCGGGAAACCACAGGAATTAATACATTCTCTCCATAAGGTGATATGATGAATGTGAGGGAAAGGGTGGCTTACAGTGAGAAGTTCACAAAAACAGAAAATGACTGGGTCAGCAGTGAAAGGCGAAAGGAGACCTCTTCCCACCACTGCGCTGCTGAGCCAATTAAGCTGCAAGTCCAGAGGGAAAGGTCCTCAATAAATCTATCAGGTTACACGTAGTTCCACAGGATTAGATTGTAGTGGACATAATACTACTTTTTTCCTTTCTTTTTTAGGGGGATGGGAGCAAGGCAAGGAAAATAATCCTGTCAAATTCAAACCTCTTAATCTGACCTTAGAGGTACTATTCAGAACTTCAGAGCAGAGTTTAAATGAAAAAATAATTAAATCCTGAAAGCAAACACAACATGGATTTACCAAAGGCAGGTTACAAAAACTAATTTAATATCTTTATATGATTAAAAAAAAAAATCATTCTGGGGACAGAGGAAGTGTAGTAGCTCAGTCCATCTGAAGTTCAGTTAAGCGTGCGATACTGTGGCCTGTGAGATATTATTAGTTAAGCTTCAGAAGCTACGGTTTGGTGTAACACCTGTATATGAATAGGCTCTCTAAAAGAGAGCACAAAGAGCAGCACTGAATGGAGGGCTGGGAGTTCTCCCGCAGGAGGTCGTGTTTAGTGTTTGCTTTAATGATTTTTGGCACAGAAGGCAATGGTGTGCAAGTGGAATTTGTGATGAGACAAAACCAGGTGTGGCCAATACAAGGGAGGATCAAAATACCATCCAGGAGGACCATGTGTGCTTTGAGAACAGGAGTAAATTGGGTGGCATGAAACCTAAGAGTATGAATGGAAGGTTGTGCTGTTTGGGGCAACACCAGAAATTTTGACTCTAAGCCTGGATGGCATTGTTTGGCAAGGGCAGAGGAGGAAAGCACTTAGATAGGTACAAATAAATCACAGGATAATTCAGGATACCAGGCTGTTACTGTGGGGGAAAAAAAGGCAAATACAGCTCTGGAAAGACTAGAGGAAAGGACTTCTTGTGAAGAGAGATAATTGCATCTGCATGAGGGAATGGTGAGCCTTTTTTCTGGTTCACAATAAGTAAATTTGGGGTAAGTAGGGACAGAGGGGAGCTACTACACTTCTGGGAAATTACCCAGTTTTCCTAGAGGAAATTAACAACTTGTTCTAGTAGAAAGAAAAAGAAAACATTGCTTGTTTAACTTGGTAAAATGAAAACTGAGAAGAGATACAATTGTGTTCTCTATTTCAAGTTGGCTTAAGAATGACTGGGCATAAAGGAGCTGTGAGTCAATCTAACGTGAAGAGAGGAGGGTGCCCAGCCCTCCCTTTTGTTTCAGTACGTGTGACTCCCGAGGGGTGCAGGCAGGATGGGGCCGTCTGCGGTGCTGCCATGTCTGGGTGGGTGGACTGAGAGAGGGGGGGCAATGGGTCCTGAACGAGGCAGGGCACTGGTGTCATGGGAGGTGCGCTGGGAGGTGAAACTGCGGCTCGGGGTGGCCATAAAACACCTGGTGTGCGTGATCACCACGCCAGGACCAGAGCAAGGGTGTGGGCAAGGCCAAATCATGAGAAATAAGCAGCTCTACAGACAAGGCAGTGCAGGTTAAAGGCAGAGATAAATCAACACCAGCAAAGGCTGGAAACAGACTGTTACCTGTGAAGTAGTGCTTCTTGCTGCTGCTGTAGTTTCTGTGCAGGTTGTCAGGGAGAAATGCTGCTGACTTGCAGAAGTATGGAGGATGTAACAGAACTGAGAAACCTACTGTTTTACAACTTGCTATTTCTCTTGAATGCATTCCTCATTGACTTCACTCTCTCTGATTTAATCTTCCTGTATTTTCAGATATTGCCATATACTTGATAAGAGTAATGTGCTCTGAAGCTGAGGCATTCCCTGATTGTAATTGATTGCAGATGGGGAGTTTACCTTCCTCCTGGATTGATTCTGAAACATTTTCTTAGTCTTAAAATATTCTACTTGGCTTCTCTTGAAGGGACAGAGAATGTTTTCTGCTTCCTTGTGGAATTGTCAGGGAAAAAAAGGACGGGTGGTTTGGGGCTGCTGCATTTGCATAACCCTGAAAGGTGGCTTTAACTGATGATAAATTTTGATCTAATAACTGTGACCAAACGATCAGACCCACTGCCACCTCTCTGAGATAAACAGCCATAACAGTGCATGTGCTTGCAGAGTTACGCTCCTGCTGCTTGTCTCTCCATTGAAAAGAGCAAACGTCCACTGCTCAGAGAGAGACCCAAAGCAAAGGAAATCCCAGCCTGAACCCCGAAGATCCTAGGAGTAGGAAATGAGGCAGTAATGGCTCAGTGTGCATGGGAAGAGAGGGTCAAAGCAGTGCAGCCAAAGCACATCCAGTGTCCGAGGGCAGGAGAAGGCTTCTTTGCAGTAGCAGCGGAAATAAACCGCCGGCACTGCAGCAGCTTCATGTAATCCTTCTCCAGGTGTGGATCCTGCTCACAATGCTGTGCTCGAAGTGTCAAAATGAGCACTTTGACAGCGCAGCCCTGGGAACGCAGGTGGCCTCTTTCTTACCATGCTGCTGCAGCTCAGGACACTGCATCAGCTGAAAGATTTCCAGGACAACTTGCCCACAAGCTTGGTTACACAGAGCACCTCGGCTTACCCACTGAGGGCTGACAAAAGAAAACTTCCCCTTACAACAACCCATAATGTGGTCCTGGCCCCCAAGCAAACCTGAGTCTACCAAGGCCTGGCTTTTCCTGAGACCCTGCAGCGGTCTTAGAGCCCTCCCACCTGCCGGGCCCTGCTGCCCTTGTGTGCTACCCAGGGTGCTATTTAGGGTGTATACACCCTAAAACTTGCTGAATTTTAGGGTGTATTTTGTTGCCTTTTCCCTGTCAGGGCAATGGGAGCGATGTGCCTGCATCTCTCTGGCAGTTTTGAGAAGTCTGCTCCAGCTCTTCTCCCCTCTGTGGCTGCTGGGGCTGCAATGCAGTCTCCTTGGTCTGATTAGCTCTGTCTGCCAGTGGGGTGAGTCCCTCTCCTGTAATCAGTAACCGGAGCTGGTGTTGAAGACATGCCTCATCCCGCCTGCCCGCGTTGCTGTCAGGTGCGGGGGGAGCAGCACTGCACCGAGCGCCCTGCTAGTGCTCTTTGGGGGCGACGCAAGCCCGCTTTCACTGGGGAATCATCTTCCTCTGTGGTCTTACAGTCAGCCACAAAACACTTGAGAGTACTGCTGTAGACAGCACTGAGATCCATGGGTCAGATGGGAGGCCGAATTCCCTTACATATGGCTTTCTGCTTGGAAAGAGGAGTTTGTGACAGTGCCCAGGGTATAGAGCAGCCTGGGTGCTGAGCAGCCAGAGGTTTATAGGTCTTGTCAGCAGCCTTGCAGTCAGTGCTGGAGCCAGAACTAGCTGAATGTGAGAGACTGCAATTGTATCACCCAGAATTTTATTATCCACCTCCTGTGCTTAAATTCCTGCTCCACTTGTACCTTTCACGCGAGCAGATTTCCCGTTGCCATCAGATAAGGCACTTGCACGTGGCCTGCAGTGAGGTTTTAGGTGTTTGAGTTTGCCTAGAAGTGGCTGCTTCCCCGTTACTGTCCATACCAAGGGATGCACGCAGGTTGTACTGGGTGAAACCAGTTGCCTTCTCATACGGTTTCATGAGGCTGAAAGGAGCAGCTTGTGCTGTGACGTGTCAGGCACATCAGGCTGCCTGGTGCTTCAGATAGGCTTTGAACAGCAAGCCCAGCCAGATGTAAATGAATGCGTCGAGACCCGGTGTTCCCAGCATGGCCTCTGTGCCAGCAGACAGCTGCTCGCTGCCTGTTGGCAGGAGCACACATGCACACTTGGCTGCCTCTGCCGGTGCCGTGCGTTCCTCGCAAGGGGCTGTGTTGTCAGAGGAGATGTTGCTGCATGGCAGGGGCCAAGCCTAGGACCCCCAGCTGACGTGCCACATGTGGGACTGTTTCCAGCACATTGTGGGATCCTGGCTGTCCTGTTCCAAGTGACAGCCACACACAGCCTTGCTCTCCCAGTTCCCTCGGCTCTGCACCACCATCACTCCCACTGCTGCTTTCTGAAATTCATGCTTTTTTCCTTTTACGAGCCAGCTTTCTTCCCAGTGCCAGTTTTCAGTTTCTGCTTCTATGCTAGCAGAAGCCAAGCACTGAGTTGTTTCTGGGCAGCGTCTTTTCAGTTTAGAGAGGAGTTCTTCTGCATTTTCAGAGTCCCTAAGGGCACCAGCACAGTTTACCACATGTGGCCCTGTTCCTGGTGCACCCTTTGCAGCATTCAGGTAACACTGTCGCTGAAAGGAGAGGAAGTCAAAGGCTTCTTTTGAACATAGGTTACAAGATAAGACCTGCCTGAACTTTCCTTAGCAGCTTTAACTGTCATTGTTCCTGTGCACTGAGGGGATGGAAGTGGCTTGTAAATGCAGAGTAGCAGCAAGAAAAGGTATTTCCAAACTGTGCTGGAGATCTAGAGAGGCACCTTCAGTCCCTTGGACTGCTTGGCAGCAGGCTCCACACCATGACCAGGTCAGCAGTCGTGGCTGAGAGCTGCTTGTCCTGGACAGGACAGGACATCCACAGATGACAGGAGAGCCACATGCACATTGTGTACAATGGATGCAACCAGTGCTTTGCCAGCAGGTGCCCATAGTTTTGCAGTGGGTAAACTGGACACTATGACAAAGTACCCTCAGAGGGCTCTTTGGGCTGGCGCTTTGTTGGTTGAGGTCACTTCATGGAGACTCCTGTAAAGTGATTTTATCATGGTCCAGATCATATTTAGAGCTCAGATTATGTGCTAGCCAGAGCACTGTGCTAGAGACCTGGAATCCTTTACTGCGATGCTTGTCCTGTTGGGAGATTGTGGGGAAAGTTGCTTTTCCCTGGTCTGCCTTGGTCTTCCTTGGGGACAAACCACTTACTGCTTCCATTAAGTGCTTTAATAGTATCAGCACAGGGGGGTGATGGCAGATGCTCTGATCATGGCTGAAGCCTGCTGCAGCGAGCACGTCTGGGTGGGCTGGCACCAGCTACAGCAGTCATTGCTCTGAAGTGCCTGGCTAGGAGATGTGACCATTTCACACTTCACATTGTATTAGTGTAACCTTTAGCATGTTACTTCCTCTTGATAGGGCTAGTGGAGGCTAGAGCTGGCCTTGATAGGCTGGTCTTGGGGCTTTTCAGCTATATGCACTCCCATGCATTCCCCAGAGACCTCCCTTGGCAGGGAGCTGTGCATGGTTGCAACATCCTGCCTCCGTGTTCTCTGCCACCTCTGTTCCCCGGCACTCATCACGTTAGTGATGCACTGTTGAACTCTTGTGTGCCATGGCTTGGGTGGGCACTGTAACCAGCTACATCTGCCCAAGGTACCTGGGTTGCCCAGATCTCACTGTGCCAAAAAAAACTTCGCTCAGTCAATGGGGAGACCTCCTACTTCAGGTACACAGCTCTGACCCTGCTGGCTGTATTGGCTTTAGATAAGAGAAGGCCCTTGATCTGCCAGGGCTCTTCTGGTCTGCAGCAGGATCTGTCTCCGTGGCAGAAGCCAGCACCCTGCCCCAGCTGGAATGTCCAGCAACGTGGGGAATGGGAGCATGCTTGGCCGGGATAGCTGCTGACCTCCTATCTTTCCCATTTCCTTCCAGTCCTGGACGCACAACATCCAGAGGGAGAAGGAGTTCCTGCGGAAGCTGGTGAAAGCCCGAGTCATCACTGACCTAACGAGTGGGATCTGAGTGGCTGCAGCCACTGCCTCCAAGGGAGGAGACAAAGATGCACGCTGCAGCTCTGGGAGCAGGCACTGGCAGCCCCCCCACAAGAATCCACCTCACTGAAGACACACAGAGATGCCCAGGTGCTCTGGAAAGGCCCTCTCGCACTACCAGTCTGCACGAGGGTTGCATCTGCTGCCTCCAGGCCTAGAGCTGGCGGGAGGTGGGCAAGGGGGCTGAGTGGGCCGTTCTTGAACTCTGCATCGCAGACAGATCTTCTGTGTCCTGAATTAAACAGGAAAGACTCAGGAGAGAGAAGAAAGGTTTGTGAATAAAACTATTTGTGCCAAATGGGAGGTGACGCTGCCCCGAGGCAGCAATGCCTGAATGTACAAAGTATTATTTTTTAAAAGAAACTCTGCTGGAATCATACTAGAAGTACCAAGGTGCAAGGCAAAATCTGCTTGTGCACAGCCCTGCGAAAAGCCTGGCCTCTCCATGCTCCATCTGCGTTGTCACCAGCCTCAGACCTTTCCCCAGGAAAACAAATCCGTCCAAAACTTTGGTGCTGCTATAATTCAAAGGGAGAATAATGGCTTTCCCTTGTTCTCCACTTGGAGCTTCTGGATGGAGATGAGCATGGGTTTGTTTTTCTGCACTTTTCCTTGCTTTCCACATAGAAGCGGCAGCAGCAGCCACTTGGCTGCGTTTTCCATAGCCATTTGCCCTGCTCTGCCTCCGCCCTGACCCCAAGGTGGAGCGGGAAGCCGATGGCTTTCTCTGCCTGCAGCAGACCCTCCCCACCTTCCTGCCTGTCACGGCGCTGAGGAGCCTGCCTCGCTGTGCTCGAGGCTTTCAGGCCTCTTGGTTTGTGCCTGCTGTGCAAGGCCTCCGTGGAGTCCGTGCAGATTGGTGTCATCGTTTCTGGACAGCATCTTGCTTTATTTTTGTGGGGGAGAGGAGTAATTTATTCTTTGGAAGGAAGTCAGATCTTGTGCAGAGATCTGAAGCGTTACAGTTTGAGAGCAGGCTGCCGAAGATATTTGTTTTACGTTCCAGACTCGATCGTGTTCCCTATTTAAGCGACGTGTGACCTCAGTGATGATGGAGCCTGCTTGCAGGAGTGGGGGCCTGCTGGGAGCCCTCACCCTCTGCTTGGCCCCTGCTCACTTCATTTCCAAGCTCCTCCCATGCTGCTCTAGCACTGCTGCTCCTCCTGCTCTCAGGAGCACATCCCTTCCTTCACCGTCTTGGTCCCGAGATGCAGTATTTGCACATTTGATTTGTATTCGTATTTCAGAGGAGCTGGAATAAACTGAGCGACGTGGCTGAGTGCGAGGACAGCGGGGTGGTCTCATCCACCTGGAGAACCTGGGCAGAAGCAGGAGTGCCAGGGGAATGGTTAGAGGTGGAAATCGGCTCCCACACTCTCCCAGCCTGGAGCAGGCTGGACTGTGCCCATGAGCACTGTCCCGGGCAGAGTCCCTGTGTGTCGAGGCACCGGCGTGCAGCCAGCCAGCGCTGGGGTCAGTGGAGGGGATCCCAGAGGGATGCTGGCTGGGTTCATGGTCCTGGCGCTGCATCAGGCGTAGCCCAGTGATTGCAGTCTGCCTTGCTCTGAGCTGAAGGGAGAGCATGGCCCTACCACAGACAAGGGATGCTCAGAGCAGGGCTCGCACGGGTCCTCTGGGCTGCTTTTGCTCCCACTCACTTGCAGGGGTACGTGGCTCTGGGGCTGAGACAGAGGGGACGTGCAGGAGGGGTAGGCAGTGACCCAGGTGTAGGGCAGAGGAGCAAACTGTATGGAATGGTTTGAGAGCAGGCTGCAGGCAAAGGCAGCTCAGGACATGGTGCTGGGTGCTGCCCACAGACCAGTGTGGTTTGTGCCCCTCAGGAACCTTTCCTGCACAGTGCATCCGTGGCCAAGGAGCTTTCTTGCCCAGCTTCTGGTCATGGCTGGTGCTTGCCTTGTAGTCTGGGGGCAGCTTAAAGATCCTGCCTCTTCCGAGCCGCAGAGGACAGATGGGGAGGCTCTCCCTTCCCTTCCCCTGTCCCTGTCCTTCAGGCAGTCCCTGCTCCCCCCAGTACATGCCTCTCCCCAGGATGCTCTGTGAGGTGTCCAGCAGGTTTTTGAGCATATGCTGTGGCAGATACTCCTTTGAATATTCTCCCCCAGTTTGTTTTCTCTGCTCAAGGAGCCCAAGGGACTGGATTTCCATGGCTCTCACCAGGTGATGCTCCCTTTGCAGTTCCTGTGTGTCAGCCTGGACGTGGGACCATCGTCCGTAAAGTGGGGGTCCCTGGGCTGGGCCTGACCGAGGTTGTGTCTGGGGAAGGGTGAGCACCCGCCCTCTGCCTTGGTGCTTAAACTGGGTCTTTAAGCAGCTGCTGTGGGAGCCCTGGGGCAGCGATGGGGTGGGGTCATGGGCTGCATCCATATGAGCTGAGATGCCAGAGAGCTGGTGGCTGCAGCCAGGAGGAGGAGGAGGGGGTGAAGAGCCTTCAGTGTCCATGCTGGGTTCCTCTCCACCCCCTGGGGAAAGCACCCCCGTGGAGGCTTGTGATAGCATTAATTCGATTTAATGTTTTATTGGGCACTACAAAGCTACGGGGCACCTTTATCTTCCAGCTTACTGGCTCCAGGTCCAAGGAGGTCCAGGTCCATGGCCCCTGCTCTGCTTTCCCTGGTGTCCCAGCCCCCCACTATGGCCAAGTCCTGATGGGAAGCTGTCCCTGCAGACCAGGGAGGTGACTCCAGACCCTTCCCTCCACCTTGGTAGGGGTTTCCAGGCAGAAGTGCCCAGTCTGAATAGGTGAGTGTGTGGCCTAAGATGACTGTGGTGGGTCAGGACCACCTGCAAGTAGAAGGAAAGAGAGGATGGGAGGTTGTTTGGGGGCTAAAGGCTGCCTTGTAACTGGCATTTGACGTTGGTGGGGCAAGCGCACCCATGGCGCAGCCTTACGGCCAGGCGCTGTGGGTGTGCACCCCAGCCCCGGGAGCAGCGCACAGCGCTGGGTTTTGCTCCTGGATGCTGTTCCTCTGGCTGCCTCCCCATGTGCACCTGCAGCCACCTCCCGCCCTCCGAAATGCTGCAGTCCTGCCAGCTCGGAGCGGTGCGTGCAGGTCAGAGCAGGGTCAGTGGGACGGATGTGAGTCTTGGCCTCTCCCTCACAGTGACTCACCTTTTCAGCTTAGAAGGGAGAGCCCAGGGGAATTCTCCACAGCCTAAATATAGAGCGGGGTTGCCTGGCGCCTCTGACACGCTGCGGTGCAGAAAGGCCATTCGGGTGGCAGGGAACCTGCCTGGAGAGAGGCCAGGGACGTGCAGGGAGGTCTGGGAGCCAGCTCCCGCAGCGGAGTTTTGCTCCGGCTGGTGCAGAGAGTAGGTCTGGGGAGCTGCAGCCCAGCCAGCACGTGCTGCTCCGAGGGAGAGAGGCTGCTGGGGAGCTGCTGCTGCGCTGACTGCACCATGAGCACAGGACGCTCGTGCACATTTGACATACAGCCCTCCCCAGTGCCCACCGCCCCGGCGCTGGGCTCCCTCCACCAGCTTACCCCGTTGGGATTGGCCGTGCTGTGGCCTCAAGCTCACACGTGCCAAATGGAGGCACCATGGCTAGGGAGCACGAGGCAGCAGCAGGATCCTGTGCGGCCCAGCATCGCTGGGCTTCCAGCATCTCCTTTTCCTGGGAGGGAGAGTGGGGAGGCACTGCCCTGCCGTGCTGCTTTATCCCTTGGGGTGGGTGCTGCTGGGCGAGGGGGAAGGTGTTGGGACAGGGCTGGCTGGCTGCACCCAACAGCGGCAAGCAGGCTGGGGACGGGCAGCACCGGGATGGGCAAGGGCTTCCAGGCTGCGTGGCAGGGAGACGGCTGCCACGCTGAGCTCCACTGGCACCAGCGCGGTGCGTCCGTCGGTCCAGGCGTGCATCACGCACAGTATTAGAGACGTGTCCTTCGGTGCAGGTGACCTGGGCCACTGCCCAGCCCCTCTGGGCAACGGCTCTTCACACAGGGACTCGCTCCGAAGGCCAGTGTGCTTGCCGGTACTGTGCCAAGCCACAATGCAAGGACTCAATGAGTTTTTTTAAATTAGTTTTAGTTTCTGCCATTTTTTTTATTTCCCCTCAAGGCAGGGAGGGCAAGAGTCTTGCAGGCTCCTCCAAGCCAGCTTATGTCACATCGATTCAGTCATATCACAGAAGCAATAAAGCTATCAAACAAGCTTGGCTAGCCTCTTTCTTCCGCTGTCTTTGGCCTTTTGGGGACGCAGAGGGATTCCCCTGCTCGGGCTGTGCCCGGCCTCCTTTCACCACTGACTCCTCCAGCACTGTAACCCAGAGGCAGCTGCCAGGAGCTGCAGCTGGCCCATGGCACTGGCCTGGCACTGGGGACGGGAGAGGGCTGAGCTCCCGCTTGCTAGTGACCTGAGGGGTGGGAGAGGGGCTCAGAGGGTGGGTGCGTGTTGTGTCAAGGGCAGAGGGCTGGGGGCCAGCAACCCAGAGGAAGCCAGAGTGGACAGCCTGTCCTGTCTGTGACCGCCTGCTCTCTCGGGGACTCCCTGCCAGTGGGGTGGCTTCCCACCGAAGGTCACAGCAGCAATCAGGCTGGGTGCGGCCCCCGCAAAGGCAGGTGTCCAGCCAAGTGACCTTCTCACCACAGCGTCCAGGAAGGAAGCGGTTTAGGAAGCCGGGGGCCGAGGCTGTGACCAGCACCGACACCTGCCAGGTCCCAGCAGGAGGAGCGTGACCCCTGCAGCAAATCCCTGTGATGCCGCAGGGCTCCCAGAGCCACGGGACTCGTCGGGGACAGTCCCATCGTCTGGAGGAATGAGGTGGCTCCTTCCAGGTGGGTGAGAGGTCTGCCAGACCTGCCAGCTCCCAAACACAAGGGGATGTCCTCCTGCCAGCACTGGTGGAACTCTGCTCAGGCAACTGCCCAGCCTTCCCAGTGTGTGCCAGTTACAGATCCCTCCCAGAAGCAAGTTGCTGGAGCTGCTCAAATCCCTCCTTCCTGCTGTCGGCTCTTCCCGGCCCTTAAAGCACAGAGCCACCGCTGCCATTGGGCTGGGCCAGGGGACACCTGTGCCCTGTCCTGGCCTTGGAGGGGCTGTGGAGGGGAGAGTGCAGAGCCTGGGACCAGGACACACAGCAACATGGTGTGGGAGGTTCAGGTCAGCAGAAACAAGAATGCTCGTCTGGAGCAAGTGTCCCCAAAGGAGCCACGTCACTGCTGAGACGGGGACAATGCAACCAGTCGGTCCATGTGTGTCACAGCTCTCTCCTACACGTGTTTTGTCACACCCAGCCATGGCCTTGCACAGGCACGGCAGCAGCCACAGCGTGCTCAGTCCTGCCATCAGACAGGACCACGTCACCCCCATCCCACCTCACGCAAGGGTGGCACCTTTGGGGACAGACGTCACAGCGAGCTCTGGCCCTAGGGCTCATTCCAGACCAGCTGCGGGACACGGGGACACCCCAGCCCTGGGGCTGCTCGGGAGCACAGGCTGACGCAGGCGGTGCCTTGGGAGGCACCAAACCAACCGCTGCCAGCAGCAGCCAGGGAACAGGTCACCCGTCTCTCTGGAGACCCATGGGGCCAGGGACCCTGCCCTGCACCCCAGCACCCTGTAGGGCCCAGCCCCTGCTCAGCACACTCCAGGGCAGAGCTAATGATGGTGGGAGCCCAAGGGGAGAGAGCAGTGCCCGGATTCGGGCACAGTGCTGGGACGTGCCACCTCCTAACACCATGATCTCAGGGGGACAAGGAGGAGGTGTCGCTGGCAGGACATGCTGGCCCTAGGCTGATGGCAGCAGTGGGTCACAGCTTGCAGGACAAGGGCCAGGGGCAGAGGAGGGGGCCGGGGCTCCCAGGTGTCTGGGGTAGTGGCCATGAAGGGGGCACATCTGGGAGAGGCAGGAGGTGGCTTTGCACAGCCGTCCCTGCCACAGGACTGGGGACACCATGGGCCCACCTGTATGGGGTCCCCTGTGCCATGCCCAGCTCCCCCTGCATGGGCAGGTCTGTGGCCAGTCCCAGCCCTGTGGGGACAGGCAGGCAACCCAGAACAGGACATGCCACCCACATGGAAACTTTCCAAGCAGACAGCCCAGTTAGTCTGCAGCCCTGCAAAGCAGAGCATCCTGTTCCCCATTTTCCATTCCTTGCCCCTGGCTGATTCCCCTCCCTAGGGATGCACCTGGGCCTTCAAACCTCTGCTAGGCCCAGGCATCCAGGGACCACCTCTGCCAGGTCTGAGGGCATCATGGACAGGAGCAGCCCCAGGCCACAGTGGTGGGGCAGCGCAGCCCCACAGTGAGGCCCCACACAGTGCCACGAGGAGATTTGGAGCCACCCTGGTCTGGCAGAAGGGGGTGACCGGGGCCACACGGTGCCAAGCCAGGGCAAGGGCAGCAGCTCCAGGCCACGCGACACCTCCACCACCCTTGCTAGCGGTGGCAGGGACGGCTTAGCCGGCGCCGCCTGCGTCAGCACATTCCCTGGCAGGTGATGCCGCAGGAGGGACCGGGAGTTGTCATCCCCGTGCCGGATAATCCGACGAGATGAGACAAGATGAGGCGGCCAACTCCACCAGTGGCTCGCACGCGCCGGCCGGCCCTCCCCGCCACAGGACCGTGGGGTCCGGACTGCGGTGCAGCGGGGAAGCCAGGCAGGGGGCCCAGGTGCCGGGGCAGACCCCACGGATGACCTGGGGCCAGCGTGCAGCCACAGCACAGCTGGCGATCGAGCCGCTGG
This sequence comes from Chlamydotis macqueenii, assembly GCF_036417535.1. Classification (NCBI taxonomy): domain Eukaryota; kingdom Metazoa; phylum Chordata; class Aves; order Otidiformes; family Otididae; genus Chlamydotis; species Chlamydotis macqueenii. The sequence goes on from NC_141563.1 coordinate 26,929,436, forward strand.
CCCCGCTCCAGCCGGGGAGTTATATAAGCCCGGGGAGGTTGCGCCGAGCCCGTGAAGCGCGGTCGGGGCCGATGACACGGCAGGCAGCATCTCGGGGCGCGCAGCCCGCCCGGACGCCTCCGGACCCCGCCGCCGGCTGGGCCCGGGGGGCCGGTGGGCCATGAGGGTCGGCCCCGGGGGGGCTTGGCCGGGCTGGGCTCTGCCCCGGTGGCCGGGCTCCGGCCAGGGGAGCACGTGTGAAGCGGGGCCGAGCGGAGGCGGCCCTGGGATTTGGCACGTTTGCAAGGAGCACTCGAGAGCCCCAGGATGGACGTGGAGGGCCCTCGGCGGTGACGTAAGGACCCGCACGGGCTCGGCTCGGCTCGCCAGCCGGCCCCCATGTCCCCGGGGCCTGCGACGGCCCCGGCGGAGGGAGGCAGGGAGACGGCGGAGGTAAGGAGCCCGGCGGCGGGCGGCCCTGCCGGGGTGGACCTGGCCCCCGCGGGCCGCCTTCCCGGGGCGCGGGCGGGCGGGGAGGCCGGGCGGGGAGGGCGGACTCCTCCTCCGGCGAGGCCGGACGTGGACGCCGGGCGCACCGGTGGCCCCACGGTGGCTCGGGGCGCGTGGGACGCCGGCCAGCCCCCGCCCTGCCTCCCCAAACCCATCCCCGCCGGGTCCCCGCTATGTGCAAGGGGTCTCCGTGGGGCTCTGTCCCCCCCGCGACGCCGGCCGCGGGGTCCCCGTCGGGCTCTGCTCCCGGAGCGCTCCGGGCAGGGCTGAACTCGTCCCCGCGGGTGTCCGTGTGTCCGTCCTGCCAGCGCCGCGACCGGGCTGTTGGGGCAGGGAGTCCCGCTCAGGGAGCGTCCGTCCGTTTGCCCGGCGGTGCGGAGAGGGGGCCGGCAGGCCGGGCAGGGGGTGTCGCCGGGGGTCCCGGTGCCGGCTGGGTGCGGGTCTTTGCGGGAGCTCGGTGGCTGTGTGGGTCCCGGCGCGGAGCCGGTGCTGATGCGGGTCGGTCTGCGGCGCCTGCTGCTGCCGGGATCCCGGTGCCGTCCTGCTCCCGGGCCGCTGCCAGTGCGGGTGCCGGTCAGGATCCCAGTGCTGGTGCGGGTTGGGGTGCCGATGTCCGTGCCCCCCCCCCTCGCCGGTCAGGTGACGGCGGCTGGAATTTGACACCGGCGGCGGGAGCGGGATGGAGCCGCCGCTGCCCCGCACTGCGCGCCCGCCCGCTGCCGCCGGCACCGCACCCCGAGGCGCAGCGGTCCCGGCACCCGCACCCCGAGGCGCGGCGGGAGCGGCACCGGGAGCAGCGGCGGGAGCCGGTGCCGGTGGGGCAGCGCCGGCCCCCGCCCGCGCCCCGCCCCGGCGCGCCGGGCGGCGGGGGGCGGCGGGGAGCGGAGGCGATGCGGGGCGGCGGCGGCCCGGGGGATGGTCCCCGCCGCGGGCACGGTGAGTGCGGGCCGGGCCGGCGGGCGGCAGCGTCCGCCCCATCCTGCCGGCGGCACCGGGCCTCGGCGGCCGCTCGTACCGGGTCTGCGAGGGGGACGGGGCGGGTGCGGGGCGGGAGGGGGCCCGCTCCCCGGCAATTCCCGCGAGGCGACGCGGGGGCTGGGGCCGCCCCCGGGCAGGTCCCCGCCGGGCAGCCCCCGGGGTGCGGAGCCCGGCCCGGCGGCGCGCAGCGCTCGGGGCCGCGGCGGCGGCGGGGCTCCCTGCCCGGGCGGGGAGAGGCGGGACCCCGCTACGGGGGCCCGGGGGCGGCCTCGCTGCCTCTCCCCTGCCCCTCTGGGCCCGTCGGGCGGGTCGCTGCCCCGGCTGCCCGGGCGGTGAGCGGGGTTGCCCGGGCCAGCACTGCCTGCCGCTCCCCGGGCTCTGCTTTGCCCGGGCTGGGACCGAGTTTGGTCTCGCCCGTGTGCCCCACGTGTCCGACTCCGGCCTCCCACGGCTTCGCGGGGCGGGTGCCAGCTCCGCGTCACACGTGGGGTTGATTTCGGATATCCCCCCCCTCACCTCCCCATCCCGACCCTCCTCCTGCCAGGGCCGGCGCGGAGGGATGCTGGGTGGGATGGGATGCCCGCAGGTGCCCGTGGGGGGTCTCCGGGCGTCCCCCCGCGCTGCCAGACAGAACCCGCAGGCGAGCGACACCCTAGCATAACCCCCTTCCAAAAGCGGCCGCCCCAAGAGCTGAGACCCTCGCCCCGGGACGAGGGCACCCGCTGGCCCTGTGTGGATGCGCTTCGCGAGCGGCTCCTGCAGCAGGCCCACGGGGCACCCGCTCCCCAGGGCCCTGTGCACAGTGCGGGACTCTCGGCGGGGCTCTGCACGGGTGCGTGTCGGGTGACCCACGCAGGGGTGGCCCCACCACGTTGCTACTCAGCCTCTGGGCGGGGGACGCGCGTGGCGGAGGGGTCAGGGAGGTCCTCACACGGGTGGGCCTGATCCTGACCCTGCAAAGGGCTCCTGTGCCTGTTCATGGCCCAGCTGGGCTCTTGCAGCCGTGGCAGGGGCTGACCCCAGCCAGATCGCCCCCTCGCCCCACGCGGGAGCTGGGGGTCTGCCGTGGGGGGTGCAGGTCTGGCACCCCCATGGGGCGCCCAGGAGCTTGGCTCAGCCCTGCCCGCGCTGGGGGAAGGCAGGGGGTGCGGGGCCCTCGTGGGAGGAGCTGCCCCTGGGGACGGGGCTCCGTGTCCGCGGAGGCGCTGGCGGGGCACATCCGCAGCCGCGGCTGCGGGGCTCCCGGGGACGATGGGAGGCTGCCCTCGCCCGGCGCCCCGCCGGCTGCGCTCCCGCCGCACAGCCCGGGGCCGTGCTGCCGCCGGACGGGGGAAGCCTGAACTGCACCGGCTGCTCCGTCCCGTCCCGTCCCGTCCCGTCCCATCCCATCCCTCCGGGATGCTGGAGCCGAGGGGCCGCAGGAGCAGGGATGGAGAGAGGGGCCCCGTCCCCTCCCAATGGGGCGCAGGGACCCTCGCCTGGCCCCTCCGGGGGTGCCGGCCTGGGAAAACCATGACCTGGCGGCAATGGCTGGCGCGAGGCCACGGGCCGCCACGGGAGCGACGTGCTGCGTGGGCTGTGCTTGGCTGGACTGGGGCGACTGGCGGGGCCGAGGGGGCCCGGTGCCAGCCCTGCCTGCGACCGGGGACGTATCCTGCCTGGTGCAGGGCCCCCCGAGGAGCAACATGGGCCTGGCAGTCCCCATCACAGCCCCTCGCCACGGTGTGGCCAGTGCAGGGTGGCATCAGATGCGGCAGTCGGGACTTGGGGACCATCCCCTGAGATGCTGGAGGCACTGGGGGAACTGATTTTTGTCTCCTTGCTGCAGCGATGCCCAGCTGTGTCCCTTCATTTTTTGGCCAGGAGTGCTCTCCTCAGCGTGTCCCATCCCAGCTTTGCTACGGAAGCATCTGGGACATGCCGGGGCAAAGCTATGGAGGGGATGGGGGAAGCTCCCTGCTGAGGATGCCACCGAGCTCCAAGGGGACAGTCCCATCCCAAGAGACAGGGAATGCAGCAGATGGGCCAAAGAGGGGTCAAGCTCCCTTGGGAGCCACCTCCTGGGGGTCCTGACTTGGGACACTAGGGCACAGCAGCCTCCTCGCACCCCAGACAAGCTGGAGAAGGAGGGGCAACATGTGGCTGCAGGCTGGGAGCTGCCCCTGCACCTCCCGGGGCGCTCCCCTGAGACTGCACTCCCTGCTCCCTCGGGACCATGCACGGTGGGAACCAAATTCCCCTGTGTTTGTCGGGGCAGCGGATGCCAGGCAGTGGTGTTGGGGTGAATGTCTACAGCGAGCTCAGCGTGGTGTCCCGCACCCCGCGGTGTCCCCATGGGACCTGCCTGCCCATCCTGCCCCTCATGGCCCCGCTCGCCTGGGCTGCTCTGGGGCTGTGTGTCCCAGCTCGGTGCAGGCAGCGGGCTGGGGAGCCAGCGTGAGGCCAGGGGGTGGCTGCACCCAGGGACCCTGCGCTAATGGATTTGGAGTTTCCAAGGTCAGGCTCTCACCGCTAGCAAGAAAAACATTCCCAGGGAAGAGCCATGGGAAAGGGGCCTCCCCTGCGGTGCTCCCAGCCCCAGCCACTGCCTCACGGCCCAGCCTGGCATCCCAGGCCGCTCGCATGAGGAGGCAGCTGCGTCCCCCTGAGGAGAGGTGCTGGGCGAAGGCTGGGCCGCCTTGGCTGCCAAATCTCCAGGAAGGGGTGCGTGGGGTGGCGAGGGTGCCTGAGTGCATGGGGACGGGATGAGGAGGGTCGTGCATAGGGTGCAGGAGGTATTTCAGGGCCCGAGGGAGGTGATGGCGTGCTTGGCAGGGGCAGGGGAGAGATGTTCCAGCTCCCAGCCGGCCAGCTTGATGCCCACCCCATCCCCTTTGCGTGAGCGCTGACCTCCCACCTCTGCACTTGCAGCCAGCATGGAGCAGCGAGCGGGGCCACCGGAGCCGAGACCTGCAGGACCCACCACGCTCCTGCAGCCCAGGGTGAGCCCAGGCCTGGCTGGCCCACACGTCCCCATCCCCAGCTCACAGAGCCTCAGCCCTGGTGTAGGGACACTGGCTGGGGCTCACCCCGCTGTGCTGTGCTTCGTTGCAGGAGGGGACACTGTGGGGGCTCCTTGCCATCCTCTCGCTGCTGGCCGGGCTGGCCACGGGCACCCTGCGAATGCCGCACTGCAACGAGACGCTGGATACGGCCCCCACGCCACGGGGCATGGCCACCGCCAGCCCAGCTGTGGAGGACGGCGTGGAGATGCCGCTTGCCGCTGCCTGGAGCCAACTGTACGGTGCGTGCTGGGGCAGGACCCCAGCCTTGCCACGGTAGCCCGGAGTGTGGGGCATGGGGGGGGTTGGGAGACGCTGCAGGGAGCCCCAGCCCACGCAGGGCTCTGCACACGGGGGCAGCAGGTGCAGGATGGGGTCTGACGGTTCCGTTCCCTCCACATGCAGGGGACAACGCGACGACGGGTGGCCCGGGCACCACGGAGCTGACAGAGGACCTGCTGCTGCGTTCTGAGCGCTCGCCGCCAGGCACCGGCAAAACCAAGAAGGGGGCACGGAAACCCTCACGGGGGGCCCGCGGGCGCAACTGCCACATCCGCAACCTGATGGTGAAGGTGCGCGACCTGGGCCTGGGCTTCAACTCGGACGAGATCGTGCTCTTCAAGTACTGCAGCGGGTCCTGCCACCGGGCACGCAGCAACTACGACCTGACGCTGGGCAGCCTGCTGCGGCAGCAGCTCATCACCCCGGGGCCGCAGGAGCGGGTCCTCAGCCACCCCTGCTGCCGGCCCACCCGCTATGAGGCGGTCTCCTTCATGGACGTGCAGAACACGTGGCAGACGGTGGAGAAGCTCTCGGCGGCTGAGTGCAGCTGCATCGGTTGAGGAGGGGGCCGCCGGCTCGGCCCCGGCTCGACGCGTGCCGGCAGATCCCGGCTCGCGGTGCACAGCGGCACTGATGCTTGAAAGAAGGGTCTGGCGGAGATGGCTGCCCCTCGTTTTAGGAGGCCACGAGGGACCGAAGTGAGATGGAGCCATGATGGGGAGGTGGGCAGCTGAGCCCCCTCCCGCTCAGTGCCAAGCAGCCAGTGCTGCTGGCTACGCGGGGTCCTGCCCGGGTGCGTGCACCCCTGCTCGGCCCTGGGAGAGGAGCTGGAAGGGGTACGGAGTGTCCCCACTGCTTGCGGGGGTCTGCCAGCCCCGCGTCCGTCAGCAGCAGCCTGGACTGGTACTCTGGCACTCCTGCTTTTGGGGAGCTGGGGATGAGCATCGCCCAAGCTTTTTGGGGGGGGGGGGAGGAGCAAAACCTCCCTGTCCCCTCGGGGGCTGGCGGTGGCCAGAGCTGCCCTGCAGGGAGGGGGCGTCCCTGGGGACGGGGGTGCAGCGGGGCCAAACCGCACCAGTGTGGGGTGGGGGACCCCAGCAGTCCCCGGTGCTCCACAGGGCAGCAGGGCACGGGCAGCCACGGGGACCCCTGCCCGGCTCCCAGGGGGGCGGCAGCGTCCCCCTGCTGCCCCCGCGGTGCTGCGGCACTGACCTATTTATTACTCTAAATTATTTATTTATTGTTCTCGAGCGGCAGCTCCTATTTATGACTTTGGGCCCCCGGGGGCCGGGTGTAATTTAACCCCGGCGCTGCCGTGAGAGCCCTGGGCGGCGCCCCGGCGCCCCGTGCCCCCAGCCCCCTTTTTTCTATTATTTGTAAAATTTGAGGGATAAACTCTATTTTTGTACAGTCGCCTTTTCCTGTAGCAATAAAAGCGATGGGCTGCGTGTCCAACCCCTGCGTGTGCTCGTCATGTGAGGGGGCGGGGGCGTGTTTGCCACCCGTGGGCTGGCAACGGGAGGCGGTGCGGAGCGGGGCACCGCGCGTGGGGCGGCGCTCGGTGCCGGCGGCCGGCAGGGGACGCGCGTGGGCCGGGACTACGGCTCCCGGCGTGCGGCGCGGCGCTGCGGCAGGTCCCGGGCTGACCGGAGGCGCCTGCGGGAGAGCGGGGCGAGGCGGTGCCGCAGCGGAGTCGGGCGGCGGGGCCGCTCGGGGGCGTCCCTGGGGTGTCCGACCGCTTCCCGCCGAGCCGAGCCGAACCGGGCCGCGCCGCCCCGGTGCCGCCGCCCTCGCCGGGGCGGGAGGCGGGTCCCGCCGCGATGCGGCTGCCCGTGCGCCGCCGCTGTCGCCCGCCCGCCGCCGCCGCCACCGCCTCCTGAGCGCCGCCGCAGCCATGGAGCGGAGGGCGGAGGCGCCGCCGCCGCCGCAGGGCCTCGACTTCACGGTGGAGAACGTGGAGAAGGTGAGCGGGCCGCCCCGAGCCCGCCCGGCCCCGGGGGACGCGGCTGCGGGATGGGGATGCTGCTGCGGAGGCTGCGGCTCGGGTTTGGGGGGAGGGGGGGGCACCTGCGGCAGTTCCCCCCCCACCGGCACTGGCCGCGTCGGGGACTGGGGCGGGGGACACACACACAGCAGCCCCGGGAGGGAAAATGATGCGGCAGAAATGGGAGCAGAAAGGGAGGAGTTGTCCCTCCGACTGGCGTCCTCTGGGTCGCCGTGCTGCAGCGCCGGGCAGGGAGCGCAGCCCACGGGTCCAGCCCTGGCTGCCCACGCCATCGTCGGTGGCTCCGTCACGGAGGGGAGGGAGGGCACCCGGGCTCTCGCCAGGTGCAGGGAATTGTTGGGAATTACGGTTGGGAAAAAGCCTTCATGGCCCGGTGATGCATCCCCAAACCCAGACCGATCCAGCCCCCGCGATCCTGCTGATGCTCGAGGTCTGCCTAAGCAAGAGGAGCGAGGCTGTGGTTGCCGAAACCTGGGATCCGGGGAATGGCCGCGGCAAACCCGGGGCTGCCAGCATCGTCTTGCTGCTGGGAAGAGCTCTGAGTGGCCTCTGTGTGACCTGGGGTTCATCACAGAGCCTGAGCAGGGCACCCCAGCGAGCAAGGGGGGCAGGCAGCCGAGCAAAACCCTTCCCTTGGGCCATCTTGGAGATGGTGGCAGCTGGGCAGTGGAGGATGCATCCCTGAAGGGCAAACAGCGAGAGAGCACTGCTCTCTTCCGCTCTCCCTGTGGCCAGACATCCTCTCGGGAACTGACAGCCTGCCGTCGAGCCGTAGCTCAGTCCCCAGACAGCTAGTGGGAATCCCAGTGTCCTCGTTTTTCCTTGATAAGAATAGACCGAGTTCCTTGCCAAAGCGATGCCCACGGGCGTGCTGGTGGGCACACGGCTTGCATTTTGCACCTGTCCCTCCCCAGCAGCTCACCCAGCCTCGTGGGAGGTGTCGGGTCAGGTTTGTGAGTGGGCACCGGTTGCCTTTGAGGCCGCAGGTGAGAGAGCCCACCTCTGCCAGGGGAACAGAGACAGAGCGCAGCCGGGGGGATTAACTGATGTCTGGAAAACGCTACATTAATGCAACCTTCTGCAGCTTAATCTGCATATACCCAGGGCTGCTGGATGATTTTGCCTGCGACTTCCTTTCTCTTCGGCAGACACAAACTGCTCCTTTGTTTGCACCAACAATGAAGCGCACACTTGCCTGGGAAGGGTGGGCAGTGCCAGGGTGGGGGGCGCCCAGCGCTGGCTGGGTCAGAGGAGGCTGTGCCGGGAGGCAGCTCACCCTCGCTGCGCTGCTCTGGATTTAGCCTCCTGCCGCCTGGGAGGAGGCAAAGATGCCCTCCAGAATGCTTTGGCTCCCCTCCCCCAGCCTGCCTGCCTTTTCCCGGTCTCCGCAGGCTTTGCCATCTTGGTGATGTCCTCTGAAGGTGTGGCTGTGGACCGTGGTGGGGCTCTGAGCTGCTGGCTGGGGGCAGCAGCCCGGTCCCTGTCCAGAGGAAGAAATGTGGGGTGGGATCAGAAAAAGCTCAGAGGTTCAGCAGCTCAGAGCCCCCCGTCTCTGCCCTTTGAAGGGAGGGCTGTGAGGTATTTCCAGTATGAATGGAAGGAAAGGTGGGCTTTGCTGGGGGGCTGGGCTGGTGGGAGGCAGGTGGGTAGAGCTGCTTTGTCAGAGGTGATGCTGGCAGATAAATCATGCGTCTGCTGGCCTGGGCTCTTCTGCCTGGCAGGTTTTGTGCATGGCTCTATTAATAACGATGAATACCGATTAAAGTCGGGGTTTGACTCCACTCTGAGTCAGTGCTAAGTGCTGGGGTTAGGAACAGCATAAGGAGCTGGTTATCTCTTAAGTCAGAGGGTCGAAGCCTCTCCAGGTCACCTGCAATGGAAGTCATCACATGTGGCAGTTGTAGCCAGGGAGGTCTCCGATCAAACCATGTCCATCACGCTGCTCTGATGGTTTTTGTGGGGAGGATTCACATCCCTGAAAGACCTTTCCATAGGCCCACTGTTGCTTTTTATGTGGGGGGCTGGGTGAATGCTGTGGGGCATCTCCTTTTGCAGGGCTCTGGGTCCCCATGTAGCTGAAGAGGATCATTGCCGTGTTTATCCACCGTGACGTGTGCCAGAGAGAGACGGTTACATCCCTCCAGCTGTGACCAGCTGATGGGATGAGTATGGATGCTGTAGACTGGACCCACACTGCCCTTTGCCAGCTGGCAGACCTGAAAGCCTGCAGGCAGCTGCCTCTGTTCCTGAGGAGGTGTCAGGTTCAGGTGCTGCGCTTAAGGAGCCGTCTGGAAGTTGCTTCCTGCACTTTCGCAGAATCACAGAATAGTTTGGGTTGGAAGGGACCTTTAGAGCTCATCCAGTCCAATCCCCCTGCAAGGAGCAGGGACAGCTCCAACCAGATCAGGTTGCTCAGAGCCCCGTCCAACCTGGCCTTGAATGTTTCCAGGGATGGGGCATCCACCACCTCTCTGGGCAACCTGTTCCAGTTTTTTTTTCTCCATTTTCCTTAAAGAGCTCTCTTATGACACAGGGAAGGAGCAGGGCCGCACTGGGGCTGAGCCGCTGCGGTACGGTCACTGTGTCAGTGTCCCCCGCTTCCAGCTGAAGGCTGCTCGGCTGCTTTTTGTTTTCTTCCGAGCCTGACCTAGATGCTGCTCTGGCTTCGGCACAGCTAGAGCAGGCTGGCGTGGCCGTGCTTCCTGGACCTGCTGGGCGGCTGGCAGCTCTGGGCTGGCTCTGCTTCCCCTGCCCCTGCTGCTGAGCGGGGCTCTCCTGCTGCGGCTGGAGGGGTCGGAGGGAAGGGAAGGCTGGGCCAACCAGGGGCTTTAGGCTGCAAGGAGAGGATGCTTGGCCTCCCCGCGCCTAAACGGTACAATCTGGTTCATGACCCGTGTGCGTTTTTGCTTGCCCAGGGGCTGTCCCCGGCGTGACTGACAACCTGGTGACGGGGCGACGCTGCCCTGGGGAGGTGACGCTCTTGCTGCAGTATGAACCCTGCTCCAGTTGGGATGGGGTGCAGGCGTTCAGTCCCTGCTGGCTGCGTCCATCTTGGAGGAGCAGGGCTGAAGCAGGATTTGGGCCTTGCGTTTTTGGTCTCCTCCAGGTCGGGGTGGCAGCACCAAACACTGGGGTGTTGGAGAGGCAAAGAGGAATGCGAGACTCTCTTTGCCTGTTTTCAGTGCAGTTGAATCTGCCCTAGCTGTATCCCTCTTTTAGAAACAAGAAAGAAGGCAGTGCTGTTCCTCTGTGAATTTCCCAAGTGGCTGCTCTCGCCCTCTTTTTTTTGTCTGATTCCTTCCAGGTCTTTCCTCCCTTGGCCTGCCTCTCACCCTCTGGGGGGTTTGTAATATACACTGACGTCTTTTCCCTAGCACATTAGCGGTCTGGCATCTCTGGGCCTTCCAGATTGCCGTGTGCCTCTCTGGAGATGCCTGATGAATGCACAGAGTCTCTCCGGCAGGATGGGTAGGCGGGGTGTCATGGAGCTGGCATCCGGAGCCTACCGTGATGGGAGAGGGGTGGCTTTGATCACTGCTCCTCGGAGACGCTGAGCCTCGGGGATGTGGCAGCTGCCGGGGCTGCCTTCCACCCCGGAGAATGGGGAGAAGAAACCCGAGTGCATCTGCTTTCTTCAGAAAAAGGTTATTGCCTGTCTTCGGAAAACCGATAAGAGAACTACGGATACATCGGGGTGGGGGAATGGCATCCCTTGCCTGGTGCACCGCTGGCAGCGGCTTGGCCACTTCTTCCTTAGAAGCAGCCCATGTACGCGGGACGTGGCAGCGGTGCCGGGGATGGTAAGTTAGGGGCCTCGGGAGGGGAGATTCTCAGGAGGAGTTGCCTTGTTTAGCCTTTAAGCAGATCCTCACTGCAAAAGCAGATTCCGCCCAGAGCCAACCTTGGCTGAACACCTTGCTCCTTCCTGGGGCGCAGTGGTGATGGGACGAGAGGGCAGCACCCTGTTCTTGCCAGAGCTTGGCTTGGCCCTGCAAGGGCCATCACTGGAGCTTCGTCTCGGCTCCAACGTCTTACGGAACGGGAATGGGTGAGATCGGCATCTGGGTGCCAGCGGGGATTCCTCTCAAAACGCCTGCAGACCTGTTCACCGGAGTGATGGGTAGAGAACATGAGATGGTGGGCTAAGGTGGTGGTTGGGTTGTCCTGTAACTTGTCCTGGGCTCTGTGGTCCCAGGGTTCGTCTCTGGTCCTGCTCACCCTTTGCTTGTGCGGGCCCGCAGCCACCACCGCTCAAAGCACGTGTCTCCTGCAGCCCCCGTCCCTGCTGGGGACCACGCCGTTCTCTGCAGGGGGCTGCTGGCAGTGAAGCAGCTGGAGGGATGCGGAGCCACATCTGGGCCGCAGCCCCTTCCGGAGAGCCGAGGACTTGGTGTGGGCAAGCTGGGCTCAAAGAGGGGTGCACAGTGGCAGCACCTCTTCTTAGGAGAAGGGAAAAAATACCCCTTCTTTGGGACTGCTGGCAAAGTGTGGGTGCCTTGAGCAGGAGCAGCACGCCCGGCAGCACAGGCACAGCTTTATTTTGCATCCATTTGCTGTCCTCGGCGCGTCGGCAGCCTGCCGCCTTCCTGGGGCTGCTGGCTGCTCGGCCTGCTCTGCCGCGGCAGGGGGAGGACGGGGGGAGGCAGGGATGACGTTCCCTTCGCTCGGCAGAGCCGTGGTAATGGCCGTGCTGTCGCAGGCCTGGAGCGCTGGCGGCGCGGGTGCGTTCAGCTGGAAAGGACAGCGAGGGGCTGCAGCGGGAGGCGTCGGGGGTCCTGCTAGGAGCAGGGCGGTGGCTGCTGAGGGGCCGTGGCCACGGGCACGGGGCAAAGAGCAGAACGGGAGTATGTTTCACAGCGTGCTGTTTTCCCTGCTGTGTTGCAGACCTCAGAGCTGTACCCGCTGTAACCTCCATTAGCTCAAACAGCCAGGCCCCTGGAGGGAACCTGTCTCCTCGTGGAGCCCCCCAGGAACGGCAGGCAGTACGCTCCCGCTCTGTGGGGCTGGAGCCGCGTGATGAGGCTCCTCTTGTCACCCTGCAAATGGCACAGACACCACATCTCTCTGCTGGGGACCCTGCAAATGGCATGGACACAGCACCTCTCTGCTGGGGACCCTGTGTGAATGGATTTACGTGGTGCAGTAAGGGAGACGGGCTGCTGGCACTGGGCTCCCTGCAGAAGCTCCAAGGGCTGCAGGCTGGGAGATGCTGGGCTTGTAGCAGCTCCTTTTCCCTTGTGATGCCAAGCTGTGAGCTAAGATCAGGTGTCTTTGCTTGGCAATAACTCTCCTTGGAATGGTCCCCCTCCTGTTGTCCAAAGTGACCAGCGTGGGACCTCTGACCCGTGCCTTTTGGGCAAGCTGCCCTGCCCCAAGGCAGCTCTCCTGAGCAGCTGATACTGCTCCAGTGTCTAGACTCTGACTGAGGCTTCAGCCACAGCTTTTTAGGGCAGGGAAGAGCCATTATAACAAGCTTGAATTGTTTTCAACCAAGCAGAGCTGATGTTGGAGAAAGCTCCTTCTCTGGCCAAAGGGCACAGCTGACAGCCAGGCTGTTTGCCAGCTCTCACGTTACAGGTCTAATTGCAGAGGAGGCAGGTCTGGTGGCAGCCCATTCAAATCAGAATGCACAAAGCCTCCCCGTTCGATGTCACTGCCCGATTTCATGCCTTCTGCTTCTCCATCCTGGCACTAATGAGTTCTTCCCATCATCTCCAGCGCTTCCCGATGGGCCTGAGAGTGCTGGCCAGCGTGGTGATGTCAAAGTCCAACAGCAGCCGGTGCTGGTGCCTGCCTCTGGGGTGAGGACGGTGCCTTTCCTCATTGGGGAGGAGCATGCTGGTTGCTCCAGTATCCTTCTGTGGGGCATGGTGCCTTGCAGCCTCCTGACCTGCGCTCTCAGCAGAGGATGGTACTCAGGGAAAGAGCCTAGTCTGCTCCCAGGGGTTTCATCTGCTGCTTTCAGCTGGGCTAGGAGGGTTCCCGTATTGATGCCCATCCTTGGAGCTCCTCTGGAAAGCTCTCCCTGCCGCGCAGAGCACCAGGTAGGGCGCACTGTTGGCAGCCCTGGGGCACCTGCTGCCTTGCTTCTCTGCCTGGCATCCTGCATGCAAGCAGGAACAGCCGTGCTCTGGCCAGGAGCTGCCATGGCTGGTGCCCTCCCGGGCAGGATGCTCAAGAAAGGGAGGCGAGAAAGCCAACAATCGCATTTTTCCAGAATGTTCTTCTGACTTCCAACAGCTTGCAGCGTGACTCTTCAGCATCAGCTTTGTTTCCATCCTCTGAATAACTTAGTGTGGTTGGTAGACTTTGTCATCTCACCGCTCAGCCTCCCTCCCCGAGGTGCTGAGCAGCGGAGGCCCCAGTGCGCATCCCCAGGGGCCTCCGCTGGAAACGGCCCTGTGGGAGGAGCGGGGCTCTGGAGTGGTGTTGCTGGGCGATGGACGCCTCTCTGGAGAGCTCACTGATGAAAGCAGGCACTGCTGCAGGGCGGACGGAGTGCAAGAGGCGCAGGCGAGGTGTTGGGATGGTGGTGGTGGGAAAGCTGTCCGTGTGGCTGGAAAGCTGACCCAGCCTGGGGAGGGGTCTCAGGACTTGCTTGCTGCTGGTTCCTCTAATGCCACATTGCCCATCACCCATGGCACGGGGTAAGGCTCACCCCACGTGCGGGTTGCTCTGGGATCTCGCTCCAGTGTGCCCGGAGTGTGCGTGGTGCCACGTTTTCCCTGCGCAGCTCTGTGAGACCGTGAAGCGGCAGCCCCGAAGCCGGCGGAGGTGAGCGGCCGGGGAGCATGGGGTGGGAACCCAGCGCTGGAGGCCAGGTCCGTCCTCCACGCATGGTGAGGTCTGTGCTTCGCAAACCTCGTACCAGGTTAGAGGTTAGGACTCCTGGGACAGGTACCTGGGTTGTGCCTCGTAATATATGATGCGTAGGGATATTTTCTAGCAGGAAGACCATTCAAAATAGAATAAATCAATTAATTAGGGAATGCATGGGGAGTGTAAACAGAGAGGTGGGGGTGTGCCTGGGCTGGGGAGCAGGCGGAAGGACCAGTGCTGGCCTTTGCACCTCATGGGGTGTCCAGTGAGCAGGGAAGGAGAAGAGTGGGCTGTCACTGATGCTGGGAATCTCAAGTGAGATTTATTTTGGGAAGAAAACAAGCAGCAAGCTCTGATGAGAGCAAAGAAGAGACTGAGCTGGTAATGGAGGAGATAGTTGGGAGCTCCAGCCCTGCTGCAGGATGACTCAGTCGTCAGGAAAAGAGCAGGGGCAGAAGCCAGGTTCCTACCCCCAGGAGCGGGGAGCTTTTAGCACGTCTGCAGCTACTGCTTGAAAGCCAAGTAAATTGTTGCTTTGATGGGGGGACGATGACAGCACTTGCCTCTGCCCCAGCAGCTGGGTGATGCTTCAGGCAGGAGTCCAGATAACCGAGAACAGAGCGAGGTTTCAGGTGGCTGCTGCTACCTGGTGGCCTCCCCTTGGCCACTCTGTCGGGACGGATTTCTCTCTGCCCATGTCCTGGTTGTCGAGGGTTAACCTTTTTGTGTCAGGATACATCTCTTAGTGGGACAGGTGCCTGTCCCTCAGCAGCCCGTGTTGGCTGGCTCCGTCTCTGACAACGTACTTCATAACCTCTTTCTCTCTCACAAAGAGGTTGTCCTCATTTCCCCCCACCACAGAGGCTGGAGCAGAGCTCTTTCCAGTGATGGCCATCTCTGTCAGGTTTTGTCCTGTTCTTTGGTCTTCTGCTGGGAAGCAGCGGGAGGCAGAAGCACTTGCTTGGGAAGCTTGTTCCTGTGTCCCAGGCTGCCAGCTCTGCATGCTTAAAAATAGGGTTTAAATCCTCTCCTGGGTATGAGAGCCACACAAGAATTTCATAGAGCTTTTTAGAGGGGTGGAGGAGGATATTTGAGACCTGGAGCCAGATGGGGACACAAAAAATCCTCTGCACCTGCTGGAATCATCCTCCGATATGATGGTGGAGTGCGACGGGCGCCTGGTAGCCTGACAAATGCCATTGCTTTTCCTTGCTCCCAGTGTATGCGGTCAGCAATTTGAAATGAAATGCCCTGTGCCGGGCAGAAAACCTCACTGCTGGAAGATGAAGTTCAGGCAAGGGGTAGTTCTGTCCCCCTCCGTGTGTGAGGGCATCACTGGCTACCAGTTGTGCCCACCCAAGATAAATAACTAATTAAGATCTATATAATATTCCTCTGCAAATAAAGCCTTGCAGCCCACGTGAGGCTGTTTGCACAGCTCTGAGCTCTGTAAAGCAGTAACTAGATCTCCCAAAGCTGTTGGAACCGGTAAGTGATGTTCTCCTAGCCCCAGACTGTCGCAGGAGGTGGTGACAGAGGCAGGGTTAGATGCCAGCTCTCCTGGCTCAGCAGTAATTGGGCAGGTTTGGGAACACTTCAGAGGGACTCCATGGAGGGATTAGTCCCTGAGCTTAGTGACTGGGTTTCCAGGGCTCTGTTGTAACCTGACAGACAGAGGTATCTGCAGCAGCTCTTGCATTCCTTGGGCTCCTGGACGCAAGCTTTGGGCCGCACATGCTTTCTGCGAGCTGGTGCGTCCACAGCATCTTCCTGAGAGTGGGTGCGGGTGGAAGGCAGGAGTGCCAGGGTGCCATGTCCCTTACAGCCCTTGTGCTGCAGAGGGGTCCTACGCCCACCCCGGTGACAGTGCCTCAGCAGGGAAGCAGGTGGTTCGACATGAGTGAACGCAAGGATGGGAGATGATTAAGGAAAAGAAATTTCCAGAGTGCTGGTGAGAGGAGGAGGGGAAGAATGCTTTGCAGGTCCTCGCCCGCTGCTGGATCGCTTTCGCTTTGCTGAGAGCCTGAGGAGGGAGGCCAGCTAATGGGGGGAGGGTGCTGGCTTTGCAGGGCAGCGGCTGGTGGGCAGCCTGGGCGCTGGGCTCTGTGCTGCTGAGCCTTCCCAGTGAGCCTTCCCTGGTGGGACCGGCCACGGCTGTGCTCCTCGGCTGCTCTAGCGTGTTTCTCTCTCTTTTTCAGGCTCTCCATCAGCTGTATTACGACCCCAACATCGAGAACAAGAACTTGGCTCAGAAATGGCTGATGCAGGCACAGGTCTCCCCGCAGGCGTGGCACTTCAGCTGGCTGCTCCTCAACATGGACAAGGTGCCTGAGATCCAGTACTTCGGTGCCAGCGCTCTCCACATTAAAATCTCCCGTTACTGGAATGACATCCCGGCCGACCAGTACGAGAGCCTCAAGACACAGCTCTTCACCCACATCACCCGCTTTGCCAGCGGCTCCAAGATCGTGCTGACACGGCTGTGCGTGGCACTGGCCTCCCTGGCCCTCAGCATGATGCCGGAAGCTTGGCCCTGCGCCGTGGCAGACATGGTACGCATGTTCCAGGCAGAGGACTCCAACGTGGATGGGCGAGCGCGGTGCCTGGCGCTGCTGGAGCTGCTGACGGTGCTGCCCGAGGAGTTTCAGACCAGCCGTCTGCCACAGTACCGCAAGGGCCAGGTACGCAGCGTCCTGGCGCAGGAGTGTGGCTCCGTCTTCCCTTTGCTGGAGCAGCTGCTGCAGCAGCAGGACTCCCCGGGTTTCATCAAGCAGAAGGTGTTGAAGTGCTTCTCCAGCTGGGTGCAACTGGAGATCCCACTGATGGACTGCGAGAACCTGATCCAGGCAGCTTTCACCTCCCTGCAGGACCCAGAGCTCTTTGACACAGCGGTGGAGGCTGTCGTCAATGCCATTTCCCAGCCTGATGCCCAGAGGTAAGGGCAGCCTCTCCTGGTGCTGCTGGGATTGATGAGGGAACGGGGTGGGGAGGGAAAAGCTCAGGCTTTTTTCAAGCTACCAAGGGTGATGATGACAGGGTTTGGAAGTGGGAAGTGTCAAAAGCAGCTGGAGGCTCATGGTTTCACATGGTTGGCCTTGGGAGGCTTTGCACTGTGGTTGACTCGTGAGGACCACGTAGTCTTGGGCAGCCGCAGCCCATCTCCACCCTTCTCTCAAGCAGAGGAGGATGTTCCCTTCTGGTTGCTCGTGTCAGGTCCTGCAGTGCCCGACCAGGGAGCAGCTGCCTGGCTCTGGCCAGGGGGATTTCAGACGTCCTCTGCCTTGTGCTGCTGGTCCAGCCAAAGAGCTGGTTTGATGCAGAGATAATAAAACCAGACCTGTCAGTCTTCTCCTTCCTTCTGGCTCCAACAGCTCGTGCCAGCCAAGGACTCATCGTTTTTTTGTGGCCATGGCTGCCCCTGGTGCGGCTGAGCTGGGAGCTGGGGCAGGTCCTGCCAGGGCTGCGCAGTGGGGCTCCGAGCTCGTCTGCTTGGCCGCATCGTCTGAGCTGCTGTCAGCTCTCGGGACTGATGCCCACAGAAGGGAAAGTACATCTCCAGTTCCTGTGGCCACATCCCCTCCTGGCTGCTTAGCAACCTTCCCCCGAAGAGGAGGGTTTTCTTGAAGGCTGGGTTGAGCTGCTGCTGCTGTGCATCCCTGCGCATCGCTGCGCATCGTGCAAGCTCCAACCCTCTGCAGTGGTGTGGATGCTGCTGCCGCTGCGGTTGTGAGCCCTGATCCTCCCGTTAGCTCCAGGGCAGGGGCAGCCAGCGTGGTGCATCTGGAGACTGCAAGTCCCGGTGCACAAAGGGACCCATCAGGATTTTGATGGGGGCAAGGAGGGGTTGCCTCATTTGCTAGCATTCAGAAGATGACCCCAAGCAGCTTTTCCTTGTACCCGGGAAAGGCTGTGGGCCAGCCCAAACCCTTGTAGCAGGATTGGTACAGAAAATGAGAAGGTGACTTGCAGTTCTGAAATGCTGGACTCGCTGCCTTCCTCTTTTCTGTTTCCCTTGAGTCTCAGAAGTCCCTTGGCTGTGATTCCCCACCTGTGTGCAGGAGCCTGGCACTGCAGCACTGTTCTTCAGTTACATGAAAAGCCCAAGCTTTCTGTTGAGCTTTCAAAGTGAGTTCTAGTGAGAAGCGTGGCTGACAGCAGAGTTTCCTCTCTGCTTCTGTGCTGACCCTGCTGTGCGGTTTCTGGCCCTGTTCGATCCTGTCACACTGATGGCTCCCGTACAGCATCACCAGCACTTGCTCTCCATCCTTCTCCTTGAAGGCACCGTTGGCCATGGCAGAGCACCCTCACGGTCCGTAAGCGTGCGGGTGGTGGCCAGGACAGGCGGGCAGCCGGTCTGAAAGGCTGCCCAGTGTGTGCGAGCCTGGCGCAGCCCTTGTTCCCAGGGCGTGGGGACAGCGGTGGCATTGTCACGGGGCCACCCTGCCAGGCGGCGTGTGGTGTCAACTGCTCTGGGGAGGAGCAGGACTGTGCTGGGTGCTGGGATCCGGGATAGCTTCAGGAGCAGCGTAGCTCACAGAGCCGCCGCTTCTCAGCCCCAGTGGGCTCTCTCTTCCCCTTTGTTCCCCCTGTCCTCCATCCCACGTCCCTCCTCCCGCTTCCCCGGTGCCGGCTGTCCCGCCCCTCCGGCTTTGTTGCTCAGCTGCAGTGGATCCAGCTCTTCCCCGAGCCCCCAGGGAGTCTCCTGACCTTTCTGTCTCTTCTCTCGACAGCCTGGGAGATCCCTGCTGCATTTCAGCCGCTCTCGTCCTCCGTGGTCTCTCGCCTTTGTTTCCGCATGGGCCTGGCTCCCCGCTGCCCTTGGCCGCAGGCTTGGAGCATCCTCGGCACTGGGCTGCTGATATGGTCCTCTCCAGAGCTTTGTAGGGCATTGCTCCATGAGAGGGTTTGTCTCAGGGCTCCCCGCTTTTCCAAGGGTTCCCCTGGGTGTTACGGACCCAGTTTCTGTCCTCCTTGCCCCCTCCCACCACCTTGCAAGGCATCCCTCACGCTGCAGCTCCTCGCCTCCGGAGCAGCTGGCTGCCACCCGTGTCCAAGTGGAGAAGGGCAGTTAGGACATCATGAGCAAGTGCGAGCAGGAGCAGGTGGCTTTGCTGCTTCCAAGGTGTTACTAGAGGAGATGCAGCAGAGATTCGTAGGTGCGAAGCATTTGATCTCCTTACTTGCCAGGCATGTGTGAGCCCTCCTGAGGAGGGCAGGAACAGAGATATTGTTGCATCTTGTTTGCAGAGGAGGCTTGGGCTGGATTTTCCATCTTGTTTGAGGATTATCCCCCTGCTAAGCAGGTCGGAGAACTGGCGGCACATGCTGCAGGGAGAGAGCTGGCGTGCAGCACTTGTCCACACTCCCGCGGCCTGATGGGTAGAGTCAGAGCTGGGAGAGGGACCTGCAAGTAGTGTATGCCCATGGTGGGAGCTACGGAGTGTGGGCATCGGACACTGAGCCCCCTCTCTGAAAGCAGCAGGGTGTTGGTGTAGTAATGGGGCTGGCAGGGCTGCCGTTATCCAGGTGGGATCACATGGTGTCCAGCCCATCCCTTCCTGGGTCTTGGCACCTAGTGCTGAATGCCTGAAGAGTAATTTCACTAGAAGAGTTTTCAAAGAGCTTTATTAGAATCAGGGTTTTAATACCTTGGGTTTTCTCAGATTTCAGATAAGGAGGGACAAGATTGTACCCTGGAGCTGCTGTATCTCCCCCCTTCGGGTTGTCCCCCACACCATGGTGTGTTTTGGGGAGGGTTGTGGGAAGAGCAGAAGGAGGTGCTGGTCCCATGGAGGGAGCTGTGGATGCTGGAGTTCACTAGGCTTTGAGAAAGGACCAGAGAAGCTCACAGAAAAGAAAATTTGCTTGGCTGCTAAACACCAAGATAGCAAATTTTGCTCGGGAAAGGTAACACAAGTGGCTGGAGGGAAATACATGGGGAAGCATCACCGTATGACTGCCATGCTCATGGACTCTTTCACAGGCATTCCCAGTGATCAACTGCTGGAGACAGGCTGCTCAGCTGGGCGACTAGAGGCTCACCTGGGCTGGGATGGTCTTGTCCTCTCCTGCCTTGCGCTGGGGTGCTGGGGATGGGAAGCAGTGGCTGACAGCAGGGCTGGCAGATGTGGTGTCTGCCTCCTGGGACAAGCTCTGCGCTTGGTCAGGGCCATGGCACCAGCTGGTCACTCAGGGCTGGGAAGGAACACTGACCAGGCAGGGTGGCCTGGGGCTCCATGCTGGCTGGGTGCAGAGGAAGGGACCCCACCTTCAGCTGGCTTGACCATTGTTCTTGGGCAACTGGTTAAAACAACTCACCTAGAGTAGAGGTCTCCCTTCTCACCGGGGACCCTTGCATCCGAGTTGCCATTACCTCTGCATAGGCAGTGAGCAGAGCAGTGGTGCTCAGGAGACGTGGTTCATCCGGCCTTTTCTAGAAGTCCTCACTAACATGGGATGAGTTGCAGCATGGAAGCAAATCCAAGTGGTTCTCTCTGTTGGCTCTGCAGGGAGTCCGGAGGACTAGCTTGGGTCTAGGTGTCTGCACTGTGAGTATTTCAGGGTAACCAGCAGAAGTAGGATCCTGGTTGTAAAGCTGTAAAACAAATCCTCCTAAAATTTTAAAAAGCATCTCTAAGGTAGTGCGAGCCCAGTGCTGCAGAGGTAGGATGGCTTTGCCCTCCACTGGAGCAGTGGAAGGCCCCCTGTGCCTTTTTGTCAGCTCGCTTGGGCTGACCCTGACTGCAGCATTGATTCCCTGGGAGAGAAGCTGGTGAATTCCCAGATTCTCCATTATCACAGTGCTTCCACGCTGACACAGGCATTACTCACCGGGCTTCAGAGCCTTGAAAATGGTTTACACACAAATACCTGTCCCCTTCGCCGTGCCATTTCCTCTGGGGGAGAGCACCCAGTGCAGAGGGGATGCTGAGGGGGCCGCTCTCTCTTCCCTTTGTCTTCTCCCGCTGACCCAGGCCTAGAAGCTGCCACCACCAGTGCAGCGCTCTCCTTGTGCTGGTGGCACCAATGGCTTCGTTCACTCCTACATCGGCCACAGCAAGAGCTGCTGGTGCGCTGGACAGCCCTGCTGCTCTGGGGTGGGCACGCGGCTGTCCTGGTGTCAACGCTCCCATCGCTTCCCCTTGGTGGGCACAGGAGAGCTGGCATCACGTGTGCCTCCCGCCCCGAGCATCCTTGGCCCCGCACCCGCATACAGCAGGGCAGGCGAGGAGCGCACGGAATAGCTGCAGCTCCGGATAACACGCCTCGGCAGGCCGGGAAATGGCAGGCTGCTCATCAGCCTCTGGCGCGGCCTCTCTCCCGGGGCCCTGGGCTGCGTTTCACCTTGTCTGCCTCCTCGTTGCCTTGGTTACCATCACTTACAGGCAGCGGCTCGGAGGGGAGGCTGATGTGATGTGGGAGAGCTGTGCCGCGCAGGGCTGCGGCAGCCCGGGAGGGTGGGGGGCCAGGGGGACATGCCGTGGGGCCAGCATCCTCCCTGGATAGGAATCCCTGAGGGCGGCTGCCCACTTCGTCCCAACCGGAGAGCGCAATCTGGACGTGCCCGTGCTGGAGAGTCGTGTGGCTTTCCTCGTGCAGGGCTGTGAAGCATGGGCTGCAAGCACGGTGAAATGAGCCTGCAGGTCCACTCTCACTGCCCTTCTCCTGCTCCCTGTCCCTGACGCTCGCTCGGAGCTGGTCACAGCAGCGACAAGTCAGGTCGAGGGATGCTGGCAGCCCTGCTGGCAGATTCGGGCAGAGAGGCAGATGTCCACACAGTGATGCAGTGGGAGACTTGCACAGAGCTGAGGGGCTCGGCCCTTCTCTTCGCTCGCAGAGGCTGTGCTGCAGGAGCGCTCAGGGCTTTGGCCTTCGTCCTGATGCCACAGGCTGGGAGGAGAGTCCCTGTAAGCAGTAAAGGCTCCTGGATGCGCCCCATTGCACAAAGCAGCCTTGAGGTGGGGAAAGCTGGGTGGGAGCCGTGGGAGAGCATCAGGAGGGATGGAAGCCGTGGCAGCCAGTGCCAGGGAGGCGATGCCTGGCACTGATTCAGGCTGTGCTTGCAGGTATGTGAACACCCTCCTGAAGCTCATCCCCCCTGTGCTGGGGCTCCAAGAGCAGCTGCGCCAGGCAGTCCAGAGCGGGGACATGGAGACGTCGCACGGGATCTGCCGCATCGCTGTGGCCTTGGGGGAGAACCACTCCCGGTGAGTGCTGGGGACGGTGCCCAGGAGAGGGAATGAGCTTGGAGCAGCCCACTGTTGCCCACGTGCTGCTTCATCCAGGGCCGGTCCTGCACCTGCTGATGTGTGTCAGGGCAGAGGGGCCAGGCTCGCAGCGGTGGTGCCACCCTGACGTGTTCTCTGCTCCCCAGGGCCCTCCTGGACCAGGTGGAGCACTGGCAGAGCTTCCTGGCCCTGGTCAACATGATCATGTTCTGCACTGGCATCCCTGGGCACTACCCTGTCAACGAAACCACCAGCTCCTTGACACTCACCTTCTGGTACACACTGCAGGTCAGTGGCCCCCGTGGGACAGCCTGCCCGGATCCTGCGCTCCGGGTAGGGCTGGAGGCACCAGTGCACGGGGACTGGGATCTAGCCTGGATGTGTTTGGTCCCCAGGGATTTCCGGTGCCCCTGCTCCTCACCCTGCACTTGCAGCCGCCACAGGCCACATACCTCAGAAATGCTGGCCCCATGGCTTGCTTTTTCCAGCCTCAGTCTTCCTTGGAAGTCTGAGCCAGCCTTTAAGGGCCTTGTTAGCAAAACTAATTAAAACTTCATGCTGATTTTTTTTTTTTTTCCCCAGCAGCATACCTGGTTGTTTAGCTCCTTGCTGCATGGGTGTTCGGGCAGGCAGGGAGGAGAGCACGTGCCAGCATACCGTGGGCCAGAACCTGCTGTTAGGCTGGTGGTCGTGGTCTTTCAGAGGAGGAAAGAGAGGGCTGGGGACTGCTAGTGCTGCCCAGTGTGGGCTCCTTCTCCCAGGGCCAGTGTTCTCTGTGCCAACAGAGCAGCCCTGCCACGTCGTGCTTTATTTTTAGCCCTCGTTCATCCTCCCAGCTCCATTCCTCCGCAATCTGATGCGGTGTGGCTGAGTGTGGGCAGGGAGCGGGGCGATGTCTGCGCCGTGCTGGCAGCTCCTGTGCTGCACAGGGCCAAGCTGAGGCTCCCACCTCCTCTCCGTGCTTCTCTGGATGGGCCTGAGCATACGGGTGCAGGCAGGAGTGTGTTGTGCTCCCCAGGCACCCGTTCCAGCCTGCCTCACGGGGATCTGAGCCATGTGTGCTCATGATGCAGGCGTGCTTCTGAGGCTAGGACAGGGCAGGGCAGTGCCACCCTGCTGTAACCATGCTGTCCTCAAATGCCCAAGCGTCCACCTGGCTGCTGGGGCTTCTCTCATCTTGGCTCCAGATAATGCTCCCGCTGCAGAAGGGTTCAGCATCAGTTGGATCTTGGGGAGCTGGAAATGCAACCTCCAAGGTGTGACAGGTCCCACCAGCCCTGGGAGATGGTCCTGAGCCACCCGTGCAGTGGGTGTGCTGGCTCAGTTTTCTTTCCCCTGCAACACCTGATGTGTTCCTCCTCCTGCTGCCAGGACGACATCCTCTCCTTCGAGCCGGACAAGCAGGCGGTGTACCAGCAGGTCTACAGGCCTGTCTACTTCCAGCTGGTGGATGTACTGCTGCACAAAGCTCAGTTCCCCTCCGATGAGGAATACGGCTTCTGGTCTTCAGATGAGAAGGAGCAGTTTCGGATATACAGGTACAGCTGGGAGGTTTGCTCGTCAGGCAGACAAGGGTGCAGGCAGCATCCTGCCTCCCTGGAGCCTGAGCACCTTGGGGAGACCTAAGGAGGGACATGGACAAGATTCCTTCCACCAAGAGCTGTTTTGGCTGTGGTGGTGATATGGAAATGAGCTGGTGTTTTGGCATGGCACCACTCGCCCTGCCTAGGAAGCCCTGCGAGCACTGCGTGTGGGGTTGGGGCAGTGTCCTGGTGCAGGTGGGGAAGTAACGTGTCTGTGCGTGGAGCACTCTACAGGGGATGGGGACAGCATTTGGAGACCTTCTCTGTTTTCTGCAGGGTGGACATCTCTGACACGCTAATGTACGTGTACGAGATGCTGGGTGCTGAGCTCTTGAGCAGCCTCTATGACAAACTGGGACGTCTCCTGACCAACACGGAGCAGCCATCCACGTGGCAGGTGAGCCAGAGGACCCAGGTGCCAAGCTGATGGCTAAGAGCCCCTCAGGGACCTGTCCTTGCCACGGGGTGTTGAGAGCAAAGGGACATGATAGAGGCGAGGAACATGACCACCTTGCCAGCACACATGTGGGCTCTCTGGGATTCTGTTGGGAGGAGGAACAAGTTGTCTTCTGCCTCCCTGTCCTTAACACTGCCCAGGGACCAGATCCTCAGCCACTGGGGAAGGGTCTAAGCACTTTCCTGGGAGTGGGCTGAGCATCAGGGGTCAGTGCATGGCTCTGACAGTGCCTCTCCCACCCTGGCAGCACACGGAGGCTTTGCTCTACGGTTTCCAGTCCATCGCTGAGACCATAGACGTGAACTACTCTGACGTGGTGCCAGGGCTGATTGGCCTCATTCCCCGGATCAGCATCAGCAACGTGCAGCTTGCCGACACCGTCATGTTCACCATCGGTGAGGCCTTTGCTTGCGCGCAGGCTGGGCTGGGGAGGGGAAGTCCCTCTGAGAACACCAGGATGCAGGGAGCAAGAACCCGCAGCGCAGTCCTGCGGTCTGATCCCATCTGTGTGTGCAGGGGCTCTGTCAGAGTGGCTGGCTGATCACCCCGTCATGATTAACAACGTGCTGCCGCTGGTGCTCCAGGCCTTGGGCAACCCTGAGCTCTCCATCTCCAGCGTCTCCACCCTGAAGAAGATCTGCCGGGAGTGCAAGTACGACCTGCCGCCCTATGCTGCCAACATTGTCGCCGTGTCACAGGTAGGAGCTGGAGGCAGATGGACACGTGATAGTGACCTGGGGTGTGCTCTGTGCACACCCTTTCCTCTGCATGGATCAGGGCACGGGGATGCAAAGCAGCAGCTCTGGGCATCTTGCTTGGCATGGGGAACTTGTCTGTCCTGTTCCTAGGCCAGTAGACTCAGGTGGCAGGCGTTCTGTCCTGCTGCGAGTACAGAAATGGCAGGCAGTGGCAAACATGACTGCCAAGGGGTCTGCTGAGGTTGCACTTGGGCATCCATCCTTCTTTCCCCCCGGGATTTTGTTTGCCTTGTTCAGAGTGGCATCCTGCCAGCTCTGCGCCTGCCAGGCAGCTGGTGCCACTGCTGAGCATCTTGGAGAGCATCCTGGTGTTCAGTGGCGACCGAGCCAGTCCCTGCAGTGCCGGAGCAGGTTGTCCCGTGGTCTTTTTTGGCTCTCAAGTTTTAGGGCAGATGGGACTCGGAGTCCCAAGGCACTAGGAGGAGGGCTGGGCTTGGGGGAGCTGCCAGGGCGTGCATGGGAGCAGAGAGGGGCTGGTGGAGGGGATAAGTCTGGGGGACATCATCTGCAGTAAGGAAGCCCTGGCAGAGCCCATCCAAGCCAGGGGCTCCCCTTCCTGAGTGGCTGAGGGGGTGGCTTGGGGAAGAGCTTACCAGGGGATGAGGATTTTGTTCTGTGCCTGCAGCAGGTTGTGGGGAGTGTATGCTGCTTGTCTGCACAAGTGGTTTTGGACACAGTGGTTTTGGATGTCTTGACCTCCTGTGTCAGTCCTGCCTCCTGGAAGGGAAGGGGCTTTCTGCAGCACTCACCCTTCTCTTTCTCTCCCCTTCCCTTTGGCAGGAGGTGTTGATGAAGCAGATTCACAAGGTAAGAGGGGCTGGCTCACACCTCTGGCTGGTTCTGCTTGCCCCCTCCCACCCTTTAGTCATGCTCAACAGGAGGGACACTGTCATGAGCTGGGCTGTCTCTGGAGGAGAGCTCAGTGCTGCAGCCATCATGTGCGGGGCCAGGAGTATCTGCTGGCTGCCTCTCGCCGTGCTGCCGGCTCCCACCCCCAGTGGGCTGGTGTCTTGCTGGGGGGGTATGTCCCCATAGAGAGGGAAGCCCCCAGGGAGACTTAACTGTAGCAGTTCCCAGTCCCTCCAAGTCCAAGGATGCTGTGACAGCAGATGTATCTTCAGGAGGAAAAAGGAGGGAGATAAGTGTTGGGACAGAGCTCAGGCTGTGCCTGCGACCAGGACGGGGTGGAAAACTTGACCCCACAGGGCCTGAGACAGGTCTGTGCAAGGGATGGTGTGCCAGGGTAGGGCGAGTGGTGCCAGCATGGAGATCTCTGGGCACCAACTGGTCTTCCCTTGGCAGGTTGCTGGGAAGAGGCCAGGAGTGCTGGTGGCAGAGCGCCTGTTCCCTAGGTTCTGCCATGCTGGCAGGGAGCTGCTCCCCTCTCTGCAATGAGATGCACCTAGAGTGACCCAGATAGAGCAGCGCAGGAGCTGCAGCGTGCTGGGGTCCTGGCTGGGCCCCTGGCAGCTGTCTTAGCTAGCATGTGTGCTGTAGGGCTGGAGGCTGGGCAGTGACCTGTCCCATTGTGTCTCCTCTGTGTCCCAGACGAGCCAGTGCATGTGGCTGATGCAGGCTCTTGGTTTCCTGCTCTCTGCGCTGCAAGTGGAGGAGATCCTGAAGAACCTGCACTCCCTGATCACCCCCTACATCCAGCAGCTGGAAAAGCTGGCTGACGAACCGGTGAGTCCCCTCATGCTGCCTCCATCCACAAGTGGCTTCTCCTGTTGGCTGTAGCCCTGGGGCTGTGCTCTTGAATGTGGGCTTAGGAGAGTGCAGGGAACACCTCTCTGGCACTTTCCCTGTAGTCCTGGTTTCTCAGCATCCGAAAGGCACAACTGTGTTTGAGCAGTGTGGTCTATGTCACTCTTTGGCTTTATTTTCCCTGGCAGCCCAATCCCTCCAACAAGCTGGCCATCATCCACATCCTGGGCCTGCTCTCCAACTTGTTCACCACCCTAGACATCAGCCACCACGATGATGACCACGAAAGCACTGAAGTTAAGAAGCTGCCAGCGCAGCAAGGACCCAACCCAGTGAGTATGGCAGTAGCTCAATGCTCTTTGCCACAGCCTGGCCAAAGCCTCGCATTGACTGCTGATGCCAGGAGAGAGTGATTAATGGGGAATGCAGCGTGTACCATGAAGAGGATAGTGCTGGTGCATTCCAGCTAAAACAAACCCTTCAGCTCATCCCACTGCTCCTGAGGTGGGCAGAGGTGACCTGCGCGATCCCTCTTGGCTGGCTCCTGCTCTGGGTGGCAGCCTGGGCCCTGCCTGCCAGCTATGAACTGTGCCAGGCTGCTTCCACAGGGAACAAAGCTGCCCGGCTTTGGAGGGTGGAGGAGGCAGTAGCGCCTGAAGGTTTGAGTCCAGTCACTGCTTAGTCTTGAATCTTCCCTCTTTGGTGCTGTGGTGGCCAATTCTCTTCAGTCCATCTCGTTCCTTACAGGTGGTGGTGGTTCTGCAGCAAGTCTTCCAGCTCATACAGAAGGTTCTCAGCAAGTGGTTGAATGATGCCCAGGTGGTGGAGGTAACCAGGCTGCTCCTGTGTATTGCCTGTCCTTGTTGACCTGAACTGGGGATAGCAAAGGGCAGACTCTGGGTGATGCCTTTTAAGAGGGATGTCTTGCTGGGTTGTCTGGACCAGTGATGCTTGCTATCAACAGCAGCATCTGGCCATTCTTGTCCATCTTGTGCCCCCATCAGCTCTGCTCCTCTCCAGTTACAGAAGCCCTGCTATGAGCAGGGAGATCGGAGATGAGGGTCTACCAAACCTGTGTTTCCTATGGGAATACTTCTGCTCTGACCTGTAACTGTGTCATCTGGTGTTTCCCTGTTCGCTCAGTTCAGTCATGCCCCAGGTGCAGCATCCCACCAACCACTCTTCCCCCTGGCCCTCCAGGAGCCTTCCTGCTCCAGTGGGAAAGGTGTTTCCCAGTCTCTGGGAACATCCTGTGCTGCAGGGCAGGGCACCAGTACCAGAGCAGATCTGAACTCTCTGCCTGGCTGGTCCCTGTTTTCATTGCCACCTCTTCCCTCCCTTGGGACCCATCTGTGAAGCCCTACCCCGCAGGTGAGGTCTCCAGACGCCCATTGCTCATGCGGTCCCTCTTCTCCTGCAGTCCGTCTGTGCCATCTTTGAGAAGTCTGTGAAGACCCTCCTGGACGATTTTGCCCCCATGGTGCCTCAGCTGTGTGAGATGCTGGGGCAGATGTACAGCACCATCCCCCAGGCCTCTGCCATCGACCTTACCCGGCAGGTACGGAGCCGTTTTCGGGGCTGGGGCTGCCGCTCCCCAGGGAAGCTGGGGATATGCAGGGCTGGCAGCAGCTTCAGTCCTTCTCTCTCTTGCAGCTGGTTCACATCTTTGCCCATGAGCCTGCCCACTTCCCTCCCATCAAGGCTCTCTTCTTGCTCGTTACCTCAGTCACGCTGACCCTCTTCCAGCAAGGTACGTGGGATTAACCCTTCTTCGCACTGGGGCTGTTGTCAGGCTGTTGCATGCATGGAGTCTGGAGGCGTCTTACCAGGAATGGCTGTTTTCACTCCTAGCTAAGCTAATGGGGCCATCTCTGTTTCTTGGATTCATCCCAACCCCTGGAAGGTGGGTACCTTCCCTGCAGGGCAGCAGAAGCAGGAAACTCCAGGCAAGACTCTGGAGTGCCGTGGCAGCTCCTCTTCTGCAGCAGGGCTGAGCGTTGTGTGCTAAAGGGGTTGAGCCGGAGCTCCAGTCCTGCTTGGCAGGGAAGCTGTGCTCCCTGGGAGATCCTGGGACTCTTCTGGGGGCCAGCGCTGCCTGTAGTGGCCAGGAATCAAGGTCCTGCATGAGCAGGAGGATGTGTGTGTGAACATCTGGGAAACGACCTTTTCAGAGTCACTGCAGACCACCAAGTCACTGCTGTGGTGCTGAGGATGCTGGCAGGGGCCCCTCTTCGACTTGCTGCCCACCCTACAAAGAGAAAATGGGGTTAGGACAGGCTCCTCTGCACCATGGCTCCCCTCAGCCTCTTGGTGACTTGCCCCGTGACAGGGACAAATGTACCTTGGAGCTGCTGGCTCTGTTCCTTCAGCACCTCTGTATGCAGTCCCCAAGGGGTCTTGTCCTTTGCTTACAGCTGGGTGCTGGGTAGGGTGATGCTGTCCCCCAGCAGAAGGCTCAGAGCTCTCTAGGGTCAGGGGGTGGGGGTGTGGGGACCCATGCTTCATCATCACACCACGGTCCAAGAAAATCCCACTGTGCTGAGGTGTCACTGGGGTCAGGGGCAGGCAAGCCGGGCTTACCCAGAGTTCAGGTCCCCGCTTCTGCAAGCGGCGGTGGATGCGTCTGTGCTGAAAGCCTCTTGACTCGGCGCCTGGGGAGGGCGCAGCAGCAGCAGTGTCTGCAGGAGGAAAGGGGAGGGGACAGAGCCTGAGCTGTGCCAACGCTTGGACGCGAGCTTTGCTCAGGCAAGTGGCCATCCAGCTCGCCGTGTGCCCAGGACTGTGTGCTCTCACTCACCCGGTGGGTCCCCTTCAGTGGGTGGCTGGCCCTGAGCAGGGCAAGCCCCTTCTGCTGAGCCCACGGGCAGCAGGAGAGGGGGGACAACTGACCCCACAGGGGCCAAGACACATCTGTGCAATCAGATGCCAAGGTAGGGCGAGTGGTGCTGGCATGGAGATCTCTGGCACTGAGCTGCTCTCTCCCAGGAGGATGCTGGAGGGTCCTGGACTTGGGTTTCGGAGAGCATCTGGGAACAGGGTGGGAGGGTGACTGTGCCAGGGGCTCCTGAGCAGCTGGTGCTGGTGAGAAGCATGTGCACGCCTGAGCCCAGCCGGGCCTGTCAAGCGTTTGCTGAGGGGTTGTCGTTCACTTGCAGTTATCTTCCAGGACCAAATGGTGCTCTGAAGACACCCGCTCAGTCCCCACAATGCAAAAGCTCTAATTCTCCCTGTGGAGATGGTGCCCAGCTAGCCCGTGCTCCTCCTCCTTTTCCTCCCCAAGGACACGAAGATCTCCTCCTTGGCTCTGCAGCGCCCAGGTGCTAGCTGGAGAGCCTGGGGCTTCAGACCCTTTCCTTTGCAGTTTCTTTCTGTTCTTGGGTTCTCCAAGTTTCATGATTTTTTGTATGTTTTGTTTCTTTAACTTGCTTCAAGCTGCTCATGTTGCCCATCCCCTTCCCCACACACCCCTCCTCCCTTACACTCCTGTTTTCACTTGTAAATTCTTTCTGTATCACATAACTATATGATGTTGAGTTGCTGTTTGTATGATTTTTCTCTTAAGTTACATCTTTATTATATTTTAGGGCCCAGGGATCATCCTGATATTGTTGATTCATTTATGCAACTCCTGGCACAGGTGTGTTTTAGTTTCTTATTCATTCACTTTCTGTTCTCTCTCTTTCTCTTTTTAATTCAATTTAAACCTATTTTTAGCTTTCTGTTGACAACGTTTTTTTCCTTTTAGTTGAATATCGAGTTTCTCCATCTGTTTCCGTGGAAGTTGAAAACAAAACATTCTCCTTTAGTTCTGGGTTCGCACCATCCCCAGGGCACTGCCCTCCTCTGCAGGCCACCCTCCAGCTGCCACCCCTTCGCCTTGCCGAAGCCGGCGCAGGGCGCTTGGGGCTGCTGCCGCCATCACCCTTGGGTGACAGACAAATTAGAGCATTAAGTGGATGTTTTCTGACCTGTTTACCTGCCCTGCAATGGGTCCTCTGGAGTGGGGACGGGCTGAGCTGGCTGCCTGGCCCCAGGCTGGTGGGAGGAAGCTCCTGCCCACGGTGGCAGGCAGCTGCTGGGGCTTGGCTCTGAGAAACGTGCTTGTGATGGCATCTGGACCTGCCAGGATGCCATGCTGCCTCCCGCCCCGGCAGCCTCTCGGGATCGTGGCAGCTCCTGTGCTGGCCACTGGCTCGGTGGTGCGCGGGGACGGTTTGCATCGGTGTGGTGGGGGCCGCGGGCTGGCTCCTGGGGCTGGCACTCATGTCGCCGCTGGCAGCGGGCAGGCGGGGCCAGTGCTACGCTGTGTGTGTATATACACCTGTTGGGAGCTCACCTGTGCTCCTCAGCCTGCCGTGGCCCTGGAGGGAGAAGCCCTGGTGTCCTTGATGCATTCAGTGCCTCTGCTGGAGATAAGTCTCTGGCACCTACCCAGAGGGTGGAGCGGTGGTGACGAAGGGCCGGCAAAGTTGCTTTCTGCTTCGTTTATATAATGGTGAGACCTTTAACCATGCATGCTGCCACAGTGGCTGTGTAGGAACACCCACCCAGGCAGCTGCCAGAGGTGTGGCCATCCTGCCCTTGCCGGCAGTCTGGGAAGGGTGCCTGGTATGTCTGGGTATGAAGCCGTCAGCCCCCTCCGACAGCTCCTCAGCCCAGGCATGGGTCTTGTGGGATGGAGCGGGTGAGGGGGCTGCATCTCAACCTCCCGGGCAGTGTCTGCTCCTCAGGGGTCTCACCTTGATGCTCAGATCCCACTGAGACCCATCACATCTCACAAGCCATATTGCATCATTTTCTTCCCTGCTTTTCATCTTGAAAGATGTAACACAATCACGGTTATCAGAAAGCACTCACAGCTTTTGCCAGTGCTGGTTTTTGGAAGCTGTGACCTTTTAATGGGGATTTTGAATGTAGTGGGAGGATGGTAAATGGGGACCTTGCGTGAGGTTCATGGATGTGTCATCCCCAGCCACTCACTGCTGGCAGGACCTCTGCTCAAGCACTGCGCCCAGTTTGGGGCACAACATTTCTATAGATACAGACCAGAGCACACAGAGGAAAGTATCTGGGAAGATGACCACCTTGTACACATGGTGAGAGGGAAAGGCTGATGGGAGCCTGAGTTGCTGCATGAGTCTGGGAGTCTGTAAAAGGTAATGTCCTAGTTGTAGGTAAAAACCCTTCTTTTCTGTTCTTCTCGAGTGGGACAAACAGTAATGGGAGGAAATAATGGAAAGGGATCCAGGTCATCTTTCTAAGAGCACGGGGAAGCACTGGAAGGTCACCAGGGGAGCTGCTGTCACATAGAGGGCTTGAATAGACTCAACAAGCCCTCTGCTCTTTGAGGGCAGGTGATCCTGCTGGGGGGTAGGGCACTAGGTGACCCTGCGAGACTCTTCCAAGGCTATTTGTTGTTTCTTTGGAAAGTGCTGAGTTTGTTTCTGGCCTGGGGTCCTTCTCTGTGTCTGGACACGGCACATTTGTGCTCTTTTGGAGAGAAAAGTGCAACTGTGCTGCACTTCCATGGGGTGTGCTGTGAGAGCAAACACCGCCCATTCCGGTTGCTGGGAAGCTGTTACACGCTGCCCTCCCGGGCAGGATCTGCAGGCAGTGCTAGGGCAGCTGGCCTGGTCTCCAGTGTGCCAGTCTCTGGACAGCCTGCATCCTTCGAAGGCCCTGCTGCAGGAGCAGCTCACAGGCTCCTACCTCCATGGCTGCTCCATCTTGGATCACTGCAAGACATCTGACATCATGCTGCCAGCCCACCACTGCCCACTCAAGACCTGGTGTTTTCCTGGGCTTTTTATTCCAGCAACCCCACAGAGACCAAAGGATCCCATCCCCGTCCTCTTGCCTCACGCGTAGGACTTGTTTCAAGGTTTCCTCCTCTTCCTTGGCCTGCCCCTCCTCCCAGACTGATGATCTGGCAGGGTGCTTTGAAAGCCATCAAGAAATGGCTTTGCTGTCCCTGCTTGGCTCCTTGCTCTCAGGCCTTCAAAAGCTGTCTGATGGCAGAGATGGGTCCAGCCTGTCCACTTCCAGAGAACCATGCTCTGCAGTGGTGCTGTTGAGCATTTGTAAATCCAAGGATTAAAGTCAGAGAGAACTGCGATCTCTTCAGATCCAGTTTTTATGTAGTGGGGGCTGTGTTTTCATCCCAGCCTGTGGAGCCCTTGGTGAAGTAACGCATCTTCCAGAGCGGCTGCGAGTTTGGACCCAAGAGTGTGTCAAGGTGGAGACTTTCCCATTTCCCTGACCATCTGCTCCTGTGATTGATCTCCTTGATGAAAATATCACCTTCCCTGTTTCAAATTTGTCTGGTGTCTCCTTGCAGGCAGTGTCTTTGTCCTCTGCAGCAGGTACTCTCTACCTTCTGATAACTCAGAAGCAGCTCCTACCTCCTGATACCTGCACATCAGCGCTCTGTCACCAGCTCACTGGGAGCCATCTCTCTGTGTGACAGGATTTCCATTGACTTTGCAGTGTATTTATTTGGGATTGCTTGCAGCCCACGGGACTGCCCAGTTGGTGTGGCGGATCGTTTTGGCACCGTGTTAATTGGCAGTCCGCTCTTGATGATGGCTGGCTGATCACGAGAGCATGCTGGCTTAAACCAAATGTCTTACAGATGTTGGAGAACCTGGAGTTATTGTTACGACTCAAAGCTAAGTATAAAGTAACCAGTCTGCTGGTTACTTTACTAAGGCTTCACGGAGCAGCGCCTGCGCTCTTTGCAGTGAGATCTGTCCTCAGCCTCCGCTGTGCGCTGAGAACGGTGCAGAGCATCCCTCCCTTCTTGGGCTGGTCCAGGCTGCATGCAGCAGTCCTTGAGCTCTCCACTTGCTCCAGCCAGAGCTGTAGAGCCCTGTGGAGGACATGGGCTCGGCATCCCCTCTCCTCAGTGGGCAGGGGCTGACAGCTCCTCCCTGGTCCAAGCTCACGTGCCCTTTCCAAAGCTGAAGGTTCTGCTCTGCCAGGTGTATGTTCTGGGAAAAGGTGGTGGTGCTGGACACAAGGGCTTGATCTGTGTGTTCTGGAGATCTGCAGGAACTGGCTGCGCAGCCCCTGACTGTCCTGTCTGCTAGAGGAGTGGGGTTCGGTGTCCTTTCCGTGCCTGCCTGCCTCTGAAGAGCGAGGCATAGAAGAGCCTGCTCTGAAAACCTGTGTGGAGGTCTCCCAACTTCTGTGGAGAAGAACCCGACATCCTTTCTGTGCCAGCCTGCCCAACTCCCCTTGCTGGCGAGCCAGTGCCCACCTCTGGAGTGGCTGCTGCAGCAGAGGATGTAGGGGGATGTTTGAAAGTATTTAAAGACCCGTCCTCAACCCAGAACATGTGAGCAGAGTTGCTCTGGCAGGAGATGAGGAGGATGGGCTGGCAGTAAGATGTCTCCAGAGCTGGAGCAGGGTTCCTGGTGCTGGGAAAGAATAGGTGGATCTACCTGGTGCTGCCTGCTAATCCTAGCTCCACAGGGCCTCATCTCATGGGAGTAAAAAGCATCTGTTTTTACATTAGACGTGCACACATGTGTCCGAATTGGGCTTGTGCTCTGTGCTGCTTTGGTGGAGGAGTCCCATGGGAAGGAGCCCTCCCAGTACTGGCATGCTTCCCCCCATGGCACTGACAGAGTGAAGAGCAGATGCTGCAGCGAGTCTGCAGAAGAGCGTGGGGGGCTCTGTCTGCCACGGGACTGGTTTGGCTAGGAGAAGCACCCTGCAGGTAGGTGGCAACCTGAGCACGTTGGGAGACTCTTGTGCCAGCTGAACAGTCTTGCAGCATGCAGGATTCAGGTTAAAGCTCTACCCTACCCTTGGACGGGCAGGGTAGAGGAACCTGCAGCTGGGTGGTATCACTGGAGCCAGCTGCGCTCGAGCAGCATGCTGCTGGGGGAGAGGCCTGTGGTCACCGCTCTGGACCCCACACCAGGATCCTGGTGGGGGTAGGCTGAAACAACAAAGTTTCTTGCAAGTGTTTGTCCAGTATGGGACTGACTAGACAGCAACAGCCACCGTGAGTGGATGTGTGTTTAAAACATTGCCCAGCCACGAGCTAGTGTTCTGGTGTTGGCGCTAGCATGTCAGGAGGGATGGTGCACAGTCTGTATATACACACACAGGTATGACGTGGCCCCGATCCCCCCCGTGAAGGTCTCTGCTTGTATCTAGCAGGGAAGCAGGTCCCTGCGACTGTACCATCTCCACCAGGTACAGTGATGCCTGAGTCCTCTCTTGCAGTGTGTGATACAAAGGGTCAGAAAAGAGATGGGGTAACCCTGAAACCTGCTCCTCAGCTTCTTTGTCTCCAGCATATGTTCTCTGCACTGGGCAGATGGCCAAGGGCTTTCCCTGGAGAAGAAGGGGTGGGAAATAAGTCCATTTTGCTCCAAGTAGACCCGATGGCTGTGGGCAGTTGGCCATGTGTCCTGGGCGCTGCTGGCTGAAAGCTGTCCCTGCTTTCATCCCCAGGAGCAGGCTTGGAGGACAGCAGTGGCTCTGCGCACAGCCCAGCTCAAGGACTGCTTGCCCTGGTATCCCGTTCTCTGAGCTCCAGGCACAGAGCAGGACCACTCCAGTGCTGTGGCTGCTGTCCCCAGTGTCTCAGTGACAGCAGGGCAGGAGGTGTGGCTGCCATCCCCAGTGCTGGCCTGCAGCAGTGGGCACAGTGTCATGGTGTTCAGGGCGTGGACGTGGCTGCCCTATGTAGCAGGGCTCGCTGTGGCAGGGCAGAAACCCTTCCCATGGAGTGGAAGGTGCAGGCTGAAACATTTCTGTTCAGTAACTGCCCAGTGCCAGCACAGGGGAGGTGTAGGCCACTGCATGAGGTGCCATAGCTCAAGGTGTCCCCAACAGCTGTTCCTGACTCCCACAGAGGCTGGTGGGATCACCGTCTGGCAGGGAAAAAAAAAAACCACAAAAACAAAACCAAAGCTTTTCTGATCTCAGACTTGCTGCTCAGGAACTGCCAAGCAAGTTTGGCATCTCATTGTCATCTGTGCCCTGGAGCCCAAGCAGAGTGAGCTGCTGGTCCAGTCTGGGGTTACTGCTTGAACCAGTTGCTGTGACCCCAGGGATGCCAGCATCTTCAAGAGGAGAGGAGCAAAGCACAGAAGTGGCTGATGTCTGCTGAGCCCCGCATGGCTGCCCTTGTCACGGGGGCGCTGCCACTGCCTGGCTTGCTCTGGTGGGACGGGAACCCTCTGTCCTGTCTCTGTGTCCGAAGTCTTTGTGCATACGCCACCATGGCATCTATCCTCAGGTCTTGGGGTCGGCGGTCCCCAAGCATAGCAAACTGCCTGGATGTTTGAGTGACCTTTTCTTGGGGGGGGAAGTGATGGTTTCCTGCTGTACTGTGTGACTCTGCCATTTGCTGTGGGTGTGCCCAGGTAAGTGTGTGCCCAGGCAGAGGCTGTCTGGGGCACTGGGTTCCTCGGAGGCTTCCTGGCTGCCGCCGCAGCACTGGGTTCATGCTCCCTGTCTGTGTGCCTTACAGGCTCTGAAAAGAAAGCCGGACCTCTTCCTGTGTAGCAACCTGGATGTCAAAGCAGTGTTTCAGTGTGGTGAGTACCATGGGCACGTGCTCCGAATCCCTCTCCGGAGAAGCCAGCCTGCTCCTCCTGTGGAGCTGGGCGCAGACCAGCCAGGGGCTGGAGACCACAGGGCTGATTTGGGAGGGGGTGTGGGGTTTCTGGCTGCTAACCTGAGCTATTTCTGCCCACAGGTGTCCTCTCACTCAAGTTCCCTGAGGCCCCAACAGTCAAAGCATCCTGTGGCTTTTTTGTGAGTATTGTGGTATCACACAGCCCCCTAAGAGCTGGGAGCGCAGGGGGCACTGCAGGTTGGGTAAGGGTGCTGTGGCATGGAGCCTGCTCTGGCACTGAGCGGGCCGGGCTGTGTGTTGCAGACCGAGCTGCTGCCCCGCTGCGGAGAGATCGCCCCGGTGGGACAGGTCGTGCATGAGAACGGCAAAGTGCTGCTGCAGGCAGTGCTGGAGGTGAGAGACGCCGGGACTGCAGGCTCCCCAGGCAGCTTTGGGCTCTGTTCTGAGCAGCACCCCTGCGGAGCCAGGGGCAGAGAACCCAGCAGTTTGGGTGGGTGCAGGCAGGGTGACACTGGGGGCTCAGCAGGATCTGTCTGCTTTGTGGCAGGGCGTTGGTGGCCAGGCTTCCCGTAGCCTCATGGATCACTTCGCAGAAATCCTCTTTGCCTTGAACAAGCACTGCTTCAGCTACCTGAGCATCTGGATCAAGGAGGCCATGCAGCAGGATGGCTTTCCCTCCGCCCGTGTCAGCCCCGAGCAGAAGGAGACTTTCAGCCAGCAGATCCTCAGGTTCGTGCACCCCTCCCTGGGGTGGCTGTGCCCCACGTGCGGTGGGAATGACCTCCTCCCCCCGGCATGGCCTGGTGCGTCCCTCCTGCTTCATGGTTGTCCCCTCCCTCTGTCTTAGCAGAGAGCGTGTGAACAAGCGGCGAGTGAAGGAGATGGTGAAGGAGTTCACCCTCCTGTGCCGAGGGCTGCATGGCACAGAGTACACAGCAGACTACTGAGCACCTGGCCAGGACCGCGGACAATTTGCCCAGACCAGCTCTTTCCCACAAGGAAGCCCCCCCTATCCTCCCCGCCCTGCTGCAGTACGGCTCTCGTAGAATAACCCTCCACCTAGAATTAACCCACTCGGGACGCTCCTCAGCTAGATTTGGTGGCCGCATCTCGGTGTCAGCATCTTTGTTTTCCCCAGCATGCTCTCCCCTCGCAGGGGATGGGAGTGCCGGCTGCAGGAGGCGGCGGGAGGAGGGGTGAAGCCTGGGCAGGACTGCCCCAGCGTGGGCTGCCCCGTGCCTGGGCTACTGGCCCGTCCCCAGCACTTCCCCATGGGTGCCCATGCCCCACGGCAGGGAGGCTGCCCCTGTGCCCACAGCAGTGGCTGGCTCGGTGCAGGGGGGCTCACCCCCTGCTCATTTGTACGTGTGTGGTTGGGAGGGGGGAGGCCCTGCACCTAATTATATTAAGAATATTTCTATGTTGTGGCTGTCATTATTGCTGTTCCAGACTTGGCCTGCCCCTTGCCTCTGAGGAAGGGCCCAGCAAAGGAAGTTAAATCAACACTGGGGTGTCTCAAAGCCTCCTGTACCCCCTGGCTGCAAGAGAGATGGCAAAAACCATTCCCTCCCTGCTCACCATGTTCTCCTGCCCAGCATGGAGCAGCTCATGGAGCACAAAAGGTCCTGCCCCACACGAGAGGGGCCAGACCCCATCCCCACGGAATGTGGGGTCCTCCCTGCAGCACGGTACGTGCGCAGCCCCAGTCCTGTCCCTCAGAGCAGGCGAGGGGCTTGCTCATGCTCGGAGCCCTCTCCCCAGCACAGCCTGCAAACGTACTTTATTTTCTGAGGGTCCCAGTTCTGGTTTTCTGTTCTCAGGCTGGTTTTAGCTGACACACAGGCCCGCTTTCCCCAAGCGGCACCAGATCTGTGTTTTCAATCTGGGATACCTGGTATCACACCAGTCTGTGCTCCTCAGCCCATTTTTTATTCTCAAAGACGATTCACTCACAAGTCCTTTTCAGTTCAGCTTTAGTTAGCAGCAGTAGCCCATACGAGCCCTGGTGCTGTCAGTCCGTGTGAAACTGTGACCTTTCCACGCAGGGCCAAAGCTGCCCTGGACTGGGGAGCCCTCAGAGGCCAGGTCTGGGCCAAGTGCTTCTCCTGGCCTCACTGCTGCCCTGGCTGCGAGCCCCGGGGTGCCACGGGGATCCCCAAACACGCATTCAACTCCTGTTCCACCACAGTACTACTGACCCAAGGCTGCATCCAGTGTAGGGCCAGCTGGTGGCATGTCCAGACCCTCATGGCACTCTCATGGGTCCAACACACGGTGACAGGTGACACCTGGACCCCCGCACACTGCCTGCTCCTGGCTGGGTGCCGATACTGCTGCCGAATCAGGGTTGCTCACGCCCCTCGTCCTCGTAGGCAATGGCAATCCCTCGCCGGCCTTGCACAGCCTTGGAGACAGGTGTCTGCCCCAGCTGCTGCTCCAGGCCCCGCCAGCTGCGGGACTCCAGGAAGGAGGCTGGAGGAGAGAGAAAGGGAATTGTTACTGGGAGCAGGGAGGCAGCACTGGGGCTCAGCCCCACCACAAAACCGAATCACAAACCAGCAGGGCTGATCTCCGTGAGAGCCCGCATCTCATCCCTGCAGGCCAAGGCAGTGCTGGGGGGCAGCTGGGAGGCCGGGGGGTCGCAGAGGCGGGCAGCACGCATCTCCCCTGTGATCAGCGAGATGTCGGGAACAGCCTCTGCTGCAGGGATGGCTGGTGGGAGCTCCATGTGTGCACATGCACCTGCCAGGAAACGGTAACATTAGCCTGATGCTCATGTCTGTCCTCTGGCTGGCACAGAGCCGGGGCAACCGTGACCTCCAGGCCACGGAGCAGGGCAGGATGCGCTCCAGGAGGGTGCTGGGCAGCTGGATTCCAGCTGTTACCTGGCAGCAGGTCTCGGAAGTCAGTGAGGTAGTTCCCTGTCCATTCACGGGCCGGGTTACAGGCCAGCTCCAGCTCATATGGGGTCACAATGGGCCGGTAGAAGTCACTGGAATCCAGCAGGGAGTTCTGAGCACAGGCCACCAGGACGAAGATGTCCACCTCCAGGAAGTTGGCCAGCTTGGCGGGGTTCGGCTTCCCCACGGCCAGAGTGTAGCTGCGCTTGCCGGCCCGGCGCAGAAGCTCACGGAGGTGCTGCAGCACAGTCAGGTAGCCCGCCACACCAAGGGTGCCCACCAGGATGCCCACCACCCGGGCATCCCGGGCCCGTTCCACCAGGTAGAGGCGACGCATCAGGGCCCGGTTAACATTGAGGGTCTCGCGACGGCCGCAGCCAGTGGTGGGATCAAAGGAGCTGAAGGGGCAGCAGTTCCAGGTCAGCATGAAGCTAGTGAGGGTCAGGCCCTCGGCTCCCACGTAGAACATGGCGCAGTCCTGCAGCCCTCCTGGTGCCTCCACCGAGAACTGGCGACCAAACTGCCGCACCTCCCCGGGCAGTACGGGTCCAGGAGGGTCCCCGCACACCACCCTCGAGAAAACTATATTGGGATACTTGGGGCACAACTGCTGCTCCAGCTCACCTGGAGGGAGAGAGGAGTGAGAACAAAACATGGTCACAGACCTGACCTGCAGAAGGTGAGGGAGCAGATGAGGGGTGAGAAGAGGACAGAGATCAAGGCTGACAGTGTCTGGGGACTGCCTGCTTGCTCCTGCTTCTCTCCCTGGCAGCTCTGCAAAGCTCAGAGCAGTGCCAGAAACCCCCTCCCTCCCCCAGAGCACTCACCCATCGCGTGTGCATAGACCACATCACTTAGCACCACCACATGGCTCTGCCGGTCGGGGTAGAACTCCTGGAAGGCCTTTGCACAACGTCCGATGTCCACGGGCTGCTGCCCGAAGATGTGCAGCACCGGGAGCTGTCTGCAGGGGCTGAGGCAGGCCGGGCCGTAGTGCAGCACTGCCTCGGCACCCGCGTGCTCGGCGGCCACTTCGTCCACACAGCAGCTGCAGGGAGGACCCAGTGTCAGATGGGCTCTGCACCACCGAGCTCTTCGTCCTCTCTGGCACCCTTATCCCCAGCCCGGGCGGCTCCGGCCCTCGGCCCTGTCAGGCAGGGGACGAGCAGCCCCGTTCCCTCCCGTGGAGGACCCTCGGGACGCTCCCCCCCGCCGGGGCCGCGCACCAACCTGCCGTACGTGGTGTCTCCCAGGACGTACATCTGGGCCCCGGTCGTCGCCTCCATCCGGGCGGCCACCGCCGCCGCGTCCGGCAGGAGCTCGTCGGGGAACTGGAGGGCGACCTGCGGGAGGGGGACGACGGAGGGTGAGGCACCGGGGAGGGGCGGCCCGCAACCCCCGACCCCGCTCCACGCGCGGCCCCGCTCACCTTGCGGAACCCGCCGTCCCGCACGAAGGCGGCGGCCCGGCCCATCTCGTAGAAGCCGTCGATGTCCCCTCGCGGTGCCACCGCCGCCGGGCCCAGCTCCCGCCGCAGCGCGGCCTCCCCGTCGCTGCTGAAGGCCGTTGCCATGGCGCCGCGGGGTCGGGGATCATGCCCGCCACGCGAGAACCCTACACCCGTTTCCGGGCTGAGGCGCGGAGCCGGCCAATGAGAACTCGGCACCGTCCTCCCCATTCCCGGAAATTCCGCCCCTGACGGATCGGAGCCTATGGCCCTTCACGGCAGGGCGGCGAGGGGAAGAGCAGCCAATGGAAAGAGTCGCTCTCTGCGGTGCATTCTGGTCTCTGTAGTTCTCTCGAGGCTGTCAGGCCGGGCAGCCAATCAG
Organism: Chlamydotis macqueenii; assembly: GCF_036417535.1. Lineage (NCBI taxonomy): Eukaryota > Metazoa > Chordata > Aves > Otidiformes > Otididae > Chlamydotis > Chlamydotis macqueenii. The sequence continues at coordinate 26,970,107 of NC_141563.1, forward strand.
CGGGGGTGATGGAGGCGGTGGCGTCACTCCCTTTCCGCTGGCCCGCTGCGGTTCCGTTCACGTGTCGTGCGCCGGTCAGGTGACGCGCTCGCGCCCGGCCGGCCCGCTGCGCTGCGCTCCGTCCCGTCCCGTCCCGGGGAGCCGCCGCCATGACGGGGCTCGCGCTGCTGTACTCGGGGCTCGGCATCGCCTTCTGGACCACGCTGCTGGGCGTCGGTCAGCGCCGGCGCGGGGGCCGGGCTGGGGGACTGGGCCGTGGGTCACGGACGGGGTTCACGGACGGGGCCGGGCTGGGGGGCTGGGCCGTGGGTCGCGGACAGGGCCGGGCCGTGGGGCAGGAATGTACTCTGGGCGTGAGGAGAGACCGCAGCAGTACTTCGGGCTCGTGTCCCTGCCGGCTGCGCCGGAGAGGGGCTGGGGGGGTTGCTGTGGCCTGGAAAAGGAAGGCGGGGGTCGAGGGGGTGCAGGGTTGTCAGTCCCCCGGTGGCAGGAGGGCCGGCCCGTGGCCGTGGCAGCGGCAGCACCGCTGTGGGGCTCCTCAGTCTGGACGTCGCCCTGGACAGGCCCCCGGCAGCACCGTGTAACTGCCAGCTGCCTTTTGGTGCTCTGAGCCCGTCTGCCTTGAGCGGTTGATTTGCTTCTCTGTGTGTGCGAGAAAGGAAAGGTGCTGGTGGCAGTCAAGGGTTGTGTTTGGGTTCAGCAGATCCAGGGAGGTAAAGGCAGGTGCCTGGCTTTTCAGGCTGTGACGGCTGATGTCTCCTGGACTAAGATGACCCTCTTGCTTTGCAAAGCTGTGGCAGCGTAAGGAAATGTGCAAGGTTATCCAGATGATTGCAGAGCTAGTGCATGGCTGTGTTGTAGCTTGTGGCAGCCCAGGCTCTGCTGACAATGGCGTTGGCCTCAGCAGCACTGAGGATGGATTTAATGCATCCTGGAAAGGGGGTGACTCCAAGGGCTAGCGGGAAGATTTTGCTGCAGGTTATTTCCTCTTTCAGTGCAGAGTGAAGTGACCACGAGCCAAGCGGAGGCTGAGGAGACCTTGGCTCCTGCCTCGGTGTTTGGGTGAGGGGGAAAACCAAGTCAGAAGCTGAGAGTGTCTCACTCCCTCGTGTTTCCAGGGCCTGGTGAACCCAGTGCTGGGCCCAGGACTGCCTTCCTGAGCTCTCTGAATCATGCAGCTCACAGCAGCGCAGACGTACACTGCGAACTTGAGACTGTCGGAAAATGTTGGCAAGCTGAGCCCAGATGCTTTTTAACTTCCCCTACCCTGTTGCAATCCCTTTTCAGGGAAGGAGTGAGCAGGAAGTGGTCTAGCTCTGCTCAGCATTGTGGTGGTGCCTCTTTGTGCTTTCTCTGCTTGTCCTGAGTCCTGCTTTGGTGCTCTTGCTGCCCTGGCTCTTTTCTGCCCTTCTGGCTGCAGGGCTGGGAGTCAGAGCTCACAGGAAAGCATCCTTCACCCTGTTTCTTTTGTATATTAATCCAAGGCTACACCCGCTCTTGAAGAGATGGAAGGTGCCTAAAGGATCTGCCCTGAGCTGGTTGTAGCTCTTCTTTACTGCTTCTGGGGTGTGGGGCAGTTGGGACTGGCTGGGTTCAGTTCCTGCTCTGCCAGCCAAGCAGCAATATCAAAACACAAGTCCCAGACTGACTGGGCCTGTCACGGTAGAGATCATCCCTGAAGGTCACCAGGCATGTGGACTGGGGTGCAGCCTCCTTCTGCACTCCCTGATGATGGTGGCACCGTTTCTCCATTTGTGTGTGTCGCTGCAGGGAGGGGGGCACCGCGATTCTGTAGGCAGGAGGAGTGACCAGCGTTACCGCTTCCCGTTTCGGAGCCTGCTTGCCTGCCAGTGCTTGTATGTGGTGCACAGTGTGCTGAGCCTCGGGTCGCGTGTGGCGCGTTTTAGCACACAGGGACGATAGGGATGGCCCTGCTGGGAGGCTGGCAGGTCTCCCTACGCTGCAGCGCCCAGGTTCTGCCATGGGATGAGCTGTCCTCAGCTCTTGGCTATGGGCAGGGGAAGGCTTCTCCAACCTGGGGCATGCGGCCCTGCTCCTGTATTGCTGTCGGGCACGTCGCTGGTTTGCCTGTCCCGCCTCCAGGGTGAGACTCTGGAGGGCAAGGAGCAGCAAGACACATGCAGTGACCTCTTTGCTGCTTTTAAGCATTTCAGAAGTGTCCCATTTCCTCTTTTCCTGGCCACACGTAGGGTTGTGTCACACAGGCGCTAACTCTGGTCAGCAAAGGTAGAGCCATTCCTTCACCCTCTTTATCTGGTGTGAGCAGACAGTGCTGTGCTGCCTGTGCTTATCTGTTCATTCAGGCTCAGTCACCCTCTCTTTTTTCCAGTTGCACGCTGTGAGCCACGCAGAGAGCAGGTGTCTTTTCTGATCTGTAGCCATGTTTCCCGCTCACAAGCTCAGAGCCGAGCAGGGTTTTGGTGTGAGCACTGCTGTGTGTGCTTGGGCTGTTCAGGGCTGCTGGGTGCATCTCCTGGCTCTTATTTTTCATAGGAGAGGAAACACTGAGGACAGCAGGCACATCTTAAACACCCACAGGCTTGGAAAGGGGTGTTCTGGGGGGCAGCTGCAGCTTCTGGTGTTGACAGGTTCCTGGGTAGCAGCCTAGACCCTGGTAGGATGGAGCAGCATGTGATGGTCAGTCAGGGCACAGCCTCGCTCCTCTCACCCCTCCTGTGAGAAAAGTGCTCACACCTGGTCACCCAGTGCCATGGGTCTCCAGCAGGGCTGAGCCATTGGGTGATGTGGGTGGAGACTGTGCTGGGGCACAGGGCTGTGGGTTGCCCTTGGGTCCCTACTGGCCAATGTGGCCTGTGGACACTCATTAAGGTCAGAGGACAGAAAATGGGTGCAACAACCACAGCAATCCTCTTCTGAACAAAGACTGGGGTCTGGGAGTATTGCGGGTCTGGTCTGTCTCTGTCGTGCACTGATGTGGGAGTGCTGGGATCACTGGGGCTGGTCTTTGGGGGAGGCACCCTGCCCCACAGCTCTACATGTGAGAGCCAGTCTTTGCAGTAACCCTCCTGCGTACTGTGCTGTGCTCCTGGGCCTGTGCCCCGGGGCTCTGCAGGTGGGAGAGGAAATGGCAGCACCATGCTGGTGGCTGGTGCCTGTCTGAAGGTTCTCTTGCTTTCCAGGGATCTGCTACACGATATTTGACCTGGGCTTCCGCTTCGATGTGGCCTGGTGAGTTCCCTCTAAATACTGGCATCCTCGGGGCTGTGTGAGGAGGTGGGGAGTGTTGGCAGTGCCTGCAGGGAACAGCGCTTGCTTTTGAGCAACAGGCAGTGGTCACTGCGTCGCAGGCGAGCAAGAGCTACAGTGAGCAGGGGGCCTCTGCTCCCCATGAGGTGGGATAGATGCAGCCCACGTGTACCTGTGGCTGGCTCCATACGTGGTTTTGGTGCAGCCATCACTACCCTTCCCACCTCTGTCCCAGCACACCCTCTCTCCAAGGCTTCCTCTTCACAGTGAGAGTTTTGGAGGAAGATCTTGGCCCACATGGGTGAGGGTTCTGGGTTGCTGGCTGGCACAGAGAGGCTCTCTTGTCCCACTGTCTGGCAGTACCCAACCATTTTGGGCTGCATGGTGGGGTGGAGGGTACCTGTTGCAGGGCTGTTCACCATGACTGGAGGGAACCAGCCTGTGTGCTAACTTGGAGCACTTCTTCCTCTCCAGGTTCCTGACGGAGACCTCCCCCTTTATGTGGTCCAACCTGGGCATTGGCCTGGCCATCTCCCTGTCCGTGGTGGGAGCTGCCTGGTGAGTGGGGCTGGCTCTTCAGCAGGCTGCTGCTGTCCCACCTTGGTAGCTGTGTATACACAGCGGTTTCCCCATGGCAGGGCAAGGGCAGAACAGCATGTGCGTGCAGGACTGTGGGGCTGCGTGGGTCACCGCAGCAGTGGGGCCAGGTTGCTGGGCTCCTGGGGAGTTTCTGGGCAGTCCACCTTGTGGGCTGCGATGGCAGTGGAGAAGCAGGGATGTCCCTGCCTCTCTGGAAGCCGTGCCCCTGAGCCCAGGCCATGCAGTGGTAGCTCTTGTGCCCCAGCAGTTCTGCTGATGTGGGTGGTGCAGCTTGGGACCACTTGTACGCTGGAGGTGGACAGGCCTAGTCCGCAGTGTCCCCCAGCTGCACGCCCGATTCTTTGCTCAGCTGGAAGATCCTGGTTTCCCTATTGAATCCTTCAGCGAGTGCCAGACCCTCCACCAACCACCCTTGTCTGCCACAGGGGGATTTACATCACGGGCTCCAGCATCATCGGCGGTGGAGTCAAAGCCCCTCGGATCAAAACCAAGAACCTGGTCAGGTAAGCACAGAGCTGGAGTTAGTGCTCACGCTGTGCCCGAGCAGGGCAGGTCCCAGCCTGGTGCAGAGGCTCCTGTCCTGTCTCTGGCTGGGTGCTGCTGGCAGACTGCTCCTTGCTGAGCTGCTGATGCTGTTTGCTTTCAAAACAAAGAGCCCTAAAGGAGCCGGAGTGCTGCTTTGAAGAGTCACTGTGTGAGATCATGCAGTGAATGAGCCCAGTGTGTTCAAAACAAACACCCTGCGATCACACTTCCTGACCCAGGCGAGGCTTCCCCTGGCCAAACCTTGCACGGCCCTTCCCTGAAGGAGCAGAAAGGGGCTGGCGGAGGGCAGGGCTCCCTGGGCCTCCTTCCCACAGGGCCATCACAGCTTACTCGGGTGGCACAGCACACCCGGCACCCAGCCTGCGTGTTTGGCAGCTCTCCCTTGTTTGAGAGGAAAGCAACGGGTGGGTTGGGCTGCCTTTTTGCCCCCAGCAGTAGTGGGGCAGGCTCAGATATGGCTGTGGAGGCTGCCTGGTTGCGAAGTGGCAAAGGCTGCTCAAGATGGGGCAGAGCCTGGGACACCGCGATGAGACTTTGCTTTTCTCCCACAGCATCATTTTCTGCGAGGCTGTGGCCATCTATGGGATCATCATGGCAATTGTCATCAGTAACATGGCTGAGGTACGGGAGGACCTGGGCTGCCCTGCCACCCTTGTGCCAGCTCCACGGTGGGGCTGGGCATGGGCCAGTGTTGTGAGCGGTGGCCCTGTGGGGACTTTGGATGCTGTTGTGGGTCTGGGAGCTCCTGGGCTGGTGGTCTGTGTGGTGACCCTTGTCCACGCTGAAGAGTGGGTTTGGGGAGTACACACAAGGCGGGTGTCATGAAGCCGCCCAGGGACATGGAGTCAGGGCCAGCTGTGGCCAAAATGTGGCTCCCTCATGCTATATCGGGGACAGGTACCTCACCCAGAGGCCATGGACTTGCCACTAACCCAGGCCATGTGCTTTCTCTCAGCCTTTCTCTGCAGTCACCCCAGAGACAATTGGAGCAAGGAACTACCACGCAGGTAAGGACTGCTCAGTCCCTGGCACTGTGGCTATGAGCATTGCCACACCCTGACAGCCACCTCCTGCTGCACCCTCTGTCCTGCACCGTAGAGAACAGGGCTGCAGACACCTGCAGCAGCCGGCTCACCTGGCCTGTGGCCTGCTGCAGGTGTCATGAAGGATGTGTGTCTCTTCTGCCAAAAAGTGGCTTTTTAGTTACCTTCTTGATGTCCTGCACCCAGGTGGGCTGTGCTGCCCAGTGGCAGCACCGCTTCTCGCTCGGGTGGCAGCAGATTGCTGTCGCCTGCTGGCCTGGCGCTCCAGGAGCAGGGGTGCACCCTGGAGCAGTCCTGCTCCCCAGACAGGAGGATCCTGCTGGTGTTGGGCAGCTCTGGGTATTCTGTCACCTCAAGGCAGAGCTGCTGCAGCATGCCCTGGGTGCAGGTGGAAGGGGGTTACTTGCAGTGTTCCTCTCTCACAGGTTTCTCCATGTTCGGGGCTGGCCTGACCGTGGGGTTGTGCAATCTCTTCTGCGGGGTCTGTGTGGGCATTGTGGGCAGTGGGGCTGCCCTGGCTGATGCTCAGAACGCCAGCCTCTTTGTCAAGATCCTGATCGTGGAGATCTTTGGCAGTGCCATAGGGCTGTTTGGAGTCATCGTTGCTATCCTGCAGGTACCTGCCTCCTGGGACCACCAGGCTTATGTGAGCATAAGGTGCCTGTCACCCTGGGTGCTCTTCAGCTCCCAGGAGACACACCTGTGCTCCAGCACAATCCTCTGCATTGGGATGGAGAGGCTGCTCACAAAGTTTGGGGTGGCACAGCTCTCCCCACAGCATACCATGTCTGTTTGCAGCAATGTGAACTCTTCGATGGTCCCCTCTGAGCACCTGTCACCGAGGGTGACAGTGAGGGTGACAAGTGCACCTTGGGTGCACTCTGTATGATGCTCTTGTCTTATCAGTGGGGCTGATAAGCTGTCTGGAGGTCACAGGGTGCTTGGGTGGGACTGGGGTGCTGGGCTGGGGTTTGTAGGGCACAGCCTAACCTCTTTTCTTTCTTTCTAGACATCTAAAGTAAAAATGGGCAACTGAGCCCTGTCCCACCCAGCCTGTTCCAGCCCGCCCCAAGAGGTGCTGTATATATTTATTTAATGTTTCTATCCTTGAGTGGGGCGGGAGCTGCCCGGCGGCGGGAGCAGGAGCCCGATTGTGTAGAGCCCCATCCCGCTGATCGATCGGCTCCTCAGAAGAAACAAATTTCTCTGTGTGAATTCTGCCCCTGGCAGCCTGGCCCAGCCCGTGGGGCCCTGCTGCTGCGTGTCCCCGGTGTGTGTAGAATCGACCACCAGTGCAATTCTGTGTCTGTGAAATAAATATGGTTCTCGTCCAAGGATGCAGCTCTTCCTCTGCCCTGCGTGTGCCGGGGAGGCTTGCAGAGAGCAAGTGCTGATTTGGGCTGACCCCTGCTTGAAGATTCTCCTGTGTGCCTCTGGCAAAGTCCCTGCCCAGCTCCAGGAGCCTGGTGCTGTCCTCCCTGTGGGGGTTTAACACTGCTGCCTGCTCCGCCTGCAAGAGGCCTCCCTCTCTGGGCTGTGGGAACACAGAGCTCTGCTGTGCTGCCCAGAGCAGGTAGGAGGCTGCTGGAGCAGGTGGCAGGCAGCTCTGCACTGCCTCTGCCAGGCTCCCACCAGCACTGGCACTGCCCTGTGCAAGGCATGCTGGAGGCACAGGCCCAAGCTGGTTTGGGCCTTTCGGCTATCATCCAGGCCGTTTAGAGCAGAGGGAGCGTACACAGTGTCCATAGCCCCATTGTGCAGCTGGGGAGCACCAGAAGGGCAGAGAAGCAAAGCTTTTGCCCCTTCCAGGGCTGTTCTCCAGCCAGCAGGTCACTTTTGTGATTTGGCTGGGTGCTGCTGCCTGGGCAGGTGCTGCTGTGTGCCAGGGCTCTCCAGTCTGCAGTGCCCCTGCATCCTGGAGGGCTCTGGCAGATGTCCCATGGGTGGGGATGCTTCGTGCTGGCTCTGCTCCCCTTTCCCTGGCTGCGGTGAATACAGCGTGGGGAAGCCAGCTGTGGACAGCTGGGCCTGCAGCTCTTGTGCTGCTTGGGGGAAGGGAAGAACAAGGTCCTCCTCCCTCTGCTCTGCAGAGAGCCTGGAGCCGATGCTTCTGCAGTCTGCTGCATCCAACGCAAGGCCCTCATCTGCTATGCTGCTAGTACACCTTCACAGGGGAAGTGTCCATCCCCTGGTGCTGTTAGTGCTGCATCAGAGCAGATGCACGCCTGGGGCTTCCCATCGTTCTTCCCACCTGGATGCAACAGGCTGGGGCAGCAATGGGGCTGCTGGAGCTGGGGAAGCATTCACGTCTGCTGGCTTTTGCCTTTGGGACTGGGGCAGCTGCCTCTGCACAGCCTTTCTGAGCTCTCCAGGTTTCCCAGCTCCGCTCCCTGTTGTCCTGTGTTTGGGACAGCAGTGTCTCAGGTTGTGGTGTGGGAAGACTGCTGGGGCAAACCAAGACACTGCTCCCACCAGCTGTGCTGGTTGCTCTGGGGCTGGAGGCTGTGGCAGGAGCTCTGTGTGCCCTGCATAATGACAGGGGCACAAGCTGGGCCCTGCCTGCTCAGAAGAAAGGATGTCAGGGGTGGGCAGAATTTGACCTATCCTGCCTGAGGGCTGTACCCCGTCCCCCGGCATTGCCACTGCTATGAGCCACAGATGTCTGAGGGCCTTGGGAGCTGCGGGGCCATCCTGTCAGACCTGCACCAAACTTGTGGGGCTGCCTTCAGGAAGAAGATGCCTAGGGTTGGAGAGCCTGTGCTGGTGGTAGAGAAGCTGCTCTATGCATTAATAGTCTTCCTGTTTACCAACTGTCTCGAAAGACTCACCCGCTTGTCTTTCAGGGATGGGTCTCACCCTGCCCTGCCTTGGCTTGATAGAAATCCATCCGCTGTCAGAAATCTGCCTCTGCGAGGTGCTTATCTGCCCTCCTACCTGTGCGTATCATGGCTTTGGAGGGGGAACAGGCTCCGGATTTGCCCACAGGCTCTTTGTGAGGACATGAGACCCACCAGGGCTGGTCTCGGGGTGGCCCCCATCCCACAGCCAGCAGAGGTGAGATGAGCATGCCCTGTGCTTCCTTGTTCTGGGTACATGTGCTTGGATTTTAGAACTTTGCACTTGGGTGTGCTAAATACCTGCTGCTCAGGCATGGAGAAAAATCTTAAGCAGGGCTCCAGCACCTTACACCTCATCTCATTTAGGAGCAGCAGCAGGAGTTGGAAGGTGATTTGGTGAGTGTGTGCAAGTACTCATGGGCGAAATGCCACTTGCTGAAGAGTCGAACCAAGAGCTGGAGGCAGAAGTTGGATGGCTTTCAGCGGGCCTTGCTCGCAGGGGTAGAGCAGAGCTGGGCTGCTTGGTTGCCGCTTGGATCTCTGCTGTAATGTTGTCTTCTGAAGGGAGCTGCCGCGGGGCAGAGGGCAAAGCCCTCACGCCGGTGAGTGGCCAGGACCAGGGCACGATGAGAGGCCCTGGGGGACAGGGGCTGCTCGAAATGGGCACAAATGTCACAGGGTGGCTGGCAAGAAGGGAAAGGCTGCGGATGGTGCAAAAATGACTTGTGGTGGGCCGAACTCACGGTGGGACCAGCCTGAGATCTTTTGGTGACGCTGTTGCGGTAGGGAGAGTGAAAATCATTGCTAGGAAACACCAAGAAGCATAGAAAAGGTGGGGGAGAAAGGAGCCACAAATGGGTTGCGATGGGTGCTAAGCCAGCACCAACACCTGGGTGGGTCGGTGAAAGTGCTGCCTCCCCCACTACCAAAAACGCAGGGGGAAGGAGGGGAGAAAGAAACAACACCCGGAGACCCTCTCCCTGTGTCCCCGGGGCTGCTCGGAGGGGTCCCCGGTGCCGCCTCCCTGGGGCTTGTGGCCAAGGGCTGAGCATCTCGGGGCGGAGCGGGGAGCATCGAGCATCCCGGGGGGGGGCGGGGTGGGGTATGCACCCGTGGGGTCCCGGTCCCGGCGGGGCTGCTCTCGCCCGGCGGCAACGCGGTCCCCGGGAGCGCGGGGCGGTCGGCGGCGGCGGCCCCGCCCGGTGCGGCGGCGGCGGCGGGCGGAGCCGGCGTGCGGGCGCGGCCCCGTTTCCCTGCGGCTCTCGGTGGTGCGGCGGCCCGGGCGGCAGGGCCCACCCCTCCGCCCCGCAGCCCCGGGCATGGGAGCCCGCGGGCCAGCGGCCGGGGCTGGAGGAGGAAGAAGAGGAAGAGGAGGCGGCGGCGGGGGCCGCTGACCGGCGCCGGGGCGGCGCGGCAGCCCCGAGGCCGCGGTGAGTGAAACGGCGCGGACAGGCCTGACCGGATGAGGGAGGGCCCGGGATGCGACCCGAGGGATGCGATCCCGGTTGCTTATGGGTGGCACCGCCTCGGCTCGGGGGGGAGAAGGAAAAAAAAAAAGGCCAAAAAAAAAAAAAAGCCTCTTTTTGAGGTTGTTTCTCGTTTTTTAATAAGTTTGTGTGTGTGGTGGGGACTGGGAAAAAATTTGGGGGGGGGTTGGTTGTGCTGAACGCGCCCCTTTGCTTTTGGCCGGGAGAAGGGAGGTGTGGGGGGAGACGAGGGCCCCGTGGCCCTTCTCCCGGCCCATGGTTTTCCTACGGGACGAAAGATGGAGCCCATGGGGATGAGCATCCCCTCCAAAACCAGCATCACCAGCCCCATGGCATACACCGCGCCGGGGTGAATCCCTTGGGGACCAACTCCCTGACCCCAGGATGCCAAGATGTTGCCGTGTAGGGGGGATAACATCGTATTTTATAGCCCCCCCACTGCCCGCCCCGGCTTAGGGGATGTTTTTAAGCCCACTCGTGTTCGTGGCCACTGCTTGATGGAGTGTTTCGCTTTTGTTCCCGTCGAGCATCGCTCTCCGCTTGCCTCATGGACCACCCCACCTCATGGTCCCTCAAACTCGCTCTTGTTTTTCCCTGGCAGCTCCCCACCCGGCTGTCCGCTCCATGTGCTGCCTGCTGTAAGGGCTGTGGTTTTTGGGGAGGGTTTCTGGCAGGCGCTGGGGGCAGGCAGGTCCCTACGTCAAGGGCTGTGCTCAGTGACAGGGCGCTGTGACCATGAGAAGGTTTGGGAGATAACAGCAAACCCAGCTTTTCTCTCCGGAAAGCAACTTTCTAGAACAAACCTGGCTGTGGGATTGGGGTCCTGGCATGTGCCAGGAGACCCCTACCCACGAGGACCACGCTCTGCATCCTGTGGAGAGCATGGACACAGGTCGGGCATTGGGCTCGGAGCCTTTTCCAGCACCCTCCTGCCTGCGGTGGGCTCCTGCCAGCACCCTGCTGCGTGCCGGGGTCAGCCCTGCAGCTGGGAGAGGGCCCCTGGCGCAGAGTTGGGCGCAGGGGGTCCTGCTTTGCACCTCGTCTCCGATCCCCGCTCCCAGCCGGTGCTACTCCGGTGTCACTGCCAGCTCGGTGCCCTGTAGCTCCCCGGGGGGGGCCCCACCGGCCGGGGCTGGCAGCTGCCAGTGGGCTGGCCCAGGCCCTGGGCTAGTTGCCAGCACCCTTGGGTCCTAGCTGCGCTCCTGCCGAGGGGGTCCTGCCGCAGCTCCCCACCTGATGGGGCACCCCCAGTGTCCCTGCAGCAACACTGGCCTTTCCCGGGGTCCCCAGGGCCTTGCGACCTCCCATGCCTGTTCCCTGTGGGGACTGGGACAGGAACTGGGGTGCGTGGCAATGCTGCGGCCTGAGCCCCAGCAGTGGCGGAGCTGGGGAAGGCCGGACAGTTTGGCTCAGCCGGGGGCTCTCCGGTGACTCTCCCGGCTGCCTTCCCATCAGGGCTCTGGCCCGGCTCCAGGTGTCATGTGGGAGATAAGGGGACCCTGGCTCCCAGCAGCTCTCAGCGTCCCGGGGGCCTTGCCACCGGCAGCAGTAGGAGAGAGGACCCGTTCCGCTGGCTGTAAGCTGGACCCACCCCCCCCGGACGTGGCAGGGACCCCCAAGATGTCCCGCTCGGCTCGGTGTCTGCCCTGCAGCTGCTTGCCCCGCTGGGTGCCCTGAGGAGGGCCTCCGCCAGCATGGCGCTCACTGCCGGCCCTGCTTTGGTGCTTCTGCTGGGGTGCAGCGCTGCGGGGCAGGAGAGGGTCAGGACAGGGAAAAGGGAAATGGGGTGTCTCAGAATGGGGTGGCTGGTGGGGGCACCCACAGTGGTCTTGAGACACCCCAAGTTGGCCACATTTTGGAGAGCATGACCTCTTTCAAGGGCCCAGCCTCCACAGAGGGTGACAGGGACGGAGTGTGGGTCTGGCCTGGAAAGCGAGGAGGAGACTTGCTGCATGGGGCTGGGGACCTCTCGCATCTTCGTGGCTGTGCCTTCAGCCAGGTCTGAGCGCAGCATCCCCACATGATGCTCTCTGGCATACTGACCTGCCAGCCCATCACTTCTTCATCAGGCCTGCACTGCTCCTGCTGCCCTGCTGACATTTGGGCTGGGGTTGGGGGCTCAGGCTGGCGGTGTCCTGAGCGTGGGGTGTTTTTACAGGATCGGAACCGTGGCTGGAGCCGCCCCCCTGCCCCGCTGAGTGCACATGTCAGCCTGCCCGTGCCCGGAAGATGACCAGGCTGCTCTTGGGGGTGACCCTGGAAAGGATTTGCAAGGCCGTGCTGCTGCTCTGCCTGCTGCACTTCCTCATCATCATGATCCTCTACTTCGACGTCTACGCGCAGCACCTGGACTTCTTCAGCCGCTTCAACGCCAGGAACGCCTCGCGTGCCCACCCTTTCTTCAACTCCTCCCGCCCCAACGGCACTGTCCCCAGCTACGGGCCGGCCAGCGCTGAGGCCCCGTCCCCCAGCGCCAAGCCCAGTGCCAACCAGTCTGCCACCGAGAAGCCCTTGCAGACCTGCCAGGAGACACCTCCCGGCTTAGGTGAGATGCGTGGGGTGAGCATGGGGGGGAAGTTGGGCTCTGGCTCTGAGCATGGGGCTTGTGAGTGGCATCCCCGTTCCCTGGGCCCTGGGCATGGCTTTCTGGTGTTCCCAGGGGTGGAGCAGTGGAGAAACCCCAGCTTGGATCTGGTACCAGGACAGCTGGTTTCTTCAGGTTTTGTTTGCAGCTTGTGCAGTCTCTCTGCCCCTGCTCGGGAAAAGTTTTGGGTGTCCTTGGCCCTCGGCAGTGCCAGTCCCCCTTGCAGGTCCCCCTTGCTGTTTGCCCTGCCAGCCTGGCTAGGAGCAGCGGGTGACCATGACCCAGACCATGTCCTGTCCTGTGGGCATCACCCTGCCCCCTGCTCTTGCAGTCGGTCGTCTGCTCATCGAGTTCAGCTCTCCCATGAGCATGGAGCGAGTGCAGCGGGAGAACCCTGACGTGCGTCAGGGCGGCAAGTACACCCCTCCGGACTGCCTGCCCCGGCAGAAGGTGGCCATCCTCATCCCCTTCCGGCACCGCGAGCACCACCTCAAGTACTGGCTGCACTACCTGCACCCCATCCTGCGCCGGCAGAAGGTGGCTTACGGCATCTACATCATCAACCAGGTGAGGGGGGCAGTGGCGAAGGGATGGCGGGGCCAGGGTGGGCACTTGTGGGCATCGCTGAGCTCTGCCTCACAGTTCGGCGAGGACACCTTCAACCGGGCTAAGCTGCTCAACGTGGGGTTCCTGGAGGCGCTCAAGGATGATGAGGAGTATGACTGCTTCATCTTCAGCGACGTGGACCTCGTCCCCATGGACGACCGCAACCTCTATCGCTGCTACGAGCAGCCACGGCACTTTGCCGTTGGCATGGACAAGTTTGGGTTCAGGTGGGTGCTGTGGGGGGCTGGGGTGTTTCCCTGGGCAGGGCTGGGATGACACCAGGGCCACCAACCTCAGTGGTTGCCCAGGGCAGGCATGGGGTTGCTGGGTCGAATTGTGGACGTGGGATGGGAGAGGGTGCAGAGCCCTGGGTGGGAGGGTGACACAGGGGAGAGCTTGTCCCCAGATGTCTCTGTGGGGCTGGCCCCCATCCCTGCCTGTCCCTGGGGGCTGACCTGTTTGCTGTCACCCTGCAGGCTGCCCTACGCCGGCTACTTTGGCGGTGTCTCTGGGCTGAGCAAGTCCCAGTTCCTGAAGATCAACGGCTTTCCCAATGAGTACTGGGGCTGGGGAGGAGAGGACGATGACATCTTTAACCGGTAGGTGCCACCCGCCCTGCCAGCACCAGGGCTTCCTGCTGAGCACTGGCCTGGCACTGGCACCAGCCCCGGGGCTCCCGGGTTTGCAGTAGACATGCCACATGGCAGAGAGGGATTTAATTACCCTCCAGCCTGAGGGTTGGTGACCCTCACGGATCAAACTGGCCCCTCCCAGGGTGTTGCTGGGCTGGGGGACACTTATGTACCTTCCTTGCGGCTGCCCCCCAGCCCCCGGCATGGTGAGGCCTGTCCCCCTCCCGCTGTGGTGTGAGCTGTGCCAGCGAGGCGACGCGCCTGCAGGCTCTGCTCCAAGGCCGGGGCCAGGATGCTAAACTTGGAAACGTCCAGGGCTGGGATGCAAAACTTGGAAGCGCCTCAGTGGCGGCCGTGCAGGAGGTGAAAAGACAGTTCTGCCGGCAGGCTGCAGCACAGCCATGTGCAGAGCCAGAGCCGGATCTCTCCATGCAAGCTGCATGTTGGGTGCCGCAGCCGGATGGCTTCCGTCTCTTCTCCCACCGGTTTCCCCATGGCGCTGCCCAGGGGAGCAGCATGCGGCCGGTGGTGCATGAGCAGCCTGTAACGACCGGGCGAGCAAAGCACCCCTTGCAGGTGCTGCGGGCATGGTGGCATGGTTGTGGTTTCCATCCAAGGTGGGCTCGGTGGAGCAGTGTGTGGAGCTCTGGGAAAGCTTCGGGGGGGCCCCGAGGGAAGGGCTGGGCACCGGCATTTGGAGAATGTAAAGGGCTGGGGCTGCAGAGGGAGGGACGGATGGCGGCACATGCTCAGCATGGGCAGAGCAGCCGCTGGCCTGCAGAGCTCAGGGTCACTGGGCAGGAGCACACAGCCCAGCCATGGCCTAACTTAACTTGGTTTGGCACGGCCCTGTTTACCAGGGATGGGTTTATTTGGGCCGGGGACTGACCCCAGAGGTCTCCGGGCTAGGGAATGTCTCACCCCCGTGCGTGCACGCTGATCCCCTCCTGCTCCTGGCCCCCAGCATCTCCCTGAACGGCATGAAGGTGTCGAGGCCCGACATCCGCATCGGGAGGTACCGCATGATCAAGCACGAACGCGACAAACACAACGAGCCCAACCCGCAGAGGTGAGTGAGCTGCGGGGGCTGGGGCAGCCGGGATGCTGGGCGGTTGCTGGGCCGCCTCCAGCTGGCGACTCCCCTGCTCCACTCACCCCCATGGAGGTCCGGCACCATGGCAGGGCCCTCTGGTCCTACCCTGGCTCATCCCGCTGCCGTTTCCACCAGATTCACCAAGATCCAGAACACCAAAATGACGATGAAGCGGGACGGGATCAGCTCACTGCAGTACCGGCTGGTAGAGGTCTCACGCCAACCCATGTACACCAACATCACGGTGGAGATCGGCAGGCCACCCCCGCGCCTGGCCCGGGGCTAGTTCTTGCCCTGCCGGCAGAGCCGCCGGGAGAAGGCTCTGTGTCCGGGCTGGCTGGGCACAGCTGGTTTTGCCCCGGCTCGAGAGCCAGGACTGGATGGGGATGTTTTTTGCCTACTCTGCTGCCTTCTGGAGACGGCCGCCCCCCAGCCCGCCCCTCGGTCCCCAGGATTTCTCTGTCCCCCTCCATCCCCACGAGTGTGTTTGCAGGCCCCACGCCCCATACTCGGTGTGTGGCGGACGAGCTCAAGCATGCGGCTCCTGGCGTAGAGGGAAGGGGCAGCCCCAGCCCTGGCGAGGTGCCCCCTGCCCGCGCCAGCTCCTGCCTGCACCCCGGGCGGGAAGGGCAAGATCCCGCTGCTCTGGGAGACCTGGGGTTGTCCCTAGTGGCGCTGCGAGAAGTGGGGTGCAGGCTTCCCCCTTTGCCAGCGCTGGAGCCGCTGCTGCCTGGGGGTGGGAGCAGCCCAGGTCCCCCCAAGCAGGCAGGACAGTGCCGCCTCAGCCAGGCGCTGCCCACGCTGCTGGGCACACAGATGTGGCTCGCCGTCTTCCTCTGCTTCAGTCTGGTGCTTAGAGCCGGGCCTCGTCTCAGCTCTGCCAAACAGAGACCTCCGGTTAGCGAACGCCCCTCGCTGTGCCTCAGTTTCCCCAGGGCCTGGGGGTGGCGGCCGTATCCCGTGCCCCCTCCCCAAAGGCAGATGCTGTGTGTTGCGTGTGCAGCCCGTGCCTGCGCCTGCCCTCACCTGCCTTCCCCGCTTTGGAGGGCATGGGGCTCATTTGAACCACCCCCCAGCCCTTCTCAGCAGGAACTGGTGTGGGGAGTTGGCTGCCCCACAGCTCCCTCCAGCAGCGGGTGCCCCACAGGCAGTTTGGCGGCTGTTGAGGTCTCCCCCTTCTCTGGTTTCCCCCCTCCCAGCGTGGGGCAGGGGGGCTGCAGGCAGGAAAGGCCAGGGCCGTGCTGGGCAGGTGCCCCGTGCCCCTCCATGGGAGTGGGAGCCCTGGCACCCCACCTCGCAGGGGGGCCGGGACCAGTGGAGCTGGGAGCGGGGCAGCACACCGGGGCGAGGGGGGCACTGGTGACTTTTGTACATTTGAATGTCTGACCCTTTTTTTGAGCGTACGTTGAATGCAGCGTTCGGTCGTAGAGACCGTGGTTTTTGTATTTAATAAAAGTTTCAAAAGTTTGTGGGGTTTGTCGGGGGTGGGGGGGTGGTGTCATCATGAGGTGGGGCAGCTTCCCCATCCAGTGGGATGGCAGGGGCAGAGCCCCCCTCCTTGCCTGCCCTGCCCACCCTGGGAGCACCCTTGGCTTGCCCAGCCCTTGGGCAGCACTGGGGCTCCTGCCCTGCTAGGGCGAGGTGCCCAGGGCACACATGGGGCAAAGCCAGCTTCCCCACAGCACTGTGGGACACTTGCTGCCCTCCCTCCCCTGGGGACAATGATCTCCCCCAGCAAGGACAAGCCCTTTTCCCACATACTTCGCTGAGGCTCCAGCTGGATTTGTAGGTATGAATGGGGCAGGGGAGCGTTCCCTAGCACCCAGCCTGCCCAGTGCCGGTACTGGGCACCCAAGGGGGAGCGGGCTGCACCCACAGGATGTGGTCCCTCACTTGCCTACTCCCCTCTGCCCCAGGGTCCCCAAAAAAGGGCACAGCAGCACACAGCCTCAGGAATATAAATTTCATTAAAATCTAGGATACTTTAGACCTCTACACTGGGAGGGACACTGGCACAGGCAGCGCTGCCCAGGGACGCGCGCGTTATTGCTAACAATTAGAGGTGAAGAGTAGCGGCGTGACACGTGGGGCAGGGCACGGGCACCATGCAGGAACCTGCGCCCCTCGCCGCGGCATGGCGGGGGCTTGGAATAGGGCCAGGGGAGCTGGAACGTCCTGCTGGGGCTCAGCGTCCGTCACCCACCGCCTCCCGCTGCCGTGCCAAGCCACACCATGTCCCTGTGCCAGCCTTGGGGCTGTGGCACGGGGAGCACAGGGCCCTGACTGGGAGAGGAGCAGCAAGGGTGGGAAGGGTCCCACCCCAAATATAGAGCTCCAACCCTTTGGCTGGAACTGGAAGACAGATTTAAAACCACCTGGCCTTGCCAGTGCATCCTGCTCCACTAATACTGGTTGGGGACCAAGCGTCCCCGGAGGGCTCGGAGCGAGAAGGCTGGTGCAACCCTCTGCGTCTCCACTGGTACCTCTCGCTAGCAGCAGCTGGGGTGGGGGGGCGGGGGGGGCAGTCTGTCCTGCTCCCCCTTAGCACCATGGAAGGTCCCCCCCTGCCCATGCCAGGGGCTGCTGAGCAGAGCTGGACCCTGGCCCTGCCCTGTCACCCCTTGGCCAGGCTTAAGTGCTCCTCAGCCTCCTGCCTCGCCGTGGGGCAGGCAGCAGCGCTGGGCCGTGCCCATGCTGCCTGTGGCTGTACCCAGCTTTGCTGGTGGTGCCTGGCCACCCCGGCGGGCACCCACAGCCCCTCCATGGGGCCACAGGGTGGAGGGGTACACGGGGTGGTGAGGGGGGATACCAGCTCGCCACCTGCAGAGCCCTGGCGTACCGTATGTATGTGCGTGCCCACGTACGCCACATGCGTACCCATACCATAGACACGCGTGTGTGCACATGTGCGCTCTAAGTGCTTGTGTCTCGTGCCGTGAGATTCCGCTGCCCGTGCGGGCAGTGTGCTTGCCCCCCATCTTCCTGTGCTGGCCCGGTGCCTGGCACCGTCCTTGGGCACAGCCACCCGCGGGACCCTGCAGGCTTTGAGCCGCAGCGGATGCCCGCCCGAGACTGGGGGTCCCTGTAGTGCCACCCCCCCACCATAATGGCCCTGTGCACACACAGCTTGGGGCGGCTGTGGGCAGTCCTGGCGTGCCCCAGCCCTGGTCCCACCCCACAGGTAGGCCAGGAGGGTGCCCCACAGCGAAGCAGGCTGCTGAGTTGTGGGTGGGGCTGGGAGCTGGGGAGCATCCTGCCCTCCTCCCCACCAATATTCTGTGCATCCCTGCTCAGGGCAGGGCTCCTGCAAAGTGCGTCTGGCTCCCGGCCCTCCCGGGGCTGTGCCCCCTCCTCTCTTGTCCCAGCGTCGCGCACAAGGGTTACCGTAAACACAAGGGTTAACCACGGTGGGGGGTGGGGTGGGGGGGTTACCCGGCGAGGAAGTGGGGTGAGGAGTCTTGGGGACGGGCGCTGAGAGCCCCCTGCGGTCCGGTGCGGCCCGGAGCCAGGCTCCGCCAGCGGAAGGTGCAGAAGTGTCACCGCGCAAGAGGGGTTAGAGGGGGTGGGGGGACGGCAGGGGGTCACAGTCTGGAGTCCTGGCTGTGAGCTGAGCCATTGCTGCCCTGCACAGGGGAGGCAGCCGCCACCTCGCTCCGGCTCTTCTCCGGCTGCAGGGGCTGCACCTCCAGGTGGGACTCAGTGGAGGGGCTGAATGCCGGGGCATAGCGCCCGCTGCGGTGCTCTGCCAGCGCCGGGCCCCAGTCCTTGCTCGCCTTGGTAGCATTTTTCAAGCGCTAAAGAGAGGAGGACAGGGTTAGCATCCCACCATGCTTCCCTGCCCCAGCATACCCCCAGCATGCCAGCAGCTCCCAGGGGCACCTGGAGATGGAGTGCCCCACAGCTACTGCCTGCACGCAGCCACTGCAGGGTGCTGACAGCTCCAGCAGGGTTGGGGACGGCCTTGCAGGTTGCCCCAGGTGGCACACGGCAAGGCAGGTTTAGCCCCCGGCCACCCACCTCCAGTAACGTGTCCCCCTCAGAGCGGCACAATTTGTAGATGGCATAGATGGGGATGCAGATGACGGAGGAGAGCGCCATGAGGAAGCCGATGCTGATGGCCCAGGCGGGGTAGACGTAGTCATTGTAGGAGATGGGCCGGTACTGGATCACTGTGAAGATCAGGATGAACTGGGGAGGGACAGGCAGGATCAGCCAGTGGGCAGCAGCCAGCCTGCCCTGCACCCCCCAAACACCCTGCTCTGCCCCATCCCACTGTCCCCCTGCAGCCCAGCACCCTCCCCAGGCTAGGCGAGTGGAGGGGGTCCAGGTGGCATCCTTGCCCTCTCCTCCCATGCTCCACGGTCACGATGCTCACAAAGATGATGGCGGGCGAGATGAAGCGCCAGCAGATCTGGAAGAAGAGCGGGGGCGGAAATCCCAGCATCATCTCAATGTCCTTGAAGTAGTTGCGGTGCCCTACAGGGACAAGTGGCTGTCAGCCCCGGCGGGACCCCCCAGCCCCAACCTTCTCCTGCCCACCACCAGCTCCAGACCATGGTGGGACCCACCAAGCTCCTCAGGTAACGGCTGCCCCAATTGGCCAATGGCTTTGCACACCTCAGCCAGTTAGCACACAAGAAACCGCTGATTGGCCAGAAGTTAGCAATCCCTTTCCCTTCCCCATTGGTTGGCTGGGGCAGCCCTGCCTGCTGATTGGCTGTAGGCAGTTGGACCTACCGTAGATGTACATGATGGCCACGCACATGATACAGGAGATGATGACCAGGGAGAAGCTGGCAGCGTAGTTGTCCATCAGCAGGAGCCAGTAGATGCCCGCCTGCAAGAAGGACCTGTTGGCACAGCTGCCCCAGCGGTACCACCGCCATCACCAGATATCACTAACCGCAGTTGGCATGGCAACGTCCGATGTCAGGGTTGTCATGGCAACACTTAGTCTGGTTGGCATGGCAACACCAAGCCCTGGGTGTCACCATCACCAGGGCGGTCATGGCAACAATGCAGACATGGCTGAAGGTGTCGGGGCAAGGTCACCATGGTAATGGCACCCTGTCACCACAGTCACCTACCTGCGTGGTGAGTGGGACGCCCAGCAGGAAGCCTGCCACAGCCACCCCCAGCGTCACGAAGGTCTTCCTGCGGATGATCCACTCGTTGCCCACCTCGTCCACGATGGCTGTGACCAGTGTCTCCAGCAGGCAGAACTGTGCATGGGGTGGAAGGGGCAGCACGTCACCACCTTGGCCCCACCACACCACCCCATCCCAACACGCTGGCCCAACCATGACCTACCTGTGTGCCCAGTCCCAGGAGGATGAGCATGAAGAAGAAGAGGATGGACCAGAGGGGCGAAATGGGGAGCAGGGTAAGGGCCTCGGGGTAGGCGACGAAGGCCAGGCCGGGGCCATGGTCGGCCACCTTGGAGACATCCACACCCAGGTGGTTGGCCATGAAGCCCAGGATGGAGAAGATGACAAAACCGGCATAGACGCTGGTGGCGCAGTTGGTGATGCTGATGATGATGCTGTCCCTATGGGGAAAGGGGTCAGGGCTGGCAGTGGGGCTGGGGGGCAACAGGGGGACTGGGAGGCCATGGCTGGGCACTCACCGGTAGCAGTTGTTGTGGAACTTGTTGTAGGAGGCCATGGTGATAAGCCCACCCCAGGCACAGCCCAGCGAGTAAAAGATCTGCGAGGCTGCGTCACCCCACACCTGTGGCAGCGGGGTGGTCAGTGCTGTGTCCCCCAGCCCTACTCCCCCCTCAGCCACCCACCACTCCTCGTCCCTGCTCACCTTGGCGTCTAGGATCTTGTCCCACTGGGGTGTCAGGTAGTACATGATGCCGGTGAGGGCCCCCTCCAGCGTGATGCCGCGCACGAAGAGGATGGTGAGCACCACGTAGGGGAAGGTGGCTGTGAAGTACACCACCTGTGGGGCAGTACATCAGTGGGGCGGGGCCCGGGACAGGTTATGGTCCAGAGCATGGAGCAACGGACCAGGAGGAGAGGATAGGCTCCATGGGGAGCGGCTACGGCCAGGGGAAGCGGGGCCATGGCCACATGGGAGGAGCTGTGCTCAGAAGGGGTGTGACCAGGTCACAAGGGGTGTGGCCCTCCCCAGAGTGGGAGGGGCACGCACAGAGGGCTGGGACCATGCCTAAAAGAGGTGGGGCTGTGCACAGAAGGGGTGGGGCCATGCCCAGAATGGGAGGTACCTTCCGAATAGAGGTGGTTATACCTAGGGAGGCGTGGCTAACTGCAGAGGGGGCGTGGTCATACACAGGGGGCGGGGCCTAGATGGGGAACACGAGGGTACCTTCCCCGAGGACTTGACGCCCTTGATGAGGCAGAGGAAGACGACGACCCAGGAAACGCCGAGGCAGCCCAGGAGGGGCAACCGCACCTCACCCAGGTTCCCGATGTCATCGGACAGGTCCAGTACGTACCTCCTGCACAGGGCAGGGGCAGCCAGCGTCAGCATGGCCCCACCACCACCACCTCCCCCCACCCCCACCCCCGTCCCCGTCCCCGGTACCTCCAGTACTCCTCGCTGGGGCTGGTGCGCTTCTGGGTGGTGTTGAGGAGGTGGGTGAGGTTGAGGGCGGCGTGGCTGGAGAGGTTCCCGTCCAGCACCCCCGCGCAGTCGGGTGTGTTCCAGGCGTTGCTGCAGTACGTCCAGGGCAGCACGCGCGTCATGGACACAAAGAAGTAGTAGAAGGCAATACAGATCACCACGTTGTAGTAGATCCCGATGTATGTGGACACCACCATCATCCCGTAGCCCACGCCTGGGAACAGCACCGGGGAGGGGTGAGCGGCACGGTGCGGCATGAGTATGGCACATCGTGGTGCGGGGAGAGCGGGCGGCGCTGTCGGCAGCCTTGCAGCCACGCTGCGGCTTGGGGCCTGGCTGTGGCACTGGGGTGGGGAGCACCACGTGGCTCAGCCCGCCACCGTGCACAGGGTCCTCCACCTCCAAGCAAGCCCTGTGGTGCTGAGGTTCCCCTGGGACATGTGGCAACGCACAGAGCGTGCATGGCCTGTAAGGCTACCGGCAAACCCTTGGGGGCGGCAGCCCTGGAGAACCACTGGGTGGGGGTCTCTCCTTGCATGGCCACGGTGACTTTAGGGCTGCAGCTACCTGGTGGCAGGCGACGGATGCCACATGGGGAAACGCATCCCAGGCTGAGCATGCGGGTGGGAGCGTGTGCATGGGCTGCCCGTCACCCAGCAGGCAGCACGCAGGCGTGTGCCAGGGGAGCTGGCAGCTCAGGAGCACGCCAGCGTGCCAGGAGGTGCACCCTGTGCGGGGTCCAGCCGTGGCATGGCAAACTCTGAGCACAGGCAGCGCCCGCGTGTGTGGGGCCAGCACCCACCGCCCATGGAGCAGGGAGGGACCGCAGGAGCGTGCCCACAGCCAGAGGGGCCACAGACACTCACGCATGTTCAGGGAACCTGAGTGGCCTCTGCATGAGTGACGCGCTGGGGACGTGTGGCGTGTGCAGGGATGCATGTGTAATGCTGCAGTGGATGCCAGTGCGGGGCTGGGGCGTGCACTGGGGATGCGTCGCGTGTGCAGGGACACGTGTAATGCATGCATGGGGCACGGGGCAGGCTGGGTGTGCAGGGCAGTATGGCCCAGGGTGGGTGTGCACACAGCGGAACCCTGTGTGTGCAAGGCGTGTGTGTGCAAGGCGTGCAGGGCTGTGCAGCGTGCCAGAGGTGCGCGTGCAGGGGACACACGGGGCGTGTGGGGGGATGCTGGTGGGGACGGGCAGCCCCTTACCTTTGAACATGGGGCTGACCCTCCAGACGCCAAGGCAGCCCTGACTGGCGAACTGCCCAAAGGAGAGCTCCATGAAGAAGAGGGGGATGCCGCAAAACACCAGCATGATGAAGTAGGGGAACATGAAGGCACCTGGCAGGCAGGAATCAGAGGGTGAGAGCGGGCAACAACCCTGGGCACAACCGTGCCCCCCCACCTCCCTGCACCTGGGGCCTGGCATGCACCCCCTCCCCTGCCCCTGGGCACCCCGCCCCCCCGGCTCCCCGACACCCACCTCCCCCATTGCGGTAGCAGAGGTACGGGAAGCGCCAGACGTTGCCCAGCCCCACGGCGTAACCCACGCTGGTCAGCACGAACTCGATCTGGTTGCCCCAGTTGCCGCGCTTGACGCTCTTGTCCTGCTTGCCCCGCTCTCCGGGCACGGCGCCGTTCTGCGGAGAGATGCCGCGCGGTGCGTCAACCAGGGACCCCCCCGCCAGCCCCATCGGAGGGGTGATGGCCGCCGAACGGGACTGGGTGGTCCCCCGCATCCTGCCCCATCCCTCCCCCATGGCAGCTCCCCCGCCTCGCCACGCAAAGGCAGTGCCAAGGAGGAGGGAGGGCAGCGGCGGCGGCCCCCCCGATGAATAGCTCTGCCTGGAGCCCGGCTGCAGCGAAGGAAGAGCCTGCAACTCATACAAAGCAGGTCCGGGCGCCCGAGCACAAAGGGGCCTCTGTTCCCACGCCGCCCCCCCCTCTCTGTGCCCATCAAGAGAGGCCCCGCTGGGCGGCCACTGCCCACGACTGGGGGGAAATGTTGGGACCCCTGGGGTGAAGCGGGACCCCCCTCAGTGGGGAGTGGGATGCAGTGACTAGGGCAGGTGGAGTGGTTGGCTGCCCCCCCAGGAAAAGCAGCTGGGGTCTTGCTGCCGGCCCAGCGCCCAGCAAGGGCACGGTGCTTGGGACAGCGGAGCAGGGGGTCTCGTGCAGGTGGGTCCCCTGGGGACAGCCCAAGCACCCAGGCGCCCCTCACCGCAGGGGACCTGGGAGAGGCTGGCCGGGGGCAAAAAATGGCACTTTGTGCCGGCTGCCAACAATGCCAGCTCACACCGGGGATGACAACAACAACAGAGACGGGTGCTCGTCACCCCCGACGGAGATGGCACCCGTCACCCCATGGCTCTGTCCCAGCGTGGCCCTGGGCTCACACTAGCTGCCAAGCTCCAGCAGGTTGGGCTAGGGGCAGATGGCATTTTTGGGGTGCTGCAGGTGCCCTGAGCACTCTCATCCCCACCTGATGCCAGGCGATGGGTGGATGGGCTGAGGGTTCTCGTCAGTCCATGGCCCCACAGCACCCACGACCCCATGGGAGCAGCATGGGGTGCCAGCAACCCTCAGAGGATGCCAGAGCTCCGTGGTGCCCGTTTCCCCACCACAGATGTCCCTGTGCCGATGCCCACTCACACTGCTCCCCACCGCCCCACGTGCTCGCCGCGATGGCTGACGTGGGCAGCGAGTGGGCCGCAAATGGGAGCCGTCGCTTCGGATCTGCTCACGCCGGCGGGGCGCGGGCAGCAGGCGCGGTGCACCTAACCGTATCATTCGATTAGGGCCGGCACAGCCGGGACGTGATGCCCGGTGACTCCGGCACCGCGCTGCCAAACAAAGCCATCTGCTGCGAACGGGGCCTGCACGCGCCAGGGGCTGAGGGGGGGTGGGGGCTGCCGGGGCGTGGGGCTGTGGGAAGAGGGGTGATGGGGGAACTGGTGGGCAATTTGGGCAGGGCTATAGGGGTCATGCGCTCAGCGTGCCCAGGCGGGGCACTGGGGTGCCCACCTCAGACCCCATGGGCAAAGGCTCTGTCAGAAATGAGCTCACAGCAACTGCAGGTGCTGGGGGAGCCCCCCCAGGGGAGGCTCTTATTGTGGGGTGCTGTGTGGGAGTGGGGCTGAGGGGTCCTGGTTCAAGGAGACGCTGGCACTGTCCCCACGTCAGGGCACGCTGCCTGCTCAAGCAGGCTGATCGGATTGGGAAGACTCTGATTAAGCTGCTCGCACTAACGAGGCTCCTAATGAGCAACACAGCCAGTGGGGGGGGCGGGCAATGCTCCAGCCTCCCTGGCAAAGGGTCTAGAGGGGGACGGGATGACAATTGCATGGCCCTGGCTCATCCTCGAGCCCCGGTGGCCAAAGGGGACCTCATCCTTGTCCCAAAGTCAGAGGGCCACCCCTCTGCTCAGGTGACTCCAGCACAGCTTCACCCACTATGCCCAATGGGGCATCCCAGCTCTGAGCTGCCTGGCACTAGTGTAACAAAAGCAGCAGGCCTCTGCGATGCTCCCCCCTCCTTGCAGCTTGGGGCTTCAGCATGCTTGTCCCCAATAAGGGAACAGCCACATCTGTTCCCATGCGTGCACAAGCATGCGCACGTGTGCACACGCTTGCATGCTCACCCCTCAGCATGCTACAACCCTCCCTTTCCCCAAATCTAGGAAGGTCACCCCGTCCTTTACACTCATTAACCTCCCTCCCAACCCCACACGGTAAAAGAGGGGAGGGGGGACACAGAGAACCCAGGCATCCGGGAAGATGAGACCCCCCTGCCACATCCCTGCTATGTGGATAGGACAGAGCTGGGCTGCAAAGGGGGAGCTCCCCCCCAGCAAGGATGCAGCGTCTATAGGGAAAGTGGCCTTATCCCACTTCCCAAATTTTCCATGCACGTGTTCCCATGCAGTCCCCAAAGATGCCTGGCTTGGGTGCAAACATCAAGGGTAAGGAAGGATGCCCCGGGCACCCCGAACGTCCCTTTGGGGACGTTCAGGGGTGCCTGGGGCATCCTTCCTCCCCCTTCCCCATGGACCTTCCCCTGCCATGGCCAAAGCTTCCCCAGCCCAGCAGAGTGGGCATCATCCATCACACTGCCTGGCACCAGAGCCTTTCTCATGCTAAGCAGCATTGCCTCGCACAATGACAGCTTGGCTGGGGTGCCCGGATGCCCCCCACTTCCCAAAGGAGCTCTGATTTATGGCTGGGAAGTTTGTGGCAGCAGTGGGATTGACGCTGGGAGGGGATGTGCGTGGTCTCCAGCGTGGTCCCCAACTCTTTTTCCCCAAGCACACTGCCCCCAGAGAGGTATTTCAGCCCCGTGGGGCATCAGCCTCATCCAGCTCCCCCTTGAACCAGTGATGGACCCCCCCAGTTCCTTCCCCAGCACCCTAATGGGGTGCCAGGGCTGCTCCTGCAATGCCAATGCAGGGTAGCAATCAGGCCCCTGATGTCACAGCCTGATGTCATTGCTCTTCACCATGGCGATGGTGATGCAGTCACCAGTGATGCAGCAGACACACAGATGTTAATTAATTACACCATTTGCCAAAACAGCTGCTCTTCCAGGGCAGGGAAATGGGGTGCAGAATGCCTAGGGCAGGCAAACTCCAGTCTGGGCTGCGAGTCCCTGGGGATGGAGGGATGGGGTGACTTGGAAAGGAATCCCTAGGGATGGGGTGATGTGGTGAAGGTACCTGGGACACCCCTCTCCATCTGTCCATAGCTCCTGGGTGCTGCGGTGGGAAGGTGCCCCTGCAATCAGCTCCCACACTCCCTGCCCCTGGCACATGGGGTGATGAACACACATGGACACAGAAGTGCCAGCCCCACGGCAGGGGCTGCTGTGCCCTCCCAGCCTGCCCGTCCCAGCTCTGCCAGCCCCACTGGCACATCCCAGCCATCCCTGCCCTCTCTTTGCAGTACCCAGCCCTGTGTGTGCCCCTGCCCCGGCGTGGCAGAGTCACAGGCATCTGGCACGGTCCCGGGCAGTGGCAGCATCAGCCGCAAGTGCCAGGATGGGCACAGGCGAGGGGGCACTCCCAGGGCCAGGGTGATGCAAAGCTGAGGGGGATGTACAAATGGCAGGACGCGCCCCACAGTGTGACACAGCCCTGACCACCCTCAATGTGGGGAGCCTGCCTAGCCCCACCGACAGCCCTGACTGTGCTCTGCCATCCACCCCCGGTAAACCCAGCCCCAGCACGCCATGGGGGGCTGGGGCAAACTTTGACATTGCTTGCTGATTCCCATGAAATGGAGAGGGCAGAAGGGATGGGTGGAAGGGTCTTAGCTAGACTCTGCCCCTCCAGCACTGAACAAGGCAAAGGGGCGCTGTACACCCCTCTTGCAATCAGTAGGTTTCAGAGTTAACGAACACACAACTGTCAGGCAATCTCTTCTTGTTCCCAACACAGCTGAGGCCATGGAGGGGCTTGGTGCCACACTGCACTCTCCCTCCCCAGGGCACCCCACGTCCCTAGCCATGGAGCTTGGGGTGCCTCCCCAGCGTCCCACAGCACAGAGCTGCAGCTGTGCCTCAGTCCTGCAAAGCCGTCATCTCAGAGCCAGCACAAAGGGGCTTGGAGAGCCACAGCCGCGCGGGGATGGTGCTGGCACAGCCGCCATCCAGCTCTGCCCCTTACTCTGCCCCCCAAACCCTGCTCTCACCTCCCCACTGACCTGCTGAGGGGTCCTGGGGGGGCCCAGCTGGCCGGCTCGGCGAGTCCCCAGCTTCATTGGCATCTCAGGCTCCGGCACAGCAGCTGCCCGCCAGCCTGCCTCCCCCCGCCCGCTGCCTCCAGCGCTTGGCACCACTCCCCGCTTGCCTCCCGGCCAGGCTCAGCCCCTCGCTGCCCGCCCCGTTGCGGCACCGGCGTCCCACCACACTGCCCGCCCAGCACCATTCCTACCTGCCCCATGCCACAGGCAACCCCCATGCCTCAGTTCCCCCCCGCCAGGAGTCAGGCAGCCCCTCCTGCAGCAGGCGCAGGCAGGGCAGGATGCACAGCGAGCTGAGCCCCTGTCCTGCTTAATGAGGCCTCATTAGTGGGGTCCAGCTGCTTGCACGCTCCGGTGGGCAGCGCTGCCCTCCCTGCGGGCACCGCTGCCCGTCTGGCCAGGGCGAGGACCTGCGTTTGGAGCATGGCAGAGGGCCGCATTCCCTTGGTGCCCCTCATTCCCGTGCCCCAACACTCCCAGCCCCACACAGGTGTTCCTGCCCCTATGCCTGTCACCCACGCAGCCGCCTGGCCTTGCACGCCCAACTCCAACCCCCGGCACTCGAGGGCTGTGGGGACCGAGCACGGCCCCGCTGGGGAATGGGGGTGCGGGGACAAGTCTGCCCGCTGGCACATCCCCAGCCTGGTGCCACACTACTTCACTCTGACATCATATCGATGTCATACCACTGGCGACATCATGGGGTCTCCATGGCAACCCTCACAAGGTCACTGCCCCGCAGGGGACCATCTGGCCGGTCATGGCACAGCCCTCCTGCCACCGGAGCACCCCACGGCCTCCCCGCTTGCCCCCTTGCTAGTGTGGGATGGGACCCCAGTAGGGTGCTATGTCCCACAGGAGTGTGGGGTGCCCCCCAGCCAGGCTCAGGGTGCCCCAGCTGCTCCCAGTCCTGCGCCCCGGCTTGGGAGCGCAGCCAAGGCGCCAGCGAGGCGTGATGGCGCGTTGAGAGCGGGGGGACGGGTCAGCGCTTTCGGGCAACCATCTGGGGTCCGGGCAGCGGCAGCCGCGGGCACACACGTGAACGGCACACGTGTGCGGGGTGGGTGCTCAGCCCCCTCCACTCACTGGCACCCAGTGCCTGTGGCTGTCCCCTACTGCATCGACCATCCAGCAGCTTGGGACATGCCCCAGCCATAGGATAGCAGCACCCAACCGTGCCCCACGGGATGTACGCAAGCCCAGAGCCACCCCACGCTGTGCCAGTCCCAGCAACCCCGGCCCAGCCCTCCCAGTTCACATCTCCAGCCCTGCCCCACATGCAGCCAGGCACCTCCCATGCCCTGACACCCCACAACGCGCCTACACAAGCATCCCTCCATGCCCCGGTTCAACTGCACCACCTTGCCCAGGCAACCTGCATGCCACCACCAGATACCTTGAGCTGGGCACACTGCCTCTCACACCCACCACAGCAGCCTGAGCACGGCAGAACCCACTGCCCCATCCCGGGGATGTAGGGTCCTGCATCAGCCCGCAGAAGCACAGCGCTGCTCCCCTGGCAGCCTAGCCAGCAGGCAGAGGGGACTGCCAGCCCCAAGGGGGCACACTGCCGGAAAAGAAGGCCCTACAGCAGGACCCTCACCTTCCCTGACACCCCAGTCCCCATCCCAGCTGGCTGGCAGTGCTTGGGCTGAACTAGAGAGGCAGGGGTGATGAGCGCACCAGCGATGGCTGTGGGTCTTCCAGTTACCGCCATCCTGTCCCCAAGCAGGGCTGCAGGGACAATGCACAAGGACCTGCCTGGTGTCATCATCCCTTAGCCAGGCGCTTCCCGCCAGGGCTGCCTTTCTCCAGCCCCATTCTCCTGGGGCAGACATGATTCTCCTGGGGCGCTCAGGCAGAAAAATCCCCCGGTAGCCCCCCCATCACTGCCCCTTGGTATTCCAGGAACGGCTCCCACAGCCAAGAGCCACTTCCGCAGCCCCGCTGGCCCCCCTGCCCGCGGCACTGCACCGCTGGGGCTGTCTGGGACAGGCAGGGCCCTCCCAGTCCTTAACTTCTGACACCGGAGCAGTGCCCCTGTGTCCACCTGGGGTGGGCTGGGGTGACGGCAGGAGCCCACCTGAGACGCGGACACCACGGCCGAAGCCTGCCCATCCGTGCCGGCAAGACAGCACTGGAAGCCAGGAGCCGTTGGCATTGCTGGAGCCTGAACAAAGCGCCCTGAGGAGGACAAAACAAAATGTCCTTAAAGGCTGGGGAGGGAGAAGCTGTCAGACTCTCCCTGCTCCCCTGTGGCCCCACGGGGACGCCCCTGCCCAGCTACACAAGGACTGAGCCAGCCCCTGGACCTGCCCTGCACCCCACTGGGCACCCTCTGCCATGGCCTCTGCAGGGTTTGGGAGGGGTGGAGGGGCACCGCTCGCTCTCTTGCCTGCAATTTTGAAGTGAGGACACAGAGCTTCCCAGGGCCATCCACAAAAT
Source organism: Chlamydotis macqueenii (assembly GCF_036417535.1). NCBI lineage: Eukaryota > Metazoa > Chordata > Aves > Otidiformes > Otididae > Chlamydotis > Chlamydotis macqueenii. The sequence continues at coordinate 26,999,537 of NC_141563.1, forward strand.
GCAGAGCCTGCAAAAGCAGGGCATGGCACCCTAGTCACCCCGGGACTGACGGGAAGGCGCAGGCTGCAGCTCAGAGGCAGGGAAACTGAGGCACGGCTGCACATCGCCTAGCTGCTGCCTCCAGCACCCCTGTCCCTCCCCGGGCTGGCCACAGCGGGCACATCAAGTGTCACCGCAAACCCGCTGCACGCACAGCTCTAGGCAGGGGCTGCGCTGCGGGAGCCCAGGCAGGCTGGGGGCTGCGGCGGCAGGATCCGCACCTGCGGGCAGGGACAGGAGGACAGGCAGGGACAGCGACTGGCAGGGCCCTGGAGGCAGGCCAAGGAGATTAGCTCCCTTCCCCAGTGACCCAGGCAGCTCAGCAGCCAGCGCCTGTCCCGCCGCTGCTCCTCCCGAGGCTCTCGCAGCTGGCGCAGCACGGGGATGCTCTGGGAGCGGGGATGCTCTCACAGGGACCTGCCTTCCTCCCGTAGCCCCTGTGCCAGCACCTCTGTGCCCCACGCAGGGGTGTCCTCTCAGCCCCACAAACAGGGGAGCCCCGGGCAAAGCTGCAGGCCAGGGTGGCCAGCACAGGGCGTTCCAGACCCTGTGGTCCCCCACCCGTCCCCACCTCTCCGCACGCTCTGGCCCCAGCACGAGCTGGTCAGCTACTTCCGAGAAGCGAGTTAAATATTGACCAATATTGACTGGGAACAGGTGGGTGGTCCCACTCTGGCTCCCTGTTGCAGATGCCAGGCTTGGCCCTCACCCCGCGCAATGCCGGCTGTTCCAGTCAGGGCAAGGACACAGCAGCAGCATGGAGCCACAGTGAGTGTCCCACACATGCAGGAGCACGTCCCCCTGACAGACCCCTGGGTGAGCCCAGATACATCCCCATTCTCAGGCAAGGGTCTCTCCTGCTGAAACCCACCTTCCCATCCCACTGGCCGCCCTGACTGCACTACCTGCCGCGGGCAGGACAGCGCTGGGCTCCTCACTGCAGGCGCAGCCAGGGCCATGCTGGGACATGCAAGCGGAGAAGCTGCATTCACACAAGTGCGCTGGAAGTGTCTGCTGGGCACGCTGCTCCCCTGGCTCTCGGCTTCCCAGGGAAGCCCTGGCTCTGGGCCCTCTGGCTGGAGCGTGCAGCTATTTCGGGAAGCCCCCCGGGAAGGGAAGGGCCCGGCAATCGTGTCAGCCCCAGCATTCAGCTCCCATCCATCAGGAAAAAGGGAAGAGCCAAGCTGAGCCTAGGCTTACCTGCCAGGCGCAGTGCAGCAGCCCGGCATGGGAAGCCGAGCTCAGGGCTCCCAGACGACTCACCGCACAGCAGAGCTGCCACAAGCATGAAGCCATCACAGCCCTCCAAGGAGGGCACACTCAAGGCATGTCCCACTCAGGACACCACAGCCTGCCCCCCCGACACAGGCGAGTGCAGGGCAGCACCCAGCACGCCGCACCACACTGCTTGCAAGGATGGAGGGTCAGGCACCGCACCAGTGCCTGGGAACACCCAACTCTACCTGCACACCGTCCTACCAGCCCAGTCCAGGAGAGCCTGCTGGGGCAGGCAGAGGGTAAGCAGCCCTCCAGGGCCATCCGGCACAGAGGGGCACCCGCGCCCTTTACTGTGAGCAGGTGAAGGAGCCTCCCTGCCAGGGCTTTCCCGCCTTTGTCACCCTCTTGGAGAGCTGGGGCGGGCGATAAGGCTGGGCAGAGAGCCTGAGACGGGCGATAGCATCTTCAGGCACAGTGAGACACCGCACCCAGGGAGCCTTGCAGGCAGCAGGCTCAGGGTGAGTGGTGGCTGACATCTGCCCCACAGGCATCATTCTGGGGGAGTATCGGAGCGGCACAACCCCGTCCAGGGGTCCCCAAGCCTTACAGGAGCCCCAGTGTCCTGCTCCAGGTCCCCAAGGCTGTGTCCCATGCCAGCATCCCCCCCGCGCTCCAGCACTTACCAGCAGCCCCTCGCTGCACTTATCGGCCATCCCTGGAGGCTGGAGTGCGGTGCCAGCTGCCCGCCGTGAGGTCCGTCACCTTTCCACTCTCCGTCGCGCTGGCTGCAGCACCAGCACCAGCGAGCTTCAATCCACCGTCAGAGCGAGCTGGGCAGAGGGGAGAGACACCAAGAGAGACGTGACTGGTGGGGTGGGTATGTCCCCGCCCCGGGCCTCCCCCTCCCTCTGGGAACTGGGGGGCTGTGCCAGGCAGGACGCTCCCCTATATTTGCCCGCAGGACACATGGCAACGGGGCTGGCGGAGGACGCGAGGGCCAGGGTTGGGTAGGCTGGCAGAGGGGTCTCTTCCCGCTGGCTCCCACCCCCTCTGGCACCTCCGAACCCCCTGGCACCCACACGAGCAGCAGCTCCCAGATGCTTCCAAAGAAGCAGTTAAAGATTTACCCGCTGTAGATGATGACCTTGCGGGCACGTCCCGGTGGGTGGGCGTCAGGGGCCGTGGGCAGGAGCGGGGCCCCCGAGCTCTCCCCCAGCGAGGGCAGAAGCCGAAGTGGCTGCAGCACACGGCAGTGCTGGGACTGGGCGCTGAGCGGGGCCAGCTCAGGGCTCAGCTGCCGCGCAGGACACAGATGGGAAACGATTCCCTTCTGCCCCGGTGCATCGCGTGCACGTGCGGCGCAGGGGGGCCGAGCCGCTGGGCTCTGCCGGGTGCCAGGTGCTGCCAGACAGGGCATGGGCGCAGGCAGCTGCCTCCCCTGCCTTACCCCTGCCCCAGCCTGCGGCTGCTGGGGGCCCCAGAAGAGCACCGGCGCCTGACCTTGCCAGGAGGGACAGCACCTCTTGCAAAACACCAGTTTGCTTGTCCGTGCGACAGCACCAGTGTTTGCAGATCCCACATCAGCACACGGTGCCCTTGCTGGCCGGGGAAGGACCCCCATCCCTACCAAGGGTCCCCAGCCACTGCCACCATCAGCAGCCGAGCACCCCAGGGCCTGTCCCAGGCTGCCGTGGGTCTGGAGCGATCAGCAGAGGGGCAAGAGGCCTCAAAGCCGTGGGGAGGGAGCATGGGCAGCAGAGATAAAGGGCAGGAGGCTGGGGGATGCAGGGCGAGCCCCCAGCCCTGGCCACAGCCCCTCCAGCACAGGCAGGCTGCTGCCAGCAGATACTGCACATCCCACCACCAAACCCCTCCCCAGGAGCGGCTGCATTTCCAAGGGGAGCCAAGATGTCATCACTGCCGCAAGCCCAGCTGCTCGCGCGGCACAGGGATCTCTCGGCGCTGGGAAGCGCGGGGCCAGTGGCCGGACCTTCTCCCCGCTGCTGGCCATTGCCAGCCAACCAAAAGCTGCCCACTCTGTGGCCCTGAACTCAGCCGTGAGACTCCTACACTGTCCCAGGAGGGGAGAGGACCCAAGGGGATGGCCCGTCACCCCCCACAGGGTCTGCCAGGTGCTGATAAGGCGTAGTGCCTTCGTGGATGCTGCTGGCTTCAGCTCCCAGCCTGGCAGGGAGGCGGGCGCCCAGGCGCAGGGCAGCAACGGGATGGATGCGAGGATGCCCGAGGCTGCGGCATCCCCTGGGAGAGCTGGGCAGGGACAGGGATGCAGCGCTCTCCCGGAGTGCCGGGATGCCGTGACAGCTCTGAGGGCAAGGCAGCTCGTAGCTAAAGATGGGACGAGCGGCACCGTGGAAGTGGGGACACCTGGGCACCCACGGGGGCTCCCGGCTGGGGTTTCACACCTCGGCGGAGGTGGCAGTCCACGGCACCCAGAGGAAAGTCACGGATGTCCGGCCGCAGGATGTAGCCCCCCGGTCCCCTCCCCCGGCTGCAGCCGCTGCCACCTGCGAGGCCACTTCCTCCGCCGGCACCCGCCGTGGCTCCCCGGTACCCCGGGAAGGCGGGCAGCGGGCCGGCCTGCCCCCCTCCCCCCGCCACCGCATCCCCTCCCCCGGGAGGCGGCTCCGGCCGCGGCCGCGCCGCCCGGCACCCCCCCCACCCCCGCCCGGTGTAGCGCGGCGGCGGCGGCGGGGGGGGCCCGGTTACATCAGCCGCCACGTGGTGGCTGCTCCGCCGCCCCAGCACATGCCCGTGGAAAATTACCGCCAGCCCCCCACCCCCGCCACCGGGCCGGGCCGCCCTGGTCCCCGCCGCCCCCCCCTCCGCCCCGGGGTGTAGCGGCGAGCGGCTCCGCTCTTCCCCGCCGCCCCCCCCTCTCGCGCTTCACCGGTATCGCGCCGGGAGAGCAACAGATGCGGGACCGGGCCGCATCCCGCTCCCGCCGCCGCCGTCCTGGCGGGGGGCCTCTGCCGGTGCCGCTCCCGGTGTCCCCGGTCCCACCGCCCCGGAACCCCTCTCCGCCGCCGCCGCCGGCCCCCCCCGCGTTCCCGGCAGCACCCCCCCTCCCCCGCCCTTCCCCCCGCTCCGCTGCTCCCGCGGCTGCCGGCTGGCCTGGGCACCCGATACCGGTGGAGGTGCGCGCCCCTTACCGTGCCCATGCCGCTGCCCGGCCCCTCCCGCCGCGCCGGGTGAGCCCACGGGGCCGCCGCCCCGCCTCGCCCGGCCCGCTGCCGGTACCAGTACCGGTGCCGCGCCAGGCCCGGAGCCCCCGCCGGTGCTGCCGAGTTAATGAAAGTTTGGAGGTCGGTGGGGGCCGGGGCCGGGGCCGGCACCGGCACCGCCTCTCGCCCCCGCTACCGCAGTCGCTCCGCCCCCCGCGTCGCCTCGCTCCCCAGCGCCCAGCACCCGCACACGCACCCGGGGGCGCGGGCACTGGGGGGGTGTGAGAGCGCACACGGCGCGCGTGGGCACAAGTGGGCACACATACACACGCGTGGGCACGCAGGTAAACAGGGCGCATACGGGCACGCTGCACGCATGGGCGTGCGCAGGCACATGTGGGCACACGCGGGCACGCGTGGGCGCACTATGCGTTTGGCACGCTTGAGCATGTACATGGCATGCTTGGCACACATGAGCACTTGCAGCCCACAGGCACCTGGACACCCAGGGATACATGCAGGCTTGCCCAGGCACATGGCACACGGGGACATATATGGGACATATGGTCACACACAGGCTTCTACAGGGCACACATGCGTCTGTACACGCGTGTTTTCACACTCACAAGCACACACAGAGGAACACTCGCACGCAGCGTGCAGACGCACAGACTCACACAGCACCGGGATGAACCCGGGCAGGGGGATGGCCGCAGGCTCCGGCCAGGATGCGTGTGGTTAGTGTGACTGTTGTACATGTGTGCATGTGTGTGTGCATATGTCTGTTGCATGTGTGTGGGTCCATGCACGCACACCTGTATGTCCATGCATGTGCATGCTGCAAGTGTGATTGCTAGCACATGTACACACATGTGTATGCATGCAAATCTGTACAGATATACCTACATATTAAGGTGTGTGTGTATCTGTGTATACACATGTAAGTGTACATGTCTGTATCTATATGCATACATGTGTATGTGGGAATCTACATGTGTGTGCAAGCCTCCACGCCTGTGTATACATATGTATGTGTACGTATGCACACACGAACTTGAGTGTACACAGGTGTGGATGCATGTACGGAAATACACATACCCATAAATACATATGTGCATGTGTGTGTCCTCATACCCATGTGCATGTGTGCAGCCAGTACACGCCCCCGCAGCCCAGGCCAGATGTTTCCAGTAATGCATGACGGGTGCACCAGGGGCTGACCCTCGCCTGGCCCCTCGCCGAGGCCTCCCCTCCTTCCCTTCCCCTTCCCGCTGGGCTTCTCGCATGCCGGGACGGGTGCCTGCACCCCAGCACCCTGCCCTGCCCTGCCCCCTGGATCCCTTCCAGCTCCCAGAACGTGCTGCGCACCAGGGCCCTGGGGAGGCTGTGAGGAGCATGGCAGGGGTGCTGTGGGGGCCTTGAGCCCCACAGCCCAGCACCCCAAATGTGCCAACAGCACAGCCTTTCCCGCATCCCACTGGGTGCTCTCTAGTCCCTTCCGCCTCCACAGCCCTGCACCCCAACCCAGGGCTGCTCCCCCCCCCCCGCTCCAGTGCTCCAACCAACTTGGGGAGCATCCCTTACCTGTCTCTCCACGGATCCCTGTTATCCCTGCGGGTTGCTGCCTGGTTAAGGAAATCCTCAGCATGGGATGGGGTGGCGGTGGAGTGGGTGCCCCAGGGGTGCCTGGCCAGCTACTGCGGGCCCCACCGCTGCTGTCTCGCCAGGGTGCTGGGCTGCAGGATGGGAGATGGTGCCGGCGCCAGTGCACTCACGCGCTGACGCTGCTTTCGTTTTACAAGTGTTGTAAAGTCAGAGGCAGGGCACCCACAGCAGGAAGGGGAAGGCAGCTGCGAAACTGGAGGGTGCTCAGGTCCTCCCACGCCCTCCCAGCACCCGCTCATGGCTGCTCAGCACCAGGAGCCAGGCTGTTTGCTAGCACCCTTGCTGTGCTTGGTCTCGCACCCTGCCCTGCAGCCCAAATCCGGCACCCAGCACGTAAATCCAGCTTCCCACACCCGGCATCCCAAATCCAGTATCCCAAGCCTGGCATCCTGTCTCAGAGCCAGGACCCGGCTGCAACCCGCACCCCTGCCCCAGGGTCTGGGCTTTGGAGAGGAGCTGCCAGCTGTGGAGTTGCAGATTTGACCCTGGGATGGATTTCCCTGAATGAAACTCATGCTTTCAACCCCTCTCCTCAGGGTCTCGCTCCCTTTTTGCACATCTCTGTGTGCTCTCCCATGTCTTGAGGAAACAGGAGGAGGGGCCCCGCAGCCCCTGGCAGGTCAGCCGTCCTGCTCTAGGCTGGCAGGTATCACAGTGTCCCCCAAGTCCCTGCAGGGTGGTGAGGGTGATGCCACAGCACCACTTCCCCGGTGCCGTTCCAGTCTGTGGGACTGGTGGCTTCCCCCCCTCCCCACGCAGGCAGATGCAGTGACCTCATGGTGGCTGTGGCATCTTCGTGGGGGACATGGGTTGGCGTGCGAGTGGCATCGTGGCGCCATGGCCTCTCCTCTCCCATCTCCATGGGTGCTGTTGCCTGGGAAACTGCGGGTAAATGCGGGCAGGGATCCAGAGGGGTGAAGGGTGGGGAGGAAATGCTAACTCACAGCACCTGAGAGAGGGCTGAGCCGGCCGAAACACAGCAATCTACGGAGAATTCCTGTGCACCAGGCCTGCAGCAGGGGGCCATGGCAACCCCTGAGTGCTCGGAGCCCTAGTGTGGTCCAGAGCTTGCCCCTGAGTTTGGGGGTTACACCAAATGCATCAGGATTTAATGCTGCCCCTCCTGTGTGCCTGGCAGAAGGGCTGGCCATGGCCCTCCCTGGTGTGTCCCAACCCACTTCCCGAGCACTGTGAGCCCCAAGCAGCACTGGATCTGGATCTGGCCTCGAGGTCTTCCCACTGGTGGGATTCTGCATGCTGAGGTGGGGGCTCTCTGCCCTCCCTGCCCTGGATCACACCCCTAGTGCTTGTGTGTGTTCTGGGGTGGGAGGCACAGGAAGGGCAAAGTTCAGCTTTGGCATGATTGCACGTCACCAAAATCAACCAGTTTTCTTATAAACCAGCTTCTCGGAAGCAGCTCCCAGTTCCCCAGGCTGCGGGCCAGCCCCAAAGGGGACAGGGCTGCCTGGTGAGCTACAGGTACCAGGGGATCACATGCCCTGGCGGGATCCTCATCCCTGTGCCCAGATTCCTGCTGGAGCGCTGGAGCTTGGAAAGGGAGTGGGCTGGCAGGGGACACCCTCTGCCATCAGGATGGGAGGATGGAGGTAGAAGTCCCCACACAGGCTGGATGTGCCCACTCTGGGGATTGTGCAGCTGCCCCTGCATTATCAGGAAGGACCCACAATGCGGCAGGGGAAGCTCCCAGCAAGAGCCACTGGCTCATGTTTTGCCCTTCCAGCTTTCTCGTCCTTCTGTTCTCCCCTGCATGTCCTCCTCATCCTGTCCAGCATGTGGGGAGAGGAACTGGTCCATGGCAGCACGTCATCTCCCACCCCACGGCACCTGTGATGGTATCAGAGCTCTTGGAAAAGCCCCGAAATAGTCCCTGATTTCCCAGCAATTTGAAGCCACCTCATGAGAGTCATCTTGCTCCCCAGTAAAGGCCTGGCATGCTTGCAATGCCGTGTGGCAGTGCCATACCCCTGCCCTGGCACCCCCCCTCCATCCCGGGACCCCTGTCCCTGCTGTGCCAACAGCTGCCCCTCACCCAGCCCCGGGCTCGGCTGCCCCAGGGCCCTGCCATGCCCCTGCCCCGGGCTTCACCAGCAGCTCACACTGCCTCCGGCTCCCTGCTTCGGCTGAGTGCTGTGGCCTGGGCCAGCGCCAGGGCAGGCGAATGGTTTCGGGCATGGGAGGAGACGCTGCCGGCATCGCTGCTCCCGGCCACAGGGATCTGTGTCCCCAGCAGCACAGGCACACCTCCTGGGGACTTTCCACTCTGGTGCCTGTTAGTAGCCTGGAAAAAACCACTCGTGGAGGATCCAGCCAGCCTGGGGGAAGCTCTGGCTCGAATGGCCAGCGAGATGGATGGGTAAACCCGCAGTGTCCCAGGGCCAGTGCCTGTGGGGGATGAAGCCAGGCCCCCACTCTGCCCTCCCCGCAGCCCATCTCAATGGCACACACATGGCACCCAGCTCACAGCGCAGGGCTTGTGTTTCACACCACAGACATGTGCAGATGGCAGGGACAGCACTGGGCACAGGCAAGGGCTCTGTTGCTGGGAGCTCATCCTTCGGCTGCGGGTCTCCAGGCTGTTGTTCCTCCCTCTGCCCCGGTCGCACCTGGCTGGGAGGCACAGAGCCGTCTGGATGGGTTTAGCGTCACCCGTGTCGACTCTGCACTGGGCTGCCTCATCCCTGGGTGCTGGGGACAGCAGGATGCTGGGCACCGCATGGGAAGCGTATGCACCTCCCCTAATGCTGCCCGTGGGTCCCTGCCCCAGTGCAGGCTCTGTGCTGCAGAGAGCATGACAGCTGGGGTGCCTTGGGCTGCCCAAAATAGCTGTCCCCGCTCCCTCCACTGCCTGGCTGCTGGGAGCTACCCCTAACAGCGCCCCACAGACCTGGAGCAGCTGGAGACGGCTGCCATCCCTCCGCAGCGCTCAGCCCACCGCCCACGGGCTGCTGGTCACCGAGCACCCCAGCCTGGGGCGAGCATCGCCCTGCCCTCTGCCTCCCCCGAGCATCGCCCTGCGCTGGTGCACCCATGGGTGCTCTGCCCGGGGAGGCCATGTGGCCACAGCCCTGGGGCTCTGCAGACCCACCTTTGCCCCCCAGATGGGGATAGCTGGTGCCTGGAGACTGGGCAGGGCTCGCAGAGCTGCTCCCAGCTCCTGTTGCAACTTGGCAGCCAGCCATGCACCACAGGGTGCCCCCCCATGTCTCTGTCCCTGCCACGTCCACCTCGCAAGCCAGCCGCGCATAGGGACTAGGCTGGCGTCTCTCTGCCACCAGATTCCCCTTCCTGACCTGGCTGGCCAGCTCTTGGGCCCTGGCAGAAAGGGACAGTGCTGCTGCCCTGACTCGGGCTGGTGCCATGTCCCCTGGGAGCAGCGGGCAGGCAGGCGGCTGGGCATAAATCATGCCTGGCATCTGGGGCTGGGCTGGGCAGCTTCCCTGGGGTGCAGGGTTGTGTCCCTCCCACAGAAAGTGCGCAGCGGTGAGGGACAGGGGACCATGGCTGCACCACCAGCTTGGCAAAGCAGCAGCTGGCACTTGCCCATGTGTGACATTTGTGGATGCAGGTCCCTGGGGATGGTCCCCAAGGCCATCTCCTCTGCACCCTTGGGGGCAGTGAGGAGGACAGAGTGCTGCCCGGCCAACTGCCCCAGCAGTGCCTCACCCTGTGTGACACAGGGGTTTCAGTTCCCCTTGGGGCACTCATACGGTGCAACCACTCATGCAGAAGTATCCCCCCACCCATCCTCCAGCACATCATGCCTCAGACCCCTGCTAAAATTCCCTGTGGGGAATTCAGCCAAGCGTCCCCGGGGCTGGACCGTGGCGGTGTGGGGAACGCAGTGATGGTGTGGAAATGGCACAAGCTCCCTGAGGTTCCGAGACCCTGCTCCAGCCAGGGTGCTGCCATGGTCCTGGCCGGGAGACCGTGGCACGCCGAGGAGTCGGTGACCCACGTAACAGCAAGTCTGAGCAGGCCCAACCCTGTGCTGTGGGCACCCCTTGGCTGCGGGGTGAGCTCAGCTGCGTTTGGAGGCAGGCTGTAACAGAGGAGACCGCAGGGAGCTTGTACCCGGAACCTGCCACATGCGTAGCTGTATCCTTAAAACAGCAGCAAATGGTTAAAATGGGGTAACTGCTTCCACCGATGGGGTCTGCACGGCTTGTGGTTGGAGGCTTGTCCAATGCCGCGCAGCTCAGGGTTCCTGCATCGGCAGGGATCTGAGATTGTCTATAGCAGTCTCTCTACAGTGTGAGCTCTAATAAATAGCATTTTAAATTACACTTGAAGAGTCTGAGTGCCTTTCTGGCTGGGAACATGACAACCAGCACCTCCTGGTGCAAAACAAACACTGGCTGCGTTTGGAGTGAGGGTCCCAGCGCAGGAGGGGGCAGCTGGAGGGCTCCGTGGTTGGAGTCCATGGACCCCAGGATGGGTGAAATTCCTGCTGCCGGCCGAGACAAGTGGGTGTCACGACTGTGAGTCCTGGGGACCCTCTAACCGGCTGGGGCGGGGGGGGGGGGATCTCCGTAGCACAGGTCCGGAGGGATGGAGGCAGGGACACGGACAGGGACCCAACCGTGCCCGGGGTGGGACGGGGAGCGGGGTCACCCCTCTGCCAACCTGTCCCACAGCTCGCCCGTCTCTGCGCAGGGGACCCGGGGGACCTGGCGGGTGCTGAGGACCCACACTCTCATCTCACGCGGCCCGGACGCGAACTGCCGGCCTGAGCGGGGCGGGGAAGAGGAGGAGGAGGAGGGGGAGGGGGAGGGTGCCAGGGTGTCTCCCGTCCCGCCCCGCAGCCGGGAGAGCTGGGAAGGAGCCGGGCTCCCTCTGCGGACAGCGACTGTTCACTGCAGCCGCCGGCAAAGCGGCCGAGACCGGCTCCTTGCGGCCCCCTCGGGGATACCGTCCCCCGTGGGCAGAGCCCGGCCTGGGTGCCCTGCGCCCCCGCTGCTGGCAGAGACAAGGGCTGTCTCCCCCGTGGGCTACCCCCCACATGCTTGGTGTGTGCCGGTGCCACCCACCATCCCCAAAATGGCTCGTGGGTCCCTGGGGAGAGCTGGCAGGAGCTCCACGTGTGAAGCTGGGGGGGGGGGGGGGGGCTCCCTTCGGAGCCGTTCACAGCAGGTGAAATTCAAATACCCCTGCCCTGTGCTGCTAAGAGTGTCCCCGAGCCTGAAAACAAACTCCGGAATGCCCGGGGACAGAGCTGCCTGACCCCGGGACACGCACCGCGGCCGGCCATGCCACACGACTTTGCAGCTCTTAATGCAACTTGGCAGCAGTAAGGGAAGCAGGGGACAGAGGGGACAGCTGCAAAAAGGCTGGGAGGGATGGCCCAGGCCAGGGGAGCACCCGGGTGCAAGGTCCCCGTGGCATGGGGTGGGATGCTGGGGTGATGGGCATGCAAACCTGCTCAGGCCAGCCAGTCCTGAGCTCCCATGGCTCAGAGAGATTAGTTCAGGGCTTTTTTTTTTTTTTTTTTTCTGGTCCTGGAGGCAGGGATTTTAGGAGAAGCTGGAAGTGTCAGAGTGGGATGAGGCATAGCACATTTGTGGGAGGACATGGGGCTGTCTTAGCTGTCAAGGGTAATCACAGGCTAGTGGGCATCACATCTGTCCTGGAGAAACGGGGGAAACTGAGATGGGATCTAATTAATAAAGACTGGATGAGTAGGGATCCTAACTCACATTGCCTTTGCCTCCTGGAAACTTGACCTCGCCTGTCCAAACCTGTCGGGTCGCTTTCTGAGACGAGGAATGCACTTGATAAAGATACTGGGGCGACCAGCAAGCAGCCTGGTAAGATGAGCAGAGTGGCACGTCCACACAGCACAGGGCTGCGAGGATGCTTGGGTGGGTGCCCATGGCAACTCGCAGAGGGCTCACATGGGGCAGCCAGGCCTGCAGGTGCCCGGAGGCGGCTCTGCCCTTCCCTGTGGAGCAGGGGCAATGCCAAACTACCACCGATGAAACCTCTGCGGACAATGCTGCAGCGGCGAGGACAGAGCCACATATCGAGCAGCCGGAAACAAAATGTCGCATTTCGCTCAAAGCTGGGTGGAGGGTGAGGAGTAGGGGAGCAGGCCTGGCTGGCAGGGGACAGCGGGGCAGCAGGAGCACTGCCCTAGGGCTGAGGAACCGCGAATCCCGGAGCTCCCAGGGCCAGGGAGCGGCGGGTGCCCCGCTACCGGTAGAGGGAGGCAGACACCGCGGCGGAGCAGGGGGGCTGCTCGGGCACGGCCCCGCCGGCCCGGGACCAGCGGCTGGAGGGGACAGGGGGACATGGGGACAAAGCCTGAGGACCCGGGGTGGCACAGCGTACCCCACGGCCCTGAGACTGGTCCAAGCCCAGCCGTGTGATTGAGCTCTAAGCCATAATTTTGGAGCTGTGGATTTCTGGATGAAGCCCAAAGGTTGTTTCTGACCCCACAACCAGCCCAGCACGGCACTGAGCACTGGGACGGGAAGGTGCTGGCTTGGCCCAGGGTGCTTTGGGGTCAGGGAGATGTGGACCTGCCTCGGTGGCACGAGCATCCTTGCTGCACGGGGCCGGTGCCTGTGCCTTCATTCCTGGGAGCCCTGTCCCTCTGGGGTGCCGGCCTTATCCTTCCCCCGTGAGAAGCGTCACTGTCCCCAGAGCTGTGCTCCTGTACCTCGCCCCCCACAGTGGGTGTCAGTCCTGGGGGTGCCGGTCCTGTGACACATCTGGTGCCGCTGGCGCACCTATTGCCCGTGCCGACACAGGCTGTGCCGGGAGCTTCCCCACAGGCTGTCAGTACTGAATGGTGCCTGGGTGTGTCCCCAGCTAAATTTAAAGGGCTTTGCGGTATAAATATCCTTGGTCATAAATAAACAGAGAGGCTAGATGTTTATCAGGGCCTTCCTGGCAGCCTTGCTTCAGCGTGCCGGGCACCCCACGCAGTCCCCGCAGTCCTCTCTGGGCTGTCCCCTCTCTGCCGGCAGCACAGCCAGTTCCTGCGCTGCCCTAAGGGGACACAGGCACAGGGTCCTGCCCTGTGCCACGGTGCTGCCTCGGTCCCACCAGGCCCTCAGGGGAAAAGATCCAGCAGCCGCTGTTGCTTCTTGGAGATGCTGACCGTTTGCTGGTGGAAGTGGGGATGGCCCCAGGCCCTGTGCTGTCGCCTGCCACCAGCCTTGTTTGCCCCATACCCTGGGAACAGGTTTGCATGGGGACACAGGGGAGTGGGGCTGGCATCTTGGCATTCACTTTGGCTGATGTGGGGCACCACACTCCGGGGACCTGTGCCACTGCTGTGGCCCTGGGGACCCTGAGGCACCGCTGGCCTGGCCCCAGAGTTGGTGTTTGGGGAGTCCCCAGGCTGTGCTGGCACTGCCCCTCATGCCAGGCCACCATGTGGCCACCGTGCATCAGGGCCAGGGCCACAATAGGGGGAGGAGCCAGACTACAATGCGGGGCAGAGCTGGAGGTGCTGGGCCATGTGAGTGGGAGGTGAGGACCAGGCAGAGGGGCAGGAGCAGCCCCCACACCGCTGGCAGGAGGGTCCTGTGGGCCCAGTGCCCATGAGCTGGCCCAGCCCTGCCCCTGCCTGCGCACCATAAGTGTCGCAGCACCGCTGCTGAGTGCCATCCCATGCTGGCACCAGCCTGTGCATACTTGGGTGCATTTGCCCCCTGCCAGCCCTGCCAGTGGGGAGCTCTGGGGATGCCCTCTGGGAGTGAGGGCTTTCTGTAGGATGAACAGCCTCTCTGCAGCCCATGGGATGGCATCAAGGCTGGAGCAGCAGCTCTATGTCCCCACCTGCCCCTGTGTCTGTACTCTGGGCCAAGCTCTTGGCCAATTCTTCCCAGTCCTTCCTGCGCTGCCCATTTCCAGACCCTGTCCCATACCCTGCACCTTTCAGGGTCTCCCACTGCTCACTTCCAACCGGTCCTGACCAACCTGCCTGAGCTATGCTGCACAGCCCTCCACCACACAGCCACGCACAGAGGCTCAAGCATCTCTCTGCGAGAGTCAGGAGCTCTTCTGTGACCCATAGCTGTGCCAGGAGCATGGGCTGATCTGGAGGAGGATGCTCTGATGAGGATGCTCTGATGAGGATGGTCTCTTGAGCAAAGCCCCACTGAGCTGTGCCATGCCATGCTGTGGGGTGGCCGTGGGGCTGCAGGCACACCGGGCAGACAGCAGGTTGGCCGCACCTTGCAGAGGTGTGAGGGAAAACCTCTGGCACGTGGGGACCTGGTAAAAGGTCACTAGAATTTACCTGGAGCCAGTCCCCAGCACTGGCAAACTGTTCCTGGCTGGCTCGGATCTGTCCTCTTCACCATCTGCAGCCCAGGGTTAATGAGTAGCTCCAGGGTACACAACTGGAGGGTCATTAAACAGCAGTCGAACAAGCCAGGGCTGCCAGCAGCACTCGAACAAAGGGGGCTGATTCACTGTTTGCCCTGCAACAATATTTACTCTGGCCAGGAGTGAGGGAATGTTTGTGCGGGGCAGGACGGCGGGGCGACACGGGGACTACCAGGGGAGGGCGGCCATGCTGGGGAGAGGACCGCGCACGCCACCGCAGTCCTGCCTGCTGCAGGCAGGCTGCCTGGCACAGCCACGAGTGCCCTTGGCTCAGTGGGGTGTCCCCATGCCCCTCGATGTCTCCATCCACCCTAGGGAGCTGAGGTCACCGACTTGGAGCTGCATGAGGCCAGGTTCAGCATCAAGCTCCCCCAGCCCGGCAGCCTGCTCCAGCATCCTCACCAGTCCACTGTCCTCAGGAAGTCAGTCTGCACCCAAGGGAGGCAGGGAGTGGTGGGTGGGGAGGACAGGGATGGGGGTACCTGGCTGAAGACGGGTAAAACCCCCTGGCTCCCTCCAGGAGACATGTATCCCCAACCCTGGTGTGAGGCTGCTTGTGCCTCAGGAGTAGCTGGGAGGGATGCTGGGGGGGTGACCTTGTCTTACTCGTCTCCTTTGCTGTCCCCAGAAAGCTGATGAGGGAAGATTGCTTGCTGATTAGTTCACTACCTAATTAGCCTGGACTGAAGATGTGTCACGTGCACAGTCGATATGCTCGTGCTCATATATACATGTACGCGCACACATGTGTCTGCACACACTCGGTAGCCCCAGGGCTGGGACACTTGCAGGGAAACACACTGCATCCCTGGGAGATGCTAAGACAAGAGAGGTGTTCAGCAAATACACTGCTTCATGCCAGGGCCTGCCACAAGCCGGCTTCCCTAACGCAGCCGCGATGGGCTGGGGCACGCAGGCTGTGCCATCCCCATGAGCCCTGAAGCCGCTCCGGCTCCCAGCCCTCTCGGTGCTGCTGCCTGGCACAGCCTTTTCCCACAGCTGTGCATGTACCGCACCTTGCCGGGGCATCTCTCTGCACCCCACCCAGATGACCCTCCCACCCATAGGCAGGGATGGGAGCTGCCAGGCTGTTGGTGGCCAGTGGCCATCAGGATCAAGAAGCACCCTCTGGCTCACCCTGGTGCATGCCCCTGGCACAGGGACCATGCTGGCCATGGTGGGGGTGCATATGCAACTGCAGGGTGGGCGAGCAGCTGGCACTGATCCTGGCTTCCTCCCCAGCATCCCACTGGTGCGTCCAGACTTGTGTCGGTGGGGCAGAGGGGTCCCAGTCAGGTACAGGAGCGCTGCCCACTCTGCCTGCGCAGGCTCATGGTGCAGCAGCCCACCTGCACGCCCCTCCCTGCCACTCTGGGCCCCGCAGCCTGCTGGGCTGAGGGTGGAGGGGGGCAGATTCCTTTCCAGGTGGAGGATTTCTCTCGTCAGGAGCAGTGAATTATCCCCAGCCTGTCGCACGCGATCCGTCTGCCTGTCCACATGCTTTGCCAGGCTGCAGGCACGGTGCCCGCCCGGTGTCCTGGGTGCACCGGGTTCCCACCTCGAGGTCTGTGCACACCCTGTGTCCAGCCTGGACTCCTCATGTTCTTGTAGCCTTACAGAGAGTGGAGGACCTTGGGCAGGGCTGAAGTGTGTTTGAGTGTTGGGCATGACAGCTTGGCTAAAGTTAGGACCTGCACCTCTGTCCCCAAAGACCTGAGAGCACCCCTGGCACACACAGCAGGGTGGGAGCTGGTCCTGCTCCTCTCTCTGCTCTACCTGGTGGCTCCTGGGTACAGCATCCAGCTCAGCCCATGGGGAGTCAGACCCTGTGCCTGGATGCCAGCAGCTCAAACATGTGTCCCCAACGGTGCTGGCTGATGTGTGCCCCCATGCTGGCCTCTGCATGGGTGAGGTGTGTGGGGGGCCACTGGCCACATTCTTCTCTGCATCTTGTGCTACTCTGGTCCAGGTTGATGCAGGATGGAGCCCACTGCCAGGGCAGCCAGAAATGTGGTGTCCCAAGACAGGACATGCTGACTGGATAGGTTTCCCAGCCAGGACCAGGATCCCCAGGCCTGGAGGTGACAGTGCTGGGGATGTCCCCCCAGCTGACACACTGGGACTGGGCAGCCGAGCTGGAGCCAGGACTCCTGGGTCCCTGGCCAGGCTCTGGCAGCAGAGGCGTCCCCTCAGAGTAGCACTGCAGGGGGGTGGGAACGGCCGGGATTTGCTGAGTTCAGCCCTTTGGTACCCACTCTTTGCCGGGGGCATCCTCGTCCACCTGCCTCTGTCGGGAGTGGGAGCAGAGGGGACAAAAGCCTGTCATTACCCAGCCCAGAGTAGCCTCCCTTCGCCCAGAGCCAGCCCCCTGCCTGGCTAATCACACTCCCCTCTTTATGCAGCCCCTCATTCAGCCCTGATGAAGGGGAACAGCAGGGGATCTAATTAGAGCCGAAATGACAGGCTGGGGCAGGGATCCTGCTCTACCTGTCCTGGCCCCGGGCGAGCATCACTCACAGGGTGAGTGCCTCGATGGGCCAATGTGGGGGACAACAGGGACAACGTGGGCTTGCTGGGGTGCTGGTGCCCAGCACCCTTGCCCTAGACACTGCTGCCATCCGCTGGCACCAGAGCCAGGGCAGGGGCTGTAGATGCTGCCAGATGCTGCTGCAGGAGATTGGCCCATGCTCTGCACGTCCCCGTGTGTGCCAGGCATGTGTAGCCCCTTGCACACACGTGTGCAGGTGTGCCAGGCTCTGCCACCCTTTCGGGCCCAGGAGTACGTTCCTCCAGCAGTGCAAATCGCTGCTGCCTCCTCCGGGGCAACACACTTGCTGCTCTACACCCTGGCCCTGGCCCTGCCATGCAATCACCACTGGCTGCAGTGGGTAGAGCTGTCCCCCACCAAATACCCACTCCAGGGTGCAGCCTGGCCCCTGCCATGGCCCCATCTCTTCAATCTCCACTCTGCTGCCCTGTGAGGACCACAGAGATTCCTGAGTCTCCCCAGCATGACCACTCCAACTCACCCACCCCAACCCACTCCCTTGGGCACTGGTGGCACTGGTGGGACCACGTGAGGTGCACACATCTTGGCTCTGTGGGGGCATCTGAACTTGTCAGTGGCCCCAGAGTCCGGGTCCCTATGGCTGGTGCATCCTTACCCTCTGGGTGTCAGCAAAGAGAGGGTGCAGGGTAGGCGGTGGGAGGCTGGGTGGGGAAGGGTTACGGTTGCAGAGGGACTGGGTTCCCAGCACCTTCCCAGCAGGAGCTATGGGGCCATTAACCAGATGTGGACAGGGATGGGAGGGACATCATTAGGGATGGAGAGCAGAGCTCAAGTGTCCAGCCTCCGGCACCACGGGGCTCTATCCCTCCTTTGCCAGCCAGGATCCAGTCTCCCTTCCTCAGGGAGGAGGCCTCACCTCAGCAGTGAGGCTGGCCAGCCCCACTCCTCCATCCCAGCGGTGCCCCCATCACTTACCTCCTGCCCTCACAGCCGGCACCCTGTGCAGCAGCTGCCCGGATACCACACCTGAGGGGCTCCAGGAAAGGCTTGGGATAAAGGGAGTCCTTCCATCCTTCTGGTAGGAATGCAGCCCCTGGGTCTGGTGATGGTACCAGAGGGGGCTTCTACCCCCAGGGTCCCTTCTCTCCCTGCCAGGGGATTCGCTCACTGGGACCCTGACTCCCCCTGAGCTTCCAGGCAGCCCCTGCTCCAGGCAGGGAGAGCTGTGTGTAATTACAGACCCTAGTAGCAACGCTAATCTCTGCTTGCGGGAATACACGGAACAGGTCGGGAAGAGCTCACGTCCTGTCCAGCATGGCCAGGAGGAGGGCATGGAGACACAGCCTAGCATGGCCTAGGAAGGAAGTCCCCAGGGCAATCCCCGGGGTGCTGGGGACCCCGAAATTAGTTTGGCATCACCACAGTACCTGAGCCCCACACTCCAGATCTAAAAGAAGGATGCTCTGGGACTGTGTGGGGGTGGGCAGGGCTGCTGGCCTGGTGTCCATGGCTTCTCCAGGGCTTTACTGAGCACTTGTCCTCTGCCATGCTCTCTGCCTCGGTCTCCCCATGTGCAGAAGGAGGGGTGGGCGAGCAGGCGTGTGAGCCATCCTGCTGCTGGGGGCAGGAGTGGTGGCACAGCCTGAGTCACCCTGGGCAGGCTGTGAGGACAGCGAGGCACCGCAGGGCTCAGCATGGCAAGCAACCCCTGCAGCCACAGCTACACCCTCTACTCAAAACTACGTCCTCAACCCCAGCATGGAGCTGCAGATGGCTCCAGGCAGGAGAGCGGTTTTCAATGGGCAGCATGAGTTTGGATGAAGGTCTGGCCTCTCCTCAAGGCTGAGCATCCCCACATTGCTGGTACCATTTTGCACAGCGGGAAGGAGAGCCCAGCTCACTAGAGACATCCCAGCCCAGCTTTGCCTGCCCAACTCCCAGCCCTGGGCAACCCCTACCCTCCTGCCTGGCCCCAGTGGGTGCCTCTCCCTGGACTGCAGCACCAAGAGATGCCTGTCCCCACCAG
Organism: Chlamydotis macqueenii; assembly: GCF_036417535.1. Taxonomy (NCBI): domain Eukaryota; kingdom Metazoa; phylum Chordata; class Aves; order Otidiformes; family Otididae; genus Chlamydotis; species Chlamydotis macqueenii. Next base: position 27,018,534 of record NC_141563.1, read on the forward strand.
CACCGCTCCTCCTGGCACATCCTTCAGCCACGGTGGCAAACAAACGGCACCCGCACTGCCCACCCGGGCCTGACTCACCCAGCCAGTCCAGCAGCCTCAACTATCCGGCAGAGAGCTGGCAGGTTTCTCCCCACATCTTCTGGCCTTGGCATGACTCAATGCCCGCTCGCCACCGGTGCTCGCAATGCCGCTCCCTTGCCGTCCGCCCAGCATCACCCAGGCAGGGCGGCTGTGGCATTGCGGGGAGCCGGCCGGCACCGGGGCAGGATGCCGGAGCCCAGGCGCAGAGCCAGGGAGGCAGGGCAGGAGCCAGGGCGATGCATTGCCCCAGCTTGGTGCTCCAGGAACTTGCCCATCCGGATGGGGAAGAGGCAGGTGCCAAGCAACCATCCGGGAAATCGCGGCAAGATCCAACACGACTGGCCTGACAGGCTGGGAAACAGCCGGAAAGAGACAACCCGGCCCCTGTGTCACGGTTTGCAGCCACCGTTCTGGGGAGAGGCACCAGGAAGAGCTTGGGGCAGCTCCCCAGCCACCTGCTCACACGAGAGCTCACCGCTGCCGAGTGAGCCGGTGGTGCTGACTGGCACACCGCTGCACGCTGGGAACTGCTGCCTGGGACACTTGGACGCATGTGACTACGGTGCAGGTGGACAGGCACGCACCCTGACACCACACGCACCTTGCAGTGCGCACTCCTGCATACACACACGTGCCCCCCGCAATATCCCACCCCGCAGGTGCTGTGCACATCCCCACACGCGTGCACCGGCCTCCCCACACACCAAACACAGTGTGCATACACCAGTGTCCCCCATAGATGCATGTACCTCTGCAAATGCCCCCATCTGAACGCATGTGCACCCCTTGCATGCATGCACACCCTGTACGTGTATATACACGCCCTACACACAGGCACACGTCGCATGCACACCACACACACCCACCACATCCATGCATAGCCCACCCAGACCCCATGCCATGGATTCTGCCCCCCACGTCCCATGTGCACACCCATCACACATGCAAACCCCTCACATGCCCACACACCCCACTCCCTGCCCTGCCCCGTGGCTCAGTTTGGGCTCGTATGTGCCCGCACGCCGCATGGGGACACGGACACGTGGCACACTCCCATGGACATCCCCAGATCACACATCTCCTCACTCCTGTACATCTCCCACGCACATGGACCCCTCACTTGGCTGCCTCCCCCGGGGATGTCCCAATGTGGGGCTGGAGAGATGCTGTGGCATGCCGGCTGCCTGGACTCGTCCTCCACCCACGTGGCCGTGCTGCCCTGGGCTCAGCCACAGCCCGGCAAAGCCACTGCACACGTTGGCACCGGCATGACCCCATGGTCCTGTGGGATGGCAGCTGGGGGGAGAGTTGCTGCCATGCCAAGGTGGGTCACGCCTCGCCCCAGCGCTGGGCCAGCTCTTGGCAATCCCTGGCACAGCTTTGCTGGGCCCCAGAGCGGATCTGGGAAGTGCGGTGCCAGGAGGGATGGGCAGGCAGTGGGAGAGGCACATGTGCTCCTTTTGGACAGTGAGCCACCCCGAGGAGCTGCTGGGGGCATCCTCACTCCCGTCCTGACCCCACCAGGCACCCGGTGCCCCCTCCCTCTGTTCCCTATTCCTGCAGCCTCCGTGGCACCCCATACCACCAGCCACGTGCATCCTGTGCACCCGAGGCCTCAGCAGCAGCTACGCTTGCAAGTGCCAGGCCATCCCTGGTGCTGGGAGGGTGACACTCCCTGCATGCCCAGGTGCGGCCATGGGGCAGTGCAGGTGGCCATGAGCAGGGGCCGGGGCCAGGGCAGGCTGGCTGAGGGCAGGGTGAGGTTTCTGGCAGCACTGCTGTGCTCTTCGAAAGAGTCAGGTGCGGCAGAGAGCTGGGGCAGGAGGTGGCAGGAGGTTAGCAATGCTGCATGCAGTGCCCAGAGCTGGGACACTGTGGCCCGGAGTGGTGGCAGAGGATGCAAACGCCTTCCACAGGCTGCTTAGGGTGAGGGGGACAAGGGTGAGTGCTCCCTGTGGGCTACAGGACCCCCAGCACCGAAGCTTCCCTGAGACAGGGCAGGAGCATTTGCTCTGTGCTGCTGGTGTCCAGGGTGGGAAGCCCAGCCCCAGGGTCGGGGAGGGCACTCCAGAGGGTCCGCATAAAGACAGGCGCCCATCACCTTGCACGGAGCCGTGCGTGGCCACTGGAGTTGGCACAGGCTGCCGGCACGGCTGGGGGCGGGTAAGGGTTTTGGCAGTGGAGGTGCTGGTGACTCAGAGGCAGGAAGAATGTGGAAAATGCAGCTCGGCCGCCATGCCACGTGAGATGCAGGCAGGGCCAGGCCTGCCAGCGCAGCCGGGCTCCAGCGCCGCGTGCACCACGTTGCGCGCAGTGACGCTCGGCCAGGGCAGCCGGTGCGCCCTGCTGACGAGGCGCCGTGAAGGCCCTAATTAAGTGCGTGGGTTGCCGGGACGGGTTCAGCTTGCCCTCCTCTGCAGTGTTGAGCAATCGTGCAGCAAGCTGGCACCATGCGGCCGCCTGCCCAGCTGGCAGTGGCAGCTGGCCGGGATGCTTTTGGGAGCCCAGGGGCCACGGGCTCGTCCTCTGCCCACTGCAGCCCTGCGCTGGGTGACCGTGGCAGGTGGCAGCTCCAGTGGTGATCGCCAGCAGCCTGACAGTGTGAAGAAAAGCTGTCTGAGCTTGCAGGGTGGCAGGGCGTGGGAAGTGGGGACCCCAGCTCCAGGCTTGTGTGTCTTGCTGTGACATGCCGCTACCCTGGTGCTCATGGATGCTCTCCATGCCCCTACTGCCCTCCAGGCCCCCTAGTCCAGCCCCAGCCCTGCCCAGATGTGTTTGCTCCAAAACAGACCCCATGCTGCTGGAAGAAGCTGCCAAGAGAACCCCAAGTCCTCCAAAGGTGTCATATGGAGGTGGCATGAGCTGCTTCTCCACTCATAGGTGCCTCCAGCCACCTCAGGGACAGGGAGAGGGTGGCCCTGGAGACTGGCTATTTCTGGCAAGACCTGGAGCACCAACATTTGCAGGTGATGTTGCCTTCACCCAGGGATGGAGATGGCAGCAGCTCCCGGGCACTCACACTCTCCACCCAGGGCAGAACTTGCGTGTCCCTCCAGGCAGGGCCGGCGTGTGCCCAAAGGGAAGTGGCCAAGGGATTTAATGCCCCAAGGAGAGGGAAAGGCTGCAGAGAGGTGGGTCCCAGCTGACGGCTTTCCTGGAACATCCCAGGAGTGCAGGCAGGACTCAGCCTGGCAGCAGTGGCAGGAACGGGGCCGGCTGCAATCCAGTTAACCACAGTCACAGGTCAAAATCTGGCTGAATGAGGCCATTGACTGAATGCATGGCAGAATCTGAACCCAGGACAAAAAGCGCAAGGGGGTTGCTGGTATCTTCTCTTCCACCCCGTGACTGTGCTGATGACCCTCTCCTGGACCAGGGACAGGTCCTTGGGGTCCAGGTGGGGTGAAAATAGTGTCCAGAGGTTTGGTTTTGGGGAAACAGCCATGTGACACTTGTCTGCTTGTCCTTGTCCTACCAAGGGATGACTTGGACAGGCAAAGAGCCAGGAGCACAGAGGTTCAGGAACCAGGGAGCCCTCCCAGTGCAGTGGTCTTGGGACCAGGGAGGTTTTTACAGGCAGGACTGGTTTGGATGAGTGGAAAAGGTGGTGAGAGCCAAGAGGTGAAGCTGTAGAGAGGGAAGAGACGTCTGGGGGCAGAGGGCACCCTCTGGATCACAGGCAGTGAAAGGCGGGAGGGCAGGAAGCTATGGGGTCAAAGTGAGTCAGGGGCGAGTCACGGCCAAACAAAAGGTGAGATGCTTGGATAAGAACTGCAGCTGACTCAGAGTTTCCACCTCTTCCAGAGCGTGACCACAGGGGACGGCTAGGGACAAGCTGGGACCCCGCTTCATGTGCAGCCAGTGCTGGGAGGAGGCGGCGGCTGCATCCTGATGCCGTTGGTACCCCAGAGCCCAGACCTGACCAGGGGAGCAGGACCCGCTGCCGTCCGAGGCTCCATCCAGCCCTGGTGTCCTGTAGTATGGGGGTTCCTGGAGGAGATCCCAGCAGGAGCCCAGCAGCCAGCCTGGGAACCTGGGCTGAGAGCCCATGCCTTCCTGGAGTGCCCAGGCAGATGCTGTTTGAATTAAATGGGAGAGATTTCCCCCTTATTAGCGGGCTATTAATCACATTGAGTTTTTTTTAAATTGAGCTGTTGCACAACAGGTTGAGTAACAACCTAATAACAGGCTGTAAATCTCGGTTTGCTCTCCGGGAGATTACAGATGTTAATAACAGATAATGACCCACAACTCACAAGCTGCTCCTCTCCCCCAACCCTTTGATCCCCCTGCTCTGTCCCTCACCGTACCCATCCCCCAGGATGGAGCAGGGCTGCAGGGAAACCCCCAAAAATGCAAACCGCCAGCTGACCTCCCGACCACCACCCAGCAGAGCCAGGAGCTGACTGCCAAGGTCTGCCTGCAGAAAGCAGCCCCCCACTGACCCCAACTCCTCCTGCAGCTCCCTGCCACCACTTTTGCCCTGCACCCCTCCAAAACACTGGTTTTTGGGTCCTTGGCTCTGTGCCCCAGTTCATGCTACCCGTCTTTTGCCATGGGAGCACAGGGAGCAGCAAAGCATCTTTCCATCTCCTGGGGATGCCGGCTGGGAGCTGGTGCAGGTTTCCTGGAGCACAGGACCGGTGCGGGGATGGCTGAGGCAGTTAGGGCTCAGCCCTCATGGGGAGGTTTCCAAAGACTGTCCCCTCCCCACCTCCTGCCTGCTGCCCCCATCCCTACCTGTTCTCTCGACCCAGAGGCCCCTTCCCAAAATGGGGGTTGACCACCTGAACGCATCCCGACATGACTTTCCATCCTCTCAGGATGTGTGCACACGCTGCGTGCATCCTTCCTTGGGGATGCGCACACCACTGCAAGCCCTGGGGCAGCCGGGCGAGGTGTTGGCTGCTCAGGGCTCGGTTCAGCCTCAGGTGCTGCTCTGGGGATAGGGACAGCCATGAAAGGGCTCCCTCTCTCCCTGCCCTGTGCATGGGACGGGAGCAAGGGGATGGAGGGACCCCGCAGGAGGGATTGTCTGCGTATTGCCGCCAGAAGTGGGGAAAAGCATGCAAAAAGAGGTGGGGGATGACTTTCTCCTGTCCCCTGTCCTGGGTCTGGCACCACCACGCCAGAGCATGGGAGCAGGGTGACAAGGGATGCCCGGCTGCAGGACTGGTGCAGCCTTTGCCATGGGGCATGGGGTCCCTCCGACCCCACACCAAGGGGACGTTCCCTGCCATCCCCACCAGCATCCTCCCAGAGCCTCGCAGGATCTGGGCCCGTGGCTGCTGCCACAGGGAGGGCACAGGTGCTGGCTGGAGCCAAGGGACGGCGTGCGGGAGGAGTCACCCAGCAGGCAGGGCTGGTGAGGGCCGTGAGTCACCACCAGCTTTCCCTGGGGTGGGACCGCCGCAGCCGCCCAGCATCCTGCTGTGCTCCTTGGTTGCACCGGGCAGCACCAAGCAAATAGCAAAACCCACTCCCCTGCCCCAAGGGCTCCTTCTCCAGCACGTGGGGAGCTCCCAGCCATGCCAGGAGCCTGTTCCCATCTCCAGCAGGCCAGATTAGGTGTGGGGCAGGCAGTGGTGGGGCCACGTCTCTTGTGCAGGCACCTGATGTCCCCCACCCTGCTCCTTGCAAAAAGGTGCAGATGGTTGGGGGGATTCTGGGTTCCCCTGGTGCAAGAACTCCTGCCACGCTGTGCCTACCCAGGCACTGTGTACACATCAGCGCCACATGGCAACAGTGACTGTCACCGGCGCTGGCACCACCGGCGGGGTCCGGAGAAGGATGGGGAAGCAGCTGTGTTTGCCATGAGAGGTAATTGCCGTCTGGGAGTCACAGGCCAGCGTCCTGGATGGCGCTGAGCCTGTGCAGGCAGCACCCTTGTGCCACTGTGTAGGCGTCCTCATGTCCCTCCAGGAACACTGTGCCGTCCCTCCAGCAGATCTGGGACACCATTGTAGGTGGCCACCAGGAGAGCTCATCCAGGCAGGACTTGGGCTCCAGCAGCTGCCTACAGTGAAGATTATACAGTGACGACCCAAGGTGGGGTCTGGGGTCCTCCTTGAGCACGAGGCGTAGGGCCACCATCCCATGGTATGGGAGCACCCAGCCCACCTCTATGGATGCGGAGATGGCTCAGGTCCGTCCTGCCTGCAGGTGCCACCTTGGGCCATGGGGCAGTGTCCCCTCCACACCCAAGAAAGGTGCTCCGTGGGGAGGGTGGCCCTGGGGGATGCAGAAAGGATGAGCAAGGAGGAAAGCATTTTCCCAAGAGGAGGAGATGCTGCTCAGCCCGCAAGCATGCCTCAAGGGATGCAGCAGCCATGGCCAGGCCATCCCGGGGCGCTGTCTGTCCCACCCAGCCCAGCCTCCAGCGGCTGGCACCCTGTTAGGCAGATGCTGAGCGGCGCTCTCCCTACCGGTACGTGGCACTGGGGCCGCTGGTCCTTTCCCTAGGGACACCTCGCAGCAGGATGACGGTGCCACTCCCTGGCTCAGGGAATGTGGGCCAGAGCTGCCCCAGCCAGTTTCCTTTCGGATGTTTTTAGTAGCCCTGCACGTGAGTCAGGGTGTTTGTGGGTGCTCCTGCGTCGCGCTGGCCCCACAGCCAATCCCCGGGTGGGCAGCAGGGGCTGCGGCCCTCTTCCCAACCTGTCCACAGCCACATTCCTCCAAGACCTGCATGGGGACTCAATCTCCTCCATGCAGCCCTATGGGGAAGGAAACCTCAGCAGCAGGGTGCCAGAGAGGGGTGCAGGCCAGAGCACAGCGGCGTCCCCATCCCAGCACCCAGGGAGGGCTGGTGGCCCTTCTCCATCCCTGTTTCCTGGGTTTCCCTGGCATTTGGGGATTCCCAGGAGCGGGGTGACAGCCACCTCGGCAGTGATGAAAGGTGATGGCGGGGAGGTTTGTGGCCAGGAGGTTGCTATAAGAGAGGCTTGGACCTTTGATATGCAGAAGCCTCCGGCCGGGCTGATTGCATTAGCGGGTTTAGTGCCCAAGCAGGCACCCAGCCCTGGCTATCAGGAGCAGACAAGTTACTAAAGGGCCCAGCTCCCATTTTAGATGCAAATGACCCTGCAATTGTGGACTTGGAGGGGAGAAGAATTCCAAAATCACCATCGAGTGGAAGCAGACCTGCCTGGAGACAAAAAGGTTCCCAGGCGGCTTGAGTGGCCTGGTAATGGTCCCATTGATGCCTCAGGTGCCAGGCATCACAGCCTCAATGCCTTCCCGGAACCAGCCCCTTTATGGGAAGTGCAGATTCCCGAGGAATCTCCCACTGTCCCCACCACCAGTCCGTCCGGGCTGCCCGCATGTCCCTCTGCCTGCCGCTAATGTCCCCAGGGCAGGTGGCTCCTGCCCCAGGGCCTGGAGCTGGGCTCTGCTCCTGGCTTTGAAGTGCATCAGATTGGACTAATGGGGAGGTGCATCCACCAAACCCTCACCCAGAGGGGCTGGGGGAGGTGATCCCCCACTCAGGGCAGGGGTGGTCCGGGGGAGGTGACCAGCTATGGCTGGACCCCCTGTGGTGTTCCGCAAGCCCCAAGACCCTATGGCTGTTTTTGCCCCATTTGGATCAGATGAGCTGGAGCAGACCCACTGGGTCAACCTTGGATTTGAGTCACCTCAGGAGCACCCCAGCTCCCTAAATCCACCCAAGGGCTTGGAGCAAGGCTGGGCCACCATCCCCACTGGGATGTGGCCGCCTCCAACCCCTCGGGGCAGTGAGGAAGGCCTTCCTCCTCCTCCCAGCACCATCCCAGTGCTGCTTTACTGTCCCCTGGGCAGCTTGTGCCACCCCATGCTCCCACCCTATACCTGTCCCCTAAGCTGCTGTGGGCTCTCCCTCAGGCAGGGTGGTGGTGGGAGGCTGCCCACCACCCCATGGCTCCTTACCCCCACACCTGGGCTGTAGGGCTGCGAGGGCAGTGTCCACAAAGGGCTTGGTGTGGGAAGTGCCTGGGATGTGGGGCTGGGCTCCCCCTGTTATGGTCCCTTGATCACTGCCCTGAGGGTAACCCAAAAACCAGACCCACAGAGTCTCCCAGCTCCACGGAGAGCTCCACAGCCCCACAGAGCCTGACTGCTGCCCCACAGAAGCTCCCCTTGCCCCCCAACAACCTCAGCCTCAGAGTGGGAGGGGTGTGGGGCCATGCATGAAGGACAGCAGTGAGGCCAGGGTGGCCTTGCAGCACCAACCCCTCAAAGATGCCCTCTTCCCCCCCAGACTCTGCCCTCCCCATGTCAGGGGCATGGCCATGCCACGGACCCCCCTCAAGCAGCCTCCTTGCCCTCACATGTGCTGTGAATTCAATCAGGTCTCATGCATCCCACATCTCTGTGAGGCGAGATGGCTTTACGGCCATCAGCTCTGGGAAAGTCCCCTGGGTTCCCTGCATCCTATAGTGTGTAGGATGCCAGGGTAGCAGGAGGGGCTGAACCGGCATGGTGGGGAGCACAGGACCTCAGGGTCCTGTGTGGTCACTCGCTCATGGTCACCACCGCTTTCAAAACAAGGCAGGTGCACAGGGCACGGCCTCTGCAAAACCACGTGGCTCTGCTTTGATGTAGGTGGAAAATTCCCTGTTTGGCCGGGAATCTGGGGGGCTCCAACACTGTGTATGTTCGGTGAGGAATTAAAAGCGTGTTTTGTTGGAAAGATTTTTCCTCTCCTGACTGGGGAGGCGACATCCGAACCTTATTTTCCTTTCCGCGCTGGGACACGCGCCAGCGGGGCTGAGCGGTCCTCGGGGAGCCACGGGATGCCGTGGCTGCGCTGAGCCCCTTGTCGGCACGTGGGAGGTGGTGGTGGAGCGGGATCAAGGTGTGGCAGGGAAGACGGAGCCGGGGAAAATGGAGGCAGCTAGAGGATGGGTTTGGGCTCAGGGCTGTCTGCCTGTAGCCCGAACACGCGCCGAGGTCAGGCACGGAGCCTGCTCGGCTGTGGGTTTTAAAACAGCACCTCGTCTGCCAAGGACCCTCCTACTTTGCCACGGGCTGGGTGGATCCTGGCCCCGCTGTGCACCTTGTGCTGCTGGCGAAGCGCTGCACGCCTGGCCAGCTCCGCTCCAGCGCCGCAGCCGCTGCGGGGCCGGGAGGCAGGGAGGGGTGCGCTGGCTGCTCCTGCCGCACGCCCGGCCGCGGCTGTGCACCAGCCCCGCTCGGGGACAAGCAGCTCGCAGCCGCTCCTGGGCATTGTCCGTCCAGGGAACGCTTCTCCCCAAGCATCCTCCGGCCTCGGCAGCACGGCGTCCTGGAGCAGGTGGAGAGGAGCATCCCCATCTCCCAGCATTGCGCTCAGCAGCTGGGGGTCCCAGGGACCTTTCACCCCAGGGTGGTGGTCTCTGCTGTGGGACCAGGCTTGCGGGACAGCAGCACCCCTTCTGCCTGCTTCCTGCAGGGCACCAGCTTAGGGCAGGAGCACACTGGGGCTGTTACATCAGGACCACCCAAGGAGTGCAGAGGTGTGCACGCTGGGGCTGGGAAAGCCCAGGCTTGCCCCTAATCACCCCCCCCCCCACTATCCCACTGCTTGCAAACGGCATCTGGGTCTCCTCGGAAGCAAAACCTTGTGAGAACCTACTCTCCAAGGAACCTGCTGCATTGCCAGCCCTGCAGGACGCTTGGGGATTGATGGCTGTTGTAAGGATCTTCCTCCATCCTTTTGGATGTGGGTGCTGCCCTGGGGGACGCCGGCAGCCAGGCACAGGCTCTGCGGGAGCCAGGGTGCTGTGGCTGCCGCTCAACCAGCTGTGGCACCACCGGCACCTCACACATGTGTGCACATTCACCCGCGGACGAGCTTGTAAGGTCCCTGGGGATCATGTTCATGCCACGAAGCTTCAAAGCTTGATGGGTGCTGCGAGGCAGCCCCTCTCCATCCCCAGAAACGGCTGCAGCCTCAGCGAAAGGGAGGGCAGGATTTGGGCTCTGGGTCTGCACTGGTCTTTCTTCATCCCTCTCCTGCCTGCCTGGATTTGTCTCTGTCCATCCTTGGATCAAAAGCATCCAGTGGTACCCCCTGTCCCCCCTGTCCCCACCGTGTGTCTCCAGTGCATGCCGGCAACGCCAGCACCACCAGGGCAGGCGAAGCAGACGGTTTTCTCCGCATGACTCATGCTGAAACACATGACGTTCACCATATTTCAGGGCTTTTGGCTTGGATGAGAAAAACACCAGGGCGTAAGAAAGTTTCTTTGCGAGACACTCTTAAAACACTGGAGGGACTTCTCCTCCCACTTGCTCACACTCTAATTTTTTGGGAGAAAAGTAGCATTTTTAGTAAAATATCCTTTTGATTGTTTATAACATGGAAAAAAGACAATTAAGCAAAATGTTTTGTCTTGATTTATAAAAAAAAAAAAGCTGAAGACGATCCTGGTCCATCCCAAACAGCTCCTGGCTGCACACAGTGAGCAGTGAGTGGCCTTGCAGCCGGACACGCTGCCTCCTCCCTCTGCCCCGGCCCCTCCAGCCGAGCCTTCATGTAGGGGGCCAGGGAACCACATGGCCACTGTGCCCGCTTGCTGCTTGCCTGCTGTGCCGTGCCGTGGCCACAGCCGGCACCGCTGCCCGTCCTGGCGCGGCTCTCCCAGCCGCTCGACGTGGTTTCGCTGCTGCATTTGCTTGCAGGGTTATCTACTCCGGAGCTGGTGTTGGTTTTGGCACGCAGCGCCGGGACCACACCTACTATTTAAATACCACAGCCAAGGGCTTGGAGGGGGAAAAAAAAAAAAAGGGAAAGAAAGAAAACGAATACGAAATATTTGTTGCGGTTTGGAGATATACACACACATGCACACACAACACAAACACACCAGCCCGGCTCCAGGTCGCTGGCAGCCGAGGAAGGAAGACTCGGGCTAAGATTGTCTTCAAAACCACGCTGGCGGTGGAGTCTGCCGAAGGGAAACCTTTTGGGCCAAAATTAGCCCCTGCCGCATGCCAAGCCGGAGTCTGCTCTCACCCGGGCCAGGGAAGCCGGGGCAGCCCTGATGGCACAGCCAGGGCCAGGGAGCTGTGCCAGCCCTTCCTGGGTGCCTGTGCTCCTGCTGGGATGTGAAAAGCTGAGGAAAGTGTGCCAGGGATGGAAATCCCCAGGGAGGCAGCCCTCGTGGGGATGGGAGGGTTTTCCTCCCTCAGCGCCCTGGAATAGCAGGTCCTGTCCTAGAAATGCCCATCGGGGCGGCAGCACTCGCAGTGGGGCCAGGGTGGCTGGGGATGGAGACGGGCAGCACTGCTGCTCGGTGCTGGCGTGGGATAAATGGGCACCCAGCAGCTGAGGATGGGCTGGAAACGAGGAGCATGGGTGTTCACAGAAGCAGGTGGCTCTGGCCACCCCACAGCCTTTGGGATCGGGGGACATCTGGGACGGGCTTGATCACAGCAAGGTGGCCCAAGGGACACTGAGTGGCCGTGCTGTGCCGTGTTGTCCCACGCAGCCAGGCCTGCCGAGGCGGCTGGAGCAGGTGGATTACCACCACCTTCCTTTCCCCAGGCTCCTTCCCGGAGAAGTTTTCCCGATGATCTCACTGGATGCACATTTCTAAATTGTTTGGTTGATTGTTTCATCATCGGAGGTCAATTAAAGAGAAGGCGAGTTCCTGTCACCCTGCTCCGAACCCCTTCACTGCCAGAGCCCCAGAACAAAGGGAGGAATTGGGCTTGGGCTCGGTCAGCTTGGATTCCCATTTGATTATTTCCAACAAGGGAGCAAATCTATTTTGGAGCTGGTATTCCCAGGGGATGAGCTCACCCGCACAACGCATGAGCAGGGTTGGGGGAAAAAAAAAATAATAATAATACAGCCTTTTGTAATGTGTTGCAAACCTATTTACTACCAGGGAGGCTGGGTAATTAAATGCCACTTCCTGGAGCAGAATGAAGCAGCTTTATGTAACGTTGGTGTGAAGGGGTTTGCTCCCAGCGCGGGGTGGCCGCTGCTCCTGCCGGACACTGCCAGGTGTGTCGTGGGCGAGAGGATGCACTTTCGTGGGCTGTGCGAGTGCAAGTGCACCACGGCATCCAGCGTCCCGTGTTGGAGTGAGCGGCTTCGGTGCAGCGCCGTGTCCCAGGGGCACGGGATGGCGCTGGGGTGGCTTTTCTGTGCAGTGCTCTATGCTGTGTGATTTACACCGACGAGTTGGCTGCAGGCAGATAACTGCATGGGAGGAGTAACAAAATCAGATGTCCTGGAGAACAGCTTCCACCCAGAGCAGGACAGCTTCCCGGCTCCCTGCTCATCCTGCTGTCCCCTGGGCTGTCACACCAGGGCCGTGTTCCCATGGGTGCTGATGACTCACGGTGCAGCCCGTTCGCTCGGCCCCACGCCACAGCTCCATTCGGAAAGTCATCGCCCCGTCGGGGCGGCAGTGTCTTGCTTACTGTGGCCACACCAACGCCCAGCCTCTGGGACCAGCTGGGCTTTCCCCGGGCTGGGAAACGGCGTGGACTTGCGTGAAGCAGGGCTGACTGGTGCTGAGCTCGGCGCCCACACTTTCCCTGCCTCTGTGCATGGGCAAGGGAGGTTTTCCCCACCTGCTGAGAGTCCGAGTTCATTGGAGGCTGAATACCTTAGAGTATCTTCGGGGAGTAGGGATGGATGTTGCTCAGAAAAGAGTGGTGAAGATTTTTACCTGGATTATTTGAAACTTTTGTAGTCAAATTGCTCATATGTGTTATACAGCCATTAATTCCCAGTGCATGAGAGAAGGGCTCTAACCCTGTGCAGTGCAGCGGTATCACAATGCCCACTGCGAAACTCCCCCTGCAACCTGCTGCCACTGTTCCTGGAGGCTTTTTTTTAAAGATTAATCTGGAGATGTTGGGAAAAATATCCTGTATTCTTCCCAGCCTCCCCTGTTGCTCACAAGGAACCAGAAAACAGTAATTCCTCCTTTTACCCCTGGAGCTGTTGGGGTGGCATAGGTCCTCTCCAGCGCTGTTGTGGGTGGAAGCCAAAGCGAACTGCTCCTGCGGCCACAGTCCAGACCTGGCTGCTGTGGGGGGCTCGCCGGGCCAGAGGCCAGGATGTGGCCCTGGGCTGGCACGTGAGCATGAGCGCACGCGTTCACACGTGAGGCCGCTGCTGCGAGGGCTGGCCGGACGCCTTGGGCACGTCGCACTGCCGATGGAGGCTGCGGTGTGCATTATGGGTTGGGACATTTCTCGGCACCGTGCCGGCTGTGATGTCCCCTCTAATCAGGAGGATACCCTGTCCATTGCGGTGCCGGACCCTGTGGCTCTGTGCAGAGCCCGCTGCTTTCAGCTTTCCTGTACCAGTGAAAGTTAAGCAGTGGAGGAAAAATGTTGCTGTATGTTATAGAGGAAGAGAGGTAAAAAGGGCAGGAAATTTGCACCATGTCCATTTCCCCTTGGCCCCCGGCCGCTGCTCATTCCGGATTCGGGATTTGCGTAGGCAGAGTTAAAAATAACAGGGGTATATAAAGAAGGACAGAGAGGGCTGTGCTGGCCCCGCAGCCGCCAGGGCACAGCCAGGCAGCAGGCAGAGATCAAAGCAGGATGCGGTCCAGGCAGCGCAGCGGGGCCGGGAGCGCGTGCGGGGTCTGGGGGATGCCGCGGTGCTGCCACGCTGGGGGTCAGCAGCCTCCCTGGGCAGGCGGCTGGGCAGCACCCGTGGGAGATGAGGCCATGTACATTCCCATAGGCAGAGACGTCACCCCTGAGCCCTGTCCCTCCACAATTTTTGCTCCATGGTGACATTCACCAGGAGGGACCTGACCTGGCTCCTTTGGCCAGAGAGCTGTGCGGGGAACCTGGATGTGCCCTCAGCCAGAGCACCCTATCCCAGGGTCGAGCTCCCTGCCAGTGCTGCTGGGGTGCTGCCTGCCTCCCCGAGCCCACCGGCAGCCCCAGTCCTCAGCCATGCATCCCGGTGCTCCCTAAGCCCAGGGCAGGCAGGGCGGACACAGCAGCTCGCTCGGCCGGTGCAAACGAATCTGCCCTCTGTGCCCTGATAACATTGTGTTTGTTGCAGAGCGGGAAGAGCCTGCCAGGACACGATAAGAGCAGATGACTTTACTCTGGACCCACTCCGGATTGAATTATGCTTTAATTTCATTTTCGGTTCCTCTTTTCTTTTCAGGAGGGGAAGGGGGCTTGCAGGGGGTGTGGGCAGGTCTGGGGGCTCCTGGACCCTTCTCCAGGCAGGCCAGCCCCACGTAGAGAGGAGGACAGAGAATAAAACCTAGACAGATCTCCTTTTTGCCCTCAGAAACATAACCCCGCAGCATCACTGCAGCCCAGGGTGCCCTGCTGGGTGGGTCCCCATGGCACCTTCCCATGGGGTCCCCTGAAGAGCTTTCAGGCTCAGGTTTTGCCTCCCAGTGAAGCAGAAACTCTCCGGGCTGTGACATAGTGGCCCGTGTTAGAGAGGCTCCACGGTTCCTGTCAGAGAGGGGACACGGGAGATGTGCCGAAGGAGAAGCCCCGGCTTCACTCCAGGCCCCTGGCTCCAGCTGACAGAGCACGGGGAGGGATGCAGTGCAGGTGTTTTTCAGTCCCCAGTATTTTGCAGGGTAGGGGACTTCCTTGGGTTTACCGGGGGTCCCCCTGGGCACTGATGCTATCTCCGGCAGTGCCGTGGGGCATCGCCCCACTGCCTGCCCCATGCGTGCTGCATGCCGTGAGGAGGGTGCCCCGGCACTGTGGCGGTGTCACCAATGCTCTCGGCCTGACAGAGCCACCTCCAGCACACCACGCTGGGCACAGCACGTTCCTCCACTGCCAGATGTGCCAAGAGCAGGGATAACCATTAACCCTTTCCTCTTTGGCCATTGCCTGAGCGGGTGGCCCTTCCCACCCTCTGTTTGCTCTCCCGCTGGGCTGCTGTTTGATCTCCTGGGATGGCAGCGACTTTACAGCCTGCAGTCGTGGCGCGGAGATAATCCACGTTTCCTAAACGGGCTTCTGTCAACAGCGGGCTGTGCACGCACCGACCGCTCCCGCTCGCCTCCCTCTTGGCTCGGAGGAGGCTCCCGTGGCTGAGGGGCTGGCAGGGCTGCGCTGAGGACCCCCGTGCCCACCTCGTGGCTCACAGCAGGCAAATCCCTCCTGTGCCGCCCTCCCCGACTCCCTGCGTGGTCAGCTCTGGCAGCGCTTGCGCTGGTGCAGTGCCCAGCACGGTGCCGCTCCCCAGTGCACCGACCCTCCCACCATGGTATCAGCAATAAGAGTTTCCTGGGGAATATCCCAGATTTGCAAGAAATACCGCCTGTAAAAATGAACTTGATCTGCTGGCGACGCCTCTCGTGAAATAAGTCAGTGCTGCACGAGTGCAGATGCCAAATCTGCCTGGAAAAGGGGAAAAACGAGTGGAATTAGTTTGTCTCCTGTGGTATCTGCTCTCACTTATCTATAAAAGTTTGAGACAGGACCTGCCTTGCTATTAATTATTATTTGGCCAAGAAACAAATAATAGGATTAACCAGTGACTTAAATAAGCTACTCTAGGGGCCAGGCTAAAAGAGATTTTGAGTGATGCCCACATGCTTCTTTGCCACTTCAGAGATGATTTTTTCCGAGGTAGGACTTTGCAGGCTGTGTGTTTCGACCCGCGGGTGGCATTAATAAACCTGCTCCCTCTCTGGCAGCCGGGCACGCAGGGCCCGGGCAGCAACCCAGCGTATGCTCTGGAAACCAGGGCAGGGATTCTTGGTAAAAGGGGGAAGATTTGAATCGTTGTTGTTCCACTGGATTACTGAAATAATTTATTGCAGTGCTCCACCCTTATAATTAAAGCGCGGTGATGAAAGCAACTGGTAGAGTAGCTTTGGATCCAGAAGCAGCGTGTGTGTGTATGTGCGCACCTCACCTTTGGTGTTTATATTTGTTTTTTTTCAAATTGACTCCTCGCTTCTGAATAGTGCAGGCAGCAGCCCCAGTTCTTAGAAAGGTATCTGGGGATGGAAAGCCCCAGAAAGCAGGGAGACAGGCTCTGGGAGATAAGGGCCATTGCTTCTCGACAAGCGCAACAGTAGCCGGGCCATTCCTAGTACTGGCTGGATGGGGGCCAAGTGGAGAAGGTCTTGCTACGAGCTGGACAAGGTGGCAGAGAGCCCCTGGGAAGGGCTGCCCAGCGCCCCAGGTCTCCACGTTGTGTACTGACTCGCTGGCATGGAGTGGGGCACCTGAGTGTCTCCTGTGAGGTGGGACACCCCGGTCCCCTCACGTCCCCTGCCGTGGGAAGCCCTCAGGTGGACAGCACTGTCACGGGGGCTCTGTGGGACAGGCAGGATCAGCCAGCCGGCCCGTGCCTCCCACGGCAGAGCGCTCAAGGGCTCAGCTGCTGCACCGGTCCCCAGGCAGGGCAGACAAACGTCCCACAGGGGCTGTGGGGCAAGATGAGGCGATGCAGGCTAGGTGCCAGCTCCTCAGCAGGGTCTGCTGGGCAGTTATCTCGACTCGCACACGCACCCTGTGCCTGCCAGATGTGAGTTGGTGTGCTCTGGGCTGCTGATTGCCCCACCGACAGCACCGGCTCTGGGGGCCGCGGCTTCAAGGGCGCCATTACATGAAACGAGTGGTGCAGGGTCACCGGGGCTCAGCCACCCCGGCTCAGTTCCGTGGCTCACATGAGCACCCGTTGGCGACGGCACCTTTGCTCGCTGACGCGCCCGGCGTCCCCCGTGGCGAGCGCTGTGCCCGGCTCACCAGCCAGCCTGCTCTCTTCTGTGACCCGGCACGCTCACACACGCGTCCACGCACACCGGCGTGCGACACGGCCATTACCCTTGCCTCAGTCGGGGCAGG
The DNA here is from genome assembly GCF_036417535.1 of Chlamydotis macqueenii. Taxonomy (NCBI): domain Eukaryota; kingdom Metazoa; phylum Chordata; class Aves; order Otidiformes; family Otididae; genus Chlamydotis; species Chlamydotis macqueenii. The sequence continues at coordinate 27,035,394 of NC_141563.1, forward strand.
GTCAGGGACCCCCGGGTCTGCGAGCTACAGCCCCTCTCCCCGCTCGCAGCGTGGGGCAAGGCGTGGGGGCAACCGCTGCCCCACTCACGTCGCAGGGACGGGCAGGGGGGCTTTGCGATCCACATGGGCACCCCTGCCCCTTTTTACCGCCGCGGAGCAGGGCGCGGGTGGACCTGCCCACGCAGCCCAGGCGCGGGGACCCCGTCCACGCTCCCGCGGCGCGGCTCCGTCTGGGCAGCGGCGACCGCCGACCCCCGCCCGCCAGGGCAGCCCCACGGGGAGGGGGCGTGGCTCAGGCGACGGCAGAGCCAATGGGCGGCGGCGGCGGTGAATATCAATGCAGGTCGGGCCAATAGGGGCGCAGCCATGCTGTTAACAGCTTAGGGGCGCGGGGCGGCGCAGAGCAGCGCTGCCGCCGCCGCGGGGAGCGGAGCGGTGCTGGGCTCCGCGCACCCCCAGCCCGCCCCGGCTCCGCTTCTCCCGCCCGGCACGCCATGGCGGCGGCCGTGGACGAGAGCACCCTGCCCTCCATCTCCACCTTCGCCAACCTGCTGCCGCTGGAGGAGCGGCCCGTTGACATGCTCCACGTAAGCATCGGGGAGGGGGGCGGCGAGGGGCGAAGAGGTGAGGAGGGTACGGGGCAGACCGCCCTGGGTGGGGGCTGCTGGCGGCGGCCCCCTCCTCCCGCCGTCGGAGGGCGCAGGCGGAGCGGGGCCGACCCGTCGGACGGGTTGAGGGGAGCCGCCGCCCCGAGCGGGAGGTACGGACGGTGATGCCCGAGCGGCGGGCGCCGCCGCAGCCGTCAACCCCCCCCACTTGCTGGTCCTGACGCCCCTCTTCCCCCGCAGAGGATGCTGCAGCCGGACGGTGCCGCCGCCGCCGTCAAGCGGGAGGAGGACGACTTGGGCAAGTTCGTGGACTTGGACTTCATCTTGGCGCACACCAGCAGCGGCGGGCAGGGGCCGCCCGGCCCCAATTACCCCCTGCCCGAGACCCCCGAGAGCTGCGGCACCACCTACGACAGCGACGGCTCCTACCCCACGCCGGGGAAATTTCCAGCGCCTTACCCCGAGGGCCAGGGCCACAGCTACGTGGCCGAGCTGCTCACTCCGGACCTGCCCGGCCACTGCGACCTGCAACGGAGGGAGTACACGGAGCTTCGGGTGCCCGGCGGCCCCCCGCCGCCCCACCACCACCATCATCCCCCCCACCACCCGCCCCTTCACCCGGCCCTGGCCCGCCCGCTGCCCCTGGACCCCGCGCAGCCCTTCGGGCCCCGCATCAAGAAGGAGCAGCCGGAGGAGCGCGCCTGCATGCTGGGGCTGCCCGGAGCCGACTACCTGGGGCCGGGTGCTGGCGAGCACAAGCCACGCGTGGCGTCGGGTCCCGGGCCGGGACCGGTGCCGGGGCCGCCGTTGCCTTACCCGGGCTTCGCCCACGGCCGCCTGGGCCCCCCCGAGGAGCCGCTGCCCGGCGCCGACCCCCACCTCCTGGCCGACCTGCCGCCCCACTACGCCGTGGGCCCGCACCGCTACGCCCCACCCCACTTCGCCCCCCAGCCGCCGCCGCAGTTTCATGGACACTTCAGTGTTTTCAGGGAGCCCTTGAAGGGGCCGGGGCCGGGCCCGGCGGGGCTGCCCGGGCTGTTGGTCACGCCGCCCAATTCCCCAGTGCTGGAGTATTTCCCAGCCGGGGCCCCCACTGAGGACTGCAAGCCCAAGCGTGGCCGTCGTTCGTGGGCACGCAAGCGGACGGCCACGCACAACTGTGAATACCCGGGCTGCGGCAAGACCTACACCAAGAGCTCCCACCTCAAGGCGCACATGCGGACCCACACGGGTAAGGGGGCGTGGGGGGGACGGTCACGCGGTGCGGGGGGGGGCGGCGGGGGGCAGGTAATGCGCAAAGGGTCCTGGGTGGGGGGACCGGAGGGGCGTGGTGAGAGTTGCGAACGAGCTCCGGCGTGGCTTGTAGGGTGTGGAGGGGCGTACGGAGAAGACCCCCGGGGGCACACCACCCGCGTGGTGGGGGCACCCAGAGAGACCCCGTAGCCGGCACAGGGCTGCCCGGAGGGGTTCTGCGTGGGGCAGGGTGCAAGGGGGGATGGCTCCGGGAGTGCTCAGAAGGACCCCCGTGGTGGAGCCGGGCAGTGGTACACGGGGACCGAGGCACACAGCGAGACCACCCCCATGACACCCCTCCGTGCTGGCCTTAGGGTCCATGCAGGAGCCCTCCCTCAATGGGATGGGGGACAAATTGAGGGTTCTGGGGGTGTAAGGTGAGACCCTCTGGCCGAGCTGGGATGGGGCACATGGTGCGGCCCCAGAGCAGGGACGAGCAGGGGGGCACCCACAGTTTGAAGTGCGGCAGGGCACATGGGGAACGGCAGAAAGATGGGGGACGAAAGGAAAAGTGGGTCAGGCAAAGGTGTGCAGGGGATGTGTATACAGTGGGGCTCCCTTCTCCTAAGGGTGGTGGGCAGGAAGTCCCCCTGAAAAGTTGGGGGTGCTGGGCAGGGGAGCACAGGGAGGATGAGTACCTCCAAGCCCACTGACACCCCCTCTCCTCTGCAGGCGAGAAGCCCTACCACTGCACCTGGGAAGGCTGTGGCTGGAAATTTGCCCGCTCTGACGAGCTGACCCGCCACTACCGCAAGCACACAGGCCACCGGCCCTTCCAGTGCCACCTCTGCGAGCGGGCTTTCTCCCGCTCTGACCACCTTGCCCTCCACATGAAGCGGCACATGTGAGCGGTGGGGCCACGGCCGGACTCGATGTCCTCGGAGCCAGCTCACAGTGTAAATAGCGTTGGATCGAGGACGGCACTGGGGAGCAGCCCGGCCGCCCAGCCCTCCTTGCTTGTAGTTGATAACTAGTTTTCTCCTCCTGCTCCTGCTGTGAGAGCTGGGCCCAGCCGAGTGGTGGGGAAGGGCTGCTTTGGGGGTGTAGATGGGGAGCAAGTGTCTCCAGCCCCTGCCCAAGCACCACCACTCAGCTCCCCACGCCTGGAGAGTCCCCCCCGCAGCCAGGGGGCTGGTGCAGCTGGGATCTGTCCCCAGAGCTCCTGTTTTGTATTTGGCATCAGCTTAAAAACCTTTCTCCCACCCTGATCTTGGCACCCTCCTTGGCTCCAGGGATTGTGGTGGCTGACTCTGGCCAGATTTTGGCCAGAGCTGTGCACCCACTAGGTGCGTGGGTCATGGCACTGGGAAGTGGGTTGCTGGTCTTCTTGGTTGTGGCCATCGGAACAAACCTCCTGACCCAAAAGCCCAGGCTGGATGGGGCGAGGGTGGGAACTGACTGTGGCTCGTGCCTATAAAGGTTTGCAGGGGTTGGCAGCGCAGCGTCACCTTCCACAGGGAGTGGGGACGCTCCCGTCGCCAGCTTGGGACCCTGCCGGGCTGTCCCGTCCTGGCCATTCCCACAGTTTTCTGCTTGGGAGCCTAAAATGGCTCTCTTGGCTCTCGTCTGCTTTCATTTGTCTTCTTCCCCTCAGGATGACACCAGGTACTGCTGCAGCTGCCTTCCCCATGCTGCTTTTTAAAATTTAGTGTGTAAAGGACAGCGAGTCCAGCTAAGAATGCCCAGGTCTCTGCTATACTTGAAACTTTCGTAGAAGGAAAAAAAAAGAGAACTCCAAAGAAAATGAGTCTTTTTATGTGCAGCTTCTGCAAAGCAAGTTGTAAATTAAACAAAGCAGTAATATATAATGTTTCTGTTTTTTAATATATTTTTTCTTCCAGCTGGGAACACAGATGAGTCTCGGCTTTGGGAAGTGCACTGTTCCTGTCTGTGTATATTGTTAATTAACATTTCTCTGCTTGGGCACGTTAGGTCTCTCGCACTCTGAAATGTTACTTTTCTTTATATGCAAACTGTTGAAATATTGTGATCTGCTGTATAATAAATAAACAAGATGTAAACATGAAAGAGCCAGGAGAGTTTACTTTAAAGCTTTCTTCTGAGAGGAGAGGGTGAGGCTGGGCTCACTTGTCAGTAAATATTTACATCGATGTTCATTTCTGCTTAAGTTAGCTGCGGAGGATCGATGGGGAACGCCCAAGCCTCGGCATCCAAGCAGCATCTCCTGTGCAACAGCTCTTGAGTCACCTCACTTCCCTGTGCCTCAGTTTCCCTAATCTGCAGATGGGGCAATTGCGGCACCGGGATGGCGTGACTGGTCCTGTGGTGAGTCACTGCTGAGGGGAACGGCAGCCGAAACCGTACCGGGAGCCTTGCTGGTCCTGTCTTCTTCCCCAGCGGTCCCGTCCCGCTGTCTCCCGCAGCAGCAGCTCTGTGGCACCGGCCTTGCGGTCACAACTGGGAGGTTGGTGGTTGCCACTCAGCCCGGTGTGCTATCCCTGCTGTCCTCCCGAAGGTGGCCTGGCAGCTTGGCGGGGTTCAGGTGTGGAGGTTTCCCTGCGTTAATAGGTGGTGACTCAGCACAAGCGTGCTGGCAGGTCCCAAGCTCAGCAAGCAGGTCTGGCTCCATCTCTCCCACGGCTGATTACCCGTGATGCACGCATCCCTCTGAAGGCTGGGGCTTGTCTGGACCTGACACTGTGCTGGCAGTGCAGGGAGTGTGCTGTATGGGCTGTGGGGTGCCCTGGCCCAGGGTGGTGGTGGCTTTCTCCTCCTGTGTTCACTGCTGCAACCCCAGGCTGCTGGCCAGGGCTGGGGGACGCCCTGGAGCTCCATGCCCTGGAGCTCCTTGCCCCGCAAGCGGAAACTGTAGCTGTGCTGCCAGCATGGGCTGGGCAGGGCTGATCCTGCTTCTTCCCGCTTTCCTGCCTGCAGCTGTGGAGAGTCAAGCTGGGAAAAGGGATGGGAATGGCAGAGCGGGACTGATGCCTTCCCCCAGGGGTGGCTAGTGTTTTCAGGTGAGGCTGAGTGTCCTGGGGCCAGCACCCAGCCTTGGGGTCTGCCCTGAGCAGGTAGAAAAGCGTGGGTTGTCTCCAGGTGGGGTGGTGGCAGTGTGGGATGTCGCATCCTGCCTGCGGGCCTGGGCATGGGACCATGAGACTGCTTCCACAGGTGTCACAGATCCACCAGCCTCAATCACTTGTCCTTTTCACAGCTGCCTCCACCCTCTGCTTGCCCCACTTTCTGGGAGGTGCCTGCATGGGGGCGACCATGCTGGAATGCAAGAGACCTGCGATGGGGTACCAGGGGTGTCCTGCTCCTGGGACCCTCGGTACTCAAAGATAAGGGTCCGACGCTGGCCGGCTAGCCAGAGGGAAACTGCTGTCTCTTCCCAGAGTCTCATTCAAAACGTCACACAGAGGGAGAGGGAAAGGTGTGGGCTGTTTGAATTAGCGATGAGTCAGGCTGGCAAAGCCAGATGGGGAGAGAGTGCGTGCCTGCGTGTTTGTGTGCGTATAAGTAATCTCTGGCTTTGTGTTTTTATTATGATTATTATTTTTATTTCCAGGGGAACGATGAATTTCTCCAACCATCCTGTCCCACTGGAAAGGCTGGCTCTGCTGTCCTGTCCTCCTGAAGCATCCTGGGAGCCAGAGTGACGGTCCGTGGCTGTTTTGAGGTTCGGCTCTGAGATCAGAGCACAAACCAGTTCTTCCTCACCTTTCATCATCGCTACGCTGGGGCGGGAGTGAGGCCCAGCTCTGCTGCCACTGCCTCACAGGGAGGCGAGAGCAGGGCAAGGCGCTTCGGCTCCTTCTCTGGGCAGAGCCGCTCCGGGTTGACTGCCCAGGGCCCGGGGCAAGGCGCTCCTTCGGGCACACCGTGGGGCACGGAGGTCACAGGGACCGGCATGGCCGGGAACCTTGCCTGGGTGAGGAGTGGCTGTAGTGGAAATGGCAATTATGGTTAATTTGTTGTTAATAAAAACCACACTCTTCCAATTGCCTGAGCCAAGATGCACTCTCCGTTGGAGGAGGGAGCCCAGTCCCATCCCCAGCAAAACCTGTCCTGCAAAGCGATGAGGGCAGCAAGAAAACACCCTCGGCAGTGCTGAGGAAGGCAGGGCTGGGGCACAATCCCTGCCTGTGGTCTGTGGCCTACAGTCAGCAGGAAAGTGCTTTGCCCCAGCCTGGCAGGGGCTCACAGGGACCCAAAATGCGGCAGACAACCAGGTGGGACCCTGCTTTGCAGACGACATGGCACCAACAGCGTGTCCTGTGCCGGAGGAGAGAGGGATGCTCCCGACGAGCCAGGCTGGCTCCTGGAGGGCTGATTTACCCACGTACAACCCCTGGGTCCCTGGCTGGCCCAGCCTGGGATAGGTCTCGGTGTCCTGGATCACACACTGGGCTGCTGCAGGGAGGGCGCAGAGGGAACGCTGGCTGGCAGGACAATGCTGCGGTGCCCACACCACTGTGCCCACACCGGGGCCACGCAGACCCTGTTCTAGAACGTATCTGCTCCTGTCAGCCTGGTGTTCCTTTCTCTCTTTGGTCACCTCCTGGCAAAAACGGCCCCCGGGAGCCCCGATGATGGCTGGTGCAGAGGTCCCTGAGCCCCTCTGCAAACCTTAAAGCTTAGCCCTGTGGCTTTGGGGTGCAGCCGAACCAGTACAGCAGGGAGGCAAGTGGGGAAGGGAAGGAGAAAGGCATGGAGAAACACCTCATGGCAGAGGGGTGAGTCATGGCTGCAGCTTAGGCTGGCACTCTGCAGTCACCTGCCAGCAGGAGCGGGGCCCTGGGGGCTTCATGGATGGAGAGGGGGCGAAAGAGCAGCTCAGGTGGGTTTCTGTCCTCTGGGGGCGACCCAGCTTGTGAGGATCCCCTGTGCTACAGCCAACGGGTCCCACAGAGCTGGCCCGGGGATACGGGGCTGTGGGGAGAAGCAGGGGTTGCAGGTCTGGGAGGGCTCCTTGCCCAGGGCTCGAGTCTGTGGTTGCTGTGATTCATTGGGACACTGTGGGGCTGGGGAGGGGATGTGGGTGCAGGAGGTGGGATGCAGCCTGTGTGCTCCAGGGTGGGAAGGATGATTTGGGGATGCTTGGAGGGCCTGATGCAGGCCATTCCTCGCCACAACGCTAGGTGGGAGCTCAGGTCCGCAAGGACGGGGTGTCCCTGCTGAAGGATGCTTCCAGGGCTGGTGTCCCCACTCCCAGCAGGACGGTGGGAAGTGTCCCATTCCTGCCATGGCAGGAAGGTCCAGCAGCCTGCCCCCGCATCCCCACCGCTTGGGGTGGGCCTGGCGCCGTGATAACGGGGCTGTGGCTGTCACCGCACCCTTAGGAAACATTTGGCTTCAGGCACCTGAACCCACGGGGAAGCGATAACTCCCCGTCTCGCTCGCCCTGCCTGGACCCACACCTGGTGCTATCGTGCCTTAGTCACACACCGAGAGTTTTTCCACTGCTGGGCCCCAGATAACCTCCTACCACCCCACTGGCCACAGTGTTTGCACTTGTCCTCCTCCACTGGTGCCAGGCTGGGAGACACGCACACCTTGAGCCCTGGGCTGGAGGCACGCACACCTTTGGCCTGGGGCCACCTTAGGCCATTCCTGGTAGCCAAGGCATGGGCAAAGGGTGTGAGGAGCATCCTTCTCCCAGGACCCTGATGGGGCAGGCAACTGGCTAGGAGCTGGCCAGTGCCGCTTTCCTGCCAGGGCTAAATGTGGGGGGACATCCCTTCCCCAGCTGCTGGGTGGCAGTGAGGTTGCCCCGGCTTGGCAGCCTGTGACCGCAGGATGGCAGGAGGTGGGTGATGGGGTTGGAGGACAGGACAGTGCTGCTGGCTTCTGCTGTCCCCCTGCCAAAGCTCCGGGGCACAGAAGCACTGGGCTCCCTGCCATTGCTGGCTTTCCTCAACCTCTCTCTGTGCCCTGGCAAGGCAGGACCCCAGTGCTCCCGGGAGGTGACAGACCAGGGCACGTGTCCCTGTGCAGGACTCTTAAGGATGGACTAGGTGTGTGCGGGCTGACAAGGGTCTCCAGCTGTGCCCCTTTGCTCTTTGAAGCCTGTGCAAGCTCTAGGATGCAGTGGCTGCTGCCCAGAAAAAAAATCTCTGGGTTCCTTTGAAGGCAGTGCTAATTGCTCCACTGCTGATCAGGTTAACAGGAGCACTCACCTAATGTGTTTCCCCTGCAGGTCCATACAGTTCCTGGTGGGATGCAGCCCCATAGTGGCACCCACGCTCAAAGAGGTGTGGGGGAGGCGGAGTGTGAATAACACAACCCAGCTGCCCACAATCTCCACCATTCATGAGGTTAAAAAGCTGCTGCCCTGGGGAAAGGAGCTCAAAATGTTGTGTGAAGTTTGTTGCAGAGCAGGAATTTGATCACCCTGCACTGGGGCAGAGCTTGGGCTCAGTCCTGCTGGGATAGGTCTAGAAGCTGGGCTTGAGCAAGTCAGGCCTAAAAGTGGAGGAATGTAATCAAAGCCCGAGGATATTGAACGGCCACCTGACTCTGGATTTTATTGAGGGGCTGGTTGTGTTTTCTGTAAGTGCTGTTTAACAACATGAACAGACTGCGAACGACCCGCTAGCGAGGGGCGAAGAGAGAGGTCCTCTTTCTCCGGTCTTACAAAGCCTTCCCTGGAGCAGCAGTGCCAGGCTTGCTGGGCAGGCAGAGCAGGGGTGAGACTGCAAAGGCAGAGGAAGGCAGCGCTGGGAAAGCCTTGTCTCCCTCTGCAGACCCCCACCTTGCGGGAGCCTGGACCCCACCTCCAGGCCAGCCATGGCAGGAGAACAAGGAAAGGTGCTAGAAATGATTAGGAACGACCACACACACGTGCTGATGGGCGTATGACTTCGGTGGGACGTGGCAGAGCTGAGAGAAAATGGGCAGGACAGGAGAAACCTCATGATCAGCTCTGTCCCTGTGGGAGGAAGGGCCAGGATACTAAAAGCCATCCCTGGCAGCATGGAAGTGTGCAGAAAAAAAAGGGTTAAATGATTTCTGGGGACAACAGATAATGTTCTGCTGGTGTCACCAGTTCCCATTGCGGCACACTGGTGCTGGCTGGGCTCTGGTGCAGAGGTGGTGTGCCACTTCCCGTGGGAAGGGATTGCCAGCAGGACGGGAACGGTGGCAATTCCAGCACAGCCTTGCTGGTCTTGAGGGGCTGCATGCGGGAGTCACCCCGGCACAGCAGGGTTCAGCTCATCTCAGGGCTGCTGTGCAGAAGAGATCCCCTCAGGGACACCTCCACTCCTGGGCTATCCGAGGTGGCTGGCAGATCCCAGGAGATCTTTGTGCCCTGTGCCGAAACCTTCTGCTTTGGGTAAACCTCTGCCAGGCAGCCTTGCTCTGCCTGGATGCAGCAGGAAGGTGATTTCTCAAAGTCCCTCCTGGCCCCACACTGCTGTTTCCCCCACCTTCCCCATTCCCCCCTCTTTCCTCCCACAGGGAAGAGGAAACAGGACAGTTCTATTAATAAAACTTTCACTCCCGGCTGCCCGCAGCCTCAGGTAAGCGCTGCAGCTCTGGAGCGATTAGGGATGGTTTATTTTTGCCAAGCGCGAAGGTGAGGAGCGTACGCTCTGTAAAATGAAGCCAGGAAGGGCAGCCCGAACGTGCCTCGTGGTGCAGCGCCCGCCTGGCAGGCGGCCACCTGGCACGGCCGGCTCATTGCTGGCAGGGAGAGTGCGACAGCCTCGGGACCCAGCAAAGAGATGGGAAAACTCCTGATGAGCTCTGCGGGGAGCTGGGGTCTGCCCCGAGACCCTGGGGAGAGCAGGGCACCTCTGCCACCACAGCCCGACTGAGACAGAGCCCCAACGCCAAGGCCCCGGGGGAACGGCCACCCCCAGCCCGTCACCTCGGGCAAGAGGGGTGGGCCGGCGAGGGTGGCAGCACCCTGGAAGGCCCCGGGCAACTTGCAGCCCCCCGACTCCCGCACACGGAGCGGCCCTCGGCCGCGCTGAGGCCCTGGCCGGGCACGGCTGTGCTGCCACCTCCTGGCGCGGCAGCGAGTCCCGCCTGCAGCGGGCTCTCCGCCCGCAGCGGGGAACGAGGTACGTCGGCCTCAAGCGGGCCCGGTGCTGCCGCGGAGGAAGCGGCACCGGCCTCGGGGCTGCCGCGACTTGCCAGGAGCGGAGCGGGACACGAACTCGGACCCGCCATCGGCCCCTTCACCCCCCCGCGGTGCGTCTCCCAAAGGGCTCCGGGCGCTTCCGGGCGCCTCTCGGCCGGGAGCGGAAGTGGCGCTGCCCGGGCCGTTGTAGTGGTCGCACCGTCCCGGTGGCTGCGGAGCCGGCGCGGGTGGGTGAGCGCGGGATCCGTTCAGTTTGAGGTTGCTGCGTTCCCGTGGCGGTCCTTCGTTCCCTCACGTTCTCCCATGGGCTTCCCGAGACCCCACCGTTGGTTTCCGGGCCGCGGACTCGGCGTGCGTGGCTCCCGGGACCGGCTGGCAACAAGGCCGCGTTGTTGGGCCTGGGGGGGATGGGGAGGCGATTGAGGGGGGTGTGTGTATATGTAGATGTACGCGTGTGTGTACGTACATCTCAGTATGTATGTATCTATATGCACATATACATGTGTGTGTATATATATATACACATACATACCCGTGTTTGTGTATGTACGGGGTAGTCCCCGTGGGAGGTGCACGTTAACCCCAGCCCCCTGCTTTTCTCCCGTGCCAGAGCTGGAGGGGACGGACGGGACGGCGGCGGGCAAGGCCAGCGGGCGGGCGGAGAGATGGCGACGGGCGCAGACGTGCGGGACATCCTGGAGCTGGGTGGCGTGGAATCAGAGAACACGGGCACCATCAACAAAAAGGATATCATCAACTCGGATAAGGTGAGCTGTGACACCCTAAGGGGCTGATGCTTGTTTTCAAGGTGCTGACTCACCTTGCATGTGGTGTCTAGAATGAGTATTTGAAAAAAAAAGGTGCAATAAAGCATGTTCCTGCCATAGTCCATTTATTTTTGAGCTCCCCTTAGAGTACCTGGAAGTGTCTGCAAGGCCCCGCTGCTGGGTTCCTGGTGGTGTTCGTTAACTGCTCTGTGACGTTTGGGGTGGTATTTAAGCTGGAGCTGTGTAAGTGGTGTCCTGGTGAGCTGGGCCTGGGCTGGGTCTGACTTGATTGAACGGTAAACGTCTTCAAACAATGGGAGCAGTCCCCGTGTGGGGAAGGTGTGTGCCTAGGGTTTGGGAAAACTGGGATGTGTTGCCTGTAGGAATGTGGACAAGTTAGTAAGCTCTGTTAAGAACATATGCCATCACGTGCTGTGTCCTTTGTGGTAATATGGTACAGTATGTTGTTGGCTTCTGTATTTTAAATTTGGGCAAGGTCTTGGCTGTCCCATGCTTTGCAAGGTGTTGGGAAGGCCAGTCCACAACTGGTTATGGTATGTGGAGGTGCTTGGAAATGAGGCAGGGGAGATAAAGTCCCCAGGACCTCTCTGGTACAGAAATGGTGTGATTTGAAGTAAACTCAATGTATTTATGTGAAAAAAAACCCCAACAAAATAAACACACACAACCACCCCATCCCTGAAAGTACTTCCTGAGTGTCTTTGCTGGCCTCCACTGAAATGTTTGTCTCTGAAGAGAAGTGCAGTGGTTTCATGACTGCCTTACAGAAGAACAGGACACATAGTATAATTGGTGTAAAGGAATACCCATGAGTTTCAGTAATTCAATGGTTGAAATGTTGAAATCACCAGTTTTCAACTGTGTTGGTGAATAGTGCGTCCAGCGAGCAGCTTGTTGGCTGGCTTCAGCCTGCGATGTTGTGCCACTGAGTGTTCGAGTTGCAGGTTCTTTGGTTTAGGTGCCTTTGTCTGTTAGCTAACAGAGCTGAAGGAGAACTGGTGGCTGGCTGTCTTTTGAAGCGGAGAGTAAGATAGGTTTCTCCTCAAATTTACCTGTCTAATGGAAAGAGGAAGGGGAGGGGCAGTGGGAGGTTTGGGGAGGAGTGCAGGAGACCCCTTGGTGCTGTGAGTGAAACGTTCTGAATTTCTACAAAGTACAGAAACTGAATCAAATCAAAAGTATAAGCCGTTATCGCATGGAGAGAGCAAAATTGCAAATAACAGTGCAGCACTCGCTCAGGAACTAGATCTGTTCTCAATTAGAAATGAAACAGATTGATGTCTTTAAATCACAGGAGAACCATGAAGTACTTTCCAGTCCATTAGTGACTGAGAATGTTAAAACAGAAATTACTAGGCATAAAAACATTTAAATCAGCAGGACCAAGTAATTTGTTCTCAACTCCTAAAAGAGCTGTCTGAGCTGATCTCATCTCTGACCTGCTGGTATTAACTTTTAATAAATCTGGGAACTCTGGGGGAATTCCAAAAGCCCGTGTTCAAGCGTGGTATGTGGTGACCCTCGGGTAACTGCCTTGGTTGGCCTTACATTGCTCCTGGGCAAAGTGATTGACATGCTCGGAGAAAGGTGTTTGATAAGGAGTGAAAAGGTGCGAATGTAATGGATGTCAGTCATGAAGTTTTATGGAAAGTAGTTGTAGTCCAAGCCGATAGATTATTATTTTTTAATGGGACTTTGAATTTGCTTGATGAAGGTGACTGTATGGATTTAGTACAGTTTATGATACAGTGTTAGTTTTACTACTGCAAAATATTCTGATTTGGAAGTTGGTGGTGGTATGGTAAATAAGTACTTAAAAGCAGTTACAGAGCCGGTAGTTGTAAAGATGGTACAGTTAGACCAAGTGCTCTGGACTACTCAGTAAACTGGGCCTGCTTAAATACAGTGTGCCTTGGTAACTGTAACTTGTTACTGTATCTACCCGAATCCAAAGGTTTATGAACTTTATGGACTTGTATATGTGATATGAGGTGGAGCGTGTCTTGGAAACCGTCAGTTCTGATAAGGTTTTGGGGGCCAGATTGAGTTGTCTCTGCTGAGTTCTTAGTATGAAGCAACTATGTATTAAAAAAGAAAAAATCCCTATATAAATGGGAGAGCGGAGGCAGGAAGGAGTTTATTTTTGTAGATGATACTGGTAATTTTGACGTGGGGCTGCTGCAAGGACTTGATCACAACTGATGGTAGAAACTGAAGTTACTGCAAAACAACGTGACAGAAACTAAGAGAGCATGGGAAGACATTTCTTATTGTCTTTTCTAAAAGGCAGAGAGTCATTTAATTAAAAGTGTTAGCACCTTCACTTGAGGACAGTGCTTACCGAGTAAAAAAAGCCTTAGTGAACCAGCCCCTGAAAACTACAGCCAGATGTTGGAATTTAAGTGTCTGTTATCAGCAACAACAAGTGTGTGAGTACTGGCGAGTGCTATCACTGAACGTCGGTATGTTTTGTCTGTCAGTGTCTTCCACTAGGAACAGGCACTTTCCTGGAGAAATTCAAGGTGTCTATAAACAGATAAAAGTGAAAACCATCACAGGGCGCCAGGTTATGTCATTTAATGTTCCTTCAGGGACTGCTACTTCTGAATCTAAAAATGCAATTATTTTGTTTCAGAAAAAATCCAAGAAATCTTCAGAGACATTGACGTTTAAGAGGCCGGAAGGAATGCACCGAGAAGTTTATGCGCTCCTCTACTCTGACAAAAAGTAAGAGCTTACGGTCATCCGTGCAGGTTGTGGGGTAGCCTTAGCTTTTGGTGGCAGGGCAGCATCCTCTTGAAACCACGGGCAGTCTTGTTTCCCAAATGGATTCCCCTTTGTGCTTGGCACATGCTTTTGCCTTTCTCTCTCAGTCAGTCATGGGCAATGTCTGCCTTCTCTCTTCTAAATTTGAGGGGTTTGCTCTGTGTAGGAGGTGAATTAGGTACAGGCACAACAGTCTAGTGCAAGCAAGGTAATATTCTTACCCTCCTGTATCTAATTCTCTTTTATTCACAACTGGGAATAGCATCTGCTTTTGTTTCTGCAAAAAGAGTTCTGCTGCAGCCTGTATTTAGCTTGTTGTGGATTGTGCCCTTGCCCCAGAGGTCCCTTGCATAGTTTGCTTTCCAGATGGCTCTGTTCAAACCCATCCGTGCTGTGTATTCTGTCCTCTGTTGCAGGAAGCATTGCAGTCTGGGAAGTACAAAGTCTTAGCACTTCCCAGCTAATAAAGCTTAGAGTAAAGCTTAGAAATAAAGCTTGGACTCAGGTGTGCCCACCCTAGACATTGTGGTGGCAGATCCCGTTCTGAGTCTGAAGTCTGTCTGCGTTTGCCCTGGGCTGCTTCTTGTCAACTGGTGCTTTTGTCCACCACAGGGATGCACCTCCGCTGCTGCCAAGTGATACAACTCAGGGTTATCGAACAGTCAAAGCAAAACTGGGGTCCAAGAAAGTCCGGCCTTGGAAGTGGATGCCTTTCACCAATCCAGCGAGAAAAGATGGTGCAATGTTTTACCATTGGAGGAGAGCAGCAGAGGAAGGAAAGGACTACCCTTTTGCCAGGTTTAATAAAGTAAGTGGGAGCACTTTCAAACAAAAGCATATAAGTAGCAGCTGGAAAATGGTCATCTTCTTGAATGTCCAGACAGGAAGTTGGTCCTTTCAACACGTGAAGGGTGAGTTAGATTTGGCAGTTGCATTTTAAATTGCAGCGTGGCCTGCAGCCATGTGAACTCAAACTATGATGTCTCCAAGTCCTTTAAGCTAAGTGGGTTCAGCCTGTGCTCAGAGCTTGCTGGAGCCCTCTGTGTTTCAGGTGTGCAGTTGTTGATTTGGTAAGGAGGCACTGTACCTTCTAATTCGGTTCCTAACCAACGTCCTCTCCCTGATTACAGGTTCTGGGTAGTAAAAGATACTCTATTGTGAGTGAGGCATTAAAGTCTTGTTATTTTGCCCAGTATGAAAAATTTCACTTGAGCTACGTGGCCAAAAAGCTGTCTTGCAGCCTCTTGGCCAGATTCCAGCACAGATGCTGAATTACGTTGCGTTCCCCCTGAAATTGCTCCTGTGGTATCAGTGTGGTGCAGTACCCTGTTCTTTGCATCTTACATTAAATTGTCACGTGTGTTGTTGTAATCTCCTGCTGTCTTTTGTCCCAGATGTGTCTGCTGTGAATGGTTGGGGCTTTCATGTTCATGCACAAAGAAAACTACATCAAGATTTATATTTCAAAGTCAGGACCTCCAGAGTTAGGAAGGAGCAATGTTAGGGTGCCTCCATAATGTGATTTAACCCTTTTCATGATGCGTATCTGAAGGGGGGGAAAAAAAAGGGTGTGATAACATGATTCCACAAAAGCTCTGCTTGCGTGTAACTGTATACAGCATTTTAAGTTTGTAACCCGCAGAGCATCAGCTCTAACAAAGCCTGGCTTCCTGCAGAGTTAAGTGGTTGGTTGACCTTAGATGTTAGAAGGCTCAAGCTCTGACTGATGCTTTTCCTCTTGCTGGGACATTGGTAAGAGCCTCCTGTGGTACCTCTTCTCTGATGTCTAGGGTGGAAGTCTGAAGCATGACTCACTTAGTCGAGGCACCTGCCTAGCTGTTTGAGTGAAACTTTGGGAGTGTAATTGTCGCTAAGACTACTGCTCTAACAGTTTTTGGTTGAGTTCAACTGAGTTTATCAGAGGGGACCACGCATGGGTGTTGTAATTTTACGATTCTTGTTTCCTTACCTTTATCATGTACCATGAATTTACAGACAGAAGAGCTTTCAGCAAGGCTGCAACATTTAGATTAGTTGTACAGACCTCTGCCATCTGCACATGCACAATTATGTAATATTAGGAGCAAGTTGTTACCCTTGTGGATCTGTGGTTGAGAGGGTAGAAGGCACTGATGAGGAGTTTTGCAGATATTTACTATGTCAGAGAAATTTTATTTACTTTTCCAGAGACTTCTGGGGTTTCCTTCTCACATACTTGATACCTCTGCCCCAGTCTCCTACTCCCCTTAGCAGGAGCCCGTTTTCCTGTGTAGTTTTTCCTGCTGGTCACTGAAGCTCTTTAACTGAGCTCCCGCGTTACTGCCCAGTTGCTTTGCCTTTTCTGTTTGCTCCCAGTCTCCCACTCAAATCTCTCCTCTTTGTGAAATCCGAAATGTAAACTTAGGTTTCGCAGTGTACACTGAGCCTTGATCCAGGGTGTGAAACAGGATTGTAAAAGCAGCTTCGCTGGTGTCAGAGCAAAAGCCTGTCTCAGCTGATATTCTGTTTCTGGCTACCGTTAGAAGAGGCTTAGAGAAAGAGCATCAGAATGAGCCAAATATCTATAGATCACTTATTCCTAGCTTCTGGTGGCCTTTGGCTTAAGGATTTCTTAACTTGGAATTTGTGTTTAATAATTCTTGCTAGGTGCATTCAGGGCACAAAGCTGCTTTGTGAATATCCCATGGTAATGAATTCTGCAGGTTAATTTTGTGTGGTGTGCAAAGGTGCTTTCTTCTGTTCCTTTTAAACTGCTACCTTGGTGTTGGTGCCTCTGAGATCTTGTGTTACGTGATGTTGTAAACTGTCCTTGCTATGTACTGCGTTTTCCGTAATTTGACATAGATCTGCCCTTCTGTGCCCTGTGTCACCCTTGTTCTCAAATACCCTTTCTTTTGAAATGAGTGGAGTAGGAGTTTGTGTTTCACTTATAAAGCATGGCAAGTTTGTACATTGGCTGTGTTTCTCTGAGTTTTTCTTTTTTCCTGATAACTTTTAATCTTCTATTTGTCTGTTCACCACTCCTGGGCATTGTGCTGATGTTTTCACAGCACTGTCTCATGGCTCCAGGATCTTTCCTGAGCAGTTTCAGCTAATTTAAGGCCCATCATTGTGTGAGTTTGTAGTGTGAAATGTAGGACTGAAAAGGGTTTTCTGGGTCGTTGAATTCTCTTCTTGGCTTTTTGAGGTCCTGCACCATCCAGTCCCTTTCGTAAACTGATCGAGTTCCTTTTGAAAAGTACTTGGATTTTCTTGTCCCTTTGCTTCCTTAGGAAATTGTTCCAGACTGCTCCATTTCTCATTTCCATGTTAAATTTTCCATGTTAAATTGGCATTTCTTTGCAAGCCATTACTTCAGTGGTTCTTTTCTTCCTGTGGGTATTCCTTTCATTCCATCTAGCATACTTGAAGCTTGCAGTCAGATTCTCTTTCAGACTTCCTTTGCTAGGCTCCTTTCTCTTCCAGTCTGCTGTGGGAAGACAAGCTCCCCACCCTATTACTCATCCTTGTTGCTCTTCTCTGTACTTGTTCCCATTTCAGTTCATCTTTCCTGAACAAGAGTCAGTAGAGTTATAGCTGGTATCCCAAGCAAGGTGTTGTGGTGCAACTGAAGCCCTGCCAGTTTCTGCTGGAAATCCCTCTCTGAGGGTATATTTGCATTTTCGTGGCTGTGTTGCATTTCTCAACACTTCTCAGTGTTTCTCACCTGAGCAACCATGAAAGCAGCTGAGGAAGTGTTCTGGGGACTGCTTTTTGCTCTTGTCCAATTCTGTTCTCTGACCTGGCATCTGCCACCTTCCCTTCCATCCACTGCAGAGAGCCCTGCTGGCTCTTTTCGTATATGTATGCTACTCTAGAAATTTTTTTCTCTTTCTTGGTGTACATAGGGCATCCTTACGGTGTCTAATAGGATGGTACTTCTTCTGGTGGAAGTGGTACTTGAAGGCCGAGGTGCTGTATGTGCGCAGGAGATGCACTTCACCTTTATGCTTCTAAGTGATGTATCTAAGTGATGGATGAAAAGTGGTAGACCTAAAGAGACTGATTTGGAGGCTCAGAAATGCTCTTCTGTTCTGTATGGAGTTTATGAGGATGACTTGTGGTGTAGGACTTACAAGGGCCTAGAGGTGTTGAAACATGTGTGCTCCTCACACGTGCACCATGTTTTGTGTGGAGGCAGAACCTCCTCAGGCTGAGCAAAGTTCAGCTGCAGGAGTAGTGAGAGGGTGAAAGGGAGGAAAGCACAGTCTTGTTTGCACTTTTACTTGACCATGCGGTAGGACTTTCCCTAATACAGTAAGTATTCTTACTGTTCCTTGAGTACTCAGGTGGCACTTGTGTTCAGGATAGAGCTCTTGCAGAGCAGTTTCAGGATGGGGACAGTGGTGCGGGTTTGGCCTTTTAATCACCTGGGACACTCTGCGAGTTGGACTGTCGTTTGACTCTGTGGCTCTGCTGGAGAAAGGGTGGATGAGGAAGAGAGGGACAAAGGTGTCTGCCAAGTTTATGGCCCTCAGTTGTACAGCACCCAGCCTTTGAGATCTTCATGGCACTGAACACAAACACGTGTGTCAAAGCAGGAGGGCTAAAGGCTAGGAACCACCACTCCTTGCCTTTCGCATTCTTCCTGTACAAGTGAGCATGTCCCAACCAAAGCAGAGTGCTGACTGTCGGAGCAATTTATGTCAATGTATTGGTGCTGCTATGTGGGAGGAATGCAGGGAGGCTGGCTGAACCTTGGTTTCACTGTCGTGTTAGCGGGATAATTTTGAAACCTGTTGTCAGGATGTGGGTTGCTGACCTCTGCCTGTGTCAGCCACCTGAAATAGGTTTCAGCCTTCCAGGTAGTAGTTCCTGGTAGGCTCCCCAGAATGTTGTGTCTGTGACTCTGAGATCACACATTGCTCCTTATCAAGTACCATGCCTGCTCGTCATGTTTCCTACCAGGCCCCATTGCTCAGGGTCCTGGCAGCCCCCTCCTGTTTGTGTGCTGCTCTTGTTCTTGGCTCAAGTATCTCAGCCCCTACCAGCTGGCGGTGATGCAAGAGAGCTGCCATGTTTTTCTTTTCCTTGCATAGACAGTGCAGGTACCTGTCTACTCAGAGCAGGAGTACCAGATGTATCTCCATGATGACGCGTGGACCAAAGCTGAGACAGACCACCTCTTTGACCTGGCTCGGCGTTTTGATCTGCGCTTTGTGGTGATTCATGACCGCTATGACCACCAGCAGTTCAAGGTGAGTCCCAGGGCCCAAGGTGCTGCTAGCAACCTGCTGCTACAGCACGTGCGGGGCTTGCTGTGCTGCAAAGACCAAATTACCCTTTATATCAACTTAATTAGGGGAAAATAATGAATTATTGGCAGCAAGGAATATTGAATTTCCAGCACGGGGCATTGCTGCTTGCTTTGTTTGTAATTAAATCCATTGTGACTTGTGCTCATTCCATGTTGTGTTTTATTAGAAAGTCAGAAGGTTTGTCCCTGCCAGGAGAACAGCTCATTGTTCCTTGAAGATAAGGCAGCTGGGGAGTTTGTTTAGCTGAGCAGGATAGGTATCCTGGATTCCAGTCTAGGCCCTGGGAGAAGGATCTGCTAACGGTCCCTAGGAGTTGGGGTTTTTCCCTTGTGCTGCTCCTGACTTGTGGTCTGACCTGGTGCAGGCTTCTGTCATCTCTGCTGGGTAGCAGGGACCATCAGTGATCTGAAGATGGAACCCTGGTGTCATTATGCTAAATCTCCTGTAACTGCTGGTTCCATGTCTGCTAGTGACGTGAGGGACTGATGTGACTCCTACAGAACAGCTCCAAATGCTGGAGGTTTTTGTTGCCCTCTGAAAGGCTCATGTGAAGAGCCTATAGCAAAGTGGAATAACAACAGTCTGCCCAGCTGGGCAGCCCAAACACCTTTGGTGCTTGGAGTAAGGGAACACAGCTCAGACTCCATGTAGTGATGGGCAGTGACTTGTTGTAGCTGATACCTTCTTGGTTATGACTCCGTTGTCTGGAGCAGCTCAGAGGAGACCTCCCGTATGTTTGTCACTGTTTTCTGTTCACAGGTTTTCTACTCTGGATACAACTCTCCTTGCATCGTTTTATCTGGGAGTGCTTCACTGCTGTATTGTCTTTGACCCTCAGCTGTAGTGTTGCTGGGTATTTTTAAAGCACCAGCTGTGAACCCGTGGCAGTTATTTGACACAGTTCCCTAAGAAGCTCCCCCTTCCCTGTGCTTCCACTGGGACTGGCAAGGCTTCTTCTAGGCACTGTCTCATGCC
Organism: Chlamydotis macqueenii; assembly: GCF_036417535.1. Taxonomy (NCBI): domain Eukaryota; kingdom Metazoa; phylum Chordata; class Aves; order Otidiformes; family Otididae; genus Chlamydotis; species Chlamydotis macqueenii. Next base: position 27,055,171 of record NC_141563.1, read on the forward strand.
CTGTCTGACATCCTTCAGTCAGTGGTCCTTAGCTGGCTGCTGCACAAGATTTTGTGTGGTTCTTTCATAACGTTGTCCTCCTGTGATGTCTTCCACAGAAAAGATCCGTGGAGGACCTAAAGGAGCGATATTACCACATCTGTGCCAAGCTGGCTAATATTCGTGCAGCTCCGGGCACAGACCTGAAAATCCCAGTCTTTGATGCTGGCCATGAGAGACGAAGGAAGGAACAACTGGAAAGGCTGTACAACAGGACACCAGAGCAGGTAACCTGGGGAAGAGGGCGTCACTGCTCCGATTTATAAGTTGAGTCAGTGGGTGGATGAAATAGGCCAGAGAGTGGGAAAGGGAATGAAAGACTGGACAAGAAAAGAGCAACACCCAGGTACTGCTTTTGTTGTTGAGTTTGTGTTGTTTTAAGAGACCCAAAAGGACAATAACTGAGCAGTCTGGCTATGCAGGAGAGGGCTAGGTGAGCAGAGTTATGGTCTCTAGTAACTGCCAACACCTTCTCTGTGACGGTTTTACAGTACTAGTCTTCTGAATAGGAGCAAATTCTCTGATCAATGTCCTTACGAGTCCCTGAGTCCCGTGGGGAGAGAATTATTTCCTTTAGAATAAAATCTTGCCAGAAAACATCAAAGACTGTAAATCTACATGTTTAATTCTCCTCTTTGTTGAAACTGTGTAATGGTCCCAGGGTTTAGAGTTTAAGGAAGTGTGTTCCCCGAAGGCTGGGGGAGAGTATCCTTTTCTGTTAGTAGTTCCCTCTAATGACAAGTTCACACGTGTAATGACTCTGCTTGTCCTTCCCACGTTGACAGGTGTGCTGATACTAGGCATAGCTGCTCTAAGTTCTACATACTATGTCTGGGGAGGGGAGCCAGCTTTTCACAGCATGACGTTTGCAACAAGAGTGTATTTGGCCTTTTTTACCTTTCTATCTGTGCTCTTGGCCTCCTTGTCTGGAGGAGGGATTAATCACTTATGGATGCTGCTGAAAGGTGCACCGTGGATGTTGCCGCACAGTACCTGCCAGTTTGTAGACTGGCATTGCCATGGATGCAGGGTAAGGCTGTAGAAGATAATGTTCTCTATAATTCCAAGTCCTCTGCAGGATTTTAGGCAGGGGAGCGGAAAGGCATTCCCAGGCTGGCCCAAAGCAGAGTTGTTACCGGTAGATGGCCCCCTTGCCTCTTCTACTGCTCTGATTGCCGTTCCGTGCTCTGGTCTGCAGGTGGCAGAAGAAGAATACCTCATCCAGGAGCTCCGCAAAATCGAAACCAGGAAGAAAGAGAGAGAAAAGAGAACTCAAGACCTGCAGAAACTCATCACAGCTGCTGACACCACGACTGAGCAGAGACGTGCTGAGCGCAAGGCTCCCAAGAAGAAGCTGCCACAGAAAAAGGAGACAGAGAAGCCTGTAAATATTTATCTTTTTTTCCCCTTGCTTTGTGCTCTGTCTGGATAACATGGTTTTTCCTTCAGCAATCCTAGTGGGATCAGGCCTTCAGCTTTTTAGAGGGAAGTGACTACTGGCTGCCTTCTGGCAGATGTGTTTTGGTTTCGTCTTTTGAAAAGCAGAATGGTCTAAGGCAGCCCTTGTCAGAGTCCTCTGGTGTGCTCTCTGTCTCTCTCTCATTTGAAAAATGTTGGTTTAAGTCCTGTCTCCCTTTTCCTCCCTGAGAAATGGGATGAATTGGTGCCAGCTGTTCATGCCTCATGGCAGGGAGAAGCATCTATCTCCCTGCTTCTCCTGAGTGTGTTCTGGTACTGCTGTCCAGGGTTGTCCCACAAACCCATTGTTTTTTGCCTGCCTTCTTTTTCTAGTCCAGATTTCCTTTTCCTTCCTGACTCCTGGGTCTCAGCAGCATCTCCCCAAGCTCAGTACATGCCCCCCTCCTGATCCTCAGCTGTGATCAGAGCAGCCCTGCTGGGGGAATCCTGTATTCTGGGAGCTGTTGCTTCTTATTTCTCCCTGAGGTGAGCTAAAGTCTAAGGAGCCCAGAACACAGGTTTCAATTCATGTTTGATGTTACCTCAGTTTCTCTTTCTGGAAAGAAGACACCATGAACTGAACTAAATGCAGCACCTTCAGTAGGAAAGGGCTGTTACAAAATCTCAGATGCTTCCAGGGAGTCCCTGGGAATTCATGTCCCTCCACCTTGTGGAGAGAGAGCACTTGGGTCATCATCCTTTAAAAGAGTGTGCAGAGAGGGGAGAGAAGCAGTGAATGCTAGACAGTCATTACTTGATGAAGTATACCTAATGACCACCATTTCCTTAAAAAGATTAAAAAAAAAAAAAAAAGTTATTTTTATTGGGTTTTTTTGCCCCCACATAATGACTATAGTATCACTGGGCACTGAATTCCCTTGAGGACTGGTCTGGTAAAGCTCACCCGTGGCTGGTGTATGTCCCTTTAAAGAAATCAGCTTGTCATTGGTGGTAGTGAAAAAAGGGTGATGGTGGAGAATGGGGCTGGAAAGACGCTGAAGATGCCAACGTGAGGGAGTCCATCCCTAAATAGTGCCTGTTGGCTGGTGCCTGTCTGCAGGCATATAGTGGATAGGCACGCCAAGGTGGGCAGAAAAGCCGTTTCTGTTGTTGCACTAGCGTCATTTCAACCATGACAGAGTCCATTAGGAGTCAATTACCAACTATAGCCGGGAAATGTTAAGAAAAAAATTGCATTTTAACTAAGAATTTGAGTCGGGAGCTGCATCAGCATCATTTCAACAAAGGAAAATCATTTACCAAAGAGTCAATTGAGGTTGAAGCGTTTACAGCATGTACAGGCATGCAAGGCAAAAGAACCCATTTAATTGCTTATGTGCTGAGTGCAGTCAGAGTTGTCTCTGCTAAGCCAGCGATGCCGATTTAGCCTCACTGCTTGTGTCAGGGTGTTCAGCAGCGGGCTGTGGACAGAGTTCGGGGAGTCCAAAAGCCAGCCTTCACCCAAAGGAAGCAGAGAGGATTGGTTTTTGATTGCAGCCCCCTTTGTCTAATAATCCAAGCAGGGAGGCTGCATCCTAACAAATACTGAGGTGCTACCTACAAGTCCTTGAGTTAGAGAATACTTTTTCCATCATGGTCATGTTTTGAAATATCTTCATGGGGCCTCTTTTTATTGAATTGACCATAGATAAGTGAAAAAAAAAAAAATCTTAATGCCTGGCCATGCAGAGTGATTTGCAAGGTGCCATGTCAAAATCAAGACAGAGATAGCTGGTAGAGATGTGAGAGTCATTGGCAGGGAACTTGAGGAACTGGGTCACTGTCCTTCAGCATCCCTTATGATCTTGGGACAGTCCTGGTTGTTTCAGTCCTGTGTGGAATGAAAAAGGAGCAAGCTGCAGAGCCTCTCTGCAGGGAGCAGCAAGGTGAACATCTCCAAAGAAACTGGGAGATCTGAGATGACTTCCTTTTGGAAAAACGTGATTGAGCATGCCTTTTGCAGAGATTGTTGCTATTCACAGATTGAATCATGACTATCATTGACTCATTCAGAGGACCCCACACCATTCAGTGCACAGGGCCCTGTGGATGGGTTGGTTTAATCATGTAAAAATATGCTCACGTTGTGTGTGTGTGCTTGGCAGCACATTAAGGGATTTCATTTATTGTTTTTTCATTTTGTTGAAATGCAACTAAATGCTCTACTGTCTAGCAGCAGCATTGGAAGTTTGCCTTCTTGCATCACTGTGCTTAAAATGTGAAGTAGGGAAGAAAGAAAACTGTCTAACGAGTGGACAAATGGCAAAACATGTATAAACAGCGGGCCACCCTGGAGGGGTGCAGTCCTTACGTCCTCATTAGTGGGCTTGTGTCTATACAGCTCAGAGGTTTCTCATCTCATTCCTCGGAGGCCTTGCAATCAAAAGACAAAATTTAGGGAAGTCCTGGGCACTTTTGATCAGTGAAGTGGGCCTAGTTTAGATAAGGATGATATTGTGTAAATACGCATCGGAGTACCATTTAAGGTTAGGGTTTTTGCTTGTGTGGATGGATGTGGGGCTCTGTGTAGAGCAGTGCATTTAAGCCAACCAAACAAAAATGCTTGAGCTCTCCAAAGCTGCCTTGAACTGCGGCACTTTTCTCAGTGAATTGCCTGGGATTTTCCCACTGAACGCCATTGCCTGGGATTTTCCTCTTGCCTCGGCTCTGACGTGGCCATGGCAGGTGGTTCTCTGTCATAGGAAGCAGTGTTTCCCCTTCAGATAGTGTCTATATGAAATCTTGTGTTTCCTCCATCAACATATCCTGTTTCGATCTCTTTCAGGCTGTTCCTGAGACTGCTGGCATCAAGTTTCCTGACTTCAAATCTGCAGGTGTCACGCTGCGAAGCCAGAGGGTAGGCTGTTGTCCTGGTCCCTTGGGACCTCTGTTAATGTCTTTCGTCTGCCTGTCTGTCTCCTCGTCTGTTCTCCTTTTATAGCTAAAGAAAGTCAAGTTCTTGCCTCTAAAATAAGAAAGGAATTCCATAAACGTGGAGACTCAGAAACCTGGAATGCTGGCTCTGTGAAAGCCAGCTTATTGCCTTGCAGGGGCACCTGAACCTGCTAGGATTTATTACTGGTGTGCCTGCTCTGCTGTTAAGCACACATGGCAGAGCCAAACAGAGCACACAGCCGAATGTAATAGGCCTCATAGAGCACGTGTGTTAACAGATGAGAGGTCCTTTTAGGGACCTGATGTTCATGTTGTGACTTGAAAAAGAGACATGCATAAATGCGTACAACTTCTAGCCTTCCTGTTTCTGTTATCTACAGAAAATATTTTGGAGTAAAGCCCCTTTGATCATTCTGTTGCACAGATATCCCTGAGAAAATAACTTTCTTGCTGTTTTATCCCAAGACTTGACGCCTGTCTCTTAGCGACAGGTTTTGGGATACCAAGTAAGTTAAACCTGCCTGGCTGACTGAATGTTTTCGGAGGGGTTTTGATAGCAAAATCCTGTTTGCTCAGTACAAGTACTTTTTTTTTTTTTTTTTTTTTCTCCCCTAGTCAAATAAAGTAATTCTTAGTTGCTTTATTGTAGCAAAAGTGGAGAAGTAGGTTCCTTGCCTGGCACCCTTACTTGACATAGTAGTTTCCTAGGTTACTTTTAAAGACTGTTTTATGAGATGTTCTTTTGATGTCAGAATAGTTCTAGGTCTTACTGGGAATGCCCTGGAGCTCTTAGCAGAAATGTGTTTGGGATCATGCTGCTTTGACATACAGGTGCGTGTGCAGGCTAGAGGCCGTATGCCTCAGCAGGGTCATTGCTGGGGGACTCCTTTAGTGTACAAGTGCCACCATCTGCAAGCTACCTGCATGAGCGAGGGGCTACAGCCTTGAGGAAGTAAAAAATCCTAGCAAGTGACAGACAAGATGGCAGTGCATGTGTTGAGATTTATGGAGATGTGGCAGATGTGTTCTCCGGCACTAAGATAAATAGAGTAATTTATGGAGATTGATTTGGATTTTGAAAACTAATAAGTGATGGTTGATCTTTTCTAATTTTTTACCCCCCCAGAAGAGAAGCTGAGCAATAACCTGTCAGTGATGGAACCATCTGGCAAAGCCAGCAGCCTTTTCCTGTGCCAAACAGGCAATTTAAATCACAGTTTTTGTGAAAAGGGGTGCTACGTGCTTCTCCCTGTTCTTTTTAATGCTCACAAAATGCAGTGATAAGCTGAGGCATGGCAGTCTGATTAAGCAGCTTTCAACCTGCGGTATCCATGTTCCTGGGATGACCCAGAGCAACTTCCTGTGCTCTATGTGAAATTTTTAAGGAGATAAATGCTGTTATTAGAAGTACCAGTGGTTTGCAAATTGAAAAAGATTGCGAATCACTAATCTAGGTGAAAAACCAACACTTTGTTGCTTGGAAATGTGAAACCTGCCTCCAGCCCAGCAAAATTAATTCATTTGTGACTTTTAGTCAGTCACCTGGCTTTCTTATTCAAGTCTTCTCTGTTTTTAAAGTGAGAGCTAATAAACTCACTTGTTTCACATATAGGTAATGGGGGGAATTAATTACATGAAGTCAGTACAGGCTTTTTGAACTGGCAAGAGATGCTGAAGTGCTAAGTTGTATAGAGTGGACAATCCATGCTAATCCAAATTATTTTATTTGTTGGATTTATGTGGCAAACCCTCTGCATGCCAGTGGTATGGAATTGATAAGGGTGGGAGCTGACTTAGGGCTAAGTGAGGAATTGGTCTGCTGTGCTGGAAACTACACTGGCCACATCCAGTCTAAGATGTTTTGCCTTGAGCACACTGGAAAATTATTTCTAAAGGCTTGTGACATCCTGCAGTAAGTTCTTTTGCCTGAGGACCTAATGAGTTCCTCACCTAAAGGCTTCTATTCTCTTCTTTTATTTTGTACTTTGCTACTGTGCTTTACGCCTTCGTAGTTAGGCAAAGTTGGATTTTGCACTGTGATGGGAGGGACATTCATTTTCATGAGGGACTCAACCTCTGTCACGTGTGAAAAATGTACCATATCATCCCCAGGATAATAGCACTTACTCTTTGATTAGACATATTCTTCCCCTCCCCCCCACCCCAGGATTTACAATTAGTCTGAAAACTTGAGTTCAAATTAATTTATAGAAATGAGTCCTTGAAGAAAAAGTTAGCAATCTGTATTCAACTTAATTTGTTCCTGGTTGTTTGTACAACAATAGCCTTGGCTTTTCAAATTCTCCCTGTCGTTAAAGCTTACAAAATCTTATGCACAGGCTGAATTTGAAGACTTCCCCCCTGCCCTCCCCTAGGATTAATGGTTACTTACGGCCATTATTCTTCATAACTGAAAGTTTCTCCTTCAGCAGACGCTGAAGAGTAATCTTCTCCGGTGAGTTCAACAAGCTGCCTTCTATCACAATGGCTTCAGTCTCCCATTGTTCTCCATGGGACTGTGGCCACAGGCAAAGAAGGCCACAGCCCCCTTGCCCTTGCTCTGCATGGGATTTCCCCTCTGTCTCCTGACAGTACAGACTGCGAGTTTCTCTAAGGCAGCGGGAAGCTGGGCATTATGAAAAGCTTCGTTTTAATTCAAGGCAATATATTGCCTTGGTACCACTGAGGACAGGAGGCAGTAGCAGATGTTTTGGAAGGGGATAAGCCTTTCACGAGTTTCTTGAAAATGAATTTTAGACCTTTGCCTTTGCTGTTAGCAAAACAATGTTATGAAAATAACACCAGAACATATTATTAATGCTAAGTGTTACTTCTAGAAAACTTCCTGTTATACCAGGTCTGCTCATCTGGGAGGACAGACGGCCAAAGCGCCAGAGGAAATGAGAGATGGGTAGGGAATTTGTACAGGGAAAGGAGAGGAAGAGGCTAAAGGGAAAGCAGGGAACTACGAGGAAGGAAAGCTTTGCTGAGGATCTGCCCGAAGGAAAGGAAAATGGGAGCTGCTGAACTTGAATCTTTTCCAGGACCTAGACAAACCAAAAATAATTGCACGTTTGTCATCTAGGCATTGTGTTGCTTCTGCAGGACAGAGCTGAGTTTGTTTTGAGTTCACTGCAGTGTTTCTGTACTGTGTCATGCTAGCTTTCTTTTAAGTTTAACCTTTGTCTTTGACTTTTTTTGTGTTCAGAGCACTTGACTTTGGCATACTTAACATCTCTTCAGTGAGTTTTAAGTTGCTCATCTTCTCTCTCAGTCTTATCTGCAAATTTTAAGTTATGATTTTGTTAATGCTGTTGAATTGCTGCAGCAGTGGTTTTAAGAAGGAAGGTGATGGATGGAAAAGGTGGATGTTTGTCCTTACTCCTGCATGTTGAGGTGTAAGTCTGTGTCTTTGTTCTGTTCTCATGGGTTTGGAAAAAAAGGAACTGGAAGAGAATCAATTAAGCGATGTCTCATCTGGAAACAACAGAACTCTGGGATGAAAAGGAGTTTGTAGAGATCTCAGTCCACAGAAAGGACTGAGGGATGCTCCAGCTCAGTCATTCAGAGGCAGACACCTCTCCTCAGAAAAGGCTTCCAGCCAGCAGCCTGACTCCATCAGCTAACTGGGATCTTGGAGACAAATTGCCAGTTGGACCAAATAAAAAAAGAGGTAGAAGGAGGAAAATTACAAGTACAGCTTTAGTACTCATTGATTCAAATATTCACACTCCTCAGCTTTTAAATATTTACTAGTCTACTGAGCTTTTTTTTGTTTTAGCACTGATTAATGAGTAAGAATTTACTGTGGTTGTGGGGGGAAGAAGTGAGTGTGATTTCTCTCTTTTTTTTTTTTTTTTTTTTTTTTGAGTGGGAACTGAGTGCTTACTACAGCTCCAAGGTGAATGATACTTCTAGACGAAGATGAGGCTGTATGTATGTGTTTAGACATGTTTATTCTCCATATTTGATCTGACCCACAATTAAATGGCCAAGCACGCCGCCTGTTTACTCTGCATTGGAGGCTGTTGGCTCTCTTCCTTCCCTGTCATTAATGCAAACCCAGACCTCATCGGCTGTGAACATGTGAAACATCTGTCTGTCCTCCTGTGATCAATACTGTCCTTTCAGAGGTTCAGCTTTGGAAGCAGTTCCATAAAATCTCAGTTATTTTTATTTGGATTTGATAAATTTAATTACTTGGAGCAATTAATAATTTATTTGTTTTGTATTGATTGCACTCCAAGGCATTCTGGCGTCAATCTGATGGAGATCAGCGCACCCTTATTAGGTAGGAAAGTTTATGTTTCCAGATCTGAACATCCCATGGATTAGTTAGCTGAGATGTGCTTGTTGCTTCTGCTAGCAATTTTTCATTAGCGAAGTTGTATGTTTTGCGCTCTACAAGAGAGTGGGTGAGAGTAATTTCCATGGGGAGCCTGACAGGGGTGTGGAAGGACAGTAGTAGTCTCATTTCTGTGAGTAAAAGTTAGGAACAAATGATGCTGGCTGGATCGAATTCATGTTGTGGCTTTGCCATCCATTTGTTGTATTACATACCCTTTAATTAGGGCCAAGAGAGTGCTGGTGCGTTTCCTAATCAAACTCCTGCCTGTAGAGAATGAAATAAGATGAAAATATTGGAGTATTTATTTTTAAAGAGAACATCAAAGGATACAAAATCTTGAATGAACTAGAGAAGGTGAATCCAACGCTTCTTGTCCTCCGTGCTCATTCTTAGCTAAACTGAAAGGCAGTTAATGTTAAATTGCTGAAGGGAAATGCATCTGTCTCCTCTTTTCTGAAGCTCTTTGGTGTGGGAGAGCATCTGGAGCAAAGCCTTAGTAGTCTCTCGAGTATAAAGAGAGCGTTCTGGGTACAGTAGTGTGGGGTCTTTTAAAATAAGTTGTAGTTCTGGAAGGGACAGTCCATATTGCAGCTTCTGTTGAATTGTCAAGTACCAAACATTGTCTATGCAGTGTGAGGCCTCGGGGACCTTTGTCTGCCAGTCCTGGACCAATCTGAGAAGCTTTTGCTACCTTTGTGTGCCCATAGTTACACAGTCTTAGGTGTCACTCATCAGGTAATCTGATTGTATGTCAATTGTGCAAAGCACCATATATATTACTTTTTTATTTCATTAGCGTAACAGATATAATGATTGGAGTGTAATTAGTCACTGTGGGTTTTTTTTTTATTTGTGTAAGTGTAGTTTCAGTTAAATAATTTGAGAAAGGCAACACCAATTCAAGACTAGACACACGTTTTGCTACAGTTTCTTGGATTTGCGTCTGATCTGGAAGTTTCCATAATCTTCTTGTACTGTGTGTGAAACTGTACTCGGAGTTCCCCGTCCCATGGCCTATCTTAGGGCCCTCCCTGTGATCATAGCACACTCTTTGCTCTTGACTTGTTTCAGTCAGTTGCAGCTCAGAGGCTGCAGCCGTTTCCGTTTCTTGCAGACATCTCTTCAGGTCTCAGCTTGATTTCCATGCCTGTAGTGAGAGGCAGGGGTAGGACTATCTGTGAATCTGCACATCTCCTAAAGCACAATGCTATAGTGTCATACTGGTAATGTGCTTTCAACATAAAACACCCTCTAGTAAAACTATCCTGTGCAGTTCTTTCTTCTGCACCATGTATTTTACTATTTTTCCTGACACAAACACTTCCTGTAGCCCTTTTGCGTTTGTTTTACAGGCTTGCACTGTATTTAAAGCAAAACATATTTAAAGGACAGGAAATCTCAGATTTGGTAAATAGTAGATAATACTTTGCTTTCCAGAAGATGACCATCTTCTAAGTGCCATGCAGTCCTGGCAAAGTGTGAATTTTTCTTGTGTTCTCAGATGTCTTGTCACAACCTGTATGTCAAACTGGGAGAAAGCAGACTCTTCGCAGGTTATCAGCTGTCGTTTGTGCAGATTCCTAGTCATTCTCATTTTAGGCCACTTGTGCTGGATCAAAGCAATCTTTACCCCCTTGGGGTGGGAGAGTATGAAAACGTTGAAGACCTTGTTACCTGCACTGGTGAAAGCCCATCCTGCTGAGACATTGATGCTCCAGGACCTATGGTTTCTTTAGGAAGTGTATCTTTACCCCTTGAATCAGTGCTGTAGATGCATAACGAGGCGTTGACGTCTGTAGGATCAGTGAGCTGCTACTTCGCCATATGCCTGAGTGTGCTGTGCTTCTCTGGTATCTGTTGGCCTCCTTCATCCTTGACAAAGCTTTCATTAGGTGTATTGCTCTAGCAAGTAAAACTGATTCCAGTACAGAATTTGTAATTTTGCACAATTGATTTGGGAATTTGTGAGGTATGTCTAACTTCAGTCAAACCTCCCCCTGAAATAACCATTTACATAAGTTAATATAGAAATGTTTTCTTCTTAAAAGGTTGGTTTATTTAGCATTAAGCCTCATTGATGGAGCAAGTTGATGGTCGCATGCCATCTCAAAGTGATCGCTGCGTGTTTATGTGTAACAAACAGCATAGTAGAGATGGCACAGCGGTATGACTCTTTCTTTTTGTCTGTCCTGAATGTTAGCCTGGCAGATCAGCAGGCACAGCTGTAAGACACAGAGTCTAGGGCTGTAAGATGGGGTAGGGGGAAGCATGTATGCTCATTGAGGCAGAGAATACCTGTGCAATTTCAAACTTTGCTAACTTTGCATAGATTGCAATTACTCATCCACCTTTCATAGTAGCATTTTAGTTCTGAGCAGTTAAGCATTTCAGATTTCCAGAAATGTGCACATTCATATCTGAAATTGAATTTCTCTGTTGGGGTCTTTTGAATTCTAGAGCTCTAAGGCTAAAGTACTTAATATGGTTCTTCCCTTCCTTGAGTCTTAAAACTGTGCAGAAGTGGAGGCTCTCCGCTCCTGCAGAGTAGAGCCATACAGCCGGGGAAAGGTTGACCTTCTTTCCCCATCTTAAGCCAGAAAATGCAAAAAACATTATTCATCTGAAACTTTAGCACTCCTTCCCAGAAACCCACTAAGCAATTCAGTACTCTAAAGACATCCATGAAGAAAGTGCCTAATGAGAAAGTTTTCTTGCTGCTGAAATCCATGAAGAAGGTGGTTTTCAATGTCAGTGAGCTGTATTATAATGCTGAACAACAATACCGGTGCCGATGCATAAAACCACAGTTTATAGCTCTGCAGACACAGGTCAGATGTGTGGAGTTTTTAGGATTAAAGATTTTAGGACAGTCGTATTGTTTAGCGTTGGGGAAGGGTGAGTTTAAGGAAAAGGTTGTCTCAAAATTGAATTAAAATGAAGTGCAGCGTCAGGGAGAGTGCATGTGAAATATCCAAATAACCACTGATTAATTTTAAAAACTTTGTATTTTGGTGAGAGACCAAGTGAAAGGTCTCAGCATGAAAGTGGAATTTTTTTGGAAGCTGGAAGCACCAGAAATGGAGCATTTATGAAGAAAGTGATAAATTGAGAGCAGGACATTGAAGATGACCACATAGATATGATCACATGTGGCCTAATCTGTCATTGTAGATCCTGCAGAGCTCTCCCATTCCGAGCGCGGATCCCCATGGCAATCTCTACCTGCCAGGTGGTGATGCTGTAAGACGTGGCAGGGGAGTGTGTTGCAGCTCTGCTATTACTTGAACTTCATTACTCTGCCAAAATATACTCAAATACATTTACAACTATGCTTAAAAGTATTAGCATAAATAATGAAAACTGAATGGCACACAAAAATAAATGAGCCAAGTCTGTTTGGGGAGGCTTTATCTTCAGTTATTTCTTATCATGTTTGTTCATTTAATGAATTTTTCCAATTAGCAATTAATTTGCAGGAGGTCTCCTAGTCATTAGTGTGAATTAGCAAGGTTTTGTTGGCAGAATGTCTCGAACATTAAATAAAAATCCTGTATCATTGAAAACCTCAAGGGTACTCTGTGGTGAGACTCTAGAAATTAAACTGCTCAGGGCCACCCCCGCCCAATTCCTGAGCAATGCCCCCCTCCTTCAGGGGAGAGCAGGCTGGCTCAGTACTGGGGCGCTCTGTGCCTCTCAGGCCAGGTGTGTGCCAGCATGGGCCATGTATCCCAGGATCAGGCAACGCTTCTCTCTGCGTAGGGAGGCTCCGGTACTGTGGTTTCATGGTGTTGATTCAGACAATTTTCTGTAGCTCTTTATTTATTTTTCTCTTGGTACACGCAGTTCATGTGTTTAATGCAGGTTGTTTATAGCAGGGACAAAGGATTACAGTCCTTAAATCAAAAGCGACGTTGGTGTAATTATAAGCGCAGGCTGGTGTGGCAAAAGAGGGCTGTAGGGAGAGGTTGTCAAAGGAGAAGAGCATCCAAAATATAGTAACCTCAAAAGTCCCGGCTAATCAGTTTTCTGACTGGAGCAATCTGTTTCCCAGGTAGTATTATTATATGGGGACTTTAAAGATAATAAATAACAATAATAGTCCAGGATAAGGAAGGAAAGAAAAGGGCAAATGCCATTCACCTCGGAAGCTGTGGTTGCTTACTGGAGTTCTCTGAGGAACATAATTTTCCTCAGCCCCTGCAGAGAACTCCATCCATGACAACACCAAGAACCGCCCAGGAGCCGTGGTGTAAGCAATGAGGTTGCCCTGAGTGGTGTTTTCATTAACACAGAGATACAGCCTGCAGAAACCAGAGATCCCAGCACACACATCTGGAGCCAGAGAGCTGTTCTCTGTGCTGTGGACTGGGACTTGTGGTCCCTGTGGATTGCCTCATTCCTTGGGAGTGAGGGCAGGTGAAACACCACTTTCAGCACTCTGGTGTGTATCTGGATGTCTGCTTAAAAGATCAAAACAAAGGAGGGCTTGCTGAAATAAGCTTGGGCTTATCAGGGCTGTATAGAGCATGAAGGCTTCTCTCCTGCAACAAGGCAGCCCAGCTAACGGACCCTGGCTAACAGATTATCAGCAGCATTTGAGTAATAGACTGCTCATTTAGTTTTAATACATTTTGCATAGAGAGCAATCAGCCTTCATCAGTCTTAGAGATGAATTAGCTTAGCCAGCTAAATTCTAAAGATATTAGTCCGACAGCAGCCACATAAATCATAACATTTTCTTAATGATGGTAAAATTAAAATATACTCTTGCTTTGAGAAACCAATGAAGCCTTCCTGTTTGCAGGCCAGATCCTCCTGTCTGAATTAAAAGGAAGCTTAATTGATGTGTTTTTAAACTAAACTACAGCCCCACTCCTCCTGAGCATCTCCAGTGTTCCTTTCTTTGAAGTTAAATTAATTTGTCCTGCCTTTCCCTGCTCCATCCTCTAATCTTCAGGAGTGTCAGTGAAGTCCTTGGCTTGGTACTCATTGACCAGGCTCCTGTGGGACGTGAGCAAGACACACACATTACCACTGAAGGCGTTGCCAGGTTAATAATGTGTGTTCCCAATAGTTCCTTGAGCATAGTGAAAGCTTCTCAGGAGAAAAGCTTGTGCTTTTCCTCTAATCCACAAACCAAGACCTTCTGTCTGTCCACCTAGCCTAGTCAAGCATGAGCTTTTCCTATTTCTTGTCCTTTGTCCTGAAGTCCACCGTGTTTTTGCCAGCTGGTGTTTGACGGAAGGGAATCGTGCCTGTAACCAGAAAGACTGTGATATCCATGTTAGGAGCAGGGATGAAAACAGACTCTCAGGGTTCTGATAATCACACAAGTATTGTGTGCCAGAGTTCTTCAATGGGGAGATGCTGGGCGCTGTTAACTCTTTGTGTCCTAGAAGTTAAGGATAGCACAGCCTGACTAGTTCAGCCCATACATCCCCCAGCAGAGGCAGAGCTGGGTGCGTTGCCCATTTTAAATATTCTGTGTAATTCCTCATGGGGCAGAACAGTTCTCTGGACCGAGACCTCTTGCTCTCGGGAATGTTTTCCTGATGCTTCAGGCTAACTGTTCTGTCTCCTGCTAAGCTGCACTAAGTGGCCTTTCTTTCCTTGGCATCCTGCTGCTAGCTGCAGCATAGCACCCACCAAATTAACAGAACCGTCTCCTGTCCCGGTGTTTTGCACTGCCTTGTCTTAGGGCTTTCTCCCCTGTCCTGCCACTTTTCGGCACAGCCTATGCAAGTAGTCTGTGCTGCAGAGCTCCTGGGAAAGCTTGTTTTAGTAAGGTTCTGCTCAAGTTAAGATTCTAGACCAAAGATTTGACTGAAATCCAAATGTGTGACACCTTTGACAGCTGTTCTTCTGCAAAAACAATCATATTGTTGTCAAGTGTAAAGAGTCAGTCTCTGAAGTATGAAATTTGCTGCTATGCAGAAACCCCAGCTCGAAGCCAAAGGCACTCAGGGTTTAAAAAAGGCCAGAGATGTCCTTCAGTCCCTACCAGTGCTGCCTGTTTGCATAAGGGCATGTTTTCCTCTTTCCCTAGTGCTCCTTTTGGATCCCCTGGATCAGGTTAATTTTTAGAAATCCTTCCCTGAGGGTCCTCTTGGTCCTTTGCAGGAGTCTTAATTGTGGGCCTAATACCTAGCAAAAGGACTCGGTGCTTCTCAGTGTATACTGCGAAGGCCTGTTCCCCTGGGATGCCCTGTGGCGTCCATGCTCTGGTTTCTTGGCTGAAGTGATGTGATGGAGAGGGTGGGTTTTCCCAGCAGGTGCTGCAGTGGGGTCATGGAGCCGCTAACGGAACACATTCAGCCGTAGCTGAGTTAGAGTTACTGCTTTCACTGTTTGGGTTTGTGCATGCGGTGTTCCTGCCTTCAAAGGAATTAAGAAGTTCCAGATGGTGTCTCTTGTTATTTTTGTGCTGAGGCAGTGCACACTGTGGGAAAGATGAGTCTGATTTGGGAGACTTACATTGGACCGTCTGTTTTGGGGAGTTTCAACCTGTGGCTTATGGGAGGTAAGGTGACCATGGGACCCTTTGGTGAGCTCACCTCAGAGGCCAGTTCTAAGGTGGAGTAAAGAATGGCTCTTCCTTCACGTCATTCCCAGTGCAGCCTTTCAGTGTCATAGTTGGTTTGGCCAAGGTTGGGCTGCTGGTCAGTAAGCAGTGAGCAGGATGGCTGGAGGATGCTCTCTCCTCCTCCAGCTATTCAATAGTTTGCTGGGCAGCTTGGGCTGGAAGGTTTGTTGGGATGGTGCTCCCTGGGTGGAGGTGTGTGCTCACTTTCCTGAGGCTGGGCGTGGAGGGACAGCCTATGAAAGTGTGCAGTAGGGTGTCTGATGCTGCGATGCTGTGAATCGTTTGTCTCCTGGTCTGTCTTCCAGCACTGCTGAGGAAGTAAAGGGCTTTCACTCGTTTTTGGGTATATCCGCACAGCCTGGAAACCTGTTCTCCCTGCCATATTGTGCCACCTGCGTTTGTGCTGCTTGTAGTCTAATAAATGCTTGGTCTGAGCAGCTAGCACTCCTGCCAGAGCCCAAATGAATGCAGAGGAAGGACCCTGCTAAGTGTATGCATTCTTCCTCTCCTGGCCAGCTCCAATTCCCTTTCATAGCTCACATCTGATGCTTCCTCTCTCACCTGGCCCCTTAGCTCCGATGTAAATGTGTGTTCACACTTCCGCCAGTCAAGTAACTGTGCTCTCTCTGTCTCTCCCCTTTGTTATAAAGCCTGCTCTGTAAATGAATCCCACAGGTCTGGGGCTCAGCAGGTAAAAGGAGAAGTGAGTCTGTTAGCGCATGAGTCTAATCAGGCCGGCTAAAACGAATAAAGTAGGGCAGCATTGCACATTAGCCACTGTGTAAATGAGCCCTTTGATGGGCCGGGCACCGCGGGAGAGGGTTTGAAGCCAAGAAGAACTTTTGTTGTTAATTCAGTGACACATGGAAACTGTAAAACAGCGTGTCTTGCACACACACGAGAGAGAAAATAAAAGCCCTCACGACTGGGCTTTTCAATACCTGCCCTCGGACCTAGTCTGAAAACTTTCAGCCCCTGTCTCCCTCTCTTAGCACTTGATTTTCCTTTCTCTCCCTTTCTTTTTTTGTTCCCCCTGCACTATAAAAAGAAAAGCTCTCTTGCCTTTTGAACTAGACGGCTGTGAGTGAGGGCTATCTCTGAGCTGTGTGGCTCTGTTACCTTTGTGTTCCAGATGAAACTGCCAAGCTCGGTGGGACAGAAGAAGATTAAAGCCCTGGAGCAGATGCTGATGGAACTCGGAGTAGGTGAGTAAAGGGGGCACGGGAGAGAGAAAGAGACACACAGAGCTGGCCTTTGTTCTCGAGATGGGCTATTTTTTCCCCTAGTAATACAGCCAGTTTCTTGAATAACAGTATGTGAATGGTTTTTAAAATATTTTATGTGTTTAAAAAAAAAAAAAAGAAAGAGAGAGAGGGTAAAAGCCAGAACAAGATGCACAGGGTTTTTTTTTTTCCTCCCAGTAGAAAAATGTTTTAAAAGAGCCTTTGTTTCTCTCTTGTTTGGGCCTTTTTAACCATCAAGAGAGGCAGCACAGTATTAGGAAGGCAAATCTCAGCCTTGCCAGGAGAGGTACTTCTGAGTGTGTTAGTGACCACGGCACGCGCATTGTTCAGGGCTGCCCTGTCTTGCTTTCAAGCTTCGTTTCCTCTTAATTTACTGCTCATGGTGGCAAGTCCAAAATGCGTCTGGGACTGTTCATCCCCCCCTTTATAGGTTGCATGCTGTGTGGAAATCTGGAGCATCTCTGCTGAAAGGCGAGTAAACACACATCCCTCACTCTTGAACTCCGGTGTCTTAGCAGCAGAAAGAAGGGTTCACTTAACACGTACAATACCCGCGTGTAGCTGGAGGGAAAGAAGTGCAGCCCATGGCTAGCTGGGTACATCCATGCAGTGGGTACAGTTTGCAGGTACTACAGGTCCCAGCATGCAGTGCCCCTTGATTAGACACCCTTTTCCCCCCACTGGCTGGGGGGATTTAAAAAAAAAAAAGAAAAAGAAAAAAAAGAAGAAGAAAAAAGCCTTATTGGTGATTTACAAGAGATTACTGAGCCTGCTCCCAGCACTGACTTCTGTTAACTCTTGTTAGTTTTTTGGGCCAACTGGTTTATGGCTTGGTATGTTGTCTTGGAGACTGTGTGCGGTTCTGAAGGTCTCCTGTGGCTGGTGAAAGCAACTCAACCAGGGTGGTTTCCCCTTTCTGCTTTAAAACTAAGGGAGTTACCATCTTCGCTTGCTAGGGAAGCCTTGAGGAAGGGTGTGAGTGCTTCTTAGAGCTCATTTTCTATGAGAGTAAGGAGGGGTTCCTGACTCCCCACTCCTGCCTTACAAAATACACATATCTTGAGGGCTTCCTGGTGCTCCAGCCCTGCTGTGTCTTAGAGTGCAGAAACACACCTGGGCTTTGTGTGGGTGAACACAGTGCTAGCAGAAAGGGGTCATGTGGGCAGCCCTGAGGACAGGGGGCCACTGCTGTATATCAGAATGAAGATGCAGAGCTTCATCCTTTTCTTCTCCAGAACAGGCAGCTCTTCCTGGCTCTGCGTGCGTGTGTGATGGGCTGCAGCAGAATGCATGGTGTGGGGAGGTGATCTGCCAGCCCCTGCTGCAAGCAGTTCAGGTCTACATTAAAACATGTCTGTAACACAGCAGCAGAGCAGTTCTCTGCCTCAGTCCTACCCTGGGAGGAGCAACAAGAGAGGCAAGGAAGCTCAGCCTGTCCGCCTCTTGTTTGTGAAGGTGCAGGGAACAGCAGGATGCCGCTTGCTAATGATCTGTGTGGTGAGAGTGTGGCTCCTGGCGTGTCTTTGTGAAGGTGAATGGGCAACCAGGACCTTTCTAGGGATCTTCCGTTGGGTTGCAGGTCTGAGTGTTTAACAGAACCCCTTTTTGTCCCTAGATCTCAACCCTATGCCAACAGAGGAGATCGTGCAGATGTTCAACGAGCTGCGGAGTGACCTGGTGCTGCTGTATGAGCTGAAGCAAGCCTTTGCCAACTGTGAATATGAGCTGCAGATGTTAAGGCACCGCTATGAGGCCCTGGCCAAAGCTGGCAGTATTGGCCCCCTCAGCGCAGAAGGCGCCCATCCAGATGGCCAGGCAGGGCTCGGCATCGAGGAGGGCAAGGCAGATGCCAAGGACCAGATCATTGATGTAGTAGGAGCACCACTGACCCCCAACTCGGTGAGAAGGAAGGTTGTGGGGGCAGAACAGGGAGCACTCAGGTCTCCAACGCAGATGCCCTGACAAACTCTGGGGATGCTGCCCTGCTCTCCCTCCAGGCGTGTGTGTTCAAGCGAGCGCAGCACGCCTGTTCCCCCAAGTCCCAGTGCTGCTCTCTGGGCTCGTCTCCTGTGCTGGACAGTGTTCTTGGTGCTATAGATGGGGTCAGCAGGGCTTTCTACATCCTGCATGCAGGCAGATGGCTGGACGTGGGTGCCACCGTGGACCAAAGCAGTGAGGCTTTCGGTGACGAGAGCTTGCACCATGGCAGCAACAGTGATGCCAGTGCAGGTGCAGGCCTGAGGCGTTTTCATTCTAGAGATGGCCCCGTAAGGGTTGCTCAGCAGGGGACAGCAAGTGGGGAAAGCAGTCCTGAGATGATGAGCCATGGCCTGCCCACGTCCCTCGAGTCCAGCGGTAGCCCTGTCTCGGGCAGGAGGCCTGGGAAGGAGAGGTGTTCGAAGAGCAAAGCAGTGTTTCTGTTACCCTGCTTACAGTGCTGAGAAAGGAAAGCCAGACCTAGGGGTTCTTCCACCGCGAGCCCTGTGACAATGTCCTGTGCATGTTCCTCCGCAGGATGCGCATCACCAGCCTCTCCTCCCTGCCTCCGTGACAGCAGGCTGCCCAGCCCCTCACTGCTGCCTCGGGGCCAAGGGTATGCCTGGGGATCAGCTGAGGTTGCTTTCCCCTCTGTGCAGTCCCCTGGCACAGCTGAGCTGAACTGCCTGATAAAAGCTGCCCCTCTCCACACAGTGGCATCCCTTACGCCCCAGACCTGCTGCCCTGATAGCGGCACAGACCTTTACTTTCTAAAATGTGTAATGTACTGCAGGATGCTGAGAACACCTTACCTGTCCATGGCAGAGGTGATACGTTAATCTGGACTTGAGTAATGTCCTATTTGATTGTGACAATATGGAGTCGTAAGGAAGCGTTCCACTGAGACAGGTTCATGTTTGCAAAGGAGTCTTCTGAATTTTTTTTTTTAATTCCCTGTTGCATTCAATCTGAAATCTCACCCCTCCCCGTGGTCCGGAGTGTCCTGGTTTGCAAACTTCTCAAGCTGATTCACAACACACTTGCTCTCCCTTGAGACTTTGCTTGCTGGGAAGGTGGGAGAGGTGGTGGTGATGGTGGTGGCCATGGCTGCAGGAGAAGAGAGCCCACGTGTGTGTTTCTGACCACTTTGTTCCTCAGTGCCACCTCCTGGAATTGGAAACAAAGGGGTTGGCCCAGGCAGCACAGAGAGGGTTAAACTGACCTGATCTCTGACATATTTGAAAGAAATATAATCAAGTTAATTCACTGCAAGGCAAATTCAGTACCTAAAGGGCCCCCATGTTAAATACAGCACTGACCTTTACCGGCTGATTACACAAAGACGACACAATTAGATTAGTCCAAGACAAAAGGTCAAGCACATTCACACTGTGACCATTTTATGCTACCTTTCGAGGGGGGAAAAATTACATCCCGGCTGGAGGGGTATCTTGGAGAGGAGGGGAATGGGGCTGCTGTACCAGGTTCTGCCTGGCTTGGGTATGTTTGGAGAGTCAGGCAGGGCCTGGCACTGTGCTTGCCCTGAACCTTTCCTGCGGTTCTGGGCAATTGTGTCCTGCAGCCCACAACTGGCTTTTCCAGCGATGGGCCCGACTGAGTGGAGGCCATGTGTTGGTGGTGGGTGCTCCTTGCCCTGCTTTGAGCTGGCAGGAGCAGCCCCCTTGCCTCTTGCTCAACACTGTGGCTAAAATCAGCCTCTGGAGCATTGGTGGGTTGGGGTCAGCCCTGAGAAGGGAGTGGCTGGGGCGGTTGCTGGCTGTTCAGCTGGTGGGGTGCACGCAGGTGTCCCCACCCTGCACAGCTGTAACTCTGAGGTGTCACGGGCCCTGGTGCGATGGGGACAGTGTGGCAGGCAGCGGGCCCAGGACATGGCGCCGGGAAAGCAGCCTGCCTCTGCAAGCACAGTGCTTTTCCCCCACCCTGGGGTGCTTGCAGCGGGGGTGGCAATTTTGGTAGTGCAAACACGCAGCTCTCTGTAGAGCAACTGTTGTGCTGGGACGTATCCAGCGCGACACGTGCAGGCGCAGCGATGCTCTGTAGTGGCCTTTTCCCTCCCTCACCTCCTGCAGCCCTGGCCATGGGTGTTTGCGGGTGACATATTGCCCTTCCCCGTGCTGAGGCTGCTTCAGCGGTTTAACCCCACCGTGCCAGCCCTGAACTCCCGAGTTCACGTGTGTGCTGTGCCACGGCGCTGCCTGGGCCCTCAGGGGAATCATTTAATCTCCTCGCTTCGAATTCCTCTGAGTTGAAGAATCCCTTTGTGCTGTCTAGAACTGCCCTTCCAGGGCACTCCACATGTTGGATTAAGCATGGATTAGTTCAGCATCCAAACCAGCTGCTCCCCTGAAGCCAGATTTGTTTCCCTAGAGAGAAGTATCTTGCTCCAGATGTTGGAGGCAGTGAGTGGCAAAGCCAGGAACAGGACTGGGAGTCTGACTTCTGAGCCCTGCCCAGAATGTCTCTGTTCCTGTCCAGGAATTGGCATGAATGGGCAAAGGCGCACCATGGTCTTGAGATAACTGGTTGTGGTGGTAGCTGGCTCCCACCATCCCCCTTGGCCAGCACTGGGGGTGGGGGACATCTCAGCAGGGGGTTTCATCCTGGATTAGGAGAGACCTCTGCCTGTCTCAGCAGCGAGACCCCATGGGGCAGTGGGAAGCCTGGCACCGTTCTGCCCTGCCGCATCCGCCGCATACCTCCTACCCTGGCTGCCTGTCCACCCTCTCCTAGGGGCTGCGGTGCCCATCGCTGACCATTAAAGCTGAGCTGGGATCCCCCCAGTGCCGTCTGCTGCTGACCCCGGTAGGGACTTTACTCGGGGCCTTTGGGAGGTGAAAGGTGAGCCGAACTCGGAACAAATTAGTTCCAAGCAGAAGTTCAGCCAGTTACTCCAGATTGGATCCTTTGATTTCCGCAACTGGGACTCCACTCAGTGATCTGTAATGAGTGACTCTCAGAAATCCTCACATTGCAGCACTTTGTTCCTGAGCTCACAAGTCAGCCCATTAATGGGTAAAGGAAAGGACCTTGAGTCTAAGAAGTCTCGGGTTCAGAGTCAGAATTATTTGACTTTTAAGCTTCCTTTATCTGAACTCCTGCTGACTTCTTGTTTTCTGAGCCTGTTTGAAAGCCAGAAGTTACATTGTTAAGATCAAACATTCTCTCTTTCCAGATGGAGTTACAATATCTGTCTTTTATATATATATTTTAATATATATATAGTGTATATATACCAGGGTGTATATATATTCCTCTCTCTTTTTTTTTTTTCTAATCGTTCTTTCCATTAAAAGAAACTAGACTTGTAGGCTCTTGTAAATTATAATGTAAAACATTTTTTTTAACCAGACAGTTCCCAATTTTGCCCAAGGCAACCGGAATAGCTGCGCCAGGGAAGGCAATAGGAAGGTGATTAATATGAATTTGTGACATATTTGAAAGATGGGTCTTTTGCCATATAAAGATTATCAAACACATGTGCTCTTCCCCATTAATTCCACAGCCCTCCCAGGAAAGTCACAAAGCCCAGCTCCTTTGTTTCCAGGATGGGTTTTTGTTTTTTTAAATGTACCTTTTGGTCCCCTTGATTACCATGTATTTGATTTTTATAGGGCATCTGTTCACACTGCTGTGTGGGTTCTCTGGCCCTTTTATTTCCCTGTTAATCGGATCCCGCAAAGGCAGCCGTGCCAGGGCCTCTGACAAAATCCGTGTGTGTGTTGTATTTAACTTTTAGCCGTGCAAATTCCATGCTCTGTTTGCCGTCTGCCCAGCGCCCAGCGGGGACTGGGGGCCGCCTTCCTCCTGGAGGAGGCAGCAGGGCCTCCTGCCATTCACGCTGTGGGACTGGCAGGGGTGGGCAGGCCTTGCTTATTTTGGAGAGCGTGTCAGTGCTGCCTTGTCCATCCGCTGGGTGCTTGTCGGCTGGGGCAGTGGCTCTCCAGGCCTTTGGGGACAGCGAGTGCCTGCAGGGCTGGGCGTGATGGGCACCTGAGCACAGTCACCCCAGGGTTGTGGCACTGCGTGTCCCTGCGGCACACAGCACACGGGGTACCCGTCAAGCCTGGGGCACCGTGCATGCAGAGGCCGGCTTTGGGCGCTGAACCAGCTGCGGTCTTGGCCGTGGTGTCTGTGCAGCGCCTACCACGGAGCCTCACTGCAGTGCAGCAGTACGGCTAGGGGCATGTTCCCCATTTGGGGCGAATGGCTCCGTCTCTCCTGTGGTGAATTCAGCCCTGAAACTTTGTCCGTGAAGGGTGAGGTTCACCAGAGCTGGTGAGCCTGTGCAGACTGGGAGGAGATGGTGAGAGCTGTCTTGCCTCCACCCCGGGCAGGCCTGGTGCTGCCAGCCATACTGGGAGCCCTGGCTGCCGGTGGCTCTCCCTGAGCCCATCTGCCTCGACTGCACAGCTGCAGTGGGGTTGCTGCAGCTCCTGCTGCTTTTGGGGGCTGTCAGTCCCTGCCCTGGGCTGCTGCAGTGCTGCTGCAGTGCTGCTTGCACCAGGCTGGGGAACTCCCTCCAGCATCCCACATGCCCGGCCCCTGCGTAGCTGCCTGCCTCCAGCAGCTCCTGTGTGCCCCGCACCTGCAAGTGCTGCCTCGCATGCCTCTGCCGAGAAACGCTCCTGTTGTCCCCAGCACTCGCTGTCAGGCCCAGTTCCTCCTCCTGCTGCCCTGCCCAGGGCAGGTGGACACCTCTGGCTTCAGTCTGTGGTGAGTAAGGCCCCTGGTCCCTGCACCCCATGTTTTGCAGGGCCTTGGAGAGGCTGAGGCATCGCTGAAGCCAGCAATGGGAGCCTGGGTTTGTGCATTTGCCCGCCATGGGCGCAGGTGGTCCTGGCTGTGTGCCCTGCTCCAGGCTGCTGCCCACCTTGTGTCCCATCCGTGCTGCCTTTCAAGTGTCACTGGTGATCGATCCACTGTGACAACGTCCTCTGAGTCACATTCTCGCCTGCAGGAGTAAAGGGCAAAGGCCAAGTTCTTAGTTTTCATAGAAAACTAATTGGACGACTCCATCGAAAATAGGTCAATAAAGCTGATCAGGGGCTGCACAGGGAGCCATCAAAACCCCGGTGACCTTTGCTTGGAGCAAGTGGGCTGGGGCTGCCCCTTCCCTCAGGGAGCTGCCCACTCCATGCCAGCTGGACAGCTACATCCCTGTCACCCTGTGGCGCCGTGGCGCTGGGCAGGTGGCACCTGGACCTGGTGGTGTTTCCTGCACGGCTCGGTACGACTCCTGTGCATCATGGTGCTCTGCTCATGCTGGCTCTGCTGCCCGGGGCAGAGCCACGCTGGCTCCAGCCGGTAGCGGAGATGCAGGTACAGCGTGCCAGGCTGCAGGGCGGGATGGCGAATGCCAGTGGGACGTGGTGGTGGCTGCCACCCTGCACCATGCAGAAGGCTGAGCTGGGGCGCTCCCGTGGGTGCAGCCCAGCTGGGACAGACTGGTGGCATCCTTGGGGCAGAGCCGTCCTGAGGAACAAACAAGCCTGAGGTGGTGGGGAAGACTGAGCCCACCCACAGTGCCCATGCTGCAGAGCGGGGCAGTGCTCCCAGCGGCTGGGAACCCAGACGTCCCTTTCACAGCCCAAAAATTTGATTTGTTGGGGAGCATGGACATGCTGGAGTGCCATACCCCAGTGAGGGCAGCCCCTCTGGAGGGGCACCCTGCTCCCACCCACCCAGGTGGCACACCCTCCACTTCCACCCCCCCACACACACTCGCACATGCATGGGAACAGCCTGGGCTCCTTTACCCCCAAACTTTATTCATGTGGCACATTTACAGCAAGGATTGGAATAACTAGACAATGAAAATGCTGGGTTTGCATTATCGGTTGGTTTAACTGGAACACCACACACCATGCAGTCATGTACCGCCAAGTTCAGTGCCTGTATTGCCCTTCTGGCTGCCGTCACCAGCTTCGCTCCAGGCCATGCACGCACGGGCCCGGGGCTGCAGCCTCCCTGCAGGTCAGCGCCCGGACGAGGGCTCCATTCAGCAGGGCCCCGGGGCTGGGTGACACAGGGTGGGGATGCGTGCCTTCAGCCTGCCCCACGGCTGCCCCCCCCAGCTGCCCTGGCTGGCCAGGAGCCCACCCAGCCGGAGGGGATGCGGCTCGGCAACTCTCAGGCAACAAGCCAGCTGCTGCTGAGCGTCCGTGGGGACCTGCGAGGGGCACGGTGTGGCCCGTGGGGACCATGGGCACACGAGGGGGGCCGAGCCTCAGCTCGGGAACCGAGGGAGGCCGGATGGGGTCGGAGGGGAGCGGGGTCAGGGGCCTGGGGCAATTTGCAGCTCCTCTGCTCGGGTACCTGTGGGCCGGGGGCCAGCGCGCGCTGGCACGTCCACCGCCGGCAATGGACGCGGTGCTGCGG
Organism: Chlamydotis macqueenii; assembly: GCF_036417535.1. NCBI lineage: Eukaryota > Metazoa > Chordata > Aves > Otidiformes > Otididae > Chlamydotis > Chlamydotis macqueenii. The sequence goes on from NC_141563.1 coordinate 27,080,114, forward strand.
CGGGCCTGGTCCCGCTGGAGCTGGAATAGGTCGGCGGGGCCGGGGCAGGGCTGGGCATCCCACCCAGTCCTGCAAGAGGCACGAGCAGATGGGACGGGGATGGGATGGGACGGGGGCTCTGCACGGACACTGTCACCTCCCTCCTGCTGCCCGCCCGCTCGCTGGGCCCCCCGCCCCACTGAAGGGAGCCCTCCGGGGCCCCGCAGCCCATGCTGGGGCTGCAAGGGGCTCTGCAGCGGAGAATACAGGCACTTCACCTTGAACATAAAGAGACGGATCGCGTTTGTCACATACAGGAGTCAGAGAGGGGTTAGTGTTGATTCAAAAAGGGGAAAAGGCGCTCGAGGGAGAGGCGGGGGGGCTGGTGGGGAGGGCGAGGGGCTGTCTCGACACTGCTGAGCCTTCATCAGCGCAGCCCGGGCGCGGGCAGGCGCCGGCCTCGCCGCAGCAGCCGTCGAGGCCTGAAATAAAACCAGAGAAAAGAAAGAAAGAAGGGCAGGCAGGGACGGCCCATGCCGGGGAGGAGATGGGGGAATGCTCTGGCTACGGGGCGGGAGAGGGAGGACGGGGTGGGATATGGAGGGAGGGACGGAAATCGGGAGCCAAAGAAAAAGAACAAACTACGAGTCTAAAATGTGGTGCAAGCGCCCTACGCGGCTGTCCGCTAGCATGGCATAATGTCCGGAGCAGCCCAGAGAGGGAGTCACATCAGGTCTACACAGATTTGCCTTCCCATATATACAACCTCTACTGGCGTTAACAGCTGAAATTGAGATTTTTTTTTTTTTTTTTTTTTTTTTTTTTTTTTTTTTGTCGGTTCCTCTGGCCTCGGTTGCCGTTTTATTTTAATGCTGGAGCCCGTCCTCCCCGCCTCGCCGGCGCCGGGCGCATGCAGCCCTTGCCTGGCTTGCCTTGGGGATCAAAAGGGTTTGGAGGTCTGCTTGAAGATGAAGCCTCTATGGGCCAGTGTCTTCATGATGTTGGCGATGTTCTTACAGTCGTCTGTGGAGAGAGCACAGAGATGCCGTGTTACAGCCACGATCCAACTGGGAGCTGTCGGATCAAGCTCGGAGTCCCACACTGGTGCTGTGCCCGCAGCTGCATGGTCCCCCTTAGGGGACGCGGGGAGACCGTGCAGCTGCAGGCACAGCACCTGTGTCCCCACCAGTCCAGAGACTCTGTCCCAAGTGCTTTGCCCGGGGTCCCCGGCTCCCCGGTGCTGGCCACCTGCATTCCAGTACGGCCCCGTGCTGCACTGGGATGGATCCATGCCCAGGACCCAGAGGCCTGCGTGGGGCAGTGGCTGCTGGCTGACACATCCCTGGGTCCTCCGGGCCAGTGCTTGCCTCACAGCCTGTGGGGAGCCACGCTGGCCCCAGGTCTTGGCCAGCAGCTGCTTCCCTGCAAGCCCAGTGCCGGTCACCTCAGCCTCCTCTTCCAGCACCTCTGGTGGCACTGGCCAGCAAAGGGGCTGTCCCCACACTGGGACGGGGATGGCAGGTGATGCCAGAGCTGCTGTTCACCAGCCAAGCAGGCTCCTCTCCTTCCCCTTGCCCAATCTGGGCAGGGGCTGTGTGGCACCTGGCTCTCTCTGCTTGCCATCACGGTTTGGGATCGTCCCCGTCCCCACCAGAACCAGCCCTCCATGCTGCCCCGTGCCCACCGGCCTCAGGCTAGCAGGTGGCAGGTGGCCAGGCCGGTGAGCTGCACCTGTTCCCGGCATCGATTGCGGTCGAAGTGGGTGCTGGGGTCCGGCCGGCAGCGCCGCGGCCGCCAGAGCGAGCGGTGACGGGGCAGCGAGCCAGGGAGGAGAAAGGCTCCGGCTGGTGTTATTTACCTGGGACTAAACGCAGGCACCGTTTGCTAAAATAGAAGCCGGGCTTAAATTGATTCCTGGTGTCTATATTTCATGTTGAAAATTGGCTTGTAAATCCATGTTTTGATCTATGAGGGCCGTCTCCTTAAGAAAAAGCAAGAGTAAATGTGTAATTTCTCCCTTGACAGCACACGGCGCAGAGGCGATCCTTCTTCCCGCTCCCCTCCGTTTCGGGACAGCTCCACTCGTTCCGATTACCACTCTTTCTTCCTCGCCCCACGCCTTGATGTCTCCATTTCATTACCGCCCGCCCATTTATCAAGCTGTTACCGTAAGGGTGACTTTGCCCACTTGCGTGTGGCAGCGGGGCCCGGCTGACACGGGGAGAGGGTGCCCCGGGAGGGGGGGGTGCAGGCAGGGCCCCCCTCTCCCTGCCGCCGCTGGATGGATGTTGTGGTGGAGGGAAGGCTGCATCATTACTGATGTGTAAATGATAAAGAAGCCTCCACATCCATCTCCCAACTGTAAATCCAGGGAGTGCTTTATAATCAAGCTACAGCGATAATAATGTGAAATTAGGTCTCTCTATCAACGGGAGGAGGCCTTTTAATCACGGCTTAAAGGGTGCAAACGCTGTTTATCATAATTGAACTGTATCCGGGCTAATTGTGGCCATATTTCACTGTCTAGGAGACAGCAGGCTGCCTGCTGACAGTGCCGCGTGCCAGATCGAGGGCCCCGCGCAGACGGGCAGCGCTGCCCCGCTGCCAGGTGCCTGCCTGCCAGCCCAGGGCTGCCAGGCCGCCTCGCTACTCCCTGCCAGACCAGTAGCCCTGCCCAGCCCCGCTGCGCCCAGTGACCTGCTGGCAAAGCCATCACCTGTCACCCAGCGTTGGTTGGAGGTGCAGGAGGCTTCCCTTGCACGCAGCTCCCTGGGGAGGCTGCCCTGAGCTGCCAGGGACCCTCCTGGTTGATGGTGGCAGTGGGAGAGGTAAGGTCCACATGCCTCCCGAGTGTCCCCCCTAGTCCCTCCCATGGCACCCCATCCCCTTGCTGGTGTGCCAGAACAGGGAAGGGAGCTGGGCATGGGGACAGCCCGGGGAATGAGAGGTGTCACCAGCCCCACTGGCTGTGGGGGGGGGGCAGAGATGAGCCTGTTTCTCTGTGCCTCTGTCCCCTCCGCTGGCCGAGGTGGCACCAACGGCTCTAGAAGGGCCCTGGAGATGATGGGTGTCCTGCCTGGCCAAGCCATGGCACCAGCTCCTGCCGCCACTTGTTCCCGCTCAGACGAGCCCCTCCCTGTCCTTAGGACCCCGTGCTCCATCCATCTCCTCCCCGTGTCCGGCTGAGCCCCTGGAGCAGGACCTAACGGGGACACAGTGGCTTGAATGCTGGGAAAACGGAGATGACGAAGGGAGTACAACTGTCAAACCACTCCCACCCCACAGCCAGCCCTGGTCTAGCCCCCGCAAAAATCAACAGCAAAGTAAATCCTGGCCCCAGAGCCGGGCCAGGCAGGCGAGCAGCTTGGATTTGAACGTGGCACTGCAGGGTGCAACCCTGGCTGCTGCCCTTCGCTGCTCCCAGCGCCCTGCTGCCCACCTCCCTGCCCACAGCATCGCCCAGGGTCAGCATGGGCAGCCGGGCCCTGGCCGTGGCTGAACGGGAAACTGGGTGGAGACCTGGGGAGCGGCCAAAGCGGCAGCAAGACCCCAACGCACCTCCTGCGACACCTGAGCTGGTCCCTGGGAAGACTCTCTGGGACTCCCAGCTGCTTCCCGAACCCCACCAGCCGCCTCCCCAAAGCCCTGACGTGCTCTCGCGCTGGATGCCAGCGCCAGGAGCCGCCCTCCAAAGCCGGTGGGACCCCAGCAAGTCGGCGCTACCCGCACGCTGCGCCGGCAGCACCGTCCTCGCTGTCCCAAACGGTGCCACGGCCCCTTGGCAGTGGGAGCGCCAGGCTCGTCGTAAGTCATTTAGCGAGGCTCATTCCAAATCAGCACTAAGGTAAACACGCTTATTATAATTATCCATGTAAAAAAAAATCAACAACAGCAGAACAACTTTCTAATATGCAATTACAGCCATCTATTGATTTTACAATGTAATCCGCTCCGATTGATTTAATAACACAATTATAGGCTGGCTCTCGGGATATTAGAGTGGGAGATTTTCATAAACTCCAAAGCAAAAAACTAAGCGGCTTTTAAAACAACACAGTCAGATGGCTGTTTGGGGAATTATGAGCAATATGAAATCCTCTAAATCTGGCCGTCGTTACCTTGTGAAAGGAATTTCTATTACAAAAATGGCAATTGACAGCCTAAGAGAGTGCGAGCGGGATTGCTTTGCTGCTCTTTCCGTGCTTAATCCATTGCAAAGGTGGCCATGGGACGGGGGACCAGCGGGGTCCGAGGCAGCACTGCCCACCCTGTGCCCCCCAGCCCAGCTCTCCCCGCGGGGCAGGTGGCCCCAGCACCCAGGCTGGCACCCCCTGGCCCCGTCCCATCAGGGTGACCCTGCCTGGGGCTGCGGAGGCTGGCAGGGGGCAGAGCCCTCCCCACCACCCCTACCCCGGTGCACCCGCCTTGCCCTGGCTCCAGACATCTCCGGGGGCTGTTGGGGTGCCCACCCGTGTCCCCAAACCCAGGCAGGGGACGTGTGGCGGGGGTGAAGGTGGCTCTGCTGGTGCCACACAGGCGCGCACGCACGCGCGGCCCCGCTCTCCTCGCGCTCACTCCCTCGATGTATTCCCGACTTTATGGGCACATTTTTCTTGTCAAGCTGACAGGGTTGCTAAGTGGATTTCTCCCTGATATGCGGACGGATTATCACATTACTCCAATGTCCTACACAAACATATTACTTTATATTCAATAGCTCTAATGAATATAAACTGCTTTTTCTTTTTTGGGGGTGGGGAGTAATCTATAGATTTTTAATGAGGGCACTATTAACTCCCTCCTCTTTAAAACAGACTTAGGTGCAGCCTCTGAGTAGAAAATCAATGGTGTTATTGTAGGAATATTGTATATTGATATTGTAATAATAAAATGCAATTGATTTAGGGGTGTTGAGCGGTGTGTGAAAGGGGTCAGCCTGGGGTTATCCTGCACACAGAGTGGCAGCTCTGCCCTGCCTCCCTGCCCCTCACCTTCTCCTGCCACTTCTGAGCGCCGCGGTGGCCCTGGGACGGCCAAGGTTGAGCTCATCTCAAGGTGCCGGGTCCCGGCCACCTCTGGGACGCTCCTCGGCCAGGCTGCCAGTGCAGTGGGAGTGATGAGCCGCCCCGGCTGGCTTAGCCTCGCCGAGTTCTAACCCACTGCAAGACTGCACCGCCTCAAAACTCACACCCCAAAATGCCACATCCTGGTGACAGCCAGGGACAGCAGCATGTGCACACATGCAGGGTGGCAGGACCTGTCTTTTAATTAGGGCTGGAGTTTGCCACCATCCAGCATCGCTGGCTGCCCCTGTCCTTTGAGGGGCACAGACGTTCCCACCATGCCCCTCTGCTGGGACGGAGGCAGGAACCGCCCCAGCCCATGGCACGGGGCTCACTGCCCAGCGTGCACCTTCCCTCTGGCTGCTGCAGAGCGGCACTGCTGTGAACGCAGGATGAGCACAAGGATTTTGGCAGCAAGAGGCTCGCCTGCAGCCTGGGCACAACGCGGCTGCGCCACGGGAACAGGCTGCCAGGCGAAGCGATGCTCACTCGGGAAGAGCATCACCTCCGCACCCACCCCAGGCACTGGGGAGGAGGGAATGGGCCGCGTCCCCCTGCGTGCCGCCCAGCTGACATTTGCCCACCTCTTCTACCTCCCCATGGGACCAGACCGTCAGGACGCCACTGCCACGGGAGCTCGGAGCGCTGCCACTATCGCCGCGCGCTGGGCCGAGACGCTTGCCGTGCGAGGAGCGAGCTTTTCAATCCCAGCGGCTGCCCGGGCTGCTGTGGGTGTCTGGGGGAGCGCGGGGCTCCCCTAAATGTCCTCATTTGGAGGCAGCCCCGCTGCACCTGTGCTACGGCTGGGAAGACGGATCACCCCCGGCCCGAGCTGAGCAGGTCCATATTTAAACTGTCCCCATGCTTTATGGGCTGTACAAGAACTGATGCTCAGGCGACGAGGGGCCATTTGTCAATGTTCTAATGGCAGATTACTGTTAATGAATAATATCACCGCTGCCTTTCTACAACAGCTCCCCGCAAAGCGGAAACAGGGCCGCCCGGCCACCGCCGCCCTTCGTCTCCCTGCTGCCCACCCCAGGTGACAGCAGGTGGCTTTGTGACGGACGTGAGCCGCAGGATCCCTACACAGCCCAGCACTTCTACCAGCGTCACCGGCAATTGCAAAGGGGAGCGCTGGGTGCTGTGTCCTCCCTGTCACCTCCCTGTCACCTCCCCAGGTGCTGATGAGCGGGCACATCCCCAGGAGGGGACAGCCATCAGGGGCAAGGAGTGACAGCACTGGCACATGGAGCCACGCTCTTGCGGCTGCTCACCCTGCCCGTGCCGGAGCAAGGAAGGAGCTGTGTCCGATCTGCACTGTGGAGGTGGGGATAGCTGGCTGCAGCGGTGACGAGGACACGGCAGAGCCCAGAGCTTGAAGCCTGAATGGATCCGTGGGGACACTGGGGACGGTCCTGCTGGGCTGCTCCCAAATGAATGGCCTCATAATCCTGCGCGGGGCGAGGGGCTCCGCGTGCCCTGCACAGCCGGCAGGTATATTAGGTGGAGCTGACAGCTATGCGCAGAATATTAAGAATAACTTACCTCATTATCTGCAATTACGTTACTGCCACACACCTCATTTCTTCACGAAGAAAAGAAAATTAGTTTTATATTGACTTCATCCCGATGCCTCCCCTGGCTGCCCCACCACAGAGTGCCCACACGGGCTCTAAAGAGGGTTTGGACACAATTAATATTTGTCTTCCCTCTACCTGTTGCTGTCCCTGTCCCGGAGGGACAGGATGCTCGTCCCACCCCGCTGCACACCGAGGTCAGTGAGGCCTCCAGCTCGCCCTAGCAGGGATGCTGGAGCAGGGAGGGCTCGACTCGCAGGGAGGTGACAGCGCCGGGTGTCCCCGGGAAGCAGCCAGGCAGACGAGTGCAGTGGAGGGGACCCATCCAGACGTTCAACCTGATGCCCCAGGCACCTGCTGCCTCCCACCCGGGCCGGTCACTGTCACCCCATGGGGGTGACAGCCAGATGTTTCCTCCCGTTGTCTGTGTTGGGGACCTCTCCTCCCATCGTGATCCACTGTGCTGGGCCTCTCCCAGGGCAGACGGGGCTGGGGACACAGCACCACAAGACACACGGCTGCCAAGGCACCCGCTAGTCGCGCAAGCTGGCACAAGCAATGCTGTGTGAGGGGACCCCGAGATCAGGGGCATCCCAACTGGAGGGGACGGTAGCTCACGCTGAGCTCTCTCGCACCATCATCTCCACAGCTCCTGGATCCCACGGGCCTGAGGGACGCTGACACCGGTGGGATGGAGGGTGGCACAGGGCGTGTCGAGCCCTCAGTTTTTCTGCCAGCCCCTGTGACTGTCCCCACGCATCCAGCATCCTCGCAGGCCGGCAGCATCCCTGGGGCAAACAAAGCGAGCGTGGCCATCACCTCGCTCCCAGCTGCAGCCGCTTACTGGCCGGGAGGGAAGGGAAGCAGCGTGTGCAGCAATACAGGGGAAAAAGCCAATTTCATCTTTATTAGAAGGAGATTTCTCTTTTAGTAATAAGCACACTTCAAATAATTAGCGTGTTTTACGTAATAATGAAATTATGGAAATGCAGGCCACTTATTCAAACAAGTCACCATTACCATATTTTTAAATATTAGACTTAATTAGAGTTTATCACTTCAGAGAAGTACGAGAAGTGGAGATTTTTTTTCCTTTACAAAAAAAATCCTCATAAAGTGTTTATTAAGAGCGGGTAAGAAGGGGATAATGATCTGTTTGGAAATTAAGGCAATCAAACATTTAATGCTCTGCACTCCTGTAGGCAAAAGCATTCAAATGAGTCAATTATACATCCATTATCCAGGCACGATTAAACAAGGCAGGACGGGGAATCTGTCCTCCGCATCACGCGATTGTCGCGAGGACTTATGTCCACTTAAAGGCGGCTAATAAAACACTAAACTTGGGGAAGGAGCGGAAGGGAGGACGGAGAAAAGGGAAGAGAGGCGGCAGGTCAGCGGGACCGCAGAGGGGCGAGGGTGGGAGGCGGGCGAGGATGGAGCCGTGTCTGCATCCCAGCCCTTCATAAATCAAAGTAATTAAGTTAACATGAAAATCAACTTCACCATCCCGTTAAATTACAGCATTTGCATATTAGGACTCAAATGAAGTAGGTAGCGGGTGAGGGGAACAGGAAGGGAGGAGGGAGTTGGGGGGGGGTCGGGGAGAAGGATGGGGGGGACCACGCTCCAAAAAGGGAACCATTTATTACAGTGAATAACTAATTTCAGAATTTATAGCGGTGGATTTTCGTTCCCGTGCCATTTATATTACAGAAGGAAATTAAGGGGCGGGCAGGAGGCTGGCTGGACATCTTTCTGCGTTATTGCTTGTCTGCCATTTGCAAATCATTATTAATTGTGGCCCGTGTCGCTGGTGCAGCAGGGCAGGGTGCCTGGACAGCCGGAGCAGACACACATATCTCTTCATCAGGACCCCAGCCGCTAGCCCTGGAGAGCCAATTACCCCTCCCTGATTGGTATCAGATAAGGAGGGAATTTTTACAAATTAGGGAATAAATAGAATTTCCACACGTGGAGCAGGGAGGGCTTGAGAGGCAGTAATGAAAAACGATACATCACCATCAGCCAGACAACCCTATTCATACGCCGATGCATTACGCTCACTACTCATAATCCTGCCGAGTGACAGACAGCCGCCGAGCCGGCCGAGCCGGAGGGGAGCGCAACCCGCCGGCCGGCCCGCTCCGAAGCACGGCCTCCAGCCGCCGGCACCCTGGCAGCCAGGTCTGTCTCTCCGCAGCCGGCCCTGCAGCGTGGCCTCTCCCGCGGCCTCGCTGGCTGTGCATCGCCTGCTGGGCATCGCTCCCCGGCCGGTCGGGACAGGCCTCCTGGCACGGGTGACGTCGTGCGGGAGCCATCCCTGCTCTGCTGCTCACAGGAGGAGTCCAGCAGGACCAGCCTTCAAACTTGGCCCTAACTTCAGCGGCTAAAGATGGCAGCCGGGACTCTCACCCGGCTCCTGCGTTCTTCCGGGTAAAGACCATCTTCCCCAGAATTATCCAGCCCAAACCGTGCCCTCAGGAAGCCTCCCCTGGAGTAGGGTGGCCATAGCAGTCCCCTGAGCCCTACCTAATTTCAGAGAATATCTCAAGTTGGAAGGATCATCAAGGATTTTGAGCAAAAATTTGTCTTTTTGTACCAAATCAGCCCCCAAATCAGCCCTCAAACCAGCCTGGTGGCTCTCAGCTCTGCTGCTTGGTCAGCCGTGAGCCCCCAAAAGCTGCAGGGTCCCCCTGTCACCATGTGAGTGGTGCTAGGGCTTGGAGATGGGGAAGGTGACACTGGCCCCAACCAGCCACAGGAGCAAAGGGCGTGCTCCCGCACGGCTCTGCTCCACTGGGAACAGATTTGGGTTGGCGTACCTCCATCTCACTGAACACCAGCCCTCGCCCAGGGCAGACCCCAGAGCTGCTGGCTGGCTGTATCTCCCGAGTCGGGGCACCCACTTTCAGACCCTGGCACCTCCCCGTGGCAGCACTGTCCTTTGCTCTGGGATGCAACACAACTGGATGGACCTGAGAACGTGGCCAACACCCAGGTAACGGGGGCCTGGCATGTGGCTGGCCTCGAAAGAGCAAATCCTGGAAGTGCAGGGGCCCCGCTGGCATTCGGGAGCCCAGTTCGCGCCGTACTCCCTGGCACCGGAGCCGCGCGCCTCCGTGCCCGTAATTAGCTCTCCCTTATGACAAGCACGTCACTAAACAAAATGCTCGGCAGGAGATCAATCTCGCCTGTAAGTCACGCAGCCTTTAATTTATTCAGCATACAATGTCGCTCCACCGCTGGCTTCCTGTAATTTATACCGTACACTGTCGTGTATTATTTAACTCGTCCCAGTGTTTTACAGCTCGCCTGAAAGTCGCTGTGCAAAATAAAGTCAGGGCTGGGGCACCAGCGAGGCGCAGGGAGGACGCAACCCGGCCCCTGGCTTCAGGGCTGGTACGGGACCCATGGCCTGGCTTGGGGACAAGGTCACTGTGACAAGTTCCCATAGAAGCTGGTGGCTCAGGGGGCTGCCTGCCCCTCTCTGCAATGTGGATGGAGGGTCCCTGCCCACAGGTGCTGCTCGAACACAACCCCTTCTCCCGGCACACAGCCCAGAGCAGGCAGAGGGCAGGGAAGCAGCGTGCGGTGCGACGGCTCCTTCCCGGGCCCCTCCAGCAGGACACAGGGCAGCAGCAGCCAGACCCTGACAGCAGAAGGGAGGTCCTACCCAAAAACTGGCGTAAGGACTGGGGCTGGACTGGGCTGAGAGCTGGCTGCTAGCCGGTGCGGTCGCTCTGAGCAGCTCACCTAGAGCTTGTCTTTGGCCATGCAGCTGGATGGAAACAGGCGGTGATGTAGAGCTGGATATCCTCCGCAGGGAAGGTTAAAACCTCTGTTCAGTGCAAAGTTGCCATATCTAAGCACTTATGATCACAATATTTATGGCTAGTTTATTCCAGGCTGTTAAAGGCAGCAGTAGTTATCCACAGATAAAGGGAATTCGGCTCCCCTGACGCCTTTTCTCCCCGCGGCGAAGGCATACACGGCTGGAGCTGGGCGCCCGTGGCGCGTAACTCAGCCCATGGCCGCTGCCAGAGCCAGCGCCGGGGCCGGGCACGCAGATGCTGCAGCCTCGGGACGGCGGCTCTGGTTCTGCTCCGCGGGAGCTGTGGGGACAGATGTGGGAGACACCGTCTCCCTGCCCCTGAGTGATGCTGCTGGGGACCAGGGGGTCCCTGGCCTTTAGCAAGAAATCCGGTGTGCCTTCCTGCTGGCCCTCAGTGCCGATGGAGGAGTCCCTGCCTCCTGTCTCCCCTCCGCACGCTGCCGTGCCTCTGTCACGCCCTGCTCTGACAGAGGGTTTATTTAGGGCAGCAGAAGGCCAAACCGCTCTGGGGTTTGCAAAGCATTTTGAGCCCCACAGGTCCCCCCCCACCACTCGGCTGTTGGCTCTGCTCCGTGTCCGGCTCCTGACACTCAGTCCCACCACTGGGACTGGGACCCTAATTATGGAGAAATTTCAAGGGAGAAATGAGGGAGTTTATAAAGCAGAGTTTCTCCTGCCTGTGAGTGACACGAGATGTCAGAGAAAGGAAATAAAAGGCAAGGATGCAATTCCAGTGCTGCCGAGAGTGTGCGGTGAGTCCTAATGGAAAGTTCTCCTTCTCTTTAAAGCTTGGTCAGATGGCCTAGTTATTGCTTTAAAAGGAGCCAGAATCAAACCGCGGCACCGCACTCGAAGCCTTCAAATAAAGTGAGCTGTGTTTCTGCGGGTCCAGCGAGGCAGAGGCAGGCGATTACACAGAGAAGGGCAGGTCTCTTTATCTTGGAGGGAGACCTACCTATTTTTAAACATTAGCTCCAAATCAGCGGCTCACCTCTTTGTCTCACACAAACCCTCTCTCGCCTTCTGGAGGAGAGATCAAACGCCAGCCCTGCTGCCATTGTTTCTCTCCCAGCGAGATGGACGCGGGACTGTAATCTTCCCACAAAGCTGCACGCTTCAAAGGCATCAAAAGTGCTTATTAAAAGTCCTAGGAAACTAATTTAATAACATCCCAAAGGGCTGGAAAAATCAGTGCTGGCAGCTCAAAATATAACCCGGCGAGGGAGACGGGCCCCTGTTCGACACGGCTCTGTCTGCGGGCGGCTGCACGCGGGGCCGGGGCGCTTCGGCATGCAGACCTGCCCCGCTCCCCGCAGCGTGACCACTCTCCTGCCAGGGACGCAGCCGGGTGAGCAGGAGCGTGGGGGACCCTGCCCCGACGGCTCGCAGGGGACTGTGTCCCCAAGGGCTTTACACCAGCGTTGCTGGACTGGAGGCGTCCTCGCACAACGGCGACACTGTCCATCCGCCCTGGCTCCGTGGCTTGGCTCGCCTTGTCAAGCGGAAGAGCCGTGCACCGTCCCAGAGGCAGAATTTCAGGCCTCTGAAAAACGGAAAGCACCGGGCGGCCTTCGCTGGCCATCTCGGCGGCTGCTGGAGCAGTGGCTGGCCTCACGGCAGCTTTGTGCAATGCTCGCCCAGACTGGTGGGCTGGAAGGAAGCAGATGCACGCCGGGTCCGTTCACGACGCAGCTGGGGATGTCAGCCAGACCCACAAAGCCGCGTCACAAAGACCCGTGCGCTGTGTGCGAGGCAGCCCTGCACATTACCCAGGCATGGGCTGCCACGCGTGCCTTCCTGCTGACGCCTACGCGCAGCACGCACGCGCTCCCAGCCGCGGCGGCACGAGGGCCTCGCTCCCTTGCAACGCCCCAGAGCCAGGCCCTGCTTGCAGCCCGCGCCGGGTGACGCACGGCACCCTGGGGCTGCGTCCCGTCTGAACGGCGCAGGCTCCCACGGAAAGGGGCAGGGGATGGAAATTAACGCTCCAGCCTCCGTCTCATCCTGCCCATTAGTGGGGCTGTTTTACTCCGGATCATTAAATATGTATATCTTATTACACGCCTTGTTACAGTATTGAGCTCTATTGACTGATAATAAATTCCAAGCATCATCCCGGTCATAAATTTATCTGGAGATGATGAAGACTCAATAATCTAGTCATGCAGATAATATGATAGGGCCTTAAAAAAGATCATTACATTATACGCCAAAATTAAAAGTGAAATACACTTTATTAACACTGTTTCCACACTCAGGGCCATTACCTGTTATATCCCCTCCTGCCCTCCCACCCACCTGCACACCGTCCCTCGGCTGAGATGAGGCAGAGCTGCCACAGCTTCACCCTGGCAGAGGGGTACGGGGGTGGCAGGTGGCACAGACAATCACAGCGGGACTTTCCAGCGAGACCCCAAGGATGCAGGGCTCTGTCTGGTACAGCACCGCTGCCCTGCCCATTGGGCAATGGCTCCTGAGCTTCTCCAGGCACCTTGGCAAACTCCCGTGCCTGGTGCTGCTCGCTGCCTTGTAGCCATCAGGACAGAGGGCAGCCTTGTCCCCAACCTCCAGAAGGAAAAAAGTGACTCCCTGCAGGTTCAGGTCTGCTGAGAAAGCCGTCCACCCATGGGTGTTAACCCAACAGCTCCCACCTGCCAGCACCTCTCCCCGAGGCTCCGTCAAGCTGCAGAGCCAGGACAGGGGTCCCACTCGTGCCCGGCCACGCTGCGGTGCGGCACAGCCAGCCAGGGAGCAGAAATGGAGATGTGGGTGCACCGGGTGTCCCCTCTGAGATGAGAGGGAACACAGGCAAGCTCACAGTGCCATGGTGCCAGTGTCACCAAGCTGCCCCTTGGTGGGATGGTGAGGATCAGGAAGCTCCTGACCACCCTCCCTGGGGACCAGGGCTCTGTCCCCTTCTCCCACTGGCCTCCCAAAGCCATTCCCCTTCTTTAATAAGAAGATCACCGCCATTTAAACCCCTCTGATGAGGGCAGGTGGCTCGCGCCCCTCCTGCCTGGTGAGGCCGGCGCGGCTGCGCTCCCGCCTGCAGATCAATGGCACGCAGCACGTTTAAAGCGTGTCCCCCCTCCACCCCGGCCACCCTGCCCTCCGCCACCTTCCTCTCCAGACACGTAAGGTGACGAGCACTGGGGGGGCCCGCGGATCGATGCCGCGACACGGATCGGCTGCCGGGGAAAAACCAATCGCAGATCAGATGGAAACCGACTTCTACTTGTATCTGCCCGGCTCTCGCTGGGATAGATTGGCTGGAGAAATCCGATGGCGAGAGGAGACAAAGGGGGAGGCGATGGGGAGAGGAGGAAAGGGCTGATAATGCTCCTGCCGCGGCCGCTCTAATCTGTGACAGCCCGAGGATTTGCTGAAAACCATTATCACACTGCTCTCCCTTCTCTTGTCCCTGATAAAGCCCTGGCTAATCTGTTTGTTGCAGGTATTGAACGGATGCATTTAGCGAAACAAGGGGTGTGCACGCGCCTCCCTGCCTGTGGAGCAAATTTTTTTTTTCCCCCTGCACCTCCGGCCTCGATGGGAGGCGAAGCAGGGAGCAGGGATGGTTTTGAGCTCAGCCTTGCTGCGGGCGCAAGCTCTACCCCGCTGGTCCACGCCGTGGGCAGAGGTGCCATCCTGGGCACGAGGGAAACTTCGCCACCGATCACCCTCTGCAAGTTTTGGGGAGCTTTTCTCTAGGCACTGCGTTTCATCTTCACAGCACAACTCGTGGAGGGCAGCGAGTGAAGCCCTGGAGCCAGCGGATGATGCTGCAGTGCCCCGGCACATCCCAGCCGGGAGTGCCCAGCCCACCCAGCTGCACTCCCGTGGGGCAGAGCAGCCGAGACGGGGGGGACACGGCGGTCTGCGCCGTGGGAATGGCTCCCGGGACCCTGTCAGCCAGAGCGTGGCTTGGCTCGTGCCTGCCTGTCCCGGTGCTGACCTCGGCCCTCCCCTTGCGAGAGGCTCTTTCTCCAGAGAGGAGAGAAGAGGTAATTCAGTGGCTGTGAAAGCCCAGACCCAGGGCTCCCGCAGCTGCCTGTTACAAACAGTTCTAGTGGAACATTAATTATAGTAATTTAGCCGTGGAACACTAACTGCAGCCAGTGCAATAGCATTCAGTACATTAGTGGCTATAACCCACTCCTTAAAAAAGACATTTGGCTACTGACAGCTGATAAAATGAGTTGTGAAGCATAACCAAAGGGGAAAAAAAAAAAATCAGAAGCATGCTGGGAGCGAGCCGTGGGGCGGCTGGGCGAGGGGCAGCACCCCATGGGGTGCACGGAGCACACGGGGTGCAGGCAGAGGGGCAGGAGGCAGCGGGGGGCCACAGCAGGCATCCTCCTGCCCGCCACGCCGCACGCGAGCTGGTGGGCTCCCCGTGCCGCGGGCAGGGCTCGGCGAGGCGGGGGGCACGGGGCCGCGTCTCAGCAGTATGTCAAACAGAAGGACATTTCCTTCTATCTCCCAGCCGCCGCCCCAGGGCACAATCCACCTACATTCAATCTTTACTCCACTACACATGTTTCCTTTCCAGCCTCGGATTATTTTTTATCATCAAATTACCGTGGCGATAAGATGGAGTAGATGTGATAGCAAGCAAAGCGCCCACCCCCACCCTGACTCCCCACTCCCGGGCATCCCTCCTCCCTCCGCTATCCCCAGCCTCCCAGCTCTGAACAGGCAGGGGGATTATCCAAATCCAAATGTCAGGGGCTGAGGAGAGACCCCCTGGGAGTTGAATTCACCAGCTGGGACCAAACTGTGGCTGACAGCGAGAGCCTGGGTGTGGGCAGGCAGCGGCTGCCACACAGCTCGGGTGCCCATCGAGCTGGCCAGGAAAACTTTTGGGGTGCCCTGCTGCAGCATGGGAACCCACCAGCAGCCGTGCCACAGCACTGCCGGAGCTGAGTATCCGCTCCCGCTGCTCCCCACTGCACCCCATGCCCCAGCCCAGCAGCGGAGGTGTGACAGCACGGTGACACCCGCGAAGGTGGCAGGGACACAGGGAGCCTGGGTGCCAGGGTGGCGGGTGCCAGGGTGGCCAGGAAAAGTGTGGCTGTGCCGTTACGAGCCCGAGCAGCGCCGGAGGCCCTGCTGTGATGAATCCTCCTCATCTCCTTGTTTACTCCATTCTGCAACAAATGAGTCCCTGCCCGTCCGGGGATAGCTCATCCAGAGGAATGCTCTTTCAGGTCTCTCCCTCTAATCCCTATTAATTTAAATAATGCTCGGCCACCCTTCTCAAACTATTTATTATTTATCAGGTTTGTTTATTTGTAGCTAACAGGTAGCGCTCAGCATGCGTCCCCGGCACGGGGACAGGGGCCGTTCATCACACTGGCTCCCCCGCCATCCACCATCCGTCAATTACTCCTGCTTCCTTTAATTAGTAATGAGGACTAATATCTCTGCCTGGGATGGTGGCTGGAGCGGAACTTCCCTCCGGTGGCATCCGAGCCGCACAAGGGAGGGAATGAAAAATAAATACCTGCGTCAGGCTGCTGCTGCTGCTGCTCCTGGACGAGCAGGGGTGCCCGCCAGCCCCCACGCACCCCTTCCCAGGCAGGGTCCAGTCCCTGGCAGCTCCCTAAATGTCCCTGTCCACCAGAGACTCCTACCCAGCAGGGTAGGGGAGGAGACGCCAGCCAGTCTCGATCCACGGGTGCCCTTTCCTGCACGGCAGAGCTATCCCAAACCACGGAGGATTCCTCGCCGAGGCCCAGCTGCTGAGCTTCACACGGGTATCAGCAAGGGGAAGCCTAAATTAAATGCCCATTAGAGCCTCTGGCCTCGCCTGGCGGTCCTGGGGAGCTCTGTATCAGAACATGCCATCCAGAGGCAGCCTAATAACGAAGGCAGCACATGATATAAATGGAGCCCCTTTGATTTATTGACTGGGAGAAGTTTTTACACGATAGCCCATTAAGACGGACGGCTCTGTTTACAGCCAGGCCATCTAGCTATAGGGACCCTGAACTGGATGCTGTGTTTTGCTATTGCTCTTCAGGCAGACATCTCATTAAGGAGAACAGCATATGGAGCTCTCTGGATCTATACTTCATGAGTCCTGAGGGAGGCTTTTACCATTTTTAATAAGCGGGCAAGGTTAGCAAACCTGCAACACGGTGACCTCCCCTCCCCGTGCGATGGATCTCCCTGAAACGCAGAGAGCCGGACTCACCGGGTGTGCGCGGGACTCCATAAATCACCTCCCCGCTGCCGGCCAGGGAAAGCGGCCGGAGAGGACAGCAAGGGGGGTCCGGACCAGGCAACAAAATATCCGAAAGGGGGCAGCAGGGCATGGCTCAGCCAAACGTGCCGAGGGCAGGCCGCTTGGCAGGGAGTGGTGTGGAGCATGCCCCTGGCCCATCGCACCGCTGGGGTGATGGGCAGCATGTGGGTGGCTCAGCTGGCAAAGGTGCTTTAAGGAGAGAGCATTAATACGATAGCCGCAGCGCAGGAAACGAAACCCCCAGCTGGCTGTCGAGGGGGGGATTATTCCGTATTCAGTAACATGGCTGTTTAGGAGAACAAGTAATCTCTGGCAAAGACCTCCGGCTCATCTCCGATCTGATAAAGCCATGCAGCCCACAGGCAAGTCAGCCCCTGCGGGGGCTGCCAGAGCTGGATGCCGTGGGTCGAAGGATGGGAGGAAGAGCGTGGAGGCAGGCACGTGGGGTGAGCCACCAAGGGATGGGGCGCACACACTGCAAACAGCTCGCCCGGGACACCTTTCCGAAGCCTTTTTGCTTCAGTGCGAAGGTTTGGGTGCCCATGCTCAGGGACCACTCACCCCCAGGTACAGCAGCACTGACACACAGCCTCAAGGCAGTGGGTAACGCGTGCTTATGTGCACAGCTCCCACCACCCCTCCCGGCCCAGGCACCGGGCTGTGCGCCCACCCGCTCCCCAACAACGGCAATCCGGCTCTTGCCCATCGGCTAGCCCTTAAATCCCTGTTTTTCATTCCTGCGGCACCAGTTACTCACTATAACCACCACCAATCACTGGCATTTAACTCACACATCTAAAATTCACACCATGGAAAAACCATGAAGGCAGGAGACTGAAACGTGGTTGTTTCCTCTCAAGGAGTCTGCCTGGCTCTGGCTGTGAAAGCAGGAAGGCAGAGAAGGACAAACGGATGGTGGCATATTTGGGTCTTTTTCCAGCAATTTTCTCACAAACAGTCTGAGCATCTTTGAAATGAAATTTTGTAGGCGATTAGCTCACAATGTGAACTTAATTGCTTTTGGTATTTAAAAAAACCCATTAAATTAAATGGCCGAGATATTGAGGCTTAGGCAATGGCTGCCTCCGATGCACAGTAACTACCAGCCTCATTACTGGGACGCCAATTCCAGTGGCGGAAGGCGCAGACCCATGCGACATGACCGGTGCAGCTCTAACGCCCCCTCCCAGCTCACAGCCCACGGGCGAGAGGATCAGCAGGAGCAATGAGAGGATGGCACAGAGCAACGCTGGCAGTGAGCAGCAGCCTAGCAGCACACTGAGCTCCTGGTTGCCCAAAGCATCCCTGTTGGACCAGACGAGTCAGGCGTCCGGGAGCTGAGGGAATATCGGGTGCCTTCAGCTCGGTGAGAGGAGCAGCTGGCGTGGGACAGTCCCACACTGCAGGAGATCAGGGTGACCTCCACTCAGCCGCTTTCATTCCCATTCCTCATCAGGGATCCCATGGCACTCACACTGCTGGCACTCGGAGAGCTGTGGGTGCACAGCTCCCACGAGTGACTGTTAAGCGATGCTGAACATGAGCTCAGCTGGCACTGCTTTTCCCCAGGGACAGCTCCAAAGCTGGCACCGTGCACCTCTTTATGCCAGCGCTTTGCAAAGGATCTGTCCTCTGCCACACGGCCGGCAGCACTGCCCCGCTTCGCATTTAGTGCCGTAATACAACGGAGCGGCTGATGGTAGTGCTTTCACACTTGTTTGTTTAAATTATTTACACTCCTCAGATGCAGGATTGCTCTCCAAAAAGAGCATCCTTTTGCCTGCTGCAGCGTTAAAATGACTTGCATCCATCACTCAATCGCTTTCAGGTCAAACAGGCGCTCCCCGACTTAATGACCACATTTCCGCAGCAACAAATCTGTCACTGCTGTTTGTTTAAAGCCAACAATCTGTAGGAGCACTGTGTGCAAGGATTGAATTAACTCAGCATCTGAATGACTGCGGAACCAGATCATTCAAATTGCACCTTTCCTAAGATCTTCCAGCAACGTTAATTAATGTTCCTCAGGTGATGCGCAACACGCTGCAGTGCAGGGGGCCGCTGGAGCCCTCATCCCTGCGGGCCTGGGGCCACCGGAGCCGGGTTCCAGCTGCCCTGGCCCCAGGAGCACATGAAGGGGTGTGTGTGTCAGGGAAAAAGAGGGGCTGGTGGCTCCCCCTTGCTCTGATGTGACCTACCCTGACTTCCCCAAAGTTTAGCGATTCATCTGAGATATTCCATCCTGGATGTCTGACTCACGCCGGATTTTTTTCTCAGGAAATTCCAGCCCGAACCATTAATACACTGCCATCAACAAGAATGAAAACTATGTCACTATTTCTCTTAAATTCCAGCTACTTGTTGTTGGGGTTTTTTCAGTGCATGCCCAGATGTTTTGGAACAAAGCCTTGAAGTCTGTTGGGAAGGTGATTTTGGGGCCAGGAAGCATTTTGGATTTCCCATTGGAATCTCACCAGCTTTGGGCAAAGCCAGCCCTGCCCGCAGCCCCGGGCGGCCGCACGTGTGCTGAGGCCCAGCCCTGGGCCAGCCCCCTGCTCCCAGCCCCGCTGGCACCCGCTCCAGGCACCTGCACGGGGAGCAGGGACCCGGCTCTCCGGGCGCTCGATGACTTCCCCAGGAAGCACGAGGGAGGAAACTGCTTCATTGAAACACTTGCACCAACAAGAGCTGGAGTTGGGAGCAGGTGAAGCAGGAGGAAATGGTGACGGGGAGTTGGTGGGGCTGGTAACAAGGGGAGCTGATACCTGAGAAATGGGGGAAGGAAATGAGGACAGGAAAAGAGCTGGGATGGGGATGGGGAGGCAGACCGAACCTGGCAAGACATGCAGAGAAGGAAAGAGGGAGTAAGATTCAATCCAGCACCAAACCACCTGGGTCTCCTGCTGCCACCCACAGCCTCTGGCCACTCCAGTCCTTGCCCAGCAGCAAGTCCTTGGCCCAGTGTCCTTGTCCCAGGCCCCCGGCCATGGTCTCTGTTTGTCTGGGGCATTCAAATCTCCACAGAGCAGAACCGGGGTCCTAAGCTGAAGAGCTATAGCCCTCCCCGAGCCTCCCCTCAGCTTGCTGCAGTTAATTGGGGCACTGCTCTAATCTCTACCTGCCATTGATTTCAATTCAGCTCCAATTTTCTTCTTTGACCTTCTCTCCTCCAGACCCCACTTGAAAACAGAACACAAATCCTCAAACATCCCCTTCGTTCTTCCCTGCGATATTCCAGCGTGCCCCAGTCCTAGGCTGGGGAAGGCGATGACCGATGCCTGTTTGAGCCTCTACCCTCACGCGTAGGGACAGACACACTGCTGCCTGCAGACACCCTCCCCAGGCCACGCTCACCCCGGCTCCAGCATGGAGATGGAAGTGGTGATGCTCTGATAGCATCCAAGCCACAGGAAAAAAGCATGATAAAAGGACTTCCAGATGGTTTCCTCACAGATAGTTGCCTTTTTTCCAGGAGCCTGTGGGTCCAAGGGGTCATGTGGGAGTGCTACTGACTGTGACCGGGTCTCAGCTGCAGGGTTGGCATCCAGCACCCATCCCGCTCAAGGGATCTTGTGCCCGCCTAAAAACTGGTCCCTCTGTGCCAAGCCCCAGCCATGCATAGGCTGGAATGCTTCAAAGGCAAGTGGTGGGAGAGGAGCTGGCCATAAGCTAGGGGAAGATCTCTCCTTTGCTGTGTCCCTGAGGCCATGGATCAGGCACAGACACCTGGATCGCCTGGCCCTAGCTCCCTGATGCCCCTGATGCTCTGTGGTATGACCTGGAAGGGGAGCCAGCCGCTCAGAAGTGGTTAAGATCAGATTGCAGTGCGTTGGTGCAGACAAGCAGGTGAGGAAAGGGTCCTAGGCAATGCCTGGGAGATACCCCCTGGTGAGAGACACTGCCAGCACCGAGGGGAAAGCGGGAGGAACCGTCAGGGGGGCACGGGACGGGAAAGACATCACCCCTTAATGCCCATCCCTTCCTGGCACCCTGAAACGGGTGAGGAACCTCTGCCAATGCTCCTTTCTCAAAAAAGCCTGGATGCCAGAAGTTCAGCCCTCCCGGGTCCCTTCTTTTCCTGGCAGCAATTCACTATGCAAAGAGGCTGGATATTTATAATTATGCTCAAAGTGGCCACTTTGAAAATCTATATGTCTCTAGGCTCCCTGTACATCATAATGTCAAGTCTGTGAATGGAGGCATCCATCAGAGGCCTCACATCACAGACCTCGGAGCTGTGATAAATACTGGGGAAATGCTTGCTGAACCCCGTGTCCCACTGCTGCCTTCTGGGGCAGAGACTTGGTCTTTGGGGGAGTGCCTCATGGGGACTCCTCCAGAAGGGATGCCACTGCGTGCTTGTGAGTCACTGATCAGGGACGGGGATGGGAGAAGGGTCTGGGTTCCCCTAGCCAGATCCTTCCCTGCTGACTCTTGCTGTCCCCGAGGAAGAGGGGCTCTCCTCCCGGTGGGACCATCCAAGCCATCACCCTGTTTCCATGCCATGGGCATGCTGTGGGCACGACATCTACAAAAAGGCAGCTCTCACCCCTCCATCTCTAGGAGGGTGGTGAGGTACAGGGACAGGATGCACCCCTCAAACATCAACTCCACTCTTGGCCATCAAATCCCCATCCTTTGGCCTCATCAACTCCAGGATTTTCTAAGTCTGACTGAGAAAAACTAGCTCAACACCACAGGAGGGTCTCAGTCCCCATTCCTAGCAGAGAAACCAAGGCAGGGAGCTGAAGTCTCCTCTCTGGAACAGCAAATGTCAGAGCTGACCTCAAAGTCACACTCCAGCCCGCTGCACCATGTGCTTACAAGGACTTTCTACCGCACCTCTCCTGGTGTGGGGACACAAAGCCCCACCTTTGCATCACCTCTGTGAGAAGCGGGGCAGGCACCCTGCCAGAGATGCTGGTGGGAGACTGGGAACGCTGCTCTCTGCAGACAGCATGGCAAGAGGACGCGCAGGCTTCGCTAAGGCTTTGCCCAGGCTGTTCTTAAAAATTTATTACTCTGTTGCAACATGAAAAATAAGACAGAGAAGTAATCATTAGTATAACTATAACTCCCCGTGCAATAGTCCCACTTGTAAATTGAGATTTATGATTGCAGCTGCCGATATTTTAGAGGCCGGTGCAGGCAGCGGTGGCAGTACAGCCCAGCTACGCGCTGCCCCGCCACAGTTACAGTTTATCACAATCTGCAGAGATTATTGCAATGAATAATACACAACAGGCTGGCAGTGAAGAACTATTCCCGATCAAACGCTTCTGTAAACAACTGAATAAATAATATTGCTCAGCCCCTCTTTAGAGCCCTCGGAGGCCCAGGGAAATCTCTCATTACTCAGCAGGAGAGGCAGCGGGGGGCTTGGAGATGCCATGAGGGAGGGATGCAGTGACTCTGGGAAGGCACTGGACATCCCAGCGACTGGCGCTTGCCAAGTAGAGAGCTCACTGCCTTTTTTTTTTGGCAGAAAATGAGGCTGAGACACTGAAAAGACCTGCTCATGGTCCCACGGCTCCACGTGCAGCCAAGGAACAACTTGCTTGGACAGACAGAGAGCTGCAAGCCCAGACAGACAGGTATTGCTGTTCTCTCTTCCGCTTGGCAAGGCTTTTGCTCACTTCTGACATCGAGCTGGCAGCAGGTAAAGAGCAGATCCGAGGGCAGCCTGGCCCGCAGGCAGCCAGCCCCGGTGTGCAGCAGGGATGGGACGGTTTGGGCCGAGCCCACCGGGAGCGGGGCTCCACGCGCTTCCTGAAATGTCAGTAAGTAATGCAACATGATCAGGTTTGTGTGCCAGCAGCTGTAGGAATGGCATTTCTCACACAGCTCGGAAGGATAAAGTTCAGCTCCACACCGCCTCGGGTTCCCTCGCTGCAGCGAGCTCCGGCTCAGCCGCCACAGCGTGCTGCCGCGGGCATCAGGGCTGCAGAGACCCCTGCCCGGAGGGTGAGCAGGGGGGATTCATCCCTTCCCCAGCAATCATCATGCAGAGGTGCTTTATTTACTCTCCAAACATCTATGCTCAAAATACAGTGAGCAGAGGAGGGACCCGAAAGGAGCTAAGGGAAGGTTATAACCCTCCTCGGGCGATGAACCAGCCCTGCCACGGCTCTCTGATGTGTCAGAGCCCATGCACCAAGTTTTCCATGGGGTGGATGGGGATGTGCCTCTGCCCAGACACTCCCAGGCAGGGAGGATCCTCCTGCACCCATGTCCTGCCTGCTCCAGGACCAGCTCCAAGGGTTGCTTCCTGCAGACACTCCGCACGGCCGGGTCCTGGGGAAGGGCAAAATAAGCAAAGCAGGAAAGTTTGCATCCCTGTCTGGACCGCTCTACAGCGTCTGTATGTGTGCAGGAATCGGCTCCAATTAATCCCCTCTCAGCTTGGCCCGCCCGCTTCATTACCTCCCCTTGATGAGAACCATCAGTGGGGCCTGTATGATTTTGCTAATTAGCCTCACTTCGTTTATCATTTCCATTTTCTCCCAGAGACGCTCGGCTTGCTGGGCGACAGCTTCATCTCCCGCTGAAACAATGCGGCCCCTTCTGTGCCTGTCTCACTTAGCGCTGTCACCGCAGCCATTATGAAATTGGGGTTTCATTTACACACTAATTAAACATTACAGCTTGTTCACAATTACAACATGGGGATGAGGAGGTAACTAATTACTTAAGAAATGAGCTAACATTTATCTCCGATTCCTCCCCCCTCCGCCCGCCGCCCTCCTCTCCAATCAAGATTAGAAATTGTTGTTCAATGGCGGCAGCCCAGCGGGCCCCTGCCCGCCTCCACGCGTGCCATGTCCCCTTCGGGCAGCTGCACCGACACCCTGGCCCAGGGACAATCCATCAACCCCTAATTGCAGCTGGGATGACGGGGGGCCGCGGCGGTGGCGGCGTGTGGCACTGTGCCAAATGGGCTGCACGGCCACCAGCCATGATGCTACGGATGCATCTGTCCCGGCTGGCCCTGCCCGCCGATGTGACGTCCTTGGGACAGCCCGGCCATGGTGGCAGCAGGGATGGAGGTGATCCCTGGGCATCACGGCCCCACGCACCTACCGGGCTCATCTGCTGGGTTAACACCTGGCTCCGCACAGAGGCCGGGATGCCAGCACATCCTCCACAGCCCTGCTGATGGGCAACTCATTCTGAAAAGACAGTTTCTTCAGGGAGGAATTAACATTTAAAACTGAGAAGCGTTGGAGTAAATAAAGCAGGCTGTCACTTAGATCAAAAGGCAATACCAAGGGTGGGGTGTGCTTGGGACACAAACTGGAGACAGGTCCCAGGGAGCAGGCCAGGAGAGAGCAGCAGGCGCCCCTCCATGCATCCCTGGGGTGGAATGGCTGGCGCCCCGCGCGTAGCCTAGCAAGGTCGAGTGCTGCCACTGAGCGAATAACAGCCTCCTTGCGTGGGCAGCACGGGGCTGCCAGGTGCTGCGGCTGCCGTCGCAGGCGAGTGGAACTTGCCTCACTGCAGTGCGGGCAGAGCTACAGATGGGTGAGAGGACAGGGCAGTGGAGAAGGGTGACAGCGACCAGGATTGTCTTGGGATGGATGAGAGGATGCACGGCTGGTCGCCTGCAAGGCAGCAACTGGAGATGCTGGGGATGCTGGTGCGGTGCCTGGACACTGGTGCGGTACCCGGACACTGGGGCGGTGCCTGGACACTGGTGCAGTACCTGGACACTGGTGCGGTACCTGGACACTGGTGCGGTGCCTGGACACTGGTGCGGTACCTGGACACTGGTGTGGTACCTGGACACTCCTGCAGGCTCTGGGGAAAGGCAGCACCACTGCAGGGCTTTTGAAACACAAGAGACTCCCCCATAAACAGCCCTAAGCACTGGAAATGCTCTCAGAAAAAATACCTAGTTCAGCACCAGGCAATTAAGGTTCTTTTGCAACTCTTAACCCACGATTTTGAGACAAAGAATTTGGCCTTGGCATAATTTGAACTGCTAATTGCCTTCCTGATCCGCAGTCGGAGAACTGAGCTGAAGTGTGGGCACAAAAAAATCACCTTCCTCGTCTGGGAGAAAATTCAGAGCTGCTCTCCGGGGGTAAGGGGATGCTCTCTTTCCTCTGAGCAGCTTAAAAAAATAATGATCAGGAAACAGTTAAGCAAAAGGGGGGTGAACTGATAGTTTAAAAAAAAAAACCTCACACCACTTTATAATAATAGTAACAACTCATTCCCATAGTTTTTATCCTTCCTGTCTTTAGCCCACAAAAAAAAAAAAAAAGAAAAAAAAAAGAAACCTTGAGCTAAACTACTGACACTGGCTGGGAGCTTAGAACTGCCGCATCAAACAGAGCCCTTGAATCTCCTGAACATAATTGTGCTGCCCTCTAACCTCAACCTTCAATCAGTGCAGTGTAACTATCTCATTTTAGCCTACAGGACACACCCCTCTGCTAACTAGCAGCCATATTCTTCTCATTAGGAGACTGCTCTGGACAGGAGCGCAGAGGCAAAGCCGTTGTCTCACTTTTTCTCTCCCTCTCTGCCTCTCCCGGCTGTTATATCTGGTGGTGGAGAGCACCAGCAGAGAGGGCTTTGTGGGTGCTGGAGATGGCCCTGGGCACGCATGCAAAGCCAAATCACTCGTTCTGGGTCGGAAACGCACAGGATGGGAGAGGGGTCCTGGCCCCAGTGGCCCTGGTGCTGGGCAGCTGGCCGCAACAGCTGGAGCGGGCTTCCCAAGCAAGACGCTGCTGCTGCTGCACACTCCTCAGGGCAAGGGGCCAGGGGTCCCACTCGCCGCAGGCTCACCCCGTGCGCAGAGCCCCCGGGAAAGGCTCCCGAGGTGGCGGTGCCAGGGCGTGGGTTCCCTGGCTGCTGGGGCCAGGCTTAGAGGTGGCGGTGGGCAGGGGGATGTGCGTGCCCTGGGAAACACAGGCAGCTGGCCTACGTGTAATTAACAGTGAGGTTAATTACAGCAGGAAAACTTACCCAGGGCTGCTGGGTGCTTGCCATCACTGGGGGGCTGTGCATCATGTCACAGGGTAGGGGTCTCTCCATGGCCAAAGATCAGCTCGGTGCCACGGGGCATGAGGTGGGACAGTCCTGTAGCCCAGTCCCCCTGATCCTGCTGCATTTCTGGGCCATCACCTGGCGAAAAACTGACAGGAGCTCTCGAGCCCATGCTTCATGCCATCCCCTCAGAGACCTCCAAGCATACAGGACAGACGCATCACACCGCAGCGCTGGACACGGCAGCTCGGTCCCAGCAGCACAGACCGGTGCGTCCACCCTTAGCAGTGATCATGACCCTTTCCTCCTGCCTCCCCTCCGGGTCCTGCACACCAGCAGCACCCAGTTCGGGGCCCAGGCCGGGAAGGGCTGCTCAGGTTCTCACTGGGTTTGAAGGACCCAGTTTCCAAGCTGGAGCCGGATCGTCTCAGGACTCCTGGTGACAGAGGGAAACAATGCCAACCCAGTGCAGCACCCCAGAGCTCGGGTGGTTAACGGCACAGCTGGGATCAGCCCAAGCAGTGTCAGCTGCAGCTTTGGGAAGCACCTCACACTATGGAGGATAAAGAGGAGAGCAGATCCCCTCTGATCCCACTGCAGATCCACAAAGCGAGTGAGGCCATGTTAGAAAAGAGCAGCAGTTTGGCTGGCGCAGCCCTCCCCTCCTGCCAGAGCTCTTACCCCGGGGATTTCAACGTGTTATTAACTGGGAGCAGGGGAATTAGACTGATTTGTGTAAGGAGAGGGAAAAACACAGCACTGGACAGATTTTCAATGCCTCGGTGCCCACCTTCCCCACCCAGGAGCATCTTCCCCATCCGGGCCCCATCCCTACATCCTCTGCTGAGTTACACCAGCTATTAACACACTCTTACGTTCGTTATCTTAAACAGGCCACTCAGGACATGGGGCAGTGATCCTTACCCCAATTAATGTGATCCTTTGATTCCAGGGGAGAATGAAGAGGGGACTGTCAGTGCAGTGGTGAGGCAGGAGTTACGGGTCAGAGCCCAACAGCACAGAGGTGCCCCTTAGCTCTTAACAAGAGGCGGGGGCTGGCGGGCAGCTGCCAGACCTGGCTTCTGTCAGAGCCCTTCTCCGCAGCCTCAGCCCTGGCCCAGTGCCACTTCACAGGCACCGGTGAGAGCAAAGGAAACCAGCGCCGCGGTGCTCGACAGGGGTTCGGATGCCAAAAGAGCATCCAGGCTGCCAGGAGGAGAGCAGGGCTGGTAACATTTGGCAGCACTCATGCCAGCGCGGTGGACGCACGGCACGGAGGGAGCTCCCCTCTGCCACGGCGGGGACGGCCACGGTGTCGGCGGTGCTCAGCCTGAGGTCCCCGGGCACCCTTGGGTGTCAGGAGCAGCATCACCCCACAGCCCAAAACTTTCCTCTTTCTTTATTTCTTTACTTGGCCAGTTTTTAAAGCAGAAGTTCTCTCTTAGCGAAGTCTTTCAGGGGAGGTGGAGAGAGAGTAGGAAGCCAAAGAGAATCGTCTTGCTAGTCAAAGCCTTTAACAACTATTTTTAATATCAGGCAGAGGAGCAGGATTTTGAAATGAAACAGCCGGTGCCTCTTTGATGGGCAAGCTACAGATCTTGAAACAAGGTCCATTCCCTCCTCCTTCACTAACTAACAGCCATATTTCTCTCATTAAAGACAATCTGGCCATATTTTCAAACTTCTTAACAAGGCGATCACCGTAATTTGAGATTTCTATTATCCATGCTCCTATTACAGCAGTCTTTTAAGCAGCTAGCTTTTCCTTTTTTTTCTTTCTTTTCCCGACTTTGTCTCTCCCCTCAAACTGCCATCAGTGGTAATGACGTGCAGGAAACAAGAGCGCCAAGAATCATCTTTTTTTCCCCCCTTCTTTTTGGTACTATGTTGTGCGGGGGCAGCAATAAGGAATAAAATAAAAAGCGAAATGAAGTTTGGTTATCTCTTATCTGGAGTTTGGTTTTTAATCCGCCCAGGAGCGCAAACGAAGCCAATGCACTACTTTATCTCCCCCACCGATCATGGACCCCGCTCTCCCCAAAGACGCCCAACTCTCTCCCCTTCCCAAAGGCGCCTGGCCACGGCCCCCTCCCTGCCCCATTAGTCCTTCGCTGGGCTCTGCCAGATGGATGCAATTTGCATAATATCACCGGTGGAGGCTGGCAGATCAACCGGGGTCAGGCTCTGACATCTCCAGCACAGTCTATCTCCAAGTGCTAATTTGGACTGCATTGATCTCTCTTTCTGATTTCTTTGTCATTTACGTCTGCAACTGTTTGACAGGAGATACAGAGACAGACAAGGGGGGAAAAGAAGGGGGGGGGAGAAGAGGAGAGAAACAAAGATTGTAGTTACAGATGTCTTTAAGGGAAAAAACAGATTAATCCAAGGACTCCTCTGAGGGTCGCAGCTTTGAAACATCCTAATTATCTTATTCTTATGAATTCCTGTACAGACTTAGAGGGGGGTCTTGTCAGGGAACTCAGGGGAACTGAAACTTGTTAAATTGCGGTGGAGTCTCCGGCTGGCTGCCACCCCTTCCCCTCCTGCACCTCGCCATCGTTCCTCACCAGGTGAAGCGGGGCACCTTTAAACCTGGTATCCCTCCGGACACAGCCTTCCCTCCATACCCCTGCCACCACTCTTGTTAAAGGCAGATCTTCAGTAAAACTCAGGCAGGAGTCTCTCCTCCTCGCAGAGGGGGACCACAGTGCTCACAGTCACCAGCTCTATGATGCCAGAGCTGGGACAGAGCAGATGCCCAAATCCTGGAGACAAGGGCTAACCCGAGAGGGACAGCAGCATCCTCGTGGTCCCCAGGATGCAGGCATGAAAGGGTAGGTCTGGGGACACATTGCTGCTGCAGGACAGCATGACGTTACACCTTCAACCAGAGTCTGTTGCAGAGCAGGGCAGGCAACCCATGCTCTTAACTGCAAAGTTTATGTTCATTAACAGGAAACTCTTCCCCTGCTCACAGGTAAGGGAAGAGGCGCTACAATTTAGCCTCGCCTGGGACACATCGCAGACAGACACCAAGGCACCAAAGGAATCCACGGGGAAATCAAAATGTCACTGGGTGTTTTACGTCGCTACTTTCTACAGAAAGAGCTCTCTAGAAAGTTAAGGACCTTCCAAGGCCTCTCATCTAACACGTCTGACTGCGTTGGAGGATGCATGGGAAGTGTTGCTTGCTACAGGGGCAGGAGAACAAGTGCCAGCAAACATGTTTTACCCACCCAGCACAACATGGGACAGGGCTTGGTCAGCACAAGGGTTGTTCCAGCAGCATGGAGGGGGATATTTTGCAAGGCTCAGCCACAGGACTGGACAAACAGCCAACAGCAGGATGGGCCCGAGGCAGCGCAAGGGTCTCCAGACCACAGATCAGTTCATGTCTGCGTGCTCCTGGGTTTGGGACTGGCTGATTGGTAAGACAGAGCACACACAATACAAACCATCAGCCTCTACCTGTGCTGCCAGTACGCCAGTAAGTTTAGAGTGATATTGAAGAAGTTTCTCATCTGTCACCGGGGACAGAAATCAGGCCAGCTGTTGGGCTGAGGATCGCAACTGGCTTGGGAGGGAGGGAAGGACAGCAGATCTGCTCTTCTTGCTGAGGCAGACAGTCCCCAGCGCTGGTCCTAAAACCAGAAGCCAGAGGAAGAGGGGTACAGCAGCAGCCATGCCAAAGGGCAGCCCCAGGACAACGGCAGTGCTGTCCTGCTGGGGGTCAGCCAGGTCTGAGATGGACCCCCTCGGCAGGCAGTGGGGTCGGGCAAGCGTGCGTGCCCCCACCCCAGCGGGCGCGTGACCAACTTTTGGCAGGGTAGGACGGAGGGGTGAGTGCAGTCAACACAAACACTCAATCATCCTTCCTTTCTTTCTTCTGTGCCTCCTTTGTTAACTGCAGGAAACAGCTGAAAGACCTTGAGTTTCCCATTGTAGCGTGTATGGGAACAGAGCTGCAGTGATCAGAACATACCCCCCGCTGCTCCCGGGGAAAAAGGGAGAGCAGAATCCTTTCTAAAAAGGGTTTACGATTAGAAGAGTGTTCTGTCACTCTGGCGCGCAGTAATCCACTGCGCCACCAAGTCCCTTCAGAGAGATGTCGAAAACTTAAATGACTGAAAGCAAAAGAGCCCCAGCTCAGGTTCCCAGGCAGCCAGACATCCTAATTATCTTTAGATCCACTCCCACATGGAGGGGAGAGAGAGCACACAAGAGTGAAAAAAAAAAAAGGAAAAGAAAAGAAAAAGAAAGAGGAGGGAAAAAAAAAAGACTGTCACATTGCTTTTTTCTTTTTTTAAAAGCTTGTCTCTGCTCACTGCTTTTCCAGCTGTGACACCTCTCACGGTAGTTAATTAGAATCATGTCACCACGTTAATGTGCTCTGACTGGACTCTGACAGACGCGCCTTCTCCAACCGGCCGGCCCTCCCCACCCCTCCTCAGGGATGCGGGGCCCAGCACTCGCGGTGGGACCCCTCGCCACCCGCCCTGTCCCCGTGCCCGTGGTCCCGTGGGTGCCCCACAGCGGCTGGGCCGCCCCTGCACCCTGCCTCCCTGGGTGGCGGGATGCGACGCCTGGCCGCAACACCCGGCACGCAGCCGCTCCACCTGTTCTGGATCCGCCTGACCTTTCCAAGCGCTAATTCAAAATGACACTGCTCATTTGATGACATTTCTGTTGATTTTTACTTAAGTCTCTTTTAATTATTGAACCCGGAGTCTTTCCCCTTCTGCCTTGGGCTGGGGCTGCTGTGCGTGGGGCAGTGGCCCCGAGGCAGCCCCGTGCCCGGCTTCGTGGCAGTGAGCCCCATACCCGGCTCTTGCGCTTGTTGTCCCCCGGCAAAAGGATGGTGTGGTGCAAACGGCACTGCCGCCGGGCACAGCACCAGCTATGTGCCATCACAAAGAACAGGGTTTGCCTGCTCCAGGGGAGCATGGGGTTCTCCAAGGTTTCTCCCACCCCCTGGGAGGCCTGGGGAGGGTGGCACTGGCTCCGCCAGCTGGGGCCGCAAGGGCTGGGATGGAAAGTGGTCAAAAAAACAGAGTGGGGTTTCACAAAATGCTGTCCCTGTCCCCCTGTTCCTCCTGCCCCACTGCAGAGGAGGCAGGTGGGCACCAAGGGTGACCTGGGATCCCACAGATGCTGCACCGCTGGGAGAGCCAGGAAAACAAAAAAGGGGACAGGAAAGCAGGGAAGAATGAGAGGAGGCTGAAATAAAGCCAGCAAGCTCCCAAGACCACAGGCTGCCAGCACCAAAGCTCCCAGCACCTTGCAGGGTGAGGTGAAGCCTCATCAGCCCCCGTCAAGCTCCCGGGGGGAGAGCGGGTGCTGACAGCCAAAGGCACCCATTATGGCGGGTGGCCCATCACCCGCCACTGCACTTAGCGAGCGTGGCCCTCGCCGCCCTCTCCTTCAATGTCAGCATGGAGAGCAGCCCAGCACCGCCGGGACGCGAGCAGGCAGAGGGATGGTTCTGCCAGGCAGGAGGCATCCCGGCAGGCGCTGGCCCGGCTCCCCGCGGCGGTGGCAGCTCGAGGTAGTTAATTAGAATCGTGTCACTAAGTAAATGCGCTCTGACTGGACTCTGACAGACGCTCACCTATGACACCGGGGGCCAGGAGACAATCCACATCAAACTACTGCAGTGCGACCCTTTTAACACAAAGAGTAAACTCACTGCACATCGAGTTGAAGCTCATTAAAACTGTCTACTCTGCGAGCATCCCATTAACCTCACCGTTAAAAACACGCAATTCCTCTTCTTCTTTCCGAGGCCTAATTAATGCTCTGGATCAGAAACAATATCACACCCTAACCTTCTGAGATTTCCAATCAGTAAATGAAAAAAGAGAGACACAGATGGGGGGGCATGGAAGCTTGCTGGGTTGCTCACCGCATGGGGCTGCTGACCTGCCCAGGCAGGTATGGCTTTTCCATTTGGCATGGCGGAGATCCCCACGGAGGGAGCAGGGCATGGCCCTGGCTGGCGGGACCACGGCACAGGGAAGATGGTGAAGCCTCACATGGAGGCTCACAGCTGACAGGATTGCAGCAGCTGGTGTAGAACAGCCCAGCGAGGGCATTGTGTCAAGGCAGGCACTACTACGGGTCCAGAACTCCTGGTCGCCTGAGATGGGTATTGCAGGTTCACTAGCAAGAGATGCAGCAGCCTGGTTACTCTCTTTCCCCTCGAAAAACCAAAAAATAACCCAAACCAGACATTTAGAAGTAAATCTAAAAATCAAAATAATCTGCTTGCTAAAGTCTAAACTTTAAAGATTCAATTAAAATAAATCAGATTCAAAAAACACTAGTAGCAAGGCACAACATCATGTTTAAAGACAATCAATGCACTGGAAGCACAGATGACAAATGAGAAACAAACTTTCCCAGCAGCAGCAGCTACTTCTGCAGATTTGGAAACTTTTTCCTTTTTCAGTGTATTTCCAGTTCAATAACTGGCTCATTCACAGCTGAGAAACAACAAAGCACTGAAAAAAAACCAAGGTGTGTCTTTTATCTTTTCCATAATCAGGGAAACAAATAAACCGACAACCAAAGGTGGGAAAGGATGAGATGTGCTAGTTCTAAAATCTTGAGAGGGTGGTTTTCAAAAACACTCCTTCAACTCACCAGCACCTCTTGCTTTGGCTTCATGCACCAGGGGTTTTTAACTAAAAAGTGTTCTGAAATTTACTTTCCCTTCTCTGTTGACTATATGCAAGGGAAACAAGATTTTACTAACAAAAAGAATTCAAATTACTTCCGAGTTCTTCAGCATGGCATTCCAATTTTTATCCAAAAGCATCACAACTCAAATAATAAATAACAATTTAATCACCACCTCCTTAATAACACATAGTAATTCACTGTTTGTCTAATGTAACAAATACCTAAAAACTAAGTCTAAAGGCATATTATGTTACATAAGTGATCATATTAAATGTAGCCAATATAGAACATTTGACAAATAAAAGAATAACCAGATTTGACAATAGGGCAGTGGTAAGGAGAGCCGCACTTGGTTTGATGGGCGCTGGTCAGTAAAACTTCACCTTTTTAGGGAAATAGGTAAAAAAAAAAAAAAAGAAATGCAAAAATAGAAAAAATCAATTACTGAATTCAGGTATCCTATTGTCTGATTTAAATCAAAATTAAAGCCTGGAATTTTAATCCTTATGATTTATATCAGTCTCTGAAACTCAGCGGAGTGACCTCAGTGCAAGAACTGGTGTGGAGCCTGTGAACACTGCTTTTTGTGTGAGCGTGCCAAGACCCCCATTACAAACTGCAGCTGTTTTTTGGCGAGCAGCACCTCAAACATGCTTCAGAAACTGCAACGTGCGCACATCTGTAAGATGAGTAACTTCCCGGCAAGATTAAACTTCATTTTCTTGAGGGCCAAGAAAACACCAGACAAACAGAAGATCCTCACCTCAAGATTCTACAGTCCATTCTAGAGCTGGTGCTCATTTAATCTGTGTTTGAGGAGAGATGGAAGCTGCAGAAAGCTCTCTCTGGTCCTTAGAGTCACATTACCAACCCAAGGCATGACAGAACAAGTTTCACTCCCCTTTTGTTCCTTTCCCATCTCTCACGGATTTTCTGTATCCTCACTCTCTTGGTGACACAAACCACTTTACTAACCCCTCGACAAGATTTGCAGCTTGTTTGCTCGTGAGTAGAAACCAGATGAAAGCTTGAATGTCAGCCCTGTTCAGCAGCTTGTCGGTGTGTCGGCCCAGCCGTACGTCCCAGGGCACGCGGGCCAAAACTCCACTGTGCTCCACCATGAGCCCCTCCTGCCTGCACCAGGATTCCCATCCAGAATCCAGCCTTGGCCATACAGAGTGTCGAGTGCCCTAAACTCCTGGATTCTGAACAAGACAAAGGAGAGGAGATGAAGCACGGAGCGGGACTGGTCCCAGGGCAGGCCAAGTGCCGGGATTTGGAGCAGGTATCTGCTGAGCCAGTGAATCAGAGCGCGATTTGAAAACAGACCAACACACAACTGATCAGGCAAGACAGCAAAATTCCTTGTAAATTGTTTGCAAAAACAAGTGGCCATCCACTGCAATTTTTCTGTCAGATTTGAAGGGAAACATCCATGTTGCACATCCCTGCATAAGTGAGCTGAGGCTTCAAGGACTGCCCGCATCCCTCCGGACTGCTCCCCACGCTGCTGGGAAAGGGGCCGCACGAAGGCTCTCCTGCACGGCACGGTATTTGTGAAACCGCTGTGGCTGGCAAACACATGGCCCTGCTGCTCCCTCCTCAGCCCTCTTTGGTTTGCAGACTTCTGGACATCAGCAACCCATGAGGGGCACGAAAATCAGAGGCTGACCCTGGTTACATCCATCTCAGGCAGCACTGGGGAGCCTCCTCTCAGCTCCCCAACTTCCCTCGAGCTTGCTGCACCCCAGGACCAAGCACCAAAGAGAAGGGAGGCTCTAGACCACATGGGAGCATCCCCAGGGCCACAGCCAGCTCCTGTCACACTGTGGACAGCGAGAGGTGGGCAGGCAGCATGCTTTGCCATTCTCCACTTTCTCTTCCAGCAGCAGTCCCTGAGAAGGGGCCATTTATCCGTTTGAGTGGGCAAGACCAAGGCTCCTTACAGCCCTGGGCAGGGCAAGGGATGGCTCCTCCCAGCCCTGAAGGAAACGCAGTCGAGAGCACGAAGGAGGAAGAGTGGTGAGGGCTACTCAGGTCACAGGGTGAGTGTCAGCAATTGTGATGACCGTGCCCTGTCCCAGCGGCCAAAACAGGAGGACTTAGCTGCACAGGACCAACAATTGCTCCAGGATAAGGCAGCAAAGCTGGACCCAAGGAATGCAGGCTGCCTCTGCAGCACACAGCCCCTCCTTGGCCCCTGGCTGAGCACCTCTTGGGCTGTCACTAGAGCTGGATCCATGACTAGGACCTGAAAAGCCAGCAGGCTGGGAAATGAAGTGGCTGGAAGGCTGGTGCTCTGACAGAACACCAGGCAAGACACATCTCCAGGCACCAGCATCACCCCAAGCCACCTCCCAGGAGGGATGCTGGGTGACCAAGCCCCAAAGCCAGCAGCCCTGACACCATGGCAGGGTTGTCAGCCAGCAGCTGCAACACACAGGGCACTTGCACACTGCTGGCAGTGACAGGGAGATGGAGACTGGCGGCCTTCACAGCACCCATGGAAATGCCCTTCCAAAGACAGGTTTGCCATGGCGACGGAGCGCTGGAAGAGGGAGATTGGCTGTGGGTCTTGACATGCTGAACCTCCATGGGCAATTCGCCCGTGGCTCACCGTGTACTGGGAAAATCTGGGAGTGTTCCCCCACAGAGGGAGTTTGGCAGAAATGAAGAAGCAAAACATTCCTAAAGGATGGGAGCAGGGAGGGACATGAACGGCATCTCTCTGAACTCCATCAGGCAGAGACACCTGTGCAAGACAACAGCACCGATACAAACGCGGGCAGAAATCATCGGCAGACAGATTATACTCCAGAGCTGGGGACGCTTTGTCAGAGTAAGACATGACAGCAACAGAGAGCTCTTGCCATAAATAAAATGAGGAAAGACAAGGCACAAAACAACCCTGCATCCCCCAGGAGACCCTAGGAAAAGCCCAAGCCCCCAGAGCAGGACACGCATACACAGCTCCTGTGGTCCCTGCTCCCTCCCTGTGATCCCCCCAACATGGTACACAAGCAAGGCAAATCTGCTCCCAGGCAAGGAAGCAAATTTTAATGCTACCTCTGTCAATAATGCAACTAGATCCATAGTTCAAAAGGAGCTTGCTAATTAAAAGCTGGTGAGCTTTAAATAATTCATCTCCTTAACTTGGATTGATTGGAGAGTTTAATGGTTAGTCTTGAAACAATATTAAACAGCCTCCTCAAGGCCCAGGTAGCAGGTGACTTTTCCAAGTAAATCTTACCTCCTTGCAAACTTTAATGCTCACAAGTCACTGCAGATGAATGGCTGGGAGGCAGAGGGAACACCTGACCACTGGTCTCCAAGAGGTGATCCAACGTCCCACAGAGAAACCAGACAGGCAAGAGTGGTGCAGCCCTGAGTCACAGCCCTGCCTACAGCCCAGTAAATCTGAGCTCCTGCCCATGCTGCAGCTGGCTGCTGCCCCAGCTCTGCGTCCCCAGTGCTAAGCAGCAGGCAGAAATATGGCCTCAGTGTCCTCAGCAAAGTCTCCCTCCTCATACCACTTTAATCCCAGGTAGGGAAGAGCTAGGGGAAGCATAGAGCTCCATCACTGTGCATGGTACTCTCAGTCGGTTATCTTGGAACAGGCTGTGCGACAATGAAACTCATCACACATGTGACCAAATGGGACGATGATACAGTTCTCCAGCTGAGGCCACGCATCTTCACTCTGCAGCATGTTTCCAGACAGCTCCTGATGCTGCACCGCCTGGCAGTCTCCATTCCAAGGACAGATGCAGCATCCAGAGCAGCTGGAGGACTGGCCTGACGGGGAGAGCATCCCGCTCAGCCGGGGGACTCCTGCCTTGCGCTCCAGGCACCGCGCGAGCCCTGGAGCTGCCCACGTCCACCCCAGGCCGAGCACTGCAGAGCGGCCAAGGAGGGGAGCAGTTCCCCAGCCAGAGGGACAGGCAGGTGCGTTTGGCACACTGGGGTGTGCCAGGGACAGAGTTCAGCCGCGTGCCCATCCTGCCCTACCACATCTTTGTCCCTTACACCAGCTGGAGATCCTGCAGCCCTTTGGCTGCCTCTCAGCACCTCAGCCTGGCCACACTCTCAGAGCTGAGGCACATCCCACGCGCCCGGAGCAGCAGTCATGGGGACGGGAAGGGCGCGGGGCGGCGTCACTCACCTATGCCGCTGTGAGGCCTCCCTATGTGCTGTAGATTCAGTCCTTTGTTCATGTCTAAGAGCCCGTTCTTTGGCCAACTCCCCATGGCAAAGCTGTACGCCTGGAAGAGAGAAGGAGAGGGTCAGACGGGTGCACAGCCCAAGTGCAGACACATTTTCTACTCGCCCAGGCCTGGCTGCTCCTGGGGCCGGTGTGGGTCTGTGTTTGTTGTGTTCAGTGTGGACCTGTGCATCACCCTCGCAGCAGCTCTGCTGGAGCCGCCTGCGTAAAGCACTCTCACCCTGGCTGTCCCACCAGATGCTCCTCAGAGGTGTCCAGGGCCTCTGGTGGTGTCCCGCACAGGTGACAACGCTCAGGAGGTTTGCTGGGCACCGTGCCGGACTGGCATCACATGAGACCACCTTTGCTGTGCTGGGGTGAACCGGGGGCTGCCAGCTCATCCCACATGTCCCTGGGTTTCTCCAACACCATCCCCCCATTCCTGCCTCACCAAGGATGGGGTTGGCAGCAGGAGTCAGGGGGGTTTGGAAAGGGGTGCCCATGCCCCTCCGGCAAGCACAGCCCTCCCAGCCTCCCCTCTCCTTTCCATTCCCATATCCCAGTCGCCTCGGGGCTCTCCATCACTGGGAGAAACCCCACTGGAAGCCAGCACTGCTCACCCCACCACACAGAGCCTGCAGCCTGGCCAGAGGGAGCCTGCTCCATCCCCACCGTGTCCCCTGGCAGGGCTTCCAGCAGGAGCGAGGCAGCTGGGAGCCCGAACAGCACAAAACCCACCGGACAATGCAAACATAAAAGCAGCCGGGCCTCCGTGTCACACATGCGGCTGTAATTACAGCCTGACAGCCACATATCTTCTTCATCTTGAGGAATTAAGCTCAGTGCCGCATTGTGAGCAGTAAGAAGGGCGCGTGGGCTTAGCGTCGCTCACGCCGGCGCTATCTCTGCTGCCGTGAGGGCCATTGTCCTCAGATGAGATCAGGTCAATCCAGCAGCCCCTATCTTCCTCCTGCAGTGGGGATCATCGCTAACCGTGGCTGCGGCATGGCTGGGCATCGCCGACACCCTCCATGGGCTGGGAATGCTGGGGGAGAC
This sequence comes from Chlamydotis macqueenii, assembly GCF_036417535.1. Lineage (NCBI taxonomy): Eukaryota > Metazoa > Chordata > Aves > Otidiformes > Otididae > Chlamydotis > Chlamydotis macqueenii. The sequence goes on from NC_141563.1 coordinate 27,117,759, forward strand.
ACTCTCTGCATCAGGAACGGAGCCGAACTCGGCAAAAGGAGCTGCGCGGTGTCCCCCGCCAGCCCACCACCCACCTGCCTGCCACAGGGACCTGCTGCCAGTCCCTCTGCCCTCCATATCTGCTGCTCTGCCCAGCGCAGCCCCCGCCGCCGGCAGCCCGCCAGGGAGCTACGGGGCTTGGGGGAGTTAATCTATTACTGGCCTTCGTAACCATTCACGCTGGCTTGTTACTCCTGCCTTAGCAAAACAGAGGGCTCCACAGATAATTAATAGACAGCATTGCTAATCCTGTTGGGAGATGATTAGCAATTAAAACTCCTAATTAAGTCTACGCATAATTCACTGAAAATTACACTTTGTGTACACAACGAGGAGGTTTCCTTTGCCTTCAACAAACACGCTCTGGTATCTTCATTGCCATGGCTGGGATGCAGGCCAGCCAGCTGCGGGGCAGGGGGGAGCCGGGGGTCGGGGTGCAGGATGGGACCCTGCCACCCACCTGCTGGGTGGCCCTAGGTGAGCAGCTCTGTGTGTGGCTCCCTCTCCTGGGCTCCATCCCAAAAAGCAAGCCTTGGCACAGCACAGGAAGATCCCCACACTCAGCACCAGCAGGTCCAGGCCCTTGGTCGCCAGCAATGCGGGGCATCTCCGGGGAAGGGGTGTCCCCGCACGCTTTGGAGGAGGACACATGGGACGAGGAGGGAGCAGTGCTGTCCCTGCACCAGGTCACAGCAGGATCCAAGGTCCCGTATCACAGGCTGCCTTCCCAGCCCAGTCGCATCCCTCAGATCCCAGCTGGGACACAGAGGGAGCAGAGCAGGAGGCTGGCAGGATCCCGGGAAAGCCACGAGGACAGCTCTGGAAAGCTCCTGACAGCTGGGTGCTGGTGTCACCCTCTGCCTGCCTCCCGCGGCCCCAGGATCGGCACCAGGCCCATCCTCGCGTGGCATTTTGCTTCCCCGATGAAGGTCGTTCGGTACAGCCGCAGTACCTGAGCAAACTGGCTAAGCAGCTGGGCTGGAAGGTGGCCTGACCACTGAAGGTCAAGTGTGCACTTATGCATATTCAAAGCTGCCTGCAGGATCGATCGGGTTTTAATTGTTTTTCCTGGGGTTTTGGAAGGAAGTGCTGGGGGCATTGATCAGTCCCAGCCGAGGCCGCTCACACTTCGGGGCCGGCAGGGACCATCACTTTGCTGCGGGCAGAGGGAAATGGAGGCAGAGAGGCAGGGATGAAGGCAGGCCAGGGCAGAGGCCAGCCAGCCACGGCCCGGAGGAGGAGCCATCGCTGGGCTGCGTTGGAAAATAAAGTTTTCTAATTAAAATTGGCAATTCTGAGCTGCCTGCCAGCAGCAGCCACGCAATCAAGAGCGAGGAGCTTTGCTGTTTAATATTTAAAGACAATGTTTAATCTTTAAACAGGAAAGTTCTTCTTCTGACTGTTAACGTGAGGCAGAAAATGCCGGAGGCTCCCCAAGACAGGGCTCCCCAGCTTGCCGGGGTGGCTGTGGCCACCGGCTCACCGCAGCCGCCAGGAAACGCAGACGCGTTCCCACCAGCTCCACCGCTGCTCCAGCCCCGTACGGTCACTGGCAGCAGCACAGGTCCCTGCCCCTTCAGCGCTTATCCCTGCGGCAAACCGTGAGAAAGTCCGAGACGCCTGTGGTTCGCTCACAAGTTGAAGGATTTTAAAAAATGCCATGAAACCCTTTTTGCCAGGAAATCACATGAATTTGTCACTCCCTCTGGTTCAATCCTGGTGTTGCAGGCACTGGGTTGCTCCCGTCCAGGTTAGAGACTGAAGCAGGGCCAGGACCTCATGGCATTTTATTTTCATCCACATTTTAATAGATAAAAAATGCAGGCATCTTTTTAAAAAGCTATTTTAAAATGATCTTGGTCAAAATTCTAATTTAGAAACAAACTCACTACCTCTGATCTGCTAAAACTCACCCAAACGATGTCTGCAGAATAATTTTCTAGCAGCTTGAACACAATTATTTCCATTCGTACCAGCTCCTAGAAAGGTCTCCCTTTTTTCCTGATTTTGTTTGTAATTCCGCGAAGGCTACATTTACCTCCCTGCCAATGCTGCTCTGAAGTCAGATGATTATTAATTATATTTATTTACTTATACAATCCCATAGGCATACGCAGCAGCTCACAGACAAACACCGCCCTGGGTCCCTGACGCAGGGATCTCCAATCCAAGGTAAGCGGATACTCCTGTGATAAATGTGAGATAACAGCTGCGGGAGATCGGGAATACGCCGTGTTTCCACGCACAGAGCCAGCACTACGGATCATCCACACCCTGTTAAAAGTGCCAGTATGGGGAGGTAAGTCCTCAGGTAACCTGCACCTCACATAAACTGAAGAAAATCCAAAAAATAGAAGTGAGGAGCTACCAAGGGATAAGACACGGGGGTACAAGCAGCCTGGGCAGGGAGATGCTGCGTGTGTAAGAATCAAAGCATCTGGGGATGGCTTTATAATAAAGCAAAGAGGGTTTGAGATCATTCTCCTATTGTACTGGGTCACAAAACTTCCCGGTGGCCACGCTGCCGCTGCCTCAATTTGCAAAGAGGTTGAAACAAGAGCTCTGCGGATCACTTCTGGTAACGCTGGGGGTTACAGATGCTCCTCCGCACTGGGATGGGAGCGCATGGAGGGCACACCTCTGAGGCTGGGCAGTGCCATGGCACCGCTTGCAGAGGGAAGAACACAGGATTTGTCCAGTTCTTGTAAAAACGCTGCCCAGTTTGGCGGCTGCCCTTGCCTTCAATCCCAGTGCAAAGCAGCCCCCGTCCCCAGTAATGCTGGGGCTGGCAAGGTGGCAGTGCCAACACAGCCAGGTCCTGATGCCCTGCTCTCTGGAGCTTGTTTGGGCTACACATCACGGTTTATAAGCTGCACAGCTGCAGAGAAGATGTTCCAAGGGGTCAGAAAATTCCCAGAACTGGAACTTGTCAAGCTGATGTATTGATCTAAGTGGACTGAATAATGCTCCATCATTTATTTATGGGGAAGTGCCCGGCACACTTCACAAAAACCGGTGTTCAGCAGTCACATTAAGACAAGATTTAACATCATGCAAACAGGGCACCTGCACATAGGTCAGGACATTCACTTACACGTGGAGCCCCTCAAATCCTTCCCGCACGCGCACGGAGGGACGGGGCTGGTCCTTGTGGAGCTGCCGGAGCTCTGCTAGTGCAAGGTGACGCCGCCAACACAGCCAACCCTGTCCTTTCTGCACATGTTGACACTGTGACCTGCTCGGCCAGCCTCCAGCCCCTCTGCCCTCCACAAAAGCTGCCGGCACTGCACCGCCCTGGCTGCTTTACCTGAAGGGCAGGAGGGAAGAGGGGCTCTGTGCTTTGCAAGAACACAAGCATGTCCACAAACCACGGCAGCAAGAACTGCCAGGGCCAGCACAGAGCCTCCTCCTGCCCTGCCCAGCCTGGCATGCTTGACGTTTTTCATGTCCCATCAAGAGATTTTAAATGTTTCACCTGCTAATCGTAAGGCAAGAAGAAAATATTTCCTTTTGGAGAAATCATCCCAAGAGCAAAGGGGCTCAGCGGTTTGAGAAGATGCTGAAGAGTGTGTACTAAGGAATTAAAAAAAAGTGGTGGCTTTTGCTGAAAGTTTCCATTAAGAATTTCAAAAATATGCCTGAGAAAAACATGTTCTAAAACAGATAGAAAGCATCCGAGAGATCTTCCCAGCTGTCCTTCCCTTGCCCACGGCTTCGGCAAGCAGCGGGTGCTGGCGGAGCTCCCCCAGGATCAGGCCGGGCACAGCAGCCAGCTGACCGGAGCCAACCCCCAGACATTTTCACAGTGGAGAAAATGACTGCACAACAGCAAAAGTACCTTCCTCCTCTTGTCATCTCAGCTGTGTGCCATGTCCACTCAAAATAAGCATTTCCCTCTAACTCCCCTCATTCCACTGCTGTCATGAGGAGGTGTCAAGATTTTATATTACTTTGTATAGGGGAAATTAAAAAAAAAAAGAGGTCATGTCTACAACTAAGTGGGCTTTTAAACACAGCTTAAAGCGTTTTCAGTGCCATCCAGTAACCGTAAGGTTTTGGGGCTGGGGATGCCTTTGAGGCCAACCCCACACGGCACCCAGGACGCTGGGGACTCCAGGGTGGTCCCCTGACATCCCATTTTAATTGCACACCACCTGAAGCCCACTTGAAGTATGGGATGTGGACATTTCTTGCCGGGATTTCTTGCCATGCAGACTTTCTGGCACAACACAAGGCAAATTTAATGACAATTAGGGCTTGACCCCACCGCCAAATCATTTGGTAGCAGGGCTGCTGGATTGGGGCTGAAGGCAATTAAAGAGGCAGGTAATGAAGCAGCAGCTTGCCAAGCCCTGGCTGACAACGGCAGAGCTCCTCTGCTGCAGGGAAGGGACGGAGGGAAGCTTGTCCAGCAGGTCAGAGGCACGGAGCCTGGGAAGGCTCAGTCCCGGCAGCGCTTGGAGCCCACTACCCTCGCTGGCTGTTGGGAGGCAGAAGCTAAACCCAGGTATAACACGTCCCTTTTAAGCAGTTTAGTCAGAAGTGCTGCCGCATTCACAGCTTTTCAAGTATTTTTAAATCACTTACAAAAGCAGGATTAAATGATCAGGAATTCCATTTAATAGGACAAATAAAGAAATAACAATCTACTCCATCAGCCCTGCGAAAGGCAGGTTTGATTTAAGAAAAAAAATAAAAAAATAAGTATAAAAGAGGGAGAGAAAAAAGGAAAGGAGGGTGGAAAAAAAAGGATAATGTGTGTTTACTCAAGCAAAGAAAAAAATATTTAAGTGATGTAGGGGAGAAGATTGCAGTAACTAGTGAAGAATAACATCGTCTGCTTTGCTGTCAAATCACACAAGAATTTCAGTAATAGATTCTCATTCTGACACTCAATTCAATTCGAAGGTGATCCTGCTTTATCCCAACACATCAAATATTAAACACTCGTATTAGCCAGGGTGCCGTCGCCTTTCCTGGCTTAGACGCGGCAGGAAGCTTTTCCCCCTACTTTCTCTCACTCGCTATAATATTCTCAATGTTATCTAAACATGCCTTCATACACTGGGGTTCCTTATCAATCCCATTTGGGGAGGGAGGGGGGTGTACTTAAAATGGTATTAGTTTGGGGGGCTTTTATTATTATTATTATTTCCAAAGCTTTTCAATTTTGTGTGGAAAAAGCTTAGGAAAAAAAAAAAAAGGCAGAGGGAGGGGAGGCAGCTAGAGAGGGAGAGGGAGCGCGGGAGCAATAGAAAGTATAAGAAAGGGAAAAGCAGCCAGCAGCTCTTGTTTGACTGATGCCTTTCAACAAGGGCAGTCTAGCTTGTCAAAGCCTGGGCTCGAGATGAATTGGCATATCTATTCAGCCTGCCTCTGGATGTCATGCAATACAGTTTCATATTCCCAGATAAGGCATGATAAGCAATTGCTGCCCTGACACCAACTCCATCCATCCCTGCCTTTCTGTATTACAGATCTCTACTGCACCGCTAATAAGAGGCATTTAATTTTTACAAACGCGGTGGCAAGAGGAGCCTCCAGACTGACCAGGTACAGCATTAATGCTGTTCACATCTAAACACTTTTTCTCAGTGCACCGTGCTCCCCAAACACTCGTGGAATGGCACCGGGTGCACGAAAACAACTTCTGCCCAGCACAGCACCTGCTGAAGTTTCAGATTAAACATCTGTGCTAATAGTTAAGGGGTCAGGGTGATGAGAGCGGAGGGCGTTTGTCCTCTGCCAAATAAATCCGCAGTGCCACTGAGCAGGAGGCGGTTTGGCTGGGGTTTGGACGTGGGAGGACGCAGGAGAAGATGCAAGCAGTGCCCTTTCCCAGGGAACATCCATTTCTGGAGCACAAACCCATCCGAGAGCTGCGGGGGGAAGAAGAGGGGCTGACACACAGAATGTGGGGACACCACGATTGGGTCTGGCCCCACTTAGTGGAAACGGGTGCTGCCCTTGGACACTCCTGCCACTTTCAGCAATGTGGGAGGACTGTATCCAGATCTCATCCTCCTGCTGCAGGGTGCTGGTACCCTCCCTGGTGCTCTGCCCTCTTCACACAATGGCACTCAAAGGTTTTTTCAAAGAACTGTGCCACAGAACCAGCTTCCCCCACGTCCTGGATGAGCAGGGAGCCCTCGGCACACGAGCCACCTTGCCAGCCCTACCTGGCCTTGCTGAGCAACCTTTGGCAAGGCCGGCTGGTGTCCACTTCAGTCGTCCTGCAAAGCTGTTTATTAGAACAGCCACATCTTTATGCCTCATGTTAGGCAGTAAATGAAACAAATAAAAAGATGAACAGTCTATTTTTGGAAAGGGCACACAGGAGATGTCTGGCTCTGCCTACCTTTGGGAAGTGAGTATACCCTTACTAGCCACTGCTGTCCAAATTCACTGTCAAAACTCCTCTTAAGCTCAAGATAGGCAGGATGGGCCCTGCAGCCCCTCTCCAGGCTGCATTTGGATGCTGCGGCCCCGACGGGGAGCGAGGAGGTGGCCCTGTCGCCGCGCAGGATTAGCACGTGCCTGCCTTAGGCTGCAGTAGAAACAGGCTGGTGCACCCGACTCCAGGGTGTCAAAGTGCCAAACGGTTTAGGCTTCACATTTCCCTATGTTTGAAGAAGAACAGTCTCTGCCTTGCTCCCAGGCTGGGGATTATCCCGGATAAAATGTTCTCGACTGCTGTGTGCTCTGCGGCTGGTGACACAGTAGGTTAATGCCGTGGAGACCTGGGTCCAACTCCTGGGTTTGGTCACAAGCAAAACAAAGCTGCAGGTCTGGGTCCCTGGAGGGCTGGGAAATGGAGCTGGGGTGTGCACAAGCCAGCGGTGGCCCAGGAGAGGGGACAATCAGAGCCACAAATTACCAAGAGAGCAGCTCAAGGATGGGGGCTGCTGGTAGGACTGGTGGGTCTGGGCTCAGGGTCGGGCGGCCGACCAGAGCATCATGGTGGAAGCCCAGGGGCTGCTGCAGAGACAAGGGGCTGGAGGACACATGCCCAGTGCCTTTCCCAGCCTGGGACAAGTGGCCCTGCCTTTCAGGGCTGCTTCTTGTGGTGTCCTGACATTTCTGGCCACACCACAGGACAACCGAAATCCAGGCTGGGTTACGCTGATATATGCAATCAGCTCCCAACACTGAGATACACAAGCAGCTTCCAATTAGCGCCTGAAAGGCAGAGACACATGACAACATGGCAGACAGCTACCAGGGAGTACCTACACACAGCTGATTTACCCCTCCAGCCCTGGGAAGGACAGGCTCACATCCTGTGCTGCTATCTCTACGGGACCACCCCGGCCCCCGCGGGGCCAATTCAAGCAGGAAAGCGGCGCTAAGCCTTTCCCCACCACAGCACCGTGGCCAGCAGAGCGGGGCAGCCGGGTACGACACCAAGGAAAACCCGTGAATGCACTTCATGGATGATTCACCGCAGCCACAGTTGCCTGTCCGCACAGACAAGAATGGACTAGTCTGATTCAGGCTGCTCCTGGGGAAACTGGGGGTCCAGGGGGAAGGGCAAGATGCCTCCAACAGTGCTGGAAAACAGGCAAATGTTGGCACTGCCCCGAAATCAGACCCACGATCAGCCCCTGGATAGATGAGGACAGAAAACGGCATGACAGGGCCCCAGCAGACGTGACACGCTGCAGAGCTGAGGCCACCGCCGCAGCAGCGAGGGGGACATGTCTCCTTAGATTTAGCTGGAGATTAACAACCACCAAAGAGAGCTGCGGTTTTGCCATATTACATGAAGACAGGCAACAGTATCCATGGATCCCCCCCCCCCTTTTTCTCTTTCCAGGGCCACGAACGATGGCTGTGATGCTAGACATGCTCCATAATGCCCTAAACATGCACCCCTTTAATCTACCCCCATGCCTTTCCCAAGCAAAGCCAGTGCCAGGCTCGATGTCAAACCTTCAAGCCCTTCCGAATGGGGTATTTTCCCCCTTCAATTTCTATTTTTACACACGCACACGCTCGCCTCTCCCTCGCTCGCTGTTTAATTTCCGTGTGAGAGGGAAGCAGGTGCCCGTGCTCCCGTGAGCTCTCCCTTCTCTAGGTTTTTTTTCCCTTCTTGGATCCTGCCCCATTAGTTTAGTGCCCAGCCATCTGCGACGTCTCCTGTAATGCTGTCCCCCTTGTGTACCAGGGAGCTTTTCCATTAGCGCCTTTAATATTCTGACACCTTAGCACAGGCTGCTATTACATTCAAACACTGATCGCCCTGTGAAATTACATCGCAGGGCTTGCTAAAATGGAATCGTGTATAATCAGGCTCCTCCATGCACTGTCAGTCCCATCACAAATACAACGTAAAGCAGGCTTATGGATGGGCTTAGCAGCTGCTACAAGTGTATTTTTTTTTAATAGATGAAGTATCCCTTATTTAAAGCATTTCCTTAAGAAAAAAAAAAAAACAAGAACAGTGAAAGACAAATCAACAGCTGCTGCACTATGTTAACCATACCACCGGTCTCTTAAAAACATGTTATGTAGCTATCTGTTTATCTGTAACTACATCAAACAGAAAGGAGGGTGAGATAAAGATAGTTAAATAGACAGCCGAGGAGATATCTGCCACTGGGAAATAATAGCTAAATAAAAAGTACCGTTATTTACCCCAGAGAGGGGAGGAGGGAGAGCCAGCACTTCCCTCCCAGCGCGGCACAGGCGGTATCACGCGGCGTGGAGCTGTCGTGGCAGCCGCTGGTTCCTAAGGGCAGCCCATGCCAGACCACACGTGCCCCAGCTCACCCGGGTCCAGCCCACTCATCTCCCCACAACCACGTCAGAGAAATCTGGGGGGAGAAAAATCCACCTCAGGACCCAAGCGCTGCACCTCTCCAAGGAGGCTGCGACGCAGGGAAGGTGAGAGGGGAGCCACGCTGCTGCCGGGGGCTGGCTTGGTGGGGCAGCTGCCCACCTCCATGCAGGCTGAGAATCGCTCAAATTAAGGCAAAATTGGCCACGGCAGAGGGTCTGGGTGTGTTTCCTTAGGGGAGAGGCTGGTTTCTCCACAGCCAGCACACAAGGGATCTACTCTCTAGGGTTTTTTTTTTTTTTAATTTCAGCTAAAAAAGTGATAGGACAAAGGTATTTCAGGGGGAAGCGTCAGGGACACAGATGATGTGTCGGAGAAACAAGCTCCCGAGCTCCCCGGCTTGGAGTTCAAAACGCTGCCTCTTACCATGCCCTAAAGGTTATTCTGTCTGTCTGCTGTGAAATGCGACGGCACATCGCCTGAAGGGAGATTTCCAGAGGCGCTGTGACCCCTCCACTATCTCCTCTGAGAAGCCTCCGCAGGAATGATGAGATTGTAGCTCATTTCCACACACCTTGAAAGAGCCGGGCTGGATCAAACGCGCTGGAAGCCGAAGCAGCACATCCCTGGGACTCATCCTCGCCTCCTGGCAGGGAGCGTGCTCTTGCAGTAACGGGCTGGGAAACCACGTCCACCCCACTGAACCACCTATGCTCTGACCTTGCCTTTCCTCCTAAACCAGGATGGAAAAGCCAAAATATTGTCGCATTTCACTGTGTGGGAATAGTTCTGCTTGGGAACCACAAAGTAAAACCCAGTGACAGAAATGCCACTCTCTGGAAAGCAGCAATCTATTCCCATGCGAAACACTGATGTGACATTTTGACTCCAGTTTTTCCACTGCAAAACAAAGCCATTTGTCCAGAGCAGACGCACCGCTCCTTCGCACCATGCTCGGCACGTCTCAGCACACAGTGCTCTGGACATTTTCAGAAGGGACACGTCTGTTTTGGCTGCTGTGCCCAAACATGCTAGACACGGGGAGGATGGGACTGCCGAGGGCAGAGACCCACAGACAGGTTATCGAGAGGAAAGCACAGCAGAGGTGCTGTACGACTGCATGTCCATTCACCTTGCAGGTGCGAGACAAGGAACCCTCTGGTTTTTCCTACCTGACATTTTCAAGGTTAGGTGCTTGCAGGCTGGCAGTGAGGGAAGGATGCTGGGCGACCAGCAGGTTCACACCTCAGTTTCATAATCTGTTCTTGAAACCCAGGCCCTGAGAGATGGGAAAGAAATCAGAGGGTGATCCTGCAGGACCCTCTCACCACTTCTATTTGCTTGCCTGCATATCCTGGCACATACATCTCTCCCTCTGCTCACATCCTACAACTCTTTCCGCACTCTCATGTCCACCATGCCTTCCTGGGACAGATCCAAGACCTCCAAAACTCACCTCTGGCATGATGCAGAGAAACTGACCCTCTGACAGAGCAGAGGGGCATGGAAACACATGTCCTACTCCCTCTTATCTCCTCCTCTCAGACAGCAGACTCTCAGGAGCAAAACCCAATCTTTCGTATTTGGCACAGCACCAACCCAACAGAGCTGTCAAGGCCTCTGAGTGTTACTGCTCTGCAAGAATCAAATAAAACAGTTTCTCAGCACTCCCACAAGATGCAAAGCCGCTCAGAGGAGAGGCAGCTGGAAAAGCAAGAGAAAGGCAAGAGAATACAATGCATGAGGCATCAGGGAAAAGATCAATAAAGATTATGAGGGCAGCAGCCACATCCCCTGCCCACGTCGGAGGCTCTCATAGCTGCAGCGAGAGAACACCAAGAAAAGTTAACAAGGCGCTGCCGTGCCGGTGCCTGGGGATGATACCTGTCTAATCAAAGGCAGAGTTTACACTGGATCATCTAAGCAGCAGCTCTTCCTCATGATTGTTGACTCAGGTCAGGGTTAAGACTGAGGAGGTTAAAGCAGAGGCGCCTCTAAGAGCTCTGATGGATGCAAACACCAGGCAAGCAGGCAACACATGCGGGTCCAGCCAGCACAGCCTACCAGGGCAGCAGGCAGCAAAACTGAGGGCCCTCCATTTCAATGGAAGAGTAAACAGAAGGAGATGGTCTGAGGGATCATCAGCATGCCGCAAGAGAATTGATTTGAAGACAGGTCAGGAAAGCAGAGAATAAAGTGACCCGAGAGGAGGACACGGCAAGGTCCCAAGAAGAGGTTATTAAAAGGGGCATGGGGGGATGAACTGCAGCAGCTACGGCCAGGCAGAATTAGGGGGCAGGACTGGCTACCTGGACTGGGAAGAGCGGACCAGCACTGTGTTATGGTGCTGAGAAAGTCACAGGGGAGATCACGACATGGGTGACAGAAAATTATCCAGGAAGTGGCCCGGGAAATGCTAATACTGAGCCTGAGTAGCAGAGGGACGGCCCCCACGCAGCCACAGCACAAGGACAGAGCTGTGGGGTCACATAATGCTCACCCCACCTCTCAGCATCCTTCAGCTGCCCCATGAACACATCTCTGACCTATCTGTGCTGTCTCAGCTCTGCCTACAGAGTTTCCTGATGGAAACAAGAAGATCAAGTGAGAAGAAAAGCTCCCCCAGGGTGGGGGCGAAAGCTGGTCTGCAGCAGAGGGCTGAGATGCGATGAGGAGGTTCACAGGCTGTCTAGAAAGCGCTTGGCCAAGGACTGTCTGGCCTTCCTGGCCTCAGTCGTGCCAAGCAGCCCGCCTGCTACCTCCTGCCACCGTGCCAGCAAAGAGCGAGCAGCTGGTATGGAACAAGGTGTCCCAATTAGCTCTCCACTGATCTAATTAGATCTCCGTGGGAAGGACTGGAACTGGAGAAAAGACACGGCTGCCTCCTTGACCAGACACTCAACCTTTCCCGCCTGCAGCATTTTATTTTTTTCAGATTTTTAATTTCCAGTACCTTTTTTTTTGTCTGGCTCAGCAGAATCTGCCCTGCCTCAAGTCCTGCCACTGCTCCTCCCAGGCAAAGCACAATTTTGTGTGTACACAAACAGGCGTTCAGCGACTGCGCGCAGCATCCGAGCTCTCCGCTCCTGTGTCGGGGAACAGCTGGCGGTGTTGCAAATCAGAGGTGTAAGGAGAGAGACAAGGGGCACCGGGAGGCAGAGCTGATCGGGAGGACATGGCAGAGTGCACCAGGTCCCTCTCACTCCCCCTCCTCGAGCGACAGCAAGCCGTGCAAGCACGCCTGCCCTCCCCACCGCTGCCCCGCACCACCCCAGAGAGCCGGCAAACGAGCTTCAAACCAGCCCGCTCCTTGTAATCGGAGTCAGTCAGTGTGTGTGTTACGCTTGAGTTGATGGCTGGTGTTAAATTCAATGCCTCGAGTATTGATTTCCTCGCACATCCCGGACTTTGTTAAAGGGTTAGCCGTGAACCGAGATCAAAGGGAGGTTAACTCGTTTCTCATAAGTGGTAAAGCAGACCTCTAGCAAAACCGGGCGCCCGGCCTCCTCCGCAGAGGATGCTCCGTGCATGTCGTTAGCTACCCTGGTTGCCTCCAAAGCCAGATAAAGCCGCAAAGCTGCCTCAAAGCAGGGAGATAAAATGATCCCGACAACTTCCCACAGACCCCCAAGCTATTACGAGCGCACACCAGGGACGGGCCAGCGCACTCCTCCTCCCTGACCCATCCCCACACCACGGGGAGCTGCTCCCCTTGCTCGGCCACAGGAAAAGTGGGGGAAGCCAGTCTTTGCCAGCTGCACCCCAAAAAGGCTGCACCCCAGGGGCTTGAGCAAGGGGGACAGTCCTCAGGAAGAGCAGTGTGCCCTAGAGCTGTGGGTGGGAGAGGGGGAAGGCACAGGTCTGCTTCCCGAAGGACCGTGGGCAGGGACACAGCTCCCTCCCCACCATGGCCAGGTGGAGAGGACACCGCCATCAGCACCATCTCAACCTGCACGGCTTGCTCCGTTTTATTTTACTCTCTTCTTGGCTCTCCCTGCCCCACATGAAGTAATTTTGGCACTGATAGCACTGAGATCAGCAGGTTTTGCCAAGGCAGTAAGAGTTAAGTGCACAAATAGTGTGGCACGAACAGGGTTTTGGCTTTACCTTCATAATTTTTATGGGATGGAGGCAGGGAAAGAGGTGTAGGAGACAATTTGGAAACATTATCACTAGTATTAATGAATGCCCAGAGGCACCAAGCAAGAAGCATCCATTTCAGACGAACATCTGTCAACAATAAGAGGTAAAATTTCAAAAGTAGTTAAGGTACTTCAGATACCTGATTGCACCAACTTCCCAGTAGGTTTAAGCACCCAAGTAATTTCTAATAACAGGAGCCTTGGCCCCTAAGTCATCTTGTCACCAACACTATTTCTCAACCCCTCTCCTCTACCCGAAGAACTACTTACAGCTTTCCAGCAGCCACACCGTTCTTCCACCAGGTTAATTTGGTTTCAGTGGCACTGTATCTTGCACTCTGGGGTGACACCATGCCTAGTCCCCACCTCTCCCAGGAGCCATGCAGCTTCAGCTGCAGAAAATGCAGCACACTCTGTCCTCCCACCCCTAAAAAAACCCAGCCCAAAGCAACCCAGCAAAGCTGGTGGTGTAATTTCCCCTGTCCTGCAGCATCTGCAGGGAAGAAGGCTCCACTACAGTCCATCTTGAGGGTGAAACCCTCAGTGGGAGCTTTATTCCTGAGCACTTACAGTCACGTTAGACTGAGGTGCTCCCTAGGGTGCTAAGCAGGTACGCTCCCACCTCTTCTCCCCTCTTCCAAACTCCTGCCACCCAGCACTCCCCCAGCAACCAATTTGCTTTTAAGTGAAAGGTTTATACCAAACAAAGTGCTTAGGAAATATCTGCTCAGTGCCCAGCATACCAAGTGCTGAAGATTTCACTTAAACTCTCAGCATCTGTGTATCTCAACTAAATTAAGCTATTTGCTATAAAAGAGCACAATGACAGTAATGGAATAATAACAGCATTAATAAAACACAACAATCCTCGAATGAGAAGCGGACGCATCAGCTAGCTTCAACCAAGAGAAGAAGGCTATTTTAAAATCACACACAAAAACCATCTGGGGGTGGAGAAAACCAACAAAAGCTCCGAAACTCAGAGGTCAGACTGAAATTATGTTTTTAACCTCGAAAGAAAGACGCTTGCCAGAGCCTTCCCAGCCAGAGCGCTCCCACACCAGCTGGAAATGAATTTCCACAGCTCCCAGCAAAACAAGGGCTTGTAATGGGAGTGCTGGCTCCACAAAAGGCGGCTGGGAAGCACTCTTAAGAGGGAGGACACAGAATCTAAAGCCTGAAATAGAAATGACCCCTCAAGCATCAGGAAGGTTTGTAACCCAGCTCCTGGGACAGACGCACCGGAGCAGGGGATGATGCCGTGCTGAATGCACGAATGCCGAGCTAGCGACGCAGGGCCAGATGCCAGCGCATCATTATGCAAACATCCAGATGTCTCAAGCTCACCACACTGCCATTCCCCTCTTGGGTGGAAAAGTCATCTTCACTCCATCCACAAATTCTTCCCCCTTCCTTTGTTTTGGATGAGGTTGAGATGAAACACAGCACCTTCAGTTTCAAAGTCACCTACATGTCATCTTGCAGGGATAAAATAACCGTGGGGACCTGCAGTAGGGTTGGGGACAGGCATACCCAAGTCCTAATCACAGCTCTGGGAGGCCACACCCTCTCGCTGGCTCCCTTTACAGGAGATGAAAACTTAGTACTTGGTGACAATCAGAGCAATTAATGTGCATTAAGCAATGTCATGCTGTATCTCAGGACTTGCCACAGCCCCATCCTGCCAAGGGCAACACCCCAAACTATCACTTGCCTTGCGGAGGACTGGGAGGGTGGGTGAGAGTTGTTTCCCTGGAAGCGGAGGAGTGGAGGAAAAGGAGACCTCTGTGTTCAGCACCAGCGTTTTGCTCACCACCATGTTGCGAAGGACCAGTAGCAGGTTTGTGCCAGCAGCAGGTAGGGTCTTTGTGCTTCTCCTGCAGGCACGTTTTTCCATCCCAAGCCTTGCCCCAGCCCCACGGGCGGAGAGAGCAGAGTCTCTTCCCTGCCCAGGCTTCAGTTTAGCTGGCTGCCTCTGCAGAGAGTACATGAGAGCTGCTCCTCTCCTCACCCCAGGTGTCCAGAGCCCGCATGCAGATCCTCCTGAGGATAACACAACAGAGACAGATGTCCCCTCTTCTCAGTGACATGGAAGGAAACACAACCTGGGATGCATTCCTGCAGGCAAGCTCAGTGCTGACTACCTGCCTTGAGCCAAACACAGGCAGCTGAGCGATCCCTGACTCCAAAAAAGGTAGAACTAGGCAGCAGGTGGGGAGCAGCTGGCTGGCTTTCCCACAGCATGATGGATGCCATCTTTGGGTCCACTTGCCTTTGAAAAAGGAGCACAGGGGCCTGGCAGGCCACTTGGCAGAGTATCCATAGCACCCGGGCTCACATGCTGCAAGACAAGGCTGGAAGCCTTCTGGGTACAGGTCCATAACCCAAGTCCTCTTACTGGTCCCCTGACCTTTAGGTGATCCACAAGACGGTGATCTCAACTTATACTTTTCTAAATTCCTATGGAGAAAAAGCCAAAGCAGCAGTTGCCCCAGACTTGAACAGGCTGCAAGTTTCTTTGTTTTCATTACAATTTCCAATTCTCATGCTTTTTAATTTTTTTCTTTTTAGCCATTTCTGCTCTGGCCCCCGGAGGTGCTGCTGTGATTGAACGAAACACGACCCCAGGCTCCAATAAGTGTATTTCAATTACATCTGTCACCATGTAACAATGTAATGATATATCATGTGATATTAAATCCATGGTAATCATATCAGCGATTTTTTTAATAGTGCACTAATCACATTATTACTTCTCAATAATTAACAACAGAAGGCCAAAAAAACCTGGATTTAAAGCAGAAAGCTCAGAGAGTCCCCAGCTCCTGCCTGGGAGAGGCCCAGAGCAGAGCAGGATGGCAAGGAGCTGCCAGGCGGGCACGGCAGGACAGTAGCAAGGACACGAGCAGCATTGTGCAGAACAGCCAGGTAAGATCAGATTCTTCCCCAGTCCCAGATTAAAGGAGAAGTGAGTGTTTCAGAGCTGGGAAGAGACAGTTGACACGTCCCATCTTGCTCAGCATTGCTCCCTTCTCCTCTGCTGCTCCTGCACTGCCACTTTTCCTCCAGCAAACTAACCCTCTGCTCTGGAGAGTGCCTTGCGAAGGTGCCGTCCCGCTGCAGATGAGCACTGCTGGTGCCCCTCTGCAGAGGGAAGGACGGCGTCTTGAAAAGGAAGGACCAATCCTATCAACACGTCCTTACGAGGCTGCTGGAAGACAGACATTACTTTTCTTCTCCTCTTGCACCAGCTAGAGACGAAGAGAGCACCACACCTCACAGAGCCACTGCAAGGCTTGAAGTCCCTCTAATTTTTGCAGCAAAACAAATCTGTCACCTTGAAACGGAAAACTGGTGAGAATCCTTTGGATGGACAGGGGTCCTCTGGGGCTGCATGTCCAGAGCAAAGTGGGGCTGGCCTCCAACACACTGACTGACATACACATCCCGCTACGTGGAAAGGAGTCACCCAGTTTTGTGCAAGCAGCCTGCTCCCTCCAGCTCCCAGCTCTATTTTACTCCTTTCAGGATGAGGGTGAAGATGGGCGCGGGTGGCAGGGAGCCGTGGGTGGCAGCAGGCTGGTGCAGAGTGCCGGGGCGTGGGGAGTCCCGTGCCGCGCTGTTCCCAGCTGTGACAGAGCTTTCTTCCAGTTGCAGCCTGGACAATCTAGCAGTTTCCACATCACAAGCTGATCTGAAGAGAGCCTCATTACCTGCCTTAAAGTTCCTGCCAAGCACTTAGCTCTTAAAGACAGGATTTAAGAAATATTTGACTGATCATTTCTCTCTTCATTTAGTTTGGCTGCTCTGAACCAATTCAACCTGTGAAGTTGAAATAGTGAGAACAGGAGGAAATGTGTGTGTGGGCAGTCACGCCATGCGCTGCACACAACGTCCCAGCTCCCCCACCAGCTCTTCCCAAAGGAGCAAATCCTGGCTCAGTTTAGTCCGCACAGCCTCTTCCGCTGCCAGGAGTGCCCACAGGGCATTTCCTAACACTAAAGGGGAGCCACCTCTCCCTTGCCCCTGCGAGACAGGCATCTGGGGCGATCAGTAACTCCCCAGCATCCAGACAGCACCTTTACGTACACCCGGACGTGCCAAGTGCAGCATCCCAGAGGGCAAGGGATGGAGAGAGGGATGAGCCAGCATCACCATCCTCACATCTTCAACCCAACCTAGGACAGGGCATTTCTGTGTCCTTCACCTCCTTGCACACCTTTCTCCTGTTCTGCTTTCCAGCTCTGCTCTCCCCACAGCTGTGCCGTGCAGCGGCTGGGCTGCCTGCCCAGCAACGGCACTGCCCGCCACACAGTGGGGACCAGAGCCCGTGGAGGGGCCGTGGGGGAGGCTCAGGGAGACGAAGAGGGTCCCGGGGCCAAACGAGAGTTGCAGCAGCAAGCAAAGAGACCCCGCTAGTCATTTAGGGGTGATCCAACCAAGGAGCAGGCAGGATGGAGAGACGGACAGCTTGCTGGCCAAGGCAGCGCAGTGGACTTTCTGTCCTTCCCCCATCCCTTCCTTTTTTTCCTTTTTTTTTTCTTTTAATTTTGTCTCAGAAGCCACGATCCTTTAAAGATGTGCACGTCTCATTAGCTCTACCTTGACAATCATTACCGTTCCTGCAAAGGCAGGAGGAGAGCTCAGCCCAGCGCGGGGGAGTCCATTACCTTGTAGTTAAAGGGACATTGACAACTCTGGGCTGCCTGTGGTCCGACTCCCCATTCATAATGGGGTCCCTCCTGCACACCACTGTTCCCCTTCCTGTTCTAAGCAATAATCCCCTGCTCAGCACGGGCGAGACGCAAACCTTGTGGTGGCGGGTGGTCCTGCACCTACCACCAGAGACTCGCTGCTCGGCTGTAGGGCCAAGTCCACGCTCACAGCCCCTGGGGTGAGGGGCACTGAAGCACCCAGACCTTCCCAACATATTGCACACAGCCTTCACACAACCACATTGCATTCAGGAAATGCACGTTCCTGGGCTGGACTACCATACCCAAGCCTAGCCATGACAGCAAGCAGCAAGCCCAAAACATCTGTAGCAGAAGCCATAGCACAGGCTGGGGTAAAGACCACCAGGAAAGCCACAAGACAAGGGCACAGTCCCCATGTGTGAATGCCTGGTGGCACAACTGCAACAGAGCGGTGAACTATGTGCTCATGAATCAAAGTGCAACATACCCTACACCTATGAGTCTGTCCCTAGCTTTTTTGGGCCTGTAGGGTGCAAAGTGGAACACCACACACCCAAGGGTGGGGACGAGGAAGAGTTCAAGTGGGTGAGCGTGCAGTGGGGTGATCCCAGGAAAGGACCCTACTCGCTAAAGGTGCTGGTCCAGACAGTCCTGCTTGCCCCACAGCCAGGGGCTGTTGCTCTGCCTGGCTGTCCCCAGAAGTGCCTCGCACCCCCAAAGCTTGATCGCAGGGGATTCACATTATGCAAGAGCAGGACTCTTGTCAGGAAACTTCAGGGCAAAGACCCCAAAGCAACTTTTGACAAAACACCCCCTGCCTTCTCCCAGCCCCACGAGGCTTCGAAGCCTGGCGCGATCCTCAGGAGGCAAACGCAGCTGAGTGCAGCCCTGCAGAGATGATCCCGCTTCTTTGTGCCTTGCAAGGCAGGAGCTCTGCTGCAGCCACACCAACTCCCCGCTGCTCTCCGCAAAGCCACGGCAGGAGAAAATAACGCACGGCCGCGGCTCTGAGCCATACTCCAAGGAAGGATCCTACCTCTGCACAAGGCTGTCCACCAACTTGACAGGACTCGGTTTGAAAAAGATGTTGAAAGCAATGATCTCTTTAAGTGCAATGGGAGATATTTGTCTCTGATTTACCCTTGGCTTTTTGCTCCGGTTCAGGTAGGAGCGGCGTGGGACGGCTGGCAGATCTGAGAGCATGGCACGCCCCAGCGGGCAAAGCGAGCAGTGCGGAGGAAGGCGCCAGTCAGTTTGGAGTGCTCCCCATTTATCAAGCTCACGCCGCCCGCCAGCAGAGCGAGTCTTTCTATCATTACAGCTCTCAAAATCCGATTCATACCACTAATCCTGCCTTCATTCTCCCAGATTAATAACATCTCTTTCAACCTTCACAGTGTGATAAATAGACAAAGAGAGAACAAAAGGAGAAACAGAAGTGAGAGAAAGAGCCAGAGCAACTCCACATAATAAAGAGAACCAAGAAAGGGGAAAGGAAAAAAAAAGGGGAAAGAAAAGGGAAAGAAAGGAGCTGGCACACTTGACTCTGCCATTTACTTTAGCAGATTCTCCCCAAGAGCTCCCTGCGATCTTTAAAGAATGTAAAACATTGCTCAAAGGAAAGGCTCGTTAGCAACCCTGACCAGCCCAGGTTTGCTGGAAATCTTTTCACTTCCAGCCTCCGCTCAGGTCAGCGCTGAAAATGAGTTTGTTGGTTTCTCCTCCTGCTCCTCCTCAGACTCCTGCAGAGCCAAAGCCTCCAGCGTACGTTCGCTTTCTCCTTTACCTGCACCAGCTTCTGGGAGGGGAACAGGTGATCTCGGCCCATGTCTGCTCCAGGGGTGCCCTGGCAGCTCACTGAGCCCAGGACACCCTTGGGCTGTTGCATCAAGGGCTGTCCCAGAAGCCAGGACCATGTGTTGAGCTTGGGATAGGGATGAAGACCAAAACCATGATGGCAGCAGAGCAGATGCGGGGCCTCGCGCCATCAGTCTGGCTGGAGGGCACACGCGGGCTGCTCACAGAGCTGAGCCGTGCCTGCTCCAGGCAAGGAGGTGGCAGCCACAGGCACCCCCTCCCCAGCACTCCTCTGCTCTGGTTCCTTGGGAAGCAACTGAGCCCCAAGGAAAGCCGATCCTACAGCCCAGGACCTCAGAAAGCCAGCCCCAGCAGCTCTGCCGCGTGTGGAGAGAGACATTTAACCATTTCCCAGCCACAGCCTTCACTGGAGCTGTGCTGTTCAGCTTTTTCACGCGGCCACACCATATTGAACACTCCATGCAATCTCAGAGTTATTTTAATAATTAAATGTTTATTGGCACCTTCTCCCCATACTGCTTCCAGACTCGCCTGATTTTCTTTCCAGCAAGTGACTTCCCTTGGTTCAGTCCTTCCACAGGATGTGCACCTGCAAAACGTCTCTTCTGCTCCCCCCACAAGAGCCCCTTCCAGCCCATCCTCATGGACTCAGGGCAGGTCCTGTGCACTCCGTATAACACCACCACGCCAAGCCCAGACAAATGGCTGGGGCAGAACGCTGGGTTTCTGGCCAGGACGGTGCTCTGCTACGGCTCGGCATTCACAGCCCCGCGCAGAGGCTGGGCTAGGTTGTTTTTTTTTTCTCTCATCTCTTACACTGTTCCATATTACGCCAGGCTTTGAAGTACAGAGAAAAGCAACACTCAATGTGCTTTTTTTTTTTTTTTTTTTTTTTTACCTTTATCATAGCAAATCTTTTCCTTCTCTGCTGTGTCCCTGGAGATAGATACCAAGCAAAAAGAAAGTCTCCTCTTCTAACAATGGATTTCCCTTCCCTTCTGAACTTCAAATAGAAAACTCTTATCTACAGCCACAGTTGACCAGAAGAAGAAAAGAAAAGAAAACAGACATATGAACTGAACCTGGGCTCTCTTTCTATTTACTCAAAAAGGCTGTGCTGGGTTCTTCATGCAGACATGCTCTGAACGCGTTTATAGCACGTATTTACTCACTTCACTAGCTATCCCCCACCCATGGAAACCCATCTTTTCTCCAAAACAACTCTCCTCTGGCTCCACGTACCCTCTGCAATGTTTTCTTGCTTAGCAAGCTCCATGCACCTGGGCCATCCAGCACAACAAAGCCCACACCTAACACTGGGGACAGCAAGAACTCTTTAAACTCAGCTAAGAGTAACAGCAGCAGTGCCTCTGGCTCACACAAAACATCAGTTCTGTACAGCGCAAGTTCCTTAAGTGACAGGATGGATTACAGGTCAGACCTTGCCAGCTGTGCTTGCACAAGACGCCTTGCACAGCCCTGGCTGAGAACAGGTCACTTCAACCACCCACGACCCGTGACCCACCACACGCACACCCTGCACAGCACGCAGGTACCGCTGCTGGCACTAGCCAGCTCCTGTGTGTGTTTTAAGATCTCCCTTTGAACCATCTTCTTACCTGTGATGGAGCCACTCCAAGGAGAAACGTGCAGAACCATGAAACTTCCCTTCCCTGGTTCAGTCCCTGGGTGCAGCCCTCTCCGGGCTTTCCTCCCCTCAGCTGCCTGATCTCCGGAGAGGGCATCACCAGGTCCCAGCTGGGTTGAACACCCACCTCCTGGTACTCAATGAGGTCCAGCTGCTGCCAAACCACCCTCCTCCCTCCCCAGCTAACAGAAATTAAAATGTGACAATTGCTCTTAACAGGTAATGTTCTTCCAAAAGTCACAGTGCCAGCACCAACACACACATAGCAAGAAACACAAGGAGGCAGGTACTACTGCCTTCCCCACCTCCTCTGTGTCCTGCTGGGTGACCTGTGCTTCTTGAACGATTCTCACTTTCAGCTGTGACAGACACGGTCACATAAGCCTTGTGGGACCTGGACTCACAACCATGGAGCACCTCCTGGCCACAGCCGCTGAGCTCCCATTCCTCCTTATCCTCTCAAAGCCACCTTGAGTTCAGGCACAAATTTATTCACACGAGGTGACAAGACAGACAAACTGTCCTCCCCACCACTTGTGGCACCATGGGCTCTGCCACCAGAAATGGACACAGTTATTCCCATGTGTTGTCCCCCCAGCCTGCAAAGGGGACCCCAGTCAAAGAAACTTGCTGCTGGAACTGGAGCCAGACTTCCAAATCAATTGGGGCAGAGAAGGCTGGAAATTCTCCAGATAATTTTCCATTAGAAATAAGAAGTCTCCTTAATCAAAAGCCAAATCTCATTCTCATTAGGAGAATTTGGAGCTCCTGGCCAAATGGAGGATGAACTCCCACCTGAGACCTGGCCAGGAACCCTCCACAGTCACACACAGAGGCAACATGCAAGTCTGAGCTCTGCCTCATAAGGACCAAAGACAGTTTTAATAACTCTACCTGGCTCCAAAGCAGCCCTCAGCCAGGAGAGCCCAGCCCACAGCCCCAGCTGACTAGGAGTCTCTCCTGCAGTCCCCCCAGAGCTTTCCAGGCAGCAACATCATTCCTTCCACATTAAACTGCACAAAAGCCCCCAGCGCTTTTCCCTTGGGGCAGTCTCCGTGTTGCAGAAGGCTCCTTCCTGTGGAGCTACAATGGGAAGATCCATCAGACAAAGCACCTTCTCCTCAAGCTATCTGATGACAGATGTTCAGCCAACGGAGTGGTGGGATTGGCGGAGCACCGCAGAAGCGCTCTATAATTCCTGCTCCTCTCCTCCTTTCTCAGCGTCTCCTGGGAGAGACATGATGATGGACAGTGGCATAACTGACTGTTCCCAATCAAGGTAATATAAGTAATGACAGCTGATGTGATTCCTGGAACGTGCTGGCGCTGCTGGCCCACGTGCCTTGCCTACCGTGGGCAGCACTGCCAGAGCTTGCAGATGGAGAGGAGACTGGAGCATAAAGGCCTGGCTGGGGGACAGGGGAGGAAGAGCCCCAAGATGCAGCGGCTGTCTCCAAACTGAGTGCAAATAACTCATTATGTCAGCCTGCAAACTGAGTAGGAGCCAAGGGTACCCGTATCCCGTAGAGCAAACCCCTCCTGGGCTGTGTACAATGCCTGCCCCAGACCTGGACACCACTGTCTCTCTCTTTAGCATCACCTGGGACATAGTACCCCTAGCCCTTAGGAAGTGGCTTGTTGGGGCTTTTTCTGACCCTCAAGGTTCAGCAAGGCTTTTACTGCTCTGCCCCTGCCCCTGCTCCCCCTCACCATCAGTGGCTACCTGGAAATGGGAATATTGGGTCAATAATCCAGAGCTCACCTCCCCGTGCGGCTGGTGCACAGGAAGCACCACGTCACCTGAACCCAAGGCAAGGGGGTGCAGCAGCCCCAGATCACACGCATGGGTGCACAGGGAATCATGGAGGGAAAACACTGTGCAAGCTCATAGCTGCAGTCCTCTTCCAGAGCCTCGAAATTAGCAGGCAAATTTAACATGCAGAGAAGCGACCGATTAATAACCCAGCATTGACTTAAGAAGACCTTGAATAATACATAGTGCTTGTACACGGAAGGGGAAAAAGTCAAGTCCTTCTGCTTGTCAAGTGTATCCGCCTCCCAAGCACCGACACTCGAGAAATCTCCCTGCCAGCCAGCCACAGCTTTCAGCAGCTCTTCAGAAATGACTTTTGCTAAGATGAATGGCAAAACTGCGCCAAGTTAGAGCGGCATTTGGACAGGTCCAAGTATGGTGTTGTTTTAAATGTAATTAGCACTGCCTGTTAATAAAGTCCCTTAAAACCTGCCAAGCAGAAGAAGATGCTGAGCATTTGGAGCCCACAACGATGAGCCACGCCGATGCCCCTTACTGGCTATGCTGATGGGTGAGAGAGTATCTTAGCAGGAGGCTGCCCCAACCTCTCCTCTGCCCTGTCTGCACTGCAATTCTCCCAGCAGCTCAGCCACATCAAGGAAAAGTCAGACCCAAAGAGACAAAAGATTGGCAGAAGCTCAGCTGCAGGAGCTGGGCTCCACTGCAGGATGATGACCGCAGATGAAGCTATGAATGAACGATTCCCTTCCACAGCTTGCTTCTGGCTTCTGTTGTTTAATGCTGGTTTTGGTGTGAGACAATGAGCAGTTGTATCAGCATCCCTGTGTGGTGCTGTCTACTTTCGCAAATAATGATGGCTTGAGAAAAATTTGCTCCTTTTTGGGAATATTTCAAACCAGACTAGCAGAAAAATGGTGTTTACCTTGACAATAGCCGCTATTTTTATATAGGGGCTACATACACAATGCCCATTGTGAGAGGGGTGGAGTGCTGCAGAGCACCAGGGATTTGTGTATCATCAGTGAAATATTGTGAATCTCAAACACCTTAATTTTTGAGAGGGGGAGAAAGACTCTGAACGGCACCTCAGGCACAGGCTCCCTACAGCCGGTCGTTCTGACTCTTACAGCTGAGTGACCCTCCTGTGCAGCCAGCCCACCAGGATGCTGCATGCATTTACTGCCTGCAAAGCAATTTGAAAATGAAGAGACTTGCAAACAAGCCTTGTGACTGAAGCGAAGGAGCAGCAGAGATGACATCTAATTTCTATTCCAACCTCTGATAGGGACTCATAGGAAAATCTTCCAACTCACCCATGCCTCAGTATCCCCAGAATATCATCTCCTGAGCTTTATGAGCCTAAATTCATTCATGTCTTTGAAAAGCATCTACTGCCTGAAGACCAAAAGACCGTCACTACACAAAACACAAACTGTGTACTACATAAGGTCAGAAGGCATTTAAAAAAGCTGCCACCCAGTGCAAAATACAAGGGAAAAGATTTGAGCAGGAAACACGATTTGTCATCTTCAGATGTAAATCGGTGCCAGCTAGTAGCAGAGCTCCAAAGACAAACACTTTAGCACTGAAAAGTGTTTCTACAAAGGGGACCAAGAAAAAAATGTGATAAACAGGCTCCATTCTTAAGTTTGACTTTCAGAGCAATAAACACAGAAAGTAAGCCCAAAGAAAAGATCTGTATTAGCAACCAAATCTAATCACTCCAATAATAAAGGAGAGACATCTGGACTGGTCCAAAACTATTTCCAGAGAGAAGTTTGTCTCCCCAACCCTTTCACATCCTGCAGTGGCTCAATGGAAGAATACTTAAGAAGTTGCAAGTTTGGTCATAATGTGTAAAAGGCCCCTGAAATGCGACATCATTTACTCTTCTGTGGTATTGCTCAGCAGAGCTAATAAATCTTGCATGAGCAGAGCTGATTCTAATTTTCTAATATGAAAAGGCATTTGGATTGAGAGAGAGGGGAAGATAAAAGTGATTGAATCTCCAATAGCCCAGCGTCAGTGACAAGAAACATCCTGCTAGGGACCCCAAGGAAGAATGGCTCCCCCTCCTCCCCGAACCACAGCACACTCACTTGCTCGCACATTCAATTCTCCCTGCTTTCTGCTTGCCACGTCTCAGTCTCCCCTATTGACAGGACGTGGTTTTAAACACAGTTACACAAGTTATCATTTCTGCCTTTTGATCAATCTGAATTTTCAGGACAATTACCCTCTTAATCAATGATTGCTATCAGCAGCCCCTTGGATTCTTCACCAAGGCAATCGTGCCGCCGGGGCAGACGGCGCGTGCATATGCAATGAAGCTGCGGGGAGGCGTAAGTCCATCTTCCCCTGACGTAGTCGGTGGCTGAGAGGGTGGAGAGCTGTGAAGGCCACTTCAAGGAACATCTGACGTAAAAAATAAGCGGAGGGAATTAGAAGGGACATTGTGCAAGATATCTGTGGCACAGCCAGGCTGGGGGAACCAGATATCTGCTGAAAACATCATCAAGTTGAAAAATAAGCCAACTAAACTAACTAATTTACCATCCACCGAAACCAGATATTTAAGAGCTATCTACAGCCAGCACTAACTGCTCCTAATGAGGCTAATAAAGTCCATTTCCAATTAGAGACTAAAACTATTAGAAGAAGGAAAGGCAGGGAGGCAGCTTTTAACAACCTCTAAAGATGGAGCATTTAGGATTTGGCGTTTCCTTTTTTTTTTTCCACTGGAAATTATTTAGTATCACCAAAATGCCCCTAGCATTCAGACACACAAAGCAAGCCTGCCACCACTCTTCCTTGGCAGGGTATGTGTGTCAGTAATTGATGTTTGCGCAGAACCTCACCTCTCGGAGGATGCAGCTCCTCCAAGGCATCTCTCACCACCACAGAAACACGGCCCCAGGTATTCAGACACCACAAGAATCCCCGAAGCAGCCGAAGCCCAAAGGCAGAGGCTGTGGGCTGGCCGGCGTACGAGGCTTTAGCATCCCAGCTCTTTCAAGAGCACCATTAGGCTGTTGGCAGGTTCATGGTGCTTGGCTTGTGTTTTCAGCACTCTAGACGAGGCAGGGCGAAGGAGCATACCACTCCCACCCGCACATCGCTCTGTGCTGCTCCCTTGACTACCTTACAGACTTCTTCCTGGGCATGGGACTCCTTGACACATAATTCTGCCCAAAAACCAGTTTGGTCAGACCCAAGCACCATTGCATCTTTCTGAACAGCTCCGGAAGGCAGAGAGACTGCATCTTCTCCCAGGCTTGGAAAGCACCCTGCACTTATTGTGCGCTGTGCTGGCAGAAGGGAGCTTTGGGACCTGGAGGGCAGCAGGGAAACGCTGCCGGAAAGCAGGTGAGTGCCCGCAGCGGAAGGCGGTGTGGTGGCAGCGTGGTGGCTTCACCATCTTGACCACCAGATCGGGCTGGCAGTACGCAGCAGAGGCAGCGCCAGGTGAGGCTGCCGGGCCAGCTGCCTTCGCAGGCTGCTGGCTGGAGGAGCTCTCCGAAAAGCACAGTATTTCACCAGCTATTTTACATGGAGAATTGCCGATCAAAGATATCCCCGCTGTGTACTCCAGAGCAATAAAAATAAAAAAACCCCACAAGAAGAATTCTTTAGGCGGGTAATGGGCATTTTATTCCTTTTTATGACACTAAACATAGGCAGCTGGCATAATTACACCACAATAAAGGCATAATGTGCACCTAGCAGAACAAACTCATACTTTTGATAATTAGGCAGAGCAAACACAGTCTGGGATTCAGTCAGACAGCTTCACTGTCTCCTGGATCTGCCAGAGCCCCCATCCCTGCAGCACGTCGGCCCCATTCCCACAGCTGGATTTATCTGGGCCCCATGGGGAAGGCTGAGCAAGCAGAGCATAACCAGAACTCTCCTGTACCGAGAGGAACTGCCATGCAGAGCCACCGTGCAGAGCAGATCGAGGGCAGGGTGCAAAGCAGGGAGGTGCAGGATGGGTCCATGTGCAGCTCCTGAGAGGCAGCCGGAGAAGGACCGCAGCAGAGCACCACTGGACGATGTCAGTCACCTCCAGATCGGCACAGACTGACCCCACAAGCAAGGCTGCAGCAGAACCAACACTGTGGTGCCGAATCACATGAGGTGTGGTGGCAAAGGGAGACTCAAAACACAGAAGAGATGCGGAGCTCTTTTGGGCTTGACAGCTCCACAAACTGGAAGGGCTGAGCACGGGGACACTTCTCCGCAGCAAAGACCTTGGCTAAACGCAGTCTGCAGAGACAGTGTCCAGAGGGAAACTGTCCTCTTTGCGAAAATGTGAGGACAGAAGAGAATGCCCCAGGGAAGCTGAAAGACCCTCACCTACAGAAGGGGCCAGCTTGGACCTGCTAGAGGCTAGGTCTACCTAGGCTATCACCGCTCTGAAGGCGTTGTGCTCCCATTAGTGCTGGTGGCTCTCATAACCTGCAGACTTGCCTCCTCCAAAACATTCTGGCAGGCAGCAAGCGCGCTCCTCCGGCAGCTGCAGGCATCCATGCAGGACAGCTCTTCCCTGAGCGCAGAGCACGACCAAGGTGGAGATCCTAAATGATCTCTAAAATATTAATAGCATCAATCAGAGCCAGGCTGACAGAGGTTACAACACTGGGAGAGCGCATATAGCAGGCTTCCCTGAAGCTGGCACGAGACCATACACTAAATATCTAGAGTTTAAAAACGCATCTGCGGGATGCACGCAGAAGCAGCGCTGACAGAACGGTGTGCTGAGGTCTCACCTTCATGGCACTGAAACCTGCTGAGGATGCCAACCACTGCACACAGGAGAGAGACCAGCTCAGCCACACTCCCTGCCTTATATGGCTTAATGGAAGTTTGTGGTTTTAAGGTGTACTGGGGGCAATGCAGAAATGGTTCAAAGAAAGGCGAGGGAGGTGGAGCCGATCTGTCAGCCATGAGTGAGATCTGCACAGTCATCTCTGGATAGGATGCCCAAGATGATGCCAAACAACGTCATTACGAGATTTTTCAACACAAGATGCAACACGAGAAAGGGAAGATGCATGTTGTCAGCATGCCTTCATACCTACCGACACCCAGAAGGGCGCTGCTGAGAACCGGACAGGTACTGAGCAAGCTTGGGAAGGCTTTTGCTCAGGTGCTTTGATGCCCTATAGAGCCAGCAGCAACACTCATGTCAGAGGCACCCAAGGAGAAGATGGTCCCAATCCGTAGGAAACAGTGCCCAAGCAACTGGGAAAGCCAGGCACTGTGAGATAGCCTCTGACAGGGCTCAGGCTCCAGAGTGATCAGAGCTGCCCTCCCCAGCAAGCCACAAAATCGGAGAAGTTTACGCCTAGACAAGGGCAAAGGATGGGCTGTTTCCTAAACAAAAGCAGACCATATCTGCAGACTCTCCAGCCAGTTCTCAGCAAGCTGCTGTGACAAATCCAATCCATGGGCTGCAGGCAAAGAGCTCAAGCAAGGGAACCTGCAAGTGGAGAGAGAAAAAGGCAGGATGCAGCCAGAAGTGCTGTGCCAGCACGGGGGAAGGGCGGCAGGAGACTTTTAATCCCAACTCTGAAATCAACTTGCTTAGTAGCCTTGGGGTTCTGAGGGATTTAATTAATTACTTTAATGAGTGTGAAGCACTGTAAGTTATTAATATACAATTCCACTACAGTATCTCCCATCTCCCAGTTCAGCATCTCTTGCCGCTTTATACCGAGTCCATGAGAGGCAAAAGCCAAGCCACGGCATGCCTCTGAGCAGGGGGGCAGAGCCTGCACACCCAAACTTTTCCAGCTAAGGCAGCAGTAGCAAAGTGCCATCCCTTTCAGCAGAATAGAGCACCATGCTCAGCACAGGGCACCAGGAACACCTCATACAAGAAAAAGCTCTTTCCAGTTACTGGCAAGCCGATTGCTATCATAAACCAGCCTGCTGCTGCTGGTGGAGGTGGCAGGCAGTCACTCTCCCTCTTGTAGCCATGCTGGCTTGCTAGGACAACCAGGACTAAATCAGTTAATGTTTTAATCCCCAAGGCTAGAAAAATCTGATTAACCCTTTGTCCCTCCCTGGAGGAACTACACAGGGCTGTTTTCATGCTCCTACACGGAGCTGCTGTCTTTCAAATGCAGAGAAAAGAGGACACAGCTCCTTTCCCAGGAACCAGGCAGCTGTGCTGGTACCCACGAAAAGCTCCAGCTGAAGGGCTGGGATGCAGGGATGCTCTGTCCCTTGTCTGACCCACAGGACTCTGGGAAAGGCCATCTTTCACGCATTGTGCCTTCGCCTCCCAGCTTCTCCTGGCCTGGAATGCAGCACACGTTGCAGGATTATTGTAAAACATGCCCTGTCTGTAATCCGTTCTCCTCTTGCCTTGCCCTGCTATTGACTGCAGGGAGCTGTGTCAGGCCCCGGGTCAGGCTTGCCGCCCGCAATACCAGGGCACGCAGAAGGCTCCAGTCCCTCTGGCTGACCACAGTAAGCACGAGACAGCGGAAAACAGAGGCTGTCCCACACCTTTGTACAAACAGGCAGGTGAAACTGGAGGCCCCCAGCTTCTGGCAAGGGCGCCAGTGCTCCACGGGCTCAGCTGCGGTCCTGTGTGCAGGTGAAACCAGCCCTGTGCGCGACAGATGCTTGCTGGGAGACTGAGGGCCTAATTCTGACCATGCTTACGACTGCCCTGGTTTGCTCCTGGTGTGTCGTGCCAAGGGCACATTACAGGGGAAATCTGGATGCAAGTGCGTGGCACACCAGCCATTCTGCAGCCACGCTGTACACCCAGCTACAGAGAGCATTCAGCTGACAGGTCCCAGGCAAACCACGACCAGCCCTGCAGCAACTCCCTGCCTGTCCAGACCCCACCGTGGGGACCATCCGGCCACGTCAGCCTGCATAACCTCAACACTGCAGAAAGATTTCTTATCCAAAGCACAAATTGCTTAGATCCCACTGTGGGTTATTTTGCTTGCTTTCGAATGCTCTTTCCAAAACTTTGTCTCTGGTACCTGCAACACAGCTCCCCATAAACAGGCAGGGCCAGGAGAGCCAGTGCAGCTCCCTCCTCAGCCTGCAAGCAGCAACCAGACTCAAGGTGTAAAGGTCTGTGCAGTGCATTAACCTCAGCAGCAGCACGCATGCAGCCAGATGGGAACCAGGAGGCTCCTCGGTGCAGGGGACAGATGTTCAAGTCCCCCTGCAAGGGGAGCACAGGCACAGCGAGGTGCAGCCGAGCGATATGGCGCTCAGCAGGGAGAGCAGCACGCAAGGTCTCAGCAGCTGCCTCTCCACCTTTCGCCCGCAGGCTACGGTGATGGGCGTGTACAAGAACCGCAAATACCAACCTGCCTCCAACCATGTGCACCAACAAGGATGCTTTTGGTAAAGCAACTCTTGCAGTGAGCTCAGCAAACCGCTGCTTACAATTCCATCTAGAAGGCAAAGCTTTTGTACTGGTTAAAAAAAAGCAGAAAAGCAACAAATTCTAATATCTGCTTTGTCCAGGACCTGTAGGTTGCGTAGGGCCAAGTAAGATAATCGTGTTCCTCAGTTTCTCTTGAAGCACCACCTTTCTGCCTTATCCAAGAGCTCTCTGTACCACACGTGGCACCAGGAGGCCCTGCTCCTTGCTGGAGCCTGAAAGTGCTGCCAAACAATAAAGGCTGCCTTGGGATTTCCCAGCACAAACACCCTGATCTGGGCAGACAGCATCAGGAGAGGAGTGGAGACTGTGCGACACCCGAGGAAGCCACCCCATCTTTCCCTGCTCAGGTACTTGAGTTTCAGCAATGTGGCCAGGGAAAGCAGACAGCCTGTGTCCAAGTGCAAGGATGCAGGAAGTGTCACAGCAAACAGGGCAGGAGGGGACAAATGATGACCCACCCTGTCTGCTTCAAGGCAGGACCAGGTCCACCCAAACCATCCCCACCACATTTTTCTAAACTCTGAAAATGTCAAGAGCTAAAGGCATCCCTGCCCTCCCTCACCCACAGAGACTGTTCACTGATCTCCTTGCAGCAGGTAAGGACATGACCAAGAGCTGTCCATCACAACAACTCAGAATAAACTTTTCCCTTTCTCTGAGCACTTTCATTCCTCCAAAAACGATCTCTGCTTCATCTTCTCTAAGCTGAACATCCCAGATCCCTCAGTCTTCCCCTGGAGGTCACATCTTCCAGCTCTTCGATTCTTCTGTTCTCTTCTGGGCTTTCTCCACCTGTGCCAGGTTTTCCCTGAGTGCACTATGCAAAACTGGTTTGCCCCAAAAGCTAAAACTAGGTTCCAAAACACCTTGCCTAGGAAAAGAGGTGAGATTTTAACAGGTGCCTAGTGCAATTTTAATATGTATTAGCAGAAGAGAGTGTAGGAGAAGCCCTGATGGTAACAAAGTTAATTGGTGTGTGAGATGTCGTGAGATGAACACATGCTAAAACACATGTAGGACAGCTACGGGAAGGAAGAGCTTCTTGTTAGTAAGACCGACATATTGACATGTCCCCTTTGCACTAGAGTAGCTCTGAACAGCTTCCACGTACCAGGACCTTGTCAGAGGTTGTCTTGACCCACCCAACAGAGTCTAAACAGCAGTGAGAGAGGAACTGGCTGCCTGTGCCCAGCCCATAACCTTGGCATGAGTCTGGCAGTGAGAAGGGTGCTCTTTCAGACAGTTGTGGATTTTATGGCTGGAAGGAATTACTAAACTAATCCACTGTTTTGCAAGTCAGGAAACTTAGCTACGTTCTGGTGAACCAAGACCAAGAACTTACTCTGAGGATCACATCTTTCCTGTTTGCTCCCAGAACAGTTCATACAGACACGTGCTCTGCAGAAAATTGCTCCTGTGCTTTTAGGATGCAATTAAAAAAAAAAAACCAAACAAAACCAACAAAAGTCAAAGGAGAGGGAAACATACAAAACCATTTGATTTACGCAAAGATGGACACTGCTCTCTTCTGTCCTCCTGGGATGGGGATGCATGTTACTGCTCAAGTCATCCAAAACCAATGAAACCTCCAGGCGGCATCTAGAGCCCCTCTCAGCTGTAGCAAGACCAGCTCCTGAGACTGCAAGAAAAGGAAATGAAATGCGAGGCTGGGATCATTACTTTGACTATAAGCTCACGCCACTGAGCCAAAGCCTGTTATATCGACACTGGTTTGTGTCACCCCAGCAGCAGAGATCATTCTCCATCTCCGCTTGCTCAGCTCCCCTTCTCCCGGGACAGCTGCCAGCACAGTACTCCACAACGCTCTGCAAAGTCTAGCTACAGAAGAACTCCCAACACCTTACCCAGCAGGTTAAAGTTATAGGGCTGAGCTACCGCAGAATGAAAAGTACCCTGCTGACTGCTCCACCACGCTTTGGAAGCTGCCGGCAAAGCATGAAGTGCCACTTGCAGAGGAGCAAACAGCAAAAACCCCAAGCTTACTTTCCTGGGGCAGTGCACCCAGAGTGGGGTGTTGCTTCTTAAAGCCTCCAGTATTTAAAAGGCACTGAATTTGCACCTAGCAGTCACATAGGATGCTCCTGCTCCATGTCTCCTGTCACCAGCTCGGGCAGCAGCTCTGAGGGAGAGAGACAACCCTGCTGCCAGCGAGTCCCAGGCTGAGGAGGGCAGAGCTGAGCCCTGCACTACTGGCCACGCAGCCCACACGCCGAACCTCCGCTTCCTTTTTTTTTTATGCAAAGGTGGGTACCAAAACCAACCCCAATGGTTACTCTGCCTTATATGAGCACTCTACCTTAGCGCACAGTGCAAACCCACACCAACAACCCTTCGGTCCATCTGGTTACAGCTCCTAGGGAAATCAAGGCAAAGAAGTCAGATGCATCAACCCATCCTATGTCCCCTCCTAATGAGCCCAGGAGGAGGAAAGGGAAAAGACTGTCAAGAACTTGTAGACACTCAACCTCTCTTCCCAGCACAACTCTCTGCTTGTTGGTTTTCCTTGGAAACCTGTTTTTACTCCACACTCCTTGTTAAAAAAGAAAGGGAGGACAAGTCCCTCTGCAGTGGGACAGAGAGGGCTGCTCCTTTAACGCCTCTCCTGGATGCCCTTTCCCTTTGAGACGACTGTCCTCAACTCCCTCCTCATCTCCCTCCCTTTGATTTAAGAGTTCCTCTCCTGGCCCTGACAGTAAGGTATTTCTGTCCCACAGATTATAACTCACTCTGGGCTATTATTCAACTCCCAAGCCCTGGCCCTGCTGCATTTAGTCCAAACATAATATCCTTCATGCATATATTATCTGTCTCCCTATTATCTGGAATCATTTCGGAATTAAATTTCAGTCCTGCAATATTGGCTTGAAGAGCGGCTCGCTTTATGGGCTAGTCAAAGGTTAGAATACCAATCAAAATAACACTGCCGATGCAGAGAGACATTTTAATATTCCAAAACCCGGTAATTGTAAAAGGACATAATATTTTTTCCCTGATTACCCCAAAGGCAACACATGTTAACAAGGCGAGGGAGAGAGTGAAAGAAATTTCAGAGTTCAGACAGCCGCACGACAGATTTAAAGGAGAAGTCGTGGACGGCTGTTGCGCTCCAGCCCCTGGAGCAGGGGGCTCCCCTGCCCGTGCCAGCGGTGCCACGCTCCCCAGGATGCCGTCCCCTCCATCCCCAGCCTCGTGGCATTCACGCCACCCATGCTCCCTTAAGTCAGGAGCCTTTAAGGGTGCTCTCACCGCAAGGGAACGGACCAGCCAGAGCTACACCGAGATGGACAGTGGACGATTATCACGGCAGAAGAAACCACCGCCATCGGCTGGCCTGACCTGCAGAGGCCATGAGGCTGCCCCAAATTAATTCCTGTTTGAATCAGAGCTGATTTTTTTTAGGAAAAAACCTTCCTTCCTGAGCTGGAGAATCCATCGCAGCCCTCGGTAAGTTGTTCCAATGGTTAATTACCCTCACTGTAAAAATCTGCACCTGAATTACCTCGCTTTGGCTTCCAGGCACTGGAACTGCTTATGCTTTTGTCTGCTAGAGCCTCTCCTCACATTCTGGCTCTCCCTTTAGATACTTAGGGACTACAGCCAAGTCTCCCTTACCCTTCTCTCCAGTACCCTAAATGGCTCCCAGGGTCTTTACTGCATGGCGAGTGTTCCCATGGGTCTTGTAGCTCTCATCCAGTCTTCAAGTTTCCAGAATCCTTTCCGATGCAGAGATGGGAGCCAGCATCCCGTACCAGTCAAACCAGTCCTAAAGAAAGAGATGATCCAGCCTCTCTACTACTACTTACCATTACCTGTTCATAAATCCAACAACAGCCGCCTCCTGGATGCAGTATCTGCACATTTTATCAAAAATTATTTTTATGTTTTCTTTCAGAGCACTGATAAAAGTGTTAAATACAAGAAATCTGAGAAATAGATCCCTGTGGGACCCCAATAGGAAGACATGCACTCCATGATGATTATCCATTTACAATTAAATGCTAGGAGCTGTCAGTTTGCTCGTTCTTAATCAATGTAATGTGTGCCATGTTGATTTTGTATCACTCTTGTTTCTTAATCAAAATGTCATAAGGTACCAAGGCAAATGCTTTCCAGAAGTATATTACATTGACATGGTTACCTTTATCAACCAAACATGTAGCCTCATAAAAAAAATATCAAGTTAGTTTGAAAAAGATCTAGTTTCCATAAATCCACATTGATTGGCATTATATTACCCTCTTTTCATTCTTTATTAATCAACTATGATATCTGGCTTTTCATTACTTTGCCCAGAATTAATGTCAAGCTGATAGGGCTATAATTACTTCATCGGTCATCCCATTTGCCCTTCTAAATTACTGGTACAACATTAGCTTTCTTCCAGTCCTCTAGAACTTCCCCCATGTTCAAAGACTTATTAACAGTCCAGACCTTCTCAGCCAGCTCTTTCAAACTCCTGGAAACCAGTTACGCAACATGCGAACCAAAAGCCACCACTTAACTTTATCAGAAAATTGCGTTGTAACAGCAAACCTCTTGCTCAGCGACACGGCATCCTCTGCCTTTCTGTAAATACACAGCAAAGTACTTAATTAAACACAGTCATTTTGCTGTTGTAAGCAACTCCTTCCATTTCCTTCCAACTTCCAGTGCCATTGCACAAATACTTTTCTTTCCAACCTCCATAGCGAGGACATTCTTATTCCCCTTAACCCTGCAGTCGTGCTTCTCCTTGTGTCTCCTTTCAAAGCCTCTTCTGTTCCTGCCTTTTGAGAGAGGCTTTCCAAAGCCAAGAGCTCTGCACCCAGGGGTGAGGAGTCCAGGAAACCACAGCTCCCACTGAAGGAAGGTGTGACAGGGTCTCAGAGCACTCAACCATGGTGCAAACCGGCAAAGCACTGAGCACCATGGGCTCTTCACAGTGAAGTGGCAACATCTGTGCAGGTGCTTGATGCTTTCGATGTGAAGCACTCTACATGAGGAGTCCTCCTGTGTCATTTCTAACCTTACTAGGCATTTTGTATTCCCTGTAGCCAGTAACTCAATAAACAAGCAATTGATAACAATCACAGTAAGTCCTCAAGAAGTCAGACCTCACAAAAGCAACTTCCAGGTATACAGGCCAAAAGTTGCATCCATTTCAACATTCATCCAAAGCGCTCAAGCACATAGCACCAAGTGCTGGAGGAGCACTCAGAGCTCCGCCTCCCACCCCAAAGGCAGAAGGAATTGTTAATTCGGAGGAGAGACAAAAAGCTGTTAGCAAATCTTTGTTTGGTTAAGATGTGTTTATTTCTAGTTGCCAAATATTAACAAAAACATCCTATTACATGCTTCCTCTGTCAGATTTCACAATGTGAGTGGGTGACCTTAAAACATTTGTGCATGTGTATTAACAGTTTCCTTCCAACTACAAGTGTCTGTAGATCAATAAAGGCTGGGCCTGGAAAAGGCCAGCTCTGCACACAGTCACGTCACCCACCGCATGGTCATGCTGTGCTCCCCAGGGCTCTGTTTCGTGATACCGATAGAAGGAAAGTTGTATCATTCTACACACATCATTCAACCCTTGCCTTTCATAAAAACTCTCCTGGACTTCAGGATGTCAAACTAGTACCAGTTTTCTGCCACTTCTAAAGCAATCACTATTAATGTATTTAAAGACCTGCTGCCCTCTGTGAACAGAAACCAAAGATGGTCAAACACGCCAGGACAGCTGTCCTGCGAAAGGGGTAGCTCTGTGATAGGTATGAAGATTGTATTATTTAAAAATTAATGAAATATCATTTAAAAAAAATAAGGAATAAAATAAACCTTTAGTGGTTACATAAAACACTCATCTTTTAACCGCATAACACCCAGAGAAGAAATGGAAGATGAAGATAGCGTGTACAGTGTTAAAAATGGTTTCCACAACCCAGTTCTAGAGTCACAGAACCCGCAAGTGCCTTTGTCCAGCCCTCCGACACGTTATGCTGCACTGGACGAGACACAACGAAGCAAGAGTGTGGCAGAGGTCTCAAGTCAAGAATAACACACAGGAGAAGAACTGGAAACACTTATTTGCTCTTTCATAAAATGCAAGACCTAGGTGTTAGAAAATGATTCGACAGTAGGTTTAAAAGAAACAAAAGGACCTGCATCTTCACACAACACGCGAGAAACCAGTATAATTAATGTGTAATTAAATAGCAAAACTCATTGCTGCAGGATACTGTAGAAACCAAAAGCATGGGCAGATTCAGAAAAGGTGTACAAGTTTCTGATGGACAGACACGGTACAAACAGTGGGCGCTAGACACAATGGTCTGGAGGCAGCCGCCAGCTCCCAGTCCTTGAAGAGACAACTGCTGGGAACTAGAGGAAGCCGACTTGAATCATGCTCTCCTTGTTACACCTGCAAGCATCGGCTACTGGCCTTTGACATGGAGAAGATGTGGGTTAGGCTTTTGGTCTGGCCATTTTGACATCCTCATCATACTTCTAATGTTTTTCTTGCATAAGCTAATTGTTAAAAAAAATCTAGCTTGACTGCCCTTCTTCCACCTCCTTCCCTCCACCAAACCACTCTCCATGATGTGCTCCCAGCCCAGCAGTGCTTGCCCTCCTGCTGCTCGCTGTGTTTCCCATTCCCAGGCTCCCAGCCACCCCGTCATGACAGGCACCGTGTCCTCAGCCTAACACAGCGCTGGCTCCATCCCCACATGGTGAGGATCCATCACGGGACCGACCATGGCGCTAACTCAAGCGGGATCTGGAACGATTAACCACAGAGGCTCCTGAAAGAGCCAAGGAAGCACGAACGAGAGCTGATCCTTGTGTTAGAATAAGCACTGATGAATTTATACAGGCTACCTGAGGACCCTCTTGGGGCAGCAGCTTGGTTGTAGCTTGTTAGCTGCAACAGCTTTCCTTTTCACAGAAATCTTGACCCACAGCCTCCTGCTTTCTCCGTGTATTTCTCCACTGGTGCCCCTCGCTCCTGACATGAAGCACTCTCTGCTGTTTATATCCTGAGCATCCAGCTCCAACGATGTAGCTCAGGTTCCGCACCTCGGTCCTAACCCACGGGGCCTCCGCGGATCGACATGACAAGCACATGAGGAGAACTGGCAGATGGGATGCTGGCTCTCTATCGAGATGGTTTAGGGGGATATCTGAAATGTTGCAGCATTCAAAGAAAGCCTCCTCTGCTTTCTGCTGCCCTCCCACAAGGCTGAGCTAATCGAAGTGAAGAAGATGATAAACTCTCTGCCCCGAGTCAGCTCTACACTGACAGTTCACCAGAGATACAAGATCGCTCAGTGACATTAAAAATGTCAGCAAACACCGATCATGCTTGACGGAGGGGATGCATTAGCAGGCTGGGGGGGCATAGGGCAAGGTAAAACTTCAGCAAACGCGCTCAAGTGTACAGGCAGCTTTTCTCCTTTTGTCCTTCACAGAAGGTTTTTTCACAGATCCCAAGACACTGTGGCCACCATTGCAGCAGTCAGGTGTGGAGCTCACCACCACCCACACGGCCAGATCAATCTAAAAAGGTTTCCTGGGGCAACACGAGCGTGGCAGCGAGCTGGGGCTGATTCTCTTCTTCAGCTTGCCCGAGGCGAATCTTGGATACTCTAAGAGGCCTGGAGGCACAGAGTGCTCACCTCAACTGCCCCTAAAGCACAGAAGTGACAAAGGAAGGAGTTTATTGGAGAATGAACCCTGGAAAGACTGTCTCACCACCTCAGGAAGAGGGAGTATGAGCTCTGGAGCATCCCACGCTTTGGCAGAGGCAGCACAGACAAGGACCGTCTCTTCAGATGAAAAATGGAGACAAAGAGGAGCTGAAACCATGTGTTCATGAGCAGAGGGAATTTGGAACATATTTTGTTCCTACTGCTCTACACACTTCAGATTTTTAAGGGATTAGAACGGTTGGAGGAAAAGGAACATTTCTCCCACATATCCCCTCCCGATACGATGTGAAGGAGATTGGAGCCTTACTTTTTGAGTAACCCATCTGCTGAGGGGGACAACCCCAAAACATGTGCCCCCACCCTACGTGCACAGCCTGCAGCCCCTTCAGAGAGCTGGGTAGGGAAACACTTCCCTGCAACAGCTTCCCTCCTCCTCCTGCCTTTAGCTCTGAGCTTGGTATTTCATGGATGCTCACCAGCCCTCAACTTAGTATCACAGTATTTGCTGAAGCTCAATACATGAACGCCCATCTTGAAGAACAGTCCCTTGCTTGGATGTCGACACCACAATGAATCCTGGCTCTTAACAAAGTAAATTCAGGAGCCTCGGACTATGAGAAAGAGCTGTAACTCATTCATCCTGAGGCCCAGAGGAGGAGCGCAGCTGGATCAACCTACTTCTTAGCAAACATCACAGTACACACGGGATTCTTTTTTTAAAAAATATATTATTATTCTGCAGCCATCAACCTGCTGGTTACATAGCTGCTATCCATTCACCGGAAGTTTAGTGAACTTCAAATGGCGATCATTAATGGTCACTGAACTGCAGAATGCCCCAACGTGCTTTCAGATTTCATTTACCAAGGACCAGCAATCAGCCAAAAGATTTGCTCTGACAGCAGGGAAATACAAGACCCTTTGACAAGTTCAGCTGGGAATGTGCTGCCAGCATCCCTTGTTAAGTTCATGTTCTACCCTATTTGACGGAACAGATCATGCAAATTGTCCTTTCGCGGCCACTCAGCCTGTCACTCATGCTTCCATTTAAAACAATAAATAAATAAAAGAACAAAAGAAAAGCCCACAAGTACAATGAGCTGTTTACAAGCAAATCCCGCTTACCGAGACCCCTAATTATCAGGAAAAGGTGTAGAAACCCAAATAAAACATTAAATTGGATGGGGGAAGGGAATCCTACTCATCCAAAGGTTCAACCAGGAGGGTCACCCCAGTTTCTCTTGTGCATAGATCCCAGCCTCCCCGCCCCTCCGCTACTGCTTGCTCTTTTCTTCCCACTTGGATTTCTGGCTTATGGCACCACCACATTTTCCTGTGCAGATGGAGCAGCTGTGTCAGGAGACCCCATGGACGCATAGCAGGCTGCTCTCTTAACCACCCAGCAAAGGCGTGGAGCAACACAGGGCACCAGACAGTAAAGTCCAAGGTATTTTAGTTTGCCAAGTGACCACTGGTTTCTTAGGTGGACGTGCTGCTGAGATATCTCCCCTGCCCCACACCACAAAGGGAAATGCTGATTTTTATACTGGAATATTTCCACTTTCATTAACCAGAATTTGATCTGAAGGGAACTGAGCTCCTAGAAGCCTTATACTGCTGCAAAATGAAACAGAGCCAGCAACACTGGGGCCAACACCACCTTTGCTGAAGAGGGGCCTCACAGTGTCCCACTATTATGCGGAGACAGTGCACTGTGCCTGCCACAATGGGATTCTCCCCAGCTGCAGAACACATCCCATCAAGTACAGTAAGACTCTATTAGAGCTGATACAATAGGGAGCCGGAGGACTCGCTCAGCCCAGCTTCGGAGAAAATAACTCATTTCAATGCAAAACAGCAGTAGTTATTAGACAGCTCCTTAAACAGGGAAGGAGAAGGACAATGGGAGGGGGGAGAGAGGGAGTCAGGGACCATGGCAGTTTGCACAAAAGTACCTTTTTCAGATTAATCCACTGTTTGAAGTAATCAGCAACCGGCAGCCCTAAGTACTGGCATTGTCCTGGTAACCTGTAAGAGAGAAGAGAGAGCAGGTTTGATTCAATCAGTGTCCTGACAACACAAACTCTGTTTTCTTAAGTGCATTTCGTTCTGAGATGGAAGAGACTCAAGTCTGCTGTAACACACTGCACATCAGAAGGACCACAGCTCTTGGCAAAAAAAAAAAAAAATCTCATGAGAGCACAGCTTGGGTGAAGACTTATATACATCCAGCCACATCCAGGCTACTGACACCTTCCAGACCAAAAACATTCTGAACTCTTCTCCACAGTGGCTAACACACAAACATCTGGAACATCTGGGCTGTCCTTAGCTAAGTGAACTCATCACAAATCCCTGCAAAACCATCCTGCTCAGCCAGTGGCTTACAAGGCAGACAGAAGGACTGACGATTCACCTGTCATGCCCTGGTGCCTGGTGCCCTTTGGCCTTTATGGTTAAAACACCGCATGAGATGTGAAGGAGGGAAAGAGGCTCCAACACATTCGTTTTTTGGGTCCTAATGCTGCAAGCCCAACTTTTTATGGCTAAGAAAGCAGAGGTTGTTTTCCAAGCAGGTGCTGGGAAGAAAGGAGCAGTCGCTACTCTGAAGATGCAAGGTGCATCTTCATAGCCATAGCTGTCTCGCTATGGCTTTGAGCACCAGCAGTCACAGCTGCAAGCAGACATGTTTAACCTCTCCCTTCCTACAGCGAGCCGCCAGAATAGGGCTCACAAAATAAAATGGCACCAGTAAGGGAGGTGGACCGCCTGAAGGGACAGTAGGACCCCAGGATTTGGAAAGCTGTTTCTCCCACACTGTGCCAACCCCAGTGTGTTCAGATGGGAGCTACGATGCACCCCTCAGACAGGGGAGCCTGAGCTGCAAAGCCATGCGGCTTCAGCCGAGCCCGTGCAGGGAGATGAGTGAGTTTTCCCCGGCCGGTTTGATCTGATCAAGAGTAATTGATGGATCTTGTTCATTCACATACTGCTGAGCATGCCTGGGGCACTGGTCACAGGATCTTTAACTGAAGCAAAGGAACATCCCAAATAAATATGTCAACTAAATAAATGACTAAATTAGACCCGTTTGTGCATGTTAAAAGCCACAACCCCAGAGATCGGCTTTTGCAAACAGAGGGGGGATGGGGATTCTCACAACTTCCTTGGGCATCTGCGAGCTGTCAGGGGAGGACACAGGGCAGGAGGGAAGAGCTACAAGCACTAGCATCAGCTGCTCAAACATCCCAGCACAGACCATGTCCAAGGCAAAGACTTCTCCCACTCTCCATAGGGGAAAGAGTGAATAATCCAGACTGGACTTCAGACTCAAGGCAGAAATTCAGGAACAAGCTCTGGTCTGATGTGGATATAGGCCAGACATGCAGCCTTGAGCTGGGGGATGCCATCAGCACCTCATCCAGTAGCGGCTCAGCCCGGCTCCAAACCCTCTGGTGAAGAGAGCAGCATCTCTTCAACCCTACAAGCAGTCTCCCAGTGAGGAGATGAAGAAGGGACACAGATAAAGCACCTGCTGATAATGTGAGGCTCAGGGTAGCACATTACCAGAGTGGTTTGGTCTCAGTGCTGCCTCCATTTCTACGGAAAGAAAAGGAGGAAGTTGGCAAACATTTCCAGGGGAATCTCTGGGAAATACGTGGCCAACAGAGCCAGCACACAGTGGGCCCTGGCAGTGTACTGGCTTTGTAAGCCCTGCTTAGGCTAAGAAAGGAATAGACTCTGTGCCAAAACCAAATGCCTCATCCTGAAAAGATATACCTAGGAGCAAGAATTTAAGTCATACAAACACATTTGAATAAGGAGGTCCAGGGGAATCTCTTTGAAAGTAGGAAGCCTGTCAAAAGCAGGAGCTTGCAAGCAGCAGGGCTGTGGCGATTTGCAGGGTAAGCAATGTGACTTGACAGCACGGTCTCATCTCCGGGCATGGCTCATCTGATGCTAGCACCAACGCGCTGAAATAAACCACCTGGAGTCACTCCTCGCAATTGCACAGCCGTCACATAAATAGCAGCCTGGTCCATGCATTTTACAGCCATTACACATATGTCTGCGACATCCCGTAGTTGAATGGCCCACCAGCCCCAACCAGCACCCTAAGAAAGCTTTTCCTCCAGGAAAGCTGTTTTCTATTGGTGCCTAAATTAAAAAAAAAAAAAATCAAACAAAAAGGAACCATTTTAAACAAATGACCAGCCTAATACAGACACATAATCAGCTTTGCCTCTCCTTACACTGTTCACATTTAGCTAGAGGATGAGGACAGGAGCTTGCAAAAGGTATGTTACTAAAAGCTGTTTCTCCTCCCAACCCAAGAGGCTTCCATTAATACAGGTCTCAGCCTAGCTCCAGTTAGAGGAATAATTATCATTATAATCTCGCTTAAGATTCGGATAGGGCCCAGGAGAAGTGAGTACAGCATCCTTCTTGTTAGCCACAGGAATTGACAGCTAACCACCCAGTGCAATGAATGGGTCTAAAGCGTTTCCATCCCTGTGGGACCAAATGGCCCAGCAAACTGGAGAGTCTGGTTCTACTTCCACCCTGAGACTGATGGCAGTACGCCCTGGGCGCTGGACAGTGGGTCTTTAATTGGAGAAAATAAATGCTCCAAATAAATATGTCAACTAAATAAATGACCCATTTTTCTAAACAAGTAACAACCCCAGAAACTGCCTGTGATGCTGTGTGACCTAAGGACATTCCCCTTCCCTCTCTGTGCTCCTGCTCCCCTCATTTCACATTAACACCAGAGAGACTTCAGCAAGTTTTTCAAGCATTGGAAGATCTACGCTCATGCTATAACCTGGGTGGGCTGTCAGCAGCACAGACCAAAGCATTAGTCCGTTCCCCAGGCTGGAAGATGCAGGCCTGGTGGCTCCAAGTCAGCAAGGACATGGCCACTCAATGCACTTGCCTTTAGCGAAGGATTGGCCTACGGGTCTGGTCTAGTCTGGGCTGCACAGTGCTGCCAATACAGGGAACCAGGGGCTCTCACTGCACAGAAACTAGGTCCTTAGGTAGCTACGGGAAGGAAAACGTCCCTGCAATGTCTCTTCCCCAGCTCCAAGCTTGTCACCTGCAACAGTCCCCCAGTCCACAGCCTGGTGACCAGGCAGGAGTTTCTCCAGCATCTTCTTGGTGTTGGAGTGAATAAGGGACACCTGTGACTCTCCTGGAGAACAGAAGTGACAGGGCCTGTAAGGAAGTATCTCAATTTACCAGGGTCACCATTCATTTGAGCATCTCATTTGGTAAGTGCCTTCTAATGCTCAGTATGGCTCCTCGCTCCTGCAAAATTCAAGCTCAGTCACTGGGGGCAGCTTTGTCTGAGCAAAGAGCTCTGGAGTCATCCCTTCTTCAGGTAAGGGTGAAGAGAAATGATGTCAGTTTTCACTGCATTCAACATCCCATGATCGCTCCAGCTTTTGAACAAGTTCTTGCTCCTTGCTGGCTCTCAAAACCACCTCATAAGCCAAACACCATGGCTTCAGGTATGACTGTACCTGATAGAGAAACCTGAAAATAGCTGTGGGGTTTTCCAACCTCCAATGAGGCTCTGGTAAAGTTTGTCCTCCCAGAAGCAGAGATGTGAGCGCACAACCTCTGCCCATTCCCAAAACACAGGCCCCCTTGGGACAGAAGAACAAATGACAGCAGGTAGCATGCTCTCCTCTGCCAGTCAAGCAAGTCCAAG
This sequence comes from Chlamydotis macqueenii, assembly GCF_036417535.1. Taxonomy (NCBI): domain Eukaryota; kingdom Metazoa; phylum Chordata; class Aves; order Otidiformes; family Otididae; genus Chlamydotis; species Chlamydotis macqueenii. The sequence continues at coordinate 27,161,501 of NC_141563.1, forward strand.
TCCTTCTTGGACTATGGTCAGCAGCAGCAGCTCTGCACCATTTTCAGAGGTTCATCACCCCAGGCTCCGATTTCCATCCAGCTCTGCTCTGCTCCTCCACTCCGCAGGGTAAATGGGGCCTGGAGATGAACAGGATGCAAATAGGAGGCGAGGTGACATGGCTGCATTTCTCCCGTTGAAGCAGGCTCTCTCTCCAAGGCGGCAAGAAGCACACAGCTCAGTGGTGATAAACGGCCTTGCTTTAGTTATCACTTTCCTTAAGTTAAGGAGAGCAGCCTAGTGATGGATGGGCTGGAATTCGGTTATCAGGGAAGGCTGTCAGCCAGAGTTGCCTATCTCCACACACATTTAGCAGGGCGTCATTATGCGATGGCATGGAGTTAAAATATGACCAAGGGTATTGAAAGAAAAAGAACAGGATTAAAAAAAAAAAAAAAAAGCAAATTGAGCAACAATAAAGGAGCATGAGGCAAGAACGTTATCGTACTAGTGACACCTTTTATCTCGGTCTGGTTAGCTAGAGCAGGGCACAAATTGGTCCTTCCTCCACTATTGTATCCTCTTGTACAAACAGAGGCAGATAAAATGTGTTACCAGTGTGATAGCATATCAATTTAACCCTAATTATCTAGGGGGTCAAACTAAGAAATAGGGGTTTCTCATTTCAACAGGTTCCTCCATCTCCGCTCGGAGCCACCACATTAATATGGAAGGGGGAGGGGCAGTCGTAATTGATTTCCGTCACTCAGGTGGTCCTGGCATATAAAAAATTAATGCTTGGTTTTCCCAACTAATCAGAGCTGGTTAACGTCCATCTGCTTCTGGGTTCAGGATGTCAGGAGACAAAGAAATTGGTCCACTTTCTACACATTGGGTGTATTGATACTCAGCCAGTTAAAAGAATACAACCCTCTATGGGGAAGATAAAGGGACATTAAGTCTTGGTTTTTATAGACGTGGTCTCAGCCTTCCAAAAAAATCCATGCCCTGATGACCTCGGGTTGTAGGAGATGCAGAACATTTTAATTGTGTCCCAGCCAACCCCACTGCAGTGGGCTGCAAAGGAGAGGGCGGGGAGGCTCCTGCCCTGGAAATGCTTCACTGAAGGAAGGCTGGAAAGCCAGAAAGAAGTTGCTTGGATGCTGCAGCACACAACAGCAACAAGGTGATAGCCAAAGAGAGGAGCTGTCAAACTTCCTCAGCCTTGCACCCTCGTTCAAAGCAAGGCATGGCTCTGGTCCACACAGTGCAGAGGTGCTGCTGTCTTTTGGTGTAGAGTGGGATGTCTGCCAGGCCAAGAGGAAAGCTTGAGTGCCCTCTCCTAATAGAGAAAGCTACCGAGGGAACAACATCCTGTGCTAAGGCACCTGAGATGTTTTAGCAGAGAAATGGCACCATGACAGGCAAAGCCACATATGTCTGCACTGAACCTCATGTGAGCTGGAACCCAGCTAGGAATTTAAAGCAGTTTAGGTAAACCCGCATTCTCCCAAAGAGGTCCAAACTTGGTTAAAACAGTAAGTCCCAGCCAGCAAGGTTCAATGGCCTGGGGATGCAAAGGGGAGAGACTCTGCTCTGAAGCGCTGAGGCTGCAGGAGCATCCTACAGAGCCACAGAAAGCCTGGCTGGGCCTTGCCAAAACCACCATGCTGGGTCAGGAGGGCTCTGACAGCGCCATGTCACAGCATCCGCACATGAGCGGAGCATCCTGGGCACACAGCACAGCCCAAGCCATGTCACAGCCTGTGGGAATTGAAGCACGCTGATGCACACCTCCAAAAAAACCCCCAAGCCCCAACTCCTCCATCCCAATAACTCAAGCTAGACTGGAGCAGCTTTCCTGCATAATCCAAGGCTTTGGCAGGTAGATGTCTCCTCCCCAGCATTGGAGTCACCATGTCACTCAGAACAAAGAGGCAAGGGCAGAGCCAGTCTCCCCTCATGCTCCTGTCCAAAGTGAAGGACAGAGGGATGAAGCCCCTGTCAGACCTCTGGCACCTCACTCACACGCTCCTCAGCCCCACAGGCCTGCTGAGGAGCTGGAGGAGCCCACCTGTCCTTGCCTCCCACCAGATGAGCCCTTGCCAGGTGACTGCACTCTGCTCTCAGCGGGCACACCCATGGAACTGTCCCTCTGTGTCCCCTGTCACTGCAGGCCAAACCATCCCAGCATGGCAGCACTTAAAATTCACAAGCAGTAGCTGTGGAAAGACAATACATTTGGAGAGGATCTGAAAAGACCTGGGCTTTCACAGAAACCCTGCGACAGGCCCCGTTTCCCTCCCTGTTTGCTTTCCTTCCACCGTCTCAGTTCTCTCAACCACCCCCAAACTTGTCACAGTGCAACAAGCCGATGAGCCACACATCAGCTTTAAATATCAGCGTGCATGAAGCAGGGACATAAGAGCAGGGAAGTGGGAACAGACAGAGCAAGCCTCCATCGCCTGTCAGGAAACACTAATGAATTTCAACACCAGCAGCCATTGCTTCAGACGGGCTGGCAAGAAGAGGAGACGGAGTTACAGCAAGGAGCCTTTGCAGGAGCAGGCTGCCTCTTTTCAAAGCCCCCTCTGTTAATAAATGTCATCGCCAGGCGGGCTGCAGCAGTCCTCGAGCCGGGATGGGGTGGGTCGGGGGGGACAACAGGCAACTGACAGCACTCGGGACACCTGGGCAGCACAGCCTTTTCTGCTGCATCCCCAGACAAGAGCCAGGAAAAGGAAGCACGAAGCTGTCTCCCACTAAGGTCCCAGTACCCAAAAAACAACCCCCGCAAGGAGCCACGCGTGCAACTCCAACATCCTCCAGTCCTGTTCACTGGGATGGATGGAGGCTCTACAGGAACCGGTCCTTGGGATGGGCAGAGGGATGCAAAGACATCCAGATGTGCTGCCTGTGTTCCCAGCAGTAGCAAAGGGTTACAGAGCAGCCTGGCCCTTTGCTTACACAAATGCACTCCCCAGGCAGCGCAGGAAGAAGCATCCAGCACAGGGCACCGCATGGCAACCGCACCGATGCACAACATGAAGGTCAATGCAAGTCTTCTTTACAAATGTCAACCTGTCATCTCTGGATATTAATGAGGGCTGACCAGCAGCTAAGATGCATCCATGCTCCATTAGTAATAAGAGAGGCACAGTGCAGGAGAAGAGCACACACCACGGCATGTGGAGGCACCAGTGGGTCCGCAGGGCCCGGGGAGGTGTGGTGATGCACAAGATATAACCAGGGCCACTCCAGATGCCCAGGAAGGAAAGCAGTCGCCACACAAACCCCTTCACTGGAGTGTGTGTTATCTTTTACCATCAATCTTTAATTGGATTAGTGTAATGAGGCCAAAAAAACCCAGGCTAAACAGCGAGGCTAATACCTGGCACTTTCAGACCTTCCTTTCTTTTCCTGTGATGCCCATTCTGGAGAGCACGGCTTTCTCTCTCTCTCTCTCTCTCCCAGGCTTATTCCCCTGCCTAGGAAGCTGAAAAGGCAAGCTGCAAGCCTCAGCACTTGGGACTCTCAGCAGCGCTGGCTGAAATGCCTGAACACCCATCACCCATCATATGTAACAGCTGGATCTCTCTTCTCTAAATTTTTGCTGGGTAATAAGAAATTTGGGAGAACCTCAACACTCATGCTTTCCAAGCAGCTGTGAATGGAAAAGGCTGTTACCCCAGCCTGCAACCGGAGGAATGTGTACACTAGGAAAGTAATTCTGCCACAAAAAGCACACAGGGCAAGCGCCTCATTGTGACTCGCTCGTCCCTGCAAAGCACTGTGTGTCTTCCACTGCCATCAACCTTAATGAAACATGAAGGCATTTAACACCATTCGAGATCTGGCCCTTTTATGGGTATCTGCCTGTGCGTCAGCTAGATGCTGGCAGAGATGCTATCTCAACATTAAAAGCAAGGCTGTAACACAGCAGGTATTCAGCCTCCCAACAGAAGATGTTCATCAACAATTGCACACACATGATGCTACAATAAATCTATGTGCTACTGCTTAACAGCTTCTCTTAAAAAGATTCATAGCCCTATTTACTGGGCCTGATTCTGCTGCTATGCATGTGGGAGTAAGCCTGGAGTAACTCTACCTGGAGTTAGTAAGTAGCCAGTGAGATCAGAATTGAGCTTTTTGATTTTTAAAAAACTACTTAATTACCATACAGGAAACCAGAGTTTGCTGGCTCTGTGGTTCAGCTGAGGTTAGGAGTGCAGCAGGCAGAAGCTCTGCACTCCTCCACATGGAGTCCTCTAGATTGGTGAAGGGGTAGAGCAAATGCTCTCCCCAGCCCTTCCAGACAGTGGGTGGATTTCCCTTTGACATCAGAAATGCATGATGCTGCTCCCAAGGAAAGAGAAACTGGAAAGCCTCCAAGGCTGAGGTCGCCCCCTCAGCCTTGGGAACCTGACACTATGAAAAACCCTTAAAACCAGATTTCTACACACAAGCTTGCTGTGACAGTCCATCTGCTTACTAAATATGACATTCTACAGCATCTTATGAACAGGAGTGCACAAGATTGGACACCGTGTATATCTGCCACACAGGCATGTTCTCAGTGAAGGTCCCCTGCCGTGTCCACAGGCTGCAGCAGGTGAACTTCCCATTTGTCATCAGGAAAAACTCCTTCACCATGCAGGTAATAAAGCACTGGAACAGACTGGTGGTGCAATCTCCTCCCCTGGAGATGTTCAAACTCATCTGGAGAAGAGTCTGAGCAACCTGATCCAAGTTTCACGTTAGCACTGCTTTGAGCAGGGGGCTGGATTAGAGATCTCTAAATTATTCTGTGATTCACACTGCAGCAGAGCCTGATTACACAGAGCGTGTCCTTTCTCTGTCTATATGGTCTCTTATGAAGTCTTTCACACAGACACTAATTTAGCAATCGCCTGGTCCTCTGCATACAGCTGTTTATAAAGAGGGAGCATTCAGACTCCTACTGCAGAATACCGTAATTCCGCACTGAGTAAGGGAATATAGCTGGTGCAATGGATGCACCCACAGCGCATCGTGCCTAAGCCCCCTCAAAACCAGAACAAGAACTAAGCTAAAATTAAACGTGCTTCTCCTCCCACTGCACAATTTCCATTGCAGAAGCATTTCTCCCCAGGAAACCGGAGCATGCAAGACCTAGAGCAATGCGCTGCTCTAGAACCGAGAAGACACGTCCTGCCCCAGTCCCTCCTCTGACCTGCTGTGTGACAGGCAAGAGGAAACCTCGCCTCTGCCATGCCTTGCCTGTCCAGACCATTTAGTGTATAAACTCTTTAGGACAAGGGTTTCTCTGCTATGAGTCATAAACTGCTTAGTGCCTAATGGTAAAGCCTATAGACGCTTAACATAATACAATCATGTCACTTAAAGGCCATTAGTCTCCAGTCTAAACAGCACTTCTCCAGTCACAAAGGGGACCTGCGACTCAGGAAGGCAGGATAAGGCAGGATAAGGGACGTGGGTGGCCAGTAAGGTCACTGTACTTGCAGACACCCGACGTGAAGCCCCAAGCAGGACAGAGCCAAGCCGAACGGCGTGGGGGAAAGCCACGGCAGCTCTAGCCATCGAAGAGCTTTATCTTCTGGGCTTTCTTGAACCATCCGAGTCAGCTGAAAGCCCCTGCCTGCCAGGTGAAAATCCTCTCCACCTCCAGCCACAGTTGCACCGCTTGCAAGGGGAGCAGGAGCTCCTCACCCACACAGAGGGTCTCTAGCCTTCTGCATTACCTCTTTTCACACTCACTGAAGCAGATCATCTGTCTACAAGAAAATATGCCATTCTGTCTTATGACACTGTTTGAACCCCTCTTCTCTCCCAGCACCATCTCTGCCCTCCTCTGGCACCACATCATCCAGGTCTGCTCTCTCAATTGACTTCTGTGATTGCCGCCTCTTCCCTCTACCCAGTAAAGTGAAGAGAGGAATCCTATAAGGAGCCAATGGGATGTGCTAAACCCCCTCCCTGTCCCTTCTGATGATACACAACCCAAAATTACAGGCACAACAGCTCCATGGGCTCTCAGCACAGCCTCCGGGCTGGCAGCAGTGGGGAGCCTGGCATACCGCGTAACGGGGTTTGAACGTGGGTTTCTGTGCAGCTGCAGGTTACATCTGCATGAGGGTAAACAAGTTTGTCTTTTCCTTGCAGGGAAGAGACCGCTCCCCACCTCCAAGCACAACCTGCCATTAGTATTTGCTTCGCCGGAGAGAAGGAGCCACGAATCCTCCAGAGCAAAGGACAAGTGCAGCAATTAGGATGCAGGGGCTGCGGGAGCTGTTTAACAGCATGACCCAGAGGTCAGTGCCGCCAACTCCCAGCCCTGCATAAATATTGCATGAGTTGGGGAGAGGGGCTGTTACAGCCACCCTCAGCGCCAGCCCTCCCCCCTCCATCGCCACTCTGCATCTAGCTAGATACGCCAGCAACATTATTTACAGATGTGACAGTTGGGAAAATCACTTGAGTAACCAGGAGAATGGGAAAAAGGGCTGCTTGGTGGAGCAGGCACCTGGGAGAGAGCTCCCACCCGCGCCTTCTGCTTCCCCTTGCAGGGTGCTGCTCCGTGCAGGTAACTGCCAGGCAGCACAGCCCATTCTCAAACTGGAGGATGAAATACCACCAAGAACAAGGAGGGGAGGCTGTGAGCTCCCCTCTCAAAGGTTGCCCAGGGGTTTGATTATCAATGCCACTGAAGGACACTTCAGTCAGCAGCTGCTTTCCGGTTTCCTATCAGTATCTCTGCGAGACTCTCCCTTTGGAGGCAGCTTTATAGCAACATAATGAGAGGCTTAACAGAGAGCTTCCCCTCAGACTCTGTCCATGTAGTCTGCAGAAGGGTCTCTACTCCAGCACAGCCACAGTGGCCTCATCCCTGTAGAAACTCCCCCAGCTGCTCTGTTTGGTAACAACGACCTTCTTCAGCTGGGACCTGTCTGCTGTTTATTCTCTGAAGAATCATCTTCACCTGGAGCTTCAGCCACACTGATTGACACCATCCCTACTGTATCCTGGAAGGACCTCTTGTTCCTCTGCCCATTTTTTTTTTCTGGAGATGCCAGTTGACTGCACACTTGCCATGATGCTCTACACAAATACAAACCTACTTTCAGGTTCACTGAGACTGGAGGCTCCCAAAGATGAGGACACAGGCCATTCTTCAACTGCACCAGCAGCCCATGAATTCCTAGGGGCACACAGCTAACAAACATTATTGCCTCGGGCAGCACACAAGGGCTGCAAGATAGGAAACACAGCTTGGATGTGCTTCTGCCCACAATACTCCTCCAGAAATTCCTCTGCTGCTCTGTGGCTGGTTGCTGAATTCAGAAAAGGCAGAAGCCTGGTCCTACCATTCTCAGCTTTCCTGAACTCACTGTGCAATTAATGGGCTTAATTATTGATGGTAAAGGCAGGGAAGGGAGGAAAGAAAGAAAAAGCCAACGAGAAGGGAATGATGTGGGGGTGGCGGGCGCCAAAGGTCTCCAAAGATCTTCCCTCAGCCTAGGAGCAGAGAAAGAGCCCCTAGCCGCTCTGCTGCTCCCACGGCCCTGCTCTAATGCTCCCTGACATGCCTCTGAAGACAGCGAGCTGTTTGCAGTCACCACCGTGATTTGTTAGTAATTATTTTCACGGTGTCACACTGCTGTCACTCTCTTAACAAAGAGACAGGCAGCCCGAGGCTGCCTGCGAGAAAGAACCAGCAGAGAAAAGCAATTGTCAGGCACCCAGGGATCCTCTTTGCTTCCTGAGTTTCACAACCAGAGTCCTTACCAGCTTCTGAGGAAACTTCTGAGGAGAAGTGGCAAGTCAGAACCATCTCCTATCCTGGTCACAGCAAGAGCAATTAATTACTTAGCCCCCTCCTAATTTCAACTTACCTGTAAATCCAGTGCAAGACCCAGGTGCTCAGAGCCCCTTAAGCCAGCGATTTGCTTCAGGCCTGCAGCAAATGCAAAAAACTTTGGCAATTGATGACTTTCAGTGCTCTCCTTGCAAGATCCCATTTCTTTTCATGTGGTCTTGCCATTAGACAGCGCTTCCCAAGCATGGCAACCCTGATGACAAAACCCTGCTTAAGACCCTTGCACGCATTAACTCTCCACACCAGCCACGTGTGCTCTCCTTACACATCTCACTAATTCCAGCAAACTGCTGTGCTCCACATGGCAGTAACATTTCACTTGGCATTTTGCAAAGCCAGGGGACCTCAGCAGCTTCCTCACACCTGAAATACACAGCCTAACATCTTGCCATCTCTGTTTTCTCATATGCAGCATGCTGATTCAACAAGAACCTCCCCTTGAACCACCTCCCATCCATTCATCTCACACCTGCTGTGCAACCGCAGTCACTCATCCTTCAGCTGACTTGTCAGCCCAAGGGAATCACTCCTTTCCCAGTAAGTATGGAGCCTGCTTGGGCCCCCAAGAAATGGAAGCTCTTTTGGCACCCAAAGCGTCACACGATATAAGGATATAGGAATGAAAGACACACCTGGCCAGCTAGCCCTTAAAGTGTTCTTGATCTCTACACAGAAAGCAAGTGGACTTCCTCCAGAGCAATTCAAAATTTGAATCACTCCCAGCAGAAGCGTTCTTCCCCTGCCTGCTTACTACAGCACACAAGGGTCAGTCCCTGCTGCCGCAGGGAGACCTGGGTATTAATTCACCCTCTCAGCCCGCAGAGAGTTTGGAAATACATAAGCCTCACGGTCTAAGCAAAACCATCCTGCAATTAACTGCATGGAAGAGCACTGAGTCAGAGGGCAGCTCCTTTTCAGGGGTCCTTTTAATAACCAAGAAATGGCACATACATGCTGTGAAGAATTAGGATCACCATTGGGAAGCTAAATGGTCCATAAAATGTAACAGTTCTCTTCAGAGCTGGGAGCACAGCGAGCTGGAGGAGAGGTCTTGGCAATCTCCCACCAGCCTCCTCCCTCTGCCCGGTTTGCAGGGGACGCACGTGAAGCCAGGCAGGGACGCAGCTGAACCCAGCCGGTGCCCAGGCACCTCTGGCACGCTGGCTGACCGTCAGCACCAAGACCTGGCTCAACACCCAGATGGAAAAAATGAAGCAGGGAAATTAGATATGACCAAGAGGGCACCTACAGAGGGAAGACAAAGGCTGTCCCAGAGGGCAGGGGCTGGGCAGAGGGCAGGTGAAAGCCCTGCTCAAAGACAGGCAGACAAAGCTGGCGAGACCAAGGCAGGACTAAATCTGGGGCAGCATACGCTTCCCTGACAACAGCTCTGCCGGCACACCACACTGCTTTCTCAGTCTTCCTCCCTCCACCTCCTTTATTCTGCTCTTTCTTCTAGTACCACCCCCATGTACCTCACGCCATTGCTAACACCTGGTCCAGAGCAATCTCTGAGCACAAGACACCATCTTCAGGTGCCAGGCTGAGGGCAACACCGTTGCCAAACACACAGAAAAAAGCAACTCCAATGTGGAATGGACTCAGCTCTAAAAGTTAGTCTGCAGCTCCAGTGTCCTCCCAAGAGTCCTGCACACAGCCAGCCATGCACTGCTCAGGATACAGAGTCGCTGGACAAGGACAGGAGAATATGCTGGAGGGAAAATACCAGGGATGACCTCAAGATGGCCCAGTAGGTCTTTGCCAGCCAGGAGCTTCGGGAGGAAAGGGACTGAACCCATCCAGGAAAATGGCTCCCAACAGAGAACAAACACGCAAACAAAATAAAATGCTTTCAAGAAAGCTATTGACTCACACAAGGCTTGAATAGAGCAAGTGAAAGAGGAAGGATGCTGCTCCCAGGCTGGCAGTATTTTTCAACCAGAGCTCTCTAAGCAGAGAAGCCATGAGAGCATCACTCCCAGCCAAGCCACTGGGAGGGCATCACTGGTGCCAACACACAACTGCTTTGCTTCGGCTGGGAAGTAAGAAGAGCCGGGCTCCAATAGGAGATAGCTGATATTTTAGCCCCAGCATGAAACACTACAGTTGTCTAATGCTAGAAAAATTAAGCTTTTTGAAGTAATACAGAAAATTCACACTTTGTGAAGCTAATTCTATTTTTCACACAGGCCACAGACAACAAAATTCAGATGGCAAACAGTCCTCCAGTGGTTTATCCTCTGCAGTCCCCAAGCCAAACAGCTTTTCAGTTCCCCAGGGCACAGGATAACCACGATGCTGAGTTGCTATTAGAGGGCTCCCTCACACAGACAAAGGCCAGGGTGTGCTTTTTAGCAAATATCCATTACAGATCCATTGATTTTGAAACCATTTTGCCTGAATTCACTACAACACTGGACACAGAATTCACCTTAGTGATTCCTGCAGCAGAGGGAATTATGGTTCCTTACTGTATGAGCAGATGACACCAAGACCAAGAACTTCCATTCAGTTCAGTGTGACTGCTTCCCAACATAGCTTGAGTTAAGTCATCCAGGGATGGACAATCCACCTTCTCCATTCATTTCCCCATCCCAGTGGTTCAGTGCTGGAAATAAAGTACTTGATGCTACGAATGTTTCATTCCTTCCTTACACTGTAAATTAATTCCAAGTTTCTCCACCATCTTTCATGCTGTTTTCAACTTCTTTGGTCCTAATTCCCAGGCAACAGAGACTGTGCTCCCCAGAGTGCATTGGGCATCACAGCTCAATAAATCTGTGGCTCCTACAGCCCTGACTATGACAAATGTCTTTGCTATGATGCGCCAGACAAGTAGCAGACCTGAAGGTGATAGTCCATTGCATGATGATCCATATGCAAAGATTTCATGTCCGAAGCTTAACACAAAGGCATTCCCAGAGTCACACATCTCAGAGAACATAACTCGCAGAAGCTCATGCAACCACCGGATTTCAAACAAAGGCAAGAACAGGACACAGCCAGGGGAACCACTGCAGAAGGATAACAGAAGTGTGCTATATTCATTTTTAATATGAGTGAACAGAGGAGGAACGTTAAAATCCAAAATTTATTTTGCATAAGTGATATCATTTCCTTTGAAAACAAAAAGCTGGACTGCAGGGTCACAGAAGTGAATAGGGTCAGTGCTACTCCCTGTAAGTGCTACAGAAGAGCATGCTCACAAGGCTCCCTTGCTTAGCTCCGGCAAAGCACTTTAGGATGTAATTACATGAACGACTCCATCAGCAAAGATGACTCGAAAGGTTCCTGACCCTGGATACTCAGTCTCATCCCTGCCACTGCAGTTCACACCACCCTCTTCCTTCATAGGCTTGGTCAGCAAAATGATCCCCGCTAAAAGCAACAACAAAAACAAGCTAATCCAAAGATCTTGGAAAGGAATTGGTTTAGTATTTTTAAACACAGATTACTATGTTATCTTTCCATTACCAGCTTTTTCTTGTTACTCTCAAAGCCACCCTCTAAACATACCCCCTGCCCTGCTACCACCCAACCAGAGCACCCTACATTATCTCCCCCACGGCTACCCAAGCGGTCCCACTCACTCCATTCAGTGGTTGTCTGCAATTTCCTCCCCAGGCAGGAGCTAACAACCCCCTCCTGGTCCTGTCATAAAGAACAGCGTGCACAAAGGACACTAACACCATCAATCCTTCCTCATTCATGACCTAAGGCTGATCTCAAACCAAGCCTCTAGGACAGAAGGCTGAAAAGACCAACCCATTGCCACACTCAGAGCCAGTCTGAGAAGGCAAGCATCCTCCCAGACTGTAACTTGCAAAGAGAGAATTAAAACAGTAAGATAAAATTAAGCAATGGTCTAATTTACTGCTCAGAATTTACTAATATGCAACCTAGGAAGAGCACCAAGGGCTATAAACATTTCAAGATACTTCACTGTGTTTTATCACTATATTAGAGAGTACTTGCCTTTTAACACTTATTTAAGAAAATAAAAAACTTCTGAGCAGTAGTTTCCTGTAAAGACATAAATTAGCACATTCTGATCAGCCATAGTAAGTGCAGTACAAGCACCTTCACGCCAGAGGCATACAGACCAAGCATGCACGTTTCACGTACGTGCACTGCGTTTGCAGAACCATCCAAAACTGGACGGAGAAGGATTAACTGATGCTCCTGACATCAAGGTGCAGGTCTGAGGGTCAGCACATGTGACTTCAGCCCCCTCCTCTGCCCCTGCCTGCTTGCACACCCATAGGCATCTCACTTAACCTCACAGATCTCAGGTCTGTAGCTGTGAACACAGAGTGCAAATGCTTCTTCGGTTGCCAACATTAATTCACATTGTCCTTAAGAGCCGGCAAACCTGTTCCATACATGGAGGGAGGCGATTTGACATTTCAGAGGAGATAAACCACATTAAAGAGCTTGCATTACAAGGGCTCAACCCTGGCAGACACCGAGTACCCTCTTTTCCACTAAAACAGTCTCCCGCAGTGAGCGGTTCCCTCAGCCCTTCAGAGGCACGTTACCCTCATCATCCAATGCTGCATCAACACAATTTGCTTAATCACTAGTGGCAGTTCCACCCTAGGTGCAGGATGGGGTCCAAGCACTAATGCAGACTACACCAGGTGTCCGAATTTGGCTCTGGAGCTGTTAAAACTTGGAGGATAGCTCCTTACAACCGGCGAAAGGAATCCTGCTGAGCACTTGGAGGCCCGAGGACCGTACGCCTAACGAGGCTGTATCCCCACTCATATTTTAGCTTGGCAGGTCTGGTGCTCCTTTCATCTTTTGCTTCAGGTAGCTCTCTTTAATTAATAACATTTCTGTGTCGACACAGGGAACTTTCCACCCAGAATGAATGGCCCTCTCTCATTAGAACCACAACTTGTCATGATGTATTCAAGAGCAGGAGTGTGATTCATTCCCTTGTCTGGGAACGAGGGGTGTTGCTGGGGGCTGAGGGGGGAGAAGAGTCTCTGTAATGAGTGACTGATATTTGCTGAAGTTGATATGCGACTCTGTCGGCTTGAACTGCCTTGTCAGGACAAGCCTTCAGAAAGGTGATATTCCTACTCAAGAGGTTTTCCTCATTAAAGAAATTGCATCTTAACAAGAGGGAAGGGGAGGGGTGGCAAGAGAGCTGCTGTCTCTCCGACTCCAGCCTGGTTCACACACACCGAGCGCTGAAAGCTGGTTGATCCAAGTGCAGCCAGTAGAGGATCAGCGCTCCATTTCTGAGCCCTCCCCCGCAATGGTCTCTCTCAGGCAGTGACCAAATCCCTCAAACACGGACTCTTCTTCTGACGTTGCGCCACATCCATGGCAGAGGCTTTGTGAGCATGGTCGAGGGCCTCAGCCTGTGCTGAACCTCCACGAGCCCTTTCCAGATGCTTGGCATCCTCTCCTGGGCACCCAGCTCCTTGTGACTAGTGCTCCCTGTTGGCAGAGGGAAGCCAGACAAACAACTCTGATCTTCCAAGGAAACTCAAAGCTCCAACGTTCAAGAGTAATCAAGTCTGCAGCCACACAGTGCCTCATTCGCTGAACCTCCTAGAGCAGAGGCTTCGCAGGTCCTTTAGCAGTTGAGTTTCCATCTCGAATCTTGCAGACTCAGATAGTGCTACACACCATCAGCAAAAAGCAGTACCTTGACAATTGCTACTCCTCTGGTGCTTTTCTTTCAGCTAGGAGTGCTACACATATTGCAACTCCTGGCTTTGACAGGGCTATCTGCTCACCTTGTTCCCACATCCACTACTGACAGGCTTGTATGTTGTTTTTCTTTGTTCCCGTTGCTACCTCCAACCCAGCCTGCTCACCCCACTGTGCCTCCCAGTGCCCTGGCACCTACCAGTGGCATCCGCTGGAAACATCCAGCCTGTCCAGAAGGTACCATGCCTCATCTCTTCAACAGCACATGCAGATAGAAGCCAAACTAAATGCCCAGGTCATTGCTGGAGAAGCCCAGAACAAGGTTTCCTATCAATAGCTGAGCTAAGGAGAACACAGGATAGGAACTCCAAACCACACAATACACTGCGTAAGAGGACTGAAGCTTGCTTCACAGGCAGCTGTCCAAGCAGCTGTGATGACTAAGGAAGCTGAGAAAAGGAGCAGCAGAGTCAGGGGCAGACCTGTCCCAAGTCACTGCTCCATAAGCCAAGAAGCACTGCACTGACCTCAGTTGTCCTGAATTCCTCTGGAACCCAGTGCGGTTTCTAACACGCAGTGCTTCCATGAACACACTCCTCCAAATGTGGACAAGCAGCACCACCTCCCTTCCCGCTGCCCCAGTGCCTTCCATGCCCAGTGTGTGGTCTTGACACAGTAGCAAAGGGCACCAGCTACACTGCAAGTCTTGTAGGGAAGCACAGGGTGATTCCCTGGAATACCTCCTAGACGTTCCACATCTCTGAGGCTCCATCTCCCTGCCTGAGAAGCCCTGTTTCAGCTCTCTGCCTTCCTTCTTTAAAAAGAGATGCTCAGTTCTGCTTTGCTAAACCCTATTTGGCAATGTGTCCAAACACACGCAAACTTAATTAGTTCAGGAGGGAGACTCGGCATTTGTGGTGACGGATAAAAGTAATGGGAAATGAGACAAGTCAGAGCTGGCAGGGAGTCCTCACTCAAGCCTCATTCACTGGCACGGCGCTAATCAGATGTGACGCTACACGCTGCTGCACCCAATCGGCGATGGAGCGGCGTGATGTGCTACTCACCGAGCGGCTGCAGCCAGACTCCCGCTATCCATGTGGCTGGAAACACAACATGTATTTTCTGCTTTGCCCTGGAGATGCTTCAGGATTGAATTCTGAAGTTAATGGTTTAAAAAATTTTTTTTAAAGGAAGAGGGAGAAATGAACCACTCACTGCAACCTTATGGCCAGGAGTGGAGTCTTCTTTTCCAGCTGAGTAGTGAGACACAAACCATGCGAGAGACCACTGCAAACGGCGAATTGAGTATCTCCACTCCAGAACCGCATGTCCTGCTGAGCGGTCCTGCTCACCCCACAACTCCTACAGCTCACCAGAAATGGGGCTCATCTTTACCTTTATTTGTCCACTGTAGAGCTCTGAAGCAAAAAAAAAAAAACAAAAAACAAAACCCCAAAAAACAAACCATCCAGAAGATTGCCTGCTCTATACAGATGCCAAGTTAGGATGTCGTTACCTGAGAACCTTGTTTTTCCACTGTGAAAGCAATGGAAAGATGGGCTTTGAGCACAGATAACTGTTCCTCACAATCATCAGCAAAAGCAGTAAACTGGACTCTCAGAACAGCAGTACAGCAGTAAAGAACTGAGAAAAGAGAACAGATGAGAAAAAGAAGTTTTGCACATCCCTGCAGCTGTCTTTGTGCTGGTCTCCAGTAAAGGTTCAAACATGACATATAAAGAAAAGTGAGCCTCACTCTTAATTTAAACCAGTAACACCGGAATTGGCAATATATACCAGCTCTGGACACAGTCTCAGCAGAGACCAAGATTTTGACTCAAAAAACTTGCATACCACACTCACATCTGGAGTATAGCAAATTTCTCATCTCCGCTAGCACTTGTGCTGCTGCTTTGGTCCTCATCTCATGTCTCACTAATCACACCAAGAAGAGGCAAGGAGCTGCCACTCTACAAAGACCACTCTGCAGGAAAGAACGGGTGCTGACTGCTCCTAGGCTGCATGCAGTTTATTTAGGCTTCCGAATTGGGGAAACCAACGTCACACGGAAAACCAAGTAGCACTACTAACGAGTTGTGAATGTCAGTTAGCATTGGATGTGTCAAGCTCATGCTTTACCGGTGTGGTAACAACAAGAGACTTTACCCAGTGCTCCGAGGAAACAAAAAGTTGAAGTCAGATTACAGGAATCCAGGTGAATTCAACACAATATGACACTGATCCGCAAACACCTTACAGATTAAACTATTTCTTAGACATTTAACTCTATTTTTTTAAATAACATTTTTAGGTTGGTGGTCCACCTATTTTCATAACAAAGCATGCACACACACTGACACTTGCAGATCCCAGTGCAGCTTCCCACCTGGTACTCTCTAGATATGGTCGCCCAGTTGATGAAGATGACCTTAATGATAAGAACACTGATGAAGCGTGACAGACTTGGTTTGTACTCTCTTTTCCAAAGACCACTCTGTGACTTGCATCCAGTTAGTGTGCCAAGAGAGGAAGCCTCGCATGCCCAAGCCAGGTAAGGACCATTGCTTGATTTGGGTGTACAGAAACAGAGTCCCACAAGTGCACTCAGAAATATCCACCCCTTTGGAAAGTATATTGCATAAAAGGGAAAACATCACAAAGCTCCAGTTTAAACCTTTCTTGCAATTCTGAAAGGATTCATTCGCTACAGGGAACATCCTAGGCAGCGATCCTGCGCTTTGCCCAGCACCTACCTGTCTTCTTGAACAACCCTCCACTCCCAATTAGGCATGGCAAACAACGATTTCCCTAAGAAACAAAGACTAGGGACAATCAGATACTTGTAAGGACAAAGACACACAGACTACAAGCAAGCACAGAGCAATAAAGCTCAGGAAAATCTCGCTCCTCTTCCATACTCACATCACTTTCAAATCCCAGTCTCCACAGGTCACAAAAATCGACTTGACGCTGGGATCTAAGAGGCCTTCCTTCGCCATCCACTCGTCAACCCTCTGAAAGGAAGGCAAGAAAAGGGGATGAGTTTTGCAGAGACAGGCCGAGCCACAACAGTTAAACTCAGATAAGCTGCTTGCAATCAAGAGAGAAGAAAATTGTGATCTTATCCACCGTCTCCCTCTCTCTTCTCTCTTTGCTTGCCATCTCAACAACAGCACGTTTGGACCTTTGAAGATTTCTGATAGGAGACATCAAGCAACCAGAGCAGAGATGATCTTATCAGACACCACAGCAGCTCTGCTCGTGGAGGGATGGAAGTCGTGCAGTGTTAACGGGACGATACAACTGCACTGTTACCTGGCGTTCCTCCTTCACTTTTCCTTTCCCTGTAACAAATGGGCTCGCAGTGACCATAACTTGTGTCCCCTCCAGCAAGGGGAAAACATGGGCATCCTGGGACAACATCCCTCACCTACAGCATTTCTCACGTGCTCCAATTCATACAGCTCCATGGGGATATGGGAGAGGGGGAGAAATGGCTGGGCACACACAGGCACTGTGTGTCAGTAACAAGCAAAGCTATGTGTCCACTTCCTGTCCAGGCTGGATCCCTCTATCCTCCTCACAGTTCTGACGTGATGCTTGTTCAGGGTACAGTGTGGATTTAAGGTGAATCCACTATTACTGATTAACTTCCCATAGGGACAGATGTTCTGGATCCACTTCAGAAATGGGCCACATTAATCTGGAGGATGCACACCCACCTCGGTGATTAACCAGGAGGAACCAACCTAGACTAAAACCCCTGCATAGACACTTACTCCAGCCAGAACTAGCAAACGACATGCCCAAAATCTTCTGGTGGCAGGTGACAGGCAATCAGCTGCTATTATGCAGCCTCACTAGCAGCACTTCCAGTGCTTCAGCAAGAGAAATCCCTCCTCTTTTCCCTCGCTTGACACCTTCCGCTCCTGAATAAACTGGCACGCCCGAGAAGCTGCCTGACCTGAATCTCATTTTAACCTAGAAACATACTGCTGTATGAACACCTTTTCAGTCCAAATAAAATCTAAAAGATGTTTCCACACTCTAAAAAGCTCCCATAGAAACAAAATGAACCATTTTCTGTAATACTCCAGCGGCAACGTATGTCCACCCATCCAGGCAAAGAGGGCTCTCCCTCCTGGGGAAGCAGGCACAGACGTCCGTGTGCTTACGGACACGCACCGCTGCTACACGCTCTCTGGAGAGCAGCAGGGAGAGTTGGGCGTTTGCATGGATGCACGATGTCACCTTCACAGAGCACCGTCTTCGGCCTCATGTCACTGCCACAGCCTTTCTAGCAGAGGACGGTGCTTCTTTCTGCAACTGATTGTACAAGAGCTCTCGGGAGTAAAGCCCTCCCCAAAGCAGCACCGAGCCTCTCAGCTGCGCTCTGCCTCCCCTGGGTTGCCGGGATTTTTCAGTCAGCCTTGCACAAGGCTCCCTGGAGCGAGGGACAGCAGCAGTAACCTTTCTAAACTCCCTGATGCAAGTGCCCATGAAGTGCTGTCTCCACGGAGGATCTTAAAGCCTTTAATTTTATTTCCTCAGATAAGCAATTGTTGCAATTATTCTAATTAGGAAGAATTAAGTAACATAGTAGTGGAAATCCTGACAGAGACAATGCATCGAACACCAACCTGCAGCCCGAGTAGGCTCTGCTTGAGGAAGTTTCCTTCCCTATTTGACTACCAACAAAAGCTATTGATGGAGAAATACTTCCAAGCTAATTAAGCCCTAAATGCTGTAGGAATTCAACATTAAGCAGATGGCATTATTAGGGCTGTATCTGCATTTGCACATCCTCCAGATTAGATTTTAGAGGCATTTTCTTTCTATACTACATGTATTATTGAGCATTTAAATAGGTAGAAAAAATTAATTTAATAAAGTGCTGAGGGAGGGGAAAGAAAACGAAGGCAGAAGCTCCCGAAGCAGTGGTCTCAAGCAATGTCTTGGTGCTTTAAAACTGGCTTAACAAAAATCGCCTCTTCTCCTATCCACTGGCAGGAGTTTGGATATCTTGTCAGCACCCTTGACATGAACAGCTGGAGATGACAGATCAATGGTTCAATACTCTCAGCAGCATGTCACCAACGTGACAGCAAATGTTATTCTAATGAAGCTGTAATCATAGTCAAATTACGCGGTTCGATTCTCAGCAAGGGGAGGGTGCAGGGAAAAAGATGAAGAGGGGACGACAGGACCAGAGGTCAGAGTTCGGGAACTAAAGGTTATTCTGCTTACCTCAAGCACTTGCTGGAGGCTCGGCTGCCCATCCACCATCCCTTGAATAATCCCAGTCAGCTGAAACAAGAGACAAACAGAAAGCAGGCATTAGAGCAGCACTCGAAAGATCATTAAAAAGGTCTCCTCTCCTGTCTATCTCACGGCAACCAAAACATGCTCCTGTGACCCACATGGACATGGCTGAGGAGCCAGTGGCAGCAGAGCGACCCTGGCAGCTCCCCACCCACAGGCAAGGGCACAGCTTCACCCCAAAGACAGAAACGTGGGGGCACTCATACCCACGCCATAAACCAGCAAACTCTCAGCAGGGCAGGATCCACTCGGGGAGCAGTGGTGCCCTCTGATTCATACACCAACATGATGTCCAAAATGGTGCCCTTCTTCAACATGCATTTCACCAGTTTTGATGTTGCCCCGACCTACACAGGCAGCGGCAACTACCGAGGACTCTGGTCATTCCCCTGCTATCATGGTGACACCAAAATTGCATGGTGTTAGATGACAGAACACACCACTATCGGTAAGTGAGACCCAGAGCAGACCCAGTTATCCTCCCCTGCACTGGGCAGCCAGCACTTGTACTTTCACATAGTCCATCACAGATCCCTCCGCATTTCGAAATTATATTTAAAACAATTGCAAGAAATCTGAAGAAAACCATTTTCTTCCAGAACCTTGGTCTACTGTGTTTTTCAGGAGGTTCCTCGGGAACGTGTCCTGCCCGCAGATAGTCCTGCTGGCTGTACCCGGACTGCGTGGTTGTTTAAAGCTAGACACACACACTAAAAGATGCGGTCTCATGGGCCTCTGCCTGTGTCCGCCCAGGATAGCTTGAGGCACATGAAAAATAGATAATTTTTCTGTCTGCTTTCCAACTGGCAAAACTGTCTTTTAACATATTGAATATCAGAGGTCAGTAGCTTGCCATCAATGCACCCAAGTAATTAAAAAAATCATTAACAAGTGCAGACCACAGGATTTCACTTCACGTGGCACTTTCCTGAAGGTACATATCTCACACGTTTTCATAAAATAAAGGTCATGCAGAGCCTAGGAGCACACCCTACCCCCTGCACACGCATCCAAGCCACCAGAAGCCATAGCGTCCCGTTGAGGGGTGCTGACGGCCCCCCACCACCCAGGAGTAACTCTTCCATGCAGACCAGCTCAACCTGCTCGTAAAACATAAGCCCCTTCACAAACCACAAGGCTCTGCTTTATTAAGCGTGTGGCTACCGAAAGTAGCTCAATAGTTTCTACCTCTGTTTCTTTGGCTGCTTGGCTTACAGCACTGAACTCAGAGGAAGGAAAAAAGAAAGAGATTAAACTCCAATTAAACTGTAATTACATTTAATGAATACCAAATACCTGACTCACTGAATAAGCCGTAAGTGGAAAGATTATTTTCTCATAGCGACTTCCATGGAATGGTAATATATACCTTTTAGGGAAAGTATTTTAATTTTAAGAATGCAGAGTTCCTCTAGGTAGGTTTCTCAAGTTCATCAAGACATTATGAAGTGGAATTTTAAGCAAGTGGAGGGACACAGACACTCTTTTATATTCCAGAAACCATTTTTATATTAATATGTACTTTAATTGGGTAACAGCTGCTACCTACAGACTTCCCATACTCTGAGAGGCAAATAGATTTGAGAGATTAACACGCGGCTCTTTAGAGCAGTTTTTAAAGCTCACTGGCTTGTTTTTTTGCTTTTCTTGCCATCTTTCTCTCCATGCATTTGCCTAGCAGAGGCAGAGAGCTCACCTACTGCAAGGTGCTGGCTCTGCCTCTCAGCGGGCAGCTCCAATCAAACCTCTGGAAGTGGCTGAAAGATGAGGTTTTGGGAAAGAATCATGGAATGGTTTGGATTGGAAGGGACCTTTAAAGGCCATCCAGTCCAACCCCTCTGTGGGGAGCAGGGACATCTCCAACCAGATCAGGTTGCTCAGAGCCCCGTCCAACCTGGCCTTGAATGTCTCCAGGGATGGGGCATCCACCACCTCTCTGGGCAACCTGTTCCAGTGTTCCACCACTGCATCGTAAAAATTTCTTCCTTATATTTAGTCTGAATCTACTTTCTTTTACTTAGAAACCATTATCCCTTGTCCTGTTGCAATAGGCCCTACTAAAAAGTTTGTCCCCATCTTTCTTATAAGCCCCTTTTAAGTATTGAAAGGCCACAGTAAGGTCTCCCAGGAGCCTTCTCTTCTCCAGGCTGAACAGCCCCAGCTGTCTCAGCCTGTCCTCATAGGAGAGGTGCTCCAGCCCTCTGATAATTTTTGTGGCTCTTCTCTGGACTCGCTCCAACGGGTCCATGTCCTTCCTGTACCAAGGATGACACACAACCTTTTGGTATCATTGCCAGCACTAATGCAAATGGCTTCCACCGCTCCAGGCACCTTCAGGACTGCATCTGCTGAGCACCGCACCCCTGATGACTGTGGGAGGACAGGGTGAAACAGCTTCATCCTGATATTTCCCGTTAGGAGAAGAGAGGGACAGGAAGGTGGATGCAGAGGTCCCACTTAAGAGTCACTGCTTGATCTTCCCCAAGACTCCTTCTCTACCAAGCCAAGCAAAGTACCAACTTATCTGTACATGAACACATCACCAAGCACATGTGTACGCAAGATTCATGCTGCAGAAACAGCACACACAAATACAAAGGGATATACCTGCTCCATGGGTACATTTCAATACAGGTCAGAGAGTGCTCAAAAGGCAGCAGATTATCTTGTCTTGCAGCTTTGATAAAGTATAAAAACATAAAACTGCACAACTGTAAAGTTTCACTGGCGATCCCAAGAAACACATGGTCCTTGGGAACATGAATAAGCTATAAGGCATTTATCTTTTTGTACTTTTATTGTCTGTTCCTTCAGGAAAAAATCAATAAAAACTCATCATAAAAAGAGAGCAAAGTACCACAAAAAAGCCTGTACAAGCACCTTCTGTGTAGAGGGAACCTTTCCCTTAAGCTCCTGGCATGAACTTTCTTGAGCATGAGACAAACCACTTGCATCTTCCAAAACCGCACGATGAGCTTTATACACCTAACAACAGCTTTTAACCGCGTGCAAGCACTTTCCACCTAAATGTTCTAAAACGTTTAACACACCCCTCATCATAACCAAGCCTCGTGACCTGTTGTGTGACAGAAGCAGGTCAGAAGAAAGGGGACTGGATGACAGCTACAGCGAGCCAGGACTGGAAGACACGCTCCTGGCCATAGGTGTGGGAGTCAGAGGAACCTCCTGCAGCCAGGGGAGAGCACAGACACACCAAAAGCTAAGCCTTGAAGGTGACCACGAGCTCTCCACCCTTGCAGACACCCTTCCCATGCTGTGCTCTCCTCTTCAAGCAGGAAGAGGGATGCGAGAGGTACTCCAGACCCAAGGAGTAACGTCGAGCAACCCCAGTAACGCTCCCACACACAGTCTATACCAAGCAGTCCTATTGCTTCCTGGCAAAGGCAGCGAGCGGAGGGGAGAGGGGAAAGCAGCAGCACAGCAGACAGGCTCCTGTGTAATGTCAACACCACCGCTTTTCCTACAGAGTTTATCTGGGAAACCATCGTATTTCCACTCCAAGACAGTTTGCTGATTACCTAAGCACTTGTTTCTGGTGTACAATCTGATAATCAGGCCTGGTCTTTCTTTGTACACAAAGAGGCCAATAAATCTCACCCTTTGTAAGTAGAGGTGCCGAGACAAAGCCCTTTACTGGCATTTAGCAAAATGGGTATTTTTCAGAAAACATAACCCAGCTGAAAGCTGATGGCAAGCACTGGAGCTGTACAGGCAGTGACTCCACAGGAGTCAGACACACAGCAATGTCCAGGCTGTGTCCCCAGGGTCTCAGGGGAACCCACACCAGTGGCACATGGTTGACACCGATGCCTGCCTCGCAGGAGCCATCAACCCCACAGGTCTCTATGCAGCCACTGCAGCCTCCACAAAAAAAACAGCTGCAAATACAAAAGGGTATTTTTGCAACTCTTTAGTAACGTTCTCAATACGACCAGCTTACCTGTGGGTCTTAGGGCCGGGTTTCAAAGTCAGCCCCAGATACAGGGCCCAGGGACAAGCCCATTGACCTCTCCAGCACAATCCCACTCCCTGGACCTCATGGCAGCCCCTGCAATGGGCAGGGAGACCACCAAGCTGGAGGGACAGGGGCCATGCTGTGCACTGAGCAGCGCAAGTGCAGTGAGGGATTTCCCAGGAGCCGGCGGCTTCCAGCCTGGGATTTAAACCAGCTCCTGAACCCACACTGTTAACAACTGAGAACTTGACAAACCTGGCGAGCTGGACCATTTTGTGCCACCGATAAGCACAAGTGGGGATTTCACAATCATTTCGCCTGCTGGTCTCAGCAGTGCCCATTTTATCCAACTCCAGACACAAGACACCAGACCAAGGCCAGCAGCAGAGCCCGCAGCACAGTGCTGCAGCTGGAACGCCCATGCCCATCCCGGGGACTCCTGCAAACACACAGCCAGCACACACACACATAGCTTTGCTTGCTCGGGGGCTCCATGCAGGAGACACAAACCTGCAGAGACACAAACAGCTGCTCCAGGCTTCTGTAAGCAAGAGAAGACAGAGAAACAGGCACCACAGTGGAGGAGCATTAGATGGGCTGAACGTCTCGGTCACAAGCTCAGCACCCAGAGAACCTCTTGATGTCCTCAGGCTGCAGCAGGCTGGAGGCTCCATGACAGCTCAGACAGCCGCACCTCACAAGCCATGCATCAGAGCTGCCACCTTCAGCAGCGAAGGGAAGGATGCAACAGAGGAATTTCCAGAAAAAGGAATTTTGGTGGGACTTACTGAGTAAGACTGCTTCTCTCTAGAACGTAGATAACACGCAAAATGGACATATAGGGCTCTACTCTAGAAGATGACGTTGCTTGCAGCAAAGATCAGGTGCAAGCTGTGAGATTTATCACATTTGTACAAGCATATGTCCAGCAAGTCTCATGGGGATAAGGACAGCCAAAGTAGTTGTCCAGCCTTCTAGCATTAAGGTTGCAAAACTGTTTCCATTATAACCCTCTGTTTTCACACATTTATAGCTTTCTGAAAGCTCCTCTCCTGGGAATCATGTTTTCTGTGCTTAGTCCTTTTTTTTTTTTTTTTTTTTTAAAGCTTAAATAAAATACCTTCAGATGGTTTTTAGTTACAGGAGAATAAAAAGAAGTATTTGTTTTTACAACATGGAAATATGGAAGGGGCTGGCTGGTCCTGGAGGGGACTCCACCTAACACAGAGGAGTCATTTTTCATCAAGTTAGTACTCATGGGACAAGCACTTCAAGGACTTAAACCTGCAGCCACAGAGGTCAGGGAAAACACTCCACAGCGTGATGGGGACCCAACGAAGAACTTGGATATCCTGATCCCAACAGTCAGTACTTCAGTCGCTGAGCTGGCCAACATCAAACTAGTGGAGTGACAGGAAAAAAAGCCCATGGCAAACAGACCTTAAACTTTGTTTTGATGGTTACAGCAGGGAGGAAGAGTGCACTTGCAGAAATAGTTAACTTTTTGTGTTAAATTAAAAAAAAAAAAAATCACAACCAAAAACCACCTCAAAAACAAGAAAACCAACCCCTGTCCCCCTGTTCCTCTGAAGCCTCACGGACTGCATTCATCACCTTCATCCTCTCGTATGCATC
Organism: Chlamydotis macqueenii; assembly: GCF_036417535.1. Lineage (NCBI taxonomy): Eukaryota > Metazoa > Chordata > Aves > Otidiformes > Otididae > Chlamydotis > Chlamydotis macqueenii. The sequence goes on from NC_141563.1 coordinate 27,185,962, forward strand.
CGAGGAAAGGTGGCCGCAGCTCGAGAGCAGCCATCCTCAGCACTGAAAGTAACCAAGTAACAAGAGGCCACTTCTCCAGCGATCATTTCAAGTGTCCCGCAAGTACAACATCAAAAAGAAAGTCTTAAAAATACAGACATGGTTTGGCCTACTACTCTGAAGGACTCATCAAATCCCAACAGGGAGGCCCACAGGAGAGTCATTTAGTGCCTCTGAACCATGCAGCAGTACAATGCTTTCTTCCCTCAGACCATGCTCTCTCTGACCTTCCCCACCAAAGAGCAGCACAGCGAAATCACAAAGAGCTCACAGAAAGGTTGCAGGATTTTGAGTATCAGCTAACATGAGTGCTTTTATTTTGTGGTCACCCAGGAAGACGTTTGTTACTTGCAAATACAACTGATCTTAGAAGAACATACCTACAGTTATTTATGAATCCAAACTGAGGTCTTTACATGCTACTGCAACAACAAAAAAATGACTCCCCTTGTCCTTAATTCGAGGCTGGCATGACATGCTGCCTTGCAGCTGCAACACGAAGAGGTGATCCCAACCCCTGGTGCAATGGAAACCTGCTTCCCAGGGAGACTCTTGGAGCACCAGGGAACCTTTGCACTTTACCTCCGTACAGAAGGGCGTAAGCTGGGGATGCACCACAGGCTGAACATACATGTGAAAGGTGGATTCGATCTCCATCGTCCTGCCATTCAGCTTCAGGATAGGGAATTCGATGATTTCCTGAATAGGGCAAAGAGAAAAGCAGCTGTTCATTTAAAACAAACAAAAAATGAAGCTGGAAATGATCCCACCTAGCAAAGTGGCTGTTAAAAAAAAAAAAAAAAAAAAAAAAAGGAGTCTGACAGTCCCAAACAAAAACAAGCGCAATATGAAGCTCTGTGCTCCAAGGGCGAAAGTGGTGCTGAAGCCCAGAGCACATTCAACGCTGTGAGCGAGGAGGAGGATGATGGTGCCAACGCTCATCGCAGCTGGGACGGGTGGCAGGGAGGTCTTCACGCTCAGTGCTGCAACTACACATGTCGCTGCCTAAGGTGAACTTAAGGAAGATGGTCCGACACCACTCGCACGTGCTGGCACCACCCAGGGAACACGGGGACACGCGTGCAATGGGCTCACATCTGTTTAGCGAGGACACCCCACGGGCTGTGCCCTCCCCAAGACCCAGTCCTATCCTCTCCACCTTGGTGTCCTTTTGGAGGACACCACCAGAGAGACAACAGCAGCTACTGCATGAAGCATCTCCTTCCCAGGGGAGGCTGAGGAGCACTGCTCTCCTCCAACAGAGCGAGGAGAGGAGCTGGAGGCCCCCTGCCAAAAATCCATCCCTACGGGATATGGCACAGTACCGAGCCCTGCTTATTTTTCCTCTTCGTAGCCAGTTTATGCTGATAGGGAAATAAAAACATTCCTTCATCAGAATAATGTTCAATTATTTGAATAATCAGCAATCAAAAATTTACATGGACCTATTAATAAAAAGTTTAAACAAATCCAGTTGCAATGGATTTCTCAATTATTAAAAAATATATGTGAAATTAAAAGAGCCGACCACCAAATAAAAGCGATAAAATCCTTTGTGTTCACCCCCCTCCTGCTCCACTCCCTCTCCTCCTTCCAGTTTAATGTAAGAGGAGAAGTGACAATTTGTTTGGTGTCTTTAAAGAATAATTTGTCTATGTTATTTAATAGAGATGCATGGCACCAAGGTTCTGGAGTGCAAATGAGCCCGCTGAGTGATATCCATGCAACAAGCCTCTCAAATCACTTCTGGAGAGAAACAGAGAGAGGGAGAGAGAATAAAAAAAAATATTGCTTTTTAATATTCAAAAACAGTTTGCAAAATTTAATCAAAGCAGAGCAAAAGCTAACATTTTTACCACTTTGACATTTTTATTAGCGCTTTCATAAATTTTTAAAACATGAATGGAATTAGTTTAACAACAAAAAAAACTGCCTGAAAACATCTGGAAGAGACAAATAAGAAATAATAAAAAAACAACAAAAAAAGATCCAACTCCTGTGAGTAAAATTAGCATGTGGAAAACACAGTTGCTGCAGAGGAACTAACACAGTTTTTGGACCCTGGCTGCAACCCCCATGACCTGCAGGCGGAAATCATCATGAGGTCACAAATGAGTGCTGATGACATCACCACCTCAGCAGGCAGATGGAGGGCAAGAGGCTGGGTGGGTAAATGGTAACAACAAATTATTTAAATAGTCAGGAGAAACACTCAGTTTCCATGGTGGACAGAGCCCATGGCTACAGCAGATCAGCTCCCTGGAGCAGCAGGGATGCAGCCCAAGGTATACGGGGCACATGTGCCGCCGAAATGGAAAGTTAGAAACAAATAAAATAAAATAAAGTGTTAACAGTGCTGAAGTGCCCAGGTGTAGATACCAAGCAGTCAAGCTGCAGAGGACATAGGACTTAGCAGTTTCCCCAGAGGTGGCTGTGCCACACTCTGTGCACGTTGTGCCGGCACAGCGGAGCAAAGAGCTGGGCGCATCCTTGTAGAATCATGAAAGAGTGTGGGTTGGAAGGGACCTTCAAAGGTCATCTGGGGGCATCTTCAACGAGATCAGGTTGCTCAGAGCCCCATCTCCCTCGGCCTTGAAGGGTTCCAGGGATGGGGCATCCATCACCTCTCTGGGCAACCTGTGCCAGTGTTCCACCACCCTCATTGTAAAAAATTTCTTCCTTATGTCCAGTCTGAATCTACCTCCCTCCTTCCCCAGGGCTGAACCACTCCCCTGGGAGTCACCAAGTTTCTCCAGGAAAGAGATGAAATTCCACCTGTGGGCTGGAAGGGGAGAAGGACAATACAGAGGCCGAACACCTGAGCATCATCCAGATTGCCTGTTGTGGTGCAGCCGAACTTGCCCGCCTCAGCCACACAGCAGGACCCGTGAAACACAGGAAACTCAATCTGAGTAAGGAACGCTGGACAGAGCTGATCCTACCTTCAAAAGAGCCGCCACAGAGAGGCTCCAAATGCAGCAAGTTTCTGTTCAGAAGGAAAATGGACTGCAAAGTGTGAAGCCAAGGGACAGAACGTCATACCAGACCTAACCCCAGGATAACACCACCCCATCCTGCAAACCAGGCTGGAGGGGCTTGTTGCCCCTTAGGTCCGCATCCCACCCAGGAGGTGGAAGAAGGGAAGCCCACGGCAGGGCAAGACAAGCATTCCTCCTCCCAGAGATGGATGTGCACCAGCTGGATTTCACAGCAGGGCTGCGTTGCAACACTGAGATCAGTCCTAAGGGATCAGGAACATCCTCAGGGGCCATCAAGCAGCTGGGTCCTAAGGGACCAGGAACATCCTCAGGGGCCATCAAGCGGCTGGATGCAAAGTGAGACTGAAAGACAGCCCTGCTGCTGATCTGATACACAAAGGCATCGCTCGCCTTCCAGAACCAAAGGCAAAAAGCACTTCCAGGAGGGTCGGATTAAGACAGACGGAAGAAATAAAAAACCATACTAAAAAAACATGGAAAATTTAACAACATCCAGAATTACCGCAGATCTGTGGGAAGCGCGTGGTCAGGAGCAGGGGTGGAACCCCAGGAGCGACTTGAGCGTCTCAGGAGAAAGCGCAGCCACTCTTTTGATCAGTTTGGGTCAGTTGTTGAAGCAAGTGGTAAAGGAGAGGCTTTCCCACTTTCCCAAAAGGCTGTTTATCTGCACGCTTACTATAGCGGAGATTTTTCCAGTCTCTGGCAGTGTTTGCTCCACTGGTATCTAAGGCAACAGATACCAGCCCCATGAAATCAGCCCCACTCCTCACTAACGACGTTAGCCAGTCCTGCAATGAAATTTAACCTGTGACACTGCTGTACTTTTCATTTAAACTTTCATTTGGAGAGAAGCAGTGTTTGGAGACCCTGCAGTTTGTCCTGCTAATAAAGACAAGTGTTGGGACCTTTAAAGGTGCCATTCATCTTTTGCCTTTATTAAATTCAATTTTCTTAAGCCCATGATACATCATGAAATTAAGAGTTGACATTCCTGTAGAAACAAAAATATCTATCAAACATAAACAGAAAGAGGGGGGGGAGGGAAGAGGCCTCTATTACCAAGAATTTATGGCTTAAAGTTGATCTGTTTCCACTTTTTTCCTTTCTCTCGTTTGGATTTTTTTTTTTTTTTTACAAGCATATGGTTTGTTTTAGATATACAAAATGTTATTACAGATCTAGAATTTCATTAGTAATTATTATGAAACGGTGAGCCCTTAGACACACACACAGCACCCCCCCAGCAGACGGTGATGCAGGAAGGCAGCCGGGCGCTCTCTCACGTTTCACAGCAGCCCGGTGAGCTCAACGCTCTCAGCTCCATCCCTGCCCTCAAGGACTTTCGCTGCTTCTTCCCAGGTGGGAAAGGCGAAGGAGCACAGCACAAGGGAATTAAAAGGAGAGGTTCGCTGACACTTCCTTTCTTTTATCAGAGCCTGATCATTCATAAGCGTTACCTTGAGATCCTCACCCATTTCCCATTCCAACACCGAGCACACACTCCAACTTTAGCAGTAATTTGTGCCACCAGCATTTGGGGCTTCTAAGTTGCTGGTTGTTCCCCGCCCCGCCCTCCTGCACAGCTTTTCCTTATAGCACAACCAGAAGTTACGGATATGCTGAAATAACGCTGAGGGTGTCCAGAGGTTGCAAACAGCCGCAAGCTACCAGGACAAATGCACCCATTTCAGTTTTGCAAGCACGGCAACTAGGTATTTTATTTAGCACTGCAAAGTAACTTGAAAGGAAATCCAGGATTCAAACCACCAGTAAGAAATAAGTGTCTTTTTATTTTCCTTTCATTGTCATGAAAAGTTGAACATGTTTTCTGTTGAGAAATTCTGCATGCGGCTCTCAATTACAGGCATTTGCATTTATATTGTTGGAACACAGAGCTTCTAAAATCAATATTAACATGCTTAAAAGAAAAAGACATCAGCACCCTGTCCCTCCCCTCAGCTGCGCCCCCAAACACGGTAACAATAGGAACCTACAGAGCCGGAGGCTGAGACAAACCCATTACCAGGTCCACTCTCTTTACAACAATCGTACATTTACGATTTCACACTACTTGAAGCAAATCTATGTGACAGTTTGCTCAGAGTTTTTGTCTTAAAAAAAAAAGTTCCCCAAAAAAAGATGTCCCAGGTGCAAGCCTCCCATGCTTGTCCCAGGCCAGTGGGCTGAGCAGCAGCAGGAGGCTGCGGGGTCACTGCAGAATGGCTAGGGACTTCCTTTTAAGAAGGAATTTAAAAATTCATAAGGGCATGCAAAAGCACTGCTATAAACCCAGCCTTTCCCTACCCATCCTAAATGAAACTCCTCACCCTTTAACACCGGAGCAGGGATGCACAAAATCAGCTTTCTTGATTTTCTTGCTAATAAAAGAAATGAACAAGCACACAACTATACTTGCTAAATAATTTTCCTGTAATTGACAGATCTTTGGAGTTCAGAGAAGAAAGCACACGAAGTTACACACCTCCCACAGAGGAATCTTGTTCCTTATCCTTCTGGATCCAGGGAGCACTAACATCATTAGACAAAAAGAATACAGTGCCCAGCAAGAACTTCCCGGCTCTCAAAATCTTTTAATCTAGAAGCACATGTACGAAGTGGACAGGCCACACTTCAGGACACTGATTTATATATTTGAGGAAGACTGCGTGGCCTATTCAGTTCAAAAACTACCAGGGAATAATTTATCCCTTACGCCCACCCCCACATGAAGAAGTTTAATAAACACAAGAATAAAAGACACCCATAAAAATCAGAGCTGACTGTTCAAAATGCAATAAAAACAAGCAGGGGCTGTTGAGAGAAAGGGATTTTTTTTTTTTCTGATAAAGGAAAAGCATAAAACTTCCTACCAAAAGGCCCCTTTACACTTGCAAAAAAGGTAAGGGCAGAAGAGGCAAGGGAGTGCTCACGGAGAGGGAACAGGCTCAGCACCCACTCATTTTGTTCAGGGATGCTTCTCCCCCCACCACTTTAAAGAAAAAAAAAGTCATTTTATGCACAAGGAGCTTATTTCTTAAACAAACACTTGTGTTTTTGATTTACACCACGGGCTGCTCCTAAATAATTTATGGCGGGTTAAATTTATTGCACAGCCCTGGCTGGCTGCAAATTCGAATTGCCAAATAATTAGATTTTAGGGCAATGCTTATAAATTATCCGCCGATTTGTCCGGACTTGTTTGTCAGTTGCTTTGTGCTTCGGGTCATCTTTGGCATTTCGCTGTTTGTGTTTTAATTGCTGATTTACACTTTGACAGATGAGAGTTGATGCCTCCAAGATCGGGGAGGGGGCGGGGGGGGTGAATGCAGGAAGAATCAGAGCTTTTAAAGCCTTGTGATTTTCCTTTTTTTCCAAGGCAATTAAAATGGAAAAGGGACATAGTAAGGACAGCGCTAGCCTAACAGATCTGCCTCCCCAGTTTCCATCCTCTGCCTTAATTATTATTTTAACTAAAGCCGTTTCCAAGTGAGCAGCCTTGCACTAGCCCTGAGGGGCAGTAACCAAGATGACCTCACAGGTCTTTTCCCCACTTCTAAATTTTTATTAAACTAACCAAAACAAGTACCATAAAGGCAACACCTCTGCAGTGGCGGACAGCTGAATCAGGGCTATGCTGACTTTCCAAAGGACGCCTACCTGCACACACGGCGAAGAGTCTCTCAGCGCTTCTGTCCCGGGTAAGTTACTCTGTGTAACGATGAACCCTGTCAAGAGGTCTTTGGGAAGCAGCTGACCCCCAAGTTTCTTTCTCCATCACTACCTATCTCAAAGTACACATACACACACACTCAGCAATTTAATGCATTTAAATAACTGTTATATCCCAGAAAAGTGTGAAGGGAAATACACATCAAAAATCAAAACACAAGAGAAGTGGCAGGAATATGGAAAGATTATGAAACATTGGGATAAGATGATGTGAAGACAAATTCTGCCGCCCGATCATCAAATATCCAAGGTTTCTTCCTCTCCCCGCTCTGAGGTGAACCTCACTGCTCCCAGGCACTGGAGCCCAGATGTCAGAGGCTGGATTCCCTCAAGGATAAATTCTGAGTTGCATTCTGGATTCTGCATCAAACCTGGCTCTTATTTTCAGATCCTTCCTCACAACTGTGAGGGTGATGGACCATTTCTCTTTCTTTAATAGAAGCTGAAATTCCCATCTAATCACATGCCTCCAGGAGTTTAAGCTTTAAGAGAGACATCTAGTCCATGCAGCTGCCTGAGGGCAGCATCACCTCCCCCTAGATCATTTCTGACTTTATCTAGGCTGTTTTTACGGACTCCAATAAGAGAGACCTCACATGCTCCCCAGGCACTCTATCCCCCCGTTTCATTAGTCTTATCATTGGAAAGTTTTTCCTCATGTCTAATCAGAATTTCCCTTGCTGTTGTTTATATTCATGGCTGCTCTCACTACCCTACACAGCGGACACAAGCCAGAACACTGCCTTTCTTGGGTTTGTAACGGAAGATCTCAACATGCATACCTTTCCCTTCACTGCTCTAAAAACAACCCCATCGCCACCCAGCCTGCACTCACAGTTGCGTTTTGCAGACCCCTGGTCACACTCACCGTTTCTCTTTAGGTCCCTCTTGAAATGGGCTCAAATTTTTTTTTTTTTTTTTTAAAGTATGAAGTTCATAGTAAAGAACTTCCCCAGCTGAGGTCTCTTCTTACAGGACCAAGAAAAGGAGGACCCATGTGTCTTGCAAATGACATTTTGCCCTTAAACTGATCATTGTGGTCTTTTGGACTTCTCTCATACCTTCCATGGTACCTGAAACCGTGACAGTTGGCTCACCACTCTTCTCCTGCTATCCTGAACAAAACTTTTCGTAGTCATTTGCTTCCAGGCTGGTTCCTGCCTCTCAACATCAGCATCAGCTCACCTGCCAAAACCCACAAAGCTATTTTGATTTTTCCAGCAGCACCCAGACATCACGAATAAGGCAGAACCTCACTCCTCCTTCCCAGCCTGGGATGAGAAATACAGATCAACAGACATCAACGCTTCAACTTGTTTCTTCAAGCACTACAGACATATATTTAACCACCCAGAAAATCTCCACCAACACAGCCAACAACAATTTAAGCTTGACAGTTTGGCGGAAGTTTAGTACTCAAACCAGGTTAAGAACAGCGTACATGCACTCCCATATATTACCTTTCTCTTGCAAGGTGACAACTACACCATATCCTTTTCCATGTCTGCTCCTTTCTAACGCAGGCAACCAGCCTGTGCAGTCCCCGCTGCAGAATTATAAAATAATTTCAAAACCCAACCTCTTCACCTGATACTGAGCTGCACACATGCTCAATGTTCCCAGGAACACTAAAACACCTGGGATGAGTAGAAAGGACAAGCTAGTGCGTGTAAATGAACACTCAGGGTTTTACACATCACAACTAGCTGCTGGTGACAGCGTGTTTCTCCCTGGCAGAGAGGAACTAAATAACATAACGAAGAGCTATTTTGCCAGCTAACAAGCGCACAGACGAACAAAAACAACACAGGGATGGCTGCACAGCCAGCTTGGAACAAAGGGGAAGAAAAGCCCAAGACTTAGGCATGTCCTGTGCCATTCGTACCGAAAGAGCTGCACTGCCCTTTATCAGGAAGGTTTTGTTCAAAACTAAGAAAATACCACCTTAACACAGGAAAGGCCACTCCCCAGGAACCACAGCAGCCTAAAAGCAGAGTTTGTGTGCACTACATAGACGCCACACCATGGAAGAATACTGCCTGGTTTTAAAGCACCATGCTGTGCGGGATGCAAAATATCCACCCTGCGAAACAGTAGCAGGCACGCACCAACCATCAGTGACCCTACAGGGTCACGCACACAGCAGGACAAGCACAGCAAACCTACAAACCTGTGGCACCCGTTCCCTTCACTTCAGAAACACACATGGGGTGAACATTTCCAGCAACACCTTACCCTCAGAAGCAGCTTTACAGAGAGGCGAAGGAACCTTTAAACACGGTACAGTGGACTTGTGCATTCCTGAGCTCGCCTGGATCTTTTCTTTTCAGGGTGACTGCCGCTCAACTACTTCCTGCTGTAACAACAAGTCTACTTAACTTTGCAACTTGTCACCTAAACGATGTGTAATGTTTGCACAGCTAAGGATATAGCGTTCAAACAGCACAGGTGGGGAACTGCACGCCGGGATGCAGAACTGATGTGGGGTCTCCGCACCCTGTGAGGGAAAGTGCAACGCGACTGATTGCTTTAGAGCAGCCATCTCATCGGCCTGTCAATAACCAGCCAAAAGCTAAGCAGGCTGGGTCAGGTTAGGACTGCAGCAATTGGCCGCCAGAGTGCCTTGGTATTTTAGGCTTGTGGCTAGAATAATGCCGGGTTTATATCTTTAAATAAGAAATTGCTTTGAATTTTGTTTTCATACATCAGATGTCTTACCTGGTGGTCTTGTGGCTGTGCTCTCCAGGAGATCTGGGTTCAGTAACTCTTCTCTAGCTCACTGGGTTTTAAATAAATACAGCTGATTCTGCTGCCTGAAGCCATAACCCGCCCTGTCAGATTCATATGGGTCACAGCAAGGCTGTCCCCGCTTACTGGGAGAATGAAGGAGGTCTCCAAGGCAGAATGACTGCTGCAGAGAATGCAGCTTTTGAGGGCTACACCACACCTGGTGTTTCAGACCCTGCAGAAGCCCCTCCAAAACGCTAGTCTTCTCTCTACATCTTTTAAAATAAAGACACTATTCTCCGTAGTGGTCAAAATAAGATTTCACAACAGTCCAACAGAATTGCAATGAAACACATGACATACAGAAAAATATGACTAAAAAAGAACAGCATGTCTGATTTCAGGTGTACCTTGTAGGATGCTGAGCTATGGATATTCATATGCTCTTTGCAAAATTGCTAACTGTTCAGAGGAAGTATGACCTCAAAAAGTTTTTTCAAAAGATTGCTCAAAAAATTAATGTGAATGGCAAAAGTCATCTGAAACAGCTTTTATACGAACTATTTCCTCCCACTCTAGGAACTTAAAGCGTTCTGACGTAATGGACTTGATGATCTTGGAGGTCTTCTGCAACCATAATAATTCTATGATTCTAGAAGAAGAACAGCGTAACAACAGCTGTAATTGGCAAAGAGATGATAAATACACTTTTTACTTACTTCTTGTAAACATACATTTTACCTACTTTTTAGTAAAAAGAAAAAAAAGAAAAAGAAAGACTAAGTGACTGTGTTCTATGCATTTCTAACGGCATTCCTCCAGGAACAACATTGTAAGAAGCTGAATTGAGAAGTAGGTATCTGAAACTACACCCAAGCCTAAGCTGCATGAAGACAGGTAATTGAAGATTAATATTCCACTGTAATACTTCTGCACAAGAGTGCTGAGTTAAAGTTGCCATGGGAAACAAGCCTGAATTTCTTCACTTTTCAGCAATTCACAATCATCCTTAATAAAGGTTTTGGCAGGTGATTTCTAATGCACTGAGCTTAACAGCCACACAAAAACCATGCAAGAAAGCTGCTACACGGAAACGCCTAGAAAGAATAGGCAGGCACGGGCACATCTCCATTATCCACCTCTGGGCAGTGACAATCTCTGCTACTTTGTGAGCCACCTTCTGCATTCCCATCCTGGCCTTCAGCTAGGATTGCCTTGATACAGGCTCCACAGAGCACCAACTGAAAAGCATGCAGAAGACACCTCACAGTCCGCTACCCAGCAGACCAGTGGTCTGTCCCTTCATAACCTCCTCCCGCAGCAGGTTTGGGATTTTAGGTACATATTCTTCCTAGAAAGTCCTCTGAGCTTAGGCTATGGCTCCCAAGGCAGCTTGCCCATCCCCTATCTACTCACCCTGAGCAGGGAGCTCAGCAGGGACTACCCATCTGTTGCTACGGCCTAAATTTGTCGGAAATCAACATCCATTCCCATTAGAAGGTCAGTCTATAAATCATAGTGGCTCAGGAGCGGAGACACATCATTCAGTGGTCCCTGCCACAGGAACGAGACCATGGGCAGAGCAGTACGGGCGGCGGAGAGGCAGCGATCACTGCAGCCACTCCAGCTGCACCTGCCCGCGACCACCAGCCAGAACTGCAAGATGGATGTTTGGGGAAAACCCCTTTAATGTTTTTTTACACCAGCACTCAAGGAAACACAGCCTGAACCCAATTTAACCTCATCATGCATTTGCACTTAATATTACCTTACAGAAAGACTGGCTCCCACTTGTTAATATGCTTTTCCAGTCAGGAAATGTACTACAGTCATCCAGATTTGTTTGTACACTTAAAAATAAACTAGTAACTGAACTTATGCTTATTCGTAGTCTCAGTGTTTATGATTTTATGATGAAATGGTGAGTGATATTCTGTATTTATTAAATTACTAGGTATGTCCAGTTTCATTTGACAGCAACTAAAATTTTCCCCCAAATAACAATCAAAATGCATGTTAAACAAATTTGAAATATGTAGGATATACTAAAGAAAAGTAGTAAAATATTTCTATATTTGAAGCGTGCTGTTTAAGAGAAGAAGGAAAGTATCATCTGAAACAATTCTTCTGCCTCTGCTCACAATCTCCTTCAGCAATTAGATGATCTGAACGTTTCATACCTTCCTCTTACAGAGAGTTTGGAAGAGGTAAATTTCTAATTCCCAACTGATTATTAAATTTGAGTGACTCTGAGACACTGAAATGAAGAACCTGAAAAAATGACACACAAAAAAAGCAACTTCATCATTACCAAGAGCTCATTTAACTCCTAGGTCCAGCTCCTTCTGCCAGTTCAGGGCTCTGACACTCTTTACACTTCCACGCAGCAGACACATAAAGCTTAAATATTGTTTGTTTTTCATTTAAGTGGCTTTAATAGATTACAGTAGAGATTAACATCCTGTGTAGAAGCCTAATTTCAAATTCAGCTTTGAACAGATCTGATTTCTACCTTCAGACTCTTTACATTTAAAGAACCATCACTTTTCATCCACTCTGCTGAAGTTGAAGGCAAGATACTCGGCTTGCTGACCGAAAGAGGCACAGCCAACTCACTGCATTAATAAAATAAGGATACAGGCAGCCATGGATCTGAGCCTGGGGACCTCCTTAACACAGTCACTGAAAGCTCTGACCACCATAAACACTGGTGTATACAAGGACAAAGGGACAAAAGAGAGAGACTCCCACTTATTAGTGCATCTTCTCTCGTGTAGCTAAAGCACTATATGCACCCAGCTCTACAAGCTGACAGCTTATAAAAGCAGCAGACACTTAACTCCTAGCAGACAGTAAAGGGAAAAAAAGTCACAGAGTTAGAGCTGAAAAATGAAGCACACTACCACCATCGTGGTCTGAGGTCCATCGACCTCCGCAGAACGACAGCTCCCACCTGACCCCACTGGGCTTTGGATCAAATCCCAAATGCACGAGGTGAGCTTTAAAGAGATGCAAGGGACCAGTCATAAACATCCCTTACTGTCAACCTCTACTGACCTTTGGCTGGCTGGACCACTACGACACAGACTGCACCTCTGTTCTTTCAGGTTTTCCCATCTATCCATCTGGGGCAATGCAGTTAAATCCCACACCTTCTTTTCTCTTTGGGGTGTCTCATCACTCAATTATATCCAAAAACGCCATAAAGCTCAGCTGCTTCTTTGTGCATATAAACTTGCACTTCAATTTAGGGGCATATCTGTTGAAAGCCATCAGAAGTCAGGACTGCAAGGATGCTCCTATTCCTCTGTGGGCGTAGGGCAGGGAAGATGAAGGATCCTCCACACCCGACCCAGAAGTGGTAAAGCAAACGGCAGCAGCAATGAGGCACTCAGTCAGCAGTCCCAGGCACTGGAGCCACGATGCAGAGAGCTTCCCACGGGAATACCACTGTCCTTGACCCTCCTTGATCCCCATTACAGAAGCCATACCCTGAGACCTCGGAGGGAAATTGGGCAGCATGAAAGGGATGGAAATGAAGGAGTCTTCAGGGCTCCGGTGTGAGCAGGAAGGACTTCCCCAGGGATCAAGCCAGCAAGGCTGCTCTTTGCAGAAGAGCACAAGTAAATACAGTGGGAAAGGGAGCAGATGTGGCAGTCACACACCTTTGCACAGACAAAAAGGTAGCTCTTTCAGTAGTTTCTGGTAAGAAGTTGGAATATTTAAAAGAGCAGTTAGTGAAAAATGCAAAGCATGCTGTGCAGTCTCAAGTGCACTCTGAAAGACTTTTAGGCTGAGCTGGCTGAATTTACAGCTATGCCTAGCCACTTAAAGCAGCCAGGATCATAGCTCAGCTCTGTATATGCAGCCTCCTTGTCAAATCCCATTGCATTTGAATTTCATTATATCTAGACTTCTATTTTGCAGGTATTAAAACAAATGCAGAAAAAGTATGAAGATCATAATGAAGATCAGCTCCTAGCTCACAGGCCTGTCCTCAGACCAAATCTCCAAAACCTGTCTGCCACTGCTCCAGTGAAAGATCCTGCCACTAAAACCTTGCACCAAACATCGCTGAAACACACAGCACAGCGTGCTCACCATGACATACAGCCCAGCAGCAAAAAGGACAAAAGCCATGCTGGTCAGCAAAACAGTAAGCTGTAGGTAGGGGCAACAAATAAAGTCTCATTTTATAAAGTTGGCCGGCCAATTCCAGCAGGCACCTTCAGCCTTCCCAGCCACACTGGCTCCCATGTAGCAAGAGCCATTCCTTTTGTCAAACTAATTTGTTGGTGAGGGTGTGAACAACTGACAGCTCTTTCCACACACAGTGTGATGCAGACAGGCACTGAACAGAGCAGATTGGAAAAACAACACTAAAGAACATCTCCATCTTAAAGGTGCTATCTCACCAACAAAATATATAGCAGATCTGCATTGGCCCAGACCATTACCTTCCCTGGCAAGGACTTGGGGACAAAGCTCCTTAAAACAGTAGTAATCATATTCCACTCATGCTCCTTTTTACTGCCAGCTGTAAACTAGCTCCACATGCATCATGGTTTTGCATCAAAATGTGCACAGACCAAACCCATATCCAAAGGGACAAGGTAGATCCAATTTACAGCTTTGACAGGTCTGTGCACCCGAGGCGGAGCGCGCAGGAAATAGCCTGACATCTCAACGGGAGAGCGGTTAAGACCCTGCTAGCAGAAGTGGATGCAGAGCCACAACAGCCTCCCACAAAGACCCAGCAGAAGAGCAGGGAATTTGCTGTCCATTTTTCAGGAAACATAAGAGGCAGGCAACGCTTGCCAAGGCACTACTGGGGAAGAGAGGAGTCAGGCTGGATCCCAACCTGCAGCATCCCTTTGACAGGACAAGCCTAAGGGAAACCACAGCTGCACTGGGAAATGAACACACTCTATCGAGTCTCTTGAGTAAAGAGATACCACACAGAAAACCGCTTGGCCTTTAGTATATGCCAAACAAAGTAAACAGAAGTTATTCTGACCTAATATGTATATTACTGGCAATACCAGTAAGAGGAGGGTGAGAAGCCGAGTTCAATTCAGAGACTCAGAAATTCTGTCTGTTCATTACCACCCAATATCAGTCTCTTTTTATCATGGTTTTCTCATTTTATCAGAAACCCTAGGTCCATCCTGCTGACAACTGAAAATGTATTTACTAAAACGCTCTACACCACTATGGAAGAACTGTCTGTAGAAAAACTTCTGTAATTCATCTGGATCTCTGTATGTCTCAAGTAGTAGGGCACTGGAAAAATTTCTCTGAAGCTGAACTTTTCCTGTCTCATTACACTCCACAGTTAACACAAAGACAAGATAATTTCAGCAAGATCAGACAGCTCAAAATTATTGTTCCTCTCTACTTAGAAACATGTTGCACATATTCATAACACCCAAACTATTAACTTCCTAAAGATCTTGGCTACCAATAGCCTTTTTGTTTGCAGAATCAAACAAGGCTACCATGAACACTCTACTAATGCAGGTCCCTAGCCAAAAATTTTTAGACCCTCGCCAGTTCAGGAAGAAGACAAGCATACATGACTTAAAGATGGTTTTGATACCACATGAATTGTCACTTCCTTGACGGAAATCAGGCTCCTTCATTTAATTCCCACTGAATGATCCTGGCATTACTCCTGAAAGAGCAGGTGACTGGCAAGAGCCCTGGATGACCAAGAACAGAAAGGAGGTGGGGCAAACCAGAGAAAACGAGTGAGCCAGCACTGTGCTTTTTCCTTCCACCTCTCAGAAAAGCAGCAGCAACTTGTAAGGGGATAATTAACAGGACTGACTATTTACCTGAGGATGAATCTGAGGTTTATCACACGTAGCCTCGAAATCCAGCACTAAGAAGTAGTGATATCTCTGTGGAGGGAAGGATGACATTGCTGCCATGGAAGCTCCAAAGCTGTGGGCCGCCAGTTTCCTGCTTACGATGGAGTCGTACCCTTTGAGAACACCAGTCGGGAGGAGGGAGCACACTGCTTCTCTTGCCCTTGGAAGTAAGTTTTGAGGAAACTTTGATGCTCCAGTATGGAGAAGTGCTATCATTGAACATCCAGAGGCATCTGAAACTGAAGACAGACTCACGTTACTCGTGCACACATACATCTCATCTCTGCTAGCATCTCTTCACTGTCCTCCTCTGACATGGATTTTCTCTGTGCTTCCTGGTGGAGGTTCCAGCCTCACAAACCTGAAATAACACAGTAACCTGCTCTAAGCATGACAGATGACATTTGGACTGAGCTCAAGGTGTCCAGAATCACAGGTAACTAGAAATTAACCTCTGGAAATGGTTCTAAATTAAGAACTACGAGACAGACAACAGTCATGGCTCCAGGCACCAGATCACACCCCCCTGCTGAACCCTAACACAGCAGAACACCAAACCACTCAACATAGAAAATCTGATCTAAACCCAATTAAAACTTCTGAAGAGGCCTTTCGTCTTTTCATATATGATGCAACTTCCGATACACGGTAGGAATTAAATAGAGCAATACACGTATCAGCACTAGAGCTCATCCAAAGCTTGGCCCTAACACCTGTTAGTCACACTGAAACCTCCCATTTCCATTTCAAATCCACACGTCTGGTGGCTGGAAGGCTCCTCCCCAGGGAAGTTCTCATTTGCTCTGTGTACAAGGTTTCTCAGAGATGTGAGTCTAGTGCTATGCTCAGTTTCTTACTTTAGGAACTTCTAGAGAAGGATATTGGTTCAACAAACTCACACGTGAACTGCAGGGACTGCAGGGACTGTAAAATGCAAGCAGGACTCTGTAGCTCCCCCCACTACACAGACATGGAGATTTAAATCCATCCCCATGGTTGGTCCCACTGTTCGTAGCTCTGGAGAAGAGCTCCATCACACCACATGCCACCCACTCATCTGGTTTCTGAGCCCAGCCTCCCGGCGCCTGCGCTCACTTTTCGCTCTGCCGTAAAGGGCAGGGAGCGCCCGCCGCGAGACAGGGAGCTGAAACGGGCAAAGCGAAACTGAGAACTCGCCACCCGCGAACAAAGTCGCTGTTTGCACAAACAACAGCATTTGCTCTCTCCCATCCGTTAGTCCGTCAGGTAAATAATGCACGTGCCAAAACACACACTTAATGAGGTAAATAATATGCCTTGAATAACGGCTAAATCTGTATTTACCCGCGAGACCCAAGAAACTCGGAAGGACCAGATTAGGAGATAATTGCAGCCGAGCAGGTTGTGTGCTTCAGGTAAACATGCATTTTGTAACCTTCCCTTTCCAAGGTTTTGAGTGAAAGGCAAAAATCAAGGGAGCTGAAAGGTTCAAGACTGAGCTGCTGCCCACAGCGCCAATTCCATGGTGCTAACGTGTCCCCACCTTGCAGCTGTCATGTTTCAGGGAGCTGCCTGCTTTATTAAAGCTGTGTGCCAGGCAGCAGGTACCCAGAAAAATGAAAACTCAAGCTACAAAACCATAACGAAGAGCTACCCTGCGAGCCCAACACTGCATTTATCCTTCAGGGGCTCAGCTCTACCTATTGCTTTTCCATCTACAGCTTTTACTGTCATTAATAAATGCATTACAGCCAAATAGAAGTTAGTTATATTCACTTCTAACCTGCCCTAGATAAGAGATATTTAAGGTATGCGTGCTTTAAATCTTCAGGCTACTGGCTATGAATCTAAAGGCCCATCACAGCAAATACAATATCTCAGAATAAAGCAGCTTCTAAGTTAGTTGCAGTAAAACTTGGTCTTTAGCCTACTGCATAAAGTAAAATATACAGTTGGAGTGGGGGAGGCATGCAGGCTCCAATCCCTATATCAAACACATCCAATAAAACATACATTATCCACCCACACAAAGCAAGATCAGTATTTCGCTAATGTATCTTAACCACCAAGACCAGGGCACCACACACAAACGCCATGAATTTTCAGGCTGGCTGGCACCACGATCCCCGAGCCACTGAGCCCACATGGCAAAGATACCCCAGCCATCACGGCAGGGTTCGTGCACGTCACTGCACAGACGCGGCAGCACCACTCTGGACCCTGGCAGGTCTGTGTCACATCAGCAGATGGAAATAACAGCCAACATCTAGTATCTGCTTACACTAACAACTTCTGCAGGTGGTCCACGTCTGAAGACAGGATCAAGCTCCCCATCCTAAAAGCAGCCTCCCTCCCCACCCTGCCATGTAGCAGAGGGAGCAACGGTGTGCGAGTGGGGTATTGCACGCCAATTGCCCTACACAGACGGCATATAAATAAAAGCAATCCCACTGCAAACTCTACACTTGCTGACAAAAGAAGTTTTAACTGCATATGTTTACCCAGCCACTGCTCTAGGTGCCCCAGGAAGACCTCGCATCATCTTCTTTGGCAAGGTCAGAGTGCCTCTGAGCACAAGATCACTGCTGAGCAAACACACTTTATTAGAAGTCATGTAAAGCATTTATAACGGCTATGACAATGCAAAGCAGTAGTAATTATCCCTATTTTTTTCCAACAGTCAATAATGCAAGCAATACAGCTTCAAAATTTGGAAACCTGGCTCTATCCATATAAATCCGTATGTTCAGTGATTCCATTTCCAAACCTACGTAAAACACCACATATATATTTCTTACACACACAGGGTCAGATTATAATCTCAGACAGTACAAGCTGTCACATCTGGCATTCAACCCTACTAGGTTAAATTTCATATCACACAACTCCAGTTCCTTACATAGACACATGTGAAAAGTAATGGGACCGTGAATCGATGCTGGACCTCAGGAATTATTTTGACAGATTGTACACAGACCTAGGAAAATGTGACAGCACTTTACATTTGCAACACCCAATAACATAGGAAATGGCCACATGTGGTGGGTTTTGGCTGGAAGATAAAGTTGGCGTTATGTGCTGTATAACAGCATGTGCCACACGTGACATCACCAGCTATAATCAGCAACTGTCTTCTAAAAATAACTGAAAAACAAAACAAAAAACCTCTGGATATCAACTGCAGGTAACAGTACAAGCTCAGGCTGACCACAGCTCTTTCTTGTTAGTGGACCAAGCACATGATACTCAAGCATGACAGTTTAATCACCTGCAAGTAAGGGAAGCCAAGAGAAAGGCAAGTGCTAGCCGTAGCCACCAACTTGCCAGTGGCGCCAGCAAGGGAGAAGTGGAGAATCTGCATGGGTGGCTGTCAGACCTCAGGCTTCCCAACTGGCAAGGAACACGATGGGGAACTCCTGTCACGTGAAGAACGTGCATGAAAAAAGGCAGCAGGGCATTGCAAGTGCTCTCCTCCACCCACAGGACAGCCCCAAAGCCACACGCAGAGATGCGCACCACGCAAGGTGCAGAGGTTTCAATTTCATCAACAGCAAGAAAAATAAGCCTACAAACTTGAGCTTAATGGGTTCTTTGCACATAACAATTTACTTTTTACAACCACATCTAACTAAAATTATCTGGCAGCAAGGGAAGGTAGAACTTCAACAGCTTGCCTTTAACCCCAAAATATTCCCCTTCACTGTCCAGTTTGATAAGCTGGGAGGGGGCAAGATGACACACACTTACGTTCAGGCTGGAGGGGTGTCCCAAGAAGTTATTTGTTTTACCAGAGCCTCCATTTACACATTAAATTACTTTTCTTATGGCAACACGGCTCTCCACTGTATAAAAAATAAACAAGCAAAAAACCCTCCACCTAATCTAAAGACATCCTAAAATTAAAAACTAAAAGCAAGCGAGCTTTGGGAGTCGTACACTCCAGTTTATTCCCTGTGCAAAGCTTGGGCAGGGGCAGCTGTGACTCCTGGCCTCTGGCAGACAACTGAACTCAAGGCTAGAGCAACTCAAACCAATCCAAAATGTAAGTCAGGTTTGTCTTACTTTATTAAACTATAGCATCTTATTTTATTAAATTATAAAGAGTAAAAAGATAGGATAATAAAGATGGTTTTTTGTAGAACAATATTGCATACATTTAGCAACACCTGGAACGGAGTATAACAAAAAAATGCAGGACTTTCATTCTGGTAGCTGTTCAAATGCATACTCAGAGGTCAAATGTGAGCCCATATTTCAGTTGTGTGAGGATATAACTGAAGAACAATAGAGATAACTCCATCTTTTTAAAAATCAACTTTAACCTAAAACCAAATATTTCATTAGACAAACTACAGTCCAAAAGTGACAGCACCTGGCCAGCCTGCGAGGCAGGAAATGAGAGACTAGGAACAAAACCAGCTTATCCACTGCCACCATCCAAACTTGCAAAAGAAAAAAAAAAGTAAAACAAACAACAAAACACAAAGCTTTGAGAACCACTTTAATAATGCAACATGATTTTAGACAGGTAAATTTGCTTCTTTAATTTGTTAACCTCACAGTATCATCCCCTGAATACAAATCCAGTACACTTCCATGGTTGCACTCCCTTCACTTTTGGCTGGGTTTCTCTGGCACTGCCAGACAAACAAGCCCATCTTTTGGAAAATTTGTAACATAACTTTACCAAAGCATTGCCACAGGCTGCCTGTATGCTGTCCCATCATTCCTCAGCCCAGATACAACTTGGCATTAATCAGTTTGTTTTTACAGCACTCCACAATCGCACCCAGCCTCTTCCCACTACAGACCAAGAGGTCCCTGTTCTCAAGAACTTACAGGCTAAAATTAGATACAGTACATAAGTGAGGGTAACAGCAGAGAAGAATGAGGATTACAGGAGCAAAGTCAGGCAACCGCTCATCCAGGCGATACATGCATCTCGGTAGTTTAATTAAAAAAAATAATTCACTCTACGTGGGCACTGGCTTCCTTCCATATGGGCATTAAGTGAACACAGAAAGGGCCGACTAAAGGATGGAGGGCGCTCTCGGATTAAGGAAGGTCTCTCCCGTTTCTTGAGCTCATTCTTCCCGCTGCGTTCCTTGGCTGATACATCAAAGGCACCACCAGAAACATCAGCTATGTCACAGCACCAGAATCTCTTCCATTGTGACATCACAGACGCGATGGCTTGTGAGATCACAATGAGCGAGGCTGAAGGCACTGATTACTTAGGCAAGCACTTGCTGGGGCTATCGCACCCTATGAGGCTGGGAAACAAACACATCTCAGTTCACTTGACAGCACAGTCAAACCCACACAAGACTCCACACCGGTAGAACGCAAACTTGTCCAAACAGACCACCCAGCAGCCGTCCCAAAGATGCACAGTGCAATTCCACTCCGATTTTATTAGGCCACCTCTGCTAGGCAACCCACTTTCAGCAGCTCCTTGACTGGTCTCCTAAGACAGGCTTGGCTGTGTATTTTTAAACCTTCTCCAAGAGTAACCACGGAGAGGCAAACAGGTCTAAGCTGAAGTCTGAAGAAGTTCCACACAGTAAAGGACTGGTCACTTAACAGAAATGTAGAGGCAGGAAATAACAAAAAATAAAACAAAGAAGCAACAGCAGAGATGCATATAGCAAGAAACTGGAAAGCCACAGCAGAAGAGTGGATTTGGTACTAAAGAAATGAACAGTTGCAGAGGATCAGACCAAGAACCCTCTAGTTCAGTCTCCTGCCTCTGCGTGTGAGCCATAAGAAAATGCACCAGGTTGAAGCCACTCAAAATAGGGTTAACCAAGACAATAATACTGGGAGGTCAAAAGGAGGCAGGCCTGTCCTTCCCTCTCAGTTTTACTCTCCTGTTGATCACCCTGCACCAGTTCCTGAGCTTGTCTGGCCCCTCTGTGAGCCAATTCAACCACAGGAACCTATAAAAGGGCTAACACAGCCAGAATAAAACCAATTAAAACAAGATAGCTTTCTGCTGGTTTAGTGAGACAAATCAGCTCAGGGCCAGGCTGGATGAGTGCCAAAGCTCAAAGGAGGGGATGGGCCCGTGCTGGCAGAAGCAGGAGGGAGATGAGCCACTGGGAGCCGTTGGTTGGCTCAGCCACTCACCAAACCACGTACTCAGAGCAGGATACAGACACCTGGGACAGAGTGGCACTTTGCAGGAAATGGAGACAGTATCTTGGCTCTAGCAGCATAAACACATAGAACTTGAAGTCAGAAAGCCCATCGGACCATCCTGTCTGAACCTCGTGTAATGCTGGCCATAAAGTTTCCACTTCATTACTCCTGAATTGAGCCCAAAGGCTCGAACATCTTTCAGAAGTTTCTGGCCTTGGATTGCAGCATCAAGTATGGAGGCTCTCCACTACCTTCAGACAGCTTGTTCCAATGGTCAATCCATCTGCTGTCAAAAAATAACACATCTTAGTTTTCATTCAGACTTTCCCAGCGCTGGTCTTTGGAGCGAGTTCTGAAATTTATGGCATTTCAGTGCTCCCACTCCACAGCAGAGGTCCCAGTGTCACGAGTGAGATTTGTGACTACTACGCTTCTAGTCAGTAAAAACTACAACTGCACATTGGCCTAATTTACTGGAAAGGAGACATAGCAGGTCACCCTTTGTTTAATGGGATCTAGCATGCATAATTACTTGATTTTCATACAAATGACACAGTTGTTGAAACCACTTATACAGCCACACACCTTCGTTATTTGAAAAAGGAACTTGAAGGTTAACACCTGAGAATGCCAAATGAATCTCAGTCTGGATTCAGGCAGATAACACTTGCATTGCTCAATACACTGTTCACTTTTGATCTCCACAAATGAACTCTAGAAGTGTTAAAAGAAAGTCTGTATTCTGCCAAAACTCTGTCCTGGTCAGCAGGCAAACGCCTCAAGCAGGGCAGCAGCTACAATGGGCATGGTTTCCATACAACCCAGTCGCAGCAAGCCTAGAACACCAGCCAGGAAAGATGCTGATCTTAATATTCAACCACAGAAAAAAAAAAACAACAACTGTAACAAATACAGCTGGGAAAAAAAAAAAGTTATTAAAACCCCAAACATATTGTGGTTGTGAGTGAAGTATCTTTACTTGCACAATGTATCTGGAGAGAAAACAACTTCTCAGTTGGTATCTGGCCAGCACGGGTAGCTTGTCTTAGGGGAGAGAAAAGTCACCAAACAGTACCTAGCAGCAACAGCCAGCACCTGTGCTCTAGGTTATGTTTTGAGAGCCACAACTTGTCATCTTCTCCCCTCATTCCCCTGCTTGCCCTTACACCATGCCAGGCTATTAGCTCAGCACTGCTAGAGTAAAACACCAGGAGTCTCAGGATGACAATTTCCAGCAGTAACCCATGCTTCAGATCCAGTGACAGACTTCTGACAAACACACAGCTGCTTAACAGCCTTCAGTGCTCTCCTCTAAGTACAGCCACAGTGGCCTGCCCTGCACCATTTACCTGAACTTCACCACACCTGCGCTCCGCAGTCTCGTTGCCCTTTACTGGAAGCAGCTACTGGATTGATACAGCGGCAGAGTCAAGTGTAAAAACTTCACACATGTAAGTCTCTTTCAGAACTCCATTTTCAAAATTTAAGAGGGGAAAAAAAAGTAATATAAAAAAATAAAATCAAGGTCTACCAAAGTTAACAGAGCCAAAACAAGATAAGCGCCAAACCAGCTGTACTCGGGTCTCCTAAAGGAATCAAACTGAAGTTAAGTCTCCCTCAACTGCAGAGCAGAAACTTTAGGTCATATCAGTGCATACTCAATCCAGGAACTTATTTATTTAGCATCAAGCACACAAGGATTTTGTTTTTAATTCTTTAATGAGTTTCTTCTTTTGGATTCTAGTAACATTCAAATGTATCTGGCTATGCACACTAACTTTTTTTTTAAAAAAAAAAAAAAGCACACCCTCAAAACCCCCCCCCCCCAAGTCACCATTCATGTAGAGTAATCCAAAGTTTGAGAGGAACAATAACTATAAAATGGCCACTCTTTGAAACAAAGCAAGGATTTAGTCCACACTATAAACAAACATGCAAATTCAGTTGCAAAGGCCAGGATTCAGTACTTGAAAGGAGAAACAAAAATATTGGGAATCAAACTTCCCAATCCCACACACTGAAGAGTAACCAGCTAGACTTCTAAGATATTCCTTATCTTAAGAATAATTCATTCTTGGAAATAAAAGCTCAAATGCCAACTTTAACATCAAGTGATACGAGATGCTACAATGTTGAGAAGAATAACCAAAGCATAAGCTAAATTCAAGTTACCATTAAAAAAAAAAAAAAAAAAAAATCCTCAAACAACTGTCTAACAGCACTTGATGAGACAAGTGCCTTGGAGATGTACCTGCCTGGAGCCCTGCATACCTCACCCTTCCCGCGGCACACTGCAAGCATCAACCTATTAGAAAACTTGCTGGTCCCCTGCATCACAGCTGAAGGAATATTAAGAGTTCAGACTAAGCAGCAACTGTCAATCCACCCATTTCTGAAACCAAAAGCTCAATAAGGAAAAGAAATAAGTAAAAAAGGACTAAAATAAATGTCAGACTTATTAGCAAAGAGGCCAGCAATGACCACGTAAATCCACCACACACAGGACTTGTAAAAGACAGAACATAAGGAGTAAATGACAACACCCTGTCATACATCTCAGTTTAGAAGAAACACCTGTAACAGTACAGCAGCAAGAAAAGAACAGGAGAAGAAATTCCTACTGCCAGTCAGGAAACAAGTGAACAGATCCTTCACTTCTAAGCTTTCTCAGGTTTACTTCAGTCTCGGATCTGAGACAGGTGACCAGTTCAATCTCATCGGTTTAAAAAAAAAAAACAAAACCAAAAAAACCAAACCTCCTACTCCCCTGTCACCTCCATCTGTGAACCTCCACATCCCAAAATTAACATGAAACAATCCTCGTTGCTGCTGCCCCCCACTCCCTGAGCAGACAGGTTTTTCCCTTCCTCGAGCCTTAACAGCAGCTGACCCCGCTCCGGCCGGGACCCGGGGGACTGCTGCCACCCCCACCCTCGAGACTTCCACCCAAGGCAGAGCCCGGGGAGCGGAGGGCCTGGCGGCCGGCCGCCAGCTCCAGCAGAGGAGCTGAGGCTCGGCGTCGAGCGGACGAGGCTCCCCCATGCCTGCCCTCCGCCGCCCGACACCCTCCGCTCGGGCCGGGGCCGCCCCCCTCGTCCCCAACGGCCTCCCCATACCCCGCCACCGCCCCGGTCCGGCCCGGCCCGACCCGCAGCCCGGCTCGCCGCCCTACGCTCCCGCCCGCGGGCCGCAGTCCCGGCACAGGCCCCGCCGCCGCGGGGGGCCAGGCCTCGCCCCCCCCAAGCCCAGGCCAGGCCTCCACCCCCCGCCCTGGGCCACGGCGGCCCCACGCCTCCGCCAGGCCTGCCGGGCCCCCGCGCCGGCCAGGCCCCGCCGCGGCCGTGCCGCCGCCCGCTGCCCGACGGCGCCGTGCCCCCTTCCCCGCGGCGGAGGCCGCCCTGGCCGGGCCCTCCCCTCCCCCCCCCCCGCCCCGCACACACTCCGCACCACGAGTCCCCAACACCGCCACTCACCTCCGCGCACTCTGACCCCCGACCCCGCTCTGAGCGGCAGCGCCGCCGGCCAACCGCAGCGCCGCCTGCCGCCGCCGGGGGCGGGGCTTCCTCCCCGCCGCGCCCCCTCGCGCAGGCGCACGACACCCGCCGGGGCGCGGGGCACGCTGGGGTTTGTAGTTCGGCGCCGCCGCACCGCCCCCTCGCCCTGCCCCGCCGCGTGGCTGAGCGTCGACGCCGCCACCACGCCGGCCCCGCCGGGTCCCTGGGCGCCGGCCCGCCGTGGCCGCCCCCCTGCGTGCCCATCGGCCACCCTTTCCCCTCCCCACCGGCTCACCTCCTCGTGTTCACCGGGGCCAGCCTTTACCCCTTGTGTGTCCCCGGGGGCCATCCCATCCTGTCCCCCAGTGCCACCTCCCCCTGAGGCCTCCCCTCTGTGCCCATCCCGGGCCGCAGCAACTCTGGCCTCCAGCAAACCCAGCATCAGCTGCAAATGTCGTGTCACACCAACGTTCACGTTGGCTGCCGTGGAGAGAGAGCACGTCCCTCATGCTGGGGCAGTGCTCCCTGTGGGCGCAGGTCTCTCCGGGGACCCCTCTGGAGGGGTCTCCCCTCACCCCCACCACTGTTGGACTTGCACCGCCGCTCAGTTTGTTCTGGACCAGGTTGATGCTGCCCACACTGGTAACTCCTCATTGATCTTAGTGGTGCCCGGGTAGAACTGCACCAGTAACTGCAGCTGGCATTGGCCAGTGTTCCCTCCCTCCATTTGATTTGAATTAAGCCAAAGTCGGGCCCCTCGGCGATCCTGGGGCTGTATTTCCTTTTCCTCGCTTGGACATCACTCACTGGCTTCCAATTCTCCTGTGCTGATGCAGCTCTATGATCCCAAACCTGTGTCTGGACCTTGCCTAGTTTTCACTAGACACCCCTAAACTGTGGCATCCCCTCCTCATGCACGTGGCTGGCACCCTCAGCCAGGACACTGACACCTTACCTGCAATGACACCGAATCTTTAGCCTCCTGCCTCATCTGTAACCTTTGGAAAACACAGCTGCAACGACAAGCGCGCTAGCTGGAGCCGTTCCCCGCTTTGCTTCCTTCCTTGTCCCCCACATTAACTCGTGCCTCTGCATTTCAAGTCAGCAGCTCCTTCGCACCATCCCTGACACTCCACACATGTGTGAAGAGCAAACACAGAGTCACTCATTCACGGCAAACAGGACCACGAGGGATCCTAGAGGCTACCTCACCCATCCTCTGCTCGCAGGCGGAAGCAGTCCTACCTCTTTGTCAACTTTCTGTCCTCTTCAAATCCTCCCTTAAGCCTTTCTCTGGCTCCATGCCTTAAAATATTCACAAAGGCAAGCACCAGGGTGCAGAGATCACTGACTACTGCTCCACACAAAGTGGGCTGCTCACACTTTCCTGGCTGCCTGGCCGGATCTGCCTGGTGTCCCTGCCTTTAGTTGTGTTGCTAACTCTTTGGGATGAAATTTATCTTTTTGCTGTTTGTATGCAGCCTTGACCTTGGGAGGCCTGAATCATGAAAGTAGCATGTCAGAACTATTAAAATACCAACAGCAAACCATTAAATAATAGAAAGAGTTCCTTTAAGCCCTGTTAGATTTGGCATCTCTCAGCTTCCCACCCACATAAGCAAGGATAATGTGAAGTTTTACTTCTAAGCTTAGCTGTGTTGCTGTGATTTGTCAAGCCTTTGGTGACT
The DNA here is from genome assembly GCF_036417535.1 of Chlamydotis macqueenii. Lineage (NCBI taxonomy): Eukaryota > Metazoa > Chordata > Aves > Otidiformes > Otididae > Chlamydotis > Chlamydotis macqueenii. The sequence goes on from NC_141563.1 coordinate 27,212,631, forward strand.
GATGTATGGTTTGCCAGGAGCCTAGGAGAGCGAATTGAGGGCCTTTGCGCTCTCATGTTCCTTGAGCAATCTGTCCCTGCCCCTCCTCATGAGGGATAGAAACTGGCTGAGACATGCTTGAAATTACGCTCCAACCCCAAAGCTTGAAATTTAGGGCTTGCAGCCTGCCTGTGTTTCTAGGAGGATGAGAGAGAGGAGGCCTTTTCACTGCTGACCTCTGCATCTAGCAGTAAAAAACAATTTCTTTCTTGGTCTAGACAAACAATGAATGGCTCGTAGATGTGTACCTGTCCTTTTTTCATCAGCCAAGACTGGTGCTGTTTCCCAGGTTTGTCAGGCAGCATAGCAGACAGATTTCCTCTTGCCTGTTTTTGTGGGGGGGGAACCCCTTTCCCAGCTGAGCACCTGGGGCCAAATCCTGCCTTCTGCCAGCCTCAGTGACCCATCCATAAAAGTTGTCCTTCAAAGACTGGGGAACAGCAATGTGATTGTCTTCAGCACCTGCACTTTGAGAGCTATCAGCTGCCAAAGGTACTCAAACCAGTTTGAGGAGAGCTCTGTTTTATTAAATATTGTCACTGTTCCTGTAGTGTTCATATCTGAGCCTGTCTTATGTGAGTGTGTATGTCTCAAACGAACACTCTGGGCCACTGAAAATGTCACCTGCAGATTAATCTGGCTCACTCTGGGCTTCTGGAAAAATGAATGAGGGTGATCAATAGGTGTCCTGTGGCCTCCCCATCGATGCACACGGCCCCTGTAGCATCCTGGCTGGGAACAGCTGCCCTCCCCAAGGGACTCAGTCAGTGTCAGAGGTGGGAAACGCAAAGGTGGACAACTGCTATAGGGCCCTGGGCAAGCAGTGCTGAGAAACTGGGCCATGCGTACGGGGAAAAGTGGGCAAAAGTGCCGATAGTTGCTGATCGGTGTCACGTTATTTATTCCCGGTACCACAGCCCGTGCCAGTCCTGCCATGCCATTGCCTCAGGACTGACAGAATCAGCCCTCTGTCAGTCCAAGAGCAAGTGAGTGTGTTTCAGGAGCAGCTCTGGTGTCTTAATTGCTTGTCCTACTTTAGAGATTTTGGGATGGCCAAAAGCAGCCCAGAAGAAACAGAGTCCACGCTAGGATGGTGTCTGGGCTGTGCTGGTTTACAAGAAGAACTGTCTTCAAACGCTGCATGGAAAGGGCAGCTCAAAGCTTCCAGCTCTTCCCTGCTCTGCTACAGCTGGATGCCCTGTCCTGCTGCCAGCAGATGCAGCACCCTGCTCTACAGTTACCTATAAGTTTTATTTGTTTAAAAAAACCTAACAGTTTCTTAACAAAGCACAATTCCATTCAGCACAGATGTGCAGCCACCTCTGAGATGATGGATGTACAGGGCTGTATGAGAAGGCAGCAAACTGGCTGGGCAGAGTAAGGCAGAAATTGCAGAATAACCGCCCCCCCCCCCCAACCCCGTGTGGCAGTTCCAGGGGATCCTCCGTGAGAATAAAGGGCTGAGCTCATCGTAGATGAAGTATCAGGTCGCTGCCTGCTGCTGGCTCAGCTCGGAGGAGGGAGGGTCCCACCGACCGTCTCCCCAGCCCTGCTCCCAGTGCCTCCTTCCCAAGGGGTCATGGAGCACAGCTCCTTTAAAAGCGATGGGATTTTACATGATTACGGCACACAGAAACATCACTTTATTTTGAAGGCGACTCCCTTAGTTCTGTTCAGCTGCTTATGCTGAATGCAACTTTTAAACGTCTTATAATACACATGACAAGTAGTCTTGTATCACTGTTTTCTACTTAACAAGTTAATAACGTGCCAACCCAAATCCTTCAGTTACTAACGCCACCGGTGGGACTCATTAACCAATGTGAGCACATATTTAAGGGAATACTAATATTCACAACGTACATTTTTATATTCATGTTGTCATTCTTGAAACCACAGCTCAGTTCATGTATTCTGTTGAAACATTTGTTTGCAGAGGATTTCTCTCTCTCTTTTCCTCTAAACGCATATGCTATCGCTGGGGTATCATTCTGGTGAATGATATTAATGACAGCTTGTCATCATGGAAAGCTATTTCTAGCTGTCAATTAAAGAGTGTTGTGAAAGCAAGCAGCTCATTCAACCCCAGTGGGAGCAAGTGTGTCTCATTGTTTGACAGTGACCCCCTTGATGAATTTGGGAGCAGCAGCAGCAGCGGCTCTGTGGGGCCAGGAGGTTTGCAGATGTGGCACAGGGCTCTTGGGTAACAATGACAGGAGATTTTAAAGGTGCTGATGTCCTTAGCAAAGGAAAGGAAAAAGAGGATTTCAGATCCTAAAAGCAATCCACATGTATGGGTATTGGCCAGGAAGGGAGTCCCAGGGATATTAAGCCATTCTCCTCTACCTTGTAATATAATTTCCCATCCAACATCCCAGTAAATTTATCAACCTCCATCTTCAAATATGTTTGTTTACTTGTCCATGCTAACCCAAGTAGAAGGTTTCTTCAGGTCTTCTCTGCCTGATAGATGGGAAACTTCCTTTAATTCCCAGATAAAATGCATTCATAGCTAGTTTGTGCTAATTTACTCTGGCAAAATTATCCTCTGCTTTAACTTGTGGGATTTTTTTCGTCCTCTGCTGTATTTATAGGCAGCTCTCAGATCCCAGTCATCTTTGCAATCTCTGTTTTGCTGGGCTAAACAAACCCTTTTATTCTTGTATCTGCTTACCATGTTGGCTTTCCATTTCCCACACCGTCTTAGCAGACCTCCTCTGCACCTGCTCCAGTTTCAATTAAATTTTCTTGAGCATGGGCACCCAGACTGGTACTTGGTATTCCTGAGCTGGGCTCCAAGGCCTCGTACGATATTTGTCACTTGACCCTATAAATATCACTCATATAAACATGCTTGATTTCTGTATTTCCCTCCTCAACAGGGTGGTCCACTCTCAGGGCTTTCTAGTTCCTTTTATTTTCCTAAGCACTCCTTGCACAGTAATAAAAATGTACAGACTCAGTGGGGATCTGTTTTAACTTCAAATGTGCTGATTCAGTTCAAAAACCATTAATTCAGCCGGATTCAGGGCCATGGGATGGAAATCCTTTTCCAGTTAAAACAGAGGTGAGAAGGACAGCCTTTGGCAGGCTAGGAAATAAAGTGCATTAGAAAAACATAGCGGGACATCAGAACGTGGCTGTTGACTGGGCTGTGTTAACACAGGACCAAGCAGTCTTGGATATTTCACATCAGGATGGGATGTCTTTGTAAGAGATCTGCCGTACCTTGGATTTGGGCAAAGCTCTGGGGTTTGATGCATGGGAGCATTATGTTTCTCCAGCCTGTGCTTCACTGGGTTGGTCACGATGGTCCCTGATGGAGCTCCCATTGACTGAACACGAGGTGCTGTACAAAACTGGCCAGATAGGCCACTGATTCTTTCTCAGAAAAATCCCCCAATATTGAAGGGCACAAGATAATGCAACAAAACGCAAAGCAAACACAAACTGTGTAGTTTGGGCTGCACACCACCGCAGTTCCCTTCTGCATGAGTCCGGTGTGACTGGCGCAGGAACAAAGCTCTTGGCACTGGATGTGAGATCACCACCAACGTCTGTGCTTTGGAAAGAAGGAGCACACCTGAGGAGGTGGCTTGGGTAAGGAGGGAGGGTGAAAAGGGCCCACCAAATCCAGCTTTTGCCCCTTACCCCCACTTTGTATGTGGGATGAGCAGAAAAACTACCTACATGTGCCAGCACTGAAGCACAAAATAAAATGACCCCTCAGCAGAACATTTTCACAAGATGTTTGACTGAAGGAAAACGTGGGCTGAACATCAGGAGAAATTTCCTGAGGCTATGATGCATTAAATTGTGGGATCACCTCCCGAGAGGAGCGGTGGGAACCATGAAACCAGCCACTTACAGCACCGTAAAACGTCCTGCTGGTGCCCACCCGATTCCGGTTCAAGGCAGCTGTACTGAGTCATCTACCATGCCTTTTCCAACTCTTGCTCCTAAAATTCAGACCCAAGAAGTACAAAGAAAGAATGACAAAGAGTGATGCCAATTTGCTAGAGAAATACAACCTTTTTTTACGTTATTGTGTGTCATAAAACCCTTCTGCTTGCACTGTATACTTAATCTTGATATTCCAATGCCATCCACAAAAAAATTCAGGCTTAACCCTCACAGTTTATATTGTCACTATAAATGCTGGTAAAAAATATTGTACAGTTGGGTGCAGTTTATTCTTTATATTTTAATGGCTATAGCAAAACTCCATTGCTAACTAGTAAAAAAAAAATTAAAAAAATAAAAAGTTGAATGTGTTTTACAGCTATGTCGTCATGGGAAAGCTGTATTTCAAAGTGAGGGCATCAACAGCAGTGAAATGGGACATTTTTAAACATTTTAAATGGCACATTAAAAAAAACCCACTTCACCAAAATCTCTTTGCCAGTATTTTAGCTAATAGGGTTGCAGTGTATAAAGGAAGGGTTCTGACGCCTGCACAGGCCACCCAATACTGAGCCGCTGCTCAAGTGTCTTGAACTCTAAGTGTAAATGGAAAAAACATCTAAAATTAAGCGTTTCTCCTGGAGGAACAAATTGCTGATAAAGCAAATCTTCCCACAGGACAAGCACACCTGCTGGAAGGTAGAGAGACGTTTTTATGTGTGGGATTTTAACTTGAGATAAAATACTTTTCACGGGCAGTCATATGGAAGACAGCTGGCCAAAAATAATAATAAAGGAATTTCTGTCCCTTGGGAAATTCTGAGGTTTCAACAAATACGATTTTTGACCTAAGCTGGGACAAAATTTTAGTGCTCTGATTTTTTTGGTTTAATGATGTATTCCCAAATAAAAATAGTATATTTCTTTTCACTTTACCACTTTGACATTTCTTTTCTTTTATTACTACATAATTCTAGAAGTCCAAACCATCCATTACACCATGATGTTACGTTTCCTTACACCGTACATTACGTTGGTAGGCAGAATCTCCACCCTTTTTTAAGATCCCTATTAAACCAGCTAAGTTTCTTCATGAAACCAAATATCAGGAACAACAAGGATCCCTGCCCCAAGCTGGAAGGGGAATGGGTTTTGACTACTATTTTTCAAATGTGCCTTTAAAAGATGGACATCAGGGACTGGAGCAGCTGGGAAGAAGAGAAGCACCCAGCATGATCCAAACAAGCACAGGGAACCCGATTGTTGAAACACCCTGAAGTAGCTCTTGGGCTGATGGCTAGCAGGAAAATGTCCTGGCACAAGCCCGTCGTCCCAGGTGGTTTGATTCTTGCTGTGGGCAGGGAAGCAAAACTTCGCAAAGGAAAAATATTGTACCCAGAGAGCTCCTGGCTCCCCCTCCGCTCAGGAGACCCCGTGTCTTTGGCCAAGCACTTGCACCAAAAGAGACATAAATGTATAACATGGAAGCAAAACAATACTTTCAGAAGAGGATGAGAAAAAACACACTTGAACATTTTGGCTAATTTCTCAGCAAAAGCTTGGATGTTGTTGGTACATCCTAGGAAGTGTTTCCAGTTATTCTAATCAGCGTTTTTTTAGAAAACTGGTCTGCTGGAAAAAAATTTACCTGCTCTACCATGAAATCTCTTATGTTCATTATTTGTTTGGATTCAACCGTGATGTTCAGTGCTATGCAAAACTTCCTGGATCCAAAAATCCTCTAAACCGCCCTGTAGAAAATAAATAATTACCTGGCTAGCGCTAGCCACTGCTGCTCCAAGTGTCCCGAGGCCAAGTCTTTAGAGTATTTCCTAAATTCCTAGCCAAAGCAGCTCCTTTCACCAAGCCTAAGTTCTCGCCTCTCTCTCCAGAACAGGCACCTCTGAAGGACTCACCGGGAGGGAGGTGCGTAAGGGGTCACTCCCTGGTGTGAGGGGCTGAGAGTCAGACCCTTGCTCACACATACCTTCTGTCTACGCCACTTCGATTTCCCCATCGTCCTCCCTTCTGTTTATTCTATTTTCTGCCTCTTTGTCTTTCCTCTCCCATGTTTGGACACCCTCTTTCCTTTTCCAGCCTCTCTCTTCCTCCCATCGTTTCCCCCAGCTCGCTCCTTCCTTCCTTTCTTTCTTCTTTCCTTCCTTCTCAGCTCTCTCCCTGGGCTTTCTATTCTCTTCTCCCTCCTCCCTGTTGTCCACCAGGACTTCCCCTTCTGCAATTGGAGGCACCTAGCCTACCAGGGGTAGGGAGGAGAAGGACGTGCCAGGTCTGGACAAGCCTGAGACACAGACATCCCGCTTGTCTGGGTGGCAAGTTGAAACCTGAGAGAAAGGGCCTGTGAGAGTGAGCCGTGCATCCTCGCCCGGACCTCCTCCTTTGCTACAGCCCTAAAGTAGCTGAGCTTTAAAATATCAAAATTCATTTTTCCCCACAAATAATCTCACTTATGTTGACTGCCACCAAAAAGCACAGCTGAGACCACCAGAATTCATCACATCTCTGATGCACGCTGGAGGTAGAGACAGCTTCTCCAGCTGAAGAGGCCAGAGTAGTAATGTGCTACCTTATCTCTAGTGCCACTGACTTCGGTCTATTTAATTTTCCCTTTGATTTTAATATAGATTTATTGAAAACAACAGTTATCAAAACAAACTGCACTGGCAAATTGGTGTTCGTCTGTAGCTGTACAAGCACCTATAAAGCTGCCAGCGTATGAAATAAATGGCGCTATATGGGAGGTCAGTTATTGCAATAGAAGCTCCCCAAGGATTTGCACTGGGCAGTTTAATATTTTTCTTATTACCCTCTTTTCTTTTCTACTATTTATGCCTCTCTGTTTAAATTTAAAACACGCAGCCATCTGCCAAGACAAGCCTCTCTGACAAAATCATATCTGGGAAACCTTTTCATGAGTGGGCTTTCCTCAGAGTACCGGCAAATACTGATGTGTCCTGTTCAAAAGGCAGGCAAATGGAGACAGAGAGGCCAGGTTTTCTTCCCAAAAGGCTTTACCACCTAGGCCAGCTCTTTTTTTACCCCTGATTTTGAAATGGTTTATCCTTACCTCACGCTCTTTGAAAAAAGCCCACCTATTAAAATCCTGTTTCTTGCCACTTTGTTTAACCTCCATTCAAATTCTGTGGCCGTATCCCACCTGACACAAATCGTACCTGGTAGCTGTGGGCTCCTCCCTACACAGGGTTCTAAACAAATAAAATCCAATCGTAGTCTAAAACCATTCATCAGAAGACATAAAAGGGTTTCTGTACTGATCTCCACATCAGGAGAACACAAATCAAATAACACCACCGTCAAATGAGGAGACGAGGTGTTTAAATGCCTATAGAAATAGGAACTCTAATTACGGAGACATCTATAATGTAACTAATATTATTTACATTAGAGCAATGCTAATCCAGATGAGGGTTAATGTCCCTGCTCCGAAAACATTGCAGTTTAAATAGACAAGAGATGGTGAGAGGATGGAGGGGAGCACCAGCATGCTCATTCCTGCTCGGAGATGAGGGATGGAGGCAAACTCCTTGCAGTAGAAGAGGATGAAAGCGGGCCAAAACGTGCGGTAATGAAGACAAATTTACATCCAGCCAGAGAGAGTAAGTGACTTGCTCAGCCTCACACAAGCTGCTTGAGGGGGTGGTGGAAAATGAATAAAAACTGTGGGTGGCTTATATGAGTCTCTTACTCACAAAAACATTGCTCAGCAGTGTGCAGTGCTTGGATCTCACCGAGTCATGGGCAGTCTCGCACTGTGCTCTGCAGACATCCACTTCACTGGGAATGAGCTCCTACTGCCACTTCTTAATACCAGGCTGGTAGGTTTTCAGACCAGGAGGCTCCAGGTGGACCTTTGTCTCCACATGAGAAGCACCAGCCATCACTTGGGGGCTCCAGGGAACACGGCATCTTGCTCTGTTTGACAGAGAAAAGGTTGAGCTGATAGAGAGCAAGCAAAGCCCTTCATCCTCTGGACCTCTGGACTGATTCACTGCTTAGCCTGTCAACATGCAGACAACCCACTCCATGCTCAGAATTGAACCTTCTGGCCTTCAACTCTACTCTCTGGAGGGCCTCTCCCACCTTCTTCAGGCCAAAAGCCTTTTCCTCTTCCTAAGTCTATACAAACTGGGGGTGAAACATTAATGCGAGTGCTTTATCCTTCATCCACTGTGGTCTCCAGCTCTGGCAGCTGTTTCCCAACTTCACAGAGTACTGATGGGAAGATATATTCTTGTCCTCTTCCATCCTGCCCCTTCCTGCTTTATTTTCAGTGCAAAAGCTCAACACTTGCAGCTACCAGTCTTTAGAGACCATTTGAGGTCCTTCCTGTCTGGCCAAACTGTCCCAATAAAACCTGGGGTTGGATATGACCTATTTAGGCCATATTCCATCTGATGTGAATTGCTGAAGTGCAGACAGAAAGAGCAAGTGTGACCCTCTATAGGTAAAGCTATTGCAATATCAGGTGTAGCTCTGATCTCTTAAGGGATCTCAAACATTTCCCATCCCCTTCATAAACTTGCTGTGAAGAATAACAGTCCCACAGATCTAAAATGAGATTAAAATCTTCTGCATTTGAAGGGAAGGGATCCAAACAATTTGGCACTGGACCCAGCGGATTTTCCAAGGTTCCAGCAACAGTACAGCATGAAAGGGAAAGCCAGCAGACGAGAAGCAGAGCTTTAACAAGTTTGAATGACACGTGCAGCCAGATTGTCTGCTTCGCTGATAATTGATGCCATTCCCACTACTGGGAAAACACAGTAAGCATGCTTCCATAGCACTCTGCGTCTTATTGCTACAGACAGACAGTCGTGCAGTTTTGGCTGGCATAGAGTTAATTTTCTCCATAGTAGCTGGTACGGGGCTATGTTTTGGATTTGTGCTGAAAACGGTGTTGATCATACAGGGATGCTTTCGTTACTGCTGAGCAGTACCAGTGTTTCTTGTCATGGCTTATGGCTTTCGTGAGGTGGTGTAAAATGCCTTGCTGCTCCCCTGTCCGAGTTTACTGGTGGAGACAGGTGATGAACGTGCCTCTCCAAGCATCTTGTATGCTTTGGGATACTGCAAAGTAGCAATTGTGTTATAAATACTCCTCTGGCATGGCTAAAGACACAGTCTTCACTAGAGCTCACTGTTTAGTCTTACCGTTGAGGATCAAATACAAAACAGTGGGGAGCGAGTCCTACAAACAAGATCTGAACTTGTGCAAGGAGTGCGCAAGGATGTCTGCAAATGCGCCTCTAAATCATAGAATCATAGAATGGTTTGGGTTGGAAGAGACCTTTAAAGGTCATCTGGTCCAACCCTTCTGCAAGTAGCAGGGACAGCTCCAACCACATCAGGTTGCTCAGAGCCCCATCCAACCTGGCCTTGAATGTTTCCAGGGATGGGGCATCCACCACCTCTCTGGGCAACCTGTTCCAATGTTCCACCACCGTTACTGTAAAAAATTTTTCCTTATGTCCAGTCTGAATCTGCCTCCCTCTATTTTAAAACCATTACCCCTCATCCTATCACACTAAATGCTACTATTGAGGAGACCAAGGCTGAGGTATGTAAGTTAGACAATTTATTCTCATCATCTCAGCAGCATTGGAAAAGGAGCAAGCAGGAAGGCTGGGGGCAGCAGCCCTGGGCGGTGGGAAGGTGCAGGTGAGCACCCCAAGGCAGCCCTGGAACAGGCAGTGGAGGGCTGAAGGACCGGGATCCCATCAGGCAGGCACTGGGGGCAATTCCCTTGAGTAAGGCTCTGCTAGAAAAATGGTTGAGAAACAGAGTGCTAGAGCACTCCCCTTGTTTGTGTTAATATTCCCTCTTCACTCTCACTCTCCATTTCTTTTTCTTTCACTTCTGAAGCTGCTCATAAGGGAAGACAAGGAGTTTACCTCTCCTTGCAGCGGAGACGTGACACAAGCATGTGATTTCACATCTTCACATCCCTCTTACGTCCTCTACCTACAATGGAAAGTACCCTGTAAGGAAAACAGCTGTGGTGGGTAGGCAGAGCAGGGGATGAGGGGAGAGGAAGGAACAAGAAGAATTGGAGGCTGAGGCAGAGCATCGCTGTGAATCACTGCAATTTCCTCTGATCCTGTTTTATCATTGGGGGTGGGAATGTAAAAGATGCAGAACCTGTGTGAACAAGGTCAAATTAAATCACATTTCCAGGCTGGGGAAATTACTTTTGCCTGCAGCAAGAGAGGTGCACAACACGAATGAAGGAGGGGACGTTCATGCCACCAGGCATGCGGTATCCAGCTAATGCAAGACAGAGGGAATTTATAATTAGCCCACTGAAATATATCCCTGCAGGATTTCAGTGGAGGGGGGTGGGTCACACCAATTGAGCATGTAAGAAAAAGACCAACTGAGATCTGATTTCAAACCTATTGCTCCTTACAGAAGACAGCTCATCCTTATCTCAATGGACATGGGTTTCTGTCTAATGAGAGGACATCACTCAAGAGGGTCAACTACCCACACACTCTGACAACATAAGAAAGAGACCCTGAACACCTCCAGGACAATTTGAAGCTGATTCAGCTTCAAGAACATCAATGGGAGAAAGACCCAGGTGCTACTGAAGCTCAAGATTTCCTACAAGAACGTACAAATTGTCAGGTCTATTTAATGTCCCTTGCTCAAATCCTACAACTGTTTCTCACTGGCACAGCATTAAGGGAGGAAGAAAAATGCTGTGTGTACACGGCTTGATGGACCACTGGAAGGATGGATGGAAAGGAGTCTCCTGAAAACCAGCCCAAGAACACGGGACTGGAAGAAGTGGCCTTTCCAATACTTCACATGCAATTAATACAGACTCCCATGCAGCCTGGCTAGCTATGCATGACGCATTGCAGGCACGTGGGAATCGGTGTGTCTGCATAGCTAACTCACTGGCTCAGTGCTAACAACGGAAAGTGGGTGAGGTGGTGTGTGGAGATGACGGCTCTCTGCTCTGAAGTGCCTCATTCGGGGTGTTACAGTGGAATTTTTGATTCCTGAGTATCCATCATTCCCTTCAGTTTTAACTAGAGTTGTAGGAGGAAACACAGGAGCTTGGAGATGGACCAGACTTAGAGCTCACCTAATCCATGTCTCGCCTGTGATGGCAGTGGCACTGCCAAAAAGCACAGCAAGCATGCAAGAAACCTTGCAAGGGGAAACTAAAGCGGCAGGACAAGCCACTCCCTGAGCCAGTTTCTTCTTCAAGTCAGCTACTGGTCCAACCTGTAGGTTTATGCCCCTTCCAAGGTTTATTGTTTTTATTTGCTGTTAAAATTCAATATATTCTTGTTGTCTGAGTCATTTTGTGCATTCCAGTAAATTCTGCCTTGCATGATCCTTAGTGGCATTGAGGTCCACAAGAAAACAGCAGATGCAATGAGACGCTCCTCCAACAATCAAGGCAGGCATCTGAAGGATTGTGACATTGTGGGGCACCGGGGCTGGATGGCGGGATATGGGGCATTGGGACCAGGTGGTAGAAAAAGCCGGCTAAAGAGAAAGCTGGGCCAAGATAAAGAAACGTTGAGTGTATCAGTTTCTGAACAGGCTCGTGTCTGACAGAAAGCTAGCTTGTTGCATGTGTTTGCTTGCTTTAAATAATTTACTGCTAGAGTAACGTGAGCTGGATTAAAGGACAGAAGAGGGGCAAGAAAAAGGGATTGGAAATGCAAGTAAGAAGTGATTCCTGAAAAAGACCCGTAGAAAGAAGATGACGTGTTTCTTGGAGGATGGTGGGTAAATTACCAGGAGGGAAATAGTGACAACCAGGCACAAAGTCCTGGAAATCAGCAGCAGGAGTCAATCTCGGTATGAAACAAAAAATTATCCAAAGTTGTAAGAATAGATTGTGAAAATTGCCTCTGGAACCGGTTTTGGTAACTGAGCCTTGGAAGAGCTTGAGCTCTGGAGCACGTCACCCTTTCTTAGATGTAAGGGAGGATCCTGAGGAGGGGTGAGGTTCGATTGGGTCCATAGCAGCACGCTCCCTCCTTTGAGTACCCCAACCGGGATGTCAGAGTCCAAAATCTCTGCCAGGGCAGTAGATACGCTGGAGCAGAGCAGAAGGCAGGTGCGTGGTGCTTACGTGCCATGTGGCAGCAATAGGGACAGGCTTTTCTTGTGCCGTGACTGTTCTGGAGCCATGCTGCTATGGGACCACGATAGGGGAGTTCTGTGTGGAAGTTCCTGGCCTGACCCAAATCTCCAGGGAGGGATTGATGAGGCAGAAATTCACCCTCCCCTGCCCTGCTGCAGGAGGAGTTTGCTTTGTTGGAGAGGACGCTTTGCACAGAGTCTTCTGCAAAGGGCAGGGAGGGACAGAGAGGGCAAACAACGTTTCACTCTGCTCTCATCTGAGCAGAGGCTGCTTTGGTATTTCAGCCTGGGTTTTCTTCCCCATCAGATTTAACCTCCAACTCATCTTAAACAGGCAGATCAGCCTAGGGAAAGAAAGTATTTATTTATTCGGTTGTTATTATTTTTTCTAGGGAGAACTACCAGCTGGTTGGCATGACAACGGTGCTGTGGGCCACCATAAACACTGGGTCATTAGCACCAATGCATTGGGCTGTTACATACGGCTGGCCATTGGCGCGGCTAAGGTGTGTGGGCTTATGGTGCAATCCCATTCGTATCGCAGCACGAGAATTATCGCAGCAGTCACAGTAGTGTGCACTACTGCTGATGCTGAGGTCCAGCCTTATGCAGGACTAACTGCATCAGTATAAAGCATTTTCCTGTGAAAGAAGGCAGGCACAAAGCATAGGTTTGTCTTAAGTCACCCATGGCATGTAGCTGGCTAACATCTAAGGCAGTTCCTGGGCTGGACCACAAACATTGTAGTACTCAGCACTCTGAGCTCCTAAACAGCATCCTGCTGTGCTACTTAGTACCGTGAGAAAATGCATGTGCATACAAGGTACCAGTATATCTTCTCCTAAGAAGAGCCAGTTCCTATTACTACAGATGTGCGGGGCACTCAGTGCGGCTCTGAATTAGATCCGCAAGCTGTATGTTCTTGGAAAAGAGTGACTTGTCTTTCTTTTTGCTGTAAAGCACCATTTCAGCTTATATATCTGTAGCAGATATTAATAACAATCATGCTGCACTTGGCTGCTGCAAACTCTGACTGATGGGAGCAGCTCTAACTCACACAAGTTTCCAATTGATTTTATCTCATGTTAGGCTCTAACTAATCACACCATAGAGCTGCCTTAAAAGCTCACTAGATCTGTTCTGCTCGGGTTTGCTTGTCTGGCGAAAAGGAAAGGTGGAGGTCGTTTCCAGTTCCCTGCTGAACTGGGAAGCCCCATGTCTCAGGTAGGTACAGCTTTGTGTCCCTCCTGGCTTTGACCCTGCACCGTGCTGGGCAGCCTTTTTGGGCCCCGAAAGCAAACCCAGTGTGTTCCCTGAGGTGCAGTGGCAGCAAACACCAAGAAGTAAAGAAGAAGAGCAAAGCCTTGCTCACCCGCTGCACTTTCCATGGGCCAAAGCGGGAGCCACCACTCTGAGCCGCTCTCGGACACGGCTCCAGCTTCCCCCAGGTTCCAAGGCACAGTTCAATAGCCTTGCCTTAGTTTTCCTTGATCCCATTAACGACAAAAATGACAAACACATATGCTTTGCCTTTATAGCTATTTCACACTTTGACATGATCCTGGGCAAGTTACCTACGCTGTCAGTGTGATGGATGGTGCACGGAAGGGGGGTTGGACAGGTGTAGCTCTTGTCACAGGGAAATATTTTTCCACACCATTAGCCTGTGGAACTCATAGCAACAGGATATTGCTCAGAGAGGGATTCAAAAAAGCCCTGAAAAAAGAGTGGATGCTTGTACAGAAAACAAGTGCCCAGTGCTGTAACAGCAAATGTTAGAAATAATCGATAGGAAGGGATGTCGCACACTGCACGTGCTTTAGTCGCACAACTTCGGCTACCAGAGTTTTGGAGAGAACTTTTCTCAGGAGCGGAGTGTCCCAGAAGTGCCTCATTTAGAATCACTGAGGTTGGAAAAGACCTTTAAGATCACTGAGTCCAGTTTCAGGCTCTGGACATCTTATCCTCAGCATCTGGGTCGGGCCTCAGCTCTGGAAATGATATGAGAGCTGATGTTCGCTTATGACCAGTGTTCCTGAAAGTGTCGATGTAGTCACTTGTCAGGCATCTGCTGCCCAGTCTGTGACCTCTTTTTTGGAGAAGGAATTTTCCAAGGGGAAGGTCATATAACAAATAGTATCGCAGGACAGTGGTTTATTAAAAACACCTAGCACTCATCTGCAAAATCCTGGGCACGGTCTCCACCCTTGCTGTCAAGATTCAGTGATGAGAAAAATTTCAAAGTAAAGTGGCAGCTTGCAGCACGCCCTGAGAAACAGAAGCAGGAGGTTCTCCTCACCCTCCTGTGTTACTCAGCAGATTGTGGAAGAGGTGATGGTGATGATGAAGAAGGGATGCATGTATCTGTTGGCCACAGAAAATTTTTCTAGGCTGAAGGAAGTTTTCTCACTACTGGTCCTATGAGTCAACAAGGCATTTAGAGGGCTGTTTTCTCACTCTGGGAGGACTAGTCACTGGGAGTACGCCAGCTCTAAATTTCAAACTTCTGGCAAATAGTATGATTTCAGCCCTGCCTCTGCCAGATTCTTCCTCTGCAAGAGAGCGGGGACTGGCAGAGGGCAGTCGCAGATGGCTCAGAAGACGAAGAGATCCCATATTAGCTCTCATGAGCTGTCGGACAATCCTTACACCAATCCTTAGAGTAAAGCCCAGATCAGCAGCTAAGACCAGAATAATGCTCCCAAACTCACAGGTCAGTCTTTATCTCTGATGTCCTCGCTAACAGCATCCAAGAGTGAGTGGCCGACTGCGGAGGCTTCGAGCTCCTGTCCTCCTGGAGCATAGCCACCAGCTGATCGGCGCCTAAACCAGGGCCGCGGTTCTGGTAAAACCAAGGGACAAAAACATCTGGACAGCAGGGACTACTGCCCCTGGCAGTGCTCCCCAGCATCTTCTCCCAGGAGGGGACGAGTGGTCCCTGTCCCAGCAGTGAGGGCAGGGTGGTGGTGGCATGCTACTGAGACACGCTGGCTGTAGCCAGCAGAGGGCATGGACATCCCACCCACACCCCGCTGGAAGCCACAGGCACCTCGAAGCCGAATTGCGATTAAAAGTTTCTTTTTAATCAATTAATTAACTAACAGGTATCCCTTCCTCCACCCCTACTGCGGGAAAAAGGATGCAAGGGTTGGCGGAGGTGACAGCACCAGTGGCTTCAGGACACGGTCCCATACTTGCAGAATTTTGGGTTGTCTCTTTTTGGGGGAACCACAGCATCGCAGCAGGGCAGTTCCCAACAAACACAACGCGCCAGCATGGCATCCTGATGCGCTGCTGGCACACGCACCATACAGCTTTGCCCCATGCCTTCTGTAGTTGTTGCTGTAATTTATCCTATTTCTCAATCTTATTTTCTAAAATAGCAGCTGGAGGACACAGTGGTGAGTGAGGGGTCTCTTGTTTCAGGAGCTGTACGCTGGTATTGTAAGAACCCAGTAGGTTTTCAGGCAGAGGCAGTATTCTTGGTGGAAATTACACACAGACTTGACTTTATGTATTATTGGTAATCCTATTGAAATCTGTATGCATAAAGTATAAGTGCATCTAATCAGCTCTGTAGGTTCAGGATTGTATATATTAATTTAATTTAGACTTCAGTATTTAGAGCAGCATTTGCAATGAGAAGGTACAGCACTGTGATAGCCCATAACAATCTCAATTTTTTTTTTAATATTAAGTGGGAAAAAGAAAAAAAAGAAATGGAGGTGCCCCCTGTTATTCTTAGAGATGAGCAACACACATAAAGTTAAATCAGATCTCCAAAGTTATTTTAGGGTCCAAATTATAAGCATAGAATATATTTCAGTGGAAATTTTTCCTATGGGCCTCTGTGCATATCACAGCTCCGTAGTGGTGCAGGAATCCATGTTTATGGATCCATTTTCAGGATCAAAACCCTCATTAGTAATACAGATTAATGGTAATTACAAATATAAATAACTTGAGTGTATCTTCTCATTTTCCTCTGAAGACATTGCTCACAGAAGCTAGCTAAATGCCAGACTGTTCCCTGAATCCAAACTGTATTAAGTTCTTGGGTAACGGTGCAGGAACATAAAGTTAAATAAAGCTGCATAATTTTTTTTCAAGCCTCGAAACATGGAGCTCAACTCTCAGCCAGCATAAATTGGACACTGGCGCAGGATTCAGATCCTTTTTTTTTCCCATACAAAGGAACTGAAAAAGTAAAATAAAGAAATTGCTTTTTGGCTAAGAACAAAAGAAAGAGGTTTAAATCTGAGAGATTATTTTTCAAAATGCTATAATAATAAAAGCACTTTTTTTAACCAGAATCCTATGATTGCGATGGTGAAGCTGTAGCACAAGCTGGGCTGTGCCTTGTCACAGCTTGAATCCCAAGATATCCGGGGAGACAAGGGTTGGGTTTTAATGCGGCTTCCAGGAGTGTGTCAAAACTCTGATGTTACTTAAAATCTGGCTCATTTGTACAGATCTACAGAATATTTACCTAAGTCCTCAACCGGTTGGTCCTGCTGTGCAGAGCACGCTGCAGGAAGGAGATGATCCTTAAGGTCCCTTCCAACCCAACCCATCCTATGGTTCTGTGATTCTCTGGGTGCCTTCAAAACGCATATGGTACCAATTAATTCAGTGTCCCCTCAGGAATCGGCAGGACTCGCGTGTCCAGGCGTGTCTGTACGCGAAGCCTGTGGGGCAGCTACATTTCCAAAGAGGTGTTAGAAATGATCAATGCAAAAAAAAAAAAATTACAACTTTGGTGAAAAAGTAGAGGTTTGGTTTGAGCAACCAGTCTGTAGTCAAGGGGTAGCTGCAAGATGTTATTCGTCAGCAGAATGTATCCACAGAAATGGTTGCTCACAGTGGTGAGAGATTTTTACCTGGAATATCTAAATGCCAGTTTTTATAGAAAGCGGAAAAGGAGCTCAGGAACCTGAACCCACGTTTACTGTTGTGCCACAGCTGACCCACGGCTGAAGGCAGCGCTTGCTGCCTTCCCTGCCAGCCTCCTCGCTCCCGCAGACGGCGTGCAGGAAAGCGGCAGCGGAGCAGATGCCTCAAAGGGGACGCACGCTCTTTTTGTCAGTGTCCTCAGTCTCCGTAGGGCTGAGCTGCAGGTCAGAGCAGGGAGCAGAGCCGCTGATGGCTGTGTGAAGAAAGTACATGAAGCTCCTTCACCCAGGTGCTTTCCTGAGCTGGGGAGCTTGAAATGTCATGTTGTTTTACTATGAAATTTAAATATGAAAAAAAAGAAAGCCTTTTTTTTTTTCCTACATTTACAACCATTTCCCAAGATTTCATCATTCACGAGGTGTGCAAGCACTCTGACTGCGTAAGACCTGTCTCTGAAGTGTTGTAGAAAGGATGAGTGAGCCTCCGCCCAGCGGAGAAGCAAACCTTTATGGTCTGTACTGCGCACCCAGTTGAGGCCCGGGGCCACGTTTCTCTCTGTGCCTGTGGATACTTCTGTAGGGGCTGGTGCATTCAGCGATCCCGGGGAGTAACAGGCAAAACCAGCCCCTATACTTCAGTGATGAGTCACTGCTTACCCGAAAGTTGTTGGATGACGTAAGCACGTAATCCCTCTTACTCTCCCTCGCACACGTAGGATGTAGCCCAAGTGGTTGGTGGTGCTGATGGAGAGGACTTCTATTTTCAGTGTGTGTTGTGTTGTACGGTCATCTTTTGAGAATGCCAGTGCAGAGTTAGATAAGAGCCAAAAAAAAAAAAATTGCTGCCCATATTCTGGTTTTAAGAACAACCTGAAAATATTTCGCAGTTGAAGAAAAAACAAAGACAGTTCCCTCCTAGCTGGAACATGTGAATCTCTTGGATCGATCCTTGGTGCACTTCACAAGAAACAATGAGACGAGCATTTCATCTCAACCCCCAACTGAAACTGGCTCTTCCATTTCCTATGACTGGCGGTTTTTGCTCAGGACAATCCTTGGACTGGCAGGGGAATCGCAGGCAGCCGATGTGGAGCGCGTGTGCGGGAGGGTTCATGCAGGGCTGCGACGTGCATCCAGGAAACATTAAAATAGCAATGTGCGTGCCGTGCGTGCGTGCTGCAGCTGGAGAGATGCTGGGAGCGTGAAGTCCCTAATTTGCTCTCTGGCTTTGCTGCGGATATCCAAGGCCAATTTGGGGATGTTGTTGGGTGTGCCCATCGTTGGGCACCCCTGAGCGCCAGGAGAGGCGGTGGGGTGCGTGAGCAGCAGGGGAGGGTGCCTGCCCGTCAGCATCCCGGGAGATGCCGGCTGCCCCGGGACTGGAGGGGTGGGGGCACCCTGCGGGGTCCCGCTGCCATTTGTGAGGGAGCTGCGTGGTGGGAAATGCGACCGGTGCCGGGAGCTAACGGCGGATGGGCGACGCCGGTGCGGAGGGGCTGGGGGGGAGGGGGAGAGGGGAGAAGCGGGGTCCCTGGGAGGGGAGCACCCCCTCGATACCCCATTTGGGCAAGTCGGGGGTGCTGTGCCCGGCGTCCGGGAGCCGGGTGCTGGACTGCATTTCCCATACTGCCCGAGTGCCCTAATGTATGCAGTGCTCAGCCCGGCTCCGTGTGTGTGTGTGTGTGTGTGTGTGTGCGTGTGTGTGTGCAGGCAGGAGTCCCCGGCAGCGTGGAGGCTCATTCACCGATGAGAGCCGGCACTGAGAGGCAGCACCGCTCCTTCCCTCGCACCCCCGCCGCCTCCCGCTCCATGCGAGCCGCGGCCGCACGCCCGGGACTGCCCCGCTCCCCGCCGGCCCCACCGTGAGTACCGGCCCCCGGGGCCGCCCGCCCACACGCAAACTTTGCAGGGCAAGTTTCTCCCCCCTCTCCTCCTCCTCCTCCTCTTCCACCCCCCCTCCCCCGCCCTTTTCCCCCTTTCCCTCTTCTCCCTCCTCAGCCCCGGGGAAGCTGGGGCGGCGGCGGGGAGGGCCGGGTGGGTGGGGATCGGCATGGTAATGCCGGGGGGAACGGCAGAGAAAAGGGCACCCCCCACACCCCCCGGCAACCCCCGAGCTGCCCGGATCCTCCTCCTCCCCCCGCTGGCTTTTTTTTAAATTTTTTTTTTTTGGGGGGGGGGGGCGGCCTGTAGTGACCAGGGGGATCAGGTGCCGGGGACCCGCCGCGGCAGCTGGACCCAGAGACCGGCACGGATCCCTCGCTCCGAAACAGATACTATTTTTAAAAAACTCTCTCTCTCTCTTTTTTTTTTTTTTTTTAACTTTATTTTCCTGTTGGGGCAGCCCGGGGAGTTGTTTCCTCCGCTGCGCCCCGACCCCGCTCTCTGCGCGGCCGCTCAGGGCAGCGGCAATTTCATTTCCCAGCGGCTGCAAAACAAAAAACTTTTTTTTTTTTTCAAAGGAAATAAGCAGATCCACGCACCCACCCACTCAGGTTTTGTTGTTTTTTGGTTTTGGATTTTTTTTTTTTTTTGATACAGAAGCTAAGGCTCTTATTTTGCAATAAAAGTACCCGAAAAAAAATCCAACCCCCAAAAACCCAAACAACCCAAACCCGCCGGGGTTTCTGTGCGCTCCAGAAACAGCGAACAGCCAGTAATTTTATTTACTCCGAAGCTTTCATTTTTGGTGCGCTCTCCGCGTGAACTTGAGTTTTAAGCCGTACCAAAAATGCGCGATCCCCGTTCGAAGACCGAATTATGATTATTTTTTTAAAACGCGCGCTGCTAAGCCGCCACTTAGCTTGATTTCGGACGAGGCTGCAGTTCGTCCGACATCCTCGGGTCCTTCATCCCTAACAGATTGCCGCCCTTGCCCCCCGGCTGCTCTCAGGTAGGAACCAAGCGCCTGGATCTCCCGTGGGGTGTTGTTCTGGTTTTACGATTGCAGATAAAACAAAAGGTAGAGAGGCGGTTTGAATTGCCAGCGTTATTCAACGAATGAGCTAAAATTACTCCACATGTGAATTGCGTGGCTTGGAAAGCCAGAAGAGGTGAAAGGAATTATCCCTGTTTTCGCTTTAGGTCCTTTAGAAAACTTTCTGGATCATCCAGCGATGCGATCGAGAAATCGCAGGATTTTCTTGCTTTTTAACCAACAACCCCAGCTGTAGACCAGGGAAATCTGTAAATAGGTTGGAAGCGTGGAAAATAATTCTTCACCTTCAGATCTAAATACATAAAAACCATCTGGTTGACCACAATGAAATCATTAGGAACTGTCTACTTAAAGAGTTGTATTGAATGCTTGTCCTTCCACACAGGAAATGTGTATGGTAAGTGATTGTTGCAATAAATCCAAACAACTCTGGTCATCTTCGCGTTTGATCATCTTTGTGACTGGGGGTTTCAGGAGGAGGAAAAAGTCGCGGGGGGGTGGGAGTGGGGGGGTAGTGGGAAGGCGACTTAACGGGCTGCACGGAGCGGGGTGCCGGACCCCCCTCCCGCCGCCCTGGCCGGGGGTTGGGTAATTCCCGAGGAGAATTCCCGGTGGGAGCGGGCCGAGCCCGCAGCCCCGGCCCCGCCGCACACCTGTGTCACTCGCCGGCGGCAAGAGCGGAGCGGCGGGGCTCGGCGGCGGCGGTAGGCTCCGGCCCGGGGCTCGCCCCCGTCTCCTCTCGTTTGATTTGGGTTTATTTAACAACTTTCCCCCACCACCTCCCCGGGCCGGGGAGAGAAATCGGGAGTGAGGGGTAGAGGAGGCGCCCGGTGCCCGGTCGGCTCCCGGTGCCGGTATCGGTGCCCGGTACCCGCCTTTCCCGGCGGAGCGGGGCTCTTCTCCCCCGGGCGCTGCCGCCCGCGATTTTCGCTCGGGTTTCGCCAAGTTGGGAACGGGGCCGGGGGCAAAGCGGCCAGCAAAGCCCTCGGTAGGTTTGGGGTTTTTTTTTTTTCTTTCTTCTTCTTTCCCTCTTTTTTTTTTTTTTTTTTTTTTCCCCTCTTGCGGAAGCCCCGCCGCTCTCTCCCTCCTGCAGCCCGCCGCCGCGGGGAGCACCATCTCCACCCGGGGGCTTCCCCCCCCCCCTCTTTTTTCCTTAAAAAATAATTTTTTTTTTTAAGAAGTTTGCAGCAAAACAAAAGCGGGCGTGCAGTGCGGGGCGAGGGGGCAGAGGCCGGGCTGCCCTGCGCGCCGGGGCCGATACCGGTACCGGGGCTGGGGCCGGGGGTGGCCACTCCGGCCCCGCTGCCGTCTCCTCCGCTCCTCTATTTTTATTTTTTTTTTCCTTTTCCCCTTAAACTGGTTTTCACACCCCGGTGTGCTGCTGCAGTTGGCATATTTCACGCGTTGGAAAAAAAAAAATTAACTGTTTTTCCTTTGTATCTTAATCCAGAGATGAGAGCTCTCCTTTGTTGGCTTTCGAGCTTGCATTTGTTTTATTTATTATAAGGAAATCCAGTTTGGTTCAAATATATAATCCATTTGAGCACTTAAATCCCCAAACAGCTGGCATTATTTTGTTTTATAATCTTTGGCTTTTCTGCGCAGAGCATATTTCTAAATTCCTACTTGACATTTATGGGGAAAAAACTTTTTAATGTAAATGGATATTGTGATTTTTTTTTCCTGAGTCTTTCCTAATTTACATGCATCATCAATTTTCCTGGGTTTCCTATTTTTTTAATCTTTTTTTTTTTCCCCATAGCTTGTTAATTAATTTTTTTTTTCCCCGAGAAAACTTTGTTTCTGGAGGGAGAAAAATGTTAATTTGCCCCATTATTTTAATCTCTGGCATTTGGAAATGGTTGAGAGACCACAAAAATGCAACCTGTTGTAGAAACCAGAGCGGTGTGCTTTATTTATTTTAATCGATAGCAGAGAGGCGATTGAGTCCTAGGAACTCCGAGGAACATTTTAGTAAAAGATTTGCAGATCTGGGGGCTGCGCACGGGCCGTGCATGCGCTTGCATACGTGCGTGGCTCTTTGCGGGCTGATCTGCAAGGGGGTTTTTACGCTTCTTGACCGGTGGCCACCGCTGTTTTCTCTACTTGCTGGGTGTTTGTGATGCCTGCTAAATCCAGCTCTGTCATGGCTTCTCCTACTTTGATCAGACTTTCCTCTTAACTAATTCAGCACGGTGCCTTCGTAAGCAAGGGAACCAAAACTGAGGCAGAGATAAGCGATTACAACTTGTTCCGTGCTGAGAGGGGGTTTGGTTTTTTGTTGGTTTTTTGTTGTTTTTTTTTTTTTTAAGGTTCAGACCCAAAGGCTGTTGATTCAATTTGTCTTGCTTGTGGCGTGTTTAGCCTTGTTATTAGTAACCTACACCATCACACAGGTAATTTGTATACACCTGAAACAGGGTAGCTGTGAAACCCAATAACTATGCATATAAGTAGCCATTAAGAAAATAATAATAATAACAAAACCAGACTTTGTTTTCAGCCTGCCCGTCTAACCTTCATACTTGGTAGACAGTTTATGTAGCTCCACAGATTGATCTCCACCCCCCCCCTCCCTCTCCTCCTTGTTTAGTTAATTCAACAAAGACTTTTTGCAATCTGTTTGGAGTTTGTCTGATGCCGTGGAAAAGTAGCTGCTGATTTATTTTGTTGCTTTTCGATTTCTGTCTCTAGCCTGTCTTTTCTCCTCCTTTCAGCGGGGATGTCAGCTGTTATTACTTCCTATTGATCCCTTTGCAAAGTGAGAAGTGAACTAAAATTAATGTCAATTCCACTGCTCGGATCAATAGCTGGAGTTATTTTAATCTGGATTTGCGCGAGGTGCTAAATTAAAAAAAATCAGCATAGAGGCAGAAAAGTAGCAGTTCCTCGTTCTGCCTGTGCCCGCTGCCTTCTCGGCACCCAAGTGTTCCCTCCAGCTGATTACCCTGCAATCCATATTTTTTTAATTAAAAAGGTCAGTTAGTTTTCTTATTTTGGGGTGCTGTATTTAAACCTATGACATTTTGACATTGGGAGTGTATTAACAATAGATTTTCATAATGACTGGTCCACCGCCGTCTAATCTGTCCACGTTGCTGGGGGTGGGGAGGTGCTGGGTGAGAGGGGAGCAAGAGAGAACGAAAAAGGAAGTGAGAGCTGAAAAAAAATTAAATTTGGCTGGCTGAGATATTGTAATGTGTTGATTTATTCCCGGTGTAATGAAGTTTGCAAACGAATAAACGGCCGTAGTGATTCACAGTATCCTACAGGAGTGTCAAGTGTTGCGGCCAGATTACAAATTTATGAAATACATTTAACGTAATGGGGTGACAGCACAAGTAAAAATAGAAAAGGAGGCAGGGGTGGTTGCTTTTTTTTTTTCCCCTGGAAATCCGTGTTTTCCCGTGATTGCTGAGTTCCACTTCCATGTTAATGATTGTTTATTTCTGAGAACGGTGGCTTGTGTGCACGCACCTCTTCAGCCATATAATCATGTTTGTGTATATACGTATTTACACCGTTGCATAAGCCCCCAGTGACTCCAGATTTGCCAGTGGCTGCGGTTCCCTGACCTCCAGTTTCTGCTCAGCCTCGCGCGAAGCAGCGGAGTGAGGGTACCCAGGACTGCGGTGCTGACCAGGATGCCCTTGGCATCTCTCACTCCCCGTCTCCCCGTTGCTCTCTGTGGTGAGAACTCGACGGGAAAGTTATTTAAAATTTGGAAGACTGCAAGTCTGTTAATGCGAGATACATAATCTGGTAATTTAGCAATGATGTCTGTAAGGATGGGTGCCAAATGAGGAAGCGGAGAGATGATGTCCACTCATCTTCACAATTAATAACAGTCCGTGGAGTGGCTGGGTACAGGATGGGAGAGAGGAAATGTTATCACTGAACTGCATTAAAGCCACAGACTGGATTTCATAGACTTTGTTAACCTAGGCTCCTTCATTCATGGAGCACAAAAGACACTCCATTAGGGAGACACTCTTTCACTAAGTTTTATTTGAGATGTTTGACCCTCTGGATTTAAGAGGCACAATTTGTAACCGCTTTTTATTATTATATGATTTTTCTGGCCCTTTGAGCTCCGGCGGCTAGTATATTGTTTCAAAGTTATAGTCCTTGTATTTTAAGCTGGGTTGTGGGGCCTGAATGGCAGGCAGCGGAAGCTCGAAAGAAAAGACACAAGATTGATTGGGGGAGAAAATAACAACACAAAAAGCCGAAGCGAACTGGGGGAGATACCAGAAAGGAGCATTTTCCCTTCTTCCACCCTGGGAAGGGGTTGTGGCTGGCTGGGTGGCTGCAGCCAACCTAGGAGGCCTGGCAAGATGCGAGGCAGAAATTTTGTTAACATTTTCCTCTAAATGTTAATGGCCCATCCAGGGCAGTTTACAAATCTACTTAAGAGTGAGTGCATTAGGAACTAAAATTACTGATCCATTCTCTCTTGTCCCCGACCCGAAAGGCAGACGCTTTCAGAGATCAGATGGCAGAAGCACCCATTATGATTTTAAATATTGTCAGAGACGCCAGGCATTTTGCTGGGGAAGTCTCTTCTCCTTTGGCTAGCAGAGACTGTGCGTGCATGTGTGAGTGTTTGTGCGTTACACAGACACACCCATGCACTGTCACATTCCTACATTCCAGTATTGTGTGCGTGTGTGTATATATATACACACACATATATGATGGTATCAAGTACTGTGTGCGCAAGTACTTGCCTACGCATGTACACCCTGACAGCAAGAAAAAATACGTCTGTTACGTACATCTTAGGCATCATGTACAGTATAACCACTTATGCTGTGTTTTTTGGGTAACTGTGTGCAATATGTTTTTTTATATCTGTTCCACACGCACATGCCCCTGAGCAAATAGTGTGGTGCGCATGTGTGGGCTTTCTCAAGTTTATTGCAATTATACATACACGCCTCCTGTACCATATAAAATTCCAATTATAATTTGGAGTTACTATCTTAATTTTAGACCAAACCTTGTTTATTAGAGGGTTATTAAATCTGCATGTTATTATGTTTGGTCTGCCTTTCATTCATCTGCGCTGGATGATACCCTTTAACCTGGAGGGCCAGAGCTGATTCCACCAGTGTGTGAAGTTGTCTATTGATTTTCTTGAATGAGAACAGTGGTGCGTCTCCGGCCGATGGGTTGTAACACATGTGGCCACCCTGCCACTGGAGCGTCCCGGGGAGATGAGCGCAGAGACCTAACCAATTGTGTTTTCTTTTCTTTTCTGTTTCCTTGCAGCGTTCAGAGGGTGACGATGCTCCAGTAATTTTTCCGGCTCCGTTCCCAGGCATCGCCTTGCTTTCCTTCCAGGGAAGATCATTCCGCTTGTGATCCTGCTGAGGAAAGAAACTCCAATGGACTTACACCGGGCAGCGTTCAAGATGGAGAACTCACCCTACCTCCCCAACCCTCTGGCCTCCCCGGCACTGATGGTTCTCGCCTCCACTGCTGAAGCCAGCCGTGATGCTTCCATTCCCTGCCAGCAGCCGAGGCCTTTTGGGGTCCCCGTGTCAGCAGATAAGGACGTGCATATTCCCTTTACCAATGGCTCGTACACTTTTGCCTCCATGTATCACCGGCAAGGTGGGGTGCCAGGAGCGTTTGCAAACCGTGACTTTCCCCCATCCTTGCTTCACCTCCACCCCCAGTTTGCGCCCCCCAACCTGGACTGCACCCCGATCAGTATGTTGAACCACAGTGGCGTTGGGGCTTTCCGCCCCTTTGCATCTACCGAAGACCGGGAGAGCTACCAGTCAGCCTTCACGCCGGCCAAACGCCTGAAAAACTGCCACGACACTGAGTCACCCCACCTGCGCTTCTCCGATGCTGATGGGAAGGAGTACGAGTTTGGCACACAGCTCCCCTCCAGCTCCCCCGGATCCCTCAAAGTTGATGATACGGGGAAGAAGATCTTCGCCGTTTCTGGCCTCATTTCTGACCGGGAGACGTCATCCAGTCCCGAAGACCGAAGTGACAGATGTAAGTACCTCCGTTGACTTGTTGGTTCTTCTCTAGTTGCTCCTCGTTGAGATACTCAACAGGTGATTGTTCCATAGTGCTGCAGTTCTTGCTGAAGGTGGAGGAAAACCGGCCCCTCCTGCCTGCCAGGCCCTACCGCGCGGTATTGCCTTGTCTCTTCTCAACGGACATTGTCAGATTTTAAAGTGAGGTGCTCTTGCAGGAGACTTGTCTTCCAGCATGCAGCTGGAGAGACAACATTGACAGTGTAGAAAACTGCCCGTGTCCCAGTGCCAGGCTGTAGGTGCTGGTACTTATATCTTTGTGTAAACAGGGATTCGGCTGGAGCGTGTTGCCAGAAACTTTCCCAGAGTTTGCAGCAAACAGGGACCCCCTGCTTCTTCAGGTACTTCTTTCCGTCCTGTTCTTCCTGCACACTGTTCTTAGAGCAAATGCGTCACCTTCAGGGTTCATGCTTTGGGTTAGGACAAAAGTACCTTTTCCTCAGGTCAACTTAGGAGTATTTCTGGCCACTGAGCTCCTCTTTGAGACATAAATGCGAATCCTTTCTTGCGATTCAATAAGCTGTGGCACTATGCGCTTTCTCTAAGTGCTTCTTCCCATTGGTGCCTGTTGAAAGGTGATGTGCCCTTCCGCAGGTCCGTGGTTGGACTGAAGGAAACCAGTCCGGGTACTCGTGACTGTAATTCCCAGCTCCCCCATCACCTTGTCCCTTGTGGTGTTGCCCACAGAGGAGGGCAGAACTGTCCTTCGTTAGGGGGGCTTCCAGGCTTGCTGAGCTGGGAGGTGACCCTTGACAGGGAGTGGTCTGGGGCAGCAGAGCGCGGTGCCCTGAAGAAGAGCACTAACTTATGATTGGAGTTTTCCTGCAAACCCAGATGTATAGACCGAGGAGTGATTTGCTTTTCACGTGGGCTCCTTTGTTCTGTTGAATTTTCTTCCTGGAAAACAATTTTTTGTTGTTGTTGTTGTTGTTATAATTACTATATTTTTTTCCAACAAAAACCTGCTGCACCGTTCCTTCCCCTCCTTTTCAGACGTGATTTTTCTTCTCCCCTTTATGATGCCGAGGAGAGTAATAGAGACATTGTGGCTCTCTCTCCCCTGTCGGCGCTGCTTCCTCAGGCTGTCTCCTTGCATTAGGCACTGTGCTAACTTACCGGCGCTAAAAGGCATCTGCCTAAACCCCGCGTACCTTTTCAATAAAAGTCATCATAAAATCAACCTGCCTTGTAAATCCATCGCTCTTTGGTTTTGAAATACGCTGCAAGTGTGTCTTTTATGTCGGCATTTGCGAGGGTAGGATGATTTCCACTGAAGGCAGAAGCTATGTGTTCTTCGCGCTACGAATGTGATCTTTTATCTGTCTCCCCCCTCTCCTTCCGATCCACCCCTGACCATGCTACTTTTCATGCCGTATGCTCCTCTCGCTGTTCAGCATCTCCTCTCCCTTCCTTTTGTGTCCAGAGGGGAAGCGGCTGTAGGTGGGAGCATGTATGGCTGCGTATGTGTGTAAGCCGGTAATATAATTATCCCGGGGGGAGGCAGGTGAGATGGCAAGGCTTAGAGGCATCTCTGTCGATGTTCTTTCCCTTATTCATATAACCTGGCTGTGGAAATTAAGCTTGCTTGAAAGAGTACTCTGGGAGATAGTGGCAGAGGAGCAGGTCTGCCAGCTAAGTGAATTTAGAGCACATCAGCTGCTGTGGATCCTGCTAGCAAAATCCTGTCAGATCCCCCCTTTAAAGAAGTAAATCTGTTAAATGAATTAGACCCCATGGAGCGCAGCTGCAGACAGACAGACGCACCCACACTTGCATCCACCGCTGCACCTCGCCTTTGCCAGCAGCGTGTGTCGAATGTGGGTCCTGTAACTCCCAGGAGCAGCCGGGGCCTTGCACAAGCGCGTGCGAGAGGCAGGCACGGCGACACCCGGCTCCCCACCGCCACAAGCGCTGCGGCCAGCGACTTGCCGGGGAAGGGAAGCAGAATGAAAACTTTGCAAGCAGCTTGGAAAACTTGGGCAGAAGTGGAAGGTGTTTTGTTTTGTTGTTTTTCTTGTCCATATTGTTAGATTTCTTTTAGCTGCAAGGTAGAGCCGAGCAAATGCAACATCCCTGATATTTCATCGGCGTTAAAATTCTTCCGTAACTACCAGGATGGTGCGCATTAAATATGTCTGTTGGCTCTGTATCATATTCCCATCACATAGAGATACCGCACCACGGAAACTTCGCTCCATTAACGTGGCAGGTTTATTTGGTGTGTGCGTACACACGTGTGGGTGTGTTTGCTGGAGGCTGAGAGAGCGAGCGGCAGAGCTTTTTAGAGGATCCTGATGGTCTTTGATGTTGACCATTCGAAAAGAAAAACTTCTGCAATGAAGAATTTGAGAGATCACAGTTTGCAGGCATAATCAATCATGATCCTCTTTTGCATTGACATTTGTGTGCATATTTTTGGAGTTTCTATATAAATGCACACTTTGGGGGGGGGGGGTGTTGTCTCCTGTTATTGGCCCCTGAGAAGTTTTGTGGATTCCTTGTGTAATTGTTTTATGTAACCCTTTGTAAAAACCGCCTACTTTTGCTCCCGATGGAAAATCTGTTGCACGTAGGTGGCTGTAGATTCTAGGCGAAAATGTAACAAGGCTTTTCTACAACAGCGAGCAAAAATTGTAAAATTTTCTTAGATCAGCAACGCCTTTACATGTCCAATGGGTGCTTTTCAGATCTGCAGAGCACAATCCTTCAGTTGTATTTTTCAGATTCCTGAAAGGGTTTGTGTTACATGGAAGGTGAATTACTCTGATTGCACTGCATTTTCTTCTGCCTTTTTTGAATAGCTCATTAAAATGTTTGTTTTACCCCGTAGCTTAAATGGTGATTTTCTAAGAAACTTTATTTTTCTTTTTTAATTTTTTTTTTTTAAAAAAACCCTAATTCAATGCACTGAGATTTAATTTTAATGAAAAATAGGTTTATACTTGAGATACTTTGCAGCAAAAGAAGAATCCAATGTCAGGCATTGTCATCTCAAGGAGCATTTGGAAGTTGCTCTATTCAGTTCTCTGCATCAAGGGAGCAAAGTCTCATCCTCTTTTCACCAGTGGAGGAAATTCACAGAATTCAGTAAAATTATTTTGCATATGTGCTGGTATAACCCAGATTAGCACCTGGCCCAGTGAGATATGCATTTGTGCAGCAGAGATGGCTCAGTCATTTGGGTGAATCTTTCCTTTTAAAAGCAGGGTATTGCTTGCCAGCGGTACCTGTACTGTGCATCCCACAAAGGGAGAGCATCTCCTTTGGGATGCACCTGGGTGGGTTTGTGCCTCTTGTTGCTCAGCAAACTGGGCTGGGATGTTTGGATTTGGGCAAGTTGTCTCTTGCTACAAAACAAAGGTACTCAGGACATCCGGAGGGATGGAGCATATGGGGAGCATGTACAAAAGCCGAGCCTTTCTAGGGAGACACAGACGTAACATGTGCTGGATGGGCCTGTTCTCTTAGGTACTTACTGCGAAAAATAACGCCATTTGTTAGAGTTTAGGGGCTTCTTGTAAAGCATGTGTTAAAGACACCAGGAGACATATTTTATGGGTTTCCTTTAATAAGCGTACGATAGTCGAGATTCCTAGAAGGAGTGGAAATAAATGGCATGTTCCTT
This sequence comes from Chlamydotis macqueenii, assembly GCF_036417535.1. Lineage (NCBI taxonomy): Eukaryota > Metazoa > Chordata > Aves > Otidiformes > Otididae > Chlamydotis > Chlamydotis macqueenii. The sequence continues at coordinate 27,242,232 of NC_141563.1, forward strand.
TCTGCAAAAGAGATCTATAGCCCTGTTTTAAAATTAAAAAAAAAAATATCCCTGGTTTTATTCTTTGCTTCTAATAAAATCTATCCCAGTGGCCTTCTGTACCCAGTCACCATGGCGTCACTTTCCCACAAAGTGACAGGCAGAGGTCCCTGTCGAAGCTGAGATCTCTTGGCAAAGAGCTGGACCTTGTCAGAGCGTACACCTCTGCCATCTCGGCCAGGCTGCCCGCGTCCCCAGCCTCCTTGGACCACAGAACGTGGTCTCCTGTTGCTGCTTGGTCTTCATTGTTTGTTGTCTGTGTCTCATGGAGCAGTGCCTGATGGGTGGAGGTGGCCAGTGGTTCGCTGTTCGTCCTCCGATCAGAGACTGGCTCTCCTAGCCTCAGTTTCCCTGCTGCTGCGGGTGGCTCTCGCCCAGCTCCTGGTGCGCCCTGGGGATGAGCGATTGTGTCGGTGAGTGGGCTGGGATCCTTGTCTGTCCTTTGGGACTGGTAGATAAGGTGGGAGTCGTTCTATTAACATTGTTTTTATCATTTTTCATAATCGTATTTAACCTTGGCTGTTTGGACACAGCCACTTTGTTCTGCAACTGATTCCTTCCCTGCAAGAGAGTTTGTGCACCAAGTTAGTGAGCTCTTTGTTCCACTTCAGGGTTTTAAAGAACATCTCTAGCATGGGGTTCATTTGTCCTTTCGAAACAGCTGGTTTGTTATTGATCAAATGAAAATTGCACTTGCAGGTGATGAACATCAGGGCTATGATGACCACAGCCTGAATTCCTGCGTAGCGTAGTGCTTTGGCAATCAGACCGAGGACTGTCCCTACAACCACCCGCCTGGCCAGTCATGTGCGTGCTGGGCTTTGTGTTTATGGGCTGGGACCATTGTAGGGATGGACATGTGCACGTACATACATGTGCTGGAGGAGAAGAAGGTTTTTCTTCTTCTATTTTGTGGCAGAACAATGGGTTGGAGGGGGAACACACACGTGCACAGCTGCATTGCTCAGTCTCACAACTCTTCCTGCTGGGATGCACCACTTACAAGGCCGGTAAAATTTGGGATCTAACATGAAGTGACGCTTTGTTGCTAATAATAATCAGCCGTGACCATGGGAAATTGCAAGCTTAACATTGCTTATGAAATGATGAAATAAATCAAGTGGAACGTTTGCTTTCCATCGTGCATGATGTCGAAGGAGTGAGGGAGCAACAGTGGATTTTCTGAAGGGGTGGGCAGGCAGGTGGGCAGTAGCAGTGATGGAGGCCATGTGTCCATCCCCGTCTCACCACTGAAAATGCACTGTCCTTATGGAGCTAGGTGTGCTGCGTGGAGGGAGGTCTTGGAGCATGCAGCAATCGCCGCCTTTTTCTGCTTTTCTGGCAACAACCTTCCCGCTCCCTCTGCAAACTGTTGCCGAGACTCCTTTCCATACTGTTTGGCTTAATTGTCTTGTCGGGATAAAGAAATGTTTGAACAGTTAAAGTGGGGAAGGGCTGGATGGGAGCAGGCCCTGCCGGCTGCGGGGCCATCTGGCCTGCCTTGGATCCGCTGGTCTCCAGTTTATATTTCTCTTTCTGTTATTTGGGGCGATCTGGCGCACTCGGAATACCTAATCACTACGGCGAGAGGAGGGATGGGGCTGCCTCCCCCCGCCACCCGCTCCGGCCTCCCCTTCCCATCAATTGTCATGCAGAGCCCGGCCGGGTGGCTGTTCTGCTCGCGGCCCTCATTTGCTCTCCTCGCCCGGCTCTCGGCAGAAGGATGGCTTTTAATTGATCGTTTGAGGGGGAGGGCTGGGGCTGTTTTCTCTTCCAAAATGTTTCCCTGCGCAGCCGCTGCCATCCGGCCTGCTTTCACATAATCTCAGCCATGCCAGCGATGCCTCGGGCCCCTTCTCTTCCGTTTTGGACTCCCAAAGAGTTGGTGTCAGGGCCCATAACTGCCATCCTCAGAGCACCGAGCGACATCTAAACGTTGTATTTATCCATCTCCCGCTGGAGAGAAGGGCACAGGCGCAGTGGATATTTATCGCTCCTCTTTTGCCCCTTGTGTCTGAATGCCGACGTGAGTGTATTTATCGTACCACTGTGGGGCGAAGTCCCCACCTCCCTCGGTATCTCCTGTCAATCCCATGGCCCCCAAACCACTGGCCAAGCCCTGCTTTTTGAGAAGGCTTTAATCACATTAAATCTTCAGCCCCATCGATCAGACTCGACTGCTGTCACAAAACCACGGCGGGAGAAGTGAAGGCCGACGTGGTGGCTACCACGCTGGGTTGGGGACCGGGAATCCCAACCTCGGTCACGGCTTGGAGTCATGGTTTCCCGGTCCTTAATGGGGAAGTAGTGATACTTCCCTCACGGCGGCGTGTGCCGCTTTGATATCTTCTGACAGAAGACACTAGGCAAGGGCAAAGTATTAGTATTATTAATACAGTACAGTTAGTAGAATATTATGAACTATTATAAATCATTACTGCTAAACTACAGTTATTAAAGGAAATGACCAAAGTGCACTTTGCGAGCCAGGATCTCTGACAGTTAAAACATTGTTTTATTATTTTACTTGCTAACTTGCAAAATTCAAGAGTTAGCAACAGTTTCCTGGTTGATTGGCGGCGATTGCATAAGGAACAGGGAGAAGAGGGGGGGCATGGGCATACATCTCAGGAGGGAGAGAATAAGCATTAGTGCCTTTGTGATTTTTTTTTTTTTTTCCTCTTTCTTCAGTAGTTTGAAGACCTCAAAGCGAAGAGACATACTGAGGCACGGGCCTAATCCTGCCCTGTAGGAGTGAAAGTGTTTAAGGCAATGAGGTCTTAGTTTCTGGAATTCCCCTATGGAAAAAATAAAAGTGAAGGTGTTTGAATTGTTGCTGGTTGTTATTTGTTTGATATCATTTAGACAAGTCCCATTAAATGCTAGCAGTGGATTCATTTTTCCCTCTTTATTTGCCTTCCAAGGAGCAGAAAACAGACATAATTATATTTTACATGAGACTGTAAGATTTCCTCTCCTTTTCTGGCTAATATCTGCAGCTGTAAAATAAATTCCATTTGTGCATACATGGTGTTAGACTGAGGTAAATAACTGTCATCTAAAATCTGCCTAACCTTAATCTGCATCAGGAGCACTGTAGAGAACTGTACCCATTTGTATAATATTAAGCTTTATTTTTATTATGGATTTCTAATGCAAATTCATAGTGGGGGCAAAGTTGTTTTCTTTTAATACCATATTCCAAGAAAAGCAGCCATTGAAAGCAAATAGTGACAATTTTTATCCCGCGGTTCCTGTCACTGGTGGTCTTCAATCACATCAGTTTGCTTGATGGCCTATGAATTTTTCACCTCTCTTCTTCAGGATGGAAGAGCAGATCTGGGGACTTCTGAGGACGTTTTTCAGCTATGCAAAACAATTGAAATTCTTCAGGAATAATAGATTTCTATTTGGGAAATTTAATGTAGAATCGGATTCCTACACAGTGTCCTCTGAAAAAGGGCACGCGTGTTTTTTTGTAGATCTCGATGTGTAGTCTGTACATGTGTCTTTCTCCCCTTTTACGCAACCTCGCTGTTTGCCTGCTTGGCTCCGCTGCCCTGAGCAATCCCTGTGTCTGTAAACTTGCAGGTTACAGATATTTGGGGCAAATTCATGGCCCTGAATGCTGTTTTCTTTACATGGTAGCGCTGAAGCATTTTCCCGTTACCTGCTAGGGTGCTTGCTGGCCGGATTGGTGGTCCTTCTCTGGGACCTGGCCCTGAAATCCACGAAGGCTCTGACTGCAGAAGTGCTGTGTGTTTTGGTACCACCTCTGCTCCTTTGTCTTGTCTTTTTAAAACACGGACAGTGGTTGCGATAACCCATGTGTTCTTTAGCCATCACTTTCTCCTCTCCTTCAACGGTTCACTGGCGTCTTGAGTTGCAGCAGTGCCCTGAGCAACAGAAGGAGGAGAAGAGCAATGTTGGGAAGGAACAGGGGAAAGAGAGATTTATTGTCTTCAATGTGGATAACGTGGGGAGGGGGTCCTGGTGACAGTGAAACTGCTCTCTGAGTTCAGGTGTGGGACACTTCCATAGGATTTTTCCTCACTTGGGACATTGTTTCTAATCAGTATTGTTTTAAAACCTTCCTTTTTTGGTAGCTTGAGGCCGAGACCTGCTTTCTCACCTAATTGCAGGGCAAAAATATGTTTTGTACTTTTTCTTGTGAATACCAGGCTGTCCCACAGCGGGAAAAGGAAGGCACTAAGTGTCTCTGGATACCCCTAAAAGGAAGAGCTGGAAACTGTGTCCTTGCTTTCCCTCAGCAGCACCAATTCTCAGTAAATGGCTCTCACCAGAGTAACAACGTCAAGTTTTTAATTTGGAAAGACGCATGAGCTTTTTCCTGGTACAATCCTGCAGCCTTGCAAATCTGCGATGCCGCGGCCCCGAGCAGGGCGAGGGCAGTGGGACACATCCAGCTGCAGATGCTGGGCTGGCCGGCATGGCTGGTTTCCTGAGCTCATTCCTCGGGAGGAAGGTGGAGCGCTTCACGGCTCTTGCATGAAAACTAAAACAGAAAGCGCTGGGGTGCCCGTCAGCAGGCAGGCAGCATGCCGCTGGGGTAAAGGCTCACCAAATGCAATAGGTTTTGTAAACAGAGCAAAAAGCAAAACTCAGGGGACTGCCCTGACAGAGCCTTTTCTTTCTATTGGGATTTTTGGTGCTTTGTTTCAAATTATGATATTTTTAATTTAAAATGACTCGATCTTTTCCTCTGATTTTGATATTGTTTCCCTGCACTTTAAGGAACAACTCGCAAAGCCATTTAGTATGTGAAATTGTCTGTCCTGTAACATGCCTCACGATAAGGAGGCGTAGGATAATAATCCCTCATCGCAGAGCACCCACTTTGGCAGTTGTGCTGGGATGGGAAGTGATCTGGTACCAGATTACAACTGCTTTCTCCTCCAACCTCACTTCTAATATTGAAGATTTCTTTAGGAGTTTTCTACCCCAGTCCTTTCGGGAGGGAGAGTCCATAAAATTCCCTACCAGGGGCCCCCGCGCCGTGTCGGAGGCGATGTAAGGGTGTTTGTGAACAAGGGGGGAGGAGGGCTCACGGGGGCGAATGGCGTCCTGGGTGCTGCACCTCGGGCTTGGTGAGCGAAAGCCTTATCAGGGTGGCCTGGCCGTGCTGCAGCAGAACCACCCCGCACCCAGGCCAACCTTTGGCCCACGCAGGCGAGAGGGAACCTTGTCTCCTCGTTGCTGTTTGCAGTATGGATGATCCTGCGAGGTCCTGACGGCTGTGGATGGGTGGAAACTGCCATCTTGGGTACCGGCGCAGGTCAGAGGGATCCATGCAAAATGCTGCCTCATGGTTGAGGGGGCTGCAGAAGCCCTGCTTGCTTCTCATGTTTATTCTCCTTGCAAACCAGTTTCACTTCCCATTACCAGTGCTTTGAGTTGGAGGTGAGCCTCCAGCAAAGTCCGTAGCCAGGGACTCAGCCTCCTGAGCTCTTGTCTTCAGCCTCCCCAGGAAGGCAGTTTGACCACCAGCCTTTTTTTTTTTACCGGGGAGATGCAGGCACAGTCAGTGAGCTGGGGAACCATGCGCAGAGCACAAGCGGAGGAATGCAATGGTCACAATCAAAAAGTCTTAATTTGGCCAATGTGTTGTGTCCACTTCCATGTCGGGTCCAGGACTGAAATAAGCATGATGATATTTGGATCAGGACTGGGATATACTGGAAAAAGTAAGCTGTGAAAGCTTACAGATCTCTGTCTCCATTAGCCAGAAGTAATGTTCTCACCATCTCATTATTTTCCCTCTTAAAACGAAAGCAACACATTAACTGTGGGAACAGGGAAGGATTGTGTTAGAGCAAGACAGAGCTGGGCAGAGAACTTGAATTGGTCTCACTTATGTGTAACTCAGATGCTGTGGGGGTTGTGGCCTGGGGAAGCTCTGTATGGTGTAGTCCGGATCAGGCCCCAGGTTTTATGGCACATCTCAAGTAAGAAGGGGCCTTAAACTTAAAAAAAAATGCTTCACTTTTGGTCACCTCTTCAGGAAGACTGCAAGGACCCACATCTGCCCTCAAGCATGTGCATCTCCCACCCAGGAGCCCCAGCGAGCGGGCACAGCCTGGCGAAGGCTGGAGAAGGTTGCGATGTCAATGAGAAACATCTGGGTCTGTGTTCTCACAGATGTTGCCAGTTGTGTCTGGGTTGTTAGCTGCACCTGGGCAAAGAAGAAAAGGAAATCCCCGGGTGGTGTGATGGATTTTGCAGACCCGATGAGGAGAAGGCAGTTAGGCACCACTTGCTGACAGTCCCTCTGCTATGTACTCAGGTGGCTTACGGACGTTCAGGCGATCCAGGACCCACATTTTTTTTCAGCTAAGAAAATGTGTCACGAACTCGTCACGTACTGATTATTTTACTTTGGTGGCACATTTCTAGCTTGGCTGGTGTGGGAGTATTGCAGATGAAGGGCACATTTGTTGGCAGAGCTGAGCATCCCTTTTCCTCGCAGCCAGGCAGAGCAGGAAGAGGGAAGGGCTGCCAGGGCAAAGCCCTGAGCGTAGGTTGTGCTTGTGCTGTGGACTCTATTGATGTTGGACAAGCAGAGTTGTTTCTCATCGCCCATCTTTAAAGCAGGGGTTATGATATTCTTGTAGCACAGCCATATGCTGAGGGTGGTTGCATTCACGTTTTGGAGGTGCTTGGGTCCTAGGGCAGCGGTTATAACTGTGGTACCCGGATGGTTACACCAGGATTGAAAAGGCTGCATGGGGGGAGGGATGGAGGCTTGTTTAATAAACATTATCATTGAGATTTATTCTGAAGAAACAGTTGCCAGATTTTTTTTTTTTGTGAAACTTGGATGAACAGCTGAAAGCAGTGTCTAGGAACCGTAGAGAAAGAAACGAGAGGAAAAATTTGGAGTAAGGTAGATAAAAGTGAGAGATAAAAGAAATAATGCAGGGAAGGATGAGTAATCGACATTCTTGGAGTCGAAGCGCAGGCTCTGGCTTCCTTCCTGAGCAGTAAAATAAAATTAAAAAAAAAAAGTCTTTAGAACAACAAAACTCTGGACGCGCTGGTTTCCTTCCTGACAGGCCCAGCCTCGTGGTGTTTCGATGAGTCCTCATTGGCAACCGGGGCTGATCTAAAGGCCAAAGGCAGAAAGATTGGGGGGAAGGGAGAGGGATTTAACTCTTTGAGCCCTGCTGCAAGACCAGAGATCTGCTTTGTGTGGGTTCCTTTTGCCGTGGCTGGAGCACGAACAGTGTTTGTTGTGGCTCAGAGGTCTGAGAGGCGATCCAGATGCTTGGTCATAGCCAGAGTTAATGTTAAAAACCAAAAGTAAGTATTTTTAATCCTTGTGGATAAGATTCCTTGGACTTGGCATGGCGTGGCATGGAACAACACTACGGATGAGCAACGCGGGAGTGGATCAGCAGCTCTTAGTAGGAAGCCCTGACGTGCCACTGTTGCTGTCTCAGGGATGCTGGTTTAACTTGTAGCACCCAGTCTACCGCAAAGTGCTGCTCCAGTGTCTTCCCTTAGCGCGCTTCCCAGCTGGGAAGGAGCTGCCGGGTGCACGAGAGCCTGTTGTGCCCCAGAAGGCTCCAAGCGGCTTGCAAGGAGCCAGGAGTGTGGGAGGGAAGGCTGCGTGTGTGCTAGACAGGTTGAATTGCTTGGGGAAAGCTTGTTTTGCAGCTAACTCTCTGAGGCTCGCCGCTCTCCGCAGGGTTCCCCTCTCTGAAAGGTCGAAGCTACTTCTTAATTCTCAGCAGCTGACAAAATATTTATTTTCAGGTACTTAAAATATTATAATTTGAAGTGGAGTCCAGGGCCCTGGCTGGAACTCAGCTTTTGTACTAACAGCTTCAGTGAAATGCCTTTTTCCTCCTACAAGTTGCCAACAAACGCTTGGAAAATAATTGTGGGACAGTCATCCCTTTAGTGAGCAGATCAAGAAGATTTGAGACTTGCCAGAGACTTTCAAAGGACAGGCCAAAGGTTCAAGTTGTTGCCAGTTCTATTTGTCTTAGCTTTTATACTTACTTTTGTGCCATTAATTTCATCAAATGTCTGTGGGTAAAAGGCACCCAGCAGGCTGCTGCTTTTGCCAAGCTCTCCGGGTGTGCTTGGACACCTCTTGGGAAATAAGCCCACCTTTTTGTTGAGGGAGAGAGATTAATCCCACTGCAGCTGGAGCAGAGAGAGGCTTGTGATGACCTGACATGGAGCCGGCCGCCCCAGGGGATCAGTATCCATCAGCTACTGGTGTCCTTTCTGCAGCCCTTTTTAAGGGGATTTTGCAGGGAGATGTGCGTATGAATGATGGTCCCTCAGTGGTACCGTACCTATCTGACCTACAGAGACCCTATAGAAATAAGGTGGCCACGCTGGGATTTTGTGGAAGTCACGGAAATGAGGGCTCAGCAAGAAGGAGAGGCGAGCAGAGGCTGGGCAGAGGGGAGCCCAGCACCCTGGGTCCTTTCTTGGCCTGGCTGTTGGGCCCTCAGGATAACTATGTGTTTTTGGGGATGCTGGCAGGTCGTTCAGTTGATTTTGGTAGGCAGGGCATCTCTGTTGAGCTCTTTGCAAGGGCCAGCTCCATTGGCACTGTCCTCTCCTGGGGATCCTGCACCAAAAAAAAAGCAGGGAGGCGGCTGTTTTCTCAGCAGGATCCCTGCAAGCAGAGCTTCCCTGCCCTTCTCTTGCACCGCAAACATCTTTTTCTTGGTGCTCCCGTCGCTGCCTGCATCCTGACAGCTGCTGTCCTACCCTTTCTGCCCCAGCGCAGCCAGCCAAGCGCGTTAATTTTTCGGCAGAAGTGTTGTAATAATTAGGCAGCTCGTCGGAGGGTTTAGCAGTACTTAACCAGATGTGAAAATACTGGTCCCATGGTCCCCGCTCTCTCGCTGGGCTCCAGCCAGCTGCCTTTTCCCGCCTGCTCAGGTTGCCCAGAAAAGGGCTGCAGGAGATCTCCCCGCTGCCCCGGCTCCTCTTGCCTCCCTTCTTATGCTAAACACTCATTTGTAAACGAGAAGGAGGGAGGGTGGAAATCCTTGGGCTGTTTGGGAGAAGAGCAGCGGAGAATTAAAAGCAGACACCTGCAGCGCTGGGACTTAAGACCTCCACCATTAACTCTTCCCAGGGCAGCATCCCGCAGTCTCGTGGCCCATCTTTTGGTGCCTGGCAGGGCTGCGTGGTGGGATGTGAGGGCTAGAGCGGGTGGTGGTGCTATCCGGGGCTCTTGGTGGCTCCCCATTATGCATAGTCTCCATCAAGTAATATATATCTCCAAAAAAAAGTTTATTTATATGTATACACATTCTCCATCTTCCCTGCTTCAGTTTCCCTCCCTGTGGGGATGATGCTGTTTCCCCATCGACTGTGCTCTATGAGCATTTACACGCAGGGCAGTGTTATTATCGCTAACGCGGTTATAAAATGAGGTTGTAGTAAACTGTATTGTCTGCCTAATCCATATTAATGGGAAAAAACTGTTGGAGACAGGATATGGGCCTGGATGGCCCTTGGACTGAGTCATTCTGGCAATCTTTTCATTTCTGTGGTGAAGTTTTATAAATACACACTGTCACTGTATATTATGTTTAAAAAAATCTATACACAACCTATAGGTTTATGGTTATAGAGAGAAAAGACGTATTAAATCAGCAAGACCAAGGGAACAGACAAGATATAAAAATGATACGGTATTATGCTAGAACTTATTGAAAATCCCCACACATCTTTTTTTTTGTGTAAACGTTAAATTCCTTTCTGTGTTCTGAATTTGTTTCCTAATGTGTGTCACGTACCAGAATGGTAGCATGGACACAGTTGCAAATACGGTATGTGTTTTATTGTGAGTGTTATACTGCAGAGTGGAGGAAGGGTGTTGAATATTGCAGTCAGTTATATACAGCTGTAAATGGGAGCTACCTGCTGTTCTGTATACAGCGAGCTGCATATTTATTAGTAAATACCAGTCTAGGTAAAATAAAAATGAAACAGGAAGTTGCATTAAAGACTCCAAGGTTTAAAACTAGTTTGCACAAAGCTCCTGGGATCCCACTGCGGGGAACGGTCCTGCATTTTCCAGCATTAAGTCTTTTCCATCTGATTTTTCTAGTTCTGTGAATTTGAAAGCCTCCGCTGAACTTGCCCGCTCATCAGTTTGCGGAATAATCCATACGTGTTTCAAATAGGGCTGGAGAAATTGCGAGTCGGCTCCTTTCCTGATGTGGCTGCAGCTGAACACATCAGGGTGGCTCAGATGGATGAGATACTGCGGACCTGTGGTTTGGGGGAACAGCGGAGGCACGTGCGTCACACCCGCGTGTGCATGTAACGTGCAGAGCTGCTGGCGGTCGACACCTGCAGCAGGAAGGCCAGGTTGCAGCAGAAAGCAAACCCTGCATTTTTTGGGGGGCTTGCAGGCATTCCAAGTGACAGACACCTCTCTGGATATAAAGGCATCAGGGCAGAGCGTGGGCTCTGAGCAATGGCTTCTGAAATACCCGAGTGTTTAACCTAGAGGGAGCTCTCTTACATGAAGAATGAGACTATTGGCACAGCCTGCCTGAACAGCTTTTAGCCTGTGTATCTTCAGCAAACTTCTGCCTCCTGCATCCTCGGCTGGCGCCTCTGGGTACCACATTTCCCTGGGCTGATGTGCGGAGGGCTGGAGAAGTCCTATGGGTAACTTTTGCCCTCCCAGCTGTGCAGGGGCCAGAGCAGGAGCCTCGCTCGATCTCCAGAGGTTGTTTCTTGTGGAAATTGATGGAGGTTTCTTCTGGTGACAGCATTTCTTCTATTTCTCCCACTCCCAGTAGTGCCATCACACCTTGCAGACGAGTTGCGGCTGTTGGGGTGCCAGGCACCTGCTCCCCGCTCTGCTGGGAGGAGGAAGGGCTCCTTGGTGAGGAACAGTCTTTCGTTGGCTGCTGAGGGTGCTGTTAGCAGGCTGATTCACTGCAGAGGTATTGATGTGCTAGTCTGGGGTGGCTCAATCACTTCCTTTGGGTCTCTCCTTTTAAATGGCTTCATACCGCTTCCTCCTCCTCGGAGTAGCTCCAGCTGCCTGAATGCAAAGCTGTGATGTTTTGGGGTTAGAGGAACTGGTATTTCCTTTCCTGGAAGCTGGGAGATGCTGGAGGTGATGCAGGCAGATGATGCAAGAGTGCTTCCCCAGTGCGCAGACAGATCCAGCTCTGACCTAGTGTGAGCCCTTCAAACCCCATGGGTCCCGCTCCTGCCAGGTGTGGGAGCTCACGTCTGGGGCTGGAGGAGAGCCCCGGCTCCTCAGGGCTCCAGGGCAGCGCGTCTCCAGACACCACAGCGCAGCAATGAGAAGTGCGAATGAGCTGACAGGAAGCTTGTGCACGCAGGGCAGCAGGGCAGAGGGGACGCAATGGCAGCGATGGCAGCTCTGCACCTCCAGGCCACCCACTGATTTAACAGATTGAAAGAGAAACTTGCTGAAGTGGTGGGGCAGAGGTCTTAGTTGACAGTGCCTGAGATGTCATTTAAAAGGAGGACTGAGCAATTCTTTCCTGGGTGCGGAAAGCTCCTATCTGGGAACAGCGGGCCCAAAGGAACAGCTTGGCGGTGCTGGGATCAAGCTGGAGGGATCGAGAGTGGTGATGCTGTGCTCTTCTTCCATCCCGTCCCCTTGCCATCCAGGTCCCCGTGGCGGCTGCGTTTGCCCCGGCAAGTAGCAGGAGCCCGGAACCCTTGCTGCTGAGGGGCTGGTGGTGTCTTTGGTGGGGAGCCTTTCTCCCCAAGGCAGCTGCCCTGCCACTGGCATCTTCCTAGTCCCAGGGCAAAAAAAGAACCACCTCAAAAAGCAGAAAGGGGAGGTTTGTCCAGCCTGGATGTACCTATGGAGAGCATGGCTGGGAGAAGCCGGGAGCTGAAATCCAGCTTTCTGTCCAGAGCAGGCTTTCCCAGTCACAGCCCAGTCTTTTCTTGGGGCCTTTCTAAGCTGCTTGGCACAGTCTGCCTGCCTTCCCATTCGAAGAGGCTCAGCAGTTCGAGGGACAGAGGGGTCTCCTCTCTCTTTTGCAGCCTCTGCCTTAAGGAGTTTGCTTTATGAAGGTGGGTAGGGGTCTGGGGTGGAGGAGGAGAGGAGGGGTCCTTTCCCCTTCCGCACGCTGCTGGCCAGGAGCTATGAGTCCCCAGGTCTCTGGACCTGTTGACTGACAGCTTGAAAGGAGGGCGAGGGAGTCTAGGTGCAGAAAACAGAAACGCTGGAGTTTCTGCAGGAGGAAGCAGAGAGATGCTGGCAGAGCCTCTCCGCAGAGTTTTCATAGTGGAGTTCCTGGAGAGCTGAATTCAGCCTTTCAGATACCTTGACCCCGGCGTGCAGGGTTGGGGTGACCCTTCTGCAGCCCCACCATCCGGGCTGCTTTAAAAGAGGGCTGCAGAGAGGCAAAGCCGGGGCGGGGGGGGCGGAATTAAGGGCAGATGGAGTAGGACAGCATATGTTTTCCTGTGGGTGCTTTTCTTTTTGTTGCCTTTTTTTGTTGTTGTTGAATGAAGGAGTTTGGGGAAGGAAGGGGCATGTCTGAGGGTAAGGAGCTGAACGGGAAAAGTGGTTGCAGGGAAGAAATGGAGAACTAAAGCACCTTTTAAATCTAATTTTTAAAGAAAAGCTTTGTGCTAACTTTTTGTGTGCCTTCAGTTTGTAGTGTGGGCTGTGTTTTTCCAGAGAGGGCAAGGAGAAGTGTGAGCAGCAGAGGCACGAGAAATTGTTTTGATTCAACACTCCAATTTGGCTTGAAAAATGCCAGAGGAAAGCAGCTGAGATTGGAATAAGCACTTTCCTGGGGACGACTTCTCTCTGTGTCTCAGACGGTGCCCATTCCTTCCCCTAACTCGCCATCTTTGCTTTGCTAGCGAGCAGATTGTACCTGAGCCTCCTAGTCCATCCTTCTCTTTTCCGAGTTGGCACAAGGAGATTCTGGGAAGCAGCTAATTGAAAGAATATCCCCCCCTGGATTTCTGATGAGGTTAGAGGATGTTGTGGAAGAGAGAGCAGGATGAGTAGGCACACCTGTTTTCAGGGTCGCAGCAAATTTCTCCACATTTGTGTCCAGACCCCAGCCCATCCCATTTCTGCCTTTGACAGGAGGAAGCTGCGCAGTTGAGTACACCTCTCAAGTACTGTCCAAGTGTGGTTAGTAAAAACAACCCGTTACTCTCATGGTTAGCTTTAAAGAAGTCTGTTAACACTAGGAAGCAATGAGAGAGCTCAAAGCGCTCTCCCTTCAGGGCTGCTTCCCAAATACTAGAGTGACAGACCAGTCCTCACAAATCCTGAAGTAGCAGATATTAGATGTAAACTCCTGCAGTGAGGGGTCTAGATACCCGAATTGTGCATTTCAAAATTATGCCAGTGTTGGTTTGATGTTTGTCCCGTGCCTGTGGATGCAGACTGGTTTGGGGTTGTTGACTGCAGCACATTATCTCGGGCTCAGTCGTCCTGGGTGCCGGATGATCTGTTGCATGGGAATGGTTGGTGCCAGGAGAGTCCTGAGCTGTGCTGCGGCCGAGGGTCCTGCTCGGCCAGGAGAGTCCAGGACTGTGGATGTCCCTATGCAGCTGAAATGCTCCATCTCCTCTTCCTCTTACCCTTGTGGTCCCAAGTCCGCAGGACCAAGGCCTGGCTACAGCCACCTTTTTATTTTACATCCAAGTTTCTGGAGAGTGAGTTCCGTGCAGGTCTCTGCTCTTTGCTCGACACAAGCAGCCCTCCTTGTGCGTTTGACCTTGTACAGAAAGTGAGTTTTATTTTTATGAGCCCCCATGGGAGGCGGGTGGCTCCCCTGGGGCAGAGCAGGTCCTGTGTAGGGTGGTGTGGAGGCAGCTTTAGGGGATGCTGGTTTCTCATCAGTAATTCCCAGCTGTTTGGAGTGAAATGCTTTTGCTTCTGAGGAATTTCTTGGAATCTCAAAGGGTTAAAAAACCCCTGACACTTCTGAGTTGTACCTGGCATGATCTTCCCCTTCTCTTTACTCCCTTCCCCTCATTCACTCGTCAAGGGAGAGTGTTGGCCCACGATGCTGTAGGTGTATGAAAACAGGCTGATTTACATTAAAGGAATTTGCAGTGCTCCATGTTGTCACCAGTAGCGGTCTCACTGCTCGTGACATGGGGATGAGAAACAAACTGCTCTTCTGCCCCATGCGACTCTGCCTTTATTCCTAAAGATATTAGCAGTGCAGAGAAAACCAGGAGCAGCGGTCTGCAGGGAAAATGGAAAGGGCTCAGTACCCACAGCTTGCAGAGTGAGAGCGACTCGAGACATTGGCTTTGGGTGCTGGAGCATGGGAGGTGGTGGGAGTGTCTGTAGGAAATGGGAGCAGGGATGAAAGGTTTGGGACTCAGGAGGATCACTCTTGCAGCCTGAGACTGCTTTCAGAAAGCGTCCTGGGCCTTTGGTGACCGATGGAAGTTTGCCGTTCCCTGCCTGAACCCGGGCCTCGCCGGCTGCGTTGTTGCCATCCCACACTCTGCCCAGCGGTCTGGGTGGCTCCTGGCCGAGGAGCTGGGATGCTGCTGGTTGCTGTCCATTACCTGGTGGCCCCTTTGGGCCCATTTGTGATCCTCAGTAGGTCGTGACCCCCACATTGAGAGGATCTCTGCTTTGGATCAAGGCTTGCCGGCGAGCAGACGGGTGGCCAAGCCCGGCCCAGCAGAGCCAGGCTGCGAGAGGACAATCAGGACTCAGGCAGCCCCAGCAAACCGACTTTGCAAAAGCCTCCCTGTCTTTACACAGGTGTGTGTTCAGGTCCCACCTAGACTTTAAATTTCAAAGGTCCTTGCCTGGTAAGTCAGAAGAGATGTAACTTTGGCTTGCAAACTTTGGGCTTGATTTAAATGAGGGCAGGACTTTAAAAATAAATGCTTCTTCCCCTGCTTCCCTAAGATAGATCCAGGTAGGATGTGCTTAATGCTGGCTTAATGCTCCAGTTTAAAGAGATAATTTTGTCCAAAGCCACCCTTCTGGAGGAGCCTATAATTAGCAATTAAAGCACAAAAAATATTTCCAACGGGTGACTCCTAAATAAATGCTTGTCACTGCTGATCAGAGTTGGTTTATTTCCATGTGTGTTTTCCTTCCTTCTTTTTTTGTATAACTTACGGCCCTGTAAATGCTCAGCAGCTGTTAATATGATTCTGTCGATACGTTTACCATGGTGATTTGGCTATATTTGGCGAGCGTGTGAAGAAATCACTCACTGGTTAGAAGGAGGAAAGACAAGCTGTCGATATCAAGGGAGAAATGCTAATAACCCCGATGACAAATCATTCCTGGGAATCTCAAAGGGTTAAAAGAAAAAAGCAGCAGCACTTCCCGGAGAGAGGGGCCTTGGCAAGTGAAGATGACTCATCAGGAGCTGCAGACACCAGCTGTCATCTCCAGCTCCTCCTGTGCTTAATCACTTCACTTTTCTAAAGAAATATTTTGTTCTAATTCAAACAGACCTGTGCGTGTTTGTTTTTTATGAATTATTTACTGGTGAGGAGAACCTCTTGAGGTATCCATCTTCACTTAGAAATAAGTGGACACTTGGAGCCTGCTGCAGCACTTTAAAGCACACAGTACCCTCTGTGATGAGCCTTCTTTTTTTTTCTAAACACCCACTTAAATCCAGAATAAACCCCAGAAAGTCAGCTCTGGCACTGGGATCCTTACTGGAGGGAATGCACACAGAATTTGTCCTGGCCTGATTGCTCTCTGAAAGACATCCCTGCTTGTCGGCATAGGGCAGTGATGCTCTGGGTGACCCTGTGCCTGCCACTGGTTCCCCAGCATGGAGGTGGAGACGTGCCCCCATACCTGATGTGCTCCTAGGTGTGTTCCCATAGCAAGGTCACCGTGCACAAGGCAAGCACGTGAAGGCACTTGTATGTGCCACTGACCACCCTGCTCTGGGCACTGATGCCCTCCAGCTCTGGGTGATGTTTCTGTTACTTAATAAACCCAGGACCAAATTCCACCCGGCAGTCCTTGGCTTCTGCTCTTTGCACGTTTGTAGCTCTTCCAGTGGCAACAAGAGCTCATATGATATTTTGCAGTCCCAAAAGGTCTGATCCAGCAGCCGTGGAAGTAAATAAACGGAAAAATTTGCACTAACTGGACTGGGCATCAGATTAGTCCCTAAATGTTAGCTGATCTGCTTTGGGGTTATGACAGACAAATATTGCCCCAAGGTTACTGCTACAGGAATAATCGATCTACCCGTCTTGGATACGTCTAGGCTGCCTGTCATCACCGTAATATCTAAGTGAGCACTACCTTGCAGGAAGACTATGTCTGACCAAATAAGTTGCCTTTTCTTTGTGCGATCTGAGAACAGAGAGTGCAGTTTTCAGCATATTTAAGGTAATTTCTATTTGACACTTATCTGCTCTACAGGATATTGCTACTTGACTGCAATGTCCTTATTACCTACTTCTTATATTTCATTTAGAATTCTTTTTTTTAAATTTATTTTTTTTTACTAAATAAATAATGTGATCTGTAAATACATGACTTGCTCCTCAAAGCAATTTAGACAGACAAAGTGCCTTGACTGTGATTTAGCTTGAGTGGTTTAAGTTGCACACTTACACAAGCTTCAAAATGACAGGAAAGATAATCCCATCAGGCAGTCTGTAAAACAGAACAAGCCTTGAGAAGAGTTTTCTTGTATACAATTATGCTTAGAGACACAGGATGGGAATTCGGGACCTGGGGAGGCTGAAAGAGGCAGCTGGTTGTGTCCTAGGCATTTATCTGCACTAAGGCCTCTTGGTGCGAATCACCGCAACCTATGGAAGCTGGAAAGGAGATGGGCACAGCCTCATGGAAAGCAGCTCTGGTGCCCCGTCAGCACGGGTTTGGGGAAAGGGGCTTTGCATCAACACTGTCTGTGGACGCTGGCGTGTTACAGACGTGATAGGAGCGTGCTGCCTCTCCTCCATCCCATGGGTTATGGGCAAAGGGGCACATTTTAGCCTCATTTCAGGGATGCTTTTGTGTGAACGAGAAGCCGGCAGCCTGCCAGCTGCCCCTGAGCAGCAGAGACAAAAGTGCCGGAAAGTCTCCTTTGTGCCTCATTTCTGTTTGGAGAATGGGAACGTCCTCTGGAAAATACGATGCATGAAAACAATTCCTTTACCCAAATCAACAATATATTTGCTTTTGATTCTTCACTTTTTTTTTTTCTTTTTCCTCGCAGAAGACCCTTTAAACAACACTTTTTTTAAGGGGTACTTTTGACACCCAAACCTCTTCCTCCTGCCTCATTCCACCCTCTCCTCCCCCCAGCCCTCACAATCTGCCAGGTTCCCTCTCTGCTCTCCTCCTGGTGCAAAGACAAGACATTTGGGGTAAGAAGTATGCGCTGTATTCATTAATGGCTTGTAAGTTAACAGAATTGAGGACTTCTTTGGGATTTTTGCCACTTAGGATGAACTCTGGGATCCTGCCGTTTACAAAGCAGCGACTGGTGGAAAACACAAGATACAACAACTGAGTTTGACTTCTGAGCCAGTTCCTTGCCTATTTCCTTGTGTGAAAAGTTCCTGACTCCATGTTGATCTTCTTTAGATCATGTTTATTTAAATCAGGATAATAATCTTCCAAATATACCCTAAAATTATATAGCCATATAAATCCTGTCATAATATATTCAGTAAAACTGTCAGGTGATCATTCTTAATGTAAAGTGAGACCTTTTCATTTTCATCCAGTCAGTTAGCACTAAATTAACTCCTTGGAACAGGCTCAGAGTCATTCACTTGAGGAAATACCCCAGTTATTTATTGAATATACAGCATTGCTGCTTGTCTTGGGGCTGGGAGTGAGGAGCTCCTGTCCTTATCCCAGCTCCGATATCCATCAGTCAGGATGCTTGAAAATTCCAATAACACCCACACAAACATTAGTTTTGCTTTTAATCTTGGTGCAGCCATGAGCTGATTCCCAGTGACGGGCTGAAGCCATGGGCTAGGCTGCAGGCAGGACTCCTGATCCGCTGCACCGACAGCAGCCCAGCAGCAGGAATTGTCCCACGCTGGCTCGAGCACCTGGGGGTGTGGGCAGGAGTCATAACCTGGTGCACAGCTGGGGATACTCAGCTGGTTGGCTCCTTGGAGGAGGGCTCTGACCAGTTGGACTGGCTTTGTCCTCACTTGACCTCAGAGCACCTTTTCTAAATCATTATTTACCTTTTCCCCAATCTTGTTGATTCCTGACCCTCAGGGGTCTTCTACACCTCCATCCAGGAAGTGGTCAGGGCACATCATGACATCCATCTCCTCCTCTTGGGACGGAAAGATGCCAGCAGGTGTGAGAGAGGGTTGCTGTGGGGTTCACCATGCATGGCTCTTTGGAAGAAGCAGTCAGGCAAGTGCTGGAGTCCTTGAAGGGTCATCACTGAGAGAAAGACCCCCAAAGAGTGTCAGCTCATCCTTCAATAGGGTGATTTTGTGGAGTGCCTGGTCTGTTACAACCTCCTCTCCATCCCCAAAGAGGCTAGGCCCCCTCCTTTACTCCTCCTCACCCCTCCTGTGGCTGCCAGGCCAGCAGGGAGCATGAACGGTCAGCAGAAGCCTGTCCCGGCGCCTGCCTCGAATCGTGATGGAAAGTGAAGAGCTGCCTGCAGGGGATTCCCTGGAGGACTCCGATATCTTATCAGCACACGCTGTTTAGATGTCCAGTCCCATGACGGAGCAGTAGGGAGAGTTGAGCTTCTTTGCCTGCATCCCTGAGAAGATGGTGGAAATGCCTCCAGAGATGCCCTGGCGTCCTGCCCGCAGCCTGGGAAGCACGGACTCAGCCAGGTTCGGGGAAACACCTTCCTCCTCCTGGACCTAAAGAAAGAGCCTTGCTTGCAGCCGTGTATTCAGCTTGCCAAACACAAAAGCCAAGTAAAAATAAACGAATCAATGAATCAAATCCTGACTGTCCGGAACCGGGCTGTGAGGAGACACACTCATCCTGCTCTTCTGGGAGATCAAATTCACTACACAGATCAAAGAAAGAAGAGGAAAAGCTCTTCAAAAGTCAGGAAACAAAATCGCCTTGGCCTTCCTTTAAAGAAGGAAAGTTACTGGACCGCAGCCTAAAAGAACCAGAGGAGAAAGCATCAAAGGGAAGCTCTTAGTCGCATGTGGCTCTGTGAAAGGTGAGGTCTGCCAGGTACTCAATGCCCAGTTTGAACTGATAAACTTCAGCTCCCAAAAAGCAGCCTCTTATCCTGCCTACAGGAGCTCTGCATCCCCCTCCCCTCGAAAAAATGGAAGATTAGAGTAAGGGAAAAAAGAAATTAAAAGACTCGCCAGGTTTTTTCATAAATTCTTTATAGTCCTGTGGAAAATGGAGGGCTGTTCCCTTTCTTATTTCTTCTTGTTGATGCCTGTTTCAGCTATAGCCAATCCAAAACAAAGAGGGTGAGAGTGGTCGGATCGGTCTCTCCTCAGGAGGGTAGAAAAGAAACGCACTCTCATTTGAGAATGGAGTGTTGAGTGGGCATTGAGTAGCAGGAAGATGTGCCAACTGCAGGTAAGGCAAGAAGTTTGGATCTGGAACTGAAGCCTTTCTGTCAGCTGTTATTTTCCAGCATGGAGGTGACAAAGCAATGCAATAGGCTGCCTAGGGAGTGGGGAGCACTGATTGATGGGTTTCAGGAGCAAATTAAGCAGAATTATTTCAGGAATGTGTTAAATTTAGCTGTTTCTGCTTTTGGACAGAAAGACACAGACAACCTCTGGTTCACCCTTCCACTTCTGCATGATTTTGTGATTCTGCAGGTATCAGGTTCCCACTGTTGAACAGATACAAGATGTGGAGCACTGAGTGCTCTCCTAGAAATGCACTCCAGTATCTGTGGGAGCTCAGTACTGAGGTAACCTGTTGAGTGTGTGGGGGGGGTGCTGTAATAAACCAGAGGCACAGCAGATTAAAGTGCAGGATCAGCAGCTGGCAGCAAAAAATGCTTCCATTGTATGTTTATCAACACGTGGTCAACTAGAAGAAGGGAGAAAGCAGTTCCCCTAGAAGAAAACAAAAGAGGACGCAAAGGGGAAAGGTGTGAACAAATTATGCAGGGGTTGGGAGCGGGGAGCCCAGGTGGAGAGATGGCCCTCATATCTTTCAAGTCTAGGGTCTGCAGGAGTATGATGACTCCAGCCATTTAGTGGGATCACCTGCCCAGAGGACTCACAAAACCAAAGCTGTGATGTGTGGCTGCCTGAGGAGGAGCACCCATTCATAGGTACCCAGGTCTTGGCACAGAGGACACCGGGGCTTGGTGTGACAGGATGTTGAAGCCTTTTATCTCTGTTTTCTTAGTCTGGCTGACCCAGGGCAATTTCGATGCCTAACTGTGATTTTGTGTAGTTTGTTTTAGTTTAGTATGACATTGTTTAGTGTTTAAAGGTTACCTGGGTTACAAATTTTACTGTTTTATTGATTGACTGGTCTTTTCTGCCTTGTTGCTGAAGATGAGAAGGAATTGAGAAAAATGTTCCCGATTCCCCCACCAAACTGGAGTACTCTTCCCTACAGATGGCTGGCAGTTTCCTTCCAGCGGTTTCCTCTGCTACCATCTTGCTGTGTGCAAACACGCATGCAAGGCACGAGCTTCTTCCAGTATTGACTGATATGCTTGAAACTCACATTTGCACACTGCTTTGTATTTCTGCCAGTGCACCTTCTGCTTCTGGATATGTGCAGCAAGGTTTTTAAAAAGCCAGCAATAACCAGCATGATTCTTTTGAGCAAGGTGTTTGTGCAGGAAAAGCAGGTCAGTGACCACAGAAGGATGCTCTGCTTTACCGTAGCCTAAGTATGGCCTTGGCAGGGTTACCTCTGCCATGGAGAGCAAAGCTGGGAGCAAATCTCATGGTAGACAGACCACGTATGTGCATCCACTGGAAGGTGTTGTACTTTGGGGGACTGCGGTACACTGAATCTGTGAAGCAGTAGTTGCAGATTTGGTCCTTTTCTCCTCTTTGAATGAGTGAAGGGTTCCTCACTGCCCTGGGTACTTTCCTTAGCAGTGGATGTGTGTGATTCTGCCAAGGAGGATGCATTGGCCCCACAAAGCGTCGTTGAGATGCTGCTGTCGTATTGCCACTGGCCCCTTTGCTGCATTTATTGATATCCACATTCCTCTGTGTTAGTGTTTTAGCAATCATGGTGATAAACAGCACCATAACAGTGCCCTGTGGGCACCTCTTTCCCTGTGCTGTAAGGTGCTGCCTAGGTACCTGTGTTGCAGGGCATCTCCAGGTGGGAGCTGGCTGAAGGACTTGCAGTTGCACCCCAGCACATGGCAGCTCTGGAGGTCGTGGTCCAAGGAGGCAGGCGGACAGCACCCACAGAGTTCTGCCTCTCGTCTTTCACTCTATCCGCAAAGCGCTGGAAAGCACAAATTCTGCTGAGATTAAGTTATAATTTAAGGCAGCGAACATGTGCTCTGCTGGCGGCTATAAAGATTCAAATCATAAAGTTTTACAGTGGAACGGTTTCTGTAAAAGCATCGTTAGAAAGGGGGAATCGTGCCTTTAATTCTTACGACGTATGGGGCTGCCTGGTTTATTTTTGTTTTAGTGGTGCTTGGTGTGACATGGGGTGGAGTCCCAACCCCATCTTTCCATTTAAAGTCAGGCCTTTCTTCCCCAGGGCCCTGCTGTTCCAGTGCCTTGAGGAGGACTGGAGTTTTCTGTGTTCCACGGGGGAGTTTTGGGATCCCTAATGCGTGCAGAGCTTTTGGTCTGTTGGACTAGCAGGGAGGAAAATGATCCGGTGTGTGCTGCATACTTGTGGTATGGAGTTCAGGGAAATCCAGGCTGAGATAGAAATATGATGAGCATGTTATAAAACGCCTAGCCAAACCATCCATGTCGGGTAAGGGTTGAGTTCGTCAACCTGAGGTCTATGAAGCTGTTGAATATTCTTCCAAAGGATGGACTAGCTTCCTCGTTTTTTCAAACTTTGAAACCAAGTTAGGCCCAGTCATGTCTCTCATCACTGGACTCAAGTTTTTGCACTGTGCAAGGTGGTGTTCTCCACCTATAATGTCTTTGCTCTGGTTGTCTTTGGAGTGGAAACTCGATTGCTTTCAGCGAGCGAGAGCTCCCAGGTTCGGGCTTCAGAAGCGGTCTGACCCAGCCAGTGAAAACCTGCAACGGCTGCATGAAAGGCGAATGAATTAAAACATAATATGAATAATACAGTCAATACAGCAGCCATGAGTTGTTTATTTTTATGTTAAATTCAATGCGTTTTTGTCGCCCTCATATTTTGAATGATCAATAGGCCAAAGATTTTCATATTAACAACACTCAGCTGCATTGTAGAAGTGGGGGGAAATGGGAGGTTTTGGCAGCTGAACAGATGCGTAAGGTTTTTGTCACCTCTTTGGGACACATGGAGAGCAGTTTGAGATTATGAATAAGCATCATAGATACGTACATTTGCTGGAAGATCAGCAGAGAAATTGTTAACAGTATTCCCAGGTCAATGGTTATCTCCAGCTCCCCAAATTAGCACCTATGGCAGACCTTGCTGTGTGGTTACAGCAAAATCTTTACGGGGGGACAAACACACTGCTGGTTACACTCGGTTCATCTTTCAGTTTTATTTATAAATTAAAGCACAGGAACTTGTTCTTAATGAAAATTACTGAGCTCAGCGGTGCATGTGGCGTGTGTGTAATATTTAGGGCTTTGACCCTCGGTGGAGGAATTCTGTTCTGCTGGGCTTTGTGGCCGGACTGCAGCAGCAGGGCTTGACTGGGTGAAACCAAGAGGGGAATTTGGCTCAGCTGTAAGTCAGCTGGGTTTGAAATGAGGGAGTTTTATGGTCCCGAGCCTTCGTTTTTTGTGTGATTCTGGCAAAGAGCTCGAATAGGGCATGGGGAGGTAGGCTCTTCCCAGCCTTGATCCGCAAAATGGAGGAGCAGACGGTTAGCTGGGTGCTGTCAGTACCTTATGGATGGAAAGGAGGCATTTAATCTGTTCCACTGCATGGTGGAAGTGACTTCCTAGCCTGGGCCGGCAGCTGGCAGCTGGCAATATTGCCTTTAAAGCTGAGTGTCATGGGATTAGATTGAGTCCTGTGGCATTATGGCCAAGTCTTGTTCTGCTTTTGAATCCTCCCTTTGCCGAGCCCATAGATCAGCTTGGCTCAGGCGGCGCGGCGGCAGTAACCCGGCATTATTGAACCTGTCCTCCTCGCTCTCCCAGGCAGTCACACGTGCGTCTGGCCAGATTTGCAGGACTCAGCAACGGACGGCCCGGGCCCCACTTACTCAGAGGAGCAGATCGATAACAGAGGCGGGTGATAGATGAGGAGAGTTAGGGATGGATAATCTGCTGAATTTACATGACCCAGGGTGGTCCAGGGAAGGCTGCGGCTTTGCTGGGAGACTTTCAATAGGAGACAGAAGTTGCCTTAGTTTCCAGCTGCTGACTGCATTTTAAAAAACATTGCAGGGTCTGTTTGGGTGGGTGGAGGAAACTGCCAATTGTGAGCAGAAAATAAAAAGCGGCATGTCCGCTGCCTGCCTTCAGGGCTGCATTCCCCCGGCCCCGCTCGGCAGCAGCTGAGCCGGCACTGCAGAAAGGGGAGCCCGTGGTCCCATCCACCCATCTGCCTGTGCCGGCGGGCTCCGTCTCATGATGGAGTTTCAGGGAAGAAGGAAATACTGGCAGGATGGGCAGGATGTGCTTTGAGATATTACAGAGATACGTATTTGGTATAGGTGTTAAATCGGCCGCACTGGCTCACTCAGTAAAAAGCAGAGGGTTTCAGTCCGAAAGCGCTGTATTTCCAGGACCTGGTTAGCAAACACATCGTAAGAAAAAGGACCTGCAGGTGGAAAAGAGAAGCAAAAATCTGTGCTTTTAAAACAATGAAGAAATAAATAATTAATAAATTAATAATTATGATGATGATGATGATGATAATAATAATAATAATAATAATAATCCAGCTTTCCAGTCCCATTGATACTGGAGAGTGAGGTTTTAGGGCTTAATCCTATAAGATGTTGCTAAACGCCTTCTGCCATGAGAACAGAGCATATGCCAGCACCCAGCTTTTGGGGAGGAAACTTCCCTTGAATTGAGGCTTCCCTGTAACTGTTTACAGTGGTGTCTTCCTTTTGTCTTCTTCCGTTTGATCTTTCACAGAAGCATCTGGTCTGGCCTTTGCTGGGGACACCACACTGGGCTGGAAGGACCGCAGGTCACTTCTTCTGCCCACAAGTGACAGCTCTGGTGCCCATAAAACTGTAACTTTCCTGCTGGCTGGGGTGCGCTGCTGACACAAAGCTGACACCGCTTTGATTTAAGTGGTTTAGCTTTTTCTACAATGTGCCTATGTCGTTCGGTCTCTGATTTGGATTTTGTTAAGAAACAATATTTACAAAACCTCAAAAAAAAAAAAAAACCCAAACAACCAAACAGTAATTTGAAATAAATATGTACACCAATACTTTAAAACCCAACCTTCCTCCTTTGCTTTCATCCGTTCATCTTGGGGCTCAGGCCTGACAGCATTCAGCTCAAAACTCTGAAAGATAAGGCGCTGCAGAGCAACTGGAAGCAAAAGCGAGGACAAGAAAGGTGTTTTCAATATGCAGACTGATAAAAGTGCCCAAATTCCTGATAGTAGAAAGTAAAATAGATTTTCACATTTCTTCCCAGTGCAATAATCATGGAAATATCTTTAAAAAAAGAGAGAGATATTATTTTTTTTTAAATACATATGATTTTAATCAAAGTGCGTTTCTTTATTATTTTCCTGAATTAGACCCGAACCCTACAGTTAGATCTATTTTGGGTGCAGCTGATTAAGAATCATCATACTCCCTCCCATTCCAGGAAGACTTTGCTGTCTGCAGTCTTTTCCTCTGTGCATCTAGCTGCAGTGTTGGTGTCTTGGGATGAAATGGTCCTCTTCTGCTTGGAGATGCTTGTCCCTTGTCCACAGGTAGAGAAAGTGTTGCAGAGTCCAGGACCTTCAGGGGAGAGTGGTGCTGGAAAAAATGCAGGACGCTGCAAGCTGCCTGGTGCAGGAGTGCCTGGGGCTGACGCAGGCGTAAAATCGTTCATCAGCTTTGTTTGTGTTTGCTGCTTTGCTGGATATTTTAAGCAATTAGCGATAGGCCGTGGAGGGGTGGTTTTTATGCCAAAGGTCGTACGCTGCCAGGAGAGAGTCTGACAGCAAGGGCATCGGAGAGTCTTCAAACCAAGCAAAAATTGCTGTTCTAATGCAAAAAGATCTTAAAAGGACTGATTTTAAAGGCTTTTTCCAGTGTGCTGCAGGGTTGCAAGGACGGATGTGGGGATGGAAAGTTCTTGGCTGGAGGTGCCCTGCAGCTCTGTAAATTGTCTGTTTGGGTACCCATGCTGGGCGCCTCAGCATCTCCAGTGAGGCCACAGCTCAGGCATTGAAAGGAGCATCCCGGAGGGGGAAAGGAGCTGTGCAAGGGTGCAGGAGGTCACAGCAGAGCTGTGGTACCCAAGGTACTCATATAATGGTCTTGGTAAAACATGTTCCCTCCAAACAAAGCAGTTGTATCGCTACTGAAGCCCTCTGTAGGCAAGGTCTATATCTGAATCCTCTTCAGCACCCTTGGTTGCCTCTCCTTTCTTCCAAGGAAGAAGAAGGAGTGGTGCTAGGAGCCCGGTGTGGATGCATAAGCCCGTACCAGTGAGTGCGGGTGCAGGGTGCAAGAGTAGCCAAGATGTGCTCGTGCTGCAGCAAACCTGTGTTGCGTTGGTGCTGGGAGCAGCTCTCCTCTAAAAACCAGTGGGAAGGCTGTTTTCCTGCATGAAGAAAGAAAGATGCAACAGACCCAAATTGCTGTCTTAAAAAACAACATTCCCAGCAGGCAGATGTTAGCGGGGTTAAGTGGAAGGAGCCCAGAAGAGAGCTCACGTGGGAAGATCAGCACGGAGCAGAGCTGCTTTTCGACGCCCGTAAGGCAGTGGAGCATGGTGCTACAGGGTTTGCAGAGACCCAGGCTCAACTTCAAGGAGGAGTGGGCTACTCTACTGGGTGACAAGCTGCTGTATTTAAAGCAGAGAAGTTTTGGAAAGGCAAAAGTGTTTCAAACAATTCTGTGTAGCAGTGAAGAAGAGATGCTCTCGCACATCTACCTCATCTCTATCCCTTTAATAAGGTACATATCCATATGCAGTCACAGCATGCGTGTCTTCCGTAAAATGGAACGCACCCAGACCGAGGCCTTTGCATGTTTCTGTTTATTGAAAGGGCTTAATACAGGGCAAAGTTCCCTTTGCTTTCTACTTCCTGATGTTTCAGGGAGAAAAATGCCCTGCTGTAGCCTCAGGAAAATAACTGAGCGAATAACTTAAAGGAAAAAATAAAATATCCAGGATTGCTCCAGTTAAGGAATTAGCCTGCCTAGGCTCTGCAATAAAGCTCTTCTCCCTCTCTCCCCATCAGTCCTGTGGCACCCTCCCTGCTCTGCGTTTTAATTCGAGCCTCTAATCTCAGCCGCTCCTGTGATAAATTAATTGTAATGATAGAGGCCCCAGTTACGAGGTCTGCACCGTTTGCTTGTAATCTGAGCGACAGGTTTAGGGCCCGCTTTATTTAAGATGCGAGGGTAATTACATGGGAGTTAGCATATGCAGGCAGGGAGATATGATTCATTCTCCCGGCGACGGCCATGACACAGCTGTTTGTCGGATAAAATAGAGGAACCGTGTTGTTACAAAATGTTCCCCTTATTATACCTCATTAAAAACAAGGCTGCGATAAGTCAGATCTGGCAATGAATAAAATGTATTGCCCCCTGTAAAAGCTGATAGGAGAGAAAGAGGGTCTTCCGAGCAGCCTCAGGTCATTTATTTATTTTTTTGTTCTCTTTCACGCTCCCTCTTCTTTCTTTCACTCTGGTTTTCTGCCTTGCACTGGCTGCTGGAGAAAATAAAAAGAATGTTTTCCCTTGCTTTCTCTTCTTTCTTTTCTTCTTTCTTCCTTTCTTTGAACCTGCCTATGCCCTCCCCTTCTGGGAGCGATGGCCAATGCGGCGGAGTCGGGCCAACGGCAATTAGCGAAGCCTTCTGCGGGGAACAAAAGAGGAGGTTTGTTCCCATCAGCCAAACACGAGTTGTGCCTCTTCACCTTGCCTGAATGCAACAGGCTGAGAGGGATGGGGAGCTCCCTCTCCAGCCCATGGGGCCCGAGCCTTCCCCGACGTGTTATTAAAAAAAAAAATTCAAATAATTCAAAATAATACGAAAGCGGTCCTTTCAGGAGAGAAAAAATATTTTTTTTTCTCTTTCTTTTTACATAACCCAAGAAGCATGAGGTGATTCTCTCCCCTTTTTCATCTGCAGGAAACTGGCAGAAGTTTTAAACAATAAAAGCCAAAAGTGGGAGAGAAGGCCACACATGACTTCTGAGAGCCTCGTTGGGGTGAGATGTGTAGAAAGGGTCTCTCTGAACAGGCGTGCTGAAGCAGATGCATAAATCCATCGCCTCAGAGAGTGCCTGGGCTGGGTTCAAAAGATGGCTTTCGCTCTTTCACCAGCGTTTTTTGCTTTGCGCACACTTTAAGCTGTCAGACTTTGCATTGGAAGCATTCCTGCTTATTTATTTATTTATTATTGCGTTGCCCTAAAGATACAATGTTGACTTTTGTTTTTTTTTTTTTTTTTTAATTTATTCCTGGGAAGATTGAGTTGTTTCGAAGTAGCGGGAGCGGTGAGAGGTCTTGCTGGCTCTGGAGGGCTGTCATTTGGGTGAGTGGCACCAACCAACGAGCAAGGCTCGAGGCAGGCAGCTGTGGCCTTTTGGAGCTGTTTGTATGGGCTGCATTAAACCAAATGACGTGTGTCTTGGTTTTTCTAACAATTTTTTTTTTTTTTTAACTCTGATCAATACGTTCAGCTGCCTCTTCTCAGACCATTTGCTCCTCTCTTGCGTATGTTGCTCTTTTCTTCCCACAATAGCTGAGACGAATGAATAAGGCTGATTGATAGATTGGCTGGTTTATTTTTAACTTAAGCTATTGAGGGAGATTTATAAAAGCATCATAATTTCTCTCTGGCTGGATATTTAAGTTATAAACACTGTAACATTTGACTAACAAGATACTGAGCTGCATTCAATTTAAAAATTAGATTCAATATCTTAGAAATAACTTTTTGAAGTACCAGACACAGCAAATTAGTCACTTTTTAGGTTGGTTCCCTTGGGAATAGGTCCTATTTGTAAAAATGTGTATCTGGTTTGCATCCAAAACACCAGATTTTCAGAAGGGTAGGTCGTTGCTCACCTGGGTTACTGGCCTCCGTGCTGTACCCAGGCCCTGCGCTGCCATGCGGCCGGCGGTGGGTGTTCACAGTGGGCTCAGGAGTGATGGTGACAGCAGAAGGCATTGCAGTACCATGGGGTATCACCATGCTCTTAAACCAATTATGGACTTAGGACAATTGAGCCCCTGGCAAAGAAAATCAGATCCCAGGGTGTAACCTGCATTTATAGAATCATAGAATCATGGAATAGTTAGGGTTGGAAGGGACCTTTCAAGGCCATCTAGTCCAACCTCCCTGCAAGGACCAGGGACATCTCTAATCAGATCAGGTTGCTCAGAACCTCATCCAACCTGGCCTTGAATGAATTCATGTCCCGTTGCTGCTCATGGCTTCTCCCATGCCAGCCAGAACAGGCACGGGTAATGCCAGGTCTTGTCTGGTAGTATTTTAGTGGAAAAAGTGATTTCTGGGTTAGGGGCAGTATCAGCTCACAGCAGTAATTGTGGTACTGGTGGTGTGGACCTGCTGGGCTTTACAAGCCCATTTTAGCTGTGGGGAGATCAGTGCTGTGCACTTGCGAAGAGACGATCCTGTTCATATCTCCTTGCTTCAGGGACATGGGATGTGAGGATGAGGAAGCCTCTTAAGACAAAATGTACCAGGCAGATGTGCCCTCATGCAAGAGTCTACAGCAACTTTCAGGATGAGACTAGTACATTTTGAAGGGTGGTGTTGGAAGTTAGGGAGAAGTCAACTGCAGCATAGGCAGCCCTTGGACAGTTTTTCTCAAATCTCTGGGTTAATCACACTTTCCCGCACTGGCTTGCTTGTCCCCTCACCTCCTCTTCCCACTTCTGTATTGATCCTCTGCACCAGTTCTTCTTTCTGAGTAGATCTTGTTTACAGAGATGTAATGAAGTGTCTTATTTCCAAATAAAATCCAAAACAAGCAGGAGTAATGGTTCACAGATTCAACCACTCCCACACTGGTAATTTACTAAAATTAAAACTTAATTAAGCCAGGCTCACTCAAAGGTTTTGCATAATTTAGTAGTCTGTCTTGGATAGCCAAAGAGCTGTACCGGCAAGCAGCTGAGTCAGGAGCCGGGTCTGTCATCCAGCTCTGGAGTCGGAGCTATTACTTGGCACTTTGTACACCTACTTCTTTTTGCTCTTAAGATTTCAGAGTAGGAGTGAGCTGGGATCACTGCCTCCCTTTTACTGATGGGGAAAGTGAGGTGCAGAAAAAAGCAACTCAACAGGCTGGTACTGTGAACAGCAGTAGGGGAGAACCTGATGTCTGCTGTCCTGCATCCCTGTTTATGCATCACATCAGCAATTCTCAAGATCTTTTACAATGTATTATCACACAGTAGCAGCATCTAGAGTAGGACATGTCTCTGCTGAAGGATGCAACTTGCATTTTAAGGTCACATCTCGGGGGAGTGTGTCACCTTGCAGCACAGGACCACTTAGTGTCACTTAGGGATGACAGCTTGGAAGTGTGTGCAGCCAGATCATGGTGATAGCACCCGTATAATTCGCTGCTATGGATTAGGGCTCCTCTGTGGGAGAGCATGGAGCAGCGGGGAGAGCTGCTTCCAGAGATCTTGCAGTCTAGGGAGGGAAGACAGTCAGCAGGAGTGATATCGAAGGGAAGACGGAAAGACTCGAGGTGTTGTAATGGAGGAGCAGCAGAGGTGCTGGGGATCATGTAGGGGCAAAGACCACATCGATGGGCTGCTGTCAGTGTGTGTTAGGCTCTGCCGTCTCCCCTCCCCACGAGGTGCCCTGTGAGAGCCTGCTGTTGGACTAGGAAGAAACCCTTGTCCCCACAGTTACTTGGTCTTTTTTCTTTATTCCATAAAGGGAAGCGACAAGTTTTATAACTGGATCCTCTGCTGCCTCTGAGAAAGCTTTGGAGTGACTTGGTGATAGAAATGCCAAGTCCTCTTTCTGCTCCTGTGAAATGGCATTGGCAGAAGCACCACTGTGGGAGGTGATCCTAGAAAAGCTGGTGGCTAATGTCTGAAAACCACGGCCTAGTCAGGGCAGGTTTGCTCTTCTACTGGCTGGAGGTATCCAACTACATCAGTCCCCTGAGCACCCCTGTGGAGCAGTTTTGGCATCAAAGCCTATCTATCTATCTCGGTTGTCCCACTGGCCAACTGTCCCAGGGACAGCTGGTGGGGACTGCTCAGGTGGGTCACTACCATGAGGCTTTGAAGCCCAATAGGGCTGTAGGAGCATTGTTGCCTTTCTGAAGCCTTTGAGTCATGCTGCCTTGGCTAGTGGAGTTGGCTTCCTACACAACCAGGCATGAGCAGGGCTTACAGAGAAGACATCTCTGTGAGGGGAACACAGAACTAGGGAGGGCGTTTAAGAGGGAAACAGTGAGCTGCTGTTCAGCTGAAGATGTGCAGAGAAGAGCTCACCTCAAAGGAAGGGACCCTGCAATGTGTCCCTCAAAGGGAAAGGAGCTGCATGACACAACGTCTGGACTGTCAGCACTGAACGAGACACCCAGCACTGGTTTGGAGGGGAGGGACATCAGCTAGTGGAGAGGTTAAGGATCACCTAGAAGATGCTGGCTCAAGAGAAGGGGGAACAGCAACAAAAGCTGGGCAGAGGGGGTGTAAAACCAAAGGCCAGCCCTCCCCTCCCCCTCGCCCCATAGAAATCTATGGGGGGCTGGAGAGGCAGGTAAGTAAATCACGCCGGCCGGCTCCATCACCGCTGGACTCTTCTTTGTGCGGCGCACAAAGGCCTAGAGTGTTTTATTTTTGGTGCGTGCGGTTGTGTTTTGGCGCGCGGGGCCCCCCCAGCTGAGAGCGGGGAGCAGGGCCCCCACAGGACTGGGTGCCCCTTGTCGCTGGCCCGAACCCGCCCCGGCCAGACAATGCGGAGGGTGGGCTGGGGGAGGCTTTTGTCTCCCTGTTTTATACACTCTCTTTTCAAGGTGGGGAGGAGGGAGAGGGGCTGAAAAAGTTTTTGAATTTCAATCAGGTTTGGCTTTGAAAGCCTTTGGCTTTTGTGGCAGGGAGAGGAGGGGAGGTTTACATTTCAGCTGAGCCTGGTGGATGGGCGCTGGGGAGGCGAGGGGGCTGAGGCGGGGGCAGTCACTTTAATGACATCAGTTTGGCTTTGGGGCTAGGCAGCCAAAAAAAGTGTCATCCCAGAGCCTGCTTCTTCGACAGGCACATGGAGAGGGTGTTGCGGGGGGACGATGGGACGCTGCTGCGGCTGCTTTCTCGGTAGCTCCGCGACAGGCATGAAGTCCATCTGAAGTGCCGGGTGTGAAACACCAGCCTGCCTGAATGGCTTGTCCCCACCAAGCACCGGCCACCCCCCGCCTAGCCTGTTCCCCCCGCCTCAGTGGCAGCTTTGACTTGCGTAAGCTGGTGAAGAATGGACCCACCCATGCCTAGAAATCCGCCTCCTCCCTTCCCACCCCTTCTCTCCTTTTCTGAGAGGTGTAATGGAGCAGGGCTTACAGGGAGCAGCTGCCTCTGCCCCTGTGCCTGCCTGCCCCGTGCTTCGCTTTATAATCTTGGGGTGAAAGGGGGGCATGGGGTCCCTGATGCTCCCCAAGATGCAGAGCTCAGGTCTGTTTTTCTTGTGCAGTGCCGCAGTTGCCGCCATGGCTTTGGAAAGGCTTGTTTGGATGGACGCTGCCGCACCCCTCGATCGGGTGCCATGCGATTTCCAGTCTTGCAGCACCGTGACGGTGTGAGGGCAGCACACCGAGACCTCCATGAGCCAGTTCACCTCCCTCCGTGCTCCGCTCACCCCCTTCCCAGCACACAGGCGACAGTGGATTACCCTCTCTGCACAGCCAGCCTTGGCCAGGGAGAGCAGCATCACTCATTCCAGTTTGTCATCACCTCCAGTAACGTGTCCTTCTTGCACGTGGCCATACTGCGTGGCTCTTGTCCCCCGTCTACCCGGTGATACAGAGGACCTGTACCAGCTTCCATGGTTGAATCAGATGGTGCAGATGGCCCTTCCTCTTTTGTTTGTGGCTGCGTTCGACTCTCCCATTCAGCTGCAGAAGAGCTTATTTTCCTTTTGTTTTGAGTAGACTTAAGAGAAACGCAAACTCGCACTTTCAAGAGCAGGTCTCAGCTCTCCTAACATGGGCCATTCAGATGCACATCTCCTATATTAAAAATCAAACACTGCCCTCTTCTCCCAGTTGCTGCAGTTCTGTGTGGGGCAAACTTGCAGTAAAAAATGTGGAAGGGCTCATGGAAAGAGAAGGAATATGGTTTCACAGGATTATTTTCCATTTTTGAGACAAATCCTGAATTCTAGATCATAGATCCCGATTCTCAGGCCATAGAAAGAGTGGAGCATTCTTGATTTAAAAAAGAAAATAAAATCAACAACCTTTGGGTTTTGATCAGAAACATTT
This sequence comes from Chlamydotis macqueenii, assembly GCF_036417535.1. Taxonomy (NCBI): domain Eukaryota; kingdom Metazoa; phylum Chordata; class Aves; order Otidiformes; family Otididae; genus Chlamydotis; species Chlamydotis macqueenii. Next base: position 27,274,957 of record NC_141563.1, read on the forward strand.
TATGTCCCAGAGGTGTGCATGCTGCCAGACCACTGTGCCCTTGGTAGTGAAATAAATTCTTCCTTTTGTGCATCCTTCAGAAGCAGCAGAGCACAGAGATGAGAGGGTGTCAGGAGCAGGTCTTAGCTATAACAAATGGAGATGTCTCATATTCTAAAAATATAAAGAAGCCATCTCTATTCCTCAAGAGTCAGAAGATCCAGAACTTCAGGCCTGCCCCAGGGGCAACACCTTTTCCCAGGCCTCTCCCAGTATAAGTTGGGAGGAATTTCCACAACACAAAGCGTGGTTTGAAATGAGCCTCATTTCATCCAGAATTTTTATTTTAAAGTTATTTGAGTCTGTTAACAAATATGGGCAGCCAAATGAAACCCCAGCAGAGAAGAGCCCAGGGGAGCTCACCAGCAGCACAGCAGCTGCAGTGCGAGGGTACCGGCTGCGTGGGGCACGGTCTCCTTCTATCTGTCCCTGTTGTGTTTGTACATTTTTAAGAATACTTCAGCTTTTCCCCTAAACACTACTTACTAGGTAAAAACGCGCAATGAAAATCATATTTCCTGGAGTAGCCTTGTCATATGTCATTTCTGGTGTGGAGTTTTCTTTGTCTTTAAAACAGTGTCAAAATTCATATTGATTGCCTTGAGAGATACAAAGCGGCTTCTCAGACTCACTGTGGTGCTTGGTGCAGAAGGACATCGTTGGATTTTTCCTGCTTTCAGTCTCTGCTGTAAGCCCAGCACCCTCAGCTGGTGTCTGGTATGGAGGTGTTCGTGTTCATCGTGTCCATACTGTACTGTAAGGGTCTGTTTTAGAAATCAGAAGATGAAAGTGTTGGTGGACAAAGAGGACTCGCCATCCCTTTCAGGAACTTCGCTGTAACCCCAGTGCATGCCTGCAAAGAAAGCAATCTATTACGTTGGGCAGACGTTGCCAGCAGCTGCGGGTGCTGTGTATCCCTCACTTTGAGGAACTTTGGAAACGACCCGGGGTTCTGAGGTAGACAGCATACAGTGTCCTACTTTCCATTCATGTGTCTGTCACCACCCATAGAACTGTGAGATGCAGGGTGGGAGCAAGTCCCCGAGGGTGTTGACACAAGGCTGGCGTGACTTTGGGGGTGAAGGAGGTGCCTGCGCCAGCCCAGGCTGCTGAGGGAGGGCAGGGTGGTGCAGACAAACTCACTTGCACCCAGAGCATGGCCCAGTGTTGCTTTGAAAAGGGAGATTGTCAAGAAAGGGAAGGGTTCAAAAGAGCAACAAGTTTGGGGGAAAGCAGCTGGACCTTAGAAACAGAGATATTGAGATGTTTGTGTGTGAAGCTGGTCATTAGACCCTGAGGGCAGAAGTTGGCTCCTGGTGGGGCTGTGTGGACGTGGTGGCAAGAGGTGGAGGTCAAGGAGGATGTATTCCCCTTGTTTGTACATTAACCTGAACCACAGGCATGGGAGCTCATACTGTGACCCATATTTACGTTCATATTTGATTTTTATCTATTTATCTCTCAATTTAAGAGAGATGGGAGTGGATATCTCCTCGTAGGGGACTCACTTCTGGCTGCATTTACGCCCTCCGAGCCTGCAGGAGGTCCTGGCTCCAGCATCATTATGCCAGGATTTACACCAGCACAGTGCAGGTCAGAATCTGGCCCTGCTGCCCCTCCTTCTCCTTTTAGGAACCTTTTTTGTTTGTGGCTTGCCCACGAGTCCCGTGCAACTCCATTTTGCTTTTCTCTTCTTTGAAAAAAAACCCACAATCTAATTTTTTACTCTCAGATGGATTCCAGACCTGAGGTGCCACTCCAAAATAAAAATGCACCCTCCCTTCCCCGGGTCCAGGGAAGCTGTTTTCCTCCGCAGGTTAAGCCAGTGCCAGCTCCGGTCTCGGGAGATTCCCTGCAACCCCCACTTGCCTCGCTCCGTCGCCGGCAGCTTTTTCATTATTTATTTAATGTCTTGTACCGTAAATAATGGTGACTTTATGGTTATTAGGAACGGGTTAAGGTACATGCGGGCAGCACCAGGCTGCCTTCAAAAGGAACAGGCCCGGCATAAAATGTTGCGATAATTGCTTTACTGCTGAGTGCTTGGTCTTTATTTTGTGTCCGATTTGTCTCTTAAGCCAGCGTAACATTCTCCCCGCTGCAGGAGAATGCAGAGAGCAAATTGAAGGTCTGAGCGTGAACAATGCAACATGGTGCACTGCTGGGTTTTTCTTTTCTTTCCTCTTTCTTCGTTCCTCTCTCGACCTCCCTCCAGTCATCTCTGCTCCCCCTCCCCCTCCAGCCTCCTCTCCCTCTCGGCCGCTCCGGCTCTTCCACCTCTCAGCACCCAGTTTACGGCAGGTGAGATAGGAGGAGGGATGCCAGCAGGTGCTCTTCAAAAGCAAAGAAAAAAAATATAACTACAGAAAGTACCTTCTTATACGAAGCCAAGCATGTCCTTCAGCCTGAAATCCCAAGCATGTGTCCTAACCCAAGAATAATGATGGCTTTTCCGTAGCGCTAACGATACCCACGCACGCAGCCGCTAAGGATGCTCCTGGGTGCCCGCGCCTCCCGGAGGCGGCACTGCAGCCACCCACGCACCGCAGGTGCAGGGGAGCAGACAGCATGGAGCAGGTCATGGAGGCAGGTGTGCTTTTAAAACACAGCTCCCAAGGTGCTGGGGCCTGGGGAGTGTTTGTGTTGTCCTGCCGTACACGATAATTAGCTTGTTAGGAGTAATTAAACGTGGATTTGTGATCCTTCTAAGGTAGAGATTCCCTTTCCCTCTTAATCATGAAAGGCAGCTGCGGTTGCACTGCAGACAATGGGAGCATCTCGGAGCAGGGCAGCCGTGGTGGGTGCATCAGTCATCCCAGGGCCCTGGTAGTTGACCCAGCTCTTTTCCCACCTGTACGCTCCTCCCCAGTGTGAAACCATCTGAATTGCTTTCTTCTGAGATTTATTTTCGGTGGAGGGGGAGAAGCCAAGTGCCAACCCGGCTTCCGTGTGGCACTGCAAGTCTGAGCTGGGCTGCTCCTGTGACCTTGACAAAGCTGCTCAGTTTTCCTGGACCTCAGTTATCCAGGCTGTGAAATGGCACCATTGCCCCCAATCTGCCTGATGATGAGTCTCCATTTAATAACTTTCTGGAAAGTGTTGTACCAGAGGGACAGAGATCTGCTGTGGCGTCTCCTGTCTCTACTGTGCCCAGAAGCCAGAAGAGATGAAAACTGCAGTTTCTCATCTAATCTCTGGTTGTAGAAAAAGTACTGCTTATTGACATGGCTTTGTAGACTCTGGAGGGTCTGCGTCTCCTTCATGATGGAGAAACCTCCTCTGGTTGGAAACCAGAGTTGGTTTCCTCCTCTGGTTGGAAAAAAGTTTCCTAGGCATGCAGTACGTGCTGGAGTGGGGTGATGGGGAGCTGGCCTGTTGCAGAGCAGGTGAATAGCCCTTTCTCCATGTCTTGCTAGCAGTTATGGGGCCAAGGCAGTATTTGTTTTACTAGGAGGAAACAGAGAAAGGGGTTTTGATTGTAAAGGAGTCCACAACCCTCTCCTGGATGCCCGGCCAGGAGTCTTCTGAGGTGTTCAGAATTTCTCTCATTTGAGATCGGACCTTTGTGATTTGCTCTTTCTACGCCTTCCCCACTTGGTATGGAGAATGCAACCAAAAATATCCCCTGGATAGATGTCATCTTTGAAAAAGATTTGATCTGAATTTTGCTCAGGAGTTAGGATTTGGCCATTTCCCCAAGTGCAACAGCTACCCGGCTGAGAAGTCGGTATGTGCAAAAATTCAACTTTTTGCTTTGCTTCCTCTTCCCGCCTTAGCTAGAGACATGATGCTTAACAGGGATTAAAAATGAGAGACTTTTACCTCCCCTGGGCCTCTGGAAAATAGCTTGATTAGCAAATTATTAGTTAAAAGAAGTTATTTTTTTTCTTTGCAAGGATCCAGGAGTTATTTCAATCAGAAAGTGCTAATCATCAATTTAAGCTTAAGAATCAATGGGTTGTAGCCGTGGCAAAAGCCAAATCAATGCTGAAAATCTGACCCATGGATAGGTTTGGTCCCCTTTCTCACACTCCCCACCTGCCTCCCTTCCCCCTCCCCTTGTCCCCTGGAGCAGTGACCAAGTAATTAATAAGGCATAAGGGGAAATATGAATGAATTGGGCTGACCGAGAGAAGGAAGACCAGGAGGAAGGATTTGCTCTGTGTATCTGAACAGCTTTAATTAGCTATTTCTTAGTCTCTTTGGTTTGGTTGCTTGTTAGGGTAATCCAGTTAAAGAGGCTGCCTTTCATCTCCGTTAGACTTTTCTCAGCGGAGAGGGTTGGGTGAGCTGCGCTGGAGCACGGGGTGGTCCGGGCGGGAGGGAGCCGAGGCCACCCCAAACCCCAAATGCAATTGTTCCTACAGGGCTGCCGTCTTTAAAAACAACTAAAACAACCCAACTCCAGTGCAGCCCTCTAGCTAGCCACGAAAGTCAGCGGTAAAATGGCCAATGTGCTTCTCTGGGCTTAATGTGTCCTGTTTTCTGACCCCGAAACGTTTTCTTTATGAAAGGATCAAGTTGGGAGCATTGTCCCAGCGCCTTGAAAAGAGCTGCACAGAATGCTCTTTTGTGTTAAGTTGCCTTTTTTTTTTTTGCCTTTTTTTTTTGAGCCACTGCCTGCTGTGTTTTTTTCCTCCCCCTCCCTTCTGCACGATGGGGGGAGAGGCTGGGACGGACAGTGATACAGACAGAGACTGTCTTGATGAACCATCTGTGCCACAGTGTAATCCAGTGGAGCTGAAAAATTAAACAGCATTTTCAATTAACTTTCTCTTTCTGGCTCTTTTTTCTTCTTTTTCTTCTTGGGGAGAAGTTTTATTTTAACCCCTTGGAAGCCATTGGAATGGGGAGGATCCCAGATGCGGGGGCAGTAAGCACAGGGCAGATGTGAAAACACACACCTGGAATCAGGACAGTGCTGGCGAAGCCCAGCATCCTGTCCGGGGCAGGACATGCTGGCCGAGCTAGCGGAGGGTTAAGGAAGGCATGTAATTTTGGAACGAATGGGCCATAGGGGAACTTCCTCCTCAGTTGGAAGAGTGTGTACTCCTTTAAAAAGTGACAATGGCAGTTTTTGTTTACTCTTGTTGATATAGCCTAGGATGTTCTCATTATCCTGTTTAAGTGGGGTTTTTTCTCTCTTTGATTGTAGCCTCAGCGCTATCTTGTGGCAAGGAGTCACAGGGGTTAACTCTGCATTGTCTATAACTATTGCCTTTTTATCAACTGTAAGGTTTTTTTACCATTCATCTTCACTTCTTCATTCAATTTCCTTCTTCCTTTACCCAAGGAAAGGTGTATTGGGTGTTATTTCATTAAAACTACACCCATTCCACTCCCTGTTTTGTAGATGTCCTTTGTGACCAATTTTATTTGTCCTCTACAAAAAAAAAGGTATTTTCATTCCCCTTGGGAAGAAGGTTGCTCCTGACTTCGGATGGTGGCTGTGATTCATGCGAACACTCCTGTTTGCAGCAGAGGTGTGGGGGCTGGCGTGGGATGCAGCATCCCTGTTGCTGATGCACATGCGTGTTTCCTGGGTGGTGGTTACTGTGGCTTTTTGGGGTAGAACCCTCCCTTTTCTGGTCGATGACTCTAGCTGTCCTAGGTGCTCACTTGTGAGCTCCTCTGCCAAAGGCATTTAGAAAGCCCAGAAAACTGGCTGGCCGGTTATTGAGCTGAGGCACTCAGACAGTTCCCACGGAGAAGAGAGTATTTGCCTTTGCAGGAGGCTCCCTGCGTGGGGTGTGTTAAGTCGTGGCCATCTTTAATTCTGGAACTGTTTCCAGTGATTTGCCTGTTACTGAGTCAGGGCTTTGCTCATCTGTAATCCTCATGGCCATCCTACGCCCTACGGCCTCTTTCAGAAACATTACCCAAGTTTTGCCCTCCAGTCCTCTGGCTTAGTGGTTGCAATAATCCTCATGCTATTTGGCTCCTATAAGCTCCTTTTACAGCTGTAGGACTTCCAGTACTTCACGAGGGAGATGAACATCGTTACTGATTTGTTTTGAAGGAGAAATGAAGCATGAGGAAGCAAAGGGACTCACCAAAGGAATCACCAGGTGATCAGCGTCATGGCTGAGTCTGGTCCATCAGCTGGAAACCCAGGCTGCTCCCTGTTTCCCAGCAGAGTCGAGCTGCTGGTGTTGAGGAGGATGTCCAGCCCTGTCATTCCCACATCCCCTCGCTTGTGTCTTCCCTGGGCCTGGGAACTTGAATTCTCTTACCCTGTGTGCTGTGCACACACACAGGCCGGAGCACCTGGCCCCTCGCTCCTCCAGCTCATCTCCGGCCTCCCCCCTCAATCAATTCAGCACCCTTCCTGAGCCCTCCCAGCTCCACATCCCCCTCCTCCTTAATAAATTCTCTTCAACACTTGCAATGTGGCAGCAGCAACTTTTCTCCAGGGAAGGACCCACGAGGATGTCCCCCGGCCTGTGCTCATATGGGGGTTGCGGAGCTGGCAGAAGGGGCAGCTGCAGAGCCTGGGCCCAATCTTTGTCCTTGGCTGCTGGACTCTCCAGGTCTCCATCCCCAGCCCTGATCTGTGTCCCCAACCCACTGACTCCTGCAGCCAGGAGGGGAAGTCACTGGGGTGCGTGGGTCCCTCCAAGCCCTTCCCTGCAGCTGGAGCTTGTCGCTTTTTGGGCTAGCAGACAGGCAGGGAGAGTCGCCGTTTGCAGCAGCGTCCTGGTGCCCTCTTGCCCCGCGTTGGCCGTGCCCCCTCGCAGGGCTCCCTCCCCAGCCTGTGGCTCCCCGCAGGTCTCCCCCTCCACGCGGGCAGCCTCCCAGTTACCAGGGGCTGCTGCTGGCATGACAGGGGGGAAGAATACTCAGCAAATTGCTTTGCTGCGCATCTTAAAGCGGCCCTTGATTTGATTTAAACAAAAACAAAAGGGGGCTTGGTGGAAAGCAGGGCGATTGGCGGGCGCAGGCCCTCTTCTGTGTCTTGCACACACAGGCTCGCATAAGTGACAGCTCAGTGGGCCGCTGTTGAGCGCTTTCATTGCCTGGCTCAGCCTTTCGCTCGGAAAGCCAAAGTGTCTGTCACTGTGTGTCCCCCCCGCCTTTTCTTTTGCTGTTGCCTTTCTTTCCCTCCCTCTCTCGGCGGAGGAATGGGCAAGACCTTTGCATTCAAAGGGAGGATGGCTCTGTGAGGTCTCACTGAGGGTGGAAATCATTTTAGCAGAGATGATGTTTCTTTGTTTAGGGGCAAATTGTGCCCCTTCTCTGCGGGTCCAGCGTTGCCAGATGCTGTCATCTGCAGGGGGTCCCCAGAGAGGGGTGCGGGAGCCACGAGGGGAGAGGAAGGAAGGACTCCAGTTTGGAGGGGGAGCTGCTGGTTTTAGTACTTTTCAATGGGAGGCAGGGATACAAGGGGGAAACAGAGAAAGGTTTGAAAGATTTGTAGTTGACGCCTGGGGAACTGCATGTGAGCGAGGGCCCAGGGAAGAAGTGCAGCTGGGTGGAAGGAACATGTGCTCCTTCCCCACATTTTGGTGCTGCGAGCAGTTGCAGAGCTGTGGCTCTCCCTGGATGCTTTGGTCTGAGTTTCTGCTGTTGTTTGATGCTGCATTGAATTCCCATGCCGCCTCCACCTCCAGTCTTGACCAAAATGGAGCCCTAGGATGGAATTAACTGGCACCGAGGGAGATGGCTTGGGTATTGCATTTCAATGTCTCTAGTCATTCATTTTATTGGAGCTCTTCTGACCATATTCAGCTCTCATAGGCATGATGGGGCACAGCCTCTTGCTGCTGTCCTTGGAATTGCCACCCGCCACACTTCGTGCATGAATGCCTAGCATACGACAACTCCCTCTCCCAGCATCCCAGGGAGAAACAGGCCCTAAGAGCACCAGTAGAGCCTTTGAGGACATGCCTAGTAGCCCTCTTCTGGTGTCCTAGTAGCCCTCTTCTGATGGGTCGTGTGGGCTCTCGTTCCTGAGGACTCAGAGTGTGGTTGTCTCAGCCCTCCACAGCCAGTTGTCCTTCCTGGGCATGATCCTGCAGTCTCTTCCTTGATGGCAGCAGAAATCCAGTCCCTGTGTGTCCAAGGACACTCCCAGATCACTTGTTTGATGCCGGTACTTTGGGTGAAGATGCTGATCAGTGTTTGGAAGCAGGCAGGGTGGAGCAGCAGGTCGCTGTAACCCCGGGCATGAGGACTGTGTTGTGGAACATGAATTTTGGCATGTGTGCTGCTCCCAACAGTTGTTCTCTGTTTCTCTGTTCCCAGTGGCAGGGTCAGGCTTACCACAGATCTGCTTTGGCAGAGGGGAAGGGAAGCACGTATCTCCCCAGTGAGGGATAAAAGGAGAGCGACTCGTTTGGGTGGTCCGGCAGGGTCCTCCTTCCAGCCCCAGTTTCATACGCCTCAACTGTGCTGAACACTTTCTCCTGGTCCTTTTGGCAACCTCACAGTTAAAAACTTTACCAGTTTCTTTCTCTCTTTTTCCCTTCCTTCCTTTTCAGAGCTGACAGGGGCAAAATAAAGGCTTTATTTTTTTTTAAACAATTTTGTTCCTTCTGGGAGTGATGGAGCGAGAGTGAGTGAAGATTATAGCTCTGTGTGCCGAAGACCTTCATAATGGGGGGAGAAACAGTGACATAATGGGAACCTAATGGCAGTAATTGGCCCTGGTTTTGACAGGGCCTATATCACGGCTCAGGAAAAAAAGAGATGTTTAAAGTAAAAATTTACACAAAATTATACGGTTTGGGGGGTGAAAACGGCTGTTTGGTTTTTATCTCTCTTTTTTTTCCCATTCCTCTGGGGACATTGCCTCGCACTGTGTTTGTGTCTGTGTGTGTTTTCATGTCCATCACTTAATCAAAGTCAGGATGCGGGTCCCTGAGCAAGAGAGCCCTCCGCCCAGCGCCCAGGTTTTTAAAGCGCTGGGTCAGATGCTGAAAGCCGGGGCTGCTGAAGTCTCCCTCAGGAGAGATGGGACGTGGGCACCTCACTGAGATTTTTCCAAGGCTCAGCTATGCCGAGGCGGGTGCCATAGGAAAGCGAGTAGCATGGTGGGGTGCAGAAGCTGGAGCAGCAGAGAGGGGCTGTGGGCAGGGGTATCTGTTTCTCCTTGCTGTCCACATAACCAAGTGAGATCCCTTCTGCCTTTCTCTATCTCCCCTTGTAGGGGCTGTTACAGCCCGTGCATGCAGAGGACAGTGAAAGGGAAGCATGTCCAGGGAAAGGCCTGCACTGCCGTCCCCTTAGCCCTCAGCACACAGCATTTCCTTTAACGTTTGCTCCGATGTTCAGAGAGCAGAGGTCCACAATATCTCACCCATCATCGAACCCTCTGAACTTCCTTCCTTTAACGTAGCCACAGCTCCCCCAGCCTTACTCAGCTCCCTGATAATCTCCCAGGATCTCTTCCTCCTGTGCTCCAGATAATCTCTGCCTCTCGCCAGCACTGCAGTCCCAGGGGACAACGTCCTTTCTTCAACACAGTGGTGTCAGCACCAGCCAGATTAAAACACTAGTTTGAGCTCTGATTCCTTTGCACATTGCATGTTTTGTGTCGCCATACCACAGTGCAAGCTGTGGAATAGTGGTGTGTGCTAATGAACGCTTGTAGACCATAGGGTTGCTCTCTGAAAGCCATCAGCCAGAAAGCGGCCACAAGCCTGGAGATGTGACTGCAAACAGAAGCTCAGAAGCCTGGCACCACGAGCATTTGTGCGTGCCTGTGTGATTTTATATACACTGCTTGGGACAGGGACTCAAACTTGTACAAGACCATGCAGGAGCTCTCAAAATGTGAGTGCATATTGTGGTGTAAGTGTGCCTATCACATACATGGTTCTGACAGCTCAGTGACAAATGGCATTACTGCAATTCAGATCACAAAGCTATTCTAGGAGATACTTAGGTGTTTCTAGAGTGCATTGAGTTACAAATTCCTCTGTCTTCAAGCTGGATTTAGCACAAAGGGCTGCTGGCCTTATGGACAAAAAGGTGTTGAATTGAGATGCCTGTCTGTGTGTTGGTTCGTTGGTTGAAAAGGTCCCGATGCTTTCACTCTCCTGACTCTAGGACCTTTAAGTGAATCTGGTAACTAAGCTCAAGACTTGCCATGCGTATCACCTAGTAGAAGCTGGGCAATATTCTTCAAAGACTGCCCCCCCAAGGGGGCAGCTTGGATGCACAGCATGTATATTTGGCCATGGGAATGGCCGAAGGGGGCTTGTCTTGCCCCCATTCCGACCAAAATGAAACCAGTAGGTTTGCAGTAGTTCAGTTTGAAAGAGACAAGGAGCTTAAAGCGGGATCTCTCAGTGGAAATGCCTGAGGGCTGTTGTTACACCTCTGTGTTAAGGGATCAATAGTCATTTGGATCAGATTGAGCAGAGAAATGACATCTCAGAAAACACCGTTCCCTGTGTAGCTGGGTTGGAAGTGGCGTGCTGTGGTCCAGGAGAGTAACCTGGGCTCACTGGGCACTTGGTGAGCTTGCAGACCCCAGGTGGCCCACTCTAGTGTGACTTTTCAGAAACAAATAAGCGCGTCTCTCCTCTAAGCTATGAGCAGTTGTCTGTTCTTCAACCCAAGCAGCTGAGAGTTGTGACACAGAAGCTCTGTGCTTGTCCACCAAGCCCACACGGAGTCTGCCTGGAGAGGGCTTTTCCTTGGCTCCTGCCTCTGCAGCCATCTCACCCCCCGACATCTCCCAGAGGGGACAGAGAATATGCTTAACTCCAGTTTAGAGATGGGAATGCAAAGTCCCAATGCCTGTGCCACTGGCTGGCTGTGTGGAAGGGAAGTATTTTTAAAATTAAATGCTGAACGTAGCCATAACTCTTCCCTGTGCTTGCTTTGCTTTACTCTGGGGTGCCTCTCTGCCCACCCCACTCTTGTGTGTGTGTGTGTATGAACATGTGTGCTTGTGCGCATGCACCTGACTGACCTTAAACAAGTGTGTAAAACTCATTTGCCTTGCCGGCTCAAAGGCAGCAGAGCTGCTGGGGACCTGCGGGGCAAGGGGAAGGCAACATCTGTTCAAAACCAAACAGTGCCTCCTGCTAAATGGCCTAGAAAGCTCCTGCGAGCGCGGTTCTGGGTGGAGACTCCAACGCTGGGAATGTTTTGTCTGGAGGAGCTGGGATCGGAGGTGGGTGTCCGTGGGGGCTCCCACATCCTGAGAATGAGCCACATCTGGGGAAGTCGTTTGGCTGGTGCTGATGATTCCCCAAGCGCCCTTGGCTTTAATGACTCGTGATGCCGCAAGAAGTGGCGCTGTAACAGCCATTCCATGCTTGGCCAAGGGGCGCGTGCTCTACCCCTACACTGGCGTGTTTTCTCATTCCCACTGGGGACCAGCACCTTCCGCTCTCCAACTGCCCCAGGCAGGGCCACCTGGAGACCCCAGCGCCTTCGGGAAGGGTCTGGGGGATTTGCAGGCTGTAGTAAGGTGTGCCTCTGGTGGCCATCCAGGTGTTTGTTCTGGCTCTGCTGTACCCATGACCAGTACTGGGCCAGCATGAACTCTCCCTGCATGTGGTGGGTTCAGAGGTGCTGGGTGAGCTGGGCTGTGGATGCAGACCCAGGAGCCTGAGTCTGAGCATGGACCTGCTGCTTGCAATGGGAGGGAGAAGGGGAGCACCCTCACCCTGGAGCAGAAGTCCTGGCTGTTCTGATGCCTGAGAGCTGAGTTTTCAGTAAGGATGCTCTGTTGCATTGCCTATAGGAGGGGTGGCCAAGCCCTTAGGATAGCAGCACCGGGCTTGCCTGCTGGGACTTGCACGGGACCAAGTATTCCCAAGTGTGGCCCTGAGTTTGCGACCCTTCTTACTGTGCAGCTAAGAGGCTGTGATGGCATTTGTCCCCCTTGTCCCAGCCAGCTTGCCCCAGATCTCCGTTCAGAAAGGTCCCTGTTTTGGACCTTGCACCCTTCACAGCTTGTAGAGACTGAAGCCATCCTGTCAAGCCTGCCCCTTTGGCCATTTTCAGCTCCGTTCAGAAAGGTGAATTACCATGGGACTTGTCCTGCTGGGAAGCAAACTAGCAATCTGTTTAATCCAGCACCTTCCCTGCAAGAAGTACTCTGCAGTTGACATTTTGGGGTTAATTCCCCTCCAGCCCTTGTCCCACTCACTAATAGACTTTGCTTTAAATCCCCTGGCTGCATGGCAAATCTAAGCCAAGGCTTCCTTGACTGAAAGTTGCCCCCTGCTGACTTGGTGGTGTCCCGTAGCCATGGTGCTCGGTGGCTTTTCTACTGTCCAAGTACGATCATTAGTGTCTGTGGGAGGGTTTTGGTGGACCTCAGCCTAGTTTTTGGTGGCACATGAACACATTGGCAGGGACTCTGTTTTCCCCACCATTGTCAGCCTTAGCACAGAAGGTGAAGCCCAAGAAGGGGCAAGGAGAACGAAGCTGGCCCCATGCAAAGTGTGCACCCGAGCTCTCCTGCAGCCTCTGAGGCTGCTGCTGACCCTGCCAGGTACGTGGGGCTGGCAGTAGGCTGACCCTGCCACACTGCTTTGGTCTCTCAGATAGCAGAGTACAACAGCTGAGCACCCGCAAGTCATGGTGTGTGCAGGCACAGTGTTCTCCAGGCTCCAGCTGTGGGGAAGAGAGACATGGTCATTGCCTGGTGGCTCCTCCGGTGTCTCGATGGACTTTCTCCTCGGCTGCGCTGGTTTGAGGGTCTGCTGCAGCCTCCTCTCACCCTTGCTGTTTCAACAGTGTCCAGATCTGACTGCTTCTGGAAGACAGAGCTGACACTGTTGACCATCTCCCTCTTCCTTCCCTCCTGCCCCTGGTGTGGGTCTCCTTCTTTTGGTGGGTTCTCTTGGTGCTCTCCTGCTTCCCATCCAGACCCTGGCGGAAGATTCATTTTCATGCCAAACCAAGTGGAAAGCCCATGACAGCAACAGCAATGAGATTCATGTACGGATTCGGGCCACTCACAGGGCTCGGTTCCTGCTCAGCTCCGGGTCGCAGCATCCGGTACCCCATCCTGGCAGGAGCCCGTCCGCCGTGCCGGTGGGGAGCAGGGAATTCCCTCCCCCTGCCCGCCTTGCGCAGCGAGCGCTCATAAAGCCGCAGGTGTGGGATGTTTGTTATTTAGTCTACAGCCTGGTATGTGACAGTTTCTTTTCTACTCAGAGTGGTTTCAGATAATTAGTACATTACGATTCCCCCACCTTGAGTGGGGGAGAGAGGAGGGGGCAGCCCACCCTCAGACTACTTGTAATTTCACATCCTGTGTTTTATGGACCCGAACTGTTCGGGGCAGGGAGTTGGATGGGGGGGGATCAGAGAGCAAACAGCGAGTCCTTCCCCCACTTTCACCACCAACCAAACCCTGGGGTTGTTAGGGTGGCCAAATGTTATTTTGCAGAGTTGCAACCAACTTAACCCAGAGATGCTTCTTTGCTTTTTTAAAATCTTTTTTTTTTCCTTTTAAGACTTGAATACCTTAAAACAGGAAGAATGAAAAACAAGATGCTCTTTCTCCCAGCCTGTCCGTGCTCCCCTCTCTCCCTTTTTATTACACGCTTATCGCTTCTTTCCCTCCTGCTTTTGAAATTGATTTCCTTTCCTTTCTCCCCTATTCAGGGCCTAAACGCTGAATGTTCGATATTTCATTTGAGGCCGCTAATCGCATTACCACCCTTGACGTTTTACAGATATCATATTATGGGCGCAAATTTGGCAAATTATTAGCGTTGTAATGTATAGCTTGTCAAAGGTATTTAAGACACTAAGAGCCCTGGGCTTATCGGGGTTAGCAGAGAGCTCTCGTTGAGCTTTTGAAATGCAGAGAGCTGGTTATAAAACACACAGTGACTCTCTTTTCAGCTTGTAAAAAAAAAGAGTGCAAGAGAGAGAGAAAGAAGGGGGAAAAAATATCATCTGTCTATCAGGGGCTTCCAGGGCTGATAACAAGCAAAATTCTTCTCTGTGGGTTTCACTGGAAATGTGAGAAGCTTTTAAAACATTTCACAAGCTGTCTGGGAAAGAGGGAAAAATCTTTATTGAAAGGATGTAGCAATCTTTTTACTGAGGTCTATTTATCTCCTGGGAACAAGCTGTAAGTAGGAGTTCCCCTCCCGGTCACCGGAGGGCTTTGGGGAGGGAGAGCGGGGTCCTCCGGTGCTCCTGCACTGTCCCCTGCCGTGAGGACTCCTGGCCCAGCCTGGGATGCTGGGTGGCTGGAAATGCGTCCCAGCAGCCCTCCTTCACCCCGCTCGCCCAGGATGCTCGATGCCACTTCCCGTTGGGCAAGCGGAGGCGGGAAGCAGATGCTGGAGGGCCAGCGGCAGGAGAGAGGGGCCGGGGAAGCCCCTTCCCCAGAGCCCCAGCGCAGCTCCGGGGCAGGCAGGGCAGGACAGAGCCAGTGTTGGCATTTGCTCAGCGATCCTCTCCCAAAGGGAGGTGTTTCCTCTCCGATCAGTTTATTAAAATGGTCTGAAGTCCTTTTAAAGCCCTGTGGGGGATTTGTGCCTTCCCTCGGTGTGGAGATGTGAGCAAGTGTGTTTCCCCCTCTCTTTTCAGACAGAGGGAGGAGGGGGCATGGCAGCTCTGGGTCACATTTTGCTCACGATATTGTGATGCTAACAAGCTGCGGAGTTCGTCCAAGGCGAAGAGGGGCTCTGGCAGGACCGGGGAGGGGGTGACGGGTGACAGGGTTGGCGTGATTCACTCCCCGCTGGCAGCAGAATGGATATCATGCGTCTTATTACGGAGTTAGACAGAGAGAGCCCCACCACCGAGAGCTGTCAGTCCTGCCTCCGGCGGACAAAAACAAGCCATAAATAAGCAAATGCTTCACAGCAAGGGGGCTTGTGTGTGTATGAAAGAGAGGGAGAATGGCTGTGTGTGAAATGCCCGTGGAGGGGCTGCATTTGTAACCCCTGTTTGTAAGAGGGAAAATGGGTGGGATTTATGATGCTGGGTCTCCAAGGAAGAGAACGTGTGTCTTCGTATTGCCTGGCTTAAGTGTTTGGAAACATAATCGTGTGTACACCAGGCAGTGTACATCTGGGTGAAAGCCTGCCAGCATGGGGAGTGTGTAAGCATGTTCACAGCAGTTTGTGTTTGCGAGGCTGCATCAGCAGGAGAGGTAGATGGGGGGTTTCTCTTGCAAAGGTATTTCGCTGAGAGGACACAGTGGGATGCTGAGGTTCGTAGAAGCTTGAAAAGTACCTGTTGCATACGCATGTGGGCCTGGCTGCGATGCACGTGTGCTGCGTGGCAGGTTCAGGGAGCTGTTGTGCTTTTCTGAGCACAGAGCATCGCTGAACAGAGCTGAGCATGGAGATAGGATGTGCGTGGGCATGGCTGAAGTGCCCATCAAGCTCAGCAAGCTCTGACAGCACCTGGGAAGGCAAGAGGGCACGCAGCCCTCAAGGGCAGGGAACCTGTTTTGTCTGGGGCAGGAAGGATCCATGGTCTTGTCACAGCTTTTCCAAGAGAATGTCAGTGAAGGACTCTGAGCCTGTGCTCCTGCATGTGCCCTGCAGCATCAATATGTCTGTCACCCATCCCTCCCGGGCTGAAGCAGAGGTTGGCACATGGTGCCCTGTCTCTGCTGATGTGCGCAGGAGTTTTTCCCGGCAGCCCCCTCCAGCCCCCTCTACTGCGGATGCTCTGCCATCCACATCCTCCCAGCAGCTTTCAGCCTCTTCTCATTTTCTGGCACCCTAGGGGGGTCTCCAGCAGAGGTGTAGAGCCCACATGCAGAGCTGTATTTGATCCTCAGTTTGCTTTTCTTGTTCAGGATTCCTGTGTAGCTGAGAAGTAATCCACAGACCCTCAGGGGCCACAGACCATCGGCTGCAAATCACTGCGCTCCGCTTAGGTCTGTCAAAGGGTTTTACAACTGCCCCTGTGCCTGTCAGAGGGCAGGGGACTGTGTCCTCTGACCGGCCAGTTAAAGCAGTGAACACCTGATTTTCCTGATTTGTACTGCAATACAGAGCTGCAGCTCTGTGCCGTGCAAGTTTTGGGGCAGGGATGGAAGAGCAGAAATATCAGCCACAGGGCAGGCAGCACTGCACAGACCTGAGAGGTGCTGCCACTGCGGTTTGTCGATGCTTGCAGGCTCCTGGAGCAGTGCTAGGGGAGGAGATACAGCAAGATTTGGAGAAGGGCTCCAGGCTGGATTTGGCTCTTCTGAGGAATTTACCTCATTGCAGGCAAACACGCCAGGCAAGCCCTTTCCACATCAAATGGAGCTACTTTTCTATCTCATACAACTGGCTGTGGTCCTTATACCTTAGAAGAAGGTAGTAGGAAAAAGACACTGCCCTGTCCTCAGCTGGTTTCTACTGGCTTGAAGTTCATCCTTAGGGCTTTGATCCCATTTTCCTAATGGACAGAAGTTTGTTTGATTTGAGAGTGGAGCCTTAGGCTCCCTTCCCCTCTCAGCCTCCTAAGGATGCAGCATTCGCCCTCTCTCTCATACGAAATGGCGCATCAGTAAGTGCTACTTAAGAAAACACATGTTCTCCCCCTTGAAAGCAGCCCCCTCACTCCCCCCTCACACCAACACCTTTCTTTATTCGACCCAAACCTCACCAAGGGGAATTTGCAACAACTGCGGTGATAAATCCGCCCGCAGATAATTGGCAAGAAAACAACACTTGTGCAGTATATAACGTTTTATGGTTGTTTCATGTACTTTATTATAATACTAATGAGCAGTTATATATCAGGAGCTAACTGCACGCCGGATTAGCTTGTTAGCATGATATGAAACGGCAGAGCAAATAGTCCAGTCCCCCTCACCCGCGTGCCCTCCCCCTACCTCTCATTCCCATTTGCACTGAGTAATTAGTATGCAAATTAGACCCCGGGACCACACAAGTTCTAGTATATTACAAGGGCTTTATTATGCTCTTGTGAGTAGATGATGGAAGCGGCCCATGACAGTGTTTATCTCACTACCTCTCTCTCTTTTTCTCTCTCACATACATTGGCAGAGAGTAAACACACACTGAGCTGGGCCCCGTACTATTATGACTCCCTGAAGATGCCACCAGCTTGCCTTTATCCCGACGACTGGAGTTAAGAGCCTCCTCTGGAAACACCATAACAATGATGTTAATAATAATAATAACCCTGATGATGATGGTGATGCTAAGAGCAGCCTTGGCTCTAGCAGTCATGGTGATGATTGCGGGAGCAAGAAGAAAGATCAGAGTGAGCCAGAATGAGCTCTTTTTCACCTGGGTTGAGCTGCGGAGGAACGAGGGTTGGCCTCGGTTCCCTGCTCTGTAGGGATATTCTGCTTTCTTGTAGCATAGGATGATGGTGTGTTAACTGCTCTTGGTTTGTGATACTCAGAGCAAAGTATCTTCAAAGTCTTTGGTGATTTCCAAGCTATTGAGAGAATAGATCTCAGCTAAAGTTTGCGTCTGTGTTCCTCTCCTCTTCTGTTTTCTGTGTACCATACTTTGTGTCCCACTTTCTTTTCTTCCCATTATTTCTTACTGAGGTGCTCCCTGTCTTCCAATCATGAATCTGATGATTCATGAACACCTTGAATATAGGCACTTTTCATTTAAATTAGACTGTAAGACATCGGCAGCATTCTCTGTCTCTCCTGCCAGCATGGCTCAGATGTACACTGAGGCACAGGCTGAAGTAATTCTCCATGGTCCACTGGTGCTCTGCTGGAGCAGTGAACGTGGTGCTATGGGGCTGTACTCCTGTCGACCACAGCTGAGCCTGCCAGCTTGGGTGCCTAGCACTCTCTTGAGCTGTTAGTCATAATCTCTGCTTGTCATAACCAGCCTAATGCCAGTCTGGTCACTTGGGTGCAAATGCATACAGTCTCATCCCCACCCCTGACCCAGTCTGCTCTCTTGTCTCCAGATCTGAGATCTCCTCATGTCTCACTTAGTTGAAGTTGCTCTTTAGGTTGAAGCAGTGAGTACTGAGGAGCTAGTAGAGGTGAAGGAATGGAACGAATCTCAATAAAACCTCATCCCTACTGCTTGGGCTATCATGGGACACAGTCGCCTCCACAAGCACGTTGAGTTCCATCTCAGAAACAAACCATTTTTTGCACAGAGGCTTTCCATTAGAAAGTCCTGGCTGTGAGGCTCTTGGTCTTTGACCAAAAGAAGATGTTGTATGAGGGTGGCCATGTACTCTGTGGAAATGCAACCTCCTGCAGTCACCGTAGTGTTTCTGGTGCTGTTTGGGACTTCATGAAGGTGCATTGGAGCCAGCTGATGGGCCTGAGAGATCTGGATTGGGGCCAGGCTCTGCACTGGGCTGCCCATGAGACAGGGCAAGTGTGGTGGGCATCAGGCATCAAATTGTCTTTGGGGAGCTGCCTTTTGCCAGTCTGCCTTGGGGGGTTCGCTGACAATGTTCACTTTGGTCTGTTCCCATTTGCATCCAGCTTTTTCTCACCCCGAGAGCTGACCGTCCTGGATGTTTGCTGTTCTGGAGGACAAAGAGAAAGGGAAAATCAGAGGGATGGTTTGCTTTTCTGGGAGGTGTCTTTTCAGGGCTTAATTCTGAAGAACTCCGTGCCAAAGAAGAGATATCCTGAAATCCCAGAGCAAGAAAAAATTGGTTGCATTTGTCCTGAGCATAAGCGGGGGCGGGGGGGGGGGGGGTGGAATCTGTAGAGGCGGCAGTTTTTGTAAAGCGCTGAAGTGCCCCACACATCACGCCCTGACAGGCCCTGATGTTAGCTCCTGGAATGGATCACAGGAGACTCATTAGAAAAAACAAATATTATCACACGCTGAAATGATTTATGGAGAAAAATGAAAAATTTTGTGTTGTTGCGTCCTCGCTCTCCCGCTCTCCTCTGTTTTCGCTCAGGGAAGTTATTTATGGCAGCAGGCCCTTAACAAGAGAAAGGCAAAGCGCAGAGCCGCTTGCTCCTGCAAACTGCCTGCATTTGATTTTTATTAGCGAGTTAAAACTTCCTTCTTTTCACCCCCCCCGCTTCCCCTCATGCGCCTTTATTATCCTGGACTAACTGAAATGCATTTTAATGCCTACTACTTGTGCTTTTAATAGTGATCCTATCGCCACCCCAGCAGCAAATAAAGTGACATTGACAGGGGGAGGAAGGCCTGACAGACAGCCGGGCAGACAGGAAGGAGTTACAGGCCCGCGTGTGCTCTCTCCTCGTCTGCTCGGCGCCGCTACCTTCCCAGTAACCGGAGAGGCATTTTATTTTCAGAGGAGCAAACGCACGCGAAACCTAGTCGCCGATGTATTTGCCGCCCCGGCAGCGCGCCGCCTGCGAGGCCGAGAGTGCGCGGTGCCCTGCGCGCGTGGGGTTGTGTCCCTGCAGAGGTGGCAGGCCCTCTGCCTCCCACCCGTGAAGACGGGACTGTCAACGGGAGACATGGAGCTTCCCCAGGCTTCGCAAATGTCCCTGGGTGGGGGACTCCATACCCTCAGCTCAGCTGCCTGTGGGGCTGTGTACCCCAAAGCAGGGCCCTCAGCTCCCGGCCTTGCCCTGAGAGCTCCTCGCCGCAGCCTGGGTGGGAGGGTGGAGCAGGGGCTGGTGCCTTTCCTTTCCAGGACACAGCCTGGCCTCTCGAGCCATTTTCCTGGCTCCAACCCAGCCAAATCGCTGTACTTGCCTGTGCGCAGTGGGATAACCCTGGCCAGGGGCAGAGCCACTGAACAGCCCCCAGCCTGGGTGCTGGCAGGGCTCAGCCGGGTCGGCAAGCACCAGCCTCCAAGCTGCCATCCCCACCACTCGGTTGCTAAGTGTCCCTAGGGCCACAGTGGCTATGCCAGGCCTGGACCCCCCCAAAAAACTCTCTGGGTGGCTGGACAGCCCTGTTCTCCCCCCAGCCAAGCATCTCCAAAGCAGCACGATAAGCTTTCCGGAGCGATGGTTATCGGCTGGCCTTTCCCTCCGCTCCCTCTTTGTGCAGGGCTTTCCGCATGAGCCCGGCCAAGGGGACCTCCCAGCCCTGGCTGTGGCCTTCGCCGGCTGCTTCCCCAGTGGTGGCTGGGCCTTTCAAGGCAGCTGGGAGCCCCGCACGGGTTAATGCCCGCTGACACCTGCAGCTCCTCGGCTGGTGCTGCTGGCTGGGGGGAGGCGCGGGGTTGAGGGGATCGTTGGTGGCGTTATTATGAAGAGCTCAGCAGGCCTGGGGCCTTCCATTGTCCGAGTGGCAAATAAATAAATAGAAGAAAGCAAGTCTTCCCTATGGCTCGGCAACGGGAGGTTAACAGCTGGACATGACATGACAAATTGGGCATTTTTTTTTCCTGCGGGGGCTGATCCCAGCAGCTCAGTGTGAGGGGGAGGGATGGGGGAGAGAGGCTGAAGGAGGGAAAGAAGGGAGAAATCAGCCTGGCGAGGGTCCCAGCGGCTTGTGGACAGGCTTTGTCCTGGGCCAGCTGCCTCCCTCCCCACCAAGCCAGGTCCCCAGGGCGAGCCAGTCTCGTCGCTAGAAAACATGTTGCAGGGGGGGATTATCATCCAGGAGGGAATCCCCAATGTGAATACTCTTGCCCTAACCCCGCGCACCTGATTCCCGGGCCGGCAGTCAGCCCCCATGTCTTGTCCCCCTCCCCTCGGTGTGACTTTGCTCCGAAATCAGGCAGTGCGGTGCCTTTTAATGGCCAATAAAACTCAGAATTCTCTAGCAGGAAAAGCAGGGAAATTAATCAAATCATGGATCTGCTGTGAATTACGCGTTCACCTCCCATCTGCCCATTCAGCCGGCTCACCTTCCCCTCCCTGCCTGCATCCCCTTTGGCTTGCTGCGGGAGGGAGCCTTTATGACTACGCCTGGAGCCCTCGCCATTTGTCGTGGGCTTAATAGAAAATGTGTTAAACATACAGGAAATGGCCCAAATGTTACCAACAGGTCTAGTTTGCTTGATTTGTTTCTCCTTTTTGGGAGTGGCAGGAGGTGGTTAGTTTCATTTGGAAATTGTGGGATGTAGCAGCAGCCGGCCTTGTCCCCAAGATGGTCCTTCATGCAACCTCTGCTCGGACAGTGCCCCTGGCTGAGCATGCCGCTGGTGGCAGTGACGCCGGTCACACCAAACGCCAGCCCCAGAACTTTTGTGAGAGCTGGGCCCAAACCCTGCCCTCCCTCCACACTGAACGGCTGCCCAACTGCACATTCCTTGCTGGGGTCCATGGCCCCCTGCACTCTGCTCCCCGCTCCCTGTCCCAGCACATGGGCACCTTGAGCCTGGTCAGCCTCCAGTTGACTTGCTGAAGGCTTTGGGAGGGCTGGAGTTTGCTCCGTGCAGCCTGTGAAAGCTCAGTGCAGTTAAGGGACCTGATCTCACTGAGAATCAAGTTGCACTGAGTTCCTGTCACCTCACGGATGTGGCCAGGGAGGAGTTGCTTGCTCTATACCACCTCAGCTGATGTGCCTGGGACCAAAGGAAGGTCTTCTAAAGCAGCAAGCATGACCCTGGCTACCCAGCAGATGTAGCCAGACTGTTTTTTTTTTCTGTAGGGCGGACACCAGTAGAGCCATCGCCATGACTGTGGTGTGGACAGGCCCAAGGGAGCTGGAGCCATGGTGGGTGGTCAGGAGGGAGACTCTATAAACCCCATCAATCTCCTCCTCTGGCTCCCATACATCTGCTTGCAAAGGGAGGGGGAAGCAATAATCTGGCTATCCGCTCACCATTGGCGCTTTGGGAGGTGGAAGGGGGAGGAAGGGGGGAAACGCCAGCCCCGATCCCTTGGCAACTGCGGGCTGAAATATTAACTGGAAGAATGTGCCCAAGGCTTGGCCCCCACGCTGGCCTGCTCCAGCGCTGCCTCCTTGGGGGAGGGTGCAGGGAGGGGGCAGCCTGTTTGCACAGCCCAAGTGTCAACTAATTAATAGGAGTTTATAGGAGCATTTCCAGGGCAGCTGGCTCAGGAGAGGTGGGGGAAGCACCCCACATTTCCTGAATCGCAGCCATAACCCAGTGCTCTTCTCCTCATCTTGGAGGGACAGTAGTGCTTTGATTTGCTGAGGGGTCTGTGTGGACGAAGCAACCTCAGCTGGTCACTGCACCCCTCCTGCCTGCGCCACTGCCATGCTGAGCGATGCCTGTGGCCCATTATGGAGACCTTTTCATTGCATGGATGCACTTCTCTTCCCAGGGCTTTGAGGTGCCTATTGAACCACTGAGGTGGGTGAAGGTGATGGTATGTGTCCTACAGCAATTCCCTGAGTGCCCGTGCTTGGCTCTCTGTCCTCTGAGGTGCAGGCGTGGATGAGTCCATTCCAGCCTATAACTCTTCGTTTTCTCAAATAACAGGAAAGATGATTCCTGGGAAGTGAATACGCTCCCAACAGTGTGTCTGCTGGATAGTCCCCTTGGAGCACAAGCGCTGCTTCCTCTTGCATTGACATCAGACTGTGTAGACATTAGTGAGACGTCTTGCTTGTACATCTTTCCCTATGCATAGCATGTTCCTCAGGGTCATCTCCCCTCCTGTGCTCCACCTGGTCGTGGTGGAGGAATCTTACAGAGGCAGCCAGGATAGACCTGTCCTGGGGTAGGGAAGGGCGCAAGCTGGAGGAGCACGCTGGGGTTCAGGGCAGACCCATAGACCCCACCACAAAGAGTGGGGCTGGAGACCCCTGCTCTGACCATCCTTGAATTTAGGGCCTACCTGGCTGCGATCTTTGAACAAACCAATAAATGAAGTGTAATAACCAAAACGGTGATTGTTTTCCTCGCGGTAGCTGTGGAAATCTCTCCCAGGGGAGCAAAGAGCTGCCAGCCTCAAGGTTTTAGATCACAGTCCCACTAACCTTCCTGTCCCCTGGGCAATAGTTTACCACTGCTGCCCTCAGAGCTAGGCTCTATTTATTATATATACTGGCCTCTGCCTGTGGCAGTGTCTTTGTAAAGCCTGATTGAGCTGTAAGGAAAAGTGCACTCGAGGGGAAGGAGGAGACAAATGCCTGATTTGGCCTGCCCTAAATATGGGCTTATAACCTCTGTGGGTGCTGCTGGAGAGTTCGAGGCGGTCATCCAGATGCAGCCCCAACCCCAGCCATACAAAGCTGTTCCTTGATAGCCATCTTCCACAGGGGACCGCAGTCATCTTGCCCTTGTAACCATCCCTGAGGGGCCCAAAGGGCTGCAGGAATGCAGCAGGACCTAAGCAGCTCTCTCTGAGCTGGTGGCTTGCCCTTTGCATGGATCTGCAAAGTCCAGCTTGGAGAAATCAAGACCCCTGAGCAAGCAGGTGCAGCTTGGAGCAGCCAGCAGATGGGACCTCAACTCGTCTGGGGATGCTGAGTCCGGAGCCTGCAAGGTGTTGTAGTCATCAGATGCTAATGAAGCATTTTTGGGTTTCCATGAAATGATAGTTACAGGTAGCCTGGACCAAAATAATCTGCAAGTGTCTGCCTTCAGATGGACAGTCAGGTCACTGTGGAGACGACAGTGCTCTGATCTCCTGCCAGTGCAAGTATTGCTCAACACTGGGAGCAAATCTTCTGTACGAGTGTCAGCGGCCATCTGGTATGGATGGCTATGGGTCACAGCACCGCTGCTGCTCAATGCAGTAAGTGGCCATGGGGCCCAGCAGAGCCTTGACTGGACATGCCCTTTTTACTTTGCCCAGTTTAGCTGATTGGATGCAAGGGTGAACTGAGGCTGTGATAGAATAGGACAAGAGACAAGACAGGTATGGCCCCACCACCTGCTGGGAGATGGCATGGCCCAGGAAAGCCCCAAAGGACAAGCAAAACACCATCCTCCACTCCCAAATCCCTCTGTGAGTTGAGCACTGGCTGTAAATACCTCCAGGCTCTGAAAGCAGCTACCCTCAGACGAGGGCTTGGTGTTTCAGACCCATCTTCAGACCTACATCCTGAAAGCCCCCCTCCTGGCATGGCTGGCAGCAGGGATGTGCTCCAGCACGCAATGTGGCTGACAGTTGCTGGAGGCGTCTGCGTTGCCCTGCATGCAGCCAGCCTTGCCATGGTTTTTACTGCGATACCTGTGCTAGATGAGAGCCCAGTACAGATTGATGTGGGAGCTGACCGTTTGGGAATGGCAAGGCTGCCCCAGCCACTCAAGAAGGGGCACAGTGGTACAGCACAGACATAGTTATTCTTCATTGGGGTAACGGAGTGCTAGAAGATCTTTCATTTTCCAGGAATCTGCCCCCTCCCCCTACTTTTAGGTTTCCTATATAATATTCCATGCTGTAGCCTATAAATGCTGCTCTGAGCCCACAGCCTGATTGAATTTGGAAGCCTTTGTTTACAGATGTCTGGCTGTACAGGGGTATTTATTGAATTTTCCATGAAATGTTGCTCCTCTAATGCTGTAAAGCACAAGCTGCCCACATCAGAGGAGCTGCATGTTAACAGATCGGGTTACGCAAAGATGCATTGCTCTCCCTCGCCATCCTTTCGCCGGCCAGGAGAGGAAGGTGGGTGCTGGAGTCTACACACAATGGAGTATTTCAGGGCGACTCTTGCCCTTTAGAAGAGGAGGACTGCCTGTCCTGCGCGCTGGGACTGGGAGGTGCGTTTGGTCCTGCAAGGCAGCAACTCCAGCCACATGCGATGCAGCCCAGCGGGTGCTGAGGGCAGAGAAACTCGCTGCAGGTCACAGCAGCAGCCAGGTCTGCTGGTGGGACTGGAGGTGGATCTGACTTCGGGCTGTTGCAATTACTGCATTGGCTATCTGTGGCTCAGAAGAAACCTTGGTAGCAGGCAGATGCCCTGCTATCAAAGGATGTGCCTTCCTTTGAGGCTTGCAATGTTGGGGTACAGTCAAGATAGTGGATAATTTTGTAAGATGCTCCTTCAGTTGCTGTGTAACCAGGTTCCATCTTTCCTTGCTCATCTGATCTACTGGCACCCCACAAGCAGAAGACTCTTATCAGCAAAAGAAACAGGAATTTCTTCTGGGGAGACCTTCATGGGCCCTCTCAGAGCATCCTCTGACCTCAGTGTGTCATTTTAAACCTCTGTCTTGAGAGGGAAACGAGGGAGAGCCTGGTCTGTGAAGGACACATCCGGGACCTGCCGTTCTTGCAGTGGTAGCTGGAGGAATGTGTCTTCCTTCCTCATGGGGAAAAGTACAAAACCATCTTGCAAAACTGTGGGTCAGGAGCCCCAGGATCTCTGATGTAAAATAAATGATTCTCGGGAGAGAGCATGTGTTCACCATGTTAGAAAAACAAGCCCCCTGCAAACAGCACATACCAAACTCTGCCCGGAGGAAGGGACTTCAAGGGTGGACGGAGGGAGCAGTCCGAGCATCAGAGCACAGCCTGCCCCCCTCTCCCAGGCTGGATCTTCACACTGGTCTGAGGAGGAGGCAGGAGGGATGGGGGCTTGTTTTCTCAGATTTGATTGGTTTATTTATCCTTGGTCCAGGCTCCCATCTGGTCCAACTTCAAACACAGGCTGCCGCGAAGTGTGGAAGCCACCAAGAGAGATTCTGCAAACAAAGATTGTGCAAAGTATATAAATATTTCTGGACATAGAAATGACTGTGTCTGAGGAGGCATCAGTTTGGGCTGGGATGGAGGGTTCCCCGTCCTGCTTGAGATAAGTCCTGGAGAGTGGCTGGGGCAAGGAGAAATATGTGCTTATCTACAGTTTACATGTGCATGTGCAAGGGCAGAACCAGGCCTGCTGAGTGCTGCTACCGCCAGAGGCTGGAAGGCAAGGAGAGGACAATGGGAAAGTCTGTCTCTCTGCTCCTGATTTAATAGTCAGCGTCCAAAAATGTCCACTGATTTGAGGGGCCAGAATTGGATTCGGGGTTTGTAACTCATTGAAAAATCCAGCATGGTCTGTCTCATGAGGGACCTCCAAAACATAGGAGCTGCATTTGAAAGTTTGGTGCAGCTGTTGGACGTGAACTTTTCATTGAAGGTAGAGGGAAAATGCAGTTCTGTTAGCGATGGCCTTTTGTGCTGTTTGAAGAGGAATGAGTGCCTGGGCCAGGATCCTTGTGCATCCTGGAGTGATGCTGCCAGTGGCTTCAGAACTGGCTGATGGATTGTAAATCAGATCAGCTCACAGATTACAGTTTGGATGGCATCCCTTCAGGAAAAAAGGCAACAACTGGCGTTATGCCTGGCCTAAGCCAGTGTCTGCATTGGTGATGCTGAAGAGGACGTGAAGGCCATGCAGAGGAATATGTAGTTGATGCTTCAATGGAGGGAACTACAAACACCACTTAATGGCAAATAAATAATGTCAGGGTAGAGAAGACAGTGCATGCTAGTTGGGGATGCTCAGGTGTAGGAACGGCACATGGCATTTCCAGATGTCTTCTCTGTATTCATGTAATGGTCCTTCCCTGTGCGAGGCAATGTGTATTTCTGGGGGGGATGAGGAGAGGGACAAGGAGGACACAGCCACCTCCATGGGCTCATTGCTGCCTTTGGAGATGTTTGGAGGTGCTGAGTCTTGCGGGGTTCACTGGGAGTGTGCCAGTCCCAGACAAAGCATGCTCCACACTGCATGTCCCTGGGGCTCAGCTGCCTGTTGACTGCTGGCCACAGGAGCCAAACCACATGGGAGAAATCCCTCAGGGCTCGTTGTTCTCAGGTCAGACAAAGAACCCAAAAGCAGATGTTTCTTGAGTTGAGTCCCATTCAGGCTTAAGCCCAAGGGGACAGGGTAGCTCCAAATCAATGGATTTAAATCAGAGTAGTTTACATCCCCAGAATTCTGAGGTTTTAACCTCCAAGTTTGAGGTGTTTCTTAGCATCAGCACACCCAGATGTGCCGTAGGCAGCAGCATGCATTTGTCCCTCCCTCAGAGAGCCAGGTACTCTGAGCAGTGTGTGGCAGGACCCGACTGCTAACCACAGACAGAAATGACCTTGTGCCTGAGTAGCAGAACGGTTGAGTGCTGTCCCTTCCTCTGGTGCAGAGCTGCCTGCTTTGTGTCCCCAGCCTTGCTTCAAGAGGAACACAGCACCCAGGGCCTGGTGGCATGGACTCAGTCAAGGGAAGAAAAGCAGCTGTACCTGGACTTGGTTTCTGTCAGAAACTGCATCAGGCAACAGAGTTGGCAGCAAGGCAAAACCTTAGGAGCAGAGGCGGGATGCTGAGATTCCCCCTTTTCCTTTTTCCCTCTTTGCAGGGACCAGGATCAGCCCCACGTGAGCTCCAAAACCCACTGTCCTGTGGCACAGGCTGCCTCTCCGGGAGCCATGGCTCTCCTGCCCCGCAAGCATCATCGACTTCCCGTGCTGGGGCTCCCCAAAACTGGATGCTGACCTGGAGAGCAGGGCGAAGCCCTGGGGAAATTTGCTAGGAAGATCTCAGGGTCGAGCTTGGCTGTCTAGGATGGAGAGCTTCTAAAAATCATCCTGCCCACGCCAAGCTCAACCTGAGCTCTGGCCTGGCCTCCAGCAGCCGCTCTCTGCAGCGGCCCTCAGTTAAACCTGATCCCTTGCTTTAAGGGCCTGCCTGGCACTTAGTGAGGACTGTAAATAGCGATTTATAAACGATCTTCACGCCGATTCCTCTGCTGCTGCTCAGACATCAAAGTCTATAATTCACGCCCTCCTGCGTCCTGAGCCTTGCAAAACCAGAGCCTTTGATGTCAGCCTCCCCCCTTGCTACCTGCACGCCGGGGCCGAGCTCGGCTGGGCTGTGGGCATGTGCGCTGCTTGCAGCAAGGCGCCAGGCCCGCTCTGCGAGGCGTTTTATAAGGTGTCTGCTGTCATTCAGCCTGTTCCTGAGCCTGTTATCCCCTTTGGCGAGGCCGCGTGGGACAGCTGTGAAACAATGGGAACGGACCATGGGGAGCTTGCTGGGGGTAGCTTCCAGAAAGCACCTGGCCTCTCCTTCCCCCCCTTCCTCCCAGCACCTGCAAATTAATGGAAAGTTCTCCTTCCAATAGTGCTGCCTGTGCTGTTTAATAAGTGCAACTGTGTGCTCTGAGGGCTAGAAACCAGCCTCGCTTCCCAGGGTGCAGACAGCTCCCAGGACCCTTGCACCAGCCCCGCTGCTCTTAGGGCTGGTGCAAGAGCTGCGCGGTGTAAACTGGCCATGATTGTATCTAAGGTGAGGTGAAGAAGGAGTTTCCTGGCCCTGCAAGCAGGGAGTCTCTGAAACAACCTCCCAGGAGGGAGAAGGAGAAAGAAAACATCCAGCCAGTTGGAAGATCTGGATCCATTGTAGGAGGTGGTGCTGGTGACAGCACCTCGGGGCTCCTCTCCTAAACTCACCATGAGCTGCTCCTGGTTTCTGGCCATCTTCGAGGTGGACTCGACAGCCCCACTGGCCTCTCTAGACATTGTGGGGCAGAGTTCAGCTTCATCCTTTTTATAAGAGAACAGGTGTCCTTACCAGCTTGGCAGTCTCTTCCTCTTTCTTCTGCCTATTTCTGCCTCTGATTTTAAGCCCCTGGGGCTACAGAGTGTAATTTCAAGATGTGAAACCAGTGCGGCAATGTTTGTCTGCATCCACAGGCTCTGGGGAAAACACGCACCCCTGGTCACATCCCTCTGAAACCAAGTGATCATTCAAGCGCAATGTGCTTGACCATGGTACCAGAGTGCTGTGAGAGGGGAGAGAGAGAGAGGTTTGGGACCGTACCCCTGCTCACCTTCATCTCTGCCGGTTCAGCCCCTTGTTCCCCACACGAGGGCCTGCAGGGTCAGGCGCCAGAGCTGGATAGAAGTCGCATGTAAAGCACAAATTAAACTCCATCCATAAAAAAAGCTGCCTGGTGTGGTGCGAAATACTACGTCTTACAAGCCAGACACTGCAAAGTTGATAGAGGCATTTGGGGTGTTGAGAGGATTTCAATGTATTTTGCAGCTGGGATGGCTGTGGATTTATTTATTTTATTTTATTTTAAGTGAACATCTGTAGAAAGGTATTGAGAGAGTCTCGCATGTGCTAAAGGCTGGCAAGTGGTGAAGAAAGGGCATGAATCATGTCACTCTGCTCTGTATTTAATCATATCAAACTGGTTTGGTTCTCCAACAAGTCAACATATATTATCTGTGTAAAAAAGGCATTTTACAGGACTGAGAGTCTAAATATCATTTATAAATATTTAATTCTACAAGTGATCTTTGCAAAAGAAGGATAGCTTTTCATTATCATACCTGTGTCTATTGAAATATCACCATTATTTATCATCCACTGTTGGTGCAGCGTCCCACTCAGGACTGGAAGAGTTATTTTGTACTGCAGGCCAGAGTGGGGCTGATCCCATCCTTCTCCCCTTGTGAGACACTGTATGAAATAGGAGACGTGGCCCTGCTGTAGCTTCCCCTTGCCCTGATCCCTGACCATGCCATCTCAGCAGCAGGATGGTCACACTGGGATGTGCTTGGGGACCCCGTGTCTAAGCTTAGGGGAGCCTCATGTCCCCAGGCTCCTTCTTAGCCTAAGCAGAGAGAGCTCCAAAGTCCTCCTGTTTGTTGGAGGGCTTTTGGGGAAGCGCCGACTTTTCATCTTGCTGTGAAAGTGCACCGCTCTGCTGTAATCCAGCTCCTTTTACACTTACCAAAGTGAAACATAAAAAGCCATGGCTGCCCCGTTCCTCCTGTCCCCGTTCCCATCCCTGTGGCTTTCTGCCTGTTTAATCTCTCTGACATTCAGCCCAGCTTTGCCCTGCTCTGTTTTGACTCCTGACAAGCCTTTCAATTTGCTCTCCTCTCTGAAGAGCTGAGAAGCCATTGATAGCTCTCCCCCTGAATTATTGAACCTTGGCGTCGAGTTTCGGGCCCCGGGGAGCAGCTCTGCACGCGCAGGGCTCTGAGGCACGCCATTGATCGGCAGGGCTCAGGTTCAGCCTGCTGCTGGCACATGCCTGTCCCCAGGTCCCCAGGCAGCCGTGGCTCCCTGCATGCATGGCTGCTTGCTATGCCATGGGAGGAGACCCCCATCTTTCGAGGCTGTGGCTCTAAACGATGCCGGTTCTGGGGTGTGCATCCCACACCGTCATCTTCCCCGTATTTGACAGGGACGGGAGGAGATCGACTCATTCCTGGCCAGCTTCCTGTTCCTGCCAGCTCAGGAGCCTTGTCCCCTCCTGTGAAACAGAGGTATGCTGTTGGGTTAGTGGAGGTATGTAATGCACCAAGATCTTCTGTTGGTGCAGGGAAGCAGAAAGGGACAAAGGATTATTCTGGTTAGAGAGCAGAAAACTCTGACTTTGCTCTTCTTGGAGAAACAAACCTTTCTGGAGAAGACACAGAGATGGGGAGTATCTCATTTAAACCCCGCTGGCATCTTGCCACAGCTAGCTGGGACCTTCCTCTTGTCACTGGGCTGATCAGAAAACAGATTCCCATTCACACAACAAATACCCTTGGTGTTTTTATACGCTGTTGTGAATTGTTTTCCAAAGACCACAGGAATGTGTGTTGACAGGCTACAGAAAGCCAATGGCATTTTTCACCATGTTTTCAAGAGGAACATTTTTCATCCCCTTTTTTCACTGCCACTCATACAGCCACTGCACCATGAGAAGGAGCAGGGAGCAGGTATCGCTCACACCCCAGCCCATGTCCCCATGCGTGTCCCCTGGCACCACTGGGCAGTGCTAATTACCCAGGAGAGGCCAGATATCTTCTCCATCTCTCCTTTACCCACTTAGGGCATTTTTAGCCCCTGGCAACTCCATGGTCCTTTTCCCAGAGGCTGGCAGGATGCAGGGGCATGGCAGGAGCCATTCTGGGAGCCAGAGTGCAAATGCGTTTCAGTAGGGGAGGAAGAGGAAGGGCAAGTGTGGATTTTATTAAGTGATAACACATCTTCAAATCAGATTATGGGAAATTTTCAGGGGCACCATGGCATTGATTGGTTGGGCCAGAGTTGGCGAGGCTGTGTGGGAGCACGTCAGAGTGTGTGCAATCGGATCCCTTCCATTAGCCTGATCAATAGCCACCGCGTGGGGGGAGTGGACGGGAGTGTGGACAAAACTGCATAAATATATACACGAGAGCCAAGAAATCACATTAGGGCCAAAGAATCCGAGCACAACATGGGTAACCCTTTCACCCCAGCACCCAGGGCAGGGGGAGCATTAACCCTTTTAGGGCAGCCCTCTGGCTCTGGTGTTGAATCGGGGGGATGACCGGGCTATAGCTTGGTGTAGCGGCAGGAAAAAGTGAGGTACTGCTTCGCCATGCCCAGCTTGCTGGAGGCCAGGTGTATTTCTTTGGCTGGGAGAGATCCGATGGCGCAGGCTCTCATGCGCTTGAGATGTGGTCGGGCACTGGAGCACAAGCATCGTGTGCATGGTGTCCCCTCCAGCGGTGTTCCCGCCACTCTTTGCAGTGTGGTGCTTGTGGCACACCATGTGGTTGGGTGACACCCGTGTGATGCACAAGGAGAAGGAACTGGCAAAGGCCTGGAGAGTCACCACAGAGCTGAGCCAAGACCAATCTGCCCACTAGGTCTTCCCCCATTGCTTCTCCACCAGCGATTTGCTGCGCAGCCTCAGGAGACCAGGAGCTATGGGGCTTTCTTCTGCATTGTCGCATGCAGCATCCCCAGGTGCTTGCAGGCAGGCAGGGCTGGGTCCACCTGGTTTGTGGCAGCCTGAGGCCAGTGTGGGAGATGCAGGAAGGATGCCACACTTCCAGTGGCACAGGGAGAGAAACTGGAGGAATGGGGAGTGTCTGACAGGGAGAGGGACAGAGAGCTAACATCAAAGAGAGAAATAACACATTTATGAAATCTTCTCTGCTGCTTACAAT
The DNA here is from genome assembly GCF_036417535.1 of Chlamydotis macqueenii. Classification (NCBI taxonomy): domain Eukaryota; kingdom Metazoa; phylum Chordata; class Aves; order Otidiformes; family Otididae; genus Chlamydotis; species Chlamydotis macqueenii. Next base: position 27,306,632 of record NC_141563.1, read on the forward strand.
CCTAAGAATTTGTAGAAACACAGGACAGACCTTGTCCTCTGAGCCCATCTCCTTTACATCTTACATCTGGGATTTCTGGGCAAAAAAAAAAGTCAGAGAAGCTCAAATGCTGCTGTAGGAGCCTTCCCGCTCTCACTTGCAGTGCGGTCTGGAGCTCCAGGATTTCATGTCTCTCTCCACCAAGCCCCTCTTATCACATTTCCAGGCCCTCCCTAGCCATGCCTGCCTTTCCAGCCCTGTTTTGACACTTCTAATTAGCAGACATTTAACACCTTGTTTTGCTTGGACTCTGCCTTCAGCCAGACAACACATCGATGGCCTTTGACTTCTCCCCTGACCCTGGCTAACCTGGCAGCACAGAGCTCTTGGCACGGCTCTGAACATATCCTGTCCAATTTCCTCCCGCTGCCCTCTGCCCCTCGATCCCCACGGCCCTCCCAGCCATGCCGGGGCGAAGGCACGGCGAGATGCGGCGTGCAGCCTTTCCCTTCGTAAGCGCTTTCCTGAACATGATTTAAAGCACTGAAGCAAGAAGAGGGGAAAAAAAAAAGACGACCTGTAATAAAGTCAGCACTCTGCTTATTAAGGGGAAAAGGCTGTGCTTTACTTATACTAACATTAATTAGATAGATATATAGGGAGCAAAGAGGCGTCTAGGAGATTTATACAGAGGCCCTGAAGATGGATGTGAGGACTGACAGACAGACAGCAGCTCCCGATGAGTGCCGGGAACAGGGACGCGGTGATGGTGAGCCGAAGGGGCAGTGGTCTCGGACATGCTTCAGTGCAGCAAGTGTGAGGGCAGCTGGGGATGCTGGGACCTGCCACAAACACCTGGGGGTACCACAAAGCTGGAAGGAGGCGCAGATGGGCAGTACCAGGGAGGTTTCTGAGAGCATCCTCAGAGAGCGGCATGTCTCCCTCTCCTGTTCCCCTCTGCGGTAGGATCAGGCAGGTGCAGTGGCAGCTGAGATCTTTCAAGCAATAGTTTGTCTTTCATGCTCCGGAAACCTGCAGTCACTTGGATGCTGTTATCAAAGTGAGGAGGCACTCAAAGCTGTTTATTTTCACTATGAGACTTTTCTCCCTCTGTTCCCTTCCTCGCTGCATCAATCAAATATTTTCCTACCGCTCCCAGCACCGGACAGACAGCAAAGCAGAAAACTGAGTGTGCTTTTTCATTATCCCAGTACAGAAGGATGCTTTGTTAGCATCTGATCAGAGCAGGTACCCTCCTGCTCAGCGCATCATGCTGAGGTGGGAGAGCAATCCCTGCCCCAGCTGCCCCAGCCCACAGCAGGCCATAACCTTGTGTCTGCCACCAACACTACAGGACAGGTGACATCTTCTTGGTCCTTCTGGGCCTGCTCTTGTGGCCATCTGTACCATCTTTTTCTTGTGCTTCTGTCCGGGGAGGTGTCTACAAACTGTGGGTCCAGCAGAAATGGCTGAGCCTATGCCTTGCACATGCTCCATGTATTTCACCACCCTCCCTCGTTCCTCATCTGTTACCCAGGGGAGAGCAGAACTCCACACCGGTCTTTCCCACTGATGCTTCAGCAAGGACAACTCTGGAAGTGAGTGATACCTTTGCAACTGCTGAACTTCCACTTCACCAAGACAGTCCTTGGGCTTCCTTCTCTTTCCTCTAAGCACTTCTTTTACCTGCAAGGACAAGATCTGACTTAAGCAGGAAAGGAAGCTTAACTGTGTGTCTCTGCAGCCCCAGCGGAGGGGCCTCGCTCATCCTAAGACTGCCGGAGTTTGCATGCCACTGAGAGACTTCCCCAGCCTGGCCGTCTCGTTAAATCTCCGTTCTCATCCGCTTTGCACAGGAGAAGCTTCCATGCAGAGAAGAGCCCAGGGCTGCTTGGGGAGGCTGCGACGGAGGTGGGAGGTCAGCGGAGGTCTCTTTGATCCAAAGTCTTGTGCTTCACCACAAGCTCCCCTGCTCTTGGGTTAGGGCTTGTAAAAGGGTTGTGGCTGCTGCTGACAAGCGGAGGCTGAAGGCTCTGGGGTTTTTATTTGCTGCTGCTCCAGCAGGCTTCTGCTACTGTCCGTGGGCTGTTTCAGAGCCAGTCATTGCCCTGTCCTCCCTTCGCTTTCTGATTTTGATCTCTCCATCCTGCCCAGGCAGTGCCCCCTCCCCTCTTTCCCCCAGCCTAGGTTAAATATAGCAGCTAAGTTTGGTGGTGATTAGTAGTAAAATTTTAACAAGCATCCATATGAACGTCTTTCTGTCACTTTTATGAGGCCATTTACAGCAGGGAGATATAAGAGCACCTTAAATCTCCCCCTAACAGAATGGGTCACGTCAGAATGGTGAGAAGCAGAAGGCTCAGTGTCCCATGTCACCTGCCTGGTGGTGCTGTAGGTGCTCCGTGTCTCCACAATGGGACAAGTGGCTCCCCTTTGTGCAGATGTTACTGGCTTGGCCAGCAGCTGGAAAAGCAGAGAGGATGCTGTGGGCTGCCGGTGCCTGCAGGCACTGCCTGTCTGCAGAGGAGCACGGCGCGGGGATGGTGCTGGAGCTGGGAACAGGCAAGACAGCACGAGGTTAGCTCAGGTCCCGTGGCAGGGCAGCTGCCTCAGTGCTAAGGCATTGCACTTATACAAATAAACTCCGTTAGGAAAAAGTGTTCACATCGACCATTTTCCATTCACCTCCCAAGTGTGCTAACTGCAAAGCGGGGAATGGTTCCTGTTGCTTTTCCCAAGCCTAAATTTGGGGCATGACTCTACCCTGACAGTGTCTACCTTTTTTAAGAAAGGCTCATAAAAGCCATACGCCCTTCCCCGTTTCCGACACGTTTGGCTGCACACCAAGGGCAGGGTCTGCTCCTGCTTCCAGCGCTGCAGATCTCCCCTGCCCTGAGCCACGTCACACCCAGCATAAGCGGGAGCAGGACTGAGTCCCTGGTTGGCAATATATGTGGGAGCAGCCAAAGGGATCCTTTCCAGGAGTACGGTAGAAGGAATAAGCCTTTGTGTTTCCTGTGTAGTTACACATCCCAGCTCTGCTCGTCTGTAGGCTTAATTTGGCAGCGGTGATACTTGAAAACTTTCTGCCTCTGGTTTTGCTCAGCGTGGGCGTTACATCAGGCTGGGACAAGTCCCAGGTCCGGCCAGGCTCTGGACCAGCCGCTGTGGACAAGCACAGTTTCTGGAGCACTGATCCAGCCAGCAAAGTCAGTATGTGAGGCTGTACAGGATTTTGGCAGATGGTGTTTCGTGGTGCGGAGGTGAGAGCTCCTTCTGCCCCAGGTGAGAGGCAGCAGCAAACTCCGGCACCTACTGATGCACCCAGAGGGAGAGGTGCGGTCCCTTCCCCAGGGTCACACTTTGGGTTGATGGCAAAGCCCAAAATAGAGCCCCTCTGTCCCGATAGCCGCCAAACCACACAGCTTCACAACTCCTCTGCGACACCCTTTTCGTGTGGGCGCTCTGCTTCCTGTGCCAGGAGCGCGGATCAAACACAGCTTCACCAAATCTTTTAATATTAAGAAAAACCCCAAGGCTTGTGGTTTGAGTTTTGGGTGGAAGTTTAGGTTTGTTCCCTTTTCTAGTTTTGTTTCTTCAAAAAAAGGAAACACACCTTTGAACAGTGAAATCAGAAAATAAGGAAGCAAAATGTGTCCGAAATGAGGGCTTGTTCGTTGTGAGCAGCGCCTGGTCCCTAGAAGAGCAGCATGCAGCCTCTTCATAGGCAGCACAAGCTTTGCAAGAAGAGCTATGTTTACATAATTAATATACATTATAACTAATAAAACTATTTAAAACTAATACACGTTAGTTATGTAAACATACATAATTAGTTTTCCAACCTCATATATGCTACCGAAGCACTAACTGTGCAAGGCAGGTGTAAATACCACCCAGGCAAAGGCAAGGGAGCGGATGCGGGGAGCAGACGCCTCGTTCCAGGTCCAGAGCTGGAATTACAATTCACACTTGCCAGCCTGCTCCTTTCCGAGGAGGCAAGATAGAGCTGTCAGCATCCAGCAACCTGGCAGAGCGGGCAGCCGGGGTGCTCAGACTCCTTTCAGTAAAAATATCTACTCTGGCCAATGATAAAAGTAAGAGGAAAAGATCAGTATAGGTTATTTTGATTTTCTGGTGAGGAGGGCAGAAGCGAATAGGTTGGCAAAGTCAGACTGTTACTTTTTGCTCAGAAAAGGTGACTTTGAAAATGTCATTCTTGAGTCTTGCCGGATACACCAGCTCTCTGGTTTTGACTAAGCGGGAAAGTGATTCTGCAGTGTTGCTGTTTCCTCTGAAAAGCAAGGCTGTGTGAGTCAGCAGCCCCAGCAGACAGCATCTCAAGGGCTGCTCCCTGTATCGCTCTCAGGCTGCGGGATGAAGCAGGGGTAGAGCGCAGGACAGCTGCTGACAGCTTGTGGGTGAGAGGAGGCAGTGGCTGCTGCCAGGCCAAGATGATGCTGGCAGCCTGCGCTTGGCAGCAGCAGAGGGATGACCCTGCTTCTTGCTCCCACGCCGCTCTGTTGAGTTTCACTTGGAGCCAAGGCTCCCCCAGGCCTGGTATTTGGGTGTTTTTCCTGATTGCTTCCATGGGTCAGATGAGACATCTGTATCCCTGGGAGCAGGAAGCACCCGATGCTCCCTCTGTGCATCACTTCACGTTGCTACTGAGAGAGTCTTGGTACCCCAGATGAGGTTAGTGAGCCAGGATGCCCCACACATCCTTGGTGCTGTAGATAGCATTCTCCATCCTCTGCACACACACATGCTCCCGTCCCAAGGCCACATGTTCACCATGCACGTCAGAGCACTGGAAATGATTGGGATCCTGGGAACACCAAAGTGACCTGTTTGCGGAGACAAGTTGCCCGAGCTTGGCAGAAGAAGGCTCCTCGAGGCCTCTGGAAGGAGAAGATGCAGGGGACAGTGCTGAGGGAAGGCGAGCCAGGAACAGAAGGCAGCGGCTGGCAGCCCCCGTGGGCGGTGGGATCCAGGGGTAGCCCTGCTCCGTGGGGTTGGAGCCTGCTCTGGCAGGAGGTCAAAAAGGCAAAGTTTCTGGGGAGGTGAATTATCAGTGGGAGCAATATCGGCAGGTCAAGCACCTCGGTGCTGGGGTAATACAGTTAAGGTGCAGAGCCTTGGAGGGAGCCCGGCCGAGGAGTGCAGCATTAAAGCAATGAGCCCAGCTTAATCTGCCCCAAGTGAGGGCAGTGGGGTCTTTAATATTGTGTCAGGCTCGCAGGCCCTTGTTGGCGGGTTATTCTTCACGGCAGCTAATGCCACTGGGCTAACTGAATTAGCCCCTCCTTCTGCGGGGTGAGCGTGGGGTTGCCGGGAGGGCGATCATGCCTCGCAGCTGCAGGGAGAGCGAGTGATGGCCTGGAAATTCAATCAGGTGAGGAGCTGCCGCCATCCCCAAAGGACAGGGAGCAGTCGGATTGGGGAGGAGAGCCCAGGATGGGGATGCCAGTGACTGGCTCCATGGTGTCCCTGGGCAGCGCGCTCTCCAGGGACTGCTCCCTGCTCTGGATGGCATGGAGTGCTGCCCTGCAGCCCGCTGCTCAGCATCCGTCAGCCCTCCAGGAGCACCTTGGTGGAGAGCCCATCCATACCTCCATGCTCATTTCCAGCTTGCTCACCACCAAATGCAGTATTCCCTTGTGCATCCATAGGGAATGGCCGCACAGGGACATGCAGTGTGTCTCCAGCCCAGCTGGGCGTCCCTGGAGTCGAGCCTCCACCACACTTGTGGCATTATGTTTGATCGGAGATGAAGGTTCACCAGTGAGAGACAGCCAGGCCCAAGGAATTGGGAAACGGGTCTTTTTCCTGGCTTTGCTGCTGGGATGAGGTGCTCCCCAACAAGCCGATGAGTGATTGCATGGGCCTTTTTGTAAAGCCCTGTGGGATGCACAGGCGAGGAGGATGGCTGAGAGTTTGGGTACAGCAACGGCCCATCATTCCCAGGAGTCATTTTCTGTCCTTCAAGTTAAGGAAAAATGAAAATGTGAACTTTGCAGGTGTTTGCTTGTTGTCTTCCAAACCTGCCACTGCTTTTTTCCTTTCCCAGCCTCAGCAATTACTTTCTCCTTCACATCTATTTAAAAATACACTCCCAACAAATACTGCAGCACATCCCAAGTGGGCCATGGCATCCATGCCCAGCACTGCCTGAATGGTGCCAAATCCAGAAGGGCTCACCCGTGTGCCAGGGGCCTGGGACAGCCTGCAACCAGGCAGTGGCACTTTGTCAGCCCCAAGGACTTGAGCGGCTGCGGGGGCCATGGAGGATGCTGTGATCTCAGGGGCTGGGAATGGCTCCCCTCCAACAGGGCACAGCCCTCCTCACCCCGCCACACCAGCCCTTTCCCTAGCTGAACCCGCCGTCCCTTTGCCCCTGCCACAGGGCTGATGTGGTCCCCTCTCCTTTCCCAGGTGCCTCTTTGATCTTCAAACCTGTCCCATCTCCCTCCACCCCTCCTTCCCTCACATTGTTATAAATGGAGGCTTTGGCTGCCTTTAAATAGTCATATCTATCAGACAAGCTCATGTCAGCCATAAATTCTGCAGTAATTATGATTTTCTAAGTGGGTCGACCAGAGCTATTTCCGTTTCAGCCTCAAGTTACTGCACAAGTCCCTTCCCAGGGGCCAGCAGCCTCATTTGTTGTCCTCCTGATTGTCATTTCTCCCCTACATGCTTGGGCAGAAGCTGGAAGGGAAACTGGCCCTGCTGCCAGCCCCAGGCTGGGGCTCCCCTCTGCCCCATGGGTCTCTCCTGGTCTTTCCATTTGGAAGGGGGCTTCAGGGGAGGGGATAGCGCTGGAGGGGCGAGACGGCACTGGCTGCCTCTAACGCAGGCAGGGGGAACGGCTGCAGAAGCCCACCATATGGATGCCCTTACCTCTTGCCGCTCTCCCCTCCTTCCCCAGCCGCACAAAATCAGCCCCGACGTGTGAAAGCTGTAATTGCAGGTAATCCCCCCGCACTGCGCATGGTTTGAATTTGGCAGAGCAGGAATGTGGAAGGGAGAAGGGGAATTACTGCCCAGACGTGCTGCAGGGCCAACATCTGCACGAGTCATCAGTGCACATCTGGCTGCAGCAGCCTGCACTTCTAGCCCAGCCGGTCACTTTTTAGCCCTTTGAGTCTGTGTCAAGCTCCCAGTAAGGGCAGGGCATGGACACCCTGGGACTGGAAACCATGGGCTGATAGAGAAATTGCTCCCTTGGCTTGATATTGCTATTGATATTGGGGTGGTCACACAGACTTGGCATGCCTTAGTTTTTCCATTTGTAAAATATTTAAGGCTGTAAGGAGCACACTCTAGGGCACCTGTCACTAGCTCTTCTGGAGAGGAGAGCGACCGTGGCACCCTATTCTAGGTTTGCCTAGGGCTGGCGCTGCTTTGCAGCATCCCTCAGTGAGGTGCTGGAGCAAAGGAGCTGATTTCTGCCTCCACATGCAGTTGGGATCAGTGAGGTGGGTCCTTGCCTGCTTTCTGTTTCATGCAAGCATGGTCCCAGAGCCAGCAAGCTTTTTGCAGAAATCCTGCCTCGAAGTTCCGTCCTGCAAGGTTGAGCACGTCTCAGTACAGAGCCCCTGGAGCAAAGCGAAGGATTTCAGATTTGCAGAGAGAAGCGAGGCGGGATGGGCAAAGCGGGATCGGGTTGCTGTCACTACCAGAGGGTCTTTGTTGCCTCCAGGTGCCACGAACCTCAGTTGATCTGTTTACACTGGATAGGGACGGAAAGCCCCTGTCACACAGACAAGATGTACTCTTGGTAATTCCTTGCATTGCCCCGCTGTGCCTGGCAAGCTCGTCCTGTGCCCTGGGAAGGCTGCTGGGTCCCTGAGGAAGCAGAAAGGGCTGGGGAGATGGGAGGGCTCAGGGCACGGAGAGGGGCTGCTGTCTTGGTCAGGGGAAGCTGTTGTGTCCAATGTCCGGTTTCTGCGGCTGGGCTTGATTCGATCTGCAGGTGAGAGGGTGAGACAAGAATCGGGGAGGTTCGAGAGGTAGACAGGCAAGTGAGTGAAGAGCCACCTGCTGCCGTGCTCTGCAACGAGGGCTGGCCCTGGGGAGTGCTTGCTCTGGCAGTGCCTCATCCCTGAGGCAGCCAACCCTGCTCTATCTCCTTGATGGAAAAGACCTGCTGGACCTTCTCATCCCGACCCTTTGCCTCTGAGGTTTCTTTGGGAATGTGCACGAACAGGGTTCAAATCCTTGCTTGCTGGGTAGGGGATGCTGGGGGGTCTTTAAGAATCAGGCATGGGTGTTACTTCTCCTCCCTCTCCACCCACCCATAAGGAGCCTGCTTAGGCCTGACCCAAAAGCATCTTCAGCCGCCTACAGCCCTCCCTGCTCTCCCAGCCCCAAGGAAAGCGGCCTGACCTCACTCAGCAAGAAGGCAGCCGCAACCTCCTCCCCAGGCAGGCGGTTTCCCAGATAACCCCCCGGCTTTCCGAGGGCAGTGCGGGTGTCAGAGACATTGTCTCTTTGGAAATTAATTTTCCTGTCGATTTCCTTATTTCTCTTAATTGATGAGGGGCAAGTCTTAGGCGCATTGCCAGCGGCACCAGCCACAGCCTCCCGTAGGTATCGGCGGAGCCAAAAGCGCTAGCGCCGAGGGCTGGGGAGTGTAATGAACTCTCAGAGGACTCGTTGCAGCTCAGCCCGTGCTGTAGATTAGCTGAGGAATCATCTGGCCCAGCTATTAACTGTCCCATTTAACATCATGAATTATTAACCTAATTTTGAGGAGGGTCGGTGACGGATCGCACTGATTTTGTCAGCTTTTCCGCCGCCTCTCGCACAGCCTGCCGGTACGGGGTGAGCCGTGGGCAGGACCTGAGGGTCGGTGCCTCCACAGAAGGAGAGAGATGAGGCAGCATCCTCCAGCCCCAGCAGAGAGCTCAGGGAGAGCCCAGGCAGGGGGGATCCTCGGCTGGAAATGGGAGATGTAAGAGCCACCCCTTAGAGAACAGCAAAGCCACCCACTCCCCAGCTTTCGGCGCAGCACCCTGCACCCATATGGGACACATCTGCACCCATCTGAATGGGTGTTCGAGCCCTCTGCCCCTTCCTGGGTAGAGTCAGTACCAGTATGTGCCACCTGCCCTTGGTCAAGCCCTTACCAGAGGGGCTCTTTAGGTCATTTAAGCAGCCATCAGGATGTTTTTTAGTTTATATGACAAAGGCCTGGGGCCAGGAGGTTTTTCTTCCTCCACTTGTAGACTAGGCCTTGTTCAAAAGTTTCCTTCCTGGGAAAAGTGGATTCTTTGGTATAAAAGTTTTAAACCATTGAGAGTTTTTTTCAGCTGATTGAAGTGTAATGAAAATTTAAGGGATACCATCTTCTCTTTCCCCATTATCTTTCCTTGAGAAGAGAGATGTGTGCAAGAAGAAGCGGCTGAGAATTGCACTCAAACCAGCATTTTTTTTAACTGAGTGGAAAAACTTTGAAGTCATTAGGTCTGTTGAAGGAAACACACAAACCTGAAGGAAAGCAAGCTCTGAAATCCTTGTAAAACGCCTCTTTCATTCTGGCATCACAAAAAGGACTTTTTGTTTCCCTGTGAGCAGCTGTGCTTCTCGGTGCTGCCGGACCATGGTGTGCGAGCGTGTGGCCCTACCCCATCCGTATGCGTGTCCCCACACCGTGTCCCGTAAGGGGTGGCATTTCGGAGCTGGCATAACCCCCTGTCCGGCTGCCCTTGGCGTCAAGACTATGCGAGGCTCAGCAGCTGCAGGACCAAGCCTTGCTCTCTGCCACAGATTCCCATGGCGGGAGGTGCTTGGGGTCAGGAACAGCTGGCGGCGTTGCTGGTAAAACAAGCCCCAAAAAATCCCATCACAAGTGCAAAAAGGTCCCTTTGGCTGTGGTGGGGACATGGAAAGGTGTCAGAGCCTGGATTCCATTGGCAAGAGCCTGTACCACTAACCTGCTCATCCTTGAGTACCCGTCTACTAACCAAAAGTGCCGGTAGCTCGTCGTGTGGTTACTGCCCCTCTTGCCCTTAGAGAATGGAATGGGACGAGGAATCCAGCATGTGCAGACCCACAGCATCGGTGCTGCCATACTCCCCTCGCCTGACACAAGGTTTTACACGCGTGCAGCACAGAGAGGGTGCAAGGAAATTGCCTTCGCCAGACGCCTGAACCTCGCAGTGCACACGCAGTACAGACCCGCGCAGGGCTGATGCCCAGCACATGGATATAAAATACAGCGCCCTGCCATAAAACATGCACTGCTAGTCTATATATTTTGCAATCCCTTTAAAGATTTTTTTTTTCTTTAAACCCCTCACCCCAGCTCCCTCCACATTCTCCCCCCAAAAAATTATTATAAAGAATTATTGCCATTAGTACGTCTTTCCCAGTGAAAGGAGAAAATCGCCTCATTCATAATTTATACCCTCAATTACTATTAATAAAGAAATATTTCAGCAGAAAATCGCCTGGGAAAATTACACGTAACATTGCATTAACATTCTATTTGAACATTTTCATCACATTTGTTATAGAGTTAATAAGAGGGATATGCTCCCCTGACTTCTTCATGAAATTATGGGCTGCCTATGATAGTTTAATCTTTTAGACTTTATATAATATATTCACTTTACTAATTGAGCTATCCAAGGAGCAGTTAGGGATGTTCTTAAACGTGGAAGACAAAGTAATCAGGGCCGTGACTTCCTGACGAGAAGATCTTCTTCCGGAGATGAGGAGCTGCACCTGTGAGGAGCACATGCAAACGTGTTTGTGCGCAGATGTGCCATTCCATCAGCCCTTCCCTTAATGTCCTGCCTGTGCTTGGAAGTGAAGGGGAATGAACTCTGGAGGTGATTTTTGGACTGGTGAAATATTCCCCAAAAGCTCCGTTTGTATTTCAGAGTGAAAGACTTTGAGCAAGCTATTATTTTTGGAATAAGAAATGCCCGGCATGGTGGGTTTCTCAGGGGAAGTACTCTGTGTAGACAAGCCTTTAAGCTCAAATTCCCCCCACCCACAACCATACACAGACCATACCCAGAACTCTGGACAAGGAGCTGGACAGGGGTGGACAACCCCTCTTCTGCTCTCCCCAGAGCTTCTGCTTCACCAGGTAGTGCAATTTGGGGCTCGTGGTGCAGAAAGGCTTCCCCCCACCCAGGGTACAAACAAACCCCAAATTGGGCCAGGGGCAAGAAGCAAGGTAGGTGTGAGCAGGAAGGGATGAGGAGGCATTTGCAAGATGGACACTACTCTGCTGCACCATGACAATGCCACTATGGGCATTGCTCTGGACAGTTTGCTTGTCTCCAAAAAACTTGAGCAACAGGAAAGCCTTGGTAGCTCTCTCTCCTGCTCCTGCATCCACAGCTGGGGACCTCGTGCAGCAACTGGAGCCTTGGTCCAGACTCAACTGCTCTTGGGTACCCTTCCTTACGCAGAGGCAGTGTTGGGCACAGGGATTTGAGCACCTTATCCAGTTTGGGAGCTGAACGCAGGTCAGGGTCTCTCTGTCAGATCTTTCTTTCCCTTCCGTGTGCACACAAGGTGTCCCTTACCACGGGATGTGATCAAGCAGGAGGCTTCCTGGGGTGACAGAAGGCAGTGATTTGGACCAGGACCATGTGTGGAAGAGGGCTGCATCGTCAGCATGCCAGGAGGTTGCTCACTCATTAACCTAAGTACATGCAGCTGCGAGCAGGTGCAAAGAGGGATCCATCACTGCTGAGCAATGGCCCTGCCACCGGAGATGAAGGTGAATCTCTGTCAGCTGTCCCTGACAAGGAAGACTGAGGAAGCATGGGACCAGCTGCTTTGTATCGCATCCACAGAGCGCTGATGTCCCTTCTGCAGCCACTGAAACTGGGCACGGGCAGGGAAGGGGTGGCAGAGCGCAGGGTGGGACACAGGCTCATAGGTGAGGATCTGCAAACCAGTGGCCAATGCTGACAGCAAGCCAAAGGTTTCATGAAAAGCTGTCATGTGGTGGGATTCATTAGCTGGGACTCATTAGACAGACAGTAAGAGCCCGGATGTTGCTAACTGAGCCCAGCTGAAGGCAGCTCCTGTGGGTGAGGCAGCCTGGCACTGCAGGAGACCCCCATGGTGGGGGGCAGTCAGGTGAGCCCCTATCGCTCCCCAGCAAACTGTGACCAGTGCATCCCACCAGAGATGGGAATCGGTGCAGGAAGAGTGTGGCGGGGGTGCTGGCAGTGAGCACCCCTCCACCACGTCCCCCATGTTTAATGTATATTCACAAGGCCATTAACCCATAGGGCCCAGCCAGGCTCAACCGTTCAGAGCCCTGGTGTGACACCTAGTTCTGTCACCGGGTGCAAGACGGGGCTGAGCTCCTGCCAGCTCTGTCCTCCCAGCCCATATAAGCCCATCAGGGGGACAAGGATAGGTGTGTGACAACCTGAGCCCGTGGCCCTCCACTGCAGTGGGAGGTGTGGGGAGCAAAGCACCCACACATGGTTGCATGAGACATGCAGCTCCATTAATGCCTTCATGGTGAAGCATGGTTGTCCCTGGCCAGTTGGTTTCTCATGGAATCATAGAATAGTTTGAGTTGGAAGGGACCTTTAAAGGTCATCCAGTCAAAGCTTCCTGCATGGAACAGGGACATCTTCATCTAGATCAGGTTGCTCAGAGCCCGGTCCAACCTGGCCTAGAATGTTTCCAGGGATGGGGCATCCACCACCTCTCTGGGCAACCTGTGCCAGTGTTCCACCACCTTATTGTAAAAATTTTTTTCCTTTCCACCCTCACTGCTGAGCTTGCAGCCAACATTTTTCTGGGTGACAGTCTGCCACCAGCTGCACTGGTGGAGGCTTTGGCCATCTGGGCCACCACTGAGCCACACTGGGCAAGCAGCAGCCCATGCAAGCCCACATCTCCCTATAGCCTCCCAGATGGACAGAGGGCTGCAAGATGCCCTGCGTGCAAACACATGGAGAGCACGGTGCATTGGGCATCTTTCCAGGGACCACAGAGGCAGCCTGGACATGGCAGAGGTCGAGGAAGGGGAGACATAGACTGTCCACCCCGGGGATGGCCACTGCCTGGTCCTGGGCAGGATGGACCACGCTGTAAACAGGACAAGGCTTGTAAACAGAGCTCCAGCTGGGATAAATTTAGCCCATTGGGGTTGCAGCCCCAGCGCGGCAGGACACGGTGTCAGGGCATTGTCGAGAGGAGAGGGGGAGAAAGAAGCTGAATAAACAAACACAGCTTGTCCCCTTTTTTTTTTTTTTTTTTTGTCCTAGAGTTGTTATTTCAGCCGGACAATTGCTCTGCAGATTGAAGGAACAGGCTGGAGTTCAAGTGAATTTGGCTTCCAGAGCCTCCCTTTCTACATTGTGTTTTCACATGGGAACGTATCCTGGCATTTACGGGGGGGGGGTGTCCGTACCTGTGTGTTTGGGTAACTCCATGGATGTTCCGCACACATCCCTGGGCTGGCCCACAGGGATACGGGCTGCCGTGAAGCCCAGGTGAGGCCGAGTAACTTGGTCTTGGCTGTTGTGTAGGACTTTGCTTTCTCCACATGCACAGCCTGGAGTAACGGATGTGGGTGCCCAGGAGCACACCTGCAAGGTGATCCGTGCTTCTGTGGGCAGAGCAGCCCTGGAGGTGTCCCCCCATGACAGAGGGGACACTGTAGAGGTGAAAGTGTTTGCAAGACTTCAGAAATAGGGATCGGGACTCCTGAGCTTATTTCCCTAGGTCTGTCATGGGGTTTGGACAAGCCATATTTCCCTGACAAAATCATCTGTGATCTCAGGAGCAAAGGCCGTGGATCGTCTCTGTCAGTCCTGCTCTGCGAGGACCTAAGTTTTTTCTAAAGGCCGTGTTTAGAGGCAGCCTAATTTTCACATCTTAATTCTATTTTTCTCACATCTCTCTCTGACACACACATACACACACACACACACACACTTCTATTGGAAAAACGATTTTAATACCCGTGGCACATTGTCCTGGTGTGATATAAAATCCAATGACATGTGGCATTTGGAAAAGGTCACTTCTCCCATCAGGATTCATTATCCTACCTCAGCCTGGGAAGCCATGGGGTTGCCCCCTCCTCCGCGGACCCCTTGCCCCCTCCCCAGCTGCGGAGGGCGAGCAGGGAGAGGGGATGAGGCACTCAGTGGCTGTGTGGGGGACTTTGGCAGTGTCAGGGCGGTCTCTGCAGTGAGGGCTCTTGTTTCCCATGTTGATGTCCCTGCCCTTCCCGGTGCCTTCATCTTCCCACCAGCCAGAGGGCAAGAGGAGTTACAGGGACACGCTGTTGGGAAGGCTCAGACTGCAAAGCCGGCTCTGCTGCGTGCACGGGGCTCGGTTTGGCTTTCACCTGCCTCCCCCTGCTCGCTGCTCCCTCTCTGTTCCCTTTCGAGGGGGAGCCGGCTCTTGCGGTGCCCTCGCTCTGCACAGTTGCAGAAGGGAAACGCTCCCCTTCCCTGTTTCACTTGTTCAATTTTTTGGCTGGGTTGGTTGGGAAGTGTCCTTTCGTGTTGGTGGTCGCCACCACCTAGGCAGAACTGAGAAGAGAAAGCAAAAGCGACATGGAAAGCCTAGGTCCTCCCCAGCTTCCCCACCAAGCATGGGGTCCCCATCTGCCCCATGCTCAGTGCCCCCCAGCTCACAGCAGGTCAGCAGTGACAGGCTGTCCTGGGGCACTTGCCTATTTTTTGCCTTCCCCTGGACTCATTTCTGCTCAGGCTTCTCCAGGACCATCTTTGTCCAAGTATATCCACCTCCCAAGATGTTTCCAGCCCAACTCGGAGGGTCAGATCTGCTGTGGAGGCTGCCTGCGGGTGCTCAGGGGATGCACAAGCAGTTCCCCAGCGAGCTGACCTGTGGGCAGAGGGACTGGGAGCCAGGACTTCTCCGCTTGGTCACCAGCTACCTTGGGGCACCTTAGGCAAGTTGTTTCCCACCTGCAGGGGAGGGGAGAGCTGAGGGTGGGTGCACTGAGCACGCAGCGGGCTCGAGGCTGCGGAAGGGGCAGGAAGTGGGGAGCGGGAGCAGTTGCTCCCGGGAAGAGGAAGATCTGCGTTATTTTTGCAGCGGGGAGTGGGGTTTGACACCTACTGAAGACGACTTCTCAGAGTGCTAAGGGTGATGGCGAGTGTAGCCCCTTCCTACCATATAAACACCAATGAGTTATGGGTACCCCAGCCTCTAATTATGCAGTCAGCCCCAAATAGGCTGTGTCTAACGAGGCTGACAGACTAATATCTCAAGAGCCCTTAATGCGTTATCATCTCTTGCTGTATGACCTCATATTTATAACTGCTCTGGTGGGAGGTTGAGAAATGTCCTTCTCTTCCCCCAGCCCCCTCCCCAACTTTCCCCCTCCCGCCCACGGAGCAGCAGCTCTCCAGCCTCATCTGTTAGGATCAGGAGGAGAAAGGCGACTTCTCTCCATCCATCATGAGCGGAGTTCGCGCTATTAGATGATTAAAGACATTTTTTATAATATTTGGAAGAGGCTTTGAAATGTCTCTCAAACAGTGTGATTAATGCCTGCTTAACCCTCGCCTGGTCGGGATGCTGTGGTGGGGAGGTGGGAGCATCCGGGGGCAGGGCTCCCTGGGCATCTTGGCGGTCGCCCGGCCGTTGGGCACCCCGAGCCCTGACAAGGTGTGATTCATGACATGGGGCACCTGCAGGAAGCCCCGGCCTCCAGGCGGTTCCTAATGCACCGGGGACTTGGTGGTTTCTGAGGCTGCAACGGCTGGAGCAGGAGGAAGCAGCGCCTGCCCCCTCCCCAGCACTTACACAAGAGGCCCCTGGGGTTGTGCGGATCCCCAAGCTGGACCGTCCCACACCGATGCTGTGGGTTTCGAGGGTGGGCAGGGAGAGGGGGTGAGCAGTCTGTGCCCATTCCCAGCTGGCCTGAGTTGGTGGGGTGTTTGCTGTCCCCATTTCCCCTTCTTTTTCCTCTGCCTCCCTGGGTGACTTGCTCTAAGAGGCAATTGTTTCCCAAAAAAAACCAAAAAAATCACGGGCATCTAGATGCTCCGGTAGGATCCACCTTTAGGACATTGCATCCTTGCTCAGATTTTGCCATAAAGACCCGTGGGGCTGGTGGACACCTTCACGCTAAAAGTCGTGCTGGCGTTACCTTGGTCGGTACCTGCCAAAGGCCACATCGCTGATGTTTGCTGTCGTTGGTTCCCGTGGGGGAGTGGAGGTTTGGCCTCGGATGGGGGAAGGATGCCCACCTCCTTTGATCACAGGCGCAATGTTTCATAATCTCAATTTCTTGTCGATTGATTGCCAGATAGAAGCGACAACCAAAGAGGGCCCCAGGCGTCTGCAACTGCCACTCATCGTATGATTTTAACTCTCCCCCTCTGTAAGTTTGCATTATTTTCTTGTTGTCATTGTTGTTGTTGTTATCTAAAGAAACCTCCCTTCCCTCCCCCTCCAAAAAGCCTCGTAGAAATCCCAATGCCCTTGTCAATTTGCTGTTCAATGTACAAATATCTAAGAAGGGTTAATGCATGATTAATAGGTGTTTTATTAAAATGGTTAATCTGTCATTATAGAGTCCAAAAGATCAATAGATTTCTTATAATCACGGCTTAAAATAATCTTTAGCACCACTGCTTGTGGGCTTAAGACCCTGGGCAAGATGCTTAGGGGACCTGGGAGTCTCCCGTTAGCTCCTTCTGACCCTTCTGCCATCCAAAGTGCAACCCACAGTCTCCTGCAGACGGAGAAAAGCCGACACAGGGCTGCACATACTGTTATGCTTACCATCTGCCTTGTTATTTATGGGTATTAAAATTATCACACCTGGGCGGCAGAAAGGGGAAATGGAAAGAGGGAGAAACGGGGAATGCAGCTGGATAAATGCTCTTTGTTACGGCCGCCAGCAGCGCCCGAGTGGAGCAAGGCGGGGGCATGGATGGGTTGTCTCCGATCCATTAGTGCCGTTGCAAGGCAGCGAGCGTTGGCCAAGCGTTGCCCCATCGCAGCCGTGCTCCTTCACTGGCGAGCGCTGCCTCGTGCACCAGGGTGAGGCGGGGAGGTTCCAGCCTTGAACGGAGGGGAAGCCACGTGCCTGGGGTGAGGCAGGGTGTCGGTGGCCGGGGAGGACCAGCCCAATGCCACCTGAGTCCCATCCATGTCCCGGAGGCTGCCTTCCTGGCAGCTGGGTGATGTTGGGCCTGGTTGATCCAACCCTCTGGTATGCCTGGTCCAAGCTGCTTTTTGATAACTCCAGTACTCCCGTGACAAATCCCAGAGATGCTGAGCTGCCGACCCCCAGCGCAAGGTCTCTCTCTGTGGGAGGAGATGCTGTTTAGACAGGCTGACACGGCAGCGGCTGAGCCTGCACAGGCAGGGGGGAGTGCAGCCCCCTCTCTGCCCCCTAACCGCCCCGCAGCATCCTCTGCTCCACAGCAGAGGAGAGATCCTGAGGTCATGCACGGAATCTGTGGTGCAGCCTGGACGGCAATGCAGAGCTGCAGGAGCATCGCGCTCTGAGCACCAGGCAGGGCAGCTGGCACTGGCGAGCGGTCTCTGAGGGATTTTGACTGTGGATGTTGCTGGGCCATCCATGCGATGGAGACCCAGACCTGCTGCCCAGTGAGCAGAGCAGATGTTGGTGTGATGGGACCACTCCTGGTGGTCTGAAACCCCTCCCGTGCCATAATTTTTCCCTCCCTGAGATGCGCATGTGCAGGATGGGCAGGCTTTTGTGCCCTCAGCACCACAAGCCTGCCCAAGGCTGGAGACCCTCACTCGGAGGCTGCTGGGAGCTGGTGCTCTCCGATAATTTGGCCACACAGAGTGCCTCCGCCATAGCCCTCCTCCCTCACCTCCTTGCCCTGCCTGGGGGCTCAGCCCCTCGCCTCAAACTGCAGTTCAGGTAAAACAAAGGCAAATTCATGCCATTCCTTTCCCCTTCTCTTCCCTGCCTGTCTTGCACTCATCCTGCTTAGGGCTGGCTTGAATAACTCCCATCCGGCAAGAAATCCCAAATCTGCCCCATCCAGCTGGTGGGTGCGTGCCCGGCATAGGGGTCCCAGCCTGCCCAAGGGCATTGCTGCCCCCGCCTCCCACCCCCACTGGTGCTCGGTGTGGGGCTGGGCAGAGGTTTTCCAGACCCCCTGGGTGCAGCCCTCTCCATCCCTTCCTCATTGCTTATTTCTGGGCCATTATGTTCGACAGGGAGAATTTGTTTCTGTCCAGAGCAGATCCCCAGACGGTCTCAACCCTCTGAGGATTTATCATCCTGAGCTTTTGTTTGCGGGTCTCCAGGACCCTCTGCCCCATAGCCGAGCCCAGATGCTTCTCTGTCTCCTCCATGGAGCCTGGTGCTCCCCAGGAGCGCTGACCTCTCTCTTCCCCCATGGATGCATGGGCACGCAGGCTCCCCTGCACCCTGGTCACACACGTGCCTGCAAAGGCCACTGCTAGGGGCAGGATGCTGCGGTCACAGTGGCAGGGGACATGTCCTACCTACTGGGGAGGTGATGGCTGTGCCTTCTTCTGGCTTTGCTCCCCAGGGCTGCAGAAGGAGGTGGCCCAGGGCAGGGCACGCTGGGCTCCCAGCACAGAGATCCCCTGGGATCCTCAGGTGACATTCAGCCTTCCCTGGGACTGGTGACAGAGGACCCTGGGCTTGTCACCCTCACAGCCCCCAAACTATGTTCCTGCCTGCAGCCCTGTTCCATGGCGGCTGAGTGGCTGGGAGGGCTGGGTAGAAGTGAGGTGTCAGCCCCCTCACTTGTCTCGGGGGTCAGCACTGACGTCCCCTTGTCGCTAATAGAGCTGAAACAGCGGCGGCTGCCTGTTCTGAGTGACGGCGAGGTGACAGCAGGGGACGGCACAGGTGCAGATGTTCGGCTGCCCTGTGGTCATGGTGGTGGGGATTTGGGGTCACTCTCAACAGGTTCTGGTCTATCAGGACGGAGCTCTTGGCCAGCACATGGAGCGAGCGGGGTTGCGTTTCCAAATTTCCACCACTGCTGTATTAGGTGGGGACCCCGCATGCCACCAGCCCCTTCGCTCACTCTCCTGTCCCAGAAGCCACCAGGTTGGTGACAGAAAGCTGCTCCGGAGGCCGGCAGAATGTTGCAGAAAAGGAAAGGGGCGCAGGGCTGCTCCACCAAATTGGCACCTCTGCAGTCCTGTCCCCTCCCTGGCTGCCCACATTCCTCTGCAGGAGCGCCAGGAAGGGGGGGACCAACCTTTGGCACGTTTATTGACACTCCCTGAGTTCATACTGCGACTCTACAATCTTTCCCTGAGATTATTAAGAATTAATTGATCACTTTTATATTCCCCCCGATACCCAGTGCTGCTTCGCGACAGGCGGCAGGAGGAGGGAAGGGAGACAGGAGGAGGGCGGGGTGTGTGTAAAAAACACACTGATAAATGTTAATTACTCTTTTACAGCCCTTGTCAAATTCCAAAGCAAGTCGTAAATTCATTAAACTCTAACGGATTAAGCACATGCAGCTTATTTAGTCGCCATAAACAAGATCATTTGGATGTTGATTTTCCCCTTTTTATTGCTGCAGCAGAAAAGGGGAAAAAATCAGATGAGGGAAGCAGTTGGTGGTTACTAGGGAGTCAGAAAAGTTTGGATTTAGTTCATATCTTGTTTTCTTGCTCCGTGGGAGCTCTCTGTAGCACATTGGTCCTCCGGCTGCACCTGGGCAGCATCTTGCCAGCGAGCGTGGCCTTCCCAGGAGCCATGTTTGTGCCCCAGCAGCTGAGTCTGCATGGACAGCACTGGGACAGAGGGGCCATGCTGCACAAAAGGTGTCCATGTCCTCTCCATGCCCCAGGGCTGCCTTCTTAGTGCCGAGGCTCTTAAAGACCCAAGCAAGATCTGGGATGAGCAGCAATGGGATGCTCAAAGGCCTTTTGGTGGTGGTTTTGGGCTGGGCTGGCTGCTCTGTGCTCCATCGTGCTGGGAGGTCTCCATGGGTATGTTGTCTCCAGCGAGGCTCAACCCGGCCCCTGGGATGCTCATGTCTGCTCTGAGCTGCGTTGCAAGGGATTGTGCAAGCAGAGCTGGTGTAAAAGCAGCTCTGCTCATTTGGGGATGTTTCAGCCCATTTAAGTGCTGTCCCCAAGGCGCTGGCTGTGCCCAAGCGAGTGGGACGCGTCCCCAGCCAAGCCCAGCCAGAGAGAGGGGAGGCAGAGAAGGGACACCGTGCTGGCAGGGAGGGACAGGGCACCTTCAGCTGCTCTGAACACAGGGTCTGCCCACCCGCTCGGTGAGCTTGCCATCCTCTGCTTGCACGTGTTAATAATCCAGGCTGACCTCCTGAGCTGTGGGAGCCGGGGAAGGAGAATGAGAGGAGGGTCATGGAGATTAATTAATACTCAGGGCTCTAATTACGAGTTTCTTCAGCACTGGGCTTCTAATGAGGAACAGGCGCTGAGGCAGCCCCGCGTCCCGCTTCCCCCTGGCTGGCTCTGCCAAGACGTCTCCTGCCTCCGTGCAGGGCTGGTTTTACTGGGAGAGGGATGGGAGTTAGCCCCCGGCCACTGGCATCTCCCACTGCGGCTCTGGGGCTCCAGGCTGCGTGGCCGCGCTGCTGTGTAACCCCGTCCATGCCTTGGGCTGAGCGCCGGCAGACCTGCTGCCTTCCCCGACACACCCAGCTCCCTGCCTTGGCCCCGTATGTGAGCATGGGCCAGGGGCAGGAGGTGGCCTGGGAGACCAGAGGACCTTGATGGGTGCC
The DNA here is from genome assembly GCF_036417535.1 of Chlamydotis macqueenii. Classification (NCBI taxonomy): domain Eukaryota; kingdom Metazoa; phylum Chordata; class Aves; order Otidiformes; family Otididae; genus Chlamydotis; species Chlamydotis macqueenii. Next base: position 27,327,325 of record NC_141563.1, read on the forward strand.
GCAGCCTGGTCCTGCACAGCGGAGGGTGCTCCTCAGCTTCGGTGCGGGCAGGAGCCCTGGTGCTGCTGGCTCTGCTGATGCTGGGAAGCCATCTCCAGCTCATGGCTGGCGATGCTGCCCTGTGGTAGGGCAGTCCTTCTCCAGCATCTCTCAGGTTGGATGAGGCTGTGCTCCTCAGGAGCTGCAGGCAGCCGTGCGCTGCAGGCAGCAGAGGGAACTCTAAACCCCTCACGGGAGCTTGCTGCCTAGCTGCCGCCAGAAAAAATTTAGGGCTTTTGCTTCAGAGTCCTCAGCAGCGCTTCATCTAAAGGAGGTGGATGTCTTCCTCCAGCCCCATCTGAGCCCATCTCTGAAGCGAGTTCAGCCCAGGAAGGTCTGAGCCATGGGTATGTACATATCACCCTGGCCCTGCTCCCCTCTGCGTTTGCCTCTTGGGGGGCAGAGGGAAGGAGAGAAGCCACTGAAGGTCTCAAACATGACAGCGAGGGGGTGCCAGCCTTCAGAGCCCCATTCCCAGCAAGCATTTCCCTCCCACGGTCCTCGCAGCCGGTACAAAGTGCAGAGATAAGTGCCATCAGAAGCATCCCTGCCCTCCAGGTCCCTCCACGCTTTCCCGCTGCACGGAGGTGCCCTCCAGAGATCTCCTCTGGCTTCTGAGGACGGAAGGAGCATCCAGGGGTTAACGGAAGGAGCATGTCCCATGCTAAGCAGTAGCTAACAGCCACTAGCTAATAACTTTATGGCTTCAAAGCAGGGCATTTATCATGCTGAAGTTTGTTTATGCACTAGTTATATGGTGCATTATACCAGCACTGTGTTTGGCTGATAAATTCTCCGTGACAAGCGAGGCTACCAATGGGGATTCACCGAGTCCAAAAGACCAGTAGCTTTTTCCTGAACTCTGCTTTCTGAGATAAGGATGTTTTTTCCCTCTTTTGTTTTGTAAGAAGGAAAGAAAAAAAATCCGACAACCTGTGAACTAAAAAAAAAAAGAGGAAGATTTTTGTTCCGGATCAGTTGGATGCCGCAGTTCTCCCGCTGGGGGCAGAGGAGAAGGTCCTGGTCCTGGCGAGGGCCAGGCAGGCCGTGTGTGAGCACCTCTGTGACACACGCGGGCCGTGCCGCAAAACTTGTGCGTGTGCTGAGTGGGCACCGACAGCTCGGACGGGCTCTGGATGTCTCCAGGAGCGGGCTGTCTCAGTCCCGTCTGCCTTCAGGAAGGGTATTTTGGGGGTAGAGGTGTTGGAGGGCACTCTGGCAACCCTCCAGTTCTGCCTGGTGTTTCTAAAATGAGCCATAATTGTAGCACGCGTCGCTATTTTGAGGTTGCCTGTGTGTGCGATCTGTTACTGTGCACAGCGCAGCTGCGCCGTTCACCTGTACCCCTTGACTGCTGAGTTAAATTGCTTTAATCCTGCTAATAATAATGACCTTCACGTTTCTGGCTTGCTCTATCACAGGAGCCAAACCCACTTCGCAAACATTAACGAGCTCGGCCTCCCGACTCTGTGCAAACACGATGGGTCAGGGTTATTTTTCCTGCTGTGGCAGTGGGGAAACTGAGGCAGAAAGCAAGGAGCCGGCTGGTCCGAGCGTTACCCAGAGCAGCAGCCTTCGCTTTAACCAGTAGACCTGACTGTTTTCCAGTTTGCACCAGTGTAGGCTTTTCTAGGTCTCACCCGTGGAGTACGAGCTAGGGCTGCCTGGCCGGTGGGATGCAGTGGGATGGACCCTGATGCCGGGACGTGCCTCCGCAGTGCCACCAAGGCATCCCCAGCCACGCGGACGTCCCAGCCTGCGCATCTCCAGCTGTGTACCTGTTGCATGGCTGGCCGCGTACCTGTGCCAGCGTGCGTGGCGGCGGCTGCGGCTCCACATCGGTGGCTGCGTGCCGTGGCCCCTGCAGGCTGTAAATACTGCCAGTGTGGCGGGGAGGTTGAGCGGTTTATGGCTCAAGGTCAGGCCCATGAATCATAAAAAGGTGTCGGAAGGAGCATTAACTCCTAGCCTTCGCTCCTGCGCTGTGTGGTTTCAGGCGGGGCCCCGGAGGCAGTGATTAAAGGGTGCACCTTCCCCTTTCAGTTTTACGGTAAAAGGAAAGCAGTAAATTAGAAGCCCACAGGCTGGGGCAGGCCAGGTCCCGCCAGTGCAACAGCTAGACAAGTACCTGCCACGCGCCCTGATACCCCGCCACCGCCTCTGCACCCCTTCACCGGCACAGCCCTGAGCAGCCCCTTCCCATGGCAGCCCCTTCGTGAGGGGTAGGGTCCGGCCGTGTGCCGGGCAGGCGGCCGCACTCATGGCGGGTACACCCGTCCATCCTCGCCCGGCCGACAGCTCGGGACGGCCAGGGGTGCTCAGCCCCGCTTGCCCCGCAGAGCTGTGGTACCTCTTGCTCTGCACCTTTTTACGACTCCAGCTACAATTAACTCGAGTAATAAATTTTTTTTTTAATCCAAATAGGCATAATGAACGTTTAATGCCCCTGTTTTCTTGCGAGTTGTCAGGACTACTAAATGCTGAGTATTGATTGAAGAGGTGAGGCAGATGGTTCTGCTGCTGAGGTGGGATTGCTGGGGCAGAGGCGGAAAGCCCCGATAACATTCGGGTCCCTGCCCTACATCTGGACCTCAGGACAGTGAGTTGGGGCTGGGGAGAGCTGGGGCGACCTCCAGCGCTGCGAGGCTGACCATGGTCCAGCTGGGCCTGGTAGTCTCCAGCGCTGCAGACTGGAGGTAAGCACTAAGACACAGGGCATTGCTGGAGGTTTCACCCCATCAGCGTGCACTTTGAACCCACCACTGAAGGGCGGAGGGGAAGGGCTTTCGGAGACAGAGGTGTGAATGCACCCTGCCCCATCCTCTTCCCAGCAGCAATGTCACCCTTCTGAGCCTGACCCATCCCAGGCACCCCTGGCTCGTCCCCGCTGCCTGCCAGGCTGACGGGCGGGACATGGGACGTACGCGATAACTGCTGCAGCCAGCCCAGATAAGGCACCATCCCGGGTGCGTTTGGCCAGTGCCAGGCTGACTTCCCCCAGCTCCTGCCAGCTTGGCATGGCTGCTCACCCTCCGGACCTGCCCTGGGACCTGTGGGTCAGGCTGCCACCCCCTGCCTGGTGCCTGCAATAGCAGGGGCCTGGGGGCAGGCGGGGAGCTGCAGCACATCTGCCCTGGGGACACTGCACATCTGCCCAGGGACACTGCGGGTACCACAGCCCTTCTGGCAGCCGGCGGGGAGGCAGGGACTGAATGGAAATACCAGGCATATGCTGTGCCCCTGTCCTTGGGCTGGGCTGAGCATTGGATGTCTCTGAGGAGGCGAGGGAGGGAGCCTAGCTGCTTGCCAGGAGGGAAAATACTTCTCCTTTCCCTCAAAAAAAAAAAAAAAAAAGTGCTTTTTCCCCCTGGGGAATGGCATCCCGGAGCCCTGGAATTGACGGGGCTGCCAGAGCTGATGGATGGTGCCGGCGGAGGGAGCAAAGCGGGTCAGCAGAGCAGAAACCAGCAGGCGCAGAGGGAGCGAGCATCCTCGCTCACCAAGGCAGGCGGTGACACCCTGTGCCGGGGCTGGGCCCACAACAGACCCTTCTCTGTTGGGCTGGAGAGTTGGCACAGCTGGGGTACCTGGGGTGCCATCCTGCGATGCCCCCAGGCTCACCCCAACTGCACCCGCCAACAAGAAGGGCCTTTCTTCGTCTCCACACAAGCCCCAATTGTTCAGACGCTTCCCCTGCCACCGCCTTGTCCTTCTGCTCTTCCCAGAAACGGTTCTGGGAGGAAGGGAGGACTTCCAACATCTGCACGGCCAGAGCTGCTGCAGCTTCGAGGTTTCTAAAGGGGCCAAGGCTCCCTGAGCAGCTCCAGGCCAGAACATCTGGGTCCTCTCAGCAGCTCTGCGGTGCAGCTGTGAGCCCACAGCCTGCCCGTGCCTCAGTTTCCCCACCAGGTCCTGCTCCGCCTTTGCGGGTGTGCTGCAAAGCGTGGGTGTGTGGGTTTGAGCCAAGGCACCCCCAAGAACCGGGGAGCTGCCGCGCCAACCGCTCAGGGCAGCCTCTGTGCAGGCAGCAGTGCTGCCTCCCTCCCCAGCACTCAACATCCCACGGGCCATCCGGCAGCTGAGAAGGGGACAACTGAAAGGTGGAAGCCTGGGCTGGTGTGGGTCCCTGAGGACCGCTCCAAGCAGCGACCTGGCCATGTTTTGAGGCTGGTGGTGGAAGGAACTGAGTTTTTGTAAACGGTGAAGGCGATGGCTGCAGGAAGAGACTGAGAGACAGAGCAGCTGTGCTAAATCGGCCCTGACCTCACTGAAACTTGTGTGCAGTCTCTGCTTCCTCATGAGAGACAGCCAGACAGCCTGCCGCGGGACAGCAGTGACACGGGGGGAGGCTGGCTGTTGTGGCTCACAGGCACCCACGCGCTGGGAGCTCCTGGCTCTGCCGGTGGGAAGTGTCTCCTTCCCAAGCACGGTCCCTGTCAGGGATGCATGGGAGGGCAGAATCTGTCCCCATCAGCCACACTGGGAGGGCAGGATCTATCCCCATCAGGGACGCATAGGAGGGCAGGATCTGTCCCCATCAAGCATGGCTGGGTGGGCAGGAGTGGTGGGGAAGGAGATGGAGCAGAGGCCAGCTATGCGGAGCTGTAGGAAGTGCCAGCTCTTTGGAGGGCTGGAGTAAAACCAGGGTGCAGTGAGCCCCAGGCTTGGGATCCAGGACTGCAGGCTCCCCATCTCTCTTGTGGGGTCAGCAGGACCTTCTCCTTCACTCCCCCTGAGCACAAGGAGGAAAACAAGCTCCAGCCTCAGCTGGGAGGCGGTAGCCCTCTGTCCGGGTCCTCGGGATAGAGGCTGACAGTGCCCTCCAGGGATGCAGAGCTGCATTGCCTGTCCTCCAGCCTGGGGACACGAGTGGGTCACCAGCAGACACAGGGCAGGAAGGAGCCCAGGGTCCTCCTCTCCCATCTTCTGTCTGCAGCAGGAGGGTACGCCTGAAGCTGCTAGGCTGGAGGGACGCATCTCTGGAGGCACCTGAACCCCGAACTGTCATCTTTGCTCTCCAACAAGCCCTGCTGCCAAGTCCCCCTGCTACTCCAGCAGCTGCAAGGAGGAGGAGTGTGGGGAAGGGGCTCAGCTTCAAATCGATTCTGAGCGTTGTGATAAGAATCTCTTATCACCCTTGTTGTGGTAATGGCCAGGACTTAGGCTGGGCTGAGTAAGGGCCAGATTTCTGCCAGCTTTCTGCATGACTGGAGGTGAGGAGGAACTGGGATGTTCCTGCTCCCACCTCTGCAGCCACCTTCAGCCTCTTCCCACCTCAGTCCCAGCCCGTCGGGGAGGTGCAGCACAGGAACGAGACAGGCACCCAGGACGCAACAGAGCTGCCAGTGATCTGGCAGGGGTTTCCAGGACTTTGGTAATTCCCTCTGTTCCCGTTACTGTCCAAAACCAGTTTTTGCAATAGGTAAGGCAAAAGGAGGCGGTAGGCTTACGTGCTCTGGCTGTACTGGGCTCAGCGGTGGGAGCGGAGTGCCCTCAGCTGTAAGGGGGCTCCCCCAGAGCCCAGCACCATGCTCTGCCTTTAACTCCTGCTCCGTGCCGTATTAACAACTGTTGATTGGGATGCCAAGGTCATCTGGCCGTGAAGAGACACAGATAAAATCTAAGGCTGCTGCAGTGCCCTGCATCTCTGGACCCACCAATCTCTCTGTCAATTGACAACATCTCTCCTCCTGCTAAGCTTTCCTCTGGCAGACAAGCCCGAGAAGGTTAAACAGGGTCCTGTAGCAACTCCAATGCTCTATCCTCCTCCGATAACGGCGCAGGTGGGGTATGTGTTGGCTTTCTGCCCTCTCACCCTGTTCCCCGTTGCCGCGGCTCTGCAGGATGTCCTGCTGCTGGGTGGGGATGGCCAGGCAGGGACCACGGTGCCAAGGAGGGCAGCGCTGCTCCGAAAGGCTTGCTGAGGGTCTGCGGCTGCCTGGGAGGTTTTGCTGCTGGCTCCACACTGTTGCTGGCAAAAAAAAAAAAAACCATGGTTGAAAGACCCCGTGAGCCCCCTGCACACGAGTGCCCTACTATTGGGGGCTGCTAGCCAGGATGAGGGACCCTGGCGCACTGCAGAGCTGGGGACTCTCACTGCAGTGGCTTTATCGGGCCCAGCATTTGTTCTGCTAGAGAGGGAGGCTGAAGCCGTAGGATGTTTTTTCCTATCAGGGACCAAACACAGGTTTTACGGCTGCTCCCAGCTTGGTGGCTGGGAAGCCGGTGGGCAGGGGTGCTGGTGTGATGCCGAGCAGCCCACCGCTCCGGAGGGGCACCTCGTACTCACCCGTTTAATTCCAGGAGCAGCAGCGTCAGGCCATGTGAAATTGGCCTCGCCGGAGGATTTATTCATTTCTCCTTCCCTCTGCCTCCTGCCAGGGACCGCGCTGAGATCCCACGCCACACAGTCATCTCACTAAAGCCGAGGGGGGCTTAGCGCTGAAATGGTTTTCATGCCGCCGTGGAGTTTAGTGCTTGTCAACAAGTCCGAGGTCTTGCTGAAGGGCCTTGACAAACGGAGCAGCGGGGAGACAGGGAGCGTGGGCACCGGTGCTGGGAAGCGGGGAAGCACATGAACCTGGTCTGCAAACTAGCCTGCACATCTGGGGACGTCGCATACCCAGCTCAGCGCGCCCCATCCAGCACAGAGAGAAGTTTGGCTGTCTCACACTTCCAGTGAGAGGTGTGTTTAGCCCAGCTCTAAGTTTAAACCTCACGGAAACACCTTCATTAAATTTTACTAATGGGAAAAAGCAGGGCTTGCCCATGGTTTTTTTAGCCCTTGCTTTTGTATGCTCTTGCAGAAATAGATGCATGCATGTGAATATATTTTGTGCTTTATACTCATCCGGCTGCTCTTACTGCTGGGCTGAGCACTGCTGCAGTAACGTGCAGGCTCTGCAGATGGGGATAGCAGAGCTCAGAAACCAAACTTGGCTCCAGGGGCCACTTCAAAAGCTTGCCCTGCGTGGGGAGGGTGATGAGGGCACCCTCGCCTCCTCCTGCACCCCAGCCCACCTCGCGGGGAGGAAAAGCCCTCAAACTCATCTCCTGGCTTTTTGAGGAGCTGGATTTGCCAGGGATGAACTCACTTGAGCACGGGATTGTTCAGTTCAAGCTGTGGGACGCAGATCTGACACAGCGCAGGTGAGCCGGCGGTGCCGAGGTCTGGAGGCCACATGTGCTGTGGTACCCCAGGAAGCCACCCGATGCCTTGACAGCAGCGTGGGGAGCGAGGAGGCACACATGGCAGGGCAGGCTGCCCACAGCAGTCGGCTTCTCCTGCCCCAGCCGTGCTGTGGCAATAGCAGCCCCTGAGACGCCTGCTCCCGTGGGATCTGCTGCTGCCGGTGGGTCACCCGAGTCAAGCATTCGAGCAGGATTCGGAGGAGAGCCGTCTGGTTTTATGGGCAGTAATAGCATTTACAGCCCTGCTGGCTCAGGCTGATCTGGGCGGAGGGAGCCCCTCCCCAGCAAAAATTGCATTGTAACACTGGGCCATCTCCAGCCTTCCCACGGGCAGGATCGGCCCCGTGCTTTTTTTCAAGCATCTTTGGTTGCGTGATGGGTTGAGTCAACCCATGGATTGGTCCCAACTGGCACAGCCAGCGTTCCTGTGCTGGTGAGGTCCTCACCTGGTGTAAGCTCACACCTCTCCCTAGATTAAGGATTAAGCCCTTCATTTTCACAGGAAGTGCCAGAGATTCTCTTTCTTCACCCCACTCCTTGGCTTTCTCCTGCCATCCACAGTAACTACCGTCCCTGGCAGCTCCCCTGCCCGATGGGCAGGGATGGCAGGCAGCCCTGCGCACGTCCCACATTGTTTTCCCATCACCTGCCACAGGCCCCGCATGTTTTCATTTAGTCGACATAGGGGAAAGCTGTAAATCATACGTCTGCTTCCCAAGAAGAGTGGAAAAAAAGGATTCCAACAGCTTGGTCCAGTTAATGGCCTGGGCTCTCAACTCTGCTGTTGGCTTCACGGGGACTTTGTTTCATGCTCTGCGTTAGCCGGCCCTGTTCTCTAGCTGGACCAAAGTGTGCATCTAGGGAGAAGGATATTGGGGGGCAAGGATGCCCCTAGCACTTCGGGGAGGGTGATGGGGCAGTGCTGCCGCCTGAGAGCGGGCAGGCAGGACCACTTTCCACCCCACCTTCCTGGGCTCCTCCCAGCACAGCTCCCCATCCATCCCATACATTTACCTAACGCTAATGAGACGTATTGATTGGAATGATGGGATTTGTAAAGGTCGCAGGGTTAAAGTACATAAAACCAGCCTTTCTGGAGCTGCAATATCAGGGCCGATGGGTCTGGTGGGAGAGATTAAGGGCCTTGTGCTGCAAGAATGGAGAGAGCTGACAGCAATTACATTTGAGATGTGTGCATAGTTATAACCCCCCCTCTGCAAAACAGGAGACCACATCCTCACTGCTGCAGAGCAGGTCTTCAACCCCTACCCGGTCTCCCTTTCAAAAGCAAGATTTCAACAGAGCAAATCAGGGCATGAAAGAATGAGAGAAAGGGAGGGAGAGAGACTGGGGATCCGTTTGGAGAGGTGGTGCCCAGCCCCACCCCTGTAGCTGGGCTTGTGCCCATATTCCGGAATCCCCAGCTGAGCTGTTATAGCATCACTTCGCTAAAACCACTGATGGAATCTAAACTCCAAAAACACCGCGGTCCCTTTTGTTAGGGCAGGACTCCCACTACTGGTAATGAGCTGGCAGGTCATTAGAGCTCTGTCTGTCCCCAGAAAGGGCCTTCCTTCCCCAGCAGCTCATGCTTGAGGAGTCCAGATCCCCAGAACCACAAGAGTGGTTGGCTGGAGGTTTGTTCCAGGTCAGGGCTAATAGGTCTTGTAGGAGAGTTGTACAATTTGAAGGTTATGTGCTTTCAACATCATGGGCTCCTGCGATGGTTCTGGGGTGCAGGAGGATACACACGTGCTTTGGTGGCTTCCCTGGGTCTCCAGAGGGAACAAGTAGACAGACACGCAAGCCAGACTGAGGGATGTGCTCATGTTCAGGAAGGATTAGTGTTGACAATATCACTACACGCAGAAACAGCTGAATTAGCTCCATGACCAAGCTTCATTAGCCCAGGCTTAAAGCTCAGCTCCAGACAGGAGGGAGCCCAGCTCAAGGACTATTCAGCCCCGGATCATCTTGACTTCACATCGCCCGCTGTACCTCTCACAGCAGGATTAACACCCGAGGCACCTGGGGCTTAGGAAACCTGGCTCCATCTGGCATCGCACCAAGCCAGGAACATGAGCAGGGGCTGCACTTCCCCGGGGATGAATCCCAGCAGGGAAAAGGAGCAGTTTGCCAAGCAGGGAAAAAGGCACATCGCTTACCTCTAACTGTAGCTGTCTTGGGCTTAAAGCCTTTCCCTGGGGACAAGGCAGAGCTTAGCACACAGTGTGAGGTGCCAGCAATCCAACAGCCCCTGCAGAGCTGTTATGCACAGAGGCTTTACTCCTGATGCCCATCCACACACACTGGAGATTTAAATCCTCCCCCAGAGCCCTGCCAAAGGGGCTGCACCAGGCAGTGGGAGCATCCTGCATCACCACACCTTGGTACCAGGCACCTGCCCACATGGCTGGGTCTTTATTCATCCCTCCCGTGCTCGCTTTCACTCTCTCAGATGGTAATGAGTGGTTTGCACTGGGAACTAAATGAAGTTGATTGCCCACTGGTGTCTGCCATTAGTGGTAATTAGTTAAAACATCAGAGTATAAACAGTAAATTGGCTCTAATAATTAATACTAGCACTCAAGCATATGAGAGACACAGAGACTGGGAGAGAAGCAGCGGCAAGCTTGTAAAATCAGCTGGGGCTGCTTTAATTAACAAAGAAGGAATGTAAGTAACACAGTATTGGAAAAAGGACAAAAGCCATCAGGATCTTGCTTGTTAGGAGTGTGGTCATGTCTCCCCTGGAGCACAGCAGGGCCGAAGGTTTGCCTCCAGCGTCAGGTACCCACTGCCGCAAGATGCAGAGCCCGCGATGCAGGGGCTCTTGCATCCCCGTGGTACTGGGATCACTCGTGTGATGAGTTTTAGCCTTGTCGCCAGTTCTCTTGCATGACTGGAAGGGACATAACATGTGGATCTGATCCTGGTGCTGTAGATTTGAGGCAAGCTAGGCAGATAGGTGGGATAATCCCATGGGGGGATTTTTTGGGGGAGAGCTGCTCAGATGAAAGGGGCTGCCTTAATTTAGCTGCTCCCTGCTTTCTAGAGGCATCTTCCTCTTCTCGTTCCTCCAGTGGCAGATTTGACCACTGGGGGGTAGATCCTGCCAGGGAATGTTTGATTTACTCTTAGAATAACAATTTTTTCCTGCAGGTTTTGCATATCTGCGTCCTTCCCCTTCTTCCAGCATCCTTCTCCTGCACACCTTCCTGTTCTCCCAGCCAGTGGCTCCGAGGCGTTCCCATAGCCCTGCCTCAGCAGAAAGCCCTCTGCCTCCTGAATGCCTGAAACATGTCATCTTAAAAATAATAACAATAATAATAAAATACAGCATAAAGCAGTACGGTGCTGGGGTAGTGCTGAGCAGCCGGTGCTCCCAGGGAGGGGGTGTAGTATGACTCTCCCCGCAGAGGGGCAGCCCTGGGCTTGGGTGGAGGTGGCAGAGAGGCGGCGTTTGGGGAGGAGGGGGAGGCTGCATGTATATCATTATTAATCATCCTCGCGTACGCTAACCATTCTAATGTCGTAAGTGACAATAGCCCATCTCAGCTCTTGATTTAGGGTCTGTGAACGGAAGCTGGGCTCCTGGGAGTAAATGCGTGAATCCTCCGCTGGTACTAAACCTTCTAATAAATCTAACGCACACCAAAAAGCCCTGGGCACTAAATCCCAGAATCCGGTAATTGAAACCCTTACAGCTCTCAGAAAAAAGGTAACCAGTGAGTGGAAGTGAGTGTGTGTTTTTACAGAATATACATCCTATCTGCACCTGATTATCTCCAGCAGAGACAAAGGAAATCCGATGGCTCCTCATAAAGCACCTCGTTCCACAGACTTAAAATAATTCCTTCAAGAATAACATCCAAGCAGTCCTGTGCTGAGGGGGCTGAGGCTGTACTCTGCAGACCCGAGCGGGCAGGGGCAAGGAACCTCGGACCCTTGTTGCTGCCCCAGCCATGGGCAAATGCAGCGTGGTGGTGATGGTCCATCCGTCTGCTGCCCTGGGCTGCAGTGCCTTGGTGTTGTGGGGGGCTGGTGGGCTGGGGGACAGCCAGCAACCTAGCCTGGCTCATGCATGCCTTTGCTGTCGGTACCAGCGGAGTAGCATCCCTGAGCTGTCTCTGCCCTACAAGTCACAGGGACAGAGGGATGGCAGGATGTTCCCGTGGGGCTCAGCATCCCTGCCAATGGGATGCTGAAGGTGTTCCCCTACCAGCCGGGTCTTCAGTGCAGGGAGATGCTGGACAAGCAGAAGCATGTATGTGGGGCTGAACCCCACCTCTGGCAATGGGGCGTTCGCAGGCACAAGTGTGTTTGTGTTGTGGCAGTGATGAATTCAACACTGAGAGCAGCCCTGAGGAGGAGGACTTGGTTGGTTGATGAGAAGCTCAACATGAGCTGCCAATGTGCGCTTGCAGCCCAGAAAGCCAACCGCATCCTGGGCTGCATCAGAAGAAGCGTGGCCAGCAGGTCAAGGGAGGGGATTCTGCCCCTCTACTCTGCTCTCGTGGAACTCCACCTGCAGTACTGTGTCCAGCTCTGGAACTCCCAACAGAAGAAGAACATGGATCTGTTGGAGCGAGTCCAGAGGAGGCCACAAAGATGATCAGAGGGCTGGAGCACCTCTCCTGTGAGGACAGGCTGAGAGAGTTGGGGCTGTTCAGCCTGGGGAAGTGGAGGCTCCGGGGAGGCCTTATATCGGCCTTCCAAGGGGGGCCTACAGGAAAGCTGGGGAGGGAGTTTTGACAGGGGCCTGTAATGATAGTAGAAGGGGTAATGGCTTTAAACTGAGAGAGCATAGATTTAGATTGGATATAAGGAAGAAATTCTTTACTGTGAGGGTGGTGAGGCTCTGGCACAGGTTGCCCAGAGAACTTGTGGATTCCCCATCTCTGGAAGTGTTGAAGGCCAGGCTGGATGGAGCTTTGAGCAACCTGATTGAGTGGAAGGTGCCCCTGCCCAGGGCAGGGGGGTTGGAACTAGGTGATTTTTAAGGTCACTTCCAACCCAAACCATTCTGTGATTCTATTACATCCTTCCCATGGCTTGTGTCTTTCTGGTAGCCAGGGCTGAGGCTGTGTATCATTTTGTTTACTTGAAAAAAGATCACATTGGTGTTTTATTCTGCTTTTAATCTCTGTTACAGGCCATTCTGTAATGCCTTGGCAGGAGACTTAATAAATATAGTCATTTGGATAATGAATGGTGATGATACCAGCGAGCTCGGAGGAGGTTGCAGAGGAGAGATGCTGCGCAGGGCACCTGGCTGCATTTGGAGGCAGGAGGACCATGTCCTTCCTGGGGTCACCACTCCACAAGGTCCCGCAGACCCAGGACACAGGGGTTGCCCAGCTCTTTTGTGGTTCAACGTCCTTCATCGTGTGAAGCGGGCTGAGACAGGCAGGGATCAATGCAGATGGCCGGTGTCCTGGCTGGTGGTGACCACAAGCTGTCACCTGCTGTGACTGGGGGTGCCCTGTGCCCCTGCACCCTGGGGATGCAGGAGCCACCCCATGTGTGTCACAGCATCGTTTTGTGCAGCACATCTGTATAATGTCTTTGTAGATTTCTCAGAAACAAGAGAGAATTGGGGTTTTTTTATTCCCCCTCTCCCTGCCTTTGCCTTTCCCGCTGCCTGGCCATTCCTCTACGTTAGCGCCGATCGTCCTCGCAGCCCTTCTTGCCATATCCCACCCGCAGGAGCCCCGCATCCCTCCCGCTGTGACATCTGCATGTCGGCACGTTGGGCATTTTCAGGTGAGCTGGTCCTGGGCTGCAAGTGAGCCGCAACGGACACCCAGTGCGGCTGCCCACCCGCATCTCCAATCCCATCCTGGGGCACTGGGACCGTCCCTTTGGGGACAACCACAGGATTTCCATCACCTCTCCTTTTCCTCCTGCCCAAACCTGGGGAGAGCCTGAGCACCTTCATTTCTCAGGTCACCGCTTGGCTAATGGTCTATTAATTTGTTCAGTTGTCCCCTGTGAGGCAAACTCAATTTCTGCCAGAGATTCCTCCCTGGCTGTCGATGCAGTGATTGATAGGACGAGCGGCTGTCACCGTCAGCCCCAGCGCCCGCTCGGCACACCAGGCACCCGTGCCAGCCCTCCGTCTGCGTGCCGGCGTGGCTCTGGTGAGGCCAATCCACGGCCTCGCGCCCAAGGATCTGTCTCCAGCAATGAAAAATGACAGAAATATTTAAGGACAAATAAGGTTTACAAACACAATTTAAAATTATTATGGGAGGCCCCGGCTGCAGATGAGCCCAAGCTGATTCGCAGCAGCAATCAAATCGAATTTCCTTATCGTTGTATTATTTTAGGGCGTTATCTGGCCCCATAATGCAGTTATAAATTCAATTTCATCTGTGAGCGTTCATTGTTTACTGTCGCCTGTTTGCTGGGGAAAATGTAAACACTTCACAGCCCTCGGCTGCAAAATTAATTTCTGGCAGAAAACAGGAAAGGGGAGAAAATGTGAAGGGTGCTAAAAAAAAAAGAAGAGAGAAAACAAGAAAGGCGGCGGCAGGAGCGCTGCTGGGCACGGTGCGAGGGCTGCCCAGGGCACCGGCACTGGCACCAGCCACGCTGATTGTGCCGGTCTGCTGCCGGGGCCGGCTGCCGCCGCAGTGCCGTGCTTGGGACGGCAGTGGATGGGGACGGGTGGGGATGGATGGGGACAGGTACCCAGGTGGCATCGGCGGCTCTCGCCTCTCCTCCCTGCTGCCACGTTTCTCCTCTGTGCAAAAGGAGAAAAAAAAAAATGCAGTGACCTGCTGGGGCTGCCAAGGGAAAGTTGAAGGTCTCCCATTAATTCCAGACTAAAAATGACAAATTCATCTTCTACGACAATTAAATGAAGTCAGTAATTGATGCTAATTGATCTTCAGCCGAGAGGGCTCTTACTGCTTTGCCGAGCTCTCCCGGATGCTCCGGCGCTTTCCCCCTTTCCCCGATCCCACTCCCCACAGTCCCGCGGGTGCATCGCCTCGGCTGTACCGCCCCGACGGCCACTCCCGAGCCTGCCCAGCCCCGCACATCTCTTTTGGCCGCTCGCTTCTTGGAGTTTGCATTTATTTTCCTTTTTTTTTTTTTTTTTTCTGGAGGCAGGTACCAGGCCTGGCTGCGTTAGCGACAAAGGATTTATAGCCTACAGCTGTGTAGGTTTCCACTTAATTTTTATAAGCCCAGCATAAGAGCCAGCGGGGGGTAAAGCACACTTGGATTTTCTCTACTTAAAATATTACAATGTTAGCACTTTTGCTTGAGCCCTGAAAAGGGGGCGGTGGGGGGGCTGGACGCGTGTGTGTGTTTGGGGTTTTTTTGGTGTTGTTCTTTTTTTTTTTTTTCCTTTTTTTATGAGAGCCCTTTAATCTCGAGCCAATATGTCAAAATCAAATTAAGCCTTGGAAGGGGAGCGGGCTCAGCGTGCCAAGCTCGCTCGCTGGGTTGTAAATGTACAATTGTTTCTGGGAGCTGTTATTAAAGCGAGGTGACTGCTGCCCATTAAGGGACCCTGACGTCACGTCCTCCAGCCAGGAAGCAGCACCGGGAGGAGGAGGACGAGGGGCTCAGCCATCCAGTGACCACAGTGTCCCCTGGACCAGAGCGGAGGGAGCATGGCACCAGCCCTGGTGAGGATGGGCTGTGCCGTGGCCCTGGCAAAGGAAGCCCTGGGGACCCTTGGGGACCCTTAGGGACACAGCTCATGCTTCCACGTCGAGGAGCAGGTTGAGACCACCCCCTCAAGAAACCATCAGAAGGGGTGGGCTTGGGGCTTGCAGCAGGATCTGGCTTTTGGAGGTAGGAGAAGTTGCTCAGCCAGGACACCGCCTGGCCCTTCTGGAGAAGCAAAGGGGGAAATCATGGGGGTTTTTCAGTTTTCTGATGAAAAAGTCTCTGTTGCTCTGGTTGAGAAGCCCATCTCTTGCCCACACAAAAACCCTTCAGTGGAGTGGTTGGGCTGGCCGAGAGGTGTCCTGCAGAGCCCCCTGCAAGGTGTGGGATGGCATCTCTATTTTTGGGTAGCTAGGGCTCTTTGCCAGGCCGTGGTTAAGGGCAGAGGGGGTAAGCCTTGTACCTAGCAGTTACCAAACCCCCCTGATGGGGAGGCAGGATTTGGGTGCTCTGCTGTGGGGTACACACTCTGAAGGGGAGTCATGAGCTGTTTGCAGGGGGTCTTACCACGATCAGCACTATGGATGAGTATTTTAAATCCCTATTTCTGTTAAGCTTCGCTGCAAGCAAAGTAACAGCAGTTACTGTACAACACTGTAAAGTATCACTGTTCTCCACTCAAGACAGTTTGTAATTATCCATAAGACTGATATCTGATGTTATATTTAGACTGTGCAGGTCTTTAAGGCGGTGTCTTACCACCTTTTACTTCATGCGGTGGGGCTGAAATGGGCTGAAGAAGCGCAGGGGGCAGCAGGGAGGTGTGTTGGTACGTTGGGATCTGCTTGCCACCCTCTCCCATCCGACCTGACTTCAGCTCCTATAGATGCTGAGGTGGGCGGTCCCTGCTCCGTATCCCACAGTCCCCGATCTCAGTGCATCAAGACAGGCAACTTCACAGCTTGTTGGGAGCCATCTGGGACTGGATGCTGCTGTTACCATCAGTGCTGGGGCAAGGACAGTGGGGAGACCTCACGCTTTCTCTTGGCTGTGCCACACTGGGCAGTAGACGAACTAATGGCCAAGATAATTAGCCCTGGTGAGAGGCAGTGCTAATGAGACAGAGCGTAGTGCTGCGCTAACAGGGCTGTCTTGCTTCCAGGACATAAGACAAGAGACCTGAACGGCACTGGGCTGCCTGGGTGGACGTACAAGCTCATTAGGAGCGAGCTGAGAGACACCCGATGCGATGCTGTGGGGCAGGGTGTCAGGCAGGGCCCTGGGGGTCGTGGGTAGCGTTTCCCCGTATCGGCTGGGTGACGCGGCAGGGAAGCCTGCACGCCCGTTGCGGGCTGCTTCTGCCAGTCTTGCTGGGTCATCACTGGGAAGCAACGGCACAGTTAGTTCTGTTCTCTGGTCTTTATGGGTCCCACTAAATCCTGTGTAATGTACTGTAAATAAAGTTTATAGCTGAAATCGGTGTTTTACAGGGGCAAACCAAAGTCCAGCTGCAGAGCTACAAACAAATGTGCTGTATGCGAAGGGGAGATGGCACTGGTGCCTCCCGCCGAGCCCCGGCCTGTTTCGTGGTCATCTTTCACTGGGTTTTGGGGAGACCATTCCTTGCACTCGCTGGCTCTGGCTCTGGCCACGCTCATCACCTGCATGTGATGGCTTCCGGCTCCCAGCACCTCTTCCCTGTAAGCAGCTGAGACTAAAAGTCAATAGCAAAGTGAAAATAAATGACTTTCCACAAGTCACGCAGGGCATCAGCAGTGAGGGCAGAGGTAGATGTCATGCGTGGGGAAACTGAGGCAAAGAGCTGTGCTCCATGGTGGTGTAACAAGAGCCAGGAGGAAGACCAGGAGCCCTGTTCCACCTTCCTTCTGTCGCTGCTGTGGGTACCTGACACGGCTTGCGAGGACTTGAGGCCCGCAAAATACCCTCGCTTGCCTCTTTTCCTACAGCCGGAGCCGCCAGTGGGCAGGGCTGCGGCTGCGAAAGCGCTATGGGTTGCTCAGCGATTCCCAGACGTGCTGTGCTCGCTGTTTTCCGGGAACCCAGCGGCCTGGGCAGAGATAAATAAGTGATACAGACATCTCTGCGCTAAACACACATGACGCGCTCCCTCCCCGTCCCCCCCCTCCCCACGCACACAGTTCTATTAATCCTGACAAATTATGACGTACAGACGTGTAATGCAAACTGATTCATCATACATTCAAATCTGCTGTGCAGGAGCAGCGGGAGGGCAGAGGCAGACAAGTGTATTACACGGATAATGTATTTGACGTATTAATAAAACCAGCCGCATTGCTCAATCTGGAGAGGGGGGGGATGCCGATATACATCATGACAGATCACATATTGATGGAATCCAGATGTTGGGAATCATAGTCTTGGGGCCTTTCTTGTATTGACTAAAGGTAAAAAATGCAGGCTGTCAGCACATTAAATCTCCGCTCCGCTCACGGAGGCTGGGAGAGTGATTATTTATTTCTGGAGGGCAAGGGAGCTGCTCCCCACATCCCCTGTCCCGTTAGCCCAGCCACCTGCGAGGGAGCATCAGGGAGGGAGGTTTGAACCCTCCTGCTATTTGGTTGCATATTGACTGCAATGACCAACCAGCACGCACATCGACAGGGTCCCATCAGCTCAAAATCCTTGGCTCAGCCCCTCAGTTCAAGTAAATCAGTGTCAGAGTGATCCCCACTGAGCAGCTGGCCTCAGTGTTTTAGCCAGTGAAGCAGCCAAAACAACCCCCTTGGCTCTGCCAGGGATGCTGCTGCTTCCCAAGTTTTGCTCCTTTTGGATGGTGATGCTGCTCAGCTCCATCTCCCTTTTCATCTTTGCTCTGTGCCGGCTGGCAGTGGGTTGAGCGAGTGCTGCAGGCGAATGGGAATGTTACACACATACTCATACGCACATGTGTGTGTATCTGTAAGATATTGTTAGTATTTTTCAGGGGAAGATATTGTGTTACTCATGCCTTCACGGGTGAAGGCCAATAACAACTTCAACTTTTATTATACCTTAGCGAGTCCTTTTAAAAGGAAAGCATCCTGTCTCAGGTCTGTTTGCACTGGATACTTTTTAAGGGCTGCTCGCATTCCTGAAGCCTTATTGACTTTGGCTGGCGTGCGACAAGGCGTTACGCACGCGGTAACGTTATCTCTTTGGTGTGCGATGGGGGTGTGCAAATACAGGAGTGTGGCGGCTCGGCATTGTTCTCCTCCTGCCTTTCCCTCGAGCATCTTCTTGTTCCAGCAGGTCAAATCTGCTGCTCGGTGCACGGCTGGCGCGGCGGGATGACGTGATGCTGAGAGCATGACAGAGCTTTATGCTAATACCCTTTCCAGGGTTATTGCCATCCTGGAGAAATTGCTGGTGCTCTCTGCTTTTGGGCCCTGTCCCTGCAAGCTGGCATTACCCGCAGCAGGGAGCGACCAGGAGGTGGTTGGGACGCGAATAGTCATTGCCTGGTCTTGGAGGGGTGGTGTGGGTTTCAAAAGTAACGAGCTTGCAGCAGAGAGGAAGGAATGTTTGAGCACTAGGAAGAGGTTAAATGATCACGGCACAGTTTCCTTGGATTCAGACCACTGGAACTTGTATTTAGGAGCCTATAGAACTATTATATAGGCTCAGAGAGAAACTCTATAGAGGAACTATAGAACTATATACATATATCTAACTATGTATACGATATAGAACTATCGTATTATATAGAACTAATATATAGGAGCAAACAGAACTATTTTTATGGCATTTCCCCCCCTATCAGAATGGATCAAAAAGCAGGAACCAAGGAATTTAGGGAAATACAAAAGCAGACATGGACATCTTGGTGTTTTCCTCAGGGGAGCCGCAGTGGGTGCGTGCCATGGGTCTGTGCCCAGCGGAAGGGGATGCCGAGGGGTCTCTGGTGCATAGACGATGCCCCAGGCTGCCCTGGCATCCTGGATCCCTTGCAGAGGCACTCCCAAAATCCTCCGCTCCTGGGGAGGGGTAGCCCAGACTATGCTGAGCAATGAGCCTCACTGGGCCTTCCAAAAAAATGTCCCCAGCATTCCTGATGGGCTGGCAGCGGGGCAGGGATTAGCACACAGTGGGTTTGCCGGGTGGGAGCGAGCCTGCCCCATGCTCTGGGGTCCGGGCTCCTCTCTGCGGGTCTGCGGTCTCACAAGCGAGCTTGGCTGACAGAACAGGGAACCAGAGCTGCCCATTGATGGCAGCGGCCCCGCTCGCCGTCCCAAGGGTGAGCAAGACCTGGCTGGCCCCGGCTTTGAGGTGACACAGTGGTGTTGCTGCCCTTGGGCATGGCCAGAGCACGGGCCAGCAGCCAGGGTGAGTCTTTGTCCCCGGCTCGGCCGCTGACACCCTCTTGAGCCATGGGTGACCCATGCCATGCGGGGCTTTCAAAAGCAAGGACAAGTCCCTTGGAGTCCCAAAGTGCTTTTAAAACTCCTTCTTTAACCTCTGGAAGCCGTTTCCTTGCATGTGAAATGGAGACAATAAACACCTGAGATGAAAAGGCAGCTTTTCTCTGCTGCGATAAAGGGGTTTGCTCTTTGCCGGGACTCGTTCGGTACAAGCGGACAGGTCTGGAGGCTGAACCGCTGGCAGGGAGAGTGCACCAGCCCTGGAAAGTAGCAAGGTCGTTTTTCAAGACAGAGAAAAGCAGCTTAGAGGAAATATAAATTGCACTGAGTGAGCAGGACTTGAAAGCACGGAGGGCTTCTCAGATAGGGAGCCGGGGAAAATGATGGAGGGAATGTAAGAATGACAAAGCATGTCGTTCCAGTGGAGTGCAAGACGATTTGCTTTAGCTCATTAAATACTGCAATAAAATATTAATAGTTATTGTCCCTCTATTTTTTGTAATTATCCTTGCAAAGAAGGATCTGCTGCAAGTCACTAATGTATTCCCAGCAGCGGGTTGCTTTTTAATACGGCGATGGCAGTTAGGGGTGAGGAGGGGGGGATGAAAGCGTTTATGTGTGGCCAGAAAATAGTTGTATGATCAGGGTCATTAAGGAACCAGTGCTGTCTACAGAGGGAGAGACACGAGGAGGGGAAGAGGAGGCTGCAGGGAGAGGAAGAGGGTGCAGGTCAACCCAGGAGCAACGGAGAAGGGACAGTCTGATGTCCGCATCCCACCTATCCCCAAGGAATAAATTCGTGCTGTGGCTGCCCAGCCTGGCACCTGCGGGTGTTTGCTGGTGAATGTGGTGATTTCCCCACCTGATTGCTCTGACGCAGCTATGAGGGACCAAGCTCTTGCTCTAGGTACCCTGGTCACCTGGGGACAGCCCAGGTACGTGGTGGGTAGACCTCGGGGCACTGCTGTGGCCTCTGGGTTGCAAAGAGCAAGTCGGGGGGTGCTATCAGTACCTGCTGCTGCAGTGCTGGGGCCCAGCAAGACCTGTCCTCTCCCCATGGCCAGGAGGGCTGGGGATGTGACGGGGTGGTACCTCACTATTCATCCTCTCTACACCATGCTCCAGCCAGCCCTTCTTGGACCTCTCAGCAGCCGAAGGAGCCCTTCCCAGAAGTTTCGCCTGGATGAGCACCCTGTGAGGTTGTTCCCAGGGTGGCCAGGGACCCAGACGGCGGCTGGTGGGCCAGACGCAATCAGCCTAGCCAAAAGGTAACTCAGGAACCACACTAGATCCAGAGATTTGTCCCAAGAGAAGCTGAGGGGGAGCATCAGTCTCTCCCCGTGCTGCTGCCAGGGATGTCTCTTGCCAGGAGCAAAGAGCCCCTCTGAGGCTTGAAGCTTCTGTAGCAGCACTGGCGTCCCACCCCGCTGTGCTCTGGCCAGGTGAGACCTCACTCTGCTCCCTCCAGCTCTGTTTTCCCACAGCTTGAGCAAAGTGTGATGCAGAGAGGTGTTTTGCTAAGCCTGGGCAAAGCTATCGGCTCAAACACAGCGTGGCGGGGGAGCTCGGGCTTTTCCAGCCTAGGGCGGGTAAGCAAAGGCTGAGCTCCAGTGAAGCATTCCCAGCATGTGAGACCGACCCTGCGATCACCGCGATGTGGCTTGGAAAGCCTCGGCTGGAGGAGACAGAAAATTCTCTGCCAGCAGAGGAGAGAGAGGGGATCCCACCACGGCTCCTTCCTCTAGGCAGGGACAGCCTGGGAACGCAGGTGCCAGTGCAGCAGCCTGAGCAGAAGCACCAGGGCTGTGCCGTGAGCCCACTTTGGGGAGTGGAGTCGATGGTGATGGGGCGATTTGCACGTCCGTCCGAGCGAGCCAAGGGCAGGGGCAGCCATCTCTGCGATGCTGTCTGCCGCGGTGGGGATGCTCCCCCTTCCCGTGCCGGAGGGATGGGGTCTCTGGCCCTGCTCAGATCCCATCAGCCGGCCCTCGGAAGAGAAACGGTGCTGACAGGTATCTAAGCGAGGCAGAATTAAGGGAAATGATAATAAATGTAGATGGTCAGACAGGGGAATGAAATGATCCATCTTTTGCATGTTAGTCAAGAGGTGCTCGCAGGCTCCCCCCTCCCCGCTCCCGTTCAATCAGAGCCTGTCAGACCTCCAGCGGGCTGGCATTTTTGTGAAGAATCTCTCGGCTAAAAATTGTTGTCATTCCTATTTCCTTGTTATCAGTCGGTGGCACCTCGGCGGAGCCCGGAGATTAACGCAGAATCGCCGGGCGAGCATCCATTCCTGAGGAGCCCTATCCATTACGCCGAGCTCGGCGGGTCCCTCCCGCCTCACCTCCCACATTCATCATCTTTAACGCTGACAGCCCGGCGCAGGCCTTTCAAATTTATCTCGCCGCGTCCCGGGCAGGTTCTATCCGTCAAACTGC
This sequence comes from Chlamydotis macqueenii, assembly GCF_036417535.1. Lineage (NCBI taxonomy): Eukaryota > Metazoa > Chordata > Aves > Otidiformes > Otididae > Chlamydotis > Chlamydotis macqueenii. The sequence goes on from NC_141563.1 coordinate 27,348,998, forward strand.
GCAAGAGGGAGCGAGCAGAGCGCCGTCTCCTCTCCCCTGTTCGTCGGGGAGGGAGAAGGGGGGAACAACCTGCCCGTGTGAGGGACTCAGTAAAAGATTGGTCCGAGATACACAATTAATCATGGCTCGCATCAATTTGCTTGATTTACTCCCCGGAGGGAGAAGGGGCGTAAACACAGCGTGTGCAGAGGCAGTGTGGAAACATAATGTGTCTGTCTATAGGAAAAACATTAACACATCATCCCCGTTGTGGGTGATTGATGGGGGAATGGGAGAGGGACAGCCTGGAGCTGGTAGGGTGACAGAGAGCCAGGAGCTTGCCAGAGAGACGGACCCAGTGGAGATGAACCTCAGGGGCCACCAGTCGGGGCAGACGGCACCTGGCACATCCAACCTGCCTTGCGCTTCCCTCCCGGTGCTCTCCCAGAGGCGGCAGCCCAGCCCGGGCATCTTCCCCAGCACCGAGACCCCCTGGGTGGGGAAGGGCAGTGGGAAGTGGAGCTGCCAGCCATGCTCCACATGCAAGACAGGTGCATCAGTGTATAGATGCACGAAATGTCCCATCCTCAGGGTGATGCAGAGTCCAAAGCAAAACTGCTTTTGCACATGAAAATTTCCAAGGCATATTTAATGTTTGCCAACATGCCCTAAATGGGTGGCAGTGCAGTTCACTGCCTTTCCTTCCCTGAATTCCTCCTGCAAATAACTTTTTCTGCCGGTCCCTGGAAGCGAGAGCATTTCAGGATGAGATCCAAATGTGCAGAGCATGCTTGTGAAGCCCTTCGGTAGCCTTCGGGGCAGAGGACGCCGTAGCAATGAAAGATGCTGTTATTATTAGATCCCAAGCATTGGGTTGTGCCATCACTTGATGGCTTCGGCAGAGAGAAGAAGCTGACTTTTACGGAGAAAGTTATTGCTGTATTTACAATCCAAACCTCCTTGTAACCAGCTGCAGGGTGGAGGAGGAAACGCAGAGAGAGTGTGTGATGATTTAATGTGTCCTTCTCGCGTGCCTTTCAGCTAAGGAGCCTCCTCCCTCCTTCAGCAACTCGTGCTCAGCCAGGCTCTGGCTCAGTGATCACACCCACACGGACAAGGGGAGCGGGAGGGGAGGTTTGACCAAGGTCAAAATGGGGGAGCAGGAACCTGGAGACCCGTGTCCCAGACCTGCCTCTTCCTTGGTAATATCTTCATGGAAATAAATGGTCCCCAGACTTCACCAGGCCAGGCACAGGGTTTCCCATTGGCTTTTAGAGAGGTTGTGGTGTTTGGAGGGGGAGATGGGGCTCATGAGAGCTCACTGCCACCACCAAGTAAATCTGCACCTGGTATTTGTAGGGAATAACTTGGCTGACAGGAATTGCTCGGTGTGAGGGTTGTGCGGGATGAGCCGACGCAGCTCAGCAGCCCTTGCCACCCAGACAGATGTGTGTCCCCAGGCAGGTTGCAGCCCGTGGGCCATTCCTAAATTTGGCGCCATTCCTGCAGGAGCCTGCCCGAGCCACACTGCTGGGTTCACTCCCTGGTTAGCGAGCAATGGTGTTGAATGGGCTCTGTCCTGCCCAGCTGCGCGTGGCGCTCGGCTGGGACCTTCCTGCAGGCGCTCCGGTCATTGGAACGCTGAACAAGCTGCAGTCTCCCCATCTCTCCTTGGGGCAGATCCTGTCCCTAAAGCACCGGGGCTGAGCTCAGGCAGGATCAGGTCCATGACCCACAATTCCAGGGTTACTTGCGGTTTAAATTTATCAGTTTAATTAAGTTTTGTTCTCTCCTGAATTGGTTGTATCGGAAGAGGGTTTTTTGTGTCGCCTTATCTTGTGGAAATTACCCATAATTTTGTAGTGGCTGTTTAATATATATATATATATATATATGTATGTATGTATATGCTGGGTTTTACAGCCCATTTTTATCACCTTTTTATTATCTCGGGTCAAAAGCTTTACTGGGTTGCATTCAGGGAATTATGCAAACTAAGAGAAAATACCATAGCAAAACTATAGATTTTCTCATTAAACTCTGCTTGGACATGTAGTTATTGTAGTAAAACTCTAGTAACTATTACAGGCCCTAATATAAAATTATAGTTTGACACCTCAGCGTGATTGGCCTTGCACTGCTGTTACATTAACCCTTTCTGTCCCTTGTCTGCTCAGACTGAAGGCTTTTGCTGTAAGCCAGGCGTAACAGGCAAGCCAGGGCAGCTGGGCAGGGGCTCAGCCTGGGACTCCACTGCGGCACCCACGGCCCCTCCGTGGTGTGTGGCTTCAGAGCAGATTTGTTCCAGAGCTGGAAGTCAAAAAACTTCACTCCAGCAAGCGTTTAGAGAGACAGTGATGCTGGGGTGAGGGTGGATCCCACGACTCCAGGTGGATGAAGTCCCACAAGGATGTAGGAGTCTGCTGGAGTTTGCAGCCTCCCCTGTCGTCCCAGAAATTGCTTCGTTCCCACCGCCTAAAGACGGTGTAATTCGCCCTGCTCCATGCGCAGTGGATTTAAGGAGCAATAAGCATATTCAGTGACTTAATTATCTCAGACCAGATTTTCTTCTCAATTACACTCAAGTAAATCTGAAGTGATTCCATTCAAGTGGATGGCGTCAGTTCGCCCTTGTAAAAAATAAAATCAGATAAAATACTGTCCCTGCATTTTAGCAAATCACCACGCCCCTGCCAGGAACACTCAGCAGTGCTTGTGGGAGGTTTTTGGGACCGGCTGATGCAGTGATGGGGAGCTGGGTTTAAAACAACTGGGATGGTCCAGCGGGGATGGGAACTATTTCCTTCCGATTGTCTGATTAACATTTTAAAGCTATGTCGATAATAACCTGGGGTAGCGTGACAGTTCAGCAACTTCATTCGAGGGAAACACTTAATCATATTTATTATGTAAACACAGCTTGCCATGCCCCCATTAAATTATTAATAGTACCATTAACATATTTACATATAAATCTTATAGCAATTGATGGAAATGGCTTCAAGAACCTTGTGTTAGCTCCCTTTTTATAATGGAGTCTCTCTTGCAAATACCCTTTTATTAAAGGAAAAAAAAATATTAATTTTTTGTTAAATGTTCATGTCAAAAATGTCACCTTTGCAGTTTTGCAAATTGCCATTTATGCAAAACCTACTGACTTGGTATTTTCCTGTCTTAAAATATGATCTGTTTAAAAATACTGCTTCAGTAGGAGCAATTAAAGAGAATAAGAGTAAAGATATTTCAGTGATCTGTTTTTTTGAATTTTCATTGTTAATCAAGTTGATTAGCTGAACAACGCAAATACTGGAGGAGTGGTTCCATCCCTTCACCCCTGGAAGTCCCCTGAAATGGCCCCAGCCCTGCTGCCAGGGGTTAAGCTCTGATCAAAACATACACAGTGGCTATGTATTTGCAAAAGCCATTTGCCCCTGCTGGGACCTGAGTTAATTTACTTTGGGCTGGAGTCATGCCCAGATGTCCCAGTTTGAGCCAATCACTGATGCCATCCCCCAGTTACCCAAGGGGGATGCTGGACCAGAATCCTGGGGAGATGCTGCTGTCCTGGGGAGTTTCTGGGCACCAAGGGCCCAGAGACTCCTCTCTTTTTTTTTCTGTATTTCCTATGAAAAGGGGAGAGGTCTCCTTTCAAAACAGGAGTGGGAAACTGAGGGAAATAGGTGGAACATGGGGGGAAGAGATTAAGGAGGGTAGGGAGGACAAAGGCAGGATTTACCAGGCAGGATAAAGAGAAGAGGATGGAGTGTAGGTTACTCCTTCTTCTCCCATTTCTCCTACAAATTCTGCATCTTTCCTAACCAGCCCAACCCTAAGTATAATCCCAATTAGGCTGTGGACTGTAATTCCTTAATGCCTTCCAGGTAGCGGTATCCCAGGGTGATTCATTCTCAGGATTGCCAATTTTCACAACTTTATCATGAGACTCTCAGGATTTTTTTTTTCCCTCCTTAAAGTTTCAGTCCCTGCAATCAAGTGGTGGTGTAAGAATCTCAGTTTTCCTTTAAATAAATAGCAAAGGCATGCTTCGTGCCCTGTGGCCAGGGCAGAAAGCTTGATTATGTGCTGTGAGCAGGGTCCTTAAAGTCTAGAGACCAGAAGGCAGAGAAGAAGATGATCACAGCATTCTGGAGTTGTAGGATAATTTAGGTTGAAAGGGAGGTCACCCTACACTTAATTTCCGATGCATCTCATACTTAAATGGCAGTTTTCATTAGCATTTTTAGTAATAAAATTAATAAAACATAGCTCATAGTTTTGTGCGAGCTATATATACTATACATCTCCATATTGTGAAGTATAAATCTCCACCGAGAGCCCGGCTGCCCCTTGCCCCTCCGGCACACCCAGCTGTGGCTGCAGACATCCCGCACCAGCAGCTCCGAGCCAAGCAGAGGGAGGAAAACCAGTTAGTTGGGAAGGAGCCGTAACTGCCCGAACTGGAACCTGCTGGGGACCCGGCGCAGGGCTCCCGTCCCAGCTCCACGTGGGATGGCGCAACCTCGGCAAGTTGTGTCTCCCTTGCACATCTCCCTTCCTCCCACCTGAATATGGGGGTGAATAAAACACTTTCCTTTCTGGAGAAATATTTAAGAATTAGACCTTCTTACAGTAATAGAGAAGCTGGGGAAAGATGGAGGAGACATTACATAGGATTTTTTTTTCCCTTTCTCAATTAAATGAATGTTCTCCTAAGCCGTCATGCCCAGCCCTCGTGTGTGCTGTTACAATTGTCTCTAAAAACTCTGATTTTTCAAGCAATTTCTCACGAAACAGGCACTTTCAGAAAAATCATAAGAAAGCAATCGTTTCAAATTGGTCATTTGGGACTCAAATTACTAATCTAATACATTTTTTATTGAGGGTTCCTGAAAGGTTCCATAAAACACAGTCTGCGAAGCTGCCCAAACTTGCCAGCCTCCCAGTTTGACAAATCGAACCCAACAATCCACTTTGCAGATCAGGTTTAGGGCTCGCAAAGCCACTACCGAAATAGCAGCGTTTATATTTCTCCATCAATAGTGCCTATCTGGTCAGATTCTTCAATTCCCTGGGGTGTTTTGTAGATTTTTTTTTTTTTCCTGTGCTGGATTTTTGTGTCCGTGTCCAAGCTGCAACGCTGAAATTGGGAATATTTGGTGGGGGTTGACCTGGAATCTGCTGCTGAGCATCGGCTCTGGCGCTGCAGGGAGGAGCAAGCAGGATAACAAGAGTCAGGTCAGGCAAGGAGAGGACTGGGAGCTAGGGACTGAGTTTTTTGTTATTTGTATTATTTTTATTATTTATATTGGTTTAGTATTTTGTTATATTATTTATAACGTTATTTATGTTCTTTTTGAGACTGCACTTAGACAGGGCCCCGATAGCAGCAGGGCCCCACACACAATTCCTGTCCCGTTAAGTTTGAGGGCTGAGCAGAGGAAGGATCCAAAATATGGGAGAGGCAATTTCTTTCTAGGAATCGGGGCTCAAAGCATGGGAAAAGGAATGAGATCAAACAGGCTGTCTCTGGTCCTGAGTCCCCGTCTCATGTCAGGGCCACAAGACTATACTCCCCTCCTTGCAGCGGTTTTTTGGGAAATAGGGATAGTGCTGACCCGCTTCCCAGCGGCCACTCATGGTTATGAAGTGTCAGCCTCCCCACACAGAAGGCACTAATCAAATACACGTTAATTAGGATTTTGGCAGACGTTGAGGGCCGGCCAAGTGCCGCCTTGAGGTAGGACCGAAAAAACAGCGCCTCTCCAATCAAGTTTAATAAAATGCAAAATAAAACTCAGTGAGCTGACAGCCAGCTCCTTCCTGATGCCGGAGGGGCAGCACCCAGCAAGGGAAAATCAAGTCGTGCAAGGCCAATGACGGCTCAGCTTGCCAAGAGCCCAACCAAAATTGCTTTTCCCCTTTAATGTCTGGTGGCAATTTTTCTTTTGCAAGGTCTGCCAATCGGGAGCAAGGCAGAAATGTGGTTTTGGGGGGTATTTTCTAGCAGTGCCTGCTTCTTGGTTTGGCCAGCACAAGAGCACAGAGGGGAGAGGGAAGGAGTGAGGCAGACCCAGAGAGAGACACTGAAAGCTGCTGGGCATCAGGCATAGATGGGGATGGAGAGCTTGGGAAGAGAGGGAGTATCTCTGCCTGCAACTGGGTGTCCTCGACAGCGCATGGCTTGCGGAGCGGTGACGGGGCTGGCGCAGCGCCCGTGCTTTTGGCTTGATCTCAGCATCTCAGTTTTAATTTCACCCTCCAAGAGAAGCTACATAAGCCAGTCTGACGGCCGTACTAACAGACCAGAGTTTCTTATTGTGCTGTTTCTTAAAAAAAAGAAAAAATCAATTTATTATACTTAATAAGCAATGTGATGTTTTAGAGAAAAACTTACTTGCCATTTCAAAGAAAACTTCCAAGCTATACTCTAGGCTCAAGCATATTCATAGAGGATAATTTATCAATCAAGCAAAAAGGAAGGTAAAGCAAGAGCTGCTCTTTAATCTTGGCTGCAGCCGCACCGCCTGTGCTGCCCGGGCTGGGGCGGCAGTACCAGCTCATCCCAGCTCCGCCAGCGCCGAGTCCCGCACAGCTGCTCCCCTTGCAGAGGATGCAGGTATTTTAATTCCAGATGGGAAAACCTACACGCAGGCATGAGCTCCCAGTTGTGCGTTTCCTTTTGCCCTGGTCAACCTTTTTTTAGGCCCACATGAGCAGCAAGGTGCCCATGCCTTTCCATCAGAGGCCATTCCGGGCTGCATGACCCACAGGGATGTGTTTCCCAAGCTCAGCTCTGCCTTTTCCCTGCTTGTCTGCACCTTAGACTGCGCAGAGCAGGGCCAGCCCCACTCTGTCCCCAGATGGAGTGGAAAGCCACCGACGCTGGTCCCTCACCGAGGGACAGAGAGGTCTCAGGCCACCGCCTCAGCATGAGGTCCCTGCACAGAGACACGCAGGGCCCATGGCAGGTCGGGGGCATTGCTCCTCACTCTGCCGTGCTGCAGGTGTGACTCTGCCAACCCTCTGGTCCTTCCCGCCGCCTGCCCTTGAACTCTGTCCGACCACATGACGGTTTTGCAGGCCGCGTGCGCTCCGCCTCCTCCTTGCTCTCGCGATTCATGCCTCTCCCCTGACGGGCCGTCCTCCCCTCTGCTGTGCGCCATGGCCGCCTGCCACCACAGAGCCTCCCTGGGACGGTGTCTGATGAGCTGTTTGCTTTAGCCAGAGGGAAGAGCCAGCGGCGGGGCGGGAGCAGCGGGCGGCCGTGACGGCACGTCTCCCAGCCGGCCGCTCGACAGACTTGGATGCTGAGAGGTGCGGAGGTGCCAAGTGCTGATCTGGCTTTCGCGCCGTTGAAGCTCGTCGCTTTGGATTCGCACTCATGAAAGCAGGATGGGAACTTGGCCCAAGGTCTCGATGCCGTTGTAAAGCTGAAGGAGCCGTTGGACCCACCGCCAGGCCTTCAATTGGGGTGGGGGATGTGGTGCAGGAGGGGAGGGGTGAGGCTCGGGGCAAGGGGAAGGCAGCCCAGATCTTCTCAGCCTCCTGGGGAAAAAGCAATGGCTACAGCGACTGCAGCTGTTGTCTGAGGGAACAGCGAGGGTCTGGGCAGGTCAGGACCCAGAAAGGGAGAGAAAACAGGATTTTCAATCCCTTCCCCATGCTCTTCCGCATCCCCTCCACCCAGCAAAGGCACATTTCCTTGTGCACCAGCCGAGACACCCTGGGGCACAGGGATGAGGGCATCCCAGTCCCCAGAAGTCATGCCGGTGCAGGTCAGGGCTGCGCGTGACACGCCAGATCCTGGCAGCAGATGAAGAGGTTGAGGCATCAGGATGCGTCCCCACCTCGTGCTGAGCATCCCTCTCCAGGGAGGGCAGGCTCTCAGGGCAGATTTCACCTTGTGCGAAGGGGTCAGCGAAAGACGCACGCGCCACTTAAATCCCACTTAAGGACTCTGCACTGGGGTGAAATTAACTCTCTCTGCAGAACAAGACATCAAGAAAAACTGATCTGAAAATCTACGCTGGGCCACAGCCGAGCCACACTTCTATTAGCAAGTAAAAAAATATTTCCCGTCCTTAGAGTTAAATGAGCCAATAGTTCAATCACTGAGCGAAAAGAGGCAATAGAGACGGGGATGCTGAGTGCCTCAGGTATTGGCAATCTATGCGAGGAATCACAATAAGCAGGACTCGCCTGTTTTCTCTGCATTTAGCAGCAGTGTTACTCAACAACCTATTTGCAAATGCCATCTTCCAAAGTCTTTTTTCCCCCCTCGTTAAAGTTGCAGCGATAATAGGCCGATTACAGTGCAATAAGCTAAACGCAATCCATTAGTGGCATCACGGATGTTTTTAGATCTTAAAAAAAAAAAAAATCAAAGCTGTTTAAGTTTTCTTATTATGCACATTAAAGGCAGGCAGCAGGTTCTGATCAAAGAAAACACCACCCCTGCGCTCCCCCCGCCAGCCTCCTGTCCCTGCATCTTGTCCCCCCTCTATTCATTAGTGGTCACAGCTGTGCAGTCGGCCAATTACTTGGGAATAATAAGTACATTTTGCAGTAAATTAAATATTAATTAGTCCTTGGCAGGTTGTTTTGGTTTGTTTTTTTTTCTTATTTCCCTCCCTCTACCTGAAAAACGGCAGAAGGGATGTGACACTGCCATCGCCTGTGCTGGCATGTGGGTGACCTTCCTAGAGGGTTCACTGCTGCTGGGCCAAAATTTGTAAAGCCATCCCCATCTTTGATGTTATCTTCTTCTTCCAATTGGGGCACGTCCCATCCTTGCCTGGGTTCCCCTCCTGCACACTCCACTTGGGCACTCAGCTCTCCAGGGCAGGGCATCATCTCTGATTGCCTGTGATGTCCTGTGAAAGCGGTCTGGAGGCAGCAAATAAGTCCGTGTGGGGTTTTCCTGACCACAGGAAGGGTCTACTCCGTGGAGTGTGAGGGCAGTCCGGCTGGGGCAACCCTCTGCCCAGCAGTGCTAGCAGGGGGAATGCTGCCCGGTCCCCTGGCCGTGCCTGCGAGGCCTCATCCTGCCTGATGAGGAAGAGGAGCAGGGATGGGCAGAAGGGGCTGGCTGAAGAGTGACTGTCATATGGCCTAGCATCACCCCTTGCCAAAGCAAGTTGTCCCTTTTCTGATTTAGTGGCAGACCCCAGGCAAGGTGACCCTTTGATCCCTTGGCCAGGGGCTCCAGGGACAGAGTGACCTGGTCTGGCTTTGCCTGTTCCCATGGAAGTCAGACCACCTTGAACAAGTGCAGACCCTGGGGAAAAAGCCCTCCAGACGGTGGCCAGGTGAAGCCCAGAACAGATCCCAAGTATGGTCTACTGGGAAGAGGGGTTCCTTAAACTGAGCCAGGTGGGCTAGTTTTGATGTTGCCAACACATCAGCATATATTAAGGTTTAAAGAATGAATGCAATGGAAAGGAAAAGTGGATTAAAAGAGCAGCTAAGCTCTGCTTAGGAGGGATGAAAGCCTGATGTGGAGGAAAGATCTGTCCTTGCTCTGGAGCTCCCCAAAAGCACTGTAGAGGCTGGCACGGGAGCCCTCAGCTGTCAGGACAGAAGGGGAAGATGCCCTGGTCACTCACCCATTGCCTGTTGGCTAATTCTGGTTGGAGCCACTGTCCCTATTACCTGGGCTGCACCTCCCTAAAGTGCAGTGTCACCTTTGCTGCCTACAGCCAGGCAGAAGCCTGGAAAGAGGGAGGATGGGGTCTTAGCATCCCACCCACCACCCAACCTTCCTCCCTGGCACCGATGTCAGTGTGAGCAGAGGAGAGAGCTTTCTGTGCTCTCCGTTCTGACTAACCCCTCACCAGGAGGTTCTGGGGCAGGAATGAGCCACGTTAGCAAAGCCGGAGTAATCTGTGCCTGTCAGCAGATCCCAAGGTAAAAGGCTCCACTTGTCCAGCTCTTGGATTTACACTTCACTAACAGCTCTGCGGGCTGCCTTGTGATGCGCCGTGCACCAGTTCGCCTCTTGATGCTCTCGAGTGCAATTAAGTTGTTTTTTTTCTTTAAATGTAGTTTGACAATATGCAGGTTAGGTTTCTATTTTATTTACAGCTTTTACTTGGGGACCAATAAAACCCCAGCTGGCTAATGTGAGATCTAAAACTTGCATCTCACTCTTTGCCTTGGATTTCTTTTCTACGGTAAACTATTTATTTGCGTTTCATCTTGTACAAGCTCCTCTTTCCATGCTGAGAAGCCGAGAGCTCCAGGGGCTCTTTGAAGACTATTTGCTATAGGATAGCAACTGGAATTCTCTTTAAACATCCGTGCCTGCTTTGTCCTACAATGGGCCTCTTGGTGTCAACACGCAGTTTTGTGCGAGTTTCCTGTCAAAGCTAACATTTGCACGCTCCCCTGGCAATTGCGCTTCCAGATCCCTCTCGCTCAAGCATATCCCATCATTTATTCTCGCAAGCATGAGCAGCAGTTACTCCACGTGCCAAATTAAAGGCAGCATCAAAGCCTTCTTTAAAAAGGAATATTTAACTGGGTTATGAATGACCAGTGCGCTGCTCGGTGAGGAGGACCATGCTGCATGACCTATGTGGCTGGTCCAAATGGTCCGTATTTGAAGTGCAAGTACATGGTACCATCTCTGAGCCTTCAGGTTCTCAGCGCACAGTTAAAATGCCATAAACACTTCTTGGAAAGGGTTATTCGACAGCAGGATGAGACGCACGTGTGCAAAATCCCAGCACATTTCAATGTCAGGCAGTCAGACATCTCCACCTATGAGCGTCCCCCGGACGCTGACCCTGGTGTGCTGGCAGAGTACGTGTGAAGGGTGAGGTGGCATCGGGCTAGCGACACAAATCACGCTAAAAATGCCAAATAGCCGCGTTTACATGCATTCGCAACCCGAGGGTCGTGCTCTTGCCATAAAAAGGAAGATGAGCCCTGGGGAGATGGGAGCGATGTTCCCAAGGATGCCTCTGGGAGGGAAAGATCAAGAACTGATGCTCGTAATGGCCTCGGCTGCTAAAACAGTCAAAATAATAACGGGGTGAGGAGGATGCTGGAGGGGCTAGATGCAGCCGGGGGAGCCATGTGATGGGTGTTGGCTGTGTGCCGGTGCATCAGCCCAGTGATGCCTTGATGTGCCCATTCTTCTTGGGATGCTGCAGGCCTTCAGTGCATGTATCCCGACATCTGGCCCCCTTTTAAATCCCAGCAGAAATTTCTTGTTATATGGGTGGAAACGACCAGGACAGGCTCTAGGAAGACACAGAAGGGAAAATATTTTCTGTCTCTCCAGCATTATTTTTCACTCCCTCTGTTTTCCCTTCTGCCCTTCCTTTGTGGCTCTCTAAATTCATAGGAGCTCTTCCTCAAGGTGAAATGAAGGCTCCAGGCTGCGTTTGGTGGTGCCAGCAGTGGGCGGGGGGAGGAGGGTCAGGGAGGGTTAAGCAGGGAGGGGGCAGTGCAACAAGGCGGCCTGATCTAGTGATTAAACAAAGGGATTCAGCCAACATGTGTAAAATTAAGTGATCAAGAGTTGATTACAGAGTGCATTGATTGTGTACTGATGGATTAAACAGAGTCGTGCTCAGGATGCGATTTTCCGAGCCGGGCACGAAGAGCGCAGGCAATCGACGTGTTGGCCAGAAGGACCCGCTTCTCCCAAGCCCCAGCTTTTATACATTCTCCGGATAAATCTGCAGAGAGGCCCATGGAATTATAATCGATTATCCATTTCTCAAAGTCACTTAAGGGCCCTGAGCTACAAGCTAAAGCGCCGGTGCTGCGAAGAGGCATTGGGTATGCGCCGGCATGTGCAGGTGCTGGCGCGAGGGGAAAATGTGGCAATGACCCTGCGTGCTGCAAGCTGATGAATCTATTTTCTTGTAGGAAATAGTTTTGACAGTTCAATATCTGTGTTTTCGATATGTGCCCCACACACCCCCAAGGGAGGAGAGGAGAGGAGCCGGAAAGTGGGGGGAGGGAGTGGGTGGGAGGCAGGGAAAGACTCTACCCCTTCGAATCACCCCTTCAAGTTATAGGCGTACCAGTACATCACCAACTTAGCAGGCTGCCCTCCCAGTCAAGGGCAGGGGAGCAGCACGGCTGCCCGCAAGCACCTGCTGTGGGGACAGGCTGGGCTGCAGGGGGACTCACAGCAAGCCCCCAGCCCACTGGCAGTGGGTGGTCCCCAGGGTCTTGTTTCACTGCCAGTGGCAAAGGCAGAGTCCCATTTCCAGGCTGATCCTGTCTCTCAGGATGTGGCCATATCCTTTGCCCAGGACGTGGAGAAGCAGGAGGACGGAGCGTGTGAGAGCTGAGCCGCTGCTGTCTGGTGCAGGATGGTCCTGTAGGTTGTGTGAGGAGCTGGGATGTGCAGTGGTGGGATGAGGCTGGGAGGGAAAAGCCCCTCCAGCGCTTCCATAGCCCCTATGCAGGGCTGTTACTCCGACTCACAACTGTGTCTCAGTTTCTGGCTTGGATGAAGCAATCACAGCATGGTGCAGACCCCAAAACTGCTTGGGACATCAGACTCCAGCTCTCTTACAGGCTCCCAGCCAGACACAGGGATGTTCCTGGGAAACTCCCATCTTCTCTAGTTCCCACCACCATTATTTTTTGGCAGCTAAAGAAGGCGTTTTGCTCCAGGTCTTTCCATCCCCAGAACTGATGCAGAGCATGGATAATCAAGGTATGCTTTGGTGATGCAGCTATGTGGCTTTTCCTCTCCACTGTCTCCCACCAGTCCAGCAGGAACCTTGGGGGACTGATTCAGCAAGGGACAAAAACGTGACCCTTGCAACAGCGAACAGGACCAGAGGCCAGACGTGCTGGTGAATGTCACCCAGTGAAGGAGGTGCTCCATGCTCTAGGAGATCCCCCAGGCTGGAGAGGTGGAGCTATAGGATGCCCCCAGGAGGGTTTCTGCCATGCCATGTTGGCTGATACCAGGGACCCCACTGATGCTGAGGAGACCCAGCTGCTCCCCAGAACTTGTGTGTTTTGGACATGAGGCAGTGGGTTGGAGGAGGCTTCAGTTTTGCTGCCAGGGCAGAGGATGGGTGGCAGCAGGAAGGTCCAGCTCTGTGGTCCTGAGCTTGCCCAGACTCATACCAGCACCCGTCGGAGAAGCTGGAGCAAAGAAGGGATCATCTGTCTCTGTCCCTGGTCCCCACTCTCCCGCTTTGGTCCATCTCCAGCCCAGTGCAGGTCATGGCCCGGCACGGCTGTGCTTCCCCAGGGGAAGCCGGCATGGGCAGCCTGCCCAGCTGGGAGCCACGAGGGAGGAGGGCAGGGATGGAGGTGGCGCGGCCCCTTGGCTTGCTCTTGGCATTTCTCTATTTTTCTCTTGTGAAGCCCGGGGAGGTGTTTCTGCCCTGCTCTGTGGAGCCACGAGGAGCCTAGGAGCAGTGCCGTGGCGAGATGGGACCGCAGCCCATCCCAGCCCTCCCGTTCCCCTCTCCCTTCCAGATCCCTGTCGCACTCTCCCTTTCTAGCTCTCCCGGCGGCCCGCGTCCCTCTCATCGAGGATTCATTGTCTTGTCAGCCTCTAGTTAGCCGGCATGCGTGTGAATCATAAATTACCCCACCCGGGCCTCTGCTATGCTTCAGCACAGACAAAAAAATTGCACTCCATCACCGTGTCTCCCGGCTTTTAGTGGTATTGATCAATGCTGCTCCCTTCCCCCCCCCCCCCCCTTTTCATTTTAACCGAGCCGGTTAAGTGCAGTATCTTATTTTGTGCTGGGACAAATGAAAAGAATATTAGCAAGGGCTGAAATATATCTCTTTTTTATCTCTCTGCTACTTTTTTATTGAATCTTTCTGAGTAGGTGGCTTTCCGCAGGATGACAGCCTCATGACAGGCTCCTCATTAGAGCCGAGACAGTAATTGTGATGCATTTCCCTGCACGGCCTTTTCACTTCTCTCCCCCACTCCTGCCTTTCCTCCTCTCTCCTTTTCCCCTGATTTGTAAAGTGATTGGATGTACAGACTCACTCAGTTTCTTAAATTATTGCCCAGCTCAATCCATCTTCCTCTGCCCTGCGCCGGGCAGCCGTGATCCCCACAGATGGAGAGTGGGGGCCGGGATCGCAAGTGGTGGGGTCGGATGCTCGGAGGGGCTCCTTGCCTCTCCCTGCTGCCGGGCTGCCAGCTCCCGTGAGAAACGTGGTGCTGGCCCCAACGGGACATGTAACAGCTTTTGGAGAGCCCAGAGTGCTGCCCGAACACGTGTTCTTACTGAGTAACCCGAGGGATCACTCAGGACTGGATCCCCAGCTGGCATTTGGCAGCAGCACCGCAGCAGTTTTACACCAGTACTCTCCAGTATCAGCTTGTCTGGAGACAGAGCTACAAGAGCAACTCTTTTCCTTGGAAGGAAATCAATATTTTAGCAAGCTTTTCTGCCTCACATCCCTCCGTAGTTTTTAGCCTCAGGAGAAGCAGGTGTATTTGCTAAGCTGCTTGGCAGCCCGGGCAGCCTGCCTGGCAGCAGTGCTGGGGATCAGCCCCTCGGCAGGGATGTAGGTGGCTGAGTTCAGCTCTTCACTGCATCCCAGTCTGCTTCACTGGATCCCAGATCCCAGAGATCCCTCGGTCTGTCTGTGCCTCTGTGTTTTTTATACACCCCAGGTGTACAAATTCGGCTGTCACCCATCGCTATGCTCCTCTCTCCTCTGTTGGGTTCAAGGCAGGACTGGCCCTGTGCCCGTGCTGGGTCCAGCACAATTTGAGTCCAGTTTCTGTTGGTGCCCCACAACAGCTTTGTGCTGTGACGCAGGAAGGGAGAAGTGACTCCTCAAAAGCCTTTTCTTACAGGAAAAATCACTTTTCCAGACTCCTGCTCCCTTCCTGCATGCACAGAACTCCAAAATGCACATGGTCCAGGGAAGGGCAGGTCTGTGTGGCGCAGGGTGATCCTCTGTGATCTGGATGCTCTCGCTGCACTGTGCGGTGTTCGCAGAGTTAGGTCGTGCTGCAGATGTGGTGACAGCCAGATGCTGAACCGAGCCAAAGCACACAGACCTGGAGTCACCTCACTCCATTGCCCGTTGCCACCCCCGGCACCTGGCTCTGCACTGCCCTGGGCAGGGCAAGCGCAGGAGGGGCCGGATCCAGGGTGCCCAGCCGCAGGCAGCAAGCCAGGGTCTACATCCCTCACAGCTGGGCAGGAGCCCGAAGGAGGGGAAGGGCCTACTGGAAGGAGAGGATATGCCCTGACCTTGAGCCATCCCCATGTGCCAGTTTTTGGGGGCCAGAACCTTTGGGCCCCAGTCAAAACCAGCAGGATCCAAGGCAGCACCCGGCTGGCAGGATGCAGCTTCCTGGGTAGCACACCAGGGAGATGGGAGAGCAATAAGCAACGTTATTCCTGCTCTCTCACTTTATTACCAAATACTTTTTGCCCCTGCTGTTATTCCGGGGTGCTCTGCACTGCCACATGCACCGTCACTGCCCTCCTCACCTTCCTCACCCCACCATTGTCATCATCCCCCAGCAGCCCCTTGGCTGCCACTTATCGTCAGGCTCCACAAGCCTCATCGGCTGCAGCGCAGGATGGCCAGGAGAAGAGTGAGCATTTGGCTATTTCCGAGCTAATACGGGGCTTTCTTTGAATTATTGTTTTTTGAGCTGGAAGGAACGAACGCTTGTCACACAAGATATCTGCTATCAGTACACAAATAACAGCAAGCCTATCATCGAATGGAAAATAATCGCCGCGGAAACTGAGTTGCAGGGGAGCCGTGAGGGATTATTACAGGCGCTGGCAGTGGCGATGCTGTCAAGGAGCCTGTGTCAGCACTTCCATTACCACCCACCTGGTTTCAGCACTGCCCCCAAAGCGGTGCGCGGGGCTGCGGGGCCTCAGCATGGGGTCATTTCTATTCAGAAGAGTTTCAGATCAACTGACTTTAATTGGGTTTAAATGATGGAGTGTTTAAGAGGGAGAGGGAGGAAATAGGAAGGCGAGATGGAGGGAGGCGTCTTGGACGAGGGGGAGTTTGGTACTCAGACAAGTGGAAAACAGTTTGAGAGAGGGGAAATCAGGAGTTGGGAGAGGAGAGCTGGTCCTCCTAGATGACCGCAAGGAAGGACAGTGTGGGGAGAAGATGCCCCGAAACCTGGGCAGATGCCCTGGGCTCTGCCCACTGACGGGCTGTTAGGAAAGAGTGAGCGCATCCCCAGTGGGAAACATGTCCCCATCAGTGCTCCCTGCCCATGCCACCCGTGGTGGCAGTCCCTGGGAGGCACCTGGCTGTGCAACGAGCCGTCAGTGGAGCTGAGCAATTGAATTATAGACCATTTATTCCATTCATTTGGCAACGTGCTGAGCTCCTGGGTAGAGCGTGCCCTCACGCCTTGTAAACTTTGTGTGTTCAGAGTGACTTGGGAGCGTCATTTAGTCCGTGCTACATAGTGATGAGGGGCTGTGTACATCATCTGCTGTCATGGCTGTCAGTGGGCTGGGTCCCTTTTTTCTTCACTTAAATGCTCTCCGAAACAGCAGTTCCCATTTTGCTCTTGAGGGGAAAGCTCTCCCTTCCAAGTGGCCCAGTCCCAGCCCACAAACGCCTCACGGTGCTGCCAGCCCTCCATCCCAGGGCACAGGGGCAGGGTGGAAGTAGGGATGGCTTCACATCTACACACCGATTTGGTGCCACATGTGCATCCCCAAGCCCAGCCCACAGCCCAGCGCTTGTGTCCCTTTAGCAGTCACTTCCCGGTAAATCAGACCTGACTCAGGGGAATCATGTTGGATCCATATGGCTGTAACAGAGGGCAGGATCTGGCCCTCGATCCGCAGTGGGATCAGGAGGGTTCAGTTCAGTCCCCACCTGGGCTGGGATCTGTCTGCAGATGCCCTCTGACAGAGCCCGTGGACAAATTCTTCCACGCAGGGGTGCGTCTGCGCATTGAGCCCTCTGCTTTCAGAGCAGGAAATATTCAGTTTCAACGCTTGTAGTTAAACATTTCCGCGGAGCCCAGGAGACCGTGCAAACAGTGGGAGCACCAGGGCCCTGCTTTTTCATCTCTCTGGCACTGGCGAGCGGGGGGTCGGCAGCAGGGGAAGCACGGCAGAGCTGAGGAGGGTAAACGCTGGAGCTGAGCCTACCGAGTAACCAGAGAGCGAAGAGGGGAGAGAGGGGCAAAGAAAACAAAAACACAGCTGCCAAAAAACAAAAGCCTGAAAAGAGCTATTCAGGGTCTCCCAGGAGCGGGTTTGGCACAGGGCAGGGAGGGAAGAGCAGGGAGCGCTCGCTGCTGGGGTGGGCGGGCGTCCAGCCCGCGCAGGGTTTGGACTCCTTCCTTTTGCCCTGGGCAAGTCGATGCCCTCTGCTCCCTCGAGGGGGTAAGCAGCCACACCCCAGCGCGGTCCAGCCACACGCACCGTGCAGCACCCTTTGCTTTTTGCTGAGAGGCGGGATGCGTGTACCTCCCTCCGCCTGTGCATTCACAACCTGAAGACTCGGGATGCCCATCTTCTCCCTCCCCACAACCCAACATCCCACACCACGGAGCTGGGTACCACTGCCCAGCATGACACACCGCAGCGTGGGTGTGTGCCGGGCTCCAGGGCGTGCTGCGGATGGCCACTGCTGATTTGGGGAGACATATCCCGCCAGCAGCCTCTGTGGCACTGTGGTCATGCAGCGGGTTTCACAGACGTGGGGAGGCTTGCGTAGGTGTCCTACTGGCATGGAGATGATCCCTCCCTTCTGTTGTCACTTGCATTTAGCCCTGCTCCTGCAAAAGCACAGTTGTCAGCCCCTTGGGCCAGGAGTCAGGGCTCCTTCTGTCTCCTGCTTTGCAATCTGTACGTCAGGGACTTGGCTGCATGTCCGAGTCCCTCTTCTCCTGCCCCTCTGGAAGGCCTTGCTTCAGCGTGAGCACCAGCCTCCTGCGCTCAGTGGAGCAAGGGGACCTTCCCCTGCCGTCACAGGGATGCAGGGTGACAGCTGTCACATCCTTCCCCGGCGCGAATTCAGCACCGTACGGTTGGTGTAGCTGGTGGCTAAGGCCACTGCTGCTCATTTCTGCTGCTGGCCTGGGCTGGGGTTGGGAGCGGCCATGGAAGGCAACAAGGCTCCTTCCCGTGGCCTGAGATCCCTTCCAGTTGCCCCGGCCGCTGACATGCAAAATCACCTCTGCTTGGGAATGTGCACCCCATGGAAGAGCCCTGATGAACAAGCAGGGACCGAGGACCTGGGGATGTGGGAGGTTAAAAAAGCCACCAGTGCAACGGAGCTGCTCACTGGGTAGGACCCCAGCTGCACCTCCTGGTCCAAGGCTGCCCATCCCAGCACTGTGGTCCAGGACTCTCCATCACCTCCCCCAGCAAACAAACACCCCTGGGCTCCCCAGAGAGCCAAACCTCGGGGATGCTCCACCTCTGGTTCACCCTTTGGTGCTGCTGAGAGCATCCCGGCCCCACCAGCCCAAGATGTGGGTGGCAGGCAAGGGGGGCTCGCAGGCCCCACAGTGGTGGCCTGGGCTGGGAGCATGGTAGGCATGGTAGGGTGGAGGGCAGCTTGTTTACCCGTCCATCTGCACACCCCACAGCGGGGATCCAGCAGGATTTCCCGTCCGCTCAAATGCTGCCTGTTTATTTTGGGAGGGAGACTCAGACAGATCCATTGTTTTGCTGTGAAGTTGGGGTTATAAATAGCAGGTGGTCGTGGACGCTCCTGGGCTATTTTGGGCCCCAACTACACAAAAGTGGAAAAGCTCCAAGAGGAAGGTGGAATTACTGAAATGCCGACCTTTCCCGCAAGGGTCAGCGGGAGCTGGTTGTTTGGGTTTGGGTTGGGTTCTGGGCATTATTCACACACGAGGGAAGGAGAAGAAAGGAAGATGTTCCCAGTTGCATGGGCTGTGCGCTGTGTCCTCCCAGCAGAAGGGCGGTAGGGATGAGGAGCCGAGGAGCCTGGGGTCTGCCAGGGCTCTGGCTGGGAGCCATCGGGAGCAGCTCAAGTCCGCAGGAGAGACTGGCTGGGTTTTCCTCCTGACTCTGCAAATGGGAGAGGTCCCAGTGGATGGAGAAGCTGGGGAGGTAGGAGATGCCCCATAGCACTGGCCTGCCCTAACTTGCCCCTCGTGCCCCCCACCTCCTGTAGGGAGGACGAGGAGAAGGGCAGGCAACATCCCGGTGACAGCCCCACTCCCGCCAGGCACGTGCGCTGTGTCCTGCTGGAAGGCAAGGATGAGCCAAGGTGACTCTCAAACTTATTTCAGACCCTTCCTCTCGTTAAATGCCCACACCAGGAGGTTATACAGTGAGCAGCAGGGACCCAGTAAAGCCGCTCACACCGATGTTTTATACTTTGAGAAGGTCTGTTCCTTTAATGGGGATTCATTTAACTGGGCTCTGCCATCGTTAGGAGCCATAAAATGGCACCTTTTGGCTCCTGATTGGAAGGCCGCGGTGCACGCAGCCCCCTCACATCCAGCGCCGGCTGCTTTATTGTGCATTACTGCCTCTCCCTCAGATTTAACCAATTTGATCCATGTCTAATACATAAATAAATAATCCAGCAGGAGGGTTCACGTTAGATGACAACAGGCAGCTATAAAGCATGTTTCTCCTCACCAAAGCCATCTGAGCCGGGCTCCGCACGCCCTCTCATGAGCAGAGCCGCTAATACAGCTGGGAGAGGGGGCCTGGAGACCCACAGGCTTCTCTGTTTTATTGAAACTTCATTGTTTGCTTTAGAATTTTATTTTATGTTAAATAGACGCTGTATATTCCTTACAGAGGGGGGCAATAAAGTTTCTGAGCCAGAGGAAATTGGCTTCGGAGCAGGGAGTGAAGCAGGGAGATGTGGCTGGGCAGGGGAGCAGTGGGGAGGATTTTGGGGTGAGGAGAGTGTGAGGCAGAGCCCTGCTTCCAGGGCAGCCCCAGGGCTCAGCCCAGCTCAGGATCGGGGTCTGCAGACACCCCCAGATCTCGCCCACAGGTGATGCAGCCCCAGGGTCAGGGTGACTGCCGGGTCCGGAGCTGCTGGTGGTACAGGGAGGGTGAGGGGCCCCTTCCCAGCCTACGGGTGGGGTGAGCAATCCCTAGTGGTAACCAGGGCAGCCACGCTGAGCATCCCAACCTGCTCCCTGCCATCCTCAGCCTGGCACCGCAGGGTCTCCTCTGCCTCCCCGCCATTGGGTGCCCATGGAGAATCGCTCTGCCTTTCGGGGGTTCGTCCTGACCCTCCCAACTTCAGGAGTGCTGAGGAGGATGAAGATGGCAATGTGGCTGTTGCTGCTTTCCCTGTAAGATTGGAGGGCCCACGGTCAAAGATGGGATGCTGTCCCACCCGTTGGTGTCCTGCTGCAGAACAGAGCCAGTCCCTGCCCAGGGAGTGTGGGAGGGGGAGAAATGGGGCTCTACCGGAAGAAAACACCCTGGTTTCAGACCTTAGCAGGATGGGGACCAGGGCAGAGTGCAGGCAATGCTGATGGCAGCCAATCAGAGCTAAACCTTTTTCTCCTCTTTTCCTCCCCGCAGGCAAAAAGAAAGCGACTTTGTTTGACAGCCAGGCTCCCATCTGCCCCATCTGCCAAGTCCTCCTTCGCCCCGGGGAGTTGCAGGAGCACATGGAGCAGGAGCTGGAGAAGCTCACCCAGCTGAACATCAGGTAAGCAGCTCCCTGAGTTCCACCAGCATCCCTGGGTCAGCCGGCCAGGGCACCCGCGATGGCAGAAGAGATGGTGGCACCCACATCTACCAGCTATGGGGGCTTTAGTGCTAGTCAGCGGGGCAGGAACTCCCTGGGGTTCACCGCAATGGTAGAGATGGGACAGAAGTGCCTCCCGGGGGCACAGACACCCCTTTCCCCGGGGACGTGCGTTTGGCTGAGCAGCTCTCAGGTTGCTCACGTCCCATGATGGAGCAGGCCTGCAGCAATAGCGCGTGCTGCCCCTCAGCCGCCTTCAGCACAGTGCTTTCCACAGCACTGCAAAGTCCCTTATTCAAAAAAAAAAATAATAATTGCATTTTAACTGCTAGCAGTTATTTAGGAAATGGCTGCAGCCAAGGGTTGGCAGATCCCTGCCCCTGCCTTAATAAAATTCAGCAGCCTTGGAAAAGAGCATGTTTATTTCAATTATTAATTAATTCCCCAGTCATTAAAAGGTGAGGAAAGGAATCAAACTGATGACTAGAAGCGAAGTTACATCACCAGGTGGTAGGAGACGAGAGAGAGCATGTGTGTCCATGTCCGTGTGTGTGCCAGGGAGAGGGGGTGCACATGGCTGTGCATCATGCGGGGGACGCAGAATCCATCCCTGCCCAGCTTGGATCTTCTTCACAACTAAGCAATAGCCATTGCAAATGGAGGGAGGAGGAGAGAGCTTCAGCTTGAGAAATAGAGACCTCCCTAAACGGGTCCAGGCTGAGATCTCCTAAATTTGGTGCCCACAGCCTCAGGCTGAGACCCACATCCAGCACGCATTGCACAGGAAGATGGAGAAAGCGAGGGGGGGGCGCAGGGAACAGGCAGCCCATTTATCCCCCGTGACACCCAGTCCCCTTGCGAGCGTAATTTATGGTGTAATTTGGGCTGCATCCAACTTAATAAAGGGCCACTGCAAATTAGTGAACAGGTTTAAATGAACAGAAGCAATTAGTGCTCGGAGGAGCCCATCAAAGAAGTTGGGCCAATATCAGAGCGAAACTGAAACCGCAAGCCAGGAGCGGAGGCTGGCTGGCGCGAGGCGGTGATGGGAAGGTGGCGTTTAATGGGAAAGGAAAGGAAACCCTAAATCATAAAGCATGACAAGGGCCATTGTGGGCCAGCTGACAAATGAAAAAGAATGGCATTATTCCTTTAAATAACAGCAGCAGTTAGAGAGGAGACAGTTCTCCCTGGCTTGCCCTCGCTTCCCTGGCCCGCTCCGCTCAGCCACGCAGGCAGCGAGGAAGAATCAGAGGTCTTTATTAATTATTAAATAACGACTCCCTCCGTAGCGTGATAGATAACGTTCAATCTAGTCGATGGATTCGGGCGATGGAGGCTAATCAGTAACGCAGCAGCTCTGCGCGAGGACGGTCTCTCCCAGTCCCGGCGGGGAGCGACACGGGGCAGCAGTGGGCAGGGCAGGCAGCGAGAGCAGGCAGCGGGACATGAGCGGGTCAGGGTCCCACGCGTTGCCTGGCTCCAGTGGGGTGGCGTGGTCTGGCGGGTGGCCCCGTCTCCCATTCCCCCCACCTTTCCAGCCTGGAGGAACCGGGAGCAAGAACACATCAACAAGAGGAGAGAGAAACTAATAATGATCTCAAATAACCCAATAAACATAAAAATAAAATGTAGGCCTATAAACGTGACGGGCACCGGCAGCCCTGGCTGCTCCCTGCCAATACCGACTCGTTACCGAAATGGCCAAGCAGCTGTTACTTATCAGTCTGATGGGGAGAAGCGAACCGGGGGGCTGCTTTCCAAGGGCCTTTTTTTTTTTTTTTTTAATTTAAAGAGGATGCAGCCAATCATGGCTTGTGCTGTTAAGTTTTAATAAACCTTAATGATTTGCAACAAAATCATAAATTTCCAGCGCTCGGGGTTAGGAAGGCAGATCCCCTCCTGCCCGCTGAGCCTGCAGCGCCAGAGACTTGGCGGGCGTCGCATCAGCTCCCGCTGCAGCACCGGCGCTCGCCGTGTGCCGGGATCTCTGCCGAGGCAGCATGGCTGCGGGGCTGCGTGGCAGGGTGAGCCAGCTAAGATGTTGCCACAGGGCCGATCAAGAGGAGGGGAGAGGCTGGTGGAGAAAGAAGGTGGAGGGGCTGCCCTGCGCCATCGCCTCCTCCGGGCATTGAGTGCTCAGGTGGGCTTTTGGGCATCACCAGAGTGGGGTGCTGGGCAGTGCTCGCAGGAAGAAGGGATTCTTCCAGGTGATTATGGGAACTTCTTGGGGCTGAGATACAAGGGAATTGTAGGAGCCACCTGGATGATGCTACCTGTGGTCCCAGCTCACCAGGAGACTGGGGTTGCATCCCACCCAACCCGATGCATCCCCTCGGTCAGCTGGCGCAGATGGAGTTTGCTGTCCCCCAAAGACAGCCAGTGTGACCGTCCTGGCCTCAGGGCATGGACATCTCAAGGTCCACTCAGCTGGAGCATCTCGCAGCAAGGCAGGAGAAGCCGTGCCAATCTGTGAAGCAGCACCCACGCACGCCAAGGGGCTGTG